>NW_028270139.1:161965356-163451606 GCF_037043375.1 Chiloscyllium plagiosum | reverse complement strand
CATCTCCACCATTTCTGAAGATTACAAACAATAAGGGAGCCAGCACTGACCCCTGTGGTACACCACTCAACACCGGGCTCCAGGCACACAAACAGCCTTCCACCACCACCCTCTATCTCTTGGCATGAAACCAATTTGGGATCTACTTGCCACATTACCCTGGATCCCATGAGCTTTTACTTTCTTAATCAGGCTCCCACGTGGGACTTTGTCAAAGGGCCTTTATCGCTGCACTTCATTTGACCATAAGATAATGGAGCAGAACTAGACCATTTGGCCCATTGAGCCCATTCCATCATTTGATTATGACTGATACCTTTCTCAACCCCGTTCTCTTGCCTTCTCCCTGTAACCTTGACCCCCTTATCAATCATGACCCTATCTGCCCCTGTCTTAAATACACTCAATGACTTGGCCTCCCCAGCCCTCTGTGGCAATGAGTTTCACAGATTCCACACCCTCTGGCTGAAGAAATTTCTCCTCATCTCAGTTCGAAAGGGTCGTCCCCTCACTCTGAGGCGGTGCCCTCAGGTCCTAGTCTCTCCCACCAGTGGAAATGTTTCCTCCACATCCACTCTATCCAGGCCTCTCAGTACCCACTCTCCTCATCCTTCTAAACCCCATCGAGTACAGACCCAGAGTCCTCAACCACTCCCCATATGACAAGCCTTTCATCCCCGGGATGATTCTGTAAACCTCCTGTGGACCCCCCTCCAACACCAGCACATCCTTCCTTAGATACGGGGCCCAAAACTGCTCATAAATCCATCTAAAGTACATCAACTGCACTACTCTCCCATTCACACTTGGTCATCTCTCACAACATTCCACTCTGCCAAAGCCATGTTGACTATTCCTGACCAAACCTGACCTCTCTAAATGGAGATTAATGCTCTCCTTCACCATTTCCTCCAATAGTTTCCCTCCCACTGATGTGAGACTGACTGGTCTATAGTTCCCTTCCCTGGCCTATGTCTTCCACCTCGAAGGGTTTCGACAGGGTAGGTATTGAGAAACTTTAAAAAAAACACAAAGAACTGCAGATGCTGGAAATCTGAAACAAAATCAGAAACTGCGGGAGAAACTTGGCAGGTCTGGCAGCATCTGTGGTGAGAAAGCAGAGCTAACGTTTCAGGTCCAATGACCTTTCTTCAGAACTGAAAGGGAAGGATCTCACTGGACCTGAAACAGTGATGCTGCCAGATCTGCTGAGCTTCTCCAGCAGTTTCTCTGGATGTTGAGAATGGTTCTCCCAGGTGGGAGAGGCAAGCTTGGTGGAGGTGAGGGCAGCTTCAACACTGGGACTGGTGAGGACTTTCTTCCCCGAGAGGGTGGTCTCCCTGTGGAATCTGGTGAACAGTGAGGGGCTGAGTTAGATCTTTGATTGTATTTACTTTTGAAGGGGAGGAGGGGTAAAGGACAGAGAGCTGGCAGAATTGAATTTGAATTGAATTTATTGTCACATGTACCGAGACACAGTGAAAAGCTTTGTCTTGCGAGCGATACAGGCAGATCACAGAGTTAAGTAGCATAGATAGTAAATAATAGGTAAACAACGACAAAAACAAACACACAGGTACAGGCCAATGTTAGGAGTTTGTGAGTCCATTTGGTATTCTAACAACAGTAGGGTAGAAGCTGTTTCAAACCCGGCTGGTGCGTGTGTTCAGGCTTCTGTACCTTCTCCCCGATGGTAGAGGTTGTAGAAAAACATTGCCAGGTTGGGATGGGTCTTTGAGAACGCTGGGGGCCTTTCCTTGACAGCGAGCCTGGTAGATGGATTCTATAGGTGGGAGGTTGGCCTTTGTGGGAGGAGGATTGAGAAATGGGAAGCTTTTGATGGTGGACAGACCTTGGGGAGTCAGGAGGTGAGTTACTCACCGTGACGGGATTCCTAGCCTCTGACCTGCTCTTGTAGTTGCTGTCTTTCCATGGCTAGTCCAGTGGGTTTCTGGTCAGTGGTAACCACCCCCCCCCAGGATGTTGGAAGGGGGGAATTTGATGATGGTAACACCATTGAATGACAAGGGACAAGGATAGAGATTGCAGGAGACACTCAGTGGTTCTGGGCTAACAGTGGGAGAGTAAGGCAGAGTTAACATTTCAAGTTTCACCTTCCACTTCTCTGGAGGTCAAAGATCAACCGTGTCCGCAGGGACTCCATGTATGAAGGCAGGGGAAGAAGGTACCCAACGTCTCCATCACCCTGATGACCATCTTTTTGTGTGTGGCTGCATCAAGCTGTGCATAGACACTCAGTACGCAAACACCAAATGTCATAACGTATCGAGACTCTACCTGTCCCCGGATGGGCCTGGCATCGCTGCCATGGAACACTCCAAGGGGTTGGACTGTTCCATGTCACCTGCCCTTGGTGGAGAAATCTGCAAAAAGAAGCCCATTTGACCACAAGTTAGAATGGCCAGAGGAGGCGGTAGATACAGGGACAGTTCTAACACTTAAAAGACATTAGGTCAGGTACATGGATAGGAAAGGTTGAGAGGGATGGGGGCAAAATGCTGGCAAATGGGACTAGTTCAGCTGAGAAAACCGGGTCAGCATAGACAAGTAGGGCCGAAGGGCCTGTTTCCTTGCTGTGTGACTCTATGACTGAGGGGGTGAAAGAGTGAGGGCAGGAGGGGGATGACAGATGGAGTATTGAGTAGATGAGAGTTGAGGAATGGAAGACTGAGAGGACAGAAGGATGTAGAAGGCTTAGGGGGATGAGGGATGTAGGGGGCTGAGGGAGATGAGGGAGGTAGAGGGCTGAGGGGGATGAGGGAGGTAGAGGGCTGAGGGTGAAAGGAGGGAGGTAGAGGGCTGAGGGGGATGAGGGAGGTAGAGGGCTGAGGGCAAAAGGAGGGAGGTAGAGGGCTGAGGGGGATGAGGGAGGTAGAGGGCTGAGGGGGATGAGGGAGGTAGAGGGATGAGGGCGAAAGGAGGTGAGGTAGAGGGCTGAGGGGGATGAGAGATGTAGAGGGCTGAGGGCAAAAGGAGGGAGGTAGAGGGCTGAGGGAGGTAGAGGGCTGAGGGGGATGAGAGATGTAGAGGGCTGAGGGGAATGAGGGAGGTAGAGGGCTGAGGGGGATGAGGGAGGTAGAGGGCTGAGAGGGATGAGGGATGTAGAGGGCTGCAGGGGATGAGGGAGGTAGAGGGCTGAGGGAGGTAAAGAGCTGAAGGGAATGAGGGAGGTAGAGGGCTGAGGGAGAAATGAGGGAGGTAGAGGGCTGAGGGAGAAATGAGGGAGGTAAAGGGCTGAGGGAGATGAGAGATGTAGAGGGCTGAGGGGAATGAGGGAGGTAGAGGGCTGAGGGGAATGAGGGAGGTAGAGGAACTGAGGGGGGTGAGGGAGGTAGAGGGCTGAGGGGGATGAGGGAGGTAGAGGGCTGAGGGGGATGAGGTAGGTGAAGGTCTGAGGGGGATGAGGGATGTAGAGGGTGGAGGGGAATGAGGGAGGTGGAGGGCTGAGGGGGATGAGGGAGGTAGAGCCCTGAGGGGGATGAGGGAGGTAGAGGGCTGAGGGGGTGAGGGAGGTAGAGGGTGGAGGGGAATGAGGGAGGTAGAGGGCTGAGGGAGATGAGGGAGGTAGAGGCCTGAGGGGGATGAGGGAGGTAGAGGGCTGAGGGGGATGAGGGAGGTAGAGGGCTGAGGGGTTGAGGGAGGTAGAGGGCTGAGGGGGATGAGGTGTGAGGGATATAGGACTGAGGATGGTGTAATGAGGGGTGTACCAGTTTTGAGCGGGCCGCGTGTTGAAAGAGTCCACCATTTCTCCAGCATTTATTTCTCTTTTGTGTTTCCTGTACCTTTTGTTTTGCTGGTGGGTCTAACAATCTTCTCTCTGCTTCCTCCCTCCACAAATCTCCTCACAATTCAGCTCCTCGTCCCGGATTTCCTCTGCGAGGGTCTGCTCCGATGGGTATATCTGCTCACCTTCTTCCTAGGCCTTTGTATCTGTATTTACCCTTTAATACTCTGTGTCATGGCTTGTCTCAATATACTGGGCTAGCAATGAATTGGAGGGAAAGTATATGGTGACATGAATCCTGCCTGATAGCTCTCTGAGCCGCCCTGAAATCATAACCATGCCCTCACTCTTTAACTAAACAAGACATTGTCTCCGATACCTAACTCTCTGTTGGTCAGTCTTGGTATCTCATTCTCCCCCATTTTCCTCTCCTTCCATTTATCTTTCCTGTTTTTTCTATATTTAATGTCTCCCCTCTGACTGTTTTGTCCTCCATTTTCACTGCCCTTCCTGTTCCATCTCATTCTCGTTCTGTATCTAGTTTGTGGTTGCATCTTGTTCCCATTTCCCCACCTCCCCTGCCAACAACTCTTTGCTTCATTTTACTGCTCCACTCTCTGTCTCTCTGCACCATGGTTTATCGGTGTGTGTATATGTCTGTGAATGTTTATGTACGTGAGTGGGTATATGTATGTCTGTATGTGTGTGAGTGTGTATGTGAGTGTGTGTGTGTGAGTGTGTGTGTGTCTGTATGTGTGTGTGTATGTGATTGCGTGTATCTGTATGTGTCTGAATGTGTATGTGATTGCGTGTGTCTGTATGTGTGACTGCGTGAGTGTGTATGTGAGTGTGTGAATGTGAGTGCGTGTGTGTGTCTGTATGTGTGCGTGTTGTGATTGCGTGTATCTGTATGTGTCTGAATGTGTATGTGATTGCTTATGTGTCTGTATGTGTGAGTGCGTGTGTGTGTGTGAGTGTGTGTGTGTATGTGTGCGTGTGTTTGTGTGTATGTGTATGTGAGTGCATGTGAGTGTGTGTATGTGATTGTGTGTGTGTCTGTGTGTATGTGAGTGCACCTGTTTGTGTGTGTGTGTGTGTCTGTATGAGTGTGTGTATGTGTGTGTGTGTCTGTGTGTGTCTGTGTTTCAGTGTGCCTGTGTGAGAGCACAAATGCGTGTCTGAACGTTTGTGTCAGCGTGTGTGTTTATATGTGTATGTGAGTGTGCCTATGTTTGTGTGTAAAAGTGTGTTGTCCTTGCGTGTGTGTGTGTCTGTCTGTTTCTGTGTGTCTGTGTATGTGTAAGTGTGTGACAGAGATTGTGTGTATGCGCTAGTGTGTGAGTGACAGTGAGTGTGTGAGACTTTATGTGGAAGTGTAGGTATGAGAGTGTGGATGTGAGAGATTGTGTGAGTGTGAGTGGGGGCAAGAGAGTGAATGTGAGACAGTCAGTATGAGTGTGAGAGTTTGGGACTGGGTGTGAGAGAGTGAGTGTGAGACAGAGTCAGTATGAGTGTGAGAGAATAAGTGTGAGAGAGAGAGTCAGTGTGTGTGTGAGAGAGTTTGGCTGAGTGTGAGAGAGAGTCAGTGTGAGAGAGTGAGAGTGGGAGTATGAGAGAGAGTCAGTGTGAGTGTGAGACAGTGTGCATGTGAGAGAGAGAATGCCTGAGTGTGAGTGAGTCATTGTGAGTGTGAGAGTGTGGGAGATTGTGGGAGTGGGTGTGAGAGAGTATGAGAGTGTGGGAGTGGGTGTGAAAGAGTGAGCGAGTGTATGCATATGAATGTGAGAGTGTGGGATTGGGTGTGAGCGAGTGCGTGAGTGTCAGTGTGTGTGAGAGAGTGAGTGAGTGTGTCAGTGTGTGTGAGAGTGTGGGTGTGAGAGAGTGTGTGTGTGTCACTATGATTGTGAGAGTGTGGGATTGGGTGTGAGAGAGTGCGTGAGAGTGTCAGTGTGTATGAGAGTGTGGGTGTGAGAGAGTGTGTGAGTTTGTGAGAGAGTGTAGGTGTGAGAGAGTGAGTGTGTGAATGTGTGTGAGAGTGTGGGAGTGAGAGAGTGTGTGAGTTTGTGAGAGAGTGTAGGTGTGAGAGAGTGAGTGTGTGAATGTGTGTGAGAGTGTGGATGTGAGAGAGTGAGTGAGTGTGTGAGAGAGTGTGGGTGTGAGAGAGTGTGTGAGTGTGTGTGAGTGTGGATGTGAGAGAGTGAGTCAGTGTGTGTGTGAGAGAGTGTGGGTGTGAGAGAGTGAGTGAGTGTGTGTGAGAGTGTGAGAGTGTGTGAGAGAGTGTGGATGTGAGAGAGTGAGTGTGTGAGTGTGTGTGAGAGTGTGGGTGTGAGAGAGTGTGAGATTGTGCATGTGTATGCTGCCTCTGTGTGGGAGCTGTGGGCGTTCTGTCCTACCTGGACAGTGCTGCTCAGTAACAAACCTGAATGTAGTAATGAGCATTTCCTTTGATGGCTGCTTTTTAATCCTGCTGCCCCCACCCCGGATGTCTGCTTTTCTGGTTTGCACGTCGGCTTTGAGCGTGTCGTAACCTCACTGAGTGGCACATTCCCCTGACCCCACTAATTCCTCTCTCTCTCCCTCTCTTTGCCACCTTTCACTAGGAGGATGATACAGACCTGCCTTACCCACCCCCACAGCGGGAACCCAATATCTACATGGTGCCTCAGGGGATTAAACCCATTCTGCAACGTACTGCCATTGAGGTGGGTGTTCACAAGTCTGTCTCTTTCGCTAGTGGATCAACAAGATTGGATTGGGTTGTTTATACTGGAGTAAGGATCAGACCAGAACGTCAGTATCATCTCCACTTTATTGCCAACAATTCCCCCTTCCAACTTTACAACATCAGGTCCCTCCACAGTCTCCTCAGTTCTCAAGAGAAAATTGTCCTGATCAATATAAGCTCTCAGTTCTGGTATCACATTATGAACCACCTCCAAATCCTCTCCCTCCTTTTCTTAATAACATAGAGTCGAGAACTGTTCAGGTGTGATTCAATTCAATTTCTACACAAGTTCAATTTAATTTTGATGATTTCTAATTCTGATATTGATTTCCAGTGTCATGTTTGCTTTTCAATGGCCTTCCTAAACTGTGCTGTTAGTGAAATGTAGACATCTACATCCCCAGCTCCTATATCCCAATCTATTCTCCAAACATCCTGAAACCCTCCTTCTGAATCATACCAAATTATGCTGCCTCATATATTTCTATACTGAGGTTAATATTCAGTAAGGTTTGTGTTTCTTGACATACATCATTTATCTGGTTTTACTCAGAACAATGCAATTATGGCTCAGGTTCTAAATTCAAAGAGTTTATTTATAGAACTTTAAACATCTCAGAACCTTACAGAAGTCTTAGCATGAAAAATGTCTCTGCTAACTCCCAGATTTCCCCAGAGTCTTCACTGTGAGTCAGCCATTTGACACTCCATCTTTCCATACAGTGTACTCTTACTAATGCTCCATCCACAGACTAAAGCAGTCAAGTAATGTACAAGCATCAGTGATCAGACTAGAGCAATTGTACCCAGTCTGCGCATTTATTCATGTGTCCCTACATTTTATTGCAGTCCTCCTCTGTGTCAACTACTGTCATCCATAAATTATGAAGCTGTATTTCTGAATGCAGGACTCTGCATTGTTTCGGTAAATGATGGATAATACCAACCCCAGTACTGCTCCTAGTGGATCCTCACATCCCGTTGTCCAATATTACACAATATTACCACGTCTTTCCCATTTTCCATTTCTATTACACTTTATTCCTTTTCTAGTTCAGTTTCAGTAAACTATTAGATATTCCCAAAGCTGGTTCATGAGGTGGATTAACCTTGTCTCTCGAGGATTGTGTGTTCATCTCTGGAACGGGGAGGCAGTGGTCTAGTGGTACTATCGCCGGTAATGTTCTCAGGACCTGAATTCAAATCCCGCCATGGCAGATGGTAGAACTTGAAATCAATAAAAAACTGGAATTCGTGGTGACTGTGAATCCATTGTCAATTGGTGGGAAAACCCATCTGGGTCACTAATGTCCTTCAGGGAAGGAAACTGCCGTCCTTACCTGGTCAGGCCGACACGTGACGCCAGACCCACAGCAACGTGGTTGATTCTTAACTGCTCTTAACTGGGTAATTAGGGATGGGCAATAAATGCTGGCCTGGTCAGTGAGATTCATTTTTGTAATCAACAGGAGCAGTTGTAATCCTTACATAGAATTTTACAGCATAGGAACGGACCATTCAGCCCGATGGATCCATGCTGGTGCTTATAGAGTACAGCAGCCTCTTCCTGCCTCTCCACATCTCGCCTGTTCAAATTACGGCCACGCAGTCTGAGGGTGCTTCAGTTAGGACCGCACCATTGTCCTCATTTATTGATGGCCTGTGAATCTCCCGCAGGTTCTAGCCTGGGGTCTGAGGAACCTGAAGAGCTACCAACTAGCGAGCGTGTCTTCTCCCAGCCTCATCGTGGAATGTGGAGGTCAGATGGTGCAGTCCTCAGTCATTAAAAATGCCAAGAAGAATCCAAACTTCAGCACTTCAGTCCTGTTCATGGAGGTGGTAAGCTGTCCCTGTATTCCAACAATCCTTAACGAGGGAGGAGTTCAGGTGATGGAGGGAGTACGGTGAAAGTTTACCACATTGGTTCCTGGGATGGGAGGGCTGATCTATGAAGAAAAATGGGATCTGTTAGGAATCTACTCAGTGGAGTTTAGAAGCATGAGGGGTGATCTTGCTGAAACATATTGGGTTCTTAAGGGGCTTGGCAAGATACTTACAGAATGGCTGCTTCCCCTCATGGGGGAGTCTACTACCAGAGGGCATAGTTTTGGGATAAGGGTGCGTCAATTGAAGACACAGATGAGGAGGAATTTCTTTTCTCAGAGGGCTGTGGGTCTTTGGAACTACTTGGCCCAGAGAGAGCTGTGGGGGGGCAGAGTCCTTGTGTACATTTAAGGCTGAGATCGATGCTTGATCAGTCGGGGAATCAAGGATTGCGGGAAAAGGCAGGAAAGTCAATGTGAGGAATGTCGAATCAGCCATGATTCTATTGAATGGCTGAACAGCCCACTCCTGTTCCTGTTTCTTCTGGTCTTCAATCTACTGTCCTTACCTGGTCTGGCCTTCTATGTGACTCCAGGCCAACAGCAAGGTGGTTGACTCTTAATTGCCCTCTGGGCAATTGGGAATGGGCTATAAATGTTGGCCCAGTGGCGATGCCCATATAACATGAAAGAATAAAGGGGAAATGAATTGTGAAGAGAGTTAACATTTCAGTTGATGTCCTTTCATTATAATTGGGGGAGGTTAGAGGTGTCATTCACTTTACATGAGTGTAAAGACAGGGCAACTGGGATAGTGAGGGGTAGAAACAGGTAAAAGGAATGTCTGTGACCCAGATGAAGTGGAGTCACAGGTCAACAGAGCAGTGAGGAATGCTTTTGGCACACCGGCCTTCATTATTCAGGGCACTGGGTGTAGAAGTTGGGAAGTGATGTTGCAGTTGTACAGGATGTTAGTGAGGCCACAGTTGGGGTATTGTTTCAGTTTTGGTCACCTTGCTATAGGAAGGATGTTATTAAACTGGAAAGAGTGCAGAAGAAATTTACAAGGATGTTGCCAGGACTGAACAGTCTGAGTTATAGGGAGCGGTTGGACAAGTGAGAACTTTTTCTTTAGAGCGTGGGAGACTGACGGAGGAATCTTATCGAGGTTGTAAGATCATGAGAGGGTGAATTTTCCCAGGGTTGGGGAATCAAGGACCAGAGGGTATCAGTTTAAAGTTCGAGGGGAAAGAATAAAAGGGAACCTGAGGGGCAACCTTTTTATACAGAGGGTGGTACACATATGGAATGAGCTGCCAGCGGAAGTGGGTAAATGCCATTAGTAACATTTAAAAGGCATTTAGACAAATACATGGATAGGAAAGGATGAGGAGGATATGGGCCAAGTGCAGGGAAATTGGGTTAGTGTGGACGGCCATTTTGGTCGGTATGGGCTGAAGGGCCTGCCGTTGTGCTGTAGGACTCTATGACTCTATCTATGACTAAGTTGAATCATGAAAGGGATAATGTGTAAGCCAAAAGGAGATGCTAATGGGACAGCAACAACCTCAGAGATGGGTCCGGAGGAGGTGTAAACTGCAAGAGCAGTTAATAACAAGACAAAGCAGGGAGAGTAGGCCATTCAGCCCACTGAGTTTGCTCTGCCATTCCATGAGGTTGTGGCTGGTCTGGTAATCTTCAGCTCCACTTTCTTTCCTGCCTGTTCCCCATAACTCCTGATCCCGGAACTGATTAGCAATCTGTCTCTCTCAGCCTTGCTGTCTGAAGTCAATGGGAGTAATAGTTGGGATATGAAATTGTGGAATTCTGCCTGGAGTCCAGAAGGCTGTAAAATGCCTTTGAAAGGTGAGGTGCTGTTGCTGAAGGTAACTTTGAACAATGTAGGAGGGCAGAAACTGTCTGAAGATATTTCACTGATGCTTTAAATCTTTTTTTAATTGATTCCCTCACCCCTCCCCCCCCCCAGCGTTTACCAAAAGAGGAGCTGTACTGTCCACCCATCACTGTCAAGGTGATTGATAACAGGCAGTTTGGAAGACGACCTGTTGTAGGACAGTGCACCATCAGGTCCTTGGCAGATTTCTACTGTGATCCTTACACGGAGAGGAGGGACTCTGCTGCTGCTCTGCAGTCTGGTAAGAGGACTCTCGGCTTTCCAATGGACATGCAAGGAGAGCGGCAAGGTTTATACCACACAGGGAGGCGTCACAGTGCACAGACTGAGCCACAGCCAGAGTTAGGGTTGGGCTGAAAACTCTGGGGTATGGGACTGATAACCTTTCAGAGATGTGGTGCACACTCTGCAGATTTAGGGACCCTGCTGCCGTCATTTTCGGGCCTGGACACTTCCATCTGTGTCCTTTCTCTCTCTCTATTCTGTGAGACTGAGTCTCTCGTCAATGAGATTGTTTCCATTTATGTGATCACACACACACACACACACACACAATCCACAACACCATGGAGGACTTCCCTACAATTCTACAAATGCCAGCAGATGTTTTCGATCTCCTGGAGAGGATAGATATGGTCTTTGTGTAACAACGTATGCAAAAACATCAATGCCTCTGACAGTGCAACACACCCTCAATCCTACACCCTCAATGAGCACCAGGTGGACTCAAAGTACTTCTGGAGTGGCTGTGAGCCCATACCCTTCAGACCTAGAGTAGCGGTGACTGACCAGATCATGGTTGATAACTAAGGCGGGCAGCAACAATGAATGTGACTTTCCTATTCAGAAATGGAGGGAGACTGAGAGTTGGAAACGACAGGCCAGCTAGCTTAACGTCAGCTGTAGAGAAGATATTATTGAAAGTAAGTCAGCAGGGCATGTAGAGGAGTTCAAGGCAGAGTCAACATGCTTTTGTGAAAGGAAAACCATGTTTAGCTAATTTATTGGAGCCCTTTGAGGAATTAACTTGTCCAGTAGATAAAGGGGAACCAGTGGATGGAGAGTATTTTGATTTCCAGAAGGTATTTGATAAGGGGGTCACGACGAAGGTCATTGTCGAAAATAAAACCTCATGATGTGAAGGGTAACATATAAACATGGACAGTAGATTGGCTGGTTACCAGGAAGCAGAGAGGAAGAATAGATTTTTTGATTGGTAGCTGGTGTGCCACAGGGGTCAGTGCTGGGACCACAGGTTTGTACAAATGATAGAAACGATGAAGGGACCAAAGAGCTGGTTGCTGAAGTGGCCGATGACCACAAAGAGAAATAAGACTCTAGAACTTGAGGGCACTGTTAAAATAATCCATCATTTACATAACTCAGAGATCAGGAGAACCATTTTTCTGAGTGTTTTGAACTCGTGTCCTCGAAAGGCAGTCAAAGCAGAATCATTGAGAATGTTTAAGGAAGAGTTTCTTGATAAGCAAAGGGGTGAAAGATCATTGAATGGACGTGGGAAGACCAGTGACCTTCTGGTATGATCATTAGACTATTAGTCCAGAAACCCAAAGTAATGTTCTTGGCATCTGACGTTAAAATTCTGCCATAGTAGACAGTAGATTCTGGAATAAAGAGTCTCATGGTGACCATGAAATTGTTTCAGGGGAAGAAAAGAATCTTCTGGTTCATTAATGTGCTGGTGGGAAGGAATCTGCCATCCTTACCTGGTCTGGCCTACATATGACTCCCTAATTGCCCAGAGGACAGTTAAGAGTCAACCACATTGCTGTGGGTCTGGCCTACATTTGACTCCAGGCCCTTAGCAACATGGCTGACTCTTAACTCCTCACTGGGCAATTAGGGAAGGGCAGTAAATGCCGGCCTAGCCAGTGATGCCACATCAATAGTAAAACAAACTTGGAATTAAAAGGGTAGCCATAGTCTTATTGAGACGGGTGAGTGGTCTACTCCTTTCCTGATTCAGTGCTGAGAGATGATGCAGGTTCAAGGGAGAATAAGGTTGAATCCGTTTGGGTGGCAATTAGAAATCATACAAAGAAAAGCTCACTGGCACCATCACACTGGGGCTGGCAATAAGCAAAGAAATAATTAATGCCTGTAAAAATGGTACAGTAATTATCATTGGGGATCTTTAGTCTACATGTCGATTGGTCGAATCTGGCTGGTCGGGGTATCCCTGAGGAGGAGGGCTTTGAGTGCATCTGTGATAGTTTTCTCAAAGCAACGAGGGAGCAAACTATCTTAGATCTGGTCCTGTGTAATGAGACAGGAATAATTAATGACTTCATAGTCAGGGATTCTCTTAGAAGGAGCGATCACAGTATGGTTGAACTTAGAATACAGATGGAGAGTGTGAAGATAAAATCCAATACTAGGGTCTTGTGCTTAAACAAAGGAGACTCAAATAGGATGAGGTGGGAGTTGGCTAAAGTAGACTGGAACCAAAGACTTACTTCATGGTGGGACAGTTGATGAGCAGTGGAGGACTTTCAAAGCAATTTTTCAAAGTGCTCAGCAGAACTATACTCCAGTGAAAAGGAAGGACTGTAGGAAAACATAGATTTTTTTTTAGAGCATTGGAAGCTGCGGTGGTGGGGGGGGGAAGGTGGCTGGGGAGTGACATGATACAAGGATATAAAATTATAAGAGGCATGGATAGGGTGGACAGTCGGCGACTTTGTCCCAGGGTAAAAATGTCAAATACTAGGGGGGGGTGTAGGTTTCAGGATGGGACCATTCGCCACAGCAGATTCGCCGCCAACGATTAGCCACCGCCCATTGGTCACTGAAGACAATTCGCCACCGCAAATAGAAGTATATACAATATTGGATGAAGCCCATCAAGTCTTTTTTGCTAAAATACAATATACCTGAGAGAATAAAATAGGGGCTATGTTGAACGTACCATCCACAAACCACGTCGTTTCTGCTAAATGATGTATCCAAGATTCCCTACCAAATATAATTATATGATTACTTCTTTGACCATCCAATATTGTAAATGCTTCTACCAAATAAGCAGCGTTCAACGTATATATGCATATTTGAAATGGTGAAGTCCTTGGTACCTAATCCCAGACCACAGTATATCCATTGTGACTTTAAGCAGACAGCTATCAGTGCTGTGAGAGAATGTTTTCCTGAAGTTAGAATTAAGGGCTGTTTCTTTCATTTGGCACAAAGTTTGTATAGACATATTGCTGCAGTTGGAGCAACTCATCAATACAACACCAATCCTGATTATGCTTTAAAAGCAAAAACGATAATTGCTTTGGCTTTTATCTTTATAAATAAAAAGCGCATAACTATCAAATGAACTAAAATTTCATTGTTTAATATTAATGTGAGATTTTACTGCCATTATAAAGTTTTTTAAAATATATTTCCTTTTTCTGGTTAAAGTTTGTGACTCATTTTTATATATAAACCAATAAAATGATAATTATTTTAAATCTTTTTATCAGTATGTAGTATGTAGTTGTATAAATAAAGGGGGCTGGGAAGTAATAAAGAACAGGCGGGAGGGAAAACAATCAGTACATATATATGTTTCTGGTGGCAAATAGTCTCCAGAGGTCAAACGACCCCAGTGGAGAAACGCTGGTGGAGAACTGGCAGTGGCTAATCAGCGACAGTGAATCTGCCGCGGCGACTCGTCACCAACCCGTAGGTTTAAGGTGAGGGGGAATGTCTAAAGGTGTTGTGAGAGGCAGGTTTTTTTCGACAGAGGGTGGTAGGTGCCTGGAATGCACTGGCAGGGGAGGTGGTAGAAGCCGGGATAATATAAATGTTCAAGGGGCATTTAGACAGACAAGGGAATAGAGGGGTATAGGCCACGCTGAAGCAGATAGGATTACTTTAGGATCATGTTCAGCACAGGCGTGTGGGCCAAGGCACCTCTTCCTATGCTCTACTGCTCTGTGTTGAATTAGAATTGATTTGCCTTATATTGAGTTGAACCAAAAGCTTTAGAACATAGAACATAGAACAATACAGTGCAGAACAGGCCCTTCAACCCTCAATGTTGCACTGACCTGTGAACTAATCTAAGCCCATCCCCCTACACTATCCCATCATCATCCATGTGCTTATCCAAGGATTGTTTAAACCTCCCTAATGTGGCTGAGTTAACTACATTAGCAGGTAGGGCATTCCATGCCCTTACCACTCTCTGTGTAAAGAACCTGCCTCTGACATCTGTCTTAAATCTATCACCCCTCAATTTGCAGTTATACCCCCTTGTACAAGGAGATGTCATCATCCTAGGAAAAAGACTCTCACTGTCCACCCGATCTAATCCTCTGATCATCTTGTATGTCTCCATTAAATCCCCTCTTAGCCTTCTTCTCTCCAATAAGGACAGACCCAAGTCCCTCAGCCTTTCATCATAAGACCTTCCCTCCAGACCAGGCAACATCCTGGTAAATCTCCTTTGCATCTTTTCCAATGCTTCCACATCCTTCCTGTAATGGGGCGACCAGAACTGCACACAATATTCCAAGTGCGGCCGCACTAGCGTTTTGTATAGTTGCAGCATAACGTCACGTCTCTGGAACTCAATCCCTTTACCAATAAAACCTATCAACCTGGGTGGCAACTTTCAGAAATCTATGTATATGGACACCAAGATCCCTCTATACATCCACACTACCAAGAATCTTTCCATTGACCCAGTATTCTGCCTTCCTGTTATTCTTCCCAAAGTGCATCCCCTCACATTTAGCTGCATTGAACTCCATTTGCCATCTCTCAGCCCAATTCTGCAGTTTATCCAAGTCCCCCCTGCAACCTGTAACATTCTTCCACACTGTCCAGTACTCCACCGACTTTAGTGTCATCTGCAAACTTACTAATCCATCCACCTATGCCTGTGTCTAAGTCATTTATAAAAATGACAAACAGCAGTGGTCCCAAAACAGACCCTTGTGGCACACCAATAGTAACCAGACTCCAGGCTGAATATTTTCCATCAATCACCACTCGCTGCCTTCTTTCAGAAAGCCAGTTTCTAATCCAAACTGCTAAATCACCCTCAATCCCATGCCTCTGTACTTTCTCCAACAGCCTACCATGTGGAACCTTATCAAAGGCTTTACTGAAGTCCATGTATACCACGTCAACTGCCCTACCCTCATCTACATGCTTGGTCACCTTCTCAAAAAACTCAATAAGATTTGTGAGACACGATCCGCCCTCGACGAAACCATGTTGACCATCTCCAATTAAATTGTTGCTTGTGAGATGATTATAAATCCTATCTCTTATAGTCCTTTCCAAAACCTTTACTACAACAGAAATAAGGCTCACTGGTCTATAATTACCTGGGTCATCTCTACTGCCCTTTTTGAACAAGGGCGCAGGATTTGCAGTCCTCCAGTCCTCTGGTACTAAACCTGTAGACAATGATGACTCAAAGATCAAGGCCAAAGGCTCGACCATCTCCTGCCTAGTTTCCCAGAGAATCCCGGATAAATCCCATCCGACCCAGGGGACTTATCTACTTTCACACCTTCTAGAATTGATAACACCTCCACCTTACTAACCTCAATCCTTTTAAGACTAATACCCTTATCTCAGTCTCCTCCTCCATGATATTCTCCTTTTCCTGAGTGAAGACAGAGAATAAATATTCATTTAGCACCTCACCGATCTCCTCACGCACAACTTCCCACTTCTGTCTTTGACTGGCCCTATTCCTAGCCTAGTCATCCTTTTATTCCTCACAAACCTGTAGAAAGCTTTAGGGTTCTACTTTATTCTTCCTTTGGGGTAATTGTTCCCTGACACACTCTCCATGACAATGCCTCAACCAATCAGAATCCACGTGCTTTCTCATGTACTCTTGTTTGTGGGCGGCACAGTGGCACAGTGCCAGAGACCCGGGTTCAATTCCCGCCTCAGGTAACTGTCTGTGTGGAGTTTGCATATTCTCCCTGTGTCTGCGTGGGTTTTCTCTGGGTGCTCTGGTTTCCTCCCACAGTCCAAAGATGTGCAGGTTAGGTGAATTGGTCATGCTAAATTGCCCATAGTCTTAGGTGAAGGGATAAATGTAGGTGGGTTGTTCTGCGGAGGGTCGGTGTGGACTTGTTGGGCCGAAGGGCCTGTTTCCACACTGTAAGTAATCTAATCAACTACCCATGTGACATAAGTTGTCATTGCTTTTGAGATTTGGCATTCTTGTGATTATGTCCTGATGAGTGCCAACCAGAATGTTCCAATAGCAAGTTACTTTTCCTAGCATTAACCTATATCCTGAGGTGATGCAAGCTTCAAGGATGAGGGATATCTGGGCCATGATGTCCCACTGAAAACCAAACCCAGTTTTAAAAAAAAGTCCCATTCTTCTTCTTCCAGCCTGAATGTCTTTGCCCGTGTTACGATTGGGAACCTTCTATGTAAACTGGTCACGTTGTAATGCCACCTTCCCACCAGTGGTGGCACTGCCTGTGCTTTGATGTGCCTGTAAATTGGAGGCAGCCGTTAGCTTGGACCGTCTATTCTCTCTCTGCAGATGAACGAAGTCCCTCATTCCGGGATGATGTGCTGATTGATATCGATGACAGGCAACCTCTGATCGCAAGCCAGGTAAGTGTATCCTTCCACTCTCAAACAGAACTATTCTTGGCCGTCTGTTTGTCTGTGATATCCATATTTATCTCTGCTGAGGCTCCGATCCATCTCTGTCAGTACAACTCAGTTTTTTTTAACCAAAGATGTGCCGTTTGATGTTTCTGTGTCTCTTCTTGACAGTGCCTGGTTACTCTTCATTGGTTTCAGTTTGACTTTATTGATTAAGTGGACAGGAAGTCATAAAGAAAAACAACAAAGCTTGTGGAGTGCCGTGTCCTTTATTAACTTACATTGCCATCAGCTTCAATTTGTGTCTAATCTCTGCTCTGGTCAAACACCTCGTCATTGATTAATAACCCAACATTACAGAACAGTCGATTTCCCCAGCGCTCATGCAGTGAAATCTCAGCTAAAAACGTCATTCACAGTAGGTGGGGCAAAGGAAAAAGCCTTGTATTTCCAGATTGACATTTCCAAGACATCCTGAAAATCTCTACAGCCAATGAAACTCTTCTGAAGCGTTGTTGCAGGAAAAGCAGCAACCAGTTTGCACACAGCAAGCTTTCACAGACAGCCTTGTTATAGTGACCGTGTGATCAGTTTTGGTTCAGCCACATTCGTAATAGTGTTTTCTGTTTCAATTTCACCTGTAGTTCATCTTTTCACACACTGGTCTCTGAGACACAAGGTTCCATGTTCCAAATCCCACATTAGGGAAACATCAACTCTGCCCGCAGTTCCTTCTATAGGAAGGGTAATATTAAATTAGAAACAGCGCAGAAAAGATTTACTGGCATGCTACCTGAATTGGAAGGTTTGAATTAGAGGGAGAGGCTGGATAGCTGGGTCCTTTTTTCCCCTGAACTGTAGGGGATCTTATAGAGGTCTATAAAATCATAAGAGACACAGATAAGGTAGCTAGCTTTTCCCCATGGTAAGGGAGTCTAAAACTGGAGGGGATAGATTTAAGGTGAGAGGGGAGAGATACAAAAGGCTGCTGGGGGCAATGTTTTCACACAGAGGGTAGTGTGTGACTGGAACGAGCTGCCAGAGGTAGTGGTGGAAGTGAGTACAATTTTGTCATTTAAGAAACATTTAGACAGGTACATGGATGGGATAGGTATGGAGAGATGTGGACCCAATGCAGACAAATGGGAGGAGTTTAATTGTGAAAACTGAGGGGGCAGGGGCCTGTTTCCATGTTATCGACCTTGATGATTCTGTGACTCTGTGACTGAAGGAGGTAGTACGCTGTCAGAGATGCTGAGATTGAGAGGAAATGTTCAAAGAATCATAGAATTGTTTCGCTGTAACGGTGGCCACTTGGCCCCTCAGGCCTGTTCCGGTTCTATTCCCTAATACCAACCTCCTGTCTTGTCCCCACAGCCCCACACACCGTTTCTATCGGAATAATCATCCAATTCCTCAGCTGCACCTGCCTCCACCCCTTTTCCAGTCAGTGCCTTCCATATGCTAACTACTCGCTGAGTGAGAAAGTGTTTTCCTCACATCACCCTTGCTTCGTTTGCACAGCTATGCCCATCTTGTTCTTGTTTCTTTCTCGAGCAGGAACTTCTCCCTGTCTACTCCCTCCAGCTCACCCATGATGCTGAAAACCTCCATCAGATCTCCTCTCAGCCTTCTTTCCAGGGAGAACAGTCCCAACCTCCTCAATCTATCCTCATCTCTGCAGTTTCTCATCCCTGGAACCATTCATGTCAATGGTTTCTGGACTCTCTGTCCAATCTGTTCATATCTTTCTGATAATGTGGTGCTCACAAATACACATCCTATTCACATCCTATTCTAATGTTAATTCAGCACGCCAACTGAGGTCTAACAAGTGTCTGGTACAAGTTCAACATTATCTCCTTGCTCTTGTTCTCCATGAAGTGGATGTAGAAAATTCCGTGACCCTATTTTGTGGAGGAACAGGAGAGCTTTCCATGGCATCTAGGTCACTATTTATTCTCCAATCCACATCACCAAAACAGATGATCTGGCCACTGTCCCATTTGTGGGAGCTTGCTGTGTGCAAATTTGAAGAGAAGGCAATGACCTCGAGGTCTTATCGCTAGATAATTAATACAGCAACCCAGATGATGGAATTTACATTCAATAAAAATCTAGAATTAAGAGTCCAACGATGACCATGTAAATGTTGACGATTGTCAGGAAAAATCCATTTAGTTCATTAATGTCTTTGAAGGACCATCCTACCTGGTCTGACCTGCATATGGCTCCAGAACCACAATGATATGGTTGAGTCTTGACTGCTCTCTGGGATGGGCAGTGATTGCTGGGCCAGCCAGTGATGCCCACATCCTGTGATTGACGTGGTGTGGGTATCACAGAGCCATGGCTGCAAGGGAACCAGGGCTAGGAACTAAATATCCAAGGATACGTGTCCAATCAAAATGACAGGCAGATGGACAGAGGGAGCGGAGTTGGCTTGTTAGTAAGAAATGGAATTAAATCGACAGCAAGAAGTGATATTGAGTCGGAAGGTGTAGAATCTGTGTGGGTGGAGTTGGGGAGCCATAAGCAAGGAAAGACCCTGATGGTAGTAAAATGCACATGGGTGTGGTTAGGCCAGGGTGGTTTGCCACTTCTTGGTGCACAGTAGATCCTTGGAACAGATTCCCAGCTGATGCCATGAATGTTGACTCAGGGCATGTGCTCACAAGGGATCTGGATCAGTTCAAATCTGAGCACCTCTTGGAATAGTTAGATGGATCCCAGGTACCATTATCATGGTCAGTGGAGTACAGGACTTGCTCTCAGTTAATTGAATTGATTAAAGTGGGATTTTCCAACATTTTTCTCTCCTCACTGACCTTGGATCTGGATCCAATAGTCTTGACTTGTGCTGGAGATGGATCGTGGGGAGAAGAGTTGTCTAATCATTGAACTTTAGGGTCTTAAACCAAACTGATAGCCTTTCCCATCGGGTTGAGCCAGTGCTGGTAGGATGAATGAACAGTGTTATACTTCCAAAGGTGATGTTGAGACCTGCCTTGAAGATGTTTGGATGGAGATGCCCTTCCATACGTGTTTCATATACTCATTCTCATTGTTGCTTCTTGCACTAACCCTTCTAACAACTCCTTTTAATTTGCAGTTTGCAGGCTGCATGACCAGCTCAACCTTGAATAAGTTCCCTTCTATGTCCAGCCTCCATGTACGTATTGGCTTTATTTACATAACTTCAGTGTCACGTTTCGGGCGGCTTTAATCACACAATCTGGGTTAGACCTTCGAAACTTCTTGGGCTGAGTGTTCTTAATTCCTTTCTTGTAGAAATCTCTCCTCTAGTTCCTGAAGACTTCACAGGAATCATTTCAATGTACCTAACGGGTTATATATTTGCTGTTGCACTATCGATCACATAGTTGCCTCCTGGTACTGCAATGAGGAGCTGTTTTCTTTCTTCATTGCAGTCACTATGGTGAAGAGTTTCCAGGTGACAGTGAAGAACCAGTGGTTACAGTCCAGATCAAGTAGAGCATAACTTGGAGGGTAGCTTGGAGGTTGAGGGTTGGACTTTATATCTGGTGTCCTTATCCTTGGAGAGATAAAACCCATATTGGCATCAATAGCCATTTGGTGTTTGACCACCAGGGTCATATGAAATGGGGTCTTTCATATGGGTACTGTGGCCTAGTGGCTATACTGCTGGGTTAAAATTCATGACATAATGAGCTCAAATCCTATCCGAACCCATTTGAACTCAATGAATCTGGTAGTTTATGGGTTAAGTCTAGGAAGCAATGTATATTGGATAGAAATAGTGCTCAGGGATGTAGGGAAATAGCATGTGATTGGGACTAGGTAACAGAACCTAGGCAGGCACAGTGGGCTGAATGGCCTCCTTCTGTGCTTCAACAATATTGTACCCACCTATCACTCCACCATTCATATGTCTGCAGCTCCATACCAGGGTAACTGCGCTAACGTACTTGATCATCCAGAGTAACTAGAGATGGACAATAAGTTAAACATTCAGCATCAATGGGGAAACATTGAGCCAACCCTCACTGGTTTAAAGATTCCTGAACATTTCAATTCCAGATTGGACGAGAATAAATCCTGTGTCTTTGCTCATCACTGTCCCTTTGTTTCTGCCTGTCTTGAACTATTGGTGAAAAGTTTTGGGGATGTTGGTTGTCATGATATCTCCTGTTTGGAAGATATAAACTGGCCAGTGTGAGGACGCTATAGTAATTGATGCTTAAAAATTTGGAAGAACCGAAAGATTCAGGAAACATACTAGAATCTTCCTAAATATTCCCGAACTCAGGAGGAGCAGCGCATCTGACCATCGAGCTGACTGTCTCCCACCTCAGGGATAAATCGTTACTTTTACTTGTTAGTTGAAAAGCTCACGAGTTGTTTAACCGTCTGACAGGATGGCGACTGTATTGCTTTCATATCTAAGCACTTCTCGCTGGGACGGTGTAATGAAATGGTGAGAATGCTTACAGTCTGGTTGCAAATCTGACAAATGGTGCCATGGATTCTCCAAATTGCTTTTATCACTCCCCCCCCCTGGGGTGAAGGGAATGTGTTTGCACATTCTCCCCATGTCTGCGTGGGTTTCCTCCAGGTGCTCCGGTTTCCTCCCACAGTCCAAAGGTGCTAGGGTGGGGAGAGGAGAAGATCACGACTGACAAATACCCCACTAGATGTCGCCATTCCTGGGTGGAGCAGGGACTGAGCTTTGGACTCAGCGATTCTAAGGCCATTGAGGTCAGGCCTTCCTTTAATTTAAGGACTTAGCTCTGCTAATTAAATATGCTGATACCATATGCCCAGAAGCAGATTTAAAAGGTTTGGAAAGGATCAGGAAGCAATCATTGGGCACCGGGCTCTCAATGTGTTGCTGGAAAAGTGCAGTAGGTCAGGCAGCATCCAAGGAACAGGAGAATCAGCTGCCTGACCTGCTGCGCTTTTCCAGCAACACATTTTCAGCTCTGATCTCCAGCATCTGCAGTCCTCACTTTTTCCACCGGGCTCTCAATCCCTGGGGAAGGTTGGAGATCTGCAAACCGAGGGAGCTGAGGGGACCAAGGACATTGAAGTCCTGGGAAAGCAGATGTTGAAGCACGAGACAGTACCCTCATTCTCAAAAAAAAATCATTTCTGTACCAATTTCAAACCCCTTATGTCAGATATTGGAACTTCAATTTGATGAATAAATCTGCAATTGAAAGTATGTCTCAATGATGGTAATTGCAACATCTATCATCGATTGTTGGAAAAGCTCGTCTTTTTTTCTAATATCCTTTAGGAAAAAAAATCTGTCCCATGTAGTGACTATAACGAGGTCAGCCGGGTGGACATAGAATACGACTTCCCTGATTGGGGCTGTTAATCTGGCCTAATGGGAGCTCTGGCTGACAGATATAAACAGGAGGGTCAGAGTTCTCTTCACTCTGAGAGCTGGTGCTGAGGGAACTGGATCAGTGTTAAGGACTCTCCATGTGTAAATGAAGGGTGACTTGGTGACAGGACACCGGCCTCATTGGGCTTATTTCACCCTCTTTATCTGGTCTGGCCTACACGTGACCCCAGACCCACAGCAACGTGGTTGACTCTTAATGACCTTCTAAAATGACCTCAGGAGCCATTCTGTTGTACCAAACTGCTGCAGAGATCCAATTGATTGCAGCAGGTTGCCAATGTAGCTCCCTACCCCCTTCAAAAGGGTAGTTAGAGATGGGCAGCAAATGCTGGCATTGCCAACGAAACCCATATCCCATGATTAATTTGAAAATAAGTTGGTCCTGTTCCATGTGTGGAGTAAGTATTCACTCGATTACGCTTTGAGTTCAAGAAACAGTTCAGAGGAGGTTCACTGGATTTCTTCCAGCAATAAAGGGGGTGACCTTCTGAAGAGAGATTGAGCAGTTTAGGTCCAGACTCCCTTGAGTTTAGAAATACGAGAGGAGATCTAATTGAGGGATATAAGATGTTAAAGGGGATTGGTAAAGTGGATATGCAAAGAATGCCCCTCATGAGGGGTATTCTAGAACGACAGGCCATCATTTTAGGGTAAGGGATGGCAGATCTAAAACAGAGACGAGGTGAAATTACTTCTGTCAGAGGGTTTTGAATTGGTGGCATTCACCAACTTGGAGAGTGGAAGATGCCAGGTGGTTCAGTGGATAGTACTGCCACCTCAGAGTGCCAGGGATCTGGGTTCGATTCCAGCTTCAGGCGACTGACTGTGTGGAGTTTGCACGTTCTCCCCGTGTCTGCGTGGGTTTCCTCCGGGTGCTCCGGTTTCCTCCCACTGTCTGAAGATGTACAGGTCAGGTGGATTGGTCATGAGAAATACGGATTCGGGGGGGGGGGGGGGGGGAGGTTGAGTTGAGATGGGATCCTCTTTGGAGGGTTGGTGAAGACTTGATGGGCCAAAAGGCCTCTTTCTGGGCTGTTGGGACCTAAGTTTAAGGTGATGGACAGATGTTTAATTAGTAATGGGTTGAAGGGTTATGGAGAGCAGACAGGAAAGTGGGGTTGTGGCCGAGATGAGATCAGCCCTGATCATAGTAAGTGGCAGAGCAAATTTGAGGGGCTGAATGGTCTCCTCCTACTCTAGGTTCTCATGTTCTAACTGAAGTTTTGTCTTCATTTGCATTGCTACACTCGGCAGATTCAGGAGACCATGTGGGTGAGTTTCTGAGTCCTTCCCGATCTACACCGGTCTCGTTTACCGTTCAGTGACTGCACCAAGGTGATCATCCTCTGAGTTATGGCATTCACTTGCGGCACGGTGACTCAGTGGTTAGCACTGCTGCCTTACACTGCCAGGGACCCGGGTTCAATTCCAAGCTTGGGCAACTGTCTGTATGGAGTTTACACATTCTCCCCGTGTCTGTGTGGGTTTCCTCCCACAGTCCAAAGCTGTGCAAGTCAGGTGAATTGGCCATGCTGAATTGCCCATAAGAGTTCAGGGATGTGTACGTTAGGAGCATTAGTCAGGGGAAATGCAGAATGAGAGGGTAGGGGGTTGGGGTTTGGGTGGGATAGCCTGTTTCCACACTGTAGGTATTCTATGTTTCTATGACTTGGAGAGTCAGAAGGAGCAGAGATCATGGTTAGAAGTCCTCAGAGTGAGGGGCAGGCGTGAGTGTAGTGGCCATCACTAAGGGGAAGGTGCTGGGGTACCAGAAAGTTCTGAAGGTGGATAAATCACCCAGACCAGAGGGGCTACCACCCTGAAGTCTGAAGGAGAAAGCTGAGCAGATTGCAGAGGCGTTGCTGGTGATGGGAGGGACCCAGAGGACTGGAAAATGCCGAATGTAACACACCTTTTTAAGAAGGGATAGAGTCAGAAGACAGGAAACTGCAGGCAGGTTAGCTCCGTCGTTGGTAAGATTTTAGAGTCTATTGTCAGAATCATAGGGTTGTACAGTACAGAAATAGACCACTTGATCCAATTCATCCATGCTGACCAGATATCCCAACCTAATCTACTCCGAATCATAATCTACTCCCGTTTGCCAGCATCTGGTTCATATCCCTCAAACCCTTCCAATTCATTAGCCGATTGCAATGCCTCTTAAATGTTGTAATTGTATCAGTCTCCACCACTTCCTCTGGCAGCTCATTCCATACACACACCACCCTCTGCGTGAAAAAGTTGCCTCTTAGGTCCCTTTTAAATCTTTCCCCTCTCACATTAAATCTGTGCCCTCTAGTTTTGGACTCTCCCACGCCAAGGAAAAGACCCTGGCTATTGACCCTCTCCATGCCCCTCATGATTTTATAAGCCTCTATAAGGTCACCCCTCAGCCTCCGACGCTCCAGGGAAAACAGCCCCAGCCTGTTCAGCATCTCCCTGTAGCTCAAATCCTCCAACCCTGGCAACATCCTTGTAAATCTTTTTTGAAACCTTTCAAGTTTCACACAATCATTTCTATAGGAAGGAGACCAGAATTGCACACATTATTCCAACAGTGGCCTAACCAATATCCTGTACCACTGTAACATGACATTCTAACTCCTATAGAAGAAAGTGAGGATTGCAGATGCTGGAGATCAGAGCTGAAAATGTGTTGCTGGAAAAGTGCAGCAGGTCAGGCAGCATCCAAGGAGCAGGAGAATCAATGTTTCGGGCATAAGCCCTGAAGAAGGGCTCATTCCAACTCCTACACTCAATGTTCTGACCAATGAAGGCAAGCATTCCAAGTGCCTCCTTCATCACCAGGTCTACCTGCAACTCCTCTTTCAAGGAATTATGTACCTGTACCCCTCGATCTGTTGTTCGGCAACACTGTCCAGGATCCTACCATTCGTTGTGGAAGTCCTGCCCTGGTTTGCCTCATATTTACCTAAATTAATATCATCTACAGATCCTAGGCCCACTAGCCGATCTGTTAAAGGTCTTGTTGTATTCTGAGGTAACCTTCTTCAATGTCCACCACACCACCAATTTTGGTGTCCTGTGCAAAGTTACTAACCATATCACCTTTATTCACATCCAAATCATTTATATAAATGACAAAAAGCATTGGACCGAGCACACATCCTTCTGGCACAGCACTGGTCACAGGCTGCTAGTCTGAAAAGCAACCCTTCAGCATCACCCTCTGACTTCTACTTTCAATCCAATTTTGTATCCAATTGGCTAACTCCCCCTGGATCCCATTACAAAAAACATTACAGCACAGGAGTAGGCCCTTCGGCCCTTCAGACCTTCGCCGACATGTAAAACCATGTGACCTCATTAACCAGTCTACCATGTGGAACCTTGTTGAATGCTTTGCTGATGTCCATATAGACAAGGTCTACCACGATGCCTTAATCAATCTACTTTGTCATCTCTTCAAAAAACTCAGTCAAGCTCGTGAGACATGATTTCCCACGCACAATGCCATGCGGACTCTCCCTGATCAGTCCTCACCTTTCCAAAAGCATGCAAATCCTGTCACTCAGAATCCCTCCAAGACTGTACCCATCACTGGTGTCAGGCTGACCGGTCTGTAGTTCCCTGACTTTTCCTTACCACCTTTCTTAAATAATGGCACATTATCCGACCTCCGGTCTTCCGACACCTCACCTGTGACTATCGATGATCCAAATATCTCAACATAGGGCCTGGCAATCTCTTCCCTTGCTTTCCATAGAGCTCTGAGAAGCATTTAATCAGGACCCAGGGATTTATCCACCTTTATACATCCAGCATGACCTCCTCTGTAATATGGACTCTTTCCAATATGTCATTACTTATTTCCCTAAGTTCTCTAGCTTCCAGGTTCTTCTCAATAGTAAATACTGACACAAAATATTCGTGTGGTATCTCGCCCATCTCAGAGGAGAAAGTGAGGACTGCAGATGCTGGAGATCAGAGTCAAGAGTGAATTGCTGGCCACAATCTCACCCATCTCCTGTGGCTCCACACATCGTTGATCTTTGAGGGGCCGTATTCTCTCCCTAGTTACCCTTTTGTCCTCAATGTGTTTGTGGAATTTCTTGAGATTCTCCTTAACCCTATTTACGAAAACTATCTCAGATCCCCTTTTATGCCATCCTGATATCCCACTTTTGTATACTCCTTCTACTCTTGTCCTACCCTAGGGATTCACTCAATCCCAGCTGTCTATACCTAACAATGCCTCCTTTCCCTTGACAAGAATTTAAATTTCCCTAGTTATCCAGCGTTCCCTACACCTACCAGCCTTGCCCTTCACATAAACTGGAACACACTGTCTCTGGACTCTCGCTGTCTCATTTTTAAAGGCCTCCCACTTCCCAGCCGTCCCTTTACCTGTGAATAGCCTCCCCCATTCAACGTTTGAAAGTTCTTGCCTAATGCTGTCAAAATTGCCCTTCCTCCAATTTAGAAATTTAACTTGTAGATCCAGTCTATCCTTTTCCATCACTGTTTTAAAACTAATAGAGTTATGGTCACTTGGCCTCAAGTGCCCACCGACTGACACCTTGGTGGCTTGCCCTGCTTTATTTCCCCAAGAGTAGGTCAAGTTTTGTACCTTCTCTCATAGGTACATCCACATACTGAAACAAAAAACTTCCTTGTATTCACTTAACAAATTCCACTCCATCCAAACCCTGTGACAGTCCCAGCCTATGTTTGGAAAATTAAAACCCCCTTCCCATTACAACCCTATTAGTCTTTCAGATAACTGAAATCTCCTCACATATCTCACCTATCCACTCCACACTTCCACAATAATCTCCAATCTGCATCCATCTATCACCACCCCACCTACCTTTCCCCTAGCCCCACCTCCCCCCCATTTATCTCTGAGCTCCCTTCCCCCTCTCCAGGTCCTGATGAAGGCTCCTGACCTGAAACGTTGACATTCCTGCTCCTCTGATGCTGTCTGACCTGCTGTGTTTTACCAGCTCCATATTTTATTGACTTGATATCCTTCCATATTTGCTTCTCAGTTATTAAGGATGAGCTTGTGGAGTATTTGGAAGGGCATGGTAAAACAGGGCTGAGTCAGCCCAGCTTCACCAAGGGGAGGTCATGCCTGACAAGCCTGTTAGAATTCTCTGAGCAGGGAACAAAGCAAGGTAGAACAAAGGAGAGCCAGTGGATGTGACCTATTTGGATTTACAGGGGTCCTTTGACAAGGTGCTGCACAGGAGGCTGCCCAGTCAGATCAGAGCCCATGGTGTTAGGGGCAAGGTACTGGCGTGGATAGAGGATTGGCTGACTGGCAGAAGGCAGAGGGTGGGGATTAAAGGGGTCTTTTTCAGGATGGAAGCCAGTAACTAGTGGAGTTCCACAGGGGACAGTGTTGGGACCACAGCTATTCATGTTATACATTCACAATCTGGATGAAGGAACTGAGGGCATATTGCAGATGACACTAAGATCGGTGGAGGGACAGGGAGTGTCGAGGAAGCGGGGAGGCTACAGAAGCATTTGGAAAGGCCTGGAGAGTGGGCAAAGAAGTGGCTGATGGAATATAATGTGGGAATGTGTGAGGTCATGCCTTCAGTAGGGAGAATAGAGGCGTGGACTATTTTCTAAATGTGGAAAGGCTTTGAAAATCTGAAGCACAAAGAGACTTGGGGAACCAAGTTCATGATTCTCTTAAAGTTAACATACAGGTTCATTTGGCAGCTAGGAAGGTAAATGTTGGCATTCATTTCAAGAGGGCTAGAATACAACAGCAGAGATGTACTGCTGGAGCTGCATAAGGCTCTGCTCAGACTGCATTTGGAATACAGTGAGCAGTTTTGGGCCACGTATCTAAGGAATGATGTGTTGGCATTGGAGGAGTTAAGAGGTGACTTACAAGAGTGATCCCGGGGGTGAAGGGCTTGTCATATGAGGAGTGGTTGGGGCCTCTGGGTCTGTACTCGATGGGGTTTAGAAGGATAAGGGGGAGGGATCTGATTGAAATGGACAGAATACTGAGAGGCCTGGATAGAGTGGACGGGGAGAAGATGTTTTCATGAGTAGGAGAGGCTAGGACTCGAGGGCACACAGAGTGAGGGAACTGAAATGAGGAGGAATTTCTTCAGCCAGAGGGTGGGGAATCTGTGGAACTCATTGCCACTGAGGGCTGGGGAGGGCAAGTCATTGAGTGTGTTTAAGGTAGAGATAGGTAGGGTCTTGATTGTAAGGGGATCAAGGGTTATGGGAAGAAGGCAGAAGAATGGAGTTGGGAAACACATCAACCATGGTCGAAAGGTGATGCAGATCCGATGGGCTGAATGGCCGAATTCTGTATGTTATGGTCTTACATACAATGGTATTGAGATGTGAAAAAGCATGAAACATCCTGAACTGAGGTGAGGAGTGGGGGGTGCAGGTGGGAAATGGGTAGTCCTGTGAGTGGGAAGATGGAGCTGATTGAAGATGGAATATGAGCTCAGCATTGAAGAGGGCTGGCCAGGTTGACGTTAGAAGAGGCTGGCAATTTTGACAGGTTTCTGACAGGCGTGTGGGTCAGTTTACCATTGAACTCGGGGGCACAGTTCCTGGGCTGGCATCCCAGCTGGGTGCAGGTGAAGAGAGTGTGTGTAAAGCTGTGGTTTGTCTGTCTCGCTATTGCCTGGCACCAGTTTCAGCCCCATGTGTTATACAGCTGGCAGGTAAACTGGGAAAGCTGAAAAGGTGAGGTTTGTCCATGGGCTCTGTGTACTTCTGACGCCGACCCTCCATTGACCTAACGTGCCTCTGATAAAGTTGCTTTGGTTACCTTTAGGAAGACGAGTTTGTGGATTGGTGGAGTAAGTTCTACGCATCAACGGGTGACACCAGCAAATGTGGAACGTATCTGGAGAAAGGCTTGGACACGCTTCAGGTAAACCATGCAGTTTGTTCCGTTCTGGGTATTATCTGTGTTGATCACTGTGCTTCAGGATAAATTCGTCCAATCGTTGTTTTGGAACCATGCACAGCTTGATTTGCATTTCTCTGTTGTACGGGTTACAAAGGGAGAAAGAACTGATTGAGTTTAATTTCAGGTTTTGAGTTTAGGGAGTGATGATGGGCTGTCTGGGGCGTGTTTGTTTGTGAGCATTTAAAAAGAGCCCTCATGGTGGAATGTTCAGGTCTTTATATTCGCAATACTGTTCCCTGGTGCATTCCCAATGCATGTCTCATCCAATCAGTGCCCATGTGCTAACCAGTCACACCCTGTTTCTGTTGCTGTATAAATTATTGTTCCCCTTGAAATGTGGCATTTTTGTTTCCATCCTGATACAGTTTGGATATCATATTTTTTTTCAATAATATTCCTTGAATATTATGCAAATCCATCACAGACTAACTACCTTAGTCATTGTCATAAAGATGTACAGCTTTAATTCAACTCATCCATGGTGACCAGATATCCCAACCCAATCTAGTCCCACCTGCCAGCACCCGCCCCATATCCCTCCAAACCCTTCCTATTCATAAACCCATCCAAATGCCTTTTAAATGTTGTAATCATACCAGCCTCCACCACATCCTCTGGCAGCTCATTCCATACACATACCACCCTCTGTGTGAAACAGTTATCCCTCAGGTCCCTTTTAAATCTTTCCCCTCTCACCATAAGCCTGTGTCCTCTAGTCCCACCCCAGGCAAAAGACCCTATCCATGCCCCTCATGGTTTTAAAGTCACCCCTCAGCCTCCGATGCTCCAAGGAAAACAGCCCCAGCCTGTTCAGCCTCTCCCTAACATTCTTTTACTCTTTTCTGAACCCTTTCAAGTTTCACAACATCTTTCTGATAGGAAGGAGACCAGAATTGCAGGCAGTATTCCAACAGTTGGGTAAAAACAATGACTGCAGATGCTGGAAACCAGATTCTGGATCAGTGGTGCTGGAAGAGCACAGCAGTTCAGGCTCGTCGGATGCTGCCTGAATTGCTGTGCTCTTCCAGCACCACTGATCCAGTATTCCAACAGTTGCCTAACCAATGTCCTGTACAGCCGCAACATGACCTCCCAACTTCTGTACTCAATGCTCTGACCGATAAAGGAAAGCATACCAAGCGCCTTCTTCACTATCCTGTTTCCCTATGACTCCACTTTCAAGGAAATACCTGCACTCCAAGGTCTCTTTGTTCAGCAACACTGTCTAGGACCCCTGGATAGATAATATCAGCTTTTGATATCTTACACAGCATGGAACAGCTTGGGGAAGCTGGGAATCAATGTGCTCATGAGACAAGAACAGGCTGAGACTATGGATCCATGAGAAATGACCTGGTGGTTGATTTTGGGAAAGAGGTGGAAGTAGACTATTTGGGGTTAGGGGACAATGAAATTAGAAGCTTTTCGACTCGGGGTAAATCTCCAGAAAAGATGATATGTCTGACAGAGCAATATCCCTCAACTGGCGATCTGATGATAACCAGACTATCTGCTGTGGTTGTATTGGTTTAGAGAGAAATATTAGCTCAGGAAGAACATTCCTGTGTTTCTCCAAAATGGTGCCCTTTATGTCCATCTGAGTGGCAGATGGGAGGTGGATTTAACAAAACCACTATTGGAAGAGTTTGGAACAGTGTCAACAGGCAGAAACTGTTTGCACTGATGTCGGATTAAGGTATTTAGTAAAAGAACCATAGGTGACTTGGTGGAAGCCTTTTCAACACAGTGAGTGCATCGGGTCTGGAATGAGTTGCCTGGGGATGTGGTGGAGGCCAATGCTGGCTATCAGAAGCACCCGAAGAGAAACCAAAAGGCAGGGTTATTGGGGAAGTGTGTGTTGGGCGGTGGGGGTAATTGGACGAGCTGAGTAGCTCTTGCAAAGCGCCTGGCTGGACCCAACAGGCCCAATGGCCTCCTCCCATGCTGTAACCTTCTGTGCTTTGTTAAGCCCCTGAATAAACAATGCGGGACTGTCCTGGCTGTTCATCCTTTGTGTCCCCTCAGGTCTACAATGTCGAGCTGGAGAAGGTCGAGGCGTTCGAAGGGTTAACAGATTTCTGCCGTACCTTCCCTCTGCATCGTGGGAAGACTCAGGGTGAAGATGAGGATCCTTCAGTGGTGGGAGAATTCAAGGTGAGGGGGCAGGTTCCATACCATCCGCATTTGACGCTGTCCTGCCCCTCAAAGTTGTGTCGTTGGAGAATCCAGGGGTGACCCTATACGGTACTGAAACTAAAAGAGTCAGAGGACCAGCCTCACCAATGTTGTCATGAAAAGTGGGGCCAATTGGATTGTCCCAGGGAGGCACAGTCACTGGTTCAGTCCTTAATCACTCCTGAATTACTAAGGTAAGCAGGTGGTACTTTTGTAACTAACTGGAGAAAGGGAAGCCAGCTGTGGTGACTGCTTCTAGTCACACCTAACCTGTCCTTTATCCTTCCATGGGTTGTGGGCATCCCAGCTGGACCAGCATTTATTACCCAGCCATAACCGGAGAGGAGGGGAGCTACCCTGTGAAGAGATGTTGAGCCCCCGGGGACTGTACTTGCTAGAATTTAGCAGAATGAGAGGGAATCTTACAGAAGCAGACAAAATTATGAAATAAGATAAAGGCAGGCAAGTTGTTTCCGTTGGTGGGTGAGACTAAGATGAGGGGACATGGCCTCAAGATGAGGGGGAGTAGATTTAGGACAGAGATGAGGAGGAACTGCTTTTCCCAGAGAGTAGGGAATCTGTGGAATTCTCTGTCCAAGGAAGCTTCACTAAATATATTCAAGACACAGTGGGTCTTTGCATGGTAGAGGAATTAAGGATTATGGGGATGATGCAGGTAGGAGGAGCTGAGGATAGATCATCCATGATCTCAATGAATGGCAGAGCTGGCTCGATGGGCCGAATGGCCTACTCCTGCTTCTATTACTATGATAAACCACCCTGGAGAAGGTGATGGTGAACTACCCAGAGACTTTGATTGGTGGTAAGTTACACAAGATTTGCCAGAAAACTGCAGTGTGGTCAATTCCACTTGCTGATCAGGGAGGGGAAGGGGAGAACAGTGGGCTACTCACTTTAACATGAGCCGCGAAGAATCTTCTGATCTCCTGTTGAGTAGATTTGACATAACCTTGCCACTGCATTGCAGGGAATGTGGGAGCTAATTACAGCAGAGCAAGATATAGGACAGAAGACTGATGTAGTTTCTTTACTCAGAGAGTAGTTGGGGGGGTGTGGAACACACTGCCTACAACAGCAGTAGACTCGCCAACTTTAAGGACATTTAAATGGTCATTGGATAGACATATGGATGAGAATGGAATAGCGTAGGTTAGATGGGCTTCAGATTGGTACCACAGGTCGGCGCAACATCAAGGGCCAAAGGGCCTGTACTGCGCTGTAATGTTCTATGTTCTATCCCACCAACTCTCCAAGCGTCAGGGTAAATCCATGGGCCTGACAACATTCAGGATGGTATGTCGTGTGTGAGTACACTGAACAATGGTCTAACCTACTTAATGCTGTTGATATCTTCAGGGCAGCTTCAAGATCTATGCCCTTCCTGACGACCCCTCAGTGCCTAACCCTCCTCAGCAATTCCACCAACTGCCAGCCAGCGGACTCCAGGAGTGTCTCGTCAGGGTTTATGTCATCCAGGCCTTTGGACTTCAGCCGAAGGACTCCAATGGAAAGGTCGGTGCTCCTTCATGAGAAGCTGTTCCCCATGTCTCTGTTTAATAAAACCTTCACTTTCTGTTTGCTCCACTCATCAGATCTGCTTTCTCTTGGAGGAGTTGCTTGTTTCCTCCATCCAGTTTCATTTGAGGTTTTAAGACCTTTTGCATATCCGCAATATATTTCACTACCTGAGGCATTCCAGAGTAAGGGCCTGACGGCCAATGAAGTATTTTTGAAGTATCGTTGCTGTTGAGGTAAAGAAAGCGCAGAAATCAGAAACAAAGCCAGGATTAGCTGGAGAATCTCAGCAGGTCTGGTAGCATCTATGGAGAGAAATCAGACTTAACGTTTCAGGTTCACCGGCCCTTCCTTAGAACTGATGGTAGCCTGGAAACGGTGTGTTTTTCTGCAGAAGAAAGGGTGGTGGTGGGGAGGGGTTAAGGAGTAAATGATAAGTGGAGCTAGAAGAGAGAAGAAGAGTTGGGCAGACAAAGGAGTGGATAAAATTCAGTTTAGGAGAATGAACTCTACTGAGGAAGGCGCTTAGTATGCTTTCCTTTATTAGTCAGAGTATTGAGTACAGGAGTTGGGAGGTCATGTTGTGGCTGTACAGGACATTGGTTAGGCCACTGTTGGAATATTATGTGCAATTCTGATCTCCTTCCTATCGGAAAGATGTTGTGAAGCTTGAAAGGGTTCAGAAAAGATTTACAAGGATGTTGCCAGGGTTGGAGGATTTGAGTTATAGGGAGAGGCTGAACAGGCTGGGGCGTCGAAGGCTGAGGGGTGGCCTTATAGAGGTTTATAAAATCATGAGGGACATGGATAGGATAAATAGACAAGGTCTTTTCCCTGGGGCCGGGGAGTCCAGAAGTAGAGGCCAGAGGTTTAGGGAAGATAAAAGAGGCAGGCTGGGTGGGTTGGCCATGCTACATTGTGCATAATGTCCAGGGATGTGCAGGCTGTGTGGGTTGCCCATGCTAAATTGTCCGTAGTGTCCAGGGATGGGCAGGCTAGGTGGATTGGCCATGCTAAATTGTCCATAGTGTCCACGGATATGCAGGCTGGGTGGATTGGCCATGCTAAATTGTCCATAATGTCCAGGGATGTGCAGGCTGGGTGGGTTGGCCATGTTACACTGTCCGCGGTGTCCATGGATATGCAGGCTGGGTGGGTTGGCCATGCTACATTGTCCGTAGTGTCCAGGGATGTGCAGGCTGGGTGGGTTGGCCATCCTAAATTGTCCGTAGTATCCAGGGATGTGCAGGCTGGGTGGGTTGGCCATGCTAAATTGTCCATAGTGTCCAGGGATATGCAGGCTGGGTGGATTGGCCATGCTAAATTGTCCATAATGTCCAGGGATGTGCAGGCTGGGTGGGTTGGCCATGTTACACTGTCCGCGGTGTCCATGGATATGCAGGCTGGGTGGGTTGGCCATGCTACATTGTCCGTAGTGTCCAGGGATATGTAGGCTTGGTGGGTTGGCCATGCTAAATTGTCAATAATGTCCAGGGATGTGCAGGCTGGGTGGGTTGGCCTGCTACATTGTCCGTAGAGTCCAGGGATGTGCAGGCTGGGTGGGTTGGCCATGCTAAATTGTCCGTAGTGTCCAGGGATGTGCAAGCTGGGTGGGTTGGCCATGCTACATTGTCCGTAGTGTCCAGGGATGTGCAGGCTGGGTGGGTTGGCCATGCTAAATTGTCCGTAGTGTCCAGGGATGTGCAGGCTGGGTGGGTTGGCCATGCTCCATTGTCTGTAGTGTCCAGGGATGTGCAGGCTGGGTGGGTTGTCCATGGGAAATGCAGGATTACAGGGATAGGAGTGTGGATCTGCATGGGCATGCTCTTCAGACAGTCGGTCTGGATTCGATGGGCCGAATGGAGTATCCATACTGTAGGGATTCTATGTCAGCCAGACTTGCTAAGGACAGTAGATTTCCTTCCCTGGGGACTAACTGAACAAAGTGGGTTTTTATAACAATCCGTGGTGCAGCTACATTAGAAGACAAGCTGTTGTCCAATGGAATCCAAACCCAACTTGGGAGACTGTAATGATCTCTTCAACATCTGAACACTTTTACCTTCCATATATTCCGATAGTTTCATAGTTACCCTGACTGAGATTCGCTCTGTGATCCAGATTTATTTTTTAATTACTGTAAGCATTTTTTTTATTTACAATAAGTAGTTTTAAATTCCACTGTGAATGCATTTCCCAGAGGATTAGCCCAGCCCCTACAATTGTCAGTCCAGTGACTTTATCACTAAGCCATAGTTAGACTCTTGAATTTACTCAATGATGACCAGAACCCTTCGAGATCGAGGCTTCCTCAGGTTCAGGACAAAAAAGCTGCAGATGATGGAATGCAAGGATGACAAGCAGGAGGCTAGAAGAACACAGCTCTTGCCCCCTAAGGTTGAAAGCCAGCCAAGTGAAGAAATGCATTTTACTTGCGGTCTGTCTTTTATTCATTTGTGTGATGTGGGTGTCACTGGCTGGGCCCAGCATTTATTGCCCGTCCCTAGTTGCCCCTTGAGAATGTGGGGGTGAGCTGCCTTCTTGAACTGCTGCAGTCCATGTGCTGTGGGTTGACCTACAATGCCCTGAGGGAGGGAGTTCCAGGATTTCGACCCAGTGACAGTGAAGGAACGTTGATATATTTCCAAGTCAGGATGGTGAGTGGCTTGGAGGGGAACTTGCAGGGGGTGGTGTTCCCATTTATCTGCTGCCCTTGTCCTTCTAGATGGAAGTGGTCGGGGGTTTGAAGGTGCTGTCTGAGGAATTTTGGTGAATTCCTGCAGGGCATCTTGTAGATAGTACACATTGTTGCAACTGAGCTTCAGTTGTGGAGAGAGTGGAGTGACCTAAATAGGATCTCAATGTCTATCCTTTCAGATCCTCCCCAAAATACACATTTCATTTTCCAAACTTCAGAGCATTATGCCACTTAAGTTCACTTGATAGGATAACCTCAGCTCTCTTATCCTGGGAATCAGTCTGATGAATGGACTCTATAGATATCCTTCCTGGAGAATTAAGGAGGAATCAAGCTTACATTCAGTTCAGCCCAAAGTACTGCCGTAAGGAGAGCACAAAGTCTGCAAAGTTGCTGTCCCTGTGGTCGGGACAGACTGATGAGTCAGTGCTGCTTAAAGCTCCCCTTAGCAGGAGACACGGGAGTGACGGTTGTGGGTGGAGAGTGATGTTGGGAATGGGGAAGGGGGAGAAGAAATGGCCTCAGTGGAAAAAGGCCAGGATAAAGAGGGCAAATTACTCAGGATACGTCAGGATGGAAAGAAATTCCCAGACGCAGATAATGAGACAACAGTAGGAAAATTAAATGGCAGCAGAAACAGGGGCCAGTACTTGATATCCGTTTACACACACAGCAGCTCAAAGCCAGCTTCCCGTTTATCTGGAGTATCACAGATAAGCATTGTCAAACAAAATCGACACTTATCAATGAACGGCCCCTGAACAAGGCCAGGAAACCCTGTAACAATTTACAGCCGATGAGGTACGTGGCAGCTGGGCTGTGCACAGCAGGATCCCACAAACAGTTGAGGATCAGATCATTGTGTAAACGGAGGGCATGAGATATTTGAGGTGGAAGGTGGGGAGAGAATGAGGTTAGTCTGCGATGGGAGACAAGGCCTCAACTGATCGTCGCTTCCAAATGGTGGCACCTCTGACTCCACCAACTCCATGTTGGCATCGCACTGAACCGCTGCGGCCTCTGGGTGTGGGCCTTTACCCAGTGGCTTGGCTGATCCGGGAGGGCCAGAGTGCCCTCTCAGGGGTTTTTAATTCCCTGCTCTCTCTTCCTTTTCCAGTGTGACCCGTACGTGAAGGTTTCTCTGGGCAAGAGGTCCGTCAGTGACCAGGACAACTACATCCCATGCACCCTGGATCCTGAGTTTGGAAGGTACAGTTCCCTCGCTCTCGGGTAACGTTTTCCATCGATGGGATAGGCCGTGCGTGCACTGGCTGGATGCAGACGCGAGCCAGGCAGCAAATGCTGGCTGTTCAGCTGTGCCGGTCATCACCCTGTTCCCCTGCACAGCGGCCTGGTTTGCAGCTGGAGCACGGGCCGAGCCCAGACACACGGGTTACAGAGTGGCTGCAGCTAACGGTGGCAAGGCTGGGCGTCTGAACCCTGGCTGTGGGCCCAATGTGAGGGGGAGCCTTCTCCAGTCCATGTGCCAAGTAAAGCCCCACCCACTTCCCTGGCATGGGTCAGTCAGATGGCGAGCATTGGGTTCCGGAGTCAGACCGTGTGAACCAGAACATGCAAAATCCGGCCTCCCGTTCCCCAGGAAGGAGCAATTTACTTGGCCTTTTTCTTTTCCCTTCAAATGTGGAGAGTGTTTAAAATTCAGTGAACACTGTGCCTCCCACACGTAGTGTGTGTACCCCTTGGCTGCACTGTGTGAACTTCAGTACCTGCCAACTCAAACATTCACAGACTCACAAGTTGGCTCGTAAAACAGACTTGGGAGTCTTCGGTTATAAAACTCTCAAACCAATGAGGCACCAACAGACTTATTTAATTATCATAAAGGTTTGAGGGATTTTTTTTTGTTGTTTCCCATTCATTTCATTTTCAACGGGGAGAGAGGAATGGGGTATTTTTAAATTCTTTTGGTTCTCATTAAGGTGCAGATGTTCCTGCTGCACTTTTTCCATTCACGGCTCTCGTTGTCAAACAGTCCCTCGGCAGGTAAAACACAGCGTCAAGCTCTCTCTACACTGTTCCCCATCAAACCTTCCCAGGACAGAGATATCACGAGGTTAGATACAGAGTAAAGCTCCCTCTACACTGTCCCCATCAAACCCTCCCAGGACAGGGACAGCACGGGGTTAGATACAGAGTAAAGCTCCCTCTACACTGTCCCCATCAAACCCTCCCAGGACAGGGACAGCACGGGGTTAGATACAGAGTAAAGCCCTCTCTATACTGTCCCCATCAAACACTCCCAGGAGAGGGACAGCACGGGGTTAGATACAGGGTAAAGCTCCCTCTATACTGTCCCCATCAAACACTCCCAGGACAGGGACAGCATGGGGTTTGGATACAGAGTAAATCTCCCTCTACACTGTCCCCATCAAACTCTCCCAGGACAGGGACAGCACGGGGTTTGGATACAGAGTAAAGCTCCCTCTACACTGTCCCCATCAAACTCTCCCAGGACAGGGACAGCACGGGGTTAGAGATAGAGTAAAGCTCTCTCTACACTGTCCCCATCAATCACTCCCAGGACAGGGACAGCACGGGGTTAGATACAGGGTAAAGCTTCCTCTACGCTGTCCCCATCAATCACTCCCAGGACAGGGACAGCACGGGGGTTAGATACAGAGTAAAACGTGATTGACATGGACCCACCAATGCTCCAAGCTGTGACAGGATGACCGGTTACCTTGAAGTGCTGTGTGTTTTGTGTTCCTGCAGGATGTATGAGTTGACTGGAAACCTGCCCATTGACAAGGACCTGAAGGTCACCCTGTATGACTATGATCTCTTGTCAAAGGATGAGAAAATCGGCGAAACTGTGATTGACTTGGAGAATCGCTTCCTCTCTCGATTCGGAGCTCGCTGTGGGTTACCTCAAACCTACTCCATGTAAGTTGTCTGGCTCTCCATTGAGGCTTGTCCTTTGGTTTCCTGAGGTTTTGTGTGCAGGAGGAGCAGCTCATTAATGGTGTGAACCCTACCTTGTGCCCTACAAGTTCTGACACTGAGATAAAGGAGGAAGGCATAGTTGGTCACAGTCATGGAAAACCATGCAGCAAATTGGCTCATGGCTCTTTGATAGAATCCTCCACGCAATCCCACTCACCTGCCCTTACCTAATGCTCCTGCCAATGTCCCTTCGTGTACATTGTGATAAGGCAGGCAGATGGCATATAAGAGTCATGTTGCTGTTTTATAAGACGTTGGTTACACCACACTTTGAGTATTGTGTTCAATCCTGGTCACCACATTACAGGAAGGCTATGGAGTCTTTGGCGAGGGTGCAGAAGAGATTTCTCAGGGTGCAGCCTGGATTAGATGGTATGAGCTATAAGGAATGGCTAGAAAAACTCAGGTTGTTTCTCTGGAGCGGCAGACGCTGAGAGGAGACTTGATAGAAGACTATATAATTATGAGATGGACAGATAGGGATGACAATCAGAATCTTTTTCCCAGAGTTGAAATGTCTAAAACTAGAGGGCATGCATTTAAAGTGAGAGGGAGAAAGTTCAAAGGAGATATTTTTGCATCATTGTTAGCCATGAGTGAAATCCCGGAAGACTGGAGGGTAGCGAACGTTGTGCCCTTATTCAAGAAGGGCAGCAAAGATAAGCTTGGGAACTATAGACCAGTAAGCTACACATCTGTGGTAGGTAAGTTACTTGAGATGATTCTGAGGGATAAGATATACATGCATTTGGAAAGACAGGGCTTGATTAGGAAGAATCAGCGTGGCTTTGTGAGTGGGAGATCATGCCTCACAAATTTGTTCGAGTTCTTTGATGAAGTGGCCAGGACGATTGATTGTTGGAGTCTTTTTCTTTCAGAGTGGAAATGTCAAATGCTAGGGTGCAGAGGTTTAAGGTGAGAGGGGGAAGGTTTCAAGGAGATGTGAGAGGCAGGATTTTTACACAGAGGGTGGTAGGACTTGGAATGTGCTGCCAAAGGAGGTAATAGGAGCTGTTATGATAGCAACGTTTAAGATGCATTTAGACAGACACATGGACAGGCAGGGGGTAGAGGGACAATGACCATGGGCAGGCAGATAGGGTTAGTTTAAAGTGGCATCATGGTCAGCATGGACATGGTGGGTCGAAGGGCCTGTTCCTGTGCTGTACTGTTCTATGTTCTATCTTTCTCCTGCCCATTGTTGTTAATCTTTAAGTTCTCACTTGTTTTGCTCACTTCTCAATCTGGACTCTTGAACAACCAGGTTCTGTCAGCTTCTGTCCACTCTATCCCATTCTTTTGGAACTTTAAACTCTTCTTTATACGCAGAGGCCTGAACTACAAGGATGCAGACATTACGCTGCAGTTATACAAATCTCTGGTCAGACCCCACTTGGAGCACTGTGAGCAGATCTGGGCGCCTCACCTTGGGAAGGGTAGATTGGCCTTGGAGGGTGTACAGTGCAGATTTACAAGGATGATCCTTGCACTTTAGGGGTTATGAGGAGAGACTGTACAAAATAGGCCTGTTTTGTCTAGAATTTCGAAGGATAGGGGGTGATCTGATCAAAGTCTTCAAATATTGACAGGAAAAGACAGGGTAGATAAAGATTAAGGAGAAAGTGAGGTCTGCAGATGCTGGAGATCAAAGTTGAAACTTTATTGCTGGAACAGCACAGCAGGTCAGGCAGCATCCAGGGAACAGGAGATTCGACGTTTCGGGCACAGGCCCTGAGGAAGGGCCTGTGCCCGAAACGTCGAATCTCCTGTTCCCTGGATGCTGCCTGACCTGCTGTGCTGTTCCAGCAATAAAGTTTCAACTTAGATAAAGATTAAGCATTTCCCCTGGGTGAGGATTCTAGAACCAGGGGCGTACTCTGAGAGTTAGGGCCAGAGTGTTGAGGAGAAACGTTAGGAAACGCTTCGACACACAAAGGGTGGGAGAGGCTTGGAACGCTCTTCCACAAACAGCAGTGGACGCTGGATCAGTTGTTAACTTTGGAATAGATACATTTTTGTGAAGCAAAGGTACGAAGAAACAAATCATGTAACAGGGAGTTAGGCCACAGATCAGCCAGGATCTCATTGAATTGTGGATCAGGCTTGAGGGGCTGAATGGCCTACTCCTGTTCCTGTGTTCCTTTATTCCTTCCTCTCACCCTGCCGTCCAGTGACAACGAATCCTCAGCCAAAGTCTTTGGATTTGTGTTGCTCAGCATTTCCAGCCCAATAACAGGCCACTCCTCCAAGCTAAATGGACCATTTCCTTGACCCAAACTGACCCATATCCTTCTTGAACTAAAGCCGTCTCGTTACCCTGGGTCGCTCCTGTATACTTACTCATTTGCTTCATGTGGCAGTGAATCCACATCCCCCCAATCCCTCTCTGGATTCCGAGAAAGTGAGGACTGCAGATGCTGAGTCGAAAAGTGTGACGCTGGAAAGGCGTAGTCGATCAGACAGCATCCGAGGAGCAAGAGAGTCGACATTTCATACAATCCCTATAGCACTGAAACAGGCCCTTTGGCCCAACAGGTCCACCAGACCCATTCCCCTACCCTATATTTATCTCTGACTAATGCACCTAACCTACATGCCCCTGAACACTATGGCCAATTCACCTAACCTGCACATCTTTAGACTGTGGGAGGAAACCGGAGCACCCGGAGGAAACCCACACGGACACGGGGAGAATGTTCAAACTCCACACAGACAGTTGCCCGAGGCTGGAATCGAACCCAGGTCCCTGGCGCTGTGAGGCAGCAGTGCTGCTTTCAGGCATGTGCACATTTGTGATGAAGGGCATATGCCCGAAATGTCAACTCTCCTGCTCCTCGGATGCTGCCTGACCTGCTGTGCTTTTCCAGCACCACATGTTTTGACTCTCTGGATTCCATCAAACTGCATTTCATCACCAGCTGGCATCCGAGTGGATCTCCCATCCTCTGTGATCCTCTGGGGAGGTGATGGCCTACTGGTGTTATCACTCGACTGTTAATCCAGAGACCCGGGTAATGTTCTGGGGACCTGTGTTCGAATCCCACCATGGCAGATCAATAAATTCAATAAATATTGGAACCGGGTTCAATTCCCGCCTCAGGCGACTGACTGTGTGGAGTTTGCACGTTCTCCCCGTGTCTGCGTGGGTTTCCTCCGGGTGCTCCGGTTTCCTCCCACAGTCCAAAGATGTGCAGGTCAGGTGAATTGGCCGTGTTAAATTGCCCATAGTGATAGGTGAAGGGGTAAATGTAGGGGTATGGGTGGGTTGCGGGTCGGTGTGGACTTGTTGGGCCGAAGGGCATGTTTCCACACTGTAAGCAATCTAATCTAATCTAATGACAATGATAACTCCATTGCCAATTGTTGGAAAAACCCTATCTGGTTCACTAATGTCCTCTAGAGAAGGAAATCTGCCATCCTTACCTGGTCTGGCCTACATGTGACTCCAGGTCTACAGCAATGTGGTTGATTCTCAACTGCCCTCTGGGTAATTAGGGATGGGTAATAAATGCTGGCCTAGCCAGCGATGCCCTCATCTTGTTACAAAATAAAGGAAAAAAACCACATCCACCCCAATAATGTAGAGCCCCCACGGTTCTAATGGAATGTTTGTATCTTTGCAGCTCAGGACCAAACCGATGGCGTGACCAGCTCAGACCAAGCCAGCTCCTTCACATCTACGCACAGAGGCAAGGCTACAAGCTCCCTGTGATCACGGACAGTAAGATCACAATGGCAGGAGAGGAGTTCCTTCTGGCAGATTTCGGTACGTCAGTTACACCCCCCACCCTCCCTTGCTCATCTCCGAGCTCCACCTGCACATGGAGAGAGAGTTCGGTCCCACAATCAACATGGAGGAAACGGTCCGCAACACTTTCAGAAAGCCAGCATCATGAGGTGGGGCTGAATGGCCTCATGCTCTGATGAATGACCCTGACGTGATAGTGTGTGTTATACGCTAGTGTCTTTCAAGGTTTCCACATCCATTCAGCCCGTCCCAACGTGTTCTCTCATTCCATTAGATTGTGGCTGACAGGTATCTCAGCTCATGTGTCTGTTTTTATACTTCATTCTCTGTGATGGTATTAACGAACATAAATCTCAGGTATGATTGACACAGAATCTAAACCCTTTAATGGGGGTGAGAATGTTACAGCGCTTGATGTGAGGGACTGCGTCTTAATTGCACTCCTGAACAAACAGGCTCGAGATTTAAGATTCTGTCAGAGAGTTCCGCACCATGCATATCTGTCACTCGCTTCATTGATTCCTTTTCATTGTGTTCAACACCGTGACCAGATCACTCCTCAGTATTGTCCTTCCTTTGGAATTCTCAAGGGGTGGGAATCAATGGAAAGGGATCAGTAAAGGACGATTGTAATAGAGTCATAGAGATGTACAGCACGGAAACAGACCCTTCGGTCCAACCTGTCCATGCCGACCAGATATCCCACCCCAAACTAGTCCCACCTGCCAGCACCCGGCCCATCTCCCTCCAAACCCTTCCTATTCATAACCAATTGCATGCAATATTCCAACAGTGGCCTAACCAATGTCCTGTACAGCCACAACATGACCTCCCAACTCCTGTACTCAATACTCTGACCAATAAGGGAAAGCTTACAAAATGCCTTCTTCACTATCCTATCTACCTGTGACTCCACTTTTAAGGAGTTATCAACCTGCACTCCAAGATCTCTTTGTTCAGCAACACTCCTAATGTGGAACAATTCCTACATTTGGATTCCGTGATTCCAGAGAGCTGAGATTCTCGGTCCCTGAGTGTGTGCAAGGCTGGGTAGGTTTAGGGGGATGACACAAGTAGGCAGAGTTGAAGTGGAACAAATGAGTTCAGCTCAAGAGTAGCTCTTGAGCCTGCTCCACTGTTCAATAGCATCGGTGGCTCAGCGGTTAGCACTGCTGCCTCACAGCACCAGAGATCGAGGTTCGATTCCACCCCCCAGGCGAATGTGTGGAGTTTGCACATTCTCCATGTGTCTGCATGGGTACCCTCTGGGTACTCCGATTTCCTCCCACAGCACAAAGATGTGCAGCTTAGTGTGGATTGGCCAGGTGAAATTGCCCGGTAGTGTTCTGGGATGTGCAGGCTAGGCAGATTAGCCATAGGGAATGCAGGGTGGCAGGGGATGGGTCGAGGTGGGGTGCTCTTCAGAGGGTCAGTGTGGACTTGTTGGGCCAAATGGCCTGTTTCCGCGCTCTGGGAATTCCGTGATTCTATATCAAGGCTGACTTGATGACTCCATGTTCCCACCTGATCGCTTTCCTCCCTCTGCCTTGAACACTATTCCAGCAATCTGTTTCTCAACGAAGAGAGTCCCAAGGACTCATGACTGAGAATAAAACATGCCATACCCCTGCCGTGGAAGAGGTGGAGAGGGCCAAATGGCCTACCTAGAGTGCAATGGGAGCTCCAGTAGCAGGCAGTGACCGTGAGGTGGAATTGTTGAATGGACTCCCACAGGAAAAAGTAGGCGTGTTTTCAGTGGGATCGTGGGCTGAAGGGAAGGGAGAGCAGACATGCAAAGGAATTCCTCAACCCAATAGCCTGGATCAGTGGCAAATGGAACTCAGTCCAGAGAAATGTGAGACAATACACATGGGCAAGAAGCTAGGACCAGAGGGATCAGAGGGAACTTGGTGAGCGTGTCCACTGGTCCCTCAAGGTGTCAGGACAAGTGAATGAGGTGGTTAGGAAGATATTAAGGCACAAAGTTTAAGAGCAGGAAGGTTATGTTGGAACGATATAAAATGCTAGTTAGGACAGTTGTCATCGAATCATACAATCTCAGCAGTGTGGAAACAGTATTGTGTGCAGTTCTTGAGTCTACATTACAGGAGGGATGTGAGTGCACTGGAGAGGGTATAGAGGAGATTTACCAGGACATTGCCTGGGCTGGAGAGTTTCAGTTATGAAGAGAGATTGTCCAAACTCACACAACATCAGGTTATAGTCTGACGGGTTAGTTTGAAAACAAAAGCTTTCAGAGCGCTACTCCTTCATCAGGTGCAAGCCTGAGAGAATGGACAGACTGGGATTGATTTCCTTAGTGTGGGGGAGATTGACAGGGGCCATGATTGACATGGATAAAGCTGTGAGGGGTCTGGGATAGGGGAGACAGGAAGAAACAATTCCCCTTGATGGAGGGATCAATGATCAGGGAGTATAGATTGAAGGGACGGGGCAGGAGGGTTAGAGGGGATGTGAGGGAAAAGCTTTCGCCCCCAGAGGATGGTGGGAATCTGGAACTGACTGCCTGTAAGGGTGGGAGAGACAGAAACCCTCATAGTATTTAGATGTGCACTTGCAATGCCAAGGCATACAGGGTTATGGGTCAGATGTTGGAAAGTGAGATTAGAATGGTTAAATGGTTGTTTTTGATCTGAATGTAACAGACCAAAGTGCCTTTATCTGTGCTGTAGATCTCTATGACTCTGCCTTAACTTAATTAATTTCTCTTGGACATGGGCCCCAAGATCCCTCTGTTTCGCCCCACTGCCAAGATTCCTGTCCTTATTCCTTCCACTGTACCTATTTGTAAGAGACTGATTCTGTCTGAAATGAAGCTCATTATATTCTCCAGTCCTGGGTTAGTGGTGCTGGAAGAGCACAGCAGTTCAGGCAGCATCCGAGGAGCAGTAAAATCGACGTTTTGGGCAAAAGCCCTTCATCAGGAATAAAGGCACCTCCTCCTACCGCCCCCTCGACCATGACCCCACCCCTCATCACCAAACCATCATCTCCCAGACCATACAGAACCTCATCACCTCAGGAGATCTCCCACCTACAGCTTCCAACCTCATAGTCCGGGAGCCCCGCACTGCCCGGTTCTACCTCCTTCCCAAGATCCACAAGCCTGACCACCCTGGCCGACCCATTGTCTCAGCATGCTCCTGCCCCACTGAACTCATCTCTACCTACCTCGACACTGTCCTATCCCCCCTAGTCCAGGAACTCCCCACATACGTTTGAGACACCACCCACGCCCTCCACCTCCTCCAAGACTTCCGTTTCCCCGGCCCCCAACGCCTCATCTTCACCATGGATATCCAATCCCTCTACACCTCCATCCATCATGACCAGGACCTCCAATCCCTCCGTTTCTTCCTCTCCTGACGTCCCCAACAGTACCCCTCCACCGACACTCTCATTCGTTTGGCCAAACTGGTCCTCACCCTTAACAATTTCTCCTTCAAATTCTCCCACTTCCTGCAGACCAAAGGGGTAGCCATGGGCACACGTATGGGCCCCAGCTATGCCTGTCTCTTTGTTGGCTACGTAGAACAGTCGATCTTCTGTAATTACACCAGCACCACTCCCCACCTTTTCCTCCGCTACATTGATGACTGCATTGGCACCACCTCGTGCTCCCGCGAGGAGGTTGAGCAATTCATCAACTTCACCAACACATTCCATCCTGACCTTAAATTTACCTGGACCATCTCTGACGCCTCCCTCCCCTTCCTGGACCTCTCCATCTCCATTAATGACGACCGACTTGACACTGACATTTTTTACAAACCCACCGACTCCCACAGCTACCTGGATTACACCTCTTCCCACCCTACCTCTTGCAAAAATGCCATCCCGTATTCCCAATTCCTCCGCCTCCGCCGTATCTGCTCCCAGGAGGACCAGTTCCACCACAGATCACACACCAGATGGCCTCCTTCTTTAGAGACCGCAATTTCCCTTCCCACGTGGTTAAAGATGCCCTCCAACGCATCACGTCTACATCCCGCACCTCCGCCCTCAGACCCCACCCCTCCAACCTTAACAAGGACAGAACGCCCCTGGTGCTCACCTTTCACCCTATCAATCTTCGCATAAACCAAATCATCCGCCAACATTTCCGCCACCTCCAAAAAGACCCCACCACCAGAGATATATTTCCCTCCCCACCCCTCTCCGCCTTCCGCAAAGGCCGTTCCCTCCGTAACTACCTGGTCAGGTCCATGCCCCCCTACAACCCACCCTCCCATTCTGGCACTTTCCCCTGCCACCACAGGAACTGTAAAACCTGCGCCCACGCTCCTCCCTCACCTCTATCCAAGGCCCAAAAGGAGCCTTCCACATCCATCAAAGGTTTACCTGCACATCCACCAATGTCATTTATTGTATCCGTTGCTCCCGATGGTCTCCTCTACATTGGGGAGACTGGACGCCTCCTAGCAGAGCGCTTTAGGGAACATCTCCGGGACACCCGCACCAATCAACCACACCGCCCCGTGGCCCAACATTTCAACTCCCCCTCCCACTCTGCCGAGGACATGGAGGTCCTGGGCCTCCTTCACCGCCGCTCCCTCACCACCCGACGCCTGGAGGAAGAACGCCTCATCTTCCACCTCGGAATACTTCAACCCCAGGGCATCAATGTGGACTTCAACAGCTTCCTCATTTCCCCTTCCCCTACCTCACCCTAGTTCCAAACTTCCAGCTCAGCACTGTCCCCATGACTTATCCTACCTGCCTATCTCCTTTTCCACATATCCACGCCACCCTCCTCTCTGACCTATCACCTTCATCCCCTCCCCCACTCACCTATTGTACTCTATGCTACTTTCTCCCCACCCCCACCCTCCTCTAGCTCATCTCTCCATGCTTCAGACTCTCTGCCTTTATTCCTGATGAAGGGCTTTTGCCCAAAACGTTGATTTTACTGCTCCTCGGATGCTGCCTGAACTGCTGTGCTCTTCCAGCACCACCAATCCAGAATCTGGTTTCCAGCATCTGCAGTCATTGTGTTTCCCTATTCTTCAGTCCTGACAGTCCTTCACCCTGATAAACAGTCAAAGAATTTAACATGCAGGATTCTCACAGGAGAGTGGTGGTGCATCACAGAGACCTCCGATTGTCACGGCTGACTGATTGACTCTTCCTTTTCATTGCAGAGGATGGGAAGCCCCTCGGCACACACCTCGGACCCCCCGATGAGCGCCTGGCTTTGTACGTGCTTCACAAACAGGGCCTGGTTCCAGAGCACGTGGAGACGCGGGCTTTATTCAGCCCACTGCAGCCTGACATTGAGCAGGTAAGTGCTCGGTTCTGTTGTGAATAACCACAAGGAGTTAGATATAGATCCTCAGGGCATACAAACATGCAAGCTTTTTTTTAAAATTCTCTCATGGGACATGGGCGTTGCTGGCATTTATTGCCCGTCCCTAGTTGCCCCTGGAGAAGATGGGGGTGAACTGCCTTCTTGAAACGCTGCTGTCAATGGCTTGGGTCCTCTTGATTGGAGATGCTATCCCAGTGACCAGGTTGTCCCATCACTAGGGGATTCGTTGGCCTAGTGGTATTATCACAAGGTTATTAATCCTGAGTCTCCAGATAATGTTCTCGAGACCTGAGTTTTACTCCTGCCAGGTGGTTGAATCTGCATTCATTAAATATCTGAAGGTAAGAGTCCAATGGTGACCGTGCTGATTGTGAGAAAAAAAACCACGAGGGAAGGAAACTGCCATCCTTACCTGGTCAGGCCTACATGTGACTCCAGACCCAGAGCAATGTGGTTAACTCTTAACTGCCCTCTGGGTAATTAGAGATGGGCAATTAATGAATGAATAAAAAGAAATAACATTGCTGTTGGGAGAGCTTGCTTTGTGCAAATTGGGTACCATATTTCCCAGATTATAACATTTGAAAAATACTCAATTGCCCATTTGGGAAATCTGCCAACAGCGAAGGGTGTCATATAAATGCAAATCTATCATTCTCTGCACTGCCATAGGTACATATCAATACATATCCATAAGAGTACACATTCAAGTAGACCAGAGTCCATCAATCTATATTGCTCCTAACCCATGAACTGTAATTTTGCATTGTACGTTCTTATGTGGTACCTTATTGGTTAAATAGTCTTTTTAAAATATTATAAATTGCTCATTTTTACAGGATCCTTGGTTTCCAATTGGTGTTGGAATTCTTTTGTGTCTATTGTCTAAGGCCTGTGCCTTTCCTTATACCCTATTATCGTGTCTCCTGTCTCTGACTCCAAGGCACCCACATTTACTTTAGCTACTCCCCCCCCCCCCCCCCCCCCCCCCCCCTCCACCTTCTTGCCTACCCATAGAAAACATTGTGATCTGTCTTTATGTCTCTTATTGGTTTCTAGTTATATTCTGTTCTCTCTTTGAATCAGACATAAAGATAGTTGAAGGGACAGTTACTGCTGAGGAAGTAGGGAGGCTGCAGAAGGATTTGGACAGGCCTGGAGAGTGGGCAATGAAATGGCAGATGGAATACAATGTGGGAAAGTGTGAGGTCATGCACTTTGGTAGGAAGAATAGAGGCATGGACTGTTTTCTAAATGGAGAAAGGCTACCAAAATTTGAAACACAAAGGGACTTGGGAGTCCCAGGTCAGGATTTTCTGAAGGTTAACATGCAGGTTCAGTTGGCAGTTGGGAAGGCAAATACATAGAACATAAAACAGTACAGTGCAGGCCCTTTGGCACCTGATGTTGTGCTGACTTTTAATCCTACTCTAAGATCAGACTAATCTACATACCCTTCATTGTACTATCATCCATGTGCCTATCCAAGAGTCACTTAAATGTCCCTAATGTCTCTGACTCTACTACCACCGCTGGCAGTGCAGTCCATGCACATACACCTCTCTGTGTAAAGAACCCACCTCTGACATCTCCCCTAAACCTTCCTCCAATCACCTTAAAATTATGCCCTCTATTGATAGCCATTTCCGTCCTGGGAAAAAGTCCATGGCTAGCTACTCTGTCTATGCCTCTCATTACCTTGTACACCTCTATCAAGTCACCTCTCTTCCTTCTTTGCTCCATTGAGAAAAGCCCTAGCTCCCTCAACCTTTCTTCATTAGACATGCCCTCCAATCCAGGCAGCATCCTGGTAAATCTCCTCTGCACCCTCTCTAAAGCTTCCACATCCTTCCTGTAATGAGGCAACCAAAACAGAACACAATATTCCAAGTGTGATCTAACCAGGGCTCTGTAGAGCTGCAGCATACCCTCGCGGCTCTTAAACTCAATCCTCCTGTTAATAAAAGCCAACACAACAAATGCCTTCTTAACAACCCTACCAACTTGGGTGGCAACTTTGAGGGATCAATGAACATGGACCCCAAGATCCCTCTGTTCCTCCACACTGCTGATAATCCAGCCTTTAACCTGCTAATCTGCATTCAAATTTGACTTTCCTAAATGAATCGCTTCGCACTTTTCCAGGTTGAACTGCCACTTATCAGCCCAGCTCTGCATCCTGTCAATGTCCTGTTGCAACCTACAACAGCCCTACACTCTACACGCAACTCCACCAACCTTCATGTCATCGGCAAACTTATTAACCCACCCTTCCACTTCCTCATCCAAGTCATTTATAAAAATCACAAAGAGCAGAGGTCCCAGAACCGATTCCCTGCAGAACACCACTGGTCACTGGTCACTGATACTTTCCATCTACTACCACCCTCTGTCTCCTATGGGCCAGCCGATTCTGTAGCCAGACAGCCAAATTTCCCTGTATCCCATTCTTCCTTACTTTCTGAATGATCCTACCATGGGGAATCTTATCAAACGCCTTGCTAAAACCCATATACACCACATCCAATGCTCTACCTTCATCAATGTGTTTTGTCGCGTCCTCAAAGAATTCAATAAGGCTTGTGAGGCATGACCTGCCTCTCACAAAGCCATGCTGACTATCTCTAATCAAACTATGGTTTTCCAAGTAATCATAAATCCTGCCTCTCAGAATCCTCTCCAATAATTTGCCCACCACAGATGTAAGGCTGACTGGTCTGTAATTCCCAGGATTATCCCTCTTCCCTTTCTTGAACAAGGAAATAACATTTGCCACCTTCCAATAATCTGGCACTTCCCCAGTGGACAGTGAGGATGCAAAGATCATCGCCAAAGGTGCAGCAATCTCTTCCCTCACTTCCTGTAGTAACCTCGGGTATATCCCGTCTGGCCCAAGGGATTGATCTATCCTTACATTTTTCAAAATTTTCAGCCTATCCTCCCCCTTAACATCAACCTGTATGAGCATATCAGTCTGTTTCACTCTGTCCTCAGAAATGTCAAGGTTCCTCTCAGTAGTGAATACTTAAGCAAAGTATTCATTAAGGACCTCCCCTACATTCTCCGACTCCAGGCGCAAATTCCGTCCACTATCCCTGATCGGCCTCACCCTCACACTGGCCATCCTCTTGTTCTTAATGTAAGTGTAGAACGCCTTGGGGTTTTATTTAATCCTACCTGCCAAGGCTTTTTCATGCCCTCTTCTAGCTCATTGGTCCATTCTTCAGTTCCTTTCTAGTTCCCTTGTAACCCTCTAGAGCCCTGTCTGATCCTTGCCTCTTCAACCTTAAGTAAGCTTCCTCTTCCTCTTTACTAGATGTTCCACATCCCTTGTCACCCAAGGTTCCTTTGCCCTACCATCCCTTCCTTGCCTCAGTGGGACAAACCTGTCCAGCACGATCAGCAAGTACTTCCGAAACAACCTCCACATTTCTGTCATGTATTTCCCTGACAATATCTGTTCCCAGTTTATACTCCACAGTTCCTGCCTGATGCCATTGTAATTCCCCCTCCCAAATTAAATACTTTCCCATACTGTCTGCTCCTATCCCTCTCCATGACTATAGTAAAGGCCAGGGAGTTGTGATCACTATCACCGAAATGCTCTCCCACCAAAAGATCTGACACCTGGCATGGTTAGTTGCCAATCACCAAATCCAATATGGCCTCCACTCTAGTCAGCCTATTGACATATAGCATCAGGAACCCTTCCTGGACACACCTGACAAAAACTGCTCCATCCATACTATTTGCACTGAGGAGGTTTCAATCAATATTAGGAAAGTTAAAGTCATCCATGACAACAATCCTGTTACTTCTGCACCTTTCCAAAATCTGCCTCTCAATGTGTTCCTCTGTGTTCCTGTTGCTATTGAGGGGTCTGTAGGAAACTCCCAATAGAGTGACTGCTCCTTTCCTGTTTCTGACTTCCACCCAGACTGACTGTGGACAAACCCTCCCCGATGACCTTCCTTTCTGCAGCTGTGATACTAACTCTGATTAGCAATGCCACTCCTCCACCTCTTTTGCCCCATCACCTATTCCTTTTGAAACCCTGGAACATCCAACAACCATTCCTGCCCCTGTGATATCCAAGTCTCCGTAACGGCCACAACATTGTAGCTCCACATACTGATCCTTGCTCTGAGTTCATCACCCTTATTCCTGACACTTCTTGCATTAAAATAGACACATTTCAACCCATCCCACTGACTGCACCTTTGCCCTATCAAGTGTGTATCCCTCCTCATAGATTCTCTGCACGCTGAGTCTGTCTGTTCACTACCTATTCCATCCTCTGATCCATAGCTCCAGTTCTCATCCCCCTGCCAACCTAGCTCCTGAAGAGCTCTAGCAAACCTCCCGCCCAGGATATTGGTAACCCTCCAGTTCAGGTGCAATCCATCCTCCTTGTACAGGTCCTACCTTCCCCAGCAGGTATCCCAATGATCCACATAACCGAAGCCCTCTCTCCTATACCAGCCCTGCAGCCATCTGTTCAACTACACTTGCTCTCTGTTCCTACTTCACTAGCCCGTGGCACCGGTAGCAGTCCTGAGAATACTATTCTGCTTGCCCTGCCTTTTCGTGCCTGTCATTGGTACTATTAAGTACCACGATGTCTGGCTGCTCACCTTCCCTCTTAAGAATCCTATAGACTCGATCCATGTTCGCATTAATTTCGAGAGGGCTTGAATACAAGGACAGTGATATACTGCTGAGGCTTGTTACGAGGCAAAGCCACCCCCCAGCAAATTTACACCAGCAACACAGAGCTGACTTACCTCGTGCAGAAATCTGTGAAAATTCAAGACACCAAGAACTATTCCCAAAAGTCACTATTTAAAGTAAAAAATAACAACTTTATTTTTTAAAGTATAACAGAGAATAATTAATTGACAATTATTTACAACTCCTTCCTCTAACTATCTTTTACCTTCCCCTTCTAAAATACTAGCCCGATAAAAACCCCGATTAAGATTTACCAAAAAATTCAAATTTCAAAACCAGCCAGCTGTCGAATCTTCTCTTTGTATCTCCCTCTGTCTTCTTTTTAGGGATTTCTGTTTCACAGGTCACTGATTGATAAAGGTACCTTTAAGAGAGCTGTGTTTCGGGCAGTCTGTACATGCTGGTGGCTTGGCAGTTCTCCTCCCAACTGTTCAATTTTATCACGGTCTTATACCCTAAAGCATCGGATTGTTTCATTGGTTTTAAAATTGTCAATATACTAAGTTTAAACTTGATTGGAAGTTGCTATTTTGGGATATAATTTAAACTGATTGGCTGAATTCAAATTTGTTTTTTTTTATCATAGCAACCCAGCCAGTGCTAGCTGCTGGACCAAATGTCCCATTGTAAATTCTCCAGCATTCTGTGCGCTTGCTAGGTCCTTCACTCTCTTAAAGGTACAGTACACTTCTGCACCTTCATAACAGGCTATATAAGGTACTGGTCAGACTGCTTTTGGAATATTGTGAGCAGTTTTGGACCCCGTATTTAAAGAAGGATGTGCTGGAGGAGGTCCAGAAGAGATTTACAACAATGATCCCAGGGATGAAGGGTTTGTCACATCAGGAGTGGTCGAGGACTCTGGTCTCTATTCGATGGAGTTTAGGAAGATGAGGAGGATATGATTGAAACTTACAGAATAATGAGAGGCCTAGATAGAGCGGACGTGGAGAAGATGTTTCCACTAGGAGGAGGGACAAGGACCCAAGGGCACAGGGTGAAGGGGCGACCCTTTAGAACTGAGATGAGGAGGAATTTCTTCAGCCAGAGGGTGGGGAATCTGTGGAACTCACTGCCACAGAGGACTGGGGAGGGTAAGTCATTAAGTGTAATTCAGACAGAGATAGATAGGTTCTTGATTAGTAAGGGGGTCAAGGATTATGGGGAGAAGGCAGGAGAATAGGATTGAGAGACACATCAGCCATGATCAAATGGTGGAGCAAAGTCGATGGGCTTTTATGTTTTGCTATTCTTAAACGCTGACACTTCCTGACTCCCCAAAGCCTGTCCACCATCTACAAAGCACAAGTCAGGAGGGTGATGGAATACTCCCCACTTGCCTGGGTGGGGGCAGCTCCAACAAAACTCAAGAAGCTTGGCACTATCCAGGACAAAGCAGTCCGCTTCATTGGCACCACATCCACAAACATCCACTCCCACCACTACCAAAGCTCACTATCAGCAGTGTATACCATCTACAAGATGCACTGCAGAAACTCACCAAAGATCCTCAGGCAGCACCTTCCAAACCCACAACCACTTCCATCCAGAAGGCCAAGGGCAGCAGATACATGGGAACACCACTTCCTGCAAGTTCCCCTCCGAGCCTCTCACCATCCTGACTTGGAAATATATCACCGTTCCTTCACTGTCTCTGGGTCAGAATCCTGGAATTCCCTCCCTAAGGGCATTGTGGGTCAACCCGACAGCACATGGACTGCAGCGGTTCAAGAAGGCAGCTCACCCCCACCTTCTCAAGGGGCAACTAGGGACGGGCAATAACTGCATCCGATGAATGAGTGAAAAAAAAATAATAAAAGATGAGAAATAGGAAAGTGCAGTCAAGGAACCAATGTGGAATCAGATCCTTCTCATGGAATCCTCCCCAGTATGTACTTAATGTTCCACAGAGTGTGTTGTCTGTTCTTTAGGGAAAGATCCAACTTTGGGTGGACATCTTTCCCAAGTCACTTGGACCCCCAGGACCTCCATTCAACATCACCCCTCGCAAAGCGAAACGGTAAGATTCCTGCCCGTTCTCTCACACAGTCAGTATTAAAGTTGCTGTCTCGGTCTTTCTCTGTCTCCTGTTGTCCTGTGGGTGCAGGGACCTCACCTTTCCCAGACTGGCAACAATCACTCTCTCTGGTGTTCGAGACTCACCAGGAGATGGAGCTGACCCACAGATCAGCCAGGGTCGAGTTGATTGACACAACGGTCTTGGAGGGACTATTCTGCTTTGACCTACTCCTGTTATTAAGTTATCGTGCTGCTGTGTAAGGGTTTGCAACATTCCAGTGCAGTGTTCAGACACCAACAAACTTGGGAATGTCAAATTAAAACTTGTCTCAAAGATCTTGAATTCCTGTAGCTTAAACTGTAATTTAATTCATTCAGTCAATGTTCAGACTTAGCTCTAATGAGAGATTATCTCTGCATGTAACCTCATGCTGTCCCTGTCCTGGGAGTGTGGGGCTCATGCCCGAAACGTCGATTCTCCTGCTCCTTGGATGCTGCCTGACCTGCTGCGCTTTTCCAGCAACACATTTTCAGCTCTGATCTCTAGCATCTGCAGTCCTCACTTTCTCCTGTCCTGAGAGTGTTTGATGTGGACTGTGTAGAGGGAGCTTTACTCTGTATCTAACCCCGTGCTGTGCCTGTCCTGGGAGTGTTTGATGGGGACAGTGCAGAGGGAGCTTTACTCTGTATCTCACCCCGTGCAGTGCCTGTCCTGGGAGTGTTTGATGGTGACAGTGTAAAGGGAGCTTTACTCTGTAGCTAACCCCATGCTGTCCGTGTCCTGAGAGTGTTTGATGGGGACAGTGTAGAGAGAGCTTTACTCTGTATCTAACCCCGTGCTGTCCCTGTCCTGGGAGTGTTTGATGGGGACAGTGTAGAGGGAGCTTTACTTTGTATCTAACTCTGAGCTGTCCCTGTCCTGTTTGATGGGGACAGTGTAGAGAGAGCTTTACTCTGTATCTAACCCCATGCTGTCCCTGTCCTGGGAGTGTTTGATGGGGACAGTGTAGAGGCAGCTTTATTCTGTATCTAACCCCGTGCTGTCCCTGTCCTGGGAGGGTTTGATGGGGACAGTGTAGAGGGAGCTTTACTCTGTATCTAACCCCGTGCTGTCCCTGTCCTGTTTGATGGGATTGTGAATGGATATGGTTTTCTGGTTGAATGACAAAGTGAACAATCATTCTTCTGAAGTTTCTCTTGTCTGTATTACCTCTGTCTCTTTTCCAGGTTTTACCTGCGATGTATCATATGGAACACCAACGATGTAATCTTAGATGACCTCAGTATAACAGGAGAGAAGATGAGTGATATATATGTGAAAGGGTCAGTGCTTTTGTGAAATCATTCTTTTTCAGTGTCTATTTTCCCGGTGTGTTACATCCGTTTCCATTAAGCTGAGAACACAGAAAGAGCTATTTTAATAACGTGCCTGTTACACACAAATATCCTCCCAACTTTATCCATCTCAGTCCATCGGTGTAGTCTTCCATTGCTTTCCCTGTCACGTGGTTTTCCAGACTTCCCTTCTGTTCACCTCAACTAGTCCCAAAATAGAGCTGCTCGGTCTCAGCAACTTCTGGTTGAAGAGGTTTCATCCACAATTTTCCATCAATTTCTTGAGGACTATCTTACAATTTTGGATGCCATGGTATGTATGTGCAGTTGGGTATTACATCCCACTGGCATCATGACAAACTGTAATGAAGTTGAAATTGGGGAGAGTGCTCCTAATCTTCTTCAAATCAATGCTGAAGCACTCTGGGCCAGAGGGAGTACATAATTAAGGCTGAGGTAGATTTGTGGTCAATCAGGGAATCAAGGGGAATGGAGAAAATGCAAGAGAGCGGACATGAGGGATATCAGATCAGCCATGATCCTATTGAATGGCAGAACAGGGTCGAGGGTCTGAATGGCCTATTCCTGCTCCTATTTCTTATAGTCTTAAGGGGGAGGCAAGGTAGCTGCACAAAGGTGACAGAAATTGGAAGATGTGCCAATAAGCTGTAGAGTTTCGCAACATACAACACACCTACGTAGGCTATTCAGCCCATTGAGCCTGTTCTGCTGGGGATCAAGACCTTGGTTGATCAGTTGGTGGCCTCAACTTTCCAGTTAGCCCTGATATCCTTTCACTTGCTTTTGTCACTTTGGACTCGATGGGCTGATGGGTCTCTTCAATACTGTATTATCCTGTAGCCCTGTGACTCCTTTGTCAGTCAGGAATCGACATAGTCCAGCCTTCGAAATATTCAGGAGTGCCACACTTCCACTTTCTGGGGAACTGAGATCCACAATCCCACAGATCCTCCAGAGGAAATCGTTTCTCCTTGTCTTTGTTTGAAATCGGTGTCCCGATGTATCCCTTGTCCTTCTAGATGGAAGAGATCATGGGTTTGGAAGGAACTGATTAAGGACCTTTAGTGAATTTCTGCAGTGCATCCTGTCGACAGTACACACTGCTGCTCCTGAGCATCGATGATGGAGGGAGTGGATGCTTGTGAATGTGGGTGCCATTCAAGTCCAGGATGGTGGTAATATGGAATAAGATCACCTCTCATTCCTCTGAATGTAAATGGATGCAGATGTGCCTGTTCAAATATTCCTCATAAGACAACCCTTTCATCCCAGGAATCGGGCAACTAAACCTTCCCGGAACTGCTTATAACGTAATTGTATCTATTCTTAGGAAAGGAGACTGAAACTGCACTCCAGAGGATGTCTTACCCTCTGCAGTTGTTGAACATTTTCCCTTCTTTAAGATTCCATTTGCCTTGTAATAAGCAACATCTCGTTTGCCTTCTGAATTACTTGTAGTACCTGCACACTAACATTTGTCCCTTACTGCACCAGGTCACTGTGAACTGCAAAGTCCTCAATCTCTCTCCGTTTAAATGAAACATTTTCTTTTGTCTGCTCTGCTTGATAACCTCCCTCCCCATCTCTCGACTCCCTTTCCAGCCCCTCCCCCTCATTTCCATTCCTCCCTGCCATCAACCGGATTCATTCCTCCCATTGACCAACCAGCTTGTACCCTTTACCTGCCTTCCCCTATCCACACTTCACCACCCTGCCCCCCCCCCCCCCCCGCCTCCCCCTTTCCCTGCAGCTCCCACCCCCCCCCTGTGCTGAGGTAGGGTTATACCCGAAACGTTGACTTCTCCACCTCCTGATGCTGCCTGGCTTGCTGTGTTCACCCAGCCTCCTGCTTGTCTACCTCGGATTCCAGCATAATGTCATAGAGATGTACAGCATGGAAACAGACCCTTCGGTCCAACTCGTCCATGCCGACCAGATATCCCAACCCAATCTAGTCCCACCTGCCAGCACACGGCCCGTATCCCTCCAAACCCTTCCTATTCATATACCCATCCAAATGCCTCTTAAATGTTGCAATTGTACCAGCCTCCACCACTTCCTCTGGCAGCTCATTCCATACACGTACCACCCTCTGCGTGAAAAAGTTGCCCCTTAGGTCTCTTTTATATCTTTCCCCTCTCACCCTAAACCTATGCCCTCTAGTTCTGGACTTCCCAACCCTAGTGAAAAGACTTTGTCTATTTATCCTATCCATGCCCCTCATAATTTTGTAAACCTCTATAAGGTCACCCCTCAGCCTCCGACATTCCAAGGAAAACAGCCCCAGCCTGTTCAGCCTCTCCCAATAGCTCAAATCCTCCAAACCTGGCAACATCCTTGTAAAGCCTTTCTGAATCCTTTCAGGTTTCACAACATTTTTCCGATAGGAAGGAGCCCAGAATTGCATGCAATATTCCAACAGTGGCCTAACCAATGTCCTGTACAGCCGCAACATGACCTCTCAACTCCTGTACTCAATACTCTGACCAACAAAGGAAAGCATACCAAACGCCTTCTTCACTATCCTATCTACCTGCGACTCCACTTTCAAGGAGCTGTGAACCTGCACTCCAAGGTCTCTTTGTTCAGCAACACTCTCTAGGACCTTACCATTAAGTGTATAAGTCCTGCTAAGATTTGCTTTCCCAAAATGCAGCACCTCACATTTATCTGAATTAAACTCCATCTGCCACTTCTCAGCCCATTGGCCCATCTGGTCCAGATCCTGTTGTAATCTGAGGTAACCCTCTTCGCTGTCCACTACACCTCCAATTTTGGTGTCGTCTGCAAACTTACTAACTGTATCTCTTATGCACACATCCAAATCATTTATGTAAATGACAAAAAGTAGTGGACCCAGCACCGATCCTTGTGGCACTCCACTGGTCACAGGCCTCCAGTCTGAAAAACAACCCTCCACCATCACCCTCTGTCTTCTACCTTTGAGCCAGTTCTGTATGCAAATGGCTAGTTCTGTCTGTATTCCATGAGATCTAACCTTGCTAATCAGTCTCCCATGGGGAACCTTGTTGAATGCCTTACTGAAGTCCATATGGATCACATCTACCGCTCTGCCCTCATCAATCCTTTTTGTTACTTCTTCAAAAAACGCAATCAAGTTTGTGAGACATGATTTCCCACACACAAAGCCATGTTGACTGTCCCGAATCAGTCCTTGCCTTTCCAAATACATGTACATCCTGTCTCTCAGGACTCTTTGTTTCTGCTTCGATAATGGGCTGAATAACCTGCTACTGTGTTAAGAGGTTGTGACATTTTGGTCCAATGTCCATTCTGTTTGGTAATTGCTCCTGTGAGGTCCTTGTTTCTCTCTGATCGAAGGCATTGCGTAATTTTAAAGTTTGCATTCATTCGTTGGATGAAGGCAAGGTTGGCACTTATTGTCAAACACTAAATGTTCCTTTAAAAAGAAAAAGAGAATTTGTTCACATCGACATGGCTGAAGGCCCAGAGATGTCCAATCTGGTGAATGTGCAGAGTTTCCTTGCAACCGTTGTAACATTGTGACACGTGACAGAGAGACTCCAGGCTCTGCGGGGCTATTATGAGGTGTCTCTGACTCTCTCTTTCTCTCTCTCTCTCTGTCTCTCTCTCTCTCTCACACACACACTCTCTGTCTCCAGCTGGCTTGTGGGCTATGAGGGCAACAAACAGAAAACAGACGTCCATTACAGGTCGATGGGTGGAGAAGGAAACTTCAACTGGCGATTCATCTTCCCGTTTGAGTATTTGCCAACCGAACAAGTCTGCTCCATTGCCAAGAAGGTGAGGGGGAGGTAGGAGCCGTCTGGGGGAGGTAGAAGGACTCATTTAAAACGTCTTTCATGTCTAAACCCTGCGTGGCCAGGCTGGGATTGCTTCTCGTCTTTATTGTTGCACTCAGAATTCTGTTTTACTCCCGTTTCGTCATTGTCTCCCCACTTATTGCTCTCCGGAAAGTGTCAGATTAGATTAGATTCCCTACTGTGTTGAAATAGGCCTTTCGGCCCAACTAGTCCACACTGACCCTCTGAGTAAATCCCCCAGAACCATTCCCCATATTTACCCGTGACTAATGCACCTAACTCTGTGGGCAATTTAGCATGGCCAATTCACCTAACCTGCACATCTTTGGACTGTGGGAGGAAACCCACGCAGACACGGGAAGAACATGCAAACTCCACACAGACAGTCACCCGAGGTTGGAATCGAACCTGGGACCCTGGCACTGTGAGGCAGCCTTGCTAACCACTGAGCCACCGTGCTGCCGTGTCTATGTGCTAAGGTACAGATCTCCTCTTCGTTTGGGAAATAAGGCTTGCCATTTTTTAATTTGTTCCTGAGATGTGGGCATCTTTGTTAAAGCCAGCATTTATTGCCCATCCCAAGTTGTCCCTTGAGAAGGTGGGGGTGAGCTGCCTTCTTGAACTGCTGCAGTCCAGGTGCTGTGGGTTGACCCACAATGCCCTGAGGGAGGGTATTCCAGGATTCTGACCCAGTGACAGTGAAGGAACAGCGATATATTTCCAAGTTGAGGTGTGCGTAGATTGTTACTATATTTTACATTAGGATTAAATCTCGGCACAACATCGTGGGCCAAAGGGCCTGCTCTGTGCTGTACTTTTCTATGTTCTATGTTCTAAGTCAGGATGGTGAGAGGCTCGGAGGGGAACGTGCAGGGGGTGGTGTTCCCATGTATCTGCTGTCCTTGTCCTTCTGGATGGAAGTGGTTGTGGGTTTGGAAGGTGCTGTCTGAGGATCTTTGGTGAATTCCTGCAGGGCATCTTGTAGATGGTACACACTGCTGCTACTGAGCATTGGTGATGGAGGGAGGGGATGTTTGTGGATGTGGTGCTGGGCTGCTTTGTCCTGGATGGTGTCAAGCTTCTTGAGTGTTGTTGGAGTTGCCCCCATCCAGGTAAGTGGGGAATATTCCATCACCCTCCTGACTTGTGCCTTGTAGGTGGTGGACAGGCTTTGTGGAGTCAGGAGGTGAGTCACTCCCTAATGAATATACAGTCTGTAATCCCTTGTGGTCTCAGCATGAATGAGGCTGATTGAGCTAAATTCAAGATCGATGTTTATCTCCAGAACATGGGTGGGGCAGGGATTTCCACAATGGTAATGCCAATGACCTGTTGGAGATGGTCATTCCCCAGTGCATTAAAAATTTCTTTGACTTCACTGAATGAAGTCCAGGGATCCTGGCATTTGACATAATATCCAAGCACCTCCCATACAAGCTGCAAGATACGAGAATGTACATGATGTTAGACTTGCTGCTGAAGTGTTTGGGACAGTGTAGAGGGAGCTTTATTCTGTACCTAACCCCATGCTGCCCACGTCCTGGGAGTGTTTGATGGGGACAGTGTTTGGTGTTGACTCTGAGGGCTGTGAATGCAGGGCCTCGGTTCCAACACTGACCTGGTCCCAATCCCAGGTGCCTCTTGGTGGCTCTGGTTGACTTGAACCCTGAGCCATTTTGAGAAGGTTCCAATGTGATACAAACCCACCAAGTCAAGACTTTCTCTGCTTCTCTTCCAGGAACATTTCTGGAGTCTGGATAAGACGCAAACAAAGATTGCACCTCAGCTCATCCTCCAGATCTGGGACAACGATAAATTCTCCTTCGATGACTATCTGGGTAGGTTGCTGCAGCCTCTCTGAGTGGGAGTTACAACACTCGAATTTCTTTCTCGTTCATTCGTTTATTCATTTACGGGGCATGTGGGCATCGCTGGCTAGGACAGCATTTATTGCCCAGAGGGCAGAGCAGAGTATTCCAGTATCCCGCACTGTGTGTTATCATGGATTAACGTCCGACAATCCAAGATAGGCCGGATTTTCCTGGAGTAAGTGGGGAGGTCGAGTTGGTAAACGTGAAATGTGACAGACCCCATCTCCAATAAAGCCACTGACTGCAGCGGTTCAAGAAGGCAGCTCACCCCCACCTTCTCAAGGGGCAACTAGGGACGGGCAGTAAATGCTGCACCCACCTCTTGTGAATGTTTTGGTTTTAAAACCTCATCAACTCTTTGTAAGGAAAGTCCTCCTGGTTTAAGCATCGGACCTGCGATACTCCTGGTTTCTGCCAGCGAGTGGACAAATCTACGTTACACTCATCATCTCAAACGTCTTTGTGATGTTCAAGGGCTTGGGTTTGGAAAGTGTGAACACAATGCGCAAATAAAAGCAGTCTCTGTTAAAGTGACCCCAAAGCTTCTGGACTGAGAGTAAAATGGGTAGTGCAGTGGCTCAGTGGTTAGCACTGCTGCCTCACAGCACCAGGGACCCAGGTTCGATTCCAGCCTCGGGTGACTGTCTGTGTGGAGTTTGCGCATTCTGCCCGTGTCTGCGTGGGTTTCCTCCAGATGCTCCGGTTTCCTCCCCCAGTCCAGGTTCACTGGATTGGCCATGGGCAATTGCCTATAGTGTCCTGGAATGTGCAGGCTAGTTGGGTTAGCCAATGTAGGGATACAAGGAAGGACTGGGTGTGATTAGGATGCTCTTTGGGTCGGGGGTATAGAAGGAGTCTTGGATTAGATTGGATTCCCTACAGTGTGGAAACAGGCCCTTCAGCCCAACAAGTCCACACCAACCCTCCGAAGAGTAGCCCACCCAGATCCATTCCCTTACCTGATATTTACCCCTGAGTAATGCACCTAACACTATGAGCAATTTAGCATGGCCAATTCACCTGACCTGCACATCTTTGGATTGTGGGAGGAAACCGGAGCACCCGGAGGAAAACCACGCAGACCCAGGGAGAATGTGCAAACTCCACACAAATGGTCTCCTGAGGCTGGAATTGAACCTGGGTTCCTGGTACTGTGAGGCAGCCACGTGAACCATTGAGCCACCATGTCGCCAAAGGGAAGGTGAGAATGGGCAGAATGGCCTGCTTCCACACTGTAAGGATTCTGTAATTCTGTCTGGGTGGGTGTGAGAGAGAATCACTGAGAGTTACGATCAATCCTGGGTTTTTCTTGGTGTACCCTTTGATTGAAGTCCTTCATTGCCTTTAGGGTCGATTCAGATGGATCTCAACAGGATGCCAAAACCGGCCAAGTCTCCCGAGAAGTGCGGTCTGATGGTGCTGGAGAGTGAGAAACATGTCTCTCTGTTTGAGCAGAAATCGGTGAAGGGTTGGTGGCCCTGTGTTGCTGAGTCACATGGAGAGAAGATCCTTGCTGTAAGAATTCACCTCATCCTCACTTGCCGATCAGCTCAGGGTCCCCCGTGGTAACTTGCATTTAGATAGCGCCTTTCACATAGGGGTACTGCTGCCTCCCCGTTGAGTTGTTGGACTGAAGCCCGTTCTCGGGTGGATGTGGGACACCTTGTAGCACTCTTCGAAGAATGCACAATGTTTACCACTCAACCACAAATAAGAGCGACGTCCTGTGGAGATCGTAAATAAAGACAGGAATTGCTACATAAACTCAGAAGATCTGGCAGCATCTGTCTGGAGAGAGTAAGCAGAGTTAATGATTCGAGTCATAGAGTCACAGCATGGAAACAGACCGTACGGTCCAACTCATCCATGCTGAACAGATATCATAAATTTATCTAATCCCATTTGCCAGCACTTGGCCCATATCCCTCTAAACCCTTCGTATTCATATATCCATCCAGATGCCTTTTAAATGTTGTAATTGTACCAGCTTCCACCACTTCCTCTGACAGCTCATTCCATACACGTACCACCCTCTGCGTGATAAATTTGCAGCCTTCGGTCCCTCTTATATCTTTCCCCTCTCACTCTAAACCTATGCCCTGTAGTTCTGGACTCCCCCACCCAGGAAAAAGACCATGTCTATTTACCCTATCCATGCCCCTCATAGAGTCATATAGTCATAGAGATGTACAGCAATGGAAACAGACCCTTCAGTCCAACACGTCCATGTCGACCAGATATCCCAACCCAATCTCGTCCCTTCATCCCTGGAATCATTTTTGTGAACCTCCTCTGCCGCCCCCTCCAAGATACGGGCCCCAAAACGGCTCAGTGACAGCACAGCCGCCGTAAAGGGACTGAATGGCCAACTCCTGTTCACATGTCGCACACTTGTGTTTTCTTGCAGATTTCACTGGCCGTGCAGAGCACCTCTGTGGTATTGTGGGAGGTGCTATAGCAATGCAAGACCTTTCCCTTCCCTACTCTGATAATCTGCTGCTTCCGAATTTGTGAATGTGTCGGGTAAAAGGGCCTGGCTGTCTCTGTTGGCCGAGTGTGGCTGAAGCTCTGATTTTGTTTGGTTTGTGCCTCTTCCCTCGACAGGGCAAAGTGGAGATGACCCTGGAGATCGTGACGGAGGAGGAGAAGGAGGAACGTCCTGCTGGGCAGGGCCGGGATGAGCCCAATATGAACCCGAAACTGGAGCAACCAAAGTAAGGAGGTCTCGGTGTGTGTGGACGCTGTGGGCACTCAGACGCTGCACAGGCAGTCCTCTCCGAGCTTGGCTAAGTCACAAATAGCCATCAGCTCAATCTTAATTCTTGTACAAACAAAATACTGTCAACACAGGGAATGACAGAGCAGGCTTGGCAGCATCTCTGCAGAGACAGGGTGACTCAGAGTTAACGGTTTGAGTCCGTTGACCCTCCTTCAGAACCGTTTCTGATCGTTCTCAGGGTGAGGGCATCATTGGCTTTATTGGCATTTCTTGTCCATTCCTAGCTGCCCCTTAAGGTAGCGGTGAGGTCCCTGTCCCTGGACTCCCAGCAGTCCACTCAGTGAAGGAACTCTCATTGCTGGTGTCAGGGAGAGAGCTCCAGGATTTGGACTGATAATTGTCAAGCCCAGGACAGTGTGAGACTTGGACACTTCTCCCTGTTGGCAATGTTGACAGAGGAACATTTAATGCTCCTCTTTACGCAGGATCTAATTGGGGCAAGGCACAGGGAAAAAAGTGTGATACCAACAGGTAGGGGTTCCATGGCAAACTGATCAGAACACAGTTCATGTACCAATGATGATCGAGGAGTTAAATCAAACATAGAGTCATGGAGTCATGGAGATGTACAGCATGGAAACAGACCCTTCGGTCTAATGCGTCCATGGCGACCAGACATCCCAACCCAATCTAGTCCCACCTGCCAGCACCCGGCCCATATCCCTCCAAACGCTTCCTATTCGTATACCCAGGAGAAAGTGAGGACTGCAGATGCTGGAGATCAGAGCTGAAAATGTGTTGCTGGAAAAGCGCAGCAGGTCAGGCAGCATCCAAGGAGCAGGAGAATCGCGTTTTGGGCATGAGCCGAAATTCCTGTAGAAGGGCTCATGCCCAAAACGCGATCCTCCTGCTCCTTGGATGCTGCCTGACCTGCTGCGCTTTTCCAGCAACACATTTTCAGCCCTATTCACATACCCATCCAGATGACTTTTAAATGTTGCAATTGTACCAGCCTCCACCACTTCCTCTGGCAGCTCATTCCATACACATACCACCCTCTGTGTGAAAATGTTATCCCGTAGGTCTCTTTTATAATTTTCCCCTCTCACCTAAACCTATGCCATCTAGTTCTGGACTCCCTGACCCCAGGGAAAAGACTTTAGTCTATTTATCCTATCCACGCCCCTCATAATTTTGTAAACCTCTATAAGGTCACCCCTCAGCCTCCGACGCTCCAGGGAAAACAGCCCCAGCCTGTCCCTGTAATTCAAACCCTCCAACCCTGGCAACATCCTTGTAAGTCTTTTCTGAACCCTTTCAAGTTTCACAACATCTTTCCGATAGGAAGGAGACCAGAATTGCACGCAATATTCCAAAAGTGGCCTAACCAATGTCCTGTACAGCCGCAACATGGCCTCCCAACTCCTGTACTCAATGCTCTGACCAACAAAGGAAAGCATACCAAACTCCTTCTTCACTATCCAATCTACCTGCGACTCGACTTTCAAGGAGCTATGAACCTACACTCCAAGGTCTCTTTGTTTAGCTACACCTCCCAGGCCCTTACCAAGAAGTGTATAAATCCTGTCCTGATTTCCCTTCCCAAAATGCAGCACCTATACATGTGTATTTGACTCTAATCTCCATCACTGGGCATTCTTCTCACCTCATGTCTGTATCAATAACATTTCATTGCACTGAGTAGTCCTCAGCTGCATTACTGCTGTATCACCTGACTTCAGGGCTGGGAGAAGGTTGTCTTTGCCCATCAAGATTGCTATGTTTGAGAATTTGGACAGACAGTCCCCTCTATCACTTTCCTGCCTAATGATGATAGTGACAGTTACCGTCCTGTTTGCCGTTCCTTCACCGTCACTGGGTCAAATTCCTGGAATTCCCTCCCTCAGGGCATTGTGGGTCAACCCACAGCACATGGACTGCAGCGGTTCAAGAAGGCAGCTCACCCCCATCTTTTCAAGGGGCAACTAGGGACGGGCAATAAATGCTAGGCCTAGCCAGCATCACCCAATGAGTGATTTGAAAAACATTTCACTTCTGGGTCCGTTCCTTCCTGATGTCGAGGTGCTGGTGTTGGACTGGTGAGGCCGAAGTCAGAAGTCACACAACATCAGGTTATTGTCCAACAGATTTATTTCAAATCACAAGCTTTCAGAGCATTGCCCCTTCATGTGTTGCTTTGGCTTATAATGTTTTTATAAATTATTCTCACACCCTTTCGTCCCTTGCTGTACCTGACCCTTGACCTGCCTTCGACCTTGTCTTGCTGTTTGACCCCAATCATGCCCTTTCACTGGCTGTGTGCCCAGTGGAATCAAGCATTGGGTGTGAAACTCCAGTTGCCTCACACTGAGAGAAACGAAGGTCAGTTTAACCATTCATTGTGTTCCCTTTTGTACGCCCAGCTTTGTGGGAGTTGGGTGGGGAGAGGTTAAGATGGCAACTGAACTCTAAGATTAACGGTTCCCGTACTGGGATGCTTAGAGGCTAAGCAGTCCAGCCCTGGCCATCACCTTGTGACCAATTGATTCCATTCACTGACAAGGACATAGAAGTGAGGTGATGTTAAATGGAATTAAAAACAGCTCTGGCTCTCTCACATCTCTGACAGTGGCATCAGTTTTAACGCAGGGCCCCTTAACAATTCCAATACACCCCCTGTACTTGGAGCACACTGGAGCTGGATAGAAATCACAGAATTTACAGTACAGAAGGAGGCCATCCAACGCATTGTGTCCAAACCAGATCTTGAAAGAGCAAACGCAGCAAGTCCTGTCCTCCAGCCCTATCTCTGTAGTCCTTTAGATCCCTGTCAACTACTTCAACTCTGGCCCATACCTGTGTCCCTGGATCAGTGAGGGAGAGGGATCATTGGCTTCTGTGTCACCAAGTTCCAGAAGAACAAGCACTCATGCACCTCCCACAGCCGAACGGTGTCTCGGACTGTTTTCGAGCTGACCTTGAAAGTGTTGTTGTTGTACTGTAGCTGGCTGGTTGAATATGAACTTGACGAGCCTTGGTAACTGCAGCAAGTTCTAACCATCTCCTCATCATTGTGTGATAGGCGACCAGACACCTCCTTCCTCTGGTTCACCTCCCCCTTGAAGACCCTGAAGTACATCGTCTGGAGGAAGTTCCGGTGGGTGATCCTGGCGTTTTTGGTGTTCCTTATCCTGATTCTGTTTGTCGTCATCTTCCTTTACTCCTTCCCGGTGAGTTTGACAGACGACTGGTTGTGCCTACACCATGCACACAGGTTTCTTTCCATCCTTTGACAGGGTGTGGGAGTCATTCTACAAAGCCCTGGTTCGACCACATTTGGAATATTGTGTTCAGTTCTGGTCACCTCATTATAGGAAGGATGTGGAAGCTTTAGAGAGGGTGTAGAGGAGATTTACCAGGATGCTGCCTGGACTGGAGGGCATGTCTTGTGAAGAGAGGTTGAAGGAGCTCGAGCTTTTCTCATTGGAGAGAAGAAGGATGAGAGGTGACTTGATAGAGGTGTACAAGATGTTGAGAAATAGAGTGGACAGCCAGAGACTTTTCCCCAGGATGGAAATGGCTGTCACAAGCGGGCATCATTCTAAGGTGATTGGAGGAAAGTATAAGGGAGATGTCAGAGGTAGGTTCTTTACCCAGAGAGTGGTGGGTGTGTGGGATGCAATGCCAGCGGTGGTAGTAGAGTCAGAGACATGAGGGACATTTAAGTGACTCTTGGATAGGCACATGAATGATAGTAAAACGAAGGGTATGTAGGTTATCCTGAACTTAGAGTAGGATAAAAGGTCAATGCAACATGTTCTATGTTCTACTAATCATTTGTAATTACTCTGAGCGGCTTACTCTGCCATTTCTGAAGGTAGGTAAGAGGCCATCATGTTGCTGTGGTTCTGGAGTCACATGTAGGCCACCTCAGGCATGGGAGGCAGATTTCCATCCCTGAAGGACATTAGTGAACCAATTTAATCAATTAATGTTAGTTTCATGATCATGAAACTAGATTTAGGAATTGATTATAAATTCCACCAGTCGCCAAGTGGGATTTGAACCCATGACAGAGCATTAGCCTGATTAAGGGATATGCTAATTAGGTATCACGCGGCTGGAGCACCAACTCTGTACTTTCCTGCCTTTTCCCCATAACCCTTGATTTCCTCACTGATCAAAAACCTGTCTATCTCAGCCTTGAGTACACTGGATGACCCAATCTCGTAAAGAATTCCATAGCTTGACTCCCCTCTGAGGGAAGTACGTCCTCCTCATCTCTGTCTCCCTCCCTTCACTGAGATTATACCTTCTGGAGGGAATTGGCTTAGCTCAGTTGGCTGGATCGTCGATTGACAGAGTAATGTTTTGCCAAGAGCATGGGTTCAAATTCCCATCACCGGATTGAAAGTTACCATGAAGGACTCTCCTTCTCAATCTTTTCCCTCATCTGAGGTCTGGTGACCCTCAGGTTAAATCCCCACCAGTCGCTTCTCTCTAATGAGAGAGCAGGCCCCAAGGCCTGGTAAGACGATGGTGACACAGCAACAATTGTCTGGTCCTCTCCCTCAAGGGGAAACAAGCTTTTACATTGCCAAAGAATCATGTGTTACAGCTGGATTATGTGTTGAAACTCTACAGTCATTGACAGAGAAATGATTGTTCCCTGGTCATTGAGCCCAGAATAAAGGGGCACAGGTTTATAATTAAAATCAAGCGACTTGGGGGTGAATTGTGAAAATCTGAAGCAGGCTGCTCCAAAAGGCCATGGACTCTGGAGTAGAATTTAGAAAACTTAGGTAAGGTCTTGTTGGGTATTTCTCTTCAAGGAAATGAGTTAGGATTCCAGATATGACCTCATTCAATAGCGGAATGGGCTTCAGCAGCTGAATGGTGTCCTTCTGTTCCTGTGTAACAGGATTAAGGGGCTGAATGGCCTCCTGTCCCTGTGTAACAGGATTGAGGGGCTGAATGGCGTCCTTCTGTCCCTGTGTAACAGGATTGAGGGGCTGAATGGCCTCCTGTCCCTGTGTAACAGGATTTAGGGGCTGAATGGCCTCCTGTCCCTGTGTAACAGGATTGAGGGGCTGAATGGCATCCTTCTGTTCCTGTATAACAGGATTGAGGGGTTGAATGGCCTCCTTCTGTTCCTCTGTAACAGGATTGAGGGCCTGAAAGGCTTACTTCTGTTCCTGTGTAACAGTGTTGAGGGGCTGAATGGCCTCCTCCTGTTCCTGTGTATAAGGATTGAGGGGCTGAATGGCCTCCTCCTGTTCCTGTTTAATGAGCTGAAGGGGCTGAGTGGCCTCCTCATGTTTCAATGCAGCCTTGATGTCAAGGGTTCTCACTCTCACCTTACTGAAATAACTCTGCAGAGGCCAATATCCGTCACCAAGTCACCCTTCATTTACATGTGGAGAGTCCTTGAGACTGATCCAACTCCCTCAGAGCCAGCTCTCAGAGTGAACAGAACCTCTGACACTCCTGTTTATATCTGTCAGCCAGGGCTCCCTGTTTGCACCAGATTAACAGCCCCAGTCAGGGAACTCATATTCTATGAGGTCTACCTGGCTGACCTCGTTACAAACACTCCCCTCCCCTCTGGAGTTCAGCTCTTTATTCCATGTTTGACCCAAGGCTGTAATGAGGTCAGGAGCTGAGTGACCCTGGTGGGACCCAAACTGGGTGTCACTGAGCAGGTTATTGCTGAGCACTGTTGATGACACCTTCCATCAGGTTACTGACGATCGAGAGGATTGGTTGGATCTGATTGGTCCTGCATTCAGACACACGTGGGCGGTTTGTCATATTGTCTGTTGATGTTAGGATCGGATTAGAGGAGCTTGGCCTGGGGATGCAGCAAGTTCTGGAATGCAATCTCAAGTCCTAGTGTTGGAATGTTGTTCGAGCCCATAGCCTCTAACTAGGTTTGTGTGGGAGACAGTATCACATTTGGACCATGCTCTGTACATGTAAAGAATTAATGCCTAACTTCTCTAGGCCTTGGCATGGCTCTAGGCCTACCTCCTAGCCTGGAGGTAGCACAAGGATCAGTGATTGACAATGATACATGAAAGGATGAGGGTCACCAAATACAACATTTCCAGGTTTACTGATGACACAAAACTGGGAGGGATTGGGAATTGTGAGGAGCTAAATTGTGAGTTTAGCTTTATGTTTCCTGGCTGAGAGATCCACTTACTGCCTCTCCCCCGACTCTCTCCATCCCTGCCCTCCCATTGCCGCTACCACCAGTGGAAAGAGATTTGCTATCTCATCTTATTATTTACTCTAAATACCGCATTGCGATCACTCTTAAATCTCAAATACTCCAGGGGACACGTGGCTGTTTGTATAATCTCTCCTCATGATCTAAGATTTGTAGCTAACTGGTTAACCTCTTGCTGTAGACTTGGCTAGAACCCAGATGCTCCATCTCCCAGGAGTGATCCTATTGGAGGGTTCCATTGATCCCAGTGATGTACAGAGACCAGAGGGAAATAGCCGGATGCATTGAGAACTCGGGCGGCTTCGGATTTCCCTGTATTAAGGGTGGATTTCAGGCATGGTACATCAAGGATGAGGAAGGGATTCAGACTGATTGGCACTTGTGGGAACGCCCAATGGGATTAAAGGCTGATGAATATCCTCAGCCACAAATGTCTGAGGGTCTACAGTGTGACACCCCTCACCCCTGTAGGAAGAGGGATCAATAGACAGAGGGAGGAGTGCTGTGGGTATAGAAAACTGGAGGAAAGATGAATGAGTGATGGATGAGAGGGGAGGGAATGGATTTCGAGCTGGGATGGCGGAGAGTTGGTTAGAAGATTGGGGAACAGTCATTGGACATAAGTTAAGGAGAGTTGACTGAACAGAAACAGTTGGGTAATGAGGTGAGTTTAATGGGTAGCAGAGCACAGATAGAGATTGAGGATATGGGAGGTGACATCAAAATGTAGGGCAAGAGGATTCATCAGCAAATGTACAGATAAAGGAGAGATAGTTGGTTAGAGGAATAGTGTAGAAATCGATTCTTGAACTTGGGATAGAGGGCGGTATATGGCCACGGATCAAGAAGGAGTTGACAGCTAGGAAACAGAGAGTGGGAATGAATGGGCCATTTTCCAAATGGTAGGTAGTCACGAGTGAAGTAGCGCAAGGATCAGTGATTGACAATGATACGTGAAGGGATGAGGACCACCAAATAGAACATTTCCAGGTTTACTGATGACCCAAAACTGGGAAGGATTGGGAATTGTGAGGAGGATATAAAGAAGCTGGAGAAGGTGTTGTAGACAAGTTGAGTGAGTGGGCAGACACGTGGCAGATGCAGCATAACACGGTTGAATGTGAAGCTGTACACTTTGATATGAAAAACAGAAAGGAAGAGTGAGATATTGGGAAGTGTGAATGTACAAAGGGATCTGGGTGTCCTTGTACACCAGCCAATGGAAGTAGACAGATGGGTTCAGCAAGCAATGAGGAAGGGAAATGGTACACTGACCTTCATTGCAAGAGGGTTTGAGTTCAGAAGCAGGGATGGCTTACTTCAGTTATATAGGGTACTGGTGAGATCACAGCTGGAGTATAGTGAGCAGTTCTGGTCTCCCTCCCTCAGGAAGGGGATAGAGGGAGCACAGCGGGGGTTCACGAGGTTGATACTGGGGTTGACAAGACTGTCCTATGGGGAGAGATTGGTTTGACTGGAGCTGAAATGAATAAGGTTGAGAAGTATGAGAGGTGGATCTGATTGAAATGAATAAAATTCTAACATGGCTGGATAGACTGGACGCAGAGAGGATATTTTCCCTGGGTGGGGCGTCTAGAACCAGGGGCACAGTTTCCGAATATGGGATAGACCATTTAAGCATGAGATGAAAGATTTTTTCACACAAAGGCTGTGGAATTCTCAACACAGAAGGTTGTGGAGGTCAAGGATATTATTCAAGAAAGAGATAGATAATTTTCTGTAGATTTCAAGGGGATATGGGGAGAAAGTGAGAAGATGGCTTTGAGATAGAGGACCAGCCATGATCATATTGAATGGTGGAACAGGCTCAAGGGGCTGAGTGGCCTACTCCTGGGTCAGGTTTCCATGACCAGGTTTACGTAGCTGGGTAGAAGCTGGTGCAGAGGTCTCAGAGAATAGACACCGAGGTAGAAACATTGGATTAAAACATTAGAGAGCTTGAACCGAGCTGGGCTGTTTTAATAACTTTGCAATCTGCACACGATAGAAGATGAATCTAACTCTTTGCATCCATTTCCACAGGAATATGCTGCTATGAAGTTGGTGAAACCTTTCAGCTGAGGCCTTCCAATTGGAAAGGAGCAGGATGAGGTGGAGGTCTCCATGCCAATGCTGTCCACACCTCACCTCCAGTGGGTACCTGTGCTTACAGGGAACAGTATAGCCTTCCAATAGGAGATTACCAGCCTCATGCCCAACGCTTGCAGCCAGTCATGGGTAGCTAGCCGGTGCCATCCCCGCTGGCGTTTCACTGCTTTTACACACTGTCGGTGTTAGACAGAGATGCCCGGGTTTGCTCACCAACCCTGCTTACTCTGATCTCCGCTGACTTATACTCCTCTCCCTCTCTCTCTTCCTCCATGCTTTCTCTCTCTCTCTCTCTCTCTGGCCAAGCTCACATGTAGAGGCTTCATCAAAGAGTGGGTGGACGTTGCAATTGGAACCGTGTAATGGCGAAACAGCTGCCTCTTCTGAATGCACTGTATGGTTCCTTGGCTTTAGACCTGGGGTTGTTACTTCTATTGCACTGCGAGACCCCTCTTCTCCTCTAAAACCCCCATCCAACCCTGTACCTCAAGATTGGTCTTCCCACCCGCTGGTGAAAATCAGACCCTGGTCTATGACCGGCCAAGGAAGCTGGAGGGCAATGGGAGTGAGTACCTGAGGTGGCGGCTGGGCACCCAGTCAAAGAAAGCCTTGTCGTTATTAAACGCGCCTTCCATCGTCTCCTGCCTTTGGGACCTCAATGGCACAAAAGACATGAACGAAGGACTTTCCTGTTAAAGGTGGTGCCTTACACATGACGCCCTGTCAAGCCCTTCCAAAGACATCTCCCACCACATTCGATAACAAATCAAGAAACAGAATGTTCACTGCTTTTATCTGATCACTGACGTGCTCTCTATACCACCATCAGCTTCTTTTTATTCATTGATGGGCTGTGGGTGTCTCTGGCTCGTCCAGCGTTTATTGCCCCTCCCTAATTGCCCTCGAGAAGGTGCTAGTGAGCTGCCTCCCTTTTTTTTCCAGATTTTTCAGCAAATCGTTTTTTTTGTTTTGAGCCCTGCCCGAATGACGTTACCATGTGAGAGAATGAGTGGTAAATGGAGCTGAATCTTTCCTCTCCGGCGCTACTGAATGGCAATGTATTAGCCATGCAACATTACAGGACAGTATTATAGGAACTGCACTTACTCTGCTCATATCCACTGTACAAAACACTGACGTCTCAATAATCTGAAACCCTCACTGAGAAATAACCACTCAGTGGTTAGCACTGCTGCCTCACAGCTCCAGGGACCTGGGTTCGATTCTAGCCTCGGGCGACTGTCTGTGTGGAGTTTCCACGTTCTCCCCGTGTCTGCGTGGGTTTCCTCCGGGTGCTCCGGTTTCCTCCCACAGTCCAAAGATGTGCAGGTCAGGGTGAATTGGCCATGGGGAATACAGGGTTACAGGGATAGGGTAGGGAACGAGGGTCTGATTGGGATGCTGCTCAGAGGGTGCTTGTGTCTGAATGGCCTGTTTCCACACTGTAGGGAATCTATGATTCTATCACCCTGGGGCCTGGAGATCTCCCTCCACACTGGGGCCTGGAGATCTCCCTCCACACTGGGGCCTGGAGATCTCCCTCCACACTGGGGCCTGGAGATCTCCCTCCACACTGGGGCCTGGAGATCTCCCTCCACACTGGGGCCTGGAGATCTCCCTCTACACTGGAGCCTGGAGATCTCCCTCCACACTGAGGCCTGGAGATCTCCCTCTACACTGGGGCCTGGAGATCTCTCTCCACCCTGGGGCCTAGAGATCTCCCTCTACACTGGAGCCTGGAGATCTCTCTCCACACTGGGGCCTGGAATCTCTCTCCACACTGGAGCCTGATGATCACCCTCCTCATTGGGGCCTGGAGATCCCTCTCCACCTTGGGACCTGGTGATCCCTTTCCACCCTGGGATCTGGTGATCTCCCTCTCCTCCCTGAGGCCTGGCAATCTTCCTCCACCCTGAGACTTAGCGATCTCCCTCCACCCTGGGGCCTAGAGATCTCCCTCCACCCTGAGGCCTGGAGATGCCCAAAAATAAGGTGTCTTTTTTTTTTTTGCAGATATAAAACATGCCGTAGAAATGCAATATCTTTCTGATCTACACAAAGAAACTTTTTCAATTCTTGGAGAAATCCCACATGAAGTAGGAACTGCCTAAACGTTAGTGTTAGACTTTCAGGAGGGGAATCAGGAAGGATGGAACTTGCTGTATAGTGAGATAAGGACCAATGCAAAAACTCCAAAATTCAGTCTCTACACTTTATGCTGTGGGAGGATAAACGATGGTCAAGCTAACTCTGATTGGTTGAGATACTGCTATGGAGAAAATGAAAGCAGATTCCAAGTTCCTGGATAATTCAAGGGTTGGTAGAGAATGGATCCCTGTGTCGCCTGTAGTGAGCATAGGTGAACCACATAGGGAGCTGTCTGTTCAATGCATTGGGCCAGAGAACTGTGGAACCAAAATCTTCAGGAACTTATTTTTCTCTCCAGCAATACTTGACTTGTCCCTCAATCCATGGAGAAGGAGTCTGGCACTCTCTACCCTGAAAAATCTATGGATGTCGTGTTCATTGACACATAGAAGATTGCGATCGATGGCTTTTTGTTCAGCAAGGGGTAAGGGGCAAGGATGTGTAAATGAGGTTGGGATGATCGAACAGAATATAACGTAAATGAGAAGCTGAATGGCCCTGTGTCCCTATATTCCCCACCGTACCCACCTTGTCACACAGTCCTTCTTGGGGTGGGCAGAAGCATGAGAGGGGAATGCGCTGAGTGTTGGTTGATGTGAAGAAATAACTGATTTTGTTGTTGGTTTTGCAAGAATATGAATCTTGACGTGTTTGAATTTAAAATAAATAAATATATATATATTTTAAAAACATTGAGATTGCTATATTTTCAGATGTTTTTCAGAAGCAGACAGCAGTGCTGTTTCTCACCCCCCTGTCTTTCTTGCTCATTCATGGACCCCAAGGCCTGTATAGAATTGATAGTGTTTACCCAATGATGTACAACAGTGTAACCAGCGGTCATAAGAATGGAACCCTATGTTAGGAACTGCATGCTGCAATCATGCATGTTCCCAATTGTTATGTGAATTATGTAACCTTAATTTTATTTCCTATCATTCAAGGAAAGACTTTGGAGTGCAGGTTCATAGCTCCTTGAAAGTGGAGTCGCAGGTAGATAAGATAGTGAAGAAGGCGTTTGGTATGCTTTCCTTTATTGGTCAGAGTATTGAGTACAGGAGTTGGGAGGTCATGTTGCGGCTGTACAGGACATTGGTTAGGCCACTGTTGGAATATTGCGTGCAATTCTGGGCTCCTTCCTATCGGAAAGATGTGAAACTTGAAAGGGTTCAGAAAAGATTTACAAGGATGTTGCCAGGGTTGGAGGATTTGAGCTATAGGGAGAGGCTGACAGGCTGGGGCTGTTTTCCCTGGAGCATCGGAGGCTGAGGGGTGACCTTATAGAGGTTTATGAAATTATGAGGGGCATGGATAGGGTAAATAGATAAAGTCTTTTCCCTGGGATTGGGGAGTCCAGAACTAGAGGGCATAGGTTTAGGTTGAGAGGGGAAAGATATAAAAGAGACCTAAGGAGCAACTTTTTCACACAGAGGGTGGTACGTGTATGGAATGAGCTGCCAGAAGAAGTGATGGAGGCTGGTACAATTGCAACATTTAAGAGGCATTTGGATGGGTATACGAATAGGAAGGGTTTGGAGGGATATGGGCCAGGTGCTTGCAGGTGGGACTAGATTGGGTTGGGATATCCGGTTGGCATGGACGGGTTTGACCGAAGGGTCTGTTTCCATGCTGTATGTCTCTATGACTCTCTGACTCTATGGTATGGGCCTAGTGTGGGAAAATGCGACCACTGTAGATAATGGTGTATTTTCAGCAGTACAGACTTGATGGGCCAAAGGGCCTTATGTGTTCGATACAATTCTAAGATTCTAAAATCACTTGGTTCTCCCAAACTCACCATATATCTAAATGTAACAGCTGCTTGAGAGAGCTAGTTCAAATAAGTTGGGCCAAATGACCTCCTTCATCCTGATTAAGTTCCATAATTTAGTGATCTGTTTCAAATTACACATATCCCACTCCAGAATTGGTGCTGAGTAACCATCACTAGACAGCAACCATTATAAATTGTCCATAGGTCCCTTACTGTGAATTACAAAGTAAGAGGAAGATGTTCAGGGCTTTAAACCAGTTCTTTTTTGCATACAAAACAGCCCAAGAGTTTACCCAGATCATTGGGGAACAGTGTGATTTCGGGAGAGCCAATGAGCAATCTGTAAAAAGATATTTTTAAAAACTTGCATTTGAATTGCCCCTTTCATAACTGCCAGATGTTTCAATGAGCTTTGGAGCAAATAAGGTGGTTTTGGAAAGTAGTCACTGCTGTAGTATAAGAAATGATGTGGTCAGGCACAGCAAGCTCCCACAAACACCAACCTCGAAAATGCCAAGGAAAGTGACACTTTTGAAACGTTGATTGTGGAATTAGGAGGAAAACGTTTGACTGGTTGGAGTCATTTCTGGAACATAGGAAGATTGTTGTGATTTGTTGGGGTTCATAACACAATAAGATATCGGAGTAAATGAGTCATTCAACCCAATGAGTCTGCTCCACCATTTGATCATGGCTGATAGGTTTCTCAACCCCATTCTCCTGCCTTCTCCCCGTAATCCCTGATCCCCCTTAAAAATCAAGACCCTGTCTACCTCTGTCTTAAATACACTCAATGACTTGCCCTCCCCAGCCCTCTGCGGCAATGAGTTCCACAGATTCCCCACCCTCTGGCTGAAGACGTTCCTACTCATCCCAGTTCTAAAGGGTCGTCCCTTCACTCTGAGGCTGTGCCCTCAGGTCCTGGTCTTTCTCACTAGTGGAAGCATCTACACTTGCAGTCACCTGTGTTCCAGGACATCTCTGCAGGAGTTCCTCAGGGTAGCGTCCTAGGTCCAACTATCTTCAGCTGCTTTATCAATCACCTTTCCTCCATCACAAGGACCAAAGTGGGGATGTTGGCCGATGATTGCACAATGTTCAGCACCATTCGTGACTCCTCAGGTACGGAAGCAACCAGTGTTCAAATGCAACAAGATCTGCACAATATCTAGGCTTGGGCTGACAATGGACGAACAACATTTGCACCACACAATGGCCAGGCAATGGCCATCTCCACTAAGTGACAATCTAACCACCACCCATTTGGCATTCAATTGACATTCAATGACTGAAATATTACTTGAGAACAAACAGTGTCTCAGTTTAAAGTCTCATGTAAAAGCTGACATCTCTGACAGGACAGCACTCAGAGAGTCATAGAGATGTACAGCACGGAAACAGACCCTTCGGTCCAACCTGTCCATGCCGACCAGCTATCCCAACCCAATTTAGTCCCACCTGCCACAACCCGCCCCATATCCCCCCAAACCCTTCCTTTTCATATACCCATCCAAATGCCTCTTAAATGTTGCAATTGTACCAGCCTCCACCACTTCCTCTGGCAGCTCATTCCACACACGTACCACCCTCTGTGTGAAAATGATGCCCTTTAGGTCTCTTTTATATCTTTCGCCTCTCACCCTAAACCTATGCCCTCGAGTTCTGAGCTCTCCCACCACAGGGAAAAGACTTTGTCTATTTATCCTATCCATGCCCCTCATGATTTCATAAACCTCTATAAGGTCACCCCTCAGCCTCCGATGCTCCAGGGAAAACAGCCTCAGCCTGTTCAGCCTCTCCCTATAGCTCAAATCCTCCAACCCTGGCCACATCCTTGTAAATCTTTTCTGAACCATTTCAAGTTTCACAACATCCTTCCGATCGGAAGGAGTCCAGAATTGCATGCAATATTCCAAACGTGGCCTAACCAATGTCCTGTACAGCAGCAACATGACCTCCCAACTCCTGTACTCAATACTCTGTCCAATAAAAGAAAGCATACCAAACGCCTTCTTCACTATCCTATCTACCTGCGACTCCACTTTCAAGGAGCTATGAACCTGCACTCCAAGGTCTCTTTGTTCAGCAACACTCCCTAGGACCTTACCATTAAGTGTATAAGTCCTGCTAAGATTTGCTTTCCCAAAATGCAGCACCTCGCATTTATCTGAATTAAACTCCATCTGTCACTTCTCAGCCCATTGGCCCATCCGGTCCAGATCCTGTTGAAATCTGAGGTAACCCTCTTCGCTGTCCACTACACCTCCAATTTTGGTGTCATCTGCAAACTTACTAACTGTACCTCTTATGCTCGCATCCAAATCATTTATGTAAATGACAAAAAGTAGAGGACCCAGCACCGATCCTTGTGGCACTCCACTGGTCACAGGCCTCCAGTCTGAAAAAACAACCCTCCACCACCACCCTCTGTCTTCTACCTTTGAGCCAGTTCTGCATCCAAATGGCTCGTTCTGTCTGTATCCCATGAGATCTAACCTTGCTAATCAGTCTCCCATGGGGAACCTTGTCAAATGCCTTACTGAAGTCCATATAGATCACAACTACAACTCTGCCCTCATCAATCCTCTTGGTTACTTCTTCGAAAAACTCAAGTTTGTGAGACATGATTTCCCACACACAAAACCATGTTGACTATCCCTAATCAGTCCTTGCCTTTCCAAATACATGTAAATCTAGTCCCTCAGGATTCTCTTCAATGACTTTAGATTAGATTTGATTCCCTACAGTGTGGAAACAAGCCCTTTGGCCCACCAAGTCCGTACCGACCCTCCGAAGAACAACCCGCCCAGACTCATTCCCCTACATTTACCCCTGTACCTAACACTATGGGCAATTTAGCATGGCCAATTCACCTAACCTGCACATCTTTGGACTGTGGGAGGAAACCAGAGCACCCGGAGGAAACCCACGCAGACACAGGGAGAATGTGCAAACTCCACACAGACAGTCGCCCAAGGCGGGTATTGAACCTGGGTCCCTGGAGCTGTAGGCAGCAGGGCTAACCACTGAGCCATCGTGCTGCCCCAAAAACATCAGGCTCTCCAGTTAATAGCTCCCTGGCTTCTCCTTGCCCTGGACTGGAAGCTGGGAGGGAGAGGTATATTGGTGAGACCACATTTGGAGTACTGCATGCAGTTCTGGTTGCCTGACTATAGAAAATATATTATTAAACTAGAAACATTCACTGGGATGCTACCTGGACTGGAATGTTTGAGTTATAAGGAGAGGTTGGATAGGCTGGGACCTTGTTCCCTGGAGATAGGAGACTGAGGGGTGACCGTATCAAGGTCTGTAAAATGATGAGAGGCAGAGATAAGGTAGCTAGCCAACAGCTTTTCCACATGGTAGGAGGAGTCTAAAACTAAAGCGCATTGGCTTAAGGTGAGAGGGGGGAGTTACAAAAAGGGTCCAGAGAGGCAATTTTTCATGCAGAGGGTAGTGAGTGCCTGGAATGAGCTACCAGAGGTAGTGGTGAAAGTGAGTACAATTTTGTCATTTAAGAAACATTTTGACAGGTACATGGATGGGATAGGTACTCGGGGGAGGGAAGTGGGAGGAATGGACCAAACACACTCAGATGGGACTAGTTTAATTGTAAAAGATAGGCAGCATAGGCAAGTTGGGCTGAAGGGTGTGTTTCCATACTGTAAACCTCTATGATTCTGTGGTTTTTGGAGTGGAACTTAGACTGACAAACTTTGATCTTGAAGACAAGGGAACTGCCCATCTGAACTACAGCTCCTACTGCCTTAACCAGCTCCACTTCATTGACAGAAGGGAATCAGTCCCATAAGATCCTGTAAATAAGGAGCAAGTGGAGGCCATTCAGCCCTTCGAGCTTGCTCCACCATTCATTAGGACATGGCTCGTCTGATTTGAACGTGAAATCTGCATTCCTGCATCTCCCCGAGAATTTTTCATCCGTTTGGTCATCCCAGAATCTATTAACCTCTGCCTTCAAAATATACAAAGATTCTACATTCATTGTCTTTTTAATCCATTCAGAGGATGAGGGTGTTACTGGTTAGGCTGACATTTATTGCTCATCCCTGGTTTCCCAGAGGATAGGTAAGAGTCAACCATGTTGCAGTGGGTCTGGAGTCATGTGTAGGCCAGAGCAGGTAAGGATGGCAGTTTCCTTCCCTGAAGTTCATCGGGAACCAGATGAGTTTTTCCAACAATCAGCAATGGATTCCTGGTCATCATTCGATTCTTAATTCCAGGTATTTATTGACTTCCAATTCCACCATCTGATTCGACCCTGGGCCACCCCTGACTCTGGATTAACAGTCTAGCAATAACACCACTAGGCCATCGCCTCGGCCCCTCCTCCTTTTGAGGAAGGGAATTCCAAAGCCTCACAATCCTCAGAGAGTTAGAAAATGTTTCCTCATCTCTGTTTTAAATTGGCAGCTCCTTCTTTTTAAACTGTGATCCCTTCGTTCTTGCTTTTCCCACAAGAGGAAGCACGCTTTCAACATCCAGTCAAGTCTCCTCAGGATCTTGCTCCATACTGGAGGAGGACTTGACAGGGGAACAAAAAAAAAGCCTGTAAATTGAGGGAAAGGAGGGATCCCGTAGGAGATCAGAGAGTGCCCTGAGCCCAGGTTTCCTAGCCACTACAGGTGAAATTCAAAGCAGGGACTCCCTGAGATGGGAAGACTAATGCCACGGAAAACAACAGGAATTCAGCAATGCAGGAGGTGAGTTCCACATTCAAGTAAACGGTCATCCTAATGGTGGTAGATTCCAGCCCTATCTTGAGGGCCATGTTGAGGTAATGCCCTCGTCTGGGGATGAGGGGTGACCTTAGTAACTACCCTCCCCCTCCTGAGCCGGTCCATGTCCACAGTCATCGATTCACCAGAATATGGCCATGTGATTCATGAGCTTTTCAAAAAGTTGTCTCATTACTGGAGTCCTCCCCATTCTTTCCCCGTAACCTGCTTGATATTCTCCTTTTACAAATATTTATGTGATTCTCTTTTGCCATTCGTCCTGCTACCACCATCCTTTCAGATCACGCCAACTCCCTGTGTGAGAATAAGCAGTCTCCTCAGCACCCAGAAGCCCTTTAAATTTTTGCCAATGACTTGACATCGATGTCTTCTGCTTTCTCTCTCTTAGTTTAGACTGAGGATGTAGTTATTGTTCGGTGTAGATTCACTCCTGTCCCGTTCTTGCTGAGAGTCTCGGAGTTGACGTTGGCAGTTCCCACAATGCCACAGGCTCCATCTCTGTTGGGTTCATTCTCTGACGTTGTCAATCTCGACAGAAGCAACTACGCAATGGAAAAATATAATCTTGAAAAGGATTGAAGAAATGAAATTCTGAAGAGCTGTCCATGATTTCAACCTCCAACCTACTCAGCCGGATGTTAAATTTAAAACAGATTTCAAATTAAATTCATACCCGGTTATTAACCCTGTCACGCTGATAATGTACAGGAGTTAAATCTGCAAACATACAGTAAGGAAAGACCCCACACCTTAAACTGATGGGCGAGGTCAGAGGGGATGAGCGAGAGTAGTCACCAGGCCAGGAGCACCAAGGAGATGGAAGGATGACAGAGAAATGAAAGAGGCAACTGGGGAAGAGAAGATAGTAAAGAGAGAAAAGCAAAATAAAAGGGGAGAAAGCTTGCTCATGTACTTTGCACCCACCCCTTCCCACCTTTATTGATCAAGGCACTGAATCTAAGAGCTAGGAGGTTATACTGGAGCTGTATATAACATCCGCTAGGCCCCAGCTGGAGTACTGTGTGCAGTAATGGTCTCCACACTATAGAATGAAGATGATTGCCCTGGACAAAGTGTAGGGGAGAGTCAGCAGGATGCTGAGGTAGATGCTGAAGATCTGAAACAATCACAGGGAATGCTGGAGAAACTCAGCTGGTCTGGCAGCATCTGTGGAGAAAGAAACCGAGTTAACGTTTCAAGTCCTGCGATGCTTCCTCAGAACGGTACCAGTCCCCTCACCTTCCATTCGCACCTTCTCCCCACACCAGGAATCGTAGAGGATTGAACTCCTGCTTGTTTACCTCCTCCCTCCCCACTTTCCAAGGCCCTAGACATACTTCCCGGGTAAAGCAGCAAATTACCTGCACTTCACTCCATCTCATCTACTGTATTAACTGCTCACAATGTGGTCTCCTCTGCACTGGGGAGGTGAAATGGAGACTGGGTGATCATTTTGCAGAATACCCACATCCTGCCTGAACTTCCAGTTGCCCACCACTTTAACACCCCACCCTATTCCCTGGCCAACATCTCTGTCCCAGGCTTGCTGCAGTGCTCCCCTGAAGCTCAGCACAAGATGGAAGAACAGCATCCTCATTTTCCACTTGGCGACCCTGCAGCCTCTAACACTCAACATTGAGTTCAATAACATTACAACCTGATTCCACCCTTCCACGTTTTTACCCACACCCGGTTCTGTTATGACATGAGTTGCCTTTAGCATATTCACCCATTCCCATGTACTCCCAGGCCCAGTATCACATTAAGGTTGAATTCTAGATAATATTACCAGTTTTTCAGCTTTTCTCTGTCCCAGCCTGCTATCCATAATTACCTTGTTTATCCCTTTCATATCTCTCTGTCTTCACCCATCCGCTCATCTCTCCCCTTACCTCCACCCTTCCCCCACTTTCGTTTCAAAAATACCATTTTTCCTTAGTTAGTAACTGTTCTATGAAGAGTCATTGCTCTGAAATGTTAGCCCTGCTTTCTTCCCACAGACCTGCTGAGTTTCTCCAAGCAATTTCTGCTTTTGCTGATTTTGTTTTCGATCTCCAACATCCTCAGTTCTTTGCTTTAGTTTTAGTGCTGGTGGATGTTGTTTACATGAACGCCCAGGAGGCATTTGATAAAGACCCATGTAAGAGACGATTAACTGAGGTAGAGGGCGACAGAATTGAGGGTAAACTATGGACATGCGTGGGAAACTGGTTGAGTGGCAGACGACAGAAAGTAGGGATAACGGTAACTCAAATTGGCAGGATGTGGACTGTGGAGGATCGACGTTGTTGTCATGTCATCATAGTCTTACCAGACCACCGAGGCTGCTGTCATTTAGGGATACAATTATTCACGTTATTTATGAGGAACTTGCTTAAAAGCATAGAAAGCCAAGTGTCCAAATTTTCTAATGACACCAGGTTAGAGAGCTTTGTAGACGATAGAGGTGATAATGGAAAATTACAAAAGTTATTGACAGGCGAGATGATTGGGCAAAACTGTGTCAGACCCACCCTGGCAATGTTTTTCTACGACCTCTACCATCGGGGAGAGGGTACAGAAGCCTGAACACACGCACCAGCCGGTTTCGAAACAGTTTCTACCCTATTGTTAGGAATGAGCCCTCCACTACCACCTGATGAAGGAGCATCGCTCCGAAAGCCAGTGTGCTTCCAATTAAATCTGTTGGACTATAACCTGGTGTTGTGTGATTTTTAACTTTGTATACCCCAGTCCAACACTGGCATCTCCAAATCATGTACCCTACTGCTGTCAGACTACTGAATGGACTCACAAACTCTTCACATTGGCCTGTACCTGTGTTTTTGTTTTTGCTGCTGTTTACCTATTATTTACTATCTATGCTACTTAACTCTGTGATCTGCCTGTATTGCTCGCAAGACAAAGCTTTTCACTGTCCCTCGGTATACATGACAATAAATTCAATCCAATTCAATTCAATTCAATTCAATTCAAATGGTGTTCAAAGTAAGCAACTGTGATATTATCTATTCTTAGACAGAAAAAGATCAGGGTACTTTTGAGATGGTATCGAGTTAAAGACAGTGGATGTCCAAAAAGACTTGGGGGTTCAGGTATATTGGTCTTTAAAATATCACAGCCAGGTGTAGAAAATAACCAAGAAATCTAATGGAATGCTTATCTTTATGTGTCCTCCTTAGAAAGGATAGATTGGTCTTAGAGGGAATACATTATTGGTTTACAAGAATGATACCTCTATTTCAGGTGTGAGGCTATGAGGAGAGATTATACAAATTAGGCCTGTTTTCTCCAGAAGGTTAAGGGGTAATCTGATCGATTATTAACAGCACAAGACAGCATAGATAATTATAAACTACTTCCTAGAATTAGGGGGCATAGTCCGAGAATTAGGGCCAGAGCGTTGAGGAGAGATGTTAGGAACCACTTCACACAGAGGGTGGTGGGCGTTTGGAATGCGTTGCCAGCAGAGGTGATAGAGGCAGGTACGGTAGATTCATTTAAGATGCATCCGGACAGATGCAAGAGTAGGTGGGGAGCAGAGGGATACAGATGCTTAAGAATTGACCGACAGGTTTAAACAGTACATTTGGATCGGCTCAGGCTTGAAGGTCCAAAGGGCCTGTTCCTGGGCTGTAAATTTTCTTTGTTACTTTGTTTCTTTGTAAATACAAAGGGTGGGAGAGGTTTGGAACTCTCATCCACAATTAGCAGTGGATGCTAGATCTGTTGTTAATGTTAAATCAAATTTTTTTTTGTGAAGGACAAGTCTGAAGGGATATGGGCCAAAGGCAGGTGAATGGAGTTAGGCCACAGATCAGTCGGAATCTTATTGAACTAAATGGTGGAGGAGGCTTGAGGGGCTGAATGGCCTACTCTTCCTTTGTTCCAATTTGTGGAGAGGCTGGAGAAGCTTGGCTTGTTGTCCTGAAAGTAGAGAAGCTCAATGGAGATTTAATCAAAGTGCTTAAAATCGTTAAGAGTTTTGATAGAGTAAATAAAGGGGGACTGCTCAGGAAGCTCAGTAAGGAGATTTCTTCAGTAACTCGTACAGACAAGACCAAAGAGCGATTTGATTTTCTCCTGCCCACAGCCAATGTTCTCATGTCTCTATTGCCTGACAAGTATAATAACAACATTTAAAAGGCATCTGGATACCTTTTGGACCACAACACCTGAACTCAAAGGGTTTAGAGGGATATGGGCCAAATGCTGGTGAATGCAACTAGGTCTGATTGGGTTGCCTAGTTGGTGTAGATGAGTTGGTGTAGAAGGGTCTGTTTCCATGCTCAATAAATTGATGAGGACGGTAAAGAAAGCGTTTGGGATGCTAACCTTTAGCGGTCAGTGCATTGAGTACAGGAGTTGGAAGGTCATGTTGCAGCTGAACAGGACATTGGTTCAGCAAATTTTGGAATACTGGATTCAATTCTTGTCTCCCTCCTATTGGAAGGATGTTGTGAAACTTGAAAGGGTTCAGGAAAGATTTACGAGGATGTTGCCTGGTTTGGAGTATTTGAGCTACAGGGAGAGGCTGAACAGGCTGGGGCTGTTTTCCCTGGAGCACCGGAGGCTGAGGGGTGACCTTATAGAGGTTTATAAAATCATGAGGGGCATGAATAGGGTAAACAAACAAGGTTTTTTCCCTGGGGTAGGGGAGTCCAGAACTAGAGGGCACAGGCTTAAGGTGAGAGAGGAAAGATTTCAAAGGGACCTAAGGGGTAATTCTTTTCCCACAGAGGGTGGTACGTGTATGGAATGAGCTGCCAGAGGATGTGGTGGAGGCTGGTACAATTGCAACATTTAAAAGGCATTTGGATGGGTATATGAATAGGAAGGGTTTGGAGGGATATGGGCCGTGTGCTGACAAATGGGAGTAGGTCAGTTTAGAATATCTGGTTGGCATGGATGAGTTGCACCAAAAGGTGTGTTTCCACATTCTAAGACTCGATGATTTTATTGAATGGTGCAGTAGACTCAAATGGCCTACACTGCTCCCATGTTTTATGGTCTTTTGGTCTATCTTATTTGATGGCTCCTCGTTTTAGTCTCTCTTAAGTAGATACATATTGTTTACATTTCACCTTTCATCATTTTCAAGATCTCTCTCAGGTCACCTCAACCCTCTTTCTTCAGAAAAGGCTGTATCCAGTCAGTGCTAGCAGCTGTACCCTTTCACTTCCTACATCCGACTCACAAATAATATCTGTCTATCATTTTTGTAACCTGAATGGTTCAGTGGCAAGGACCGGGACACTGGACTTTCATTCTCAGTCTATGGAGAATCTGACCATGTGCAGTTGAAGAGTAGGAAAGACCATCTGATCTATTGGGCCTGGTCCACACTCATAATGCTCATGGTCCTGTGAGTGGATGCTTTTTCCATTGCCCTTCGCACCCTCTCCCCTTCCTTCCCCCTTCCCTGTCCCCCACCTCCCCACTCCACCTTCCCTAATCACCATGTGAATTCTCTCCCCCTGAGGTTCTGACAAGGTGAAGAGGAGGACTGAGTGGAGATGTCCAATGGGGTTAAAATAAACCTTGTCCTTTGTTGAAAAACAGAACGTCAGGAAAACAGGGCAATTGACTGATTGTATCCTTTGACTAATCTATCCACAAAATGTAGCCAGCACTGAGTTTTATTGAGTGCATTGGTGCCTCAGTTGTTTTGGGGCCTACGGTATGATGTACAGAGAATCAGCAGAGGAGAAATGGAACTTGTGCTTTAGCAAGGACGTATGTTTATTGCAAACAGCACCAGCTCAATGTGAGCGGCGCTTGTCTGGTTATCTAATCTCAGTGTTACGCTGACCACAACAGCCTTGATTCTGCGGTTGTGGGCCCTGTGATTAGCGCATTGGCTTGAGTTTTACTGAGAGGCATCTGATACCTCATATCTAATATCGCATGAAACCTCCCGGGTAATCAATAACAGGTTCAGTCTGGAGGAGATTACAGTGAAGATAAGACCATAATAAGACCAGGAGAAAAAGTAACAGAAATTTTCCAGGCCTTTCTGAATCCTGGATTACTCCTGGAGCACGGGAGGATTGTGAATGTGACACCACCCATTTTCCTGCCCTTTCCCCATAACCCTTGATTCCTCAACTGATCACAAATCTCTCTCAGCCTCAAAGCTACACAAGGACTCTGCTCCCTGTGACAAGGAGTTCCAAAGACTTACAACTCTCTGAGAGAAGAAATTCCTCCTCAACTTAAATTGGTTCCCTTTTATTCTGCGTTTACCCAGTCGAACCCTTTAAGAATCATAGATATTTCAATGAGATCACCTCTCACTCTTCTAAACTCCAGTGTTTAGTCCCAAACTGTTTCACCTTTGCTCATAATATAATCTCTCCATACCAGAAAAATCCAAAGCTTAGGAGAACTGACCCATAGTTTGCGATTTTTGGGAGGGTTTGTAGCTCAGGTTGAGGTCCAGGATGCAAGTTTGCTGGCTGGAAGGTTAGTTTTCAGATGTTTCATCACCAAGCTGGGTAATGTCACCAGGGAGAGTCTCCAGTGAAGCGCTGGTGTTCCCTCCTGCCTTCTATTTATCTGTCTTGGTCTCTTAAGGTGGGGGGGGGGATATCATTTCTAGCTCTTTTCCTCCAAGGTTGGTAAATGGGGTCCAAATCAGTGTCTTTATTGATGGCATTCCGGTTTGAATGCCAGGCCTCTGGGAATTCCCATGTGTGTCTCTGTTTGGCTTGTCCCAAGATGGATGTGTTGTCCCAGTCAAAGTGATGTCCTTCCTCGTCTGTGTGGAAGGATACTAGTGGGTCCTGTCTTCTTGTGGCTAGTTGGTTATCATGTATCCTGGTGGCTAGTTTTCTGCCTGTTTGTCTGATGTAGCATTTGTTACAGTTCTTGCAGGGTACTTTGTAAATGGCATTTGTTTTGTTGGTTGTCTGTATAGGGTCCTTCGGGTTCATCAGCCACTGTTTAAGTATGTTGGTTGGTTTGTGGGCTACCATGATGCCAAGGGTTCAGAGTAACCTGGATGTCATTTCAGAGATGTCTTTGATGTAAGGTAATGTGGCTGGAGTTACTGGGTGCGTAGTATCTGCTTGTTTGGGCTAGTTGCTGAGAAATCGGCGGACTGTGTTTGTTGGATACCTGTTAGAACATAGAACATAGAACAATACAGCACAGGACAGGCCCTTCGGCCCACGATGTTGTGCCGAACATTTGTCCTAGCTTAAGCACCCATCCATGTACCTATCCAATTGCCGCTTAAAGGTCACCAAAGATTCTGACTCTACCACTCCCACAGGCAGCGCATACCATGCCCCCACCACTCTCTGGGTAAAGAACCCACCCCTGACAACCCCCCTATACATTCCACCCTTCACCTTAAATTTATGTCCCCTTGTAACACTCTGTTGTACCCGGGGAAAAAGTCTCTGACTGCCTACTCTATCTATTCCCCTGATCCCCTGTTCTTCCTGAATACACTGTAGAGGTATTTTTCTTCAGCTGTTTGTAGTTCCTGGGTGCAGCACTGTGTTGTGGCTCATTTAAATAATGTCCTGATGCAGCTCCATTTGTGGGTTTTGGGATGATTGCTCCTGTAGTTCAGTATTTGGTCTGTGTGTGTGTTTTTCTCCTATAGACCCTGGTTTGAAGTTCTCCATTAATTGTTCATTCCACTGTGACATCTAGGAATGGGAGTCTGTTGTCATTCTCTTCCTCTTTTGTGAATTTTATGCCAGTAAGGGTATTGTTGATAACATTGTAGGTTTCCTCTAATTTGTTCCATTTTTGTGATGACAAAGGTGTCATCCGCGTTGCGGACCCAGAGTTTGGGCTGGATAGGTGGGGGGAGCTGTTTGTTCGAATTTCTGCATCACTGTTTCTGCTAGGAACCTTGACATTGGTGATCCCATGGGTGTTCCATTGGATTGTTGGTAGGTTTTGTTATGAAAGGTGAAGTGGGTGGTGAGGCACAGGTCTACTAGCCTGAGGATATTGTCCTTGCTGATGGAGTTAGTGCTATCCTGTGTTTGTGCCCTTGGTTTGTCTAGTAGTGCGGTCAGTGCTCAAGGAAACTTGGGCAGGTTGATGTTGATGGATGTGAACAGGGCTGTTACGTCAAGGGAGACCATTATTTCATGAAGATTTGGAAATGATATCACCCACCTTAAGACACATAAATAGAAAATGGGACATAACACCAGCTTTTCACCAGAGGCTCACGAATGATGTTACCTAGCATGGTGATGAAATGTCTGAAAACAAACCTTCCAGTTCAGCGAGCAAACCTACATCCCATTGCCCTTAGTGTTCAGGGATGTACAGGTTAGGTGCATCAGTCAGGGGTAAATGTAGAGTCATAAGGAAGGGGAATGAGTTTGGGTGGTTTACTCTTCAGAGGGTCAGAGTGGACTTGTTGGTCCAAATGGTCTGTTTCCACACTGTAGGGATTCCCTGATCATCCTAATGAACCTTCTCTGAACCTCATCCTATGAAATTATATCTTTTCTTCAGTCAAGAAACCAAAACTGCTCACAGTTCTCCAAATGTGGTCTCCCCAGCATCTTGTACAGCTGCAGTAAGACTTCCTTACTCTTCAACCCCAACCTCCATGTAAGATCTGCCAACATTCCATTAACCTTCCTGATAACCTGCTGCCCCATATGTTTGCTTTCTGTGTTGCACGCACATGTATGCCCCAAGTTGGGGCAGCACGGTGGCTCAGTGGTTAGCAGTGCTGCCTCACAGCATCAGCGACCTGGGTTCGATTCCAGCCTCAGGCGACTGTCTGTGTGTAGTTTGCACATTCTCCCCGTGTCTGTGTGTGAGTTTCCTCCGGTTGCTTCACACTCCAAAGATGTGCAGGTCAGGTGAATTGGTCATGTTAAACTGCCCGTAGTATTAGTTGCATTAGTCAGAAGGAAATGGGTCTGGGTGGGTTACTCTTTGGAGGGTCAGTATGGATTGTTGGGTCGAAGGGCCTGTTTCCACACTGTAGAGAATCTAATCAAAGTCCCTGTGTGCTGCAGCTTTTTGCTGTTTCTCTCCATTTAAACAATACTCTTCTCTTTTGTTCTCCCTTCCAAAATGAACAGCTTTGCATTTGCCTGAAATGTACTCCATTTTCCAACTATTGACCCACTTTCATAATCTCTCAACATCTCTCTGTAAACTGTTGGTGTCCATCTCAAAAGCTGCCTTGCCAGTTATTTTCATTTTTATTGGTTCTCATTTCTAAGTCTCGGCCCCTGTTAAAATGGCCTCAGTCGCTCTCTGTGGTAGGGAACTTCACAGACTCATCACTGTCTGGGTGAAGACTCTCTCTCCCTCTTAATCCTAAAAGTCCACACCACATCCATGGGCAGTGAAATCTGGTACTTAGAAATCCGGTAATCGGGAACAGCCTTCCCATACCTCCGCTGTCTAATCCTGTCAGAGTGCTGTCTGTTTATTCACTGATGGCAAGTGGCTGTCTCTGGTAGTTATTGCCCGTCCCTAGTTGCCCTTTGAGAAGGTGGGGGGTGAGCTGCCTTCTTGAACCGTCGCAATCCATGTGCTGTGGGTTGACCCACAATGCCTTCAGGAAGGGAATTCCAGGATTTTGATTCAGCGACAGTGAAGGAATGGCGATATATTCCCAAGTCAGGATGGTGAGTGGCTTGGAGGGAAACATGCAGGGGGTGGTGTTCCCATGTATCTGCTGCCCTTATCCTTCGGGCTGGAAGTGGTCATGGGTTTGGAAGGTGCTGTCTGAGGATCTTTGGTGACTTTCTGCAGGGTATCTTGTAGACAGTACACACTGCTGTAATTGAGCGTCGGTTGTGGAGGGAGGGGATATCTGTGGATGTGGTGCTAACCAAGCGGGCTGCTTTGTCCTGGGTGGTGTCAAGCTCCTTGAGTGTTGTTGGAGCTGCACCCGTCCAGGCAAGTGGGGAGTATTCCATCACCCTCCTGACTTGTGCCTTGTAGCTGGTGGACAGGCTTTGGGGAGTCAGGAATTGAATTGCTCGCTGCAATATTCCTAATATCTGTCCTTGTATCCACAGAGTTTATGTGGTGAGTCCAGTTGAGTTTCTGGCCAATGGTAAGCACAGGATGTTGATAGTGGGGGAGTTAGTGATGGTAATGCCACTTAATGTCTAGGGGTGATGCTTTTGAAGAAATCCTTCCTGATTCTTCTAAACTCTAGTGAATGTCGTCTTAATCTTCCTATGGAAGAGTGTCCTTAAACTCTTCACTTGGTAGCTGACCCTGGCTATCTTTTATAAGTACTTCCCCACCTTGTTCTGGAAACTCTGCAAATAGTCATAGAGCTGCACAGTATGGAAATAGACCTTTCAGTCCAACTCATCCATGATGACCAGATATCCAAAATTAATCTAATCCTATTTCTCAGCACTTGACCCATATCCCTCTAAACCATTCCTATTCATATCCCCATCCAGATGCCTTTTAAATGTTGCAATTGTACCGGCCTCCAACACTTCCTCTGGCAGCTCAATCCATACACGTACCACCCTCTGTGGGAAAATGTTGCCCCTTAGGTCCATTTTAAACCTTTCCCCTCTCACCTTAAACCCTTTAGTTCTGGACTCCCTCACCCCAGGAAAAAGACCTTGTCTATTCACTCTATCCATGCCCCTCATGATTTTATAATGTCACCCCTCAGCCTCCGACGCTCCAGGGAAAACAGCCCTAGCTTATTCAGTCTCTCCCTATAGCTCAAACCCTCCGAACCTGGCAACATCCTTGTAAATCTTTTCTGAACCCTTTCAAGTTTCACAATATCCTTCTGATAGGAGGGAGACCAGCACTGCATACAATATTCCAACAGTGGCTTAACCAGTGCCCTGTAACATGACCTCCCAACTCCTTTGTCCACGTTTGTGCAATACAACCCCATTCATCATTTCAAATCCAGTCTCTCCCCTTCCTGCCATCATTTCCAGAATGCATTGAATTTATATAGCACCTGTCACACCTACTGGTCCTCTATTGTGGCATCAGCACCACTACAACTGAGGTAACACAGCAACCAATGCACGCATGAAAAGATCCCAAGAAAATAGCAATGACCAGTTAAGAATTCTGTTTTCTGGGACACCCTTTTTGTGAAGAGGAAATGAAATCCCATCCTAAGCTCCTATCTAAGCTCCCAAAAACCTCAGTCAGATCGCCACCCACTCCACCATCCCTCGCGAATCTTCTGTACTTGAGAGGATTTAAGCTTTGTTCTCTCCACAGAGCCTGACACTTTAAAGTCCTGGGAATGATTGGCTTGAGTCAATGCTGTGCTGTTCATGTGTCAACAGCCCACTCCCAACGCCAGCCCTTTGAGCCAACACGATGGCTGCTTGCGTGTAGCAGTAGCCGAGGCTTCGGGGTAGGTCAGTTCTGGCTCTCTCGGCGCACGCAGGGGCCCAGACAGTCTGGGAGCGATGAAGCAAGCCTGAAGGAATCAGATTCCACTTCCTGATAGTTGGCGTCTTCTTTATCAACCACTGCCAGTCAGACAGAGCCAACTGGAAATGCCTTAATTGCAACTGTTTATTGTATAAACTGGAACAGACGCTGGGAATAATCAGATGGTTTTTGTGTGGTTGTAGATTCTCAGCAGTAGAGTCATAGAGATGTAGAGCACGGAAACAGACCCTTTGGTCCAACCCGTCCATGCCGATCAGATATCCCAACCCAATCTAGTCCCACCTGCCAGCACACGGCCCATATCCCTCCAAACCCTTCCTATTCATATACCCATGCAAATGCCTCTTAAATGTTGCAATTGTACCAGCCTCCACCACATCCTCTGGCAGTTCATTCCATACACGTACCACCCTCTGCGTGAAAAAAGTTGCCCCTTAGGTCTCTTTTATAGGATTCTGGGTAATCCAAGGTGGAGGATGGGAAAACTTTCTGGCTGTACCAGCTGCTCCTTTATTGAGGTATTTTAGGTGCTGGAGGTGATTTCCTCGAATTCCAGGAGCAGCAATTATTGTTTTATATGTTGTTGCATCGTTTTGGAACTTTAGAAAAAAAAGTCAAACCAACAGCAGTTTTAAAAGGGAGAAGAGCAGACAAAGGAAGCACATGGTGAGGTCAGTGCAGGAGACAGAGAGAGAGGGAGAGAGAGAGAGAGCAGTAGTGAAAAAAGGGAGAAGGTTGAGGCTGGTGTGGTAGTTAAGGGGAGCAAGTTAAATAGACAGGGCAGGCAGGGATGTGATAGAAAATGAGGTAAGACTGATAAATTAAACTACATTTATTTCAATACAAGAGGCCTGTCAGATAAGGCAGATGAACTCAGGGCATGGTTGGGAACATGGGACTGGGATATCATAGCAATTCCAGAGACTTGGCTCAGGGATGGGCAGGACTGACAGCTTAATGTTCCAGAGTATAGGTGAAGAATAGAAAGGGCGCAAGAGAGGAGGGTAATGGCGATTTGGGGGTGATTTGGGATAACATCACAGCTGTACTTAAAGAGGACATTCCTGAGGGATCGCCCAATGACGGGTGGAACTGAGGAAGAAGAGGGTGATGAGTACTTGATGGTATTATACTCTAGGCCCCCCAACAGTCAGCAGGAAGTTGAGGAGTGAATATGCAGAGAAATCTCAGTTACCTGTAAGAATGATAAGTCTGTAACAGGAGGGGATTTTAACTTTCCAAGCGCAGACTGGACTGCAATAGTGTAAAGGGTTTGGATGGGCAGGAATCTGTTAAGTGTGTTCAAGAAAATGTCCTTATTTCCTACTGGATGTACCTACTAGAGAAGCAGCAAAACTCAATCTCTTCTTCGGAAATAAAGCAGAGCAAGTGGCTGAGGTGTCAGTGGGGGGGCGGGGGGGGGGGGGGGTGGGGTACTCTGGAACCAGTAAACATTAAATCAGCCACATTAGGGAGATTTAAACAATCGTTGGATAAGCACATGGATGATGATGGGATAGTGTAGGGGGATGGGCTTAGTTTAGTTCACGGGTTGGCACAACATCGAGGGCCGAAGGGCCTGTTCTGCGCTGTAGATTTTATGTTCTATGTTCTATTAGTCTGTTAACTTTAAAACATTGATTTAAAAGGACAGACCTAATAAAAAAGTTAAAGTCCTAAATTGTAGTATGGCCAACTTTGATGGTATTAAACAGGTCCTTTTAAAAATTGATTGTGAGAGGCTGTTTGCAGGTAAAGGGACATCTGGCATGTGGGAAGCTTTCCAAAATGAGATAACAGGAGTTCAGAGTTCAGAGTTCAGAGATAGTAAGTTCCCGAGTGTATGAAGGACAGGGCTGGTAATTGCTGGGAACACTGCATGACTTTATTTTATTTATTTGTGGGATGTGGGTGTCACTAACTGGGTCAGCATTTATTGCCCGTCCCTAGTTGCCCCTTGAGAAGGTGGGGGTGAGCTGCCTTCTTGAACTGCTGCAGTCCATGTGCTTTCGGGTTGACCCACAATGCCCTTAGGGAGGGAATTTCAGGATTGTGACCCAGTGACAAGTGAAGCATCGGCGATATATTTCCAAGTCAGGATGGTGAGTGGCTTGAAGGGGAACTTGTTGCAGGGGGTGGTGTTCCTATGTATCTGCTGCCCTTGTCCTTTCAGATGGAAGTGGTTGTGGGTTTGGAAGGTGCTGTCTGAAGATCTTTGATGAATTTCTGCAGGGCATCTTGTAGACAGTACACACTGCTGTTACTGAGTGTCGGTGGTGGAGGGAGGGGATATTTGTGGATGTGGTGCGAGACAAGTGGGCTGCTTTGTCCGGGATGGTATCAAGCTTCTTGAGTGTTTTTGGAGCTGCACCCATCCCAGGCAAGTGGGGAATATTCCTTCACACTCCTGACTTGTGCCTTGTAGATAGTGGACAGGCTTTGGGGAGTCAGGAGGTGAGTTACTCGCTGCAGTATTCCTAGCCTCTGACCTGCTGTTGTAGCCACTGTGTTTATGTGGTGAGTCCAGTTGAATTTCTGGTCAATGATAACCCCCCAGGATGTTGATAGTGGGAGAATCAGTGATGGTAACACCATCGAATGTTATGAGACAGTAGTTAAATTGTCTCTTACTGGAGATGGTCATTACCTGACGTTTGCGTGGTGTGAATGTTACTTGCCACTTGTCAGCCCAAGGCTGGATATTGTCCAGATCTTGCTGCATTTGAGCACGGACTGCTTCAGTATCTGAGGAGTGGTGCTGAGCATTGTGTAACACAGAGACATCAACACCAACATCCTTCATGCATCTAATGCCTTCAACAAAGGAGATAAAGTCAGAGGAGTGCTTTGCTAGTAACAGTTAACACAGAAACACAGCAGATGATACTGAGCAGAATCAATGTGGAGCTGAAGAGTTAGAACCAGTTCCCATTACTAACCCCATCGGGTGACAAGGGACAGATAAGAGGTCACGAGAGGTCTGTTCTTGCAATCCATTTAAGGATGGTGATAGGGTTTCAGATGATATTTAAAACACATTATCTCCAACCATCCTGCACTCCCTCAGTTCTTCATGGTGTGCAATGGGACTGAGAATGTACAATCCACTGAAGGGATACACTGAACTTGGACTGACACAATTCAGTCTCTAAGCAGTGAGAATTTAGTGGGCATGTTTAAGGGCTGCACAGGACAAAAAAAAACAAAACACATGGCCACATTGTTGTATTTCTGTCTAATTAAGATGTTTGTGATTTGTAGAGTCATACAGCATGGAAACAGACCCTTCGGTCCACCCAGTCCATGCCGACCACAATCTCAAACTAAACCAGTCCCACCTGCCTGCACTTGGCCCATATCCCTCCAAACATTTCTTTTTTATTCATGTACTTATCTAAATATCTTTTAAATGTTGTTATTGTGCCCACGTCCACCACTTCTTCTGGAAGTTCATTCCACACACAAACTCCTTTCTCTGTAAAACATTGCCCTTCCTGTCCTTTTCAAATCTTTCTCTTCTCACCTAGGCTTGAAATCCCCCACCCCAGGGGAAAGACATAAGGTCACCCCTCCACCTCCTACATTCAAGTGAGAAAAGTCCCAGCCTACCCAGCCTCTCCTTATAACCCAAACCCTCCATTCCTGGCCACATCTTGGTAAAGCTGTGCTGAACCCTCTCCAGCTTAACATTATCCTTCCTATAACAGGTGATAGCATTCCAGAATAGGCCTCACTAACATCTTGTACAACCTCAACATGACGTCCCAACTCCTATACTCAAAGGCCTGAGCAATGGAGGCAAGAGTATTAAATACTTTCTTAACCACACTGTCCAAACTTCAAAGAATTATGTATGTGAACCCCTGGATCTTTCTGTTCCTACAATACTACCTGAAGCCTGACTTGTAATTATGTAAGTTCAGCCCTTATATTTTAATGTAATTTATTTTAAAATTAGGTTTTGAAATAGTGGCATGTGGGTTTTGGTCAACTTGAAGGGCATTTAAATGGTCATTGGATAAACATATGGATGAAAATGGAATAGTGCAGGTTAGACCAGCTTCAGATTGTTTCCAACAGGTCAGCACAACATCAAGGGCTGACGGGTCTGTACTGAGCTGTAATGTTCTATGTTCTGTGTATATAAGGTAATTTAATAATGAAATTGTCAGTATTTTTGGAAACACAGCTATCTTGTGGAAAATGCAGTGGATGCTACGGCAATGAATATTATGATAATAATTCCGTTTATGTCTGAGATTGACATCCGTGATGCAGTGAAAAGAATGACAACTGCTTTATCAAAACGTTCTAGCGTCGCAAATATTTTTTTCTTTATTCATTGGGATGAGGGTGTCGCTGGCTAGGCCAGCATGTATTGTCCATCCCTAATTACCCAGAGGCTGTTGAGTCAATCACATTGCTGTGGGTCTGGAGTCACATGTAAGGCCTGACCAGGTAGGGCTGGCAGTTTCCTAACCTAAGGGGACATTAGTAAACCAGACGGGTCTTTTCAACAATCGATTCATGGTCATCACTCGATTCTTAATTCCAGATGTTTATTGAATTCACATTCCACCATCTGGCTTGGTGGGATTCTAACCCAGTTCCCCAGATTGTTATCTGGGTCTCTGGATTATCTAGTGATAATACCACTGGGCCATCACCTCCCGTTATACACTGCAAACAAAGAATGTTTATGGCAATGGTGGTTTTGTGTGTAGAAGTGTAAGTGCCGTTAGTTCCAACTTATAGTGGAAAATATTTCTCACTCAGTGCAAAGTGGATCATTTCAGTTATTGATGCCAACTTGCATGGCTTGAAATTGTAGCTAAATGGGTTGATGCTCACATTCTGGAAGATGTTACCATTTTTAAACTTGAGAAACCAGTTATCAGATGGCAATAGCAGATGTCCACATGAGTTGAAGATATTTATATTTGTCCGTGAGATTATTGGTTGAAGGTTTTTGTTGTGAAGTTCAAGTCTTGTGGATGCTATTGCTGCCTGGATATTGCACAGGCAGGTTTCAAAGGAGAGAGGCACGTTGTACGATATGAACAACCAGGTTGTGTGCAATTGTCTGACAGAGCCATGGCTGTAAAACATACTGTGCCCAAACCTGAGCTCGGCGGGCTTTCTAAACACAGGCAGAGAGCATCAAAGCAAAAACATTTTGCTAAACCTGTGCAAAGTAGTTCAAGTCCTTCAAGTGACTACTGTTTCCAATTCTGGGCATGTAAAAGGATATGAAGGGGAGGGTTAAACATGAGTGGGGATCAAGGGGAGGCAATAAGGGTGCTGGAAACTGATGAAACACCACAGACTTAGATTCCAGACACTCATACACACACACACATATACTCTCCCTACACACACTCACAAACATTCCCCCACCCCAGACACACACACAGTCCCACACTCACAAATGCACCCTCTCACAGACTTAGACCTCTTTACACTCACACACACATATATGCTCTCTCACACAGACACTTACAACCCCCCCCACACACACAGTCCCACACCCACAAATGCACCCTCTCACAGACTTAGACCTCTTTACACTCACACACACACACATACACTCTCTCTCACAGACACTTACAACCCCCCACAAACACACACTCCCACACTCACAAATGCACCCTCTCACAGACTTCGACCTCTTTACACTCTCTCTCTCTCTCACACACACACATGCACACATACACATATACGTTTGTGGGGTGAATTTGTACTTGCAGAGTTACATTGTACTTTGCTCAAAAACTGCATGAATCCATGTAGGACTTTGTTAACTCACTTTTTAGATTAGAATCAGTCTAAACATTATGGCACAGACAACAGCACACAGGGGGCTAACACCTTCAACACATTAGTTGGGCTGACACCAATTGTTACAGATATCCTGAGAATGTAACTTTTAAAAAGGATTTTGCCATTTACATATGAAAGAAGTGAAACTATCATGGTCATTCTAACAGATGAGAGACTTAACAAACAATCCAGGTATTTTGCAAAGTATAATTTCAGTTACATCACACTGTAAAGTTCTGCTATAAATTCTGTGTCTTATAATGGTGTACCCCAGAATGACCTGATGAAGGAGCAGCGCTCTGAAAGCTAGTGCTTCCAGTTAAACCTGTTGGACTATAACCTGGTGTTGTGTGATTTGTAACTTTGTGCAGCCCTGTCCAAGATGGCACCTCCAAATGATGAAACACCAGGTTGTGTTATTTCTCCCTGCATCCCTGGTCATTCCCATGACCCCGTAGCTGTTTCAGAAACAGAGGAACGGGCACTGAGGGGTTAACATTGAGGGAATAGTCAAAAGAGCTGGAAGAGACCCACTCCCAAGCTAACATAACAGAGTCACACTGTTCCATTGCAAAACGTTAAATGTGTGTATGTGAGTACGTACATGTGTGTGTGTGAGAGAACAGGCTTGTGTGAGAGAGTGTCACTGTATATGTGTGAGAGAGAGCATGTTTATGTGTGTGTGTGAGTGTGAGAGCATGTGTGTGAGAGAGTGTGTGTGAGACAGTGTGTGTGTTTATGTGTGTGTGTCTGAGAGTGTGTGTGTGTGTCTGAGAGTGTGTGTGTGTGTCTGAGAGTGTGTCTATCTATGTGAGAGAGAGTGTGTGTGTCTGTGTGAGAGAGAGTGTGTGTGTGTGTCTATGTGAGAGAGTGTGTGTATGTGTGTGTGTGTGTCTGTGTGAGAGAGAGAGTGTGTGTGTATGTGTCTGTGTGAGAGAGTGTGTATGTGTGTGTGTGTGAGAGAGTGTGTGTGTGTGTCTATGTGAGAGAGAGTGTGTGTGTTTGTGTGAGAGAGTGTGTGTGTGTGTGAGAGTATGTGTGTATGTGTGTCTGCGTGAGAGAGTGTGTGTGTGAGTGTGTGTGTGTGTGAGTGAGTGTGTGTGTGGGGGGGGGGAACTGTAAGGGAGTGGAGAAGGGAGGAACAGGCTGGGGGTGGAGGGATGGTGGAGTTGGTGGGGGTAACTGGGAGCTGTGAAGGCATTACGATGTAAACGGAGGAAACATGAATACCTGCTGCTAACATGAAGCATTCCAACCCGAGATGTCCTCTGTGGTTTCAGTTTAACATAAAAAGCAATTAGCCCTGAACAGCATTCTTTCTGGAGAATGACAATTGCTAGCAGATTGACAAAACCTTCTCCGCTTCGAGTCAGCCAAGTGCACATACCTGGGACTGCCCAGCAGCTTGTATTGAAAACATATTTCTGCCTTGGCATGTTTGGCGAGAAATCACTTACGCAGTCCCTTCTCGTTAGAGGTGAGAAAGGATGTGTGAACTGGCCCCTCTGGAGGTAATATGTTTGTCAAAGTACCAGAACATTTTCACTCTAATCGCTTAATCCTGGCGCAGATTCAAGCATGAGGCTTTGTGTCTGCGTTTTGCCTGTTTGTCATACTTTCCTCCTACGTGGTCCTCCCCACGTTCTCTCCTCAAATTTCCCTGTCTCTGTTCCCAATCAAAACTCTGCCTGAATCATAGTCTCTCTCATTCTCCCCTTCACTTTCTCTCTCTTTTGCTCTCTCTCTCTGCCTCTCTCTTTCTCTGTCTTTCTCTCTCTCTCTCTCTCTGTCTCCTGATGTTGCTTCTCCCAGTATTGTTTCTCTTGATCTGGATGGGTATATGAAGAGGAAGGGTTTGGAGGGATATGGGCCAAGTGTTGGCAAATGGGACTAGATTAGATTGGGATATCTGGTCAGCATGGACAGGGCATTCCCCACACCCACCACTCTCTGGGTAAAGAACCTACCTCTAACATCTCCCCTATACCTTCCTCCAATCACCTTAGAATTGTGACCCCTCATGATAGCCATTTCTGCCCTGGGGAAAGGTCTTTGACTATCTACTCTGTCTATGCCTCTCATTACCTTGTACACCTCTATCAAGTCACCTCTCTTCCTTCTTCTCTTCAGTATGAAAAGCCTGAGCTCCCTCAACTTTTCTTCATACGACAAGCCCTCGAATCGAAGCAGCGTCCTGATAAATCTCCTCTGCACCTTCTCAAAAGCATCTACATGCTTTCAATGTTCTCCCAAACATACTTTGAGCTCCCAGCGTTTTCTAGAGGGGCCCCCTTCTGTGCTCCCATTTTCTCTGTTCTCGTCACCTCGGTTCCAGTGATGGTCAATTCCGAAGTTTCCGCTGTGTCTCCCTCTCCCCTCCTACGTGGCCAGCCTCAGGCGACTGTCTGTGTGGAGTTTGCACATCCTAATAGGGTAAGGGGAATGGGTCTAGGGGTTACTCTGCGTGGGGTTGGTGGGCCGAATGGCCTGTTTCCACACTGTAGAGTTCTATGATTCTGTCCCAGGCCGATCTGTCTATATCCCAACGGAGCTCAACTCAAACACAAGGAACAACATCTCCCTGATCAAACTTCGTTGGCTCAACATTGACCTCAATAATTTCAGTCCATAATCTCTGCCCTCATCTGGTTTCCCGCTGTCTGTGGGTCTTACTCTTGACCTCGCTTGTAAAGCTCACTTTCTCAAACTGCTGCTCATCATTTTGCTGTTCACAACTCCTCTCGACACAGCTTTCACCTTGATGTGGTCCAACCCACTCGCACCAACTTTGCCTGGACGTTGTCATCATTTATACCAGCAGCTTCCTTCCAGCCCGTTCTGCACCTTTCGTTCGTTCCCATCTCCCCTGCCACGCCGACTTTTCAACAAATGCCTTGCCGGGTGATGAAAGGGTGTCAAGCCGATCCTCCTTGGGACGGGTTTTCATTCCGGGCTCAGGAACCGGAGCTCCGGAACATTCCGAGATCCCATCACAACACAATGCCAATGTACCTAGACTTGCCATCCACTTGAGGATGGCGTCAAGTCCCCCTGAGGTTGGAGAGCCAACGGCGGGGGTGGCAAAGGGTGTGAGGGGGAGGGGTGCTTCAGCATGGAGATACTCCCTGAAACGGTCAGCTCCTTTCACTCGAAACGGCCACAAACCAGGTTGGGGGGTGGGGGGGGTGACCCCTTTTCCAGGGTGGCAGGTAGCTGGGGATGAAGTCTGTGACAGCTTCAGTGATGCTCGTTCCCACCATTGAGGTGAAGCTGTCACAGTCCAGGCTGGTGTCTCCTGCCCACAATGTGGGACTCCCTCAGCACAGGCTGCCCCAGCTCACCCTTCCCTACCTGCCCTCCTCCTCCATTCCTGAGGGCCAGCCAATCAGCTCCCTGGCTTGACCTATCAAGGAATGACTGGGTCACAACACTGATGGGGTATGGCACGATAGATGGCATTAAGGAGCTTCCTGCCCCCCATGTTTCAAACCCAGTCCAGAGGGGGTGTTAGTCTCTTCACCAACACTCCCTGGCCTGTTGGGTTTTTTCTGTTCCTGTTTCCAATTTCTGGAATGTTCAGAATCGTGAGGGTGAGATTGGTTGACAGCAGACTTTCTCTCTCCCCCTCTCTCTCCTTCCCTATCTCTCTCTCTCCCCCCCCCCTCCCCCTCTCTCCCCCTATGTCAGTCTCCAGTTACACCATTCTGTCTCTGTCTCTCTCTCTCTCCCTCCCTCAGTCTCCAGTTACCCCATTCTGTCTCTGTCTCTGTCTCTCTCTCCCTTCCTAAGTCTCTAATTACCCCAGTCTCTCTCTCTGTCCCTCCCTCAGTCTCTAGTTACCCAGTCTCTCTCTCTAGTCCCACCCTCAGTCTCCAGGTACCCCTCTCTCTCACTGTACCCCTTTATCTCAGTCTCTATAGAACATAGAACATAGAACATAGAAGAATACAGCGCAGTACAGGCCCTTTGGCCCTCGATGTTGCGCCGATCCAAGCCCACCTAACCTATACTAACCCACTATCCTCCATATACCTATCCAATGCCCGCTTAAATGCCCATAAAGAGGGAGAGTCCACCACTGCTGCTGGCAGGGCATTCCATGAACTTACGACTCGCTGAGTGAAGAACCTACCCCTAACTTCAGTCCTATATCTACCCCCCCTTAATTTAAAGCTATGCCCCCTTTGTAATACCCGACTCCATACGCGGGAAAAGGTTCACACTGTCAACCCTATCTAACCCCCTAATCATCTTGTACACCTCAATCAAGTCACCCCTAAACCTTCTTTTCTCTAATGAAAACAGCCCCAAGTGTCTCAGTCTTTCCTCATACGATCTTCCTTCCATACCAGGCAACATCCTGGTAAACCTCCTCTGCACCCGTTCCAGTGCCTCCACATCCTTCCTATAGTATGGCGACCAAAACTGCACACAATATTCCAGATGCGGCCGCACCAGAGTCTTACACAATTGCATCATGACCTCAGGACTCCGGAACTCAATTCCTCTACCAATAAAAGCCAGTATGCCATATGCCTTCCTCACCGCACTATTTACCTGGGTGGCAACTTTCAGAGATCTGTGTACATGGACACCAAGATCCCTCTGCTCATCCACACTACCAAGTATCCGACCATGAGCCCAGTACCCCATCTTTTTGTTATTCTTCCCAAAGTGAATCACCTCACACTTAGCTACATTGAATTCCATTTGCCACCTTTCTGCCCAGCTCTGCAGCTTCTCTATATCCTGCTGTAACCTGCCACATCCTTCCTCACTGTCAACAACTCCTCCGACTTTCGTATCATCCACAAACTTGCTCACCCAACCTTCTAACCCCTCTTCCAGGTCATTTATAAAAATGACAAACAGCAATGGTCCCAAAACAGATCCTTGCGGAACACCGCTAGTGACGGCACTCCATGAAGAAACTTTGCCATCAACTACTACCCTCTGTCTTCTTCCATCCAGCCAATTCCTAATCCAAACCTCCAACTCACCCTCAATGCCATATCTCCGTATTTTCTGCAGTAGCCTATCATGGGGAACCTTATCAAACGCCTTACTAAAATCCATATATACCACATCTACCGCTTTCCCCTCATCAACCTCCTTCGTCACCTTTTCAAAGAATTCAATAAGGTTTGTGAGGCACGACCTGCCCTTCACAAAACCATGCTGACTATCCTTGATCACATTATTCCTATCCAGATGTGCATAAATCCTATCCCTTACAATTCTCTCTAAGATTTTGCCCACAACAGAAGTGAGACTCACCGGCCTATAGTTACTAGGGTTATCCCTACTCCCCTTTTTGAACAAGGGAACCACATTTGCTATCCTCCAGTCTTCTGGCACTACTCCTGTAGACAAAGAGGACATAAAAATCAAGGCCAATGGCTCTGCAATCTCCTCCCTTGCTTCCCAGAGAATCCTAGGATAAATGCCATCAGGCCCAGGGGACTTATCTATTTTCACCTTTTCCAGGATTTCCAACACCTCTTCTCTACATACCTCAAAGCCATCCATTCTACTTATTTGTGACTCAGTATTCACATCGACGACAATGCCCTGTTCCTGAGTAAATACTGAAGAAAAGTATTCATTCAGTGTCTCCCCAATCTCTTCCGCCTCCACACGCAACTTCCCACTACTATCCTTGACTGGACCTATTCCTACCCTAGTCATTCTTTTATTCCTAACATACCTATAGAAAGCCTTAGGGTTTTCCCTAATCCTACCGACTAAGGACCTTTCATGTCCCCTCCTTGCTGCTCTTAGCTCTCTCTTCAGCTCCTTCCTGGCTACCCTATAACTCTCAATCGCCCCAATTGAACCTTCACGTCTCATCTTGAGATAGGCCGCCCTCTTCCATTTAACAAGGGATTCCAATTCCTTATTAAACCACGGCTCCCTCGCACGACCCTTTCCTCCCTGCCTGACAGGTACATAATTATCAATGTGTCTCTATGTCTTTCTGCCATTCTGTGTTCCCCCTCGTTGTTGCTATCTCTGACTTTAAATCCAAAAAGAAGAACCAATCTTTTCTTGAGTGATTCTAGAAGAAATTTCCAGACAGACAGACAGGCCTGAAGTTCACCTGACGAAGGAGCAATGCTTCGAAAGCTTGTGATTTCAAAAAAACCTGTTGAACCTTAACCTGGTGTCATGTGACTTCTGACCTTGTCCACCCCAGTTCAACACTGGCACCTCCACATTGCAGAGATAGAAAGAGAGAGAGAGAGAGAGAGAAACCTTGATGTATTACAACACCAATCTGTATTTCTCCTCAGTAATTTTGTGGCACCTCCTGTTGTGCTCTCACCAACCTCTGACCTCCCTCGGGCTAGTCGGTCCATTTGCATTCCCGAATGTACAAAGGGCTGAGTCTGCTCTGCCTGGCAGACGGGGCATTCGGAGATGGGTAAGCTCCGATGTGAGTGTGACCAGAGGCTCCCTGACACTCTCACAAATTGAGGGTGGATCCACCAGAGGTTGCCACGGGAACTGGCAAACCCAACCAGGGAGATGGGAACCCATTTTGACCAATTTTAGGAGGTATTTCCGGGTCGCTTTTTGTACCCAGTGGGATTTTGCTGGTGTCAGATAGACTCCTCCTCACCGCCCCTTCACCAAATCCCAGCTGCAGTGGGACTGAAGTCCAGAAACCACTTGGAGATAGCTTTCTGGCACTTAGGCCAAAGGCTTGTCAGAGTCTGCGTTCAATAGGATCCACACAGACCCAAACTCTGCAGCCACTGCTGTACTCTGTCCTCAGGTGAATCCTGCCTTTCCACACACTGAACTGTTCCAGTGCAGAAGAAGCTGTTCAACCCACCAGAAAGATATTGTGAAACTTGAAAGGGTTCAGAGAAGATTTACACGGATGTTGCCAGGGTTGGAGGATTTGAACTATAGGGAGAGGCTGAACAGGCTGGGGCTGTTTTTCCTGAAGCGTCGGAGGCTGAGGGGTGATCTTATAGAGGTTTACAAAATTGTTAGATTAGATTACCTACAGTGTGGAAACAGGCCCTTCAGCCCAACAAGTCCACACCGACCCTCCGAAGAGAATACCACCCCCCTATGTTTACCCCTGACTAATCCACCTAACACTACAGGTAATTCAGCGTGGCCAATTCACCTGACCTGCACATCTTTGGATTGTGGGAGGAAACCAGAGCACCCGGAGGAAACCCACGCAGACACAGGGAGAATGTGCAAACTCCATACAGTCAGTGGCCCGAGGCGGGAATTGAACCCCGGTCCCTGGTGCTATGAGGCAGCAGTGCTAACCACTGAGCCACCATGCCACCCCATGGGGCATGAGGGGCATGGATAGGATAAATAGGCAAAGTCTTTTCCCTGGGTTCGGGGAGTCCAGAACTAGAGGGCATAAGTTTAGGGTGAGAGGGGGAAGATATAAAAGGGACCTAAGGGGCAACTTTTTCACGCAGAGGGTGGTACGTGTATGGAATGAGCTGCCAGAGGAACTGGTGGAGGCTGGTACAATTGCAACATTTAAAAGGCATCTGGATGGGTATATGAATAGGAAGGGTTTGGAGGGATATGGGCCGGGTGCTGGCAGGTGGGACGAGATTGGGTTGGGATATCTGGTCGACACGGATGGGTTGGACCGAAGGGTCTGTTTCCATGCTGTACATCTCTATGGCTCTATAAAGTAGGCATATATCCTTGACTTTGTTAACTGGGGTACAGAGACCGAGACCAGGGAGGTTATGTTGAAATTACAGAAGACTGTTAGACCTCAGTTGGAGCATAGCGTATCAATCTGGGCAACACGTTATAGGACTGATGTGAATGTATTGGACAGAATGCAGAAGAGAATGGTTCCAGGGATAAGGAACACCAGATATGAGGATAGATTGGAGAAATTATGTCATTTTCTTTATTCATTCATGGGACGTGACATCTGTGGCTCAGCCAGCATTTATTGCCCATCGCTAATTACCCAGAGGGCAGGTAAGAGTCAACCACACTGCTGTGGGTGTGGAGTCACATGTAGGCCAGGCCAGACCAGGTAAGGATGGCACTAAAGGACGTTAGTGACCCAGGTGGGATTTCCCAGGCAATCAGCAATGGATTCATGGTCATCATTAGATTCTTAATTCCAGATTTTGATTGATTATGAATTCCACCATCTGTCATGTTGGGATTTGGACCCATGTGCCCAGGCCGTTACCTGGAGCCCTGGATTAACATTCCTGCGATAATACCGCTAGGCCATCCCCTCCCCATAGAAGAGACAGCTGAAAGGAGACCCAATAGGAATTGTCAAAATCAGCAGGGGTGAGGAAAGAGTGGATGTAAGAAACCATTCCTGCACATAAAAGGATCAAGAAACAGAGGGCAGGGTTTTAACATGATTCACAGAACAAGCAAGTGCAAGGTGAGGAATTTCTGTAGCGCCCAGTGAGTGGCTCGGGTCTGGAATGCAAGGCCTGGGAATGCATGGAGGCAGGCTCAGTTCAGGAGGGGGATGGTTGGTGAGTTAAACAGAAACACCATAAAAGGGGAAGTCAGGAGATTGACTCAAAATGCTCAGCTAGCCATAGAGTCATAGAGTCATAGAGATGTACAGCACGGAAACAGACCCTTCGGTCCAACCTGTCCATGCCGACCAGATATCCCATCCCAATCTAGTCCCACCTGCCAGCACCCGGCCCATATCCCTCCAAACCCTTCCTATTCATATACCCATCCAAATACCTCTTAAATGTTGAAATTGTACCAGCCTCCACCACTTACTCTGGCAGCTCATTCCATACACGTACCACCCTCTCTGTGAAAAGGTTGCCCCTTAGGTCTCTTTTGTATCTTTCCCCTCTCACCCTAAACCTATGCCCTCTAGTTCTGGACTCCCTGACCCCAGGGAAAAGACTTTGCCTATTTATCCTATCCATGCCCCTCATAATTTTGTAAACCTCTATAAGGTCACCCCTCAGCCTCCGACGCTCCAGGGAAAACAGCTCCAGCCTGTTTAGCCTCTCCCTATAACTCAAATCCTCCAACCCTGGCAACATCCTTGTAAATCTTTTCTGAATCCTTTCAAGTTTCGCAACATCTTTCTGATAGGAAGGAGACCAGAATTGCACACAATATTCCAACAGTGGCCTAACCAATGTCCTGTTCAGCTGCAACATGACCTCCCAACTCCTGTACTCAATACTCTGACCAATAAAGGAAAGCATACCAAACGCCTTTTTCACTATCCTATCTACCTGCGACTCCACTTTCAAGGAGCTATGAACCTGCACCCAAAGGTCTCTTTATTCAGCAACATTCTCTAGGACCTTACCATTACGTGTATACCTCCTGCAAAGATTTGCTTTCCTAAAATAGACAATAGACAATAGACACTAGACAACAGGTGCAGGAGTAGGCCATTCAGCCCTTCAAGCCAGCATCAACATTCATTATGATCATAGTTGATCATCCACAATCAGTATCCTGTTCCTGCCTTATCCCCATAACCCTTGATTCCACTATCTTTAAGAGGTCTATCCATCTCTTTCTTGAAAGTATCCAGAGACTTGGCCTCCATAGCCTTCTGGGGCAGAGCATTCCATACACCCACCACTCTCTGGGTGAAGAAGTTTCTCCTCAACTCTCTTCTAAGTGGCCTACCCCTTATTTTTAACCTGTGTCCTCTGGTTCGGGACTCACCCATCAGCGGAAACATGTTTCCTGCCTCCAGAGTGTCCAATCCTTTCATAATCTTATACGTCTCAATCAGATCCCCTCTCAGCCTTCTAAACTCAAGTGTATACAAGCCCAGTCGCTCCAACCTTTCAGCGTAAGATAGTCCTGCCATTCTGGGAATTGACCTCGTGAACCTACGCTGCACTCCCTCAATAGCCAGAATGTCTTTCCTCAAATTTGCACACAATATTCCAGGTGAGGTCTCACTAGGGACCTATACAGCTGCAGAAGGACCTCTTTGCTTCTATACTCAATTCCTCTTGTTATGAAGGCCAGCATGCCATTAGCTTTCTTCACTGCCTGCTGTACCTGCATGCTTACCTTCATTGACTGGTGTACAAGAACACCTAGTTCTCGTTGTACTGCCTCTTTACCTAATTTGACTCCATTTAGGTAGTAATCTACCGTCCTGTTCTTGCCACCAAAGTGGATAGCCACACATTTATCCACATTAAACTGCATCTACCATGCATCCGTCCACTGACCTAGCCTGTCTAGGTCACCCTGTATTCTCCGAACATCCTCCTCACATTTCACCCTGCCACCCAGCTTTGTGTCATCAGCAAATTTGCTAATATTACTTTTAATACCTTCATCTATATCATTAATGTACATTGTAAAAAGCTGCAGTTACAGCACTGATCCCTGCGGTACCCCACTGGTCACTGCCTGCCATTCCGAAAGGGAGCCGTTTATCACTACTCTTTGTTTCATTTCAGCCAACCAATTTTCATTCCATGTCAGTATTTTGCCCCCAATACCATGTGCCCTAACTTTGCTCACTCACCTCCTATATGGGACTTTATCAAAGGCTTTTTGAAAGTCCAGGTACACTACATCTACTGGATCACCCTCGTCCATCTTCAGAGTTACATCCTCAAAAAATTCCAGAAGTTTAGTCAAGCATGATTTCCCCTTCATAAATCCATGCTGACTCTGATCTATCCTGTTACTACTATCCTTTTGTGTCATAATTTCATCCTTTATAATTGACTCCAGCATTTTTCCCACCACTGAGGTCAGACTAACTGGTCTATAATTCTCTGTTTCTCTCTCCCTCCTTTCTTAAAAAGTGGGACAACATTAGCCACCCTCCAATCTGCAGGAACTGATCCTGAATCTATAGAACATTGGAAAATGATCACCAACGCATCCACGATTTCTCGAGCCACCTCCTTCAGTACCCTGGGATGTAGACCATCAGGTCCCAGGGACTTATCAGCCTTCAGACCTAACAGTCTCTCCAACACTAATTCCTGCCTCATATAAATTCCCTTCAGTTCAGCCCTTCAGCAACTATTACATCTGGGAGATTGCTCGTGTCTTCCCCAGTGAAGACAGATCTGAAGTACCAATTCAACTCTTCTGCCATTTCTTTGTTCCCCATAATAAATTCACCCGTTTCTGTCTTCAAGGGCCCAATTTTAGTCTTAACCATTTTTTCCCTTTCACATACCTAAAAAAGTCTTTACTATCCTCCTTTATATTTTTGGCCAGTTTACCTTCATACCTTGTTTTTTCTTTGCATATTTCCTTTTTAGTTATCTTCTGTTGTTCTTTAAAAACTTCTCAGTCCTCCGATTTCCCACTCATCTTTGCTGTTATACTTTTTCCCTTTTGTCTTTACATGGTCCTTAACTTCCCTCGTCAGCCACGGCCACCCCTGCCTCCCCTTAGGATCTTTGTTCCTTTTTGGAATGAACTGATCCTGCACCTTCTGCATTATACCCAGAAATACCTGCCATTGTTGTTCCACTGCCATCCCTGCTAGGGTATTGCACCATTGAACTTTGGCCAGCTCCTCCCTCATAGCTCCATAGTTCCCCTTATTCAACTGAAATATTGTCACTTCCAATTCTACCCTCTTCCTTTCAAACTGCAGATTAAAGCTTATTGTATTGTGGTCACTAGCTCCTAATGGCTCCTTTACTTTGAGGTTCCTGATCAAATCCGGTTTGTTGCACAACACCAGATCCAGAATTGCCTTCTCCCTGGTAGGCTCCAGCACTAGCTGTTCTAGGAATCCATCTCAGAGGCACTCCACAAACTCCCTTTCTTGGGGTCCAATACCATCCTGATTCTCCCAGTCTACCTGCATGTTGAAATCCCCCATAACAACTGTAGTAACATCTTTGTGACAGGCCAATTTCAGCTCCTTATTCAACTTACATATTATATCCAGGCTACTGTTTGGGGGCCTGTAGATAACTCCCATTAGGATCTTTCTAACTTTAGAATTTCTCAGCTCTATCAATATTGACTCTACATCCCCTGATTCTAGGTCCCCCTGCGCAAGGGACCGAATATCATTCCGTACCAACAAGGCCACCCCACCCACCGCCAGTCAGTCTGTCCTTACGATAGCATGTACAGCCTTGAATATTCATTTCCCAGGCCCTGTCCACTTGAACTGAAAAATGTGTTGCTGGAAAAGCGCAGCAGGTCAGTCAGCATCCAAGGAACAGGAAAATCGATGTTTTGGGCATAAGTCCTTCTTCAGTCCCAGCAATAACAAGTTCAGCTCTGATCTCCAGCATCTGCAGTCCTCACTTTTTCCCTGTCCACTTGAAGCCATGTCTCTGTTATGCCCACAATATCGTAACTGCCAATTTCCAAAAGAGCCTCAAGCTCATCTACCCTATTTCTTATGCTTCGTGCATTCATATATAACATTTTAAATTTGTTACTCCCCTCACCCTTCCCATCAATCCCTATTTCACTTGGGAAAATGCAGCACCTTGCATTTATCTGAATTAAACTCCATCTGCCACTTCTCAGCCCATTGGCCCATCTGGTCAAGATCCTGTTGTAATCTGAGGTAACCCTTTTTGCTGACCACTACACCTCCAATTTTGGTGTCATCTGCAAACTTACTAACTGTACCTCTTATGCTCGCATCCAAATCATTTATGTAAATGACAAAAAGTAGAGGGCCCAGCACCGATCCTTGTGGCACTCCACTGGTCACAGGCCTCCAGTCTGTAAAACAACCCTCCACCACCACCCCCTGTCTTCTACCTTTGAGCCAGTTCTGTATCCAAATGGCTCGTTTTCCCTGTATTCCGTGAGATCTAACCTTGCTAATCAGTCTCTCATGGGAACCTTGTCGAATGCCTTAGTGAAGTCCATATAGATCACATCTACCACTCAGCCCTCATCAATCCTCTTTGCTACTTCCTCAAAAAACTCAATCAAGTTTGTGAGACATGATTTCCCTGCACAAAGCCATGTTGACTATCCTGAATCAGTCCTTGTCTTTCCAAATACATGTACATCCTGTCCCTCAGGACTCCCTCCAACAACTTGCCCACCACTGAGGTTAGGCTCATCAGTCTATAGTTCCCTGGCTTGTCTTTACTGCCCTTCTTAAACAGTGGCACCACGTTTGCCAACCTCCAGTCTTCCAGCACCTCACCTGTGACTATCGATGATACAAATATCTCAGCAAGAGGCCCAGCAATCACTTCTCTAGCTTCCCACAGAGTTCTACCTGATCAGGTCCTGGGGATTTATCCACCTTTGCATGTTTCAAGACATCTAGTACTTCCTCCTCTGTAAAATGGACATTTTGCAAGATGTCACCATTTACTTCCCTACATTCTATGATGAATGATATTTATTGTCACAGTGAAAAATTTAGTAAAATAAAGCGAAAAGCTTCCAGTACTTCCCTGCCATTTTGCATAGTTTAAGATTTTAGGCAGGTCTTCTAGAACGAGATAGTTGCATTCCTGTGCATTGTACAAAAATCATGCAATATAAGCAGCACGTAAAGAGTCGACAATCCACCCGCGTCAGAGCCAACACACATTTTAAAAGGTTCGTGCTTTAGAAACAGTGTTCCCTATTCAGCCGACTGAGTTACAGCCAATTCGCACTAACGAAAGACAGAACAAAATGGTGCTTAAAGAAAGTCCCTGCCACCATCGCTGCATCGCACCCCAGCACCGGACACAATCGACGTCAACATCATGGATCCTCAAGCGCCAACTTTGTCTGTTGGGCCGACATCGCCATTGTCACCTTCACCAATGCTAGCTCCCCATGGACCAGCTGTCTCCTCGTGTCGCTGCCAGGGTCCTGTTCCGGATTCACCAACCTCCTCACTGCCATTTCCCAGGGACCCCTCCACACTCACCAACCCCCTCACAGCCATGTCCCTCAGGCCCCCTCCGCACTCACCAAACCCCACACTGCCATATCCCAGGGCCACCCTCCACACTCACCAAACCCCACACTGCCATATCCCAGGGCCACCCTCCACACTCACCAAACCCCACACTGCCATATCCCAGGGCCACCCTCCACACTCACCAACCCCCTCACTGCCATTTCCCAGGGTCATCCTCCACACTCACCAATCCCCTCACTGCCAAGTCCCAGGGTCCCCCTCCGCACTCACTAACCCCCTCACTGCCATGTCCCAGGGTCACCCTCCACAATCACCAACCCCCTGACTGCCATGTCCCATGATCCCCTCCGCACTCACCAACACCATCGCTGCCATGTCCCAGGTTCCCCCTCCACACTCACCAAACCCCTCACTGCCATGTCCCTTGGTCCTCCTCCGCACTCACCAACCCCTTCATTGCCATGTCCCAGGGTCCCCCTCCACACTCACCAACCCCCTCACTGCCATGTCCCTTGGTCCTTCTCCGCACTCACCATCACCATCGCTGCCATGTCCCATGATCCCCACCGCACTCACCAATACCATCGCTGCCATGTCCCAGGGTCCCCCTCCACACTTACCAACTCACTCACTGCCAGGTCCCATGCTCCCCGTCTACACTCACCAATCCCCTCACTACCATGTCCCAGGGCCTCCGTCGACACTCACCAACCCCCTCACTGCCATGTCTCAGGTTCCCCTCCACATTCACCGAACCCTTCACTGCCATGTCCCAGGGGCCCCCTCTGCACTTATCAACCCCCTCACTGCCATGACCCTGTGGTCCCCCTCCACACTCAACAACACCCTCACTGCCATGTCCCTCGGTCCCCCTCCACACTCACTAACTCCCTCACTGCCATGTCCCAGGGTCCCCCTCCACACTCACCAACACCCTCACTGCCATAAACCAGGGTCCCGCTCCACACTCACCAACCTCCTCTCTGGCATGCCCCAGGGTACCGCTCCACACTCACCAACCCCCTCACTGCCATGTCCCATTGTCCCGTCCGCACTCACCAACACCATCGCTGCCATGTCCCAGGGTCCCCCTCCACACTCACCGCCATGTCCCTCAGGCCCCCTCCGCACTCCCCAAACCCCTCACTGCCATGTCCCACGGTCTCCCTCCACACTCACCAACCCCCTCACTGCCATTTCCTAGGGTCCCCGTTCCCACTCACCAACACCCTCACTGCCATGTCCCAGGGTCCCCCTCCGTTCTCACCAACCCACTCACTGCCATGTCCCAGGGTCCCCCTCCGCACTCACCAACACCCTCACTGCCATGTCCCAGGGTCCCCCTCCGTTCTCACCAACCCACTCACTGCCATGTCCCAGGGTCCCCCTCCGCACTCACCAACACCCTCACTGCCATGTCCCAGGGTCCCCATCCACACTCAACAACCCCCTCACTGCCATGTCCCTGGGTCCCCCTCCACATTCACCAACCCCCTCATTGCCATGTCCCAGGGTCCCTCTCCACACTCACCAACCCACTCACTGCCATGTCCCAGGGTCCCCATCCACACTCAACAACCCCCTCACTGCCATGTCCCTGGGTCCCCCTCCACATTCACCAACCCCCTCACTGACATGTCCCAGGGTCCCCCTCCGCACTCACCAACAACCTCACTGCCATGTCCCTCAGGCCCCCTCCACACTCACCAACACCCTCGCTGCCACGACACAGGGTCCCCCTCCATACTCTCCAACTCCCTCATTGCCATGCCCCAGGGTACCCCTCCACACTCACCAATCCCCTCAATGCCATGCCCCAGGATCCCCCTCCACACTCACAAACCACCTCACTGCCATTTCCATGGGTCCGCTCTGCACTCACCAACCCCCTCATTGGCATGTCCCAGGGTCCCCCTCCACACTCGCCAACACCTTCACTGCCATTTCCCAGGGTCCCCCTCCGCACTCACCAACCCCCTCACTGCCATGTCCCAGGGTCCCCCTCCACACTCACCAACCGCCTCACTGCCATGTCCCAGGGTCCCCATCCACACTCACCAACCCCTTCATTGCCATGTCCCAGGAGCCCCCTCCGCACTCACCAACATCCTCACTGTCATGTCCCAGGGTCTCCCTCCACACTCACCAACCCCCTCACTGCCATGACCCAGGATACCCCTCCGCATTCACCAATCCACTCACTGCAATGTCCCAGGGTCCCCCTCCACACTCACCAACACCCTCACTGCCATGACCCAGGGTACCCCTCCGCATTCACCAATCCATTCACTGCCACTTCCCATGGTCCCCGTCCGCACTGACCAACCCCCTCACTGCCATGTCCCAGGGTCCCCCTCCGCACTCACCAAACCCCTCACTGCCAAGTCCCCAGTATTACCCTCCTCACTCACCACCCACTCACTGCCATGACCCAGGGCCACCCTCCACACTCATCAACCCCCTCACTGCAATGTCCCACGGTCCCCCTGGGCACTCCTCAACCCCCTCACTGCCATGGTCCAGAGTCCCCCTCCGCACTCACCAATCCCCGCACTGCCACGTCCCACGGACCCCTCCACACTCACCAACCCCCTCACTGCCGTGTCCCAGGGGCCCCCTCCACACTCACCAACACCCTCACTGCCATGTCCCAGGGTCACCGTCCGCACTCACCAACCCCCACCCTGCCTTGTCCCAGGGTACCCCTCCACGCTCACCAACCCCCTCACTGCCATGTCCCAGGGGCCCCATCCACACTCACCAACCCCCACACTGCCTTGTCCCAGGGTACCCCTCCACACTCACCAACCCACTCACTGCCATGTCCCAGGGCCCCCTCCGCACTCACCAACCCACTCACTGCCATGTCCCAGGGTCCAACTCCAAACTCACGAACCCCCTCAATGCCATGGCTCAGGTTCCCCCTCCGCACACACCAAGCCCCGCACTGCCATGTCCCACGGACCCCTCTGCACTCACCAACCTCCTCATTGCCATGTCCCAGGGACCCTTCTGCACTCACCAACCCACTACTGCCATGTCCCAGGGTCCCCATCCACACTCACCAACCCCCTCATTGCCATGTCCCAGGGTCCCCCTCCACACTCACCAACCGCCTCACTGCCATGTCCCAGGGACCCCTCATCACTTACCAAACACCTCACTTCTTCGTCCCACGGTCCCCCTCCACACTCACCAACTCCCTCACCGCCATGTCCCAGGGTCCAACTCCACACTCACGAACCCCCCAAATGCCATGTCTCAGGTTCCCCCTCTACACTCACCAACCCTCTCACTGCCATGTACCTGGGTTCCCCTCCGCACACAGCACCCACTCACTGCCATGTCCCAGCGTCCCCCTCCACACTCACCAAGCCCCTCACTGCCATGTCCCAGGGACCCCTCCACACTCAACAACCCCCTCACTGCCATGTCACAGGGTTCCACTCCGCACTCACCACCCCCTCAATACCATGTTCGAGGGTCCCCCTCCACATTCACCAAACCCCTCACTGCCATTTCCCAGGGTCACCAACCCACTCACTGCCATGTCCCAGGGTCCCCCTCGGCACACACCAAGCCCCGCACTGCCATGTCTCAGGGACCTGCTCCACACACACCAAACCACTGACTGCCATATCCCAGGGTCCTCCTCCGCACTCACCAACCCCCTCACTGCCATGTCCCAGGGTCCCCCTCCGCACTCACCAACCCAATCACTGCCATGTCCCAGGGTCCACCTCCGCACTCACCAACCCCCTCACTGCCGTGTCCCAGGGACCGCTCCACACTCACCAACCCCCTCACTGCCATGTCCCTTGGTCCTCCTCCGCACTCACCAACCCCTTCATTGCCATGTCCCAGGGTCCCCCTCCACACTCACCAACCCCCTCACTGCCATGTCCCTTGGTCCTTCTCCGCACTCACCATCACCATCGCTGCCATGTCCCATGATCCCCACCGCACTCACCAATACCATCGCTGCCATGTCCCAGGGTCCCCCTCCACACTTACCAACTCACTCACTGCCAGGTCCCATGCTCCCCGTCTACACTCACCAATCCCCTCACTACCATGTCCCAGGGCCTCCGTCGACACTCACCAACCCCCTCACTGCCATGTCTCAGGTTCCCCTCCACATTCACCGAACCCTTCACTGCCATGTCCCAGGGGCCCCCTCTGCACTTATCAACCCCCTCACTGCCATGACCCTGTGGTCCCCCTCCACACTCAACAACACCCTCACTGCCATGTCCCTCGGTCCCCCTCCACACTCACTAACCCCCTCACTGCCATGTCCCAGGGTCCCCCTCCACACTCACCAACACCCTCACTGCCATAAACCAGGGTCCCGCTCCACACTCACCAACCTCCTCTCTGGCATGCCCCAGGGTACCGCTCCACACTCACCAACCCCCTCACTGCCATGTCCCATTGTCCCGTCCGCACTCACCAACACCATCGCTGCCATGTCCCAGGGTCCCCCTCCACACTCACCGCCATGTCCCTCAGGCCCCCTCCGCACTCCCCAAACCCCTCACTGCCATGTCCCACGGTCGCCCTCCACACTCACCAACCCCCTCACTGCCATTTCCTAGGGTCCCCGTTCCCACTCACCAACACCCTCACTGCCATGTCCCAGGGTCCCCCTCCGTTCTCACCAACCCACTCACTGCCATGTCCCAGGGTCCCCCTCCGCACTCACCAACACCCTCACTGCCATGTCCCAGGGTCCCCCTCCGTTCTCACCAACCCACTCACTGCCATGTCCCAGGGTCCCCCTCCGCACTCACCAACACCCTCACTGCCATGTCCCAGGGTCCCCCTCCGTTCTCACCAACCCACTCACTGCCATGTCCCAGGGTCCCCCTCCGCACTCACCAACACCCTCACTGCCATGTCCCAGGGTCCCCATCCACACTCAACAACCCCCTCACTGCCATGTCCCTGGGTCCCCCTCCACATTCACCAACCCCCTCATTGCCATGTCCCAGGATCCCTCTCCACACTCACCAACCCACTCACTGCCATGTCCCAGGGTCCCCATCCACACTCAACAACCCCCTCACTGCCATGTCCCTGGGTCCCCCTCCACATTCACCAACCCCCTCACTGACATGTCCCAGGGTCCCCCTCCGCACTCACCAACAACCTCACTGCCATGTCCCTCAGGCCCCCTCCACACTCACCAACACCCTCGCTGCCACGACACAGGGTCCCCCTCCATACTCTCCAACTCCCTCATTGCCATGCCCCAGGGTACCCCTCCACACTCACCAATCCCCTCAATGCCATGCCCCAGGATCCCCCTCCACACTCACAAACCACCTCACTGCCATTTCCATGGGTCCGCTCTGCACTCACCAACCCCCTCATTGGCATGTCCCAGGGTCCCCCTCCACACTCGCCAACACCTTCACTGCCATTTCCCAGGGTCCCCCTCCGCACTCACCAACCCCCTCACTGCCATGTCCCAGGGTCCCCCTCCACACTCACCAACCGCCTCACTGCCATGTCCCAGGGTCCCCATCCACACTCACCAACCCCCTCACTGCCATGTCCCAGGGTCCCCATCCACACTCACCAACCCCTTCATTGCCATGTCCCAGGAGCCCCCTCCGCACTCACCAACATCCTCACTGTCATGTCCCAGGGTCTCCCTCCACACTCACCAACCCCCTCACTGCCATGACCCAGGATACCCCTCCGCATTCACCAATCCACTCACTGCAATGTCCCAGGGTCCCCCTCCACACTCACCAACACCCTCACTGCCATGACCCAGGGTACCCCTCCGCATTCACCAATCCATTCACTGCCACTTCCCATGGTCCCCGTCCGCACTGACCAACCCCCTCACTGCCATGTCCCAGGGTCCCCCTCCGCACTCACCAAACCCCTCACTGCCAAGTCCCCAGTATTACCCTCCTCACTCACCACCCACTCACTGCCATGACCCAGGGCCACCCTCCACACTCATCAACCCCCTCACTGCAATGTCCCACGGTCCCCCTGGGCACTCCTCAACCCCCTCACTGCCATGGTCCAGAGTCCCCCTCCGCACTCACCAATCCCCGCACTGCCACGTCCCACGGACCCCTCCACACTCACCAACCCCCTCACTGCCGTGTCCCAGGGGCCCCCTCCACACTCACCAACACCCTCACTGCCATGTCCCAGGGTCACCGTCCGCACTCACCAACCCCCACCCTGCCTTGTCCCAGGGTACCCCTCCACGCTCACCAACCCCCTCACTGCCATGTCCCAGGGGCCCCATCCACACTCACCAACCCCCACACTGCCTTGTCCCAGGGTACCCCTCCACACTCACCAACCCACTCACTGCCATGTCCCAGGGCCCCCTCCGCACTCACCAACCCACTCACTGCCATGTCCCAGGGTCCAACTCCAAACTCACGAACCCCCTCAATGCCATGGCTCAGGTTCCCCCTCCGCACACACCAAGCCCCGCACTGCCATGTCCCACGGACCCCTCTGCACTCACCAACCTCCTCATTGCCATGTCCCAGGGACCCTTCTGCACTCACCAACCCACTACTGCCATGTCCCAGGGTCCCCATCCACACTCACCAACCCCCTCATTGCCATGTCCCAGGGTCCCCCTCCACACTCACCAACCGCCTCACTGCCATGTCCCAGGGACCCCTCATCACTTACCAAACACCTCACTTCTTCGTCCCACGGTCCCCCTCCACACTCACCAACTCCCTCACCGCCATGTCCCAGGGTCCAACTCCACACTCACGAACCCCCCAAATGCCATGTCTCAGGTTCCCCCTCTACACTCACCAACCCTCTCACTGCCATGTACCTGGGTTCCCCTCCGCACACAGCACCCACTCACTGCCATGTCCCAGCGTCCCCCTCCACACTCACCAAGCCCCTCACTGCCATGTCCCAGGGACCCCTCCACACTCAACAACCCCCTCACTGCCATGTCACAGGGTTCCACTCCGCACTCACCACCCCCTCAATACCATGTTCGAGGGTCCCCCTCCACATTCACCAAACCCCTCACTGCCATTTCCCAGGGTCACCAACCCACTCACTGCCATGTCCCAGGGTCCCCCTCGGCACACACCAAGCCCCGCACTGCCATGTCTCAGGGACCTGCTCCACACACACCAAACCACTGACTGCCATATCCCAGGGTCCTCCTCCGCACTCACCAACCCCCTCACTGCCATGTCCCAGGGTCCCCCTCCGCACTCACCAACCCAATCACTGCCATGTCCCAGGGTCCACCTCCGCACTCACCAACCCCCTCACTGCCGTGTCCCAGGGACCGCTCCACACTCACCAACCCCCTCACTGCCATGTCCCAGGCGCCCCCTCCACACTCACCAACCCATTCACTGCCATGTCCCAGGTTCCCCCTCCGCACTCACCAACCCCCTCACTGCCGTGTCCCAGGCGCCCCCTCCACACTCACCAACCCAATCACTGCCGTTTCCCAGGCGCCCCCTCCATACTCACCAACCCCCTCACTGCGCAGTCCCTGGCCGCCCCTCCACACTCACCAACCCACTCACTGCCGTGTCCCAGGGACCCCTCCACACTCACCAAGCCCCTCACTGCCATGTCCCAGGGACCCCTCCACACTCAACAACCCCCTCACTGCATTATCCCGGGGTTCCCCTCCGCACTCACCAAGCCCCTCACTGCCATGTCCCAGGGTTCCACTCAGCACTCACCACCCCCTCAATGCCATGTTCGAGGGTCCCCCTCCACATTCACCAAACCCCTCACTGCCATTTCCCAGGGTCACCAACCCACTCACTGCCATGTCCCAGGGTCCCCCTCCTGCACACCAAGCCCCGCACTGCCATGTCTCAGGGACCTGCTCCACACACACCAAACCACTGACTGCCATATCCCAGGGTCCTCCTCCGCCCTCACCAACCCCCTCACTGCCATGTCCCAGGGTCCACCTCCGCACTCAACAACCCACTCACTGCCATGTCCCAGGGTCCACCTCCGCACTCACCAACCCAATCACTGCCGTGTCCCAGGGACCCCTCCACACTCACCAACCCCCTCACTGCCGTGTCCCAGGGGCCCCCTCCACACTGACCAACCCCGTGACTGCCATGTCTCAGGGTCCACCTCCGCACTCACCAACCCACTCACTGCCGTGTCCCAGGGTCTCCGTCCGCACTCACCAACCCCCTCACTGCCCTGTCCCAGGCGCCTCATCTACACTCACCATCCCCCTCACTGCCATGTCCCAGGGTCCCCCTCCACACTCACCAACCCACTCACTGCCATGTCCCAGGGACCCCTCTGCACTCACCAACCCCCTCACTGCCATGTCCCAGGGGCCCCCTCCACACTCACCAACCCACTCACTGCCATGTCCCAGAGTCCCCCTCCACACTCACCAAGCCCCTCACTGCCATGTCCCAGGGTTCCCCTCCGCACTCACCAAGCCCCTCAATGCCATGTCCTAGGGTCCCCCTCCACATTCACCAAACCCCGCACTGCCATTTCCCAGGGTCACCAACCCACTCACTGCCATGTCCCAGGGTGCCCCTCCGCACACACCAAGCCCCTCATTGCCATGTCTCAGGGACCTGCTCCACACACACCAAACCACTCACTGCCATATCCCAATGTCCTCCTCCGCCCTCACCAACCCACTCACTGCCATGTCCCAGGGTCCCCCTCCGCACACACCAAGCCCCTCACTGCCATGTCCCACGGACCCCTCCACACTCACCAACCCACTCACTGCCACGTCCCACGGACCCCTCCACACTCACCAACCCACTCACTGCCGTGTCCCAGGGGCCTCCTCCACACTCACCAAGCCACTCACTGCCATGTCTCAGTTTCCCCCTCCGCAATCATCAACCCTCTCACTGCCATGTCCCACGGACCCCTCCATACTCACCAACCCACTCACTGCCGTGTCCCAGGGGCCTCCTCCACACTCACCAAGCCACTCACTGCCATGTCTCAGTTTCCCGCTCCGCAATCATCAACACCGTCACTGCCATGTCCCAGGATCCCCCTCCACATTCGCCAACCCCCTTACTGCCCTGTCCCAGGGTCACCAACCACACTCACCAAACCCCTCACTGCCATGTTCCAGGGTCACCGTCCGCGCTCACCAACCCTCACACTGCCTTGTCCCAGGGACCCCTCCACGCTCACCAACCCCCTCACTGCCATGTCCCAGGGTCTCCGTCCGCACTCACCAACCCCCTCACTGCCATGTCCCAGGGTCCAACTCCAAACTCACGAACCCCCTCAATGCCATGGGTCAGGTTCCCCCTCCGCACACACCAAGCCCCGCACTGCCATGTCCCACGGACCCCTCTGCACTCACCAACCTCCTCATTGCCATGTCCCAGGGTCCACCTCCGCACTCAACAACCCCCTCACTGCCATGTCCCAGGGTCCCCCTCCACACTCACCAACCCAATCACTGCCGTGTCCCAGGCGCGCCCTCCATACTCACCAACCCCCTCACTGCCGTGTCCCAGGCGCCCCCTCCACACTCACCAACCCACTCACTGCCGTTTCCCAGGCGCCCCCTCCATACTCACCACCCCCCTCACTGCGCAGTCCCAGGCGCCCCCTCCGCACTCACCAACCCCCTCACTGCCATGTCCCAGGGTCCTCCTCCGCACTCAACAACCCCCTCACTGCCATGTCCCAGGGTCCTCCTCCACACTCACCAACCCCCTCACTGCCATGTCCCAGGGTCCTCCTCCGCACTCAACAACCCCCTCACTGCCATGTCCCAGGGTCCTCCTCCGCACTCAACAACCCCCTCACTGCCATGTCCCAGGGTCCTCCTCCACACTCACCAACCCCCTCACTGCCATGTCCCAGGGTCTCCGTCCGCACTCACCAACCCCCTCACTGCCCTGTCCCAGGCGCCCCCTCTGAACTCACCAACCCCCTCACTGCCATGTCCCAGGGTCCCCCTCCACACTGACCAACCCCGTGACTGCCATGTCCCAGACGCCCCCTCCACACTCACCAACCCAATCACTGCCGTGTCCCAGGGACCCCTCCACACTCACCAACCCACTCACTGCCGTGTCCCAGGCGCGCCCTCCATACTCACCAACCCCCTCACTGCCATGTCCCAGGGTCCCCCTCTGCACTCACCAACCCCCCTCACTGCCATGTCCCAGGTACCCCTCTACACTCACCAACACCCTCACTGCCATGTCCCAGGGTCCCCCTCCACACTCACCAACACCCTCACTGCCATGTCCCAGGGTCCCCCTCTGCACTCACCAACTCCTTCACTGCCATGTCCCAGGGTCTCCCTCTACACTCACCAACACCCTCACTGCCATGTCCCAGGGTCCCCCTCCACACTCACCAACCCACTCACTGCCATGTCCCAGGGTCCCCGTCCACACTCACCAACCTCATCAACGCCATGTCCCAGGGTCTCCCTCTACACTCACCAACACCCTCACTGCCATGTCCCAGGGTCCCCCTCCGCACTCACCAACCCAATCACTGCCATGTCCCAGGGTTCCCCTCCGCACTCACCACCCCCTCAATGCCATGTCCAAGGGTCTCCCTCCACACTCGCCAACCCCCTCACTGCCATGTCCCTGGGTCACCAACCACACTCACCAACCCCCTTACTGCCATGTCCAAGGGACCAATCCACACTCACCAACCCCCTCACTGCCATGTCCCAAGCTCCCCCTCCGCACACACCAAGCCCCGCACTGCCATGTCCCACGGACCCCTCCACACTCACCAACCCACTCACTGCCGTGTCCCAGGGGCCCCCTCCACACTCACCAAGCCACTCACTGCCATGTCTCAGTTTCCCCCTCCGCAATCATCAACCCTCTCACTGCCATGTCCCAGGGTCACCAACCACACTCACCAACCCCCTCACTGCCATGTCCCAGGGTCACCGTCCGCACTCACCAACCCCCACACTGCCTTGTCCCAGGGTACCCCTCCACGCTCACCAACCCCCTCACTGCCATGTCCCAGGGTCTCCGTCCGCACTCACCAACACCCTCACTGCCATGTCCCAGGGGCCCCCTCCGCACTCACCAACCCACTCACTGCCGTGTCCCAGAGTCCCCCCCCCACACTCACCAACCCATTCACTGCCATGTCCCAGAGTCCCCCCCCCCACACTCACCAACCCACTCACTGCCATATCCCAGGGGCCCCCTCCGCACTCACCAACCCACTCACTGCCGTGTCCCAGAGTCCCCCCCCCACACTCACCAACCCACTCACTGCCGTGTCCCAGAGGCCCCCCCCACACTCACCAACCCACTCACTGCCATGTCCCAGGGGCCCCCTCCGCACTCACCAACCCACTCACTGCCGTGTCCCAGAGTCCCCCCCCCCACACTCACCAACCCATTCACTGCCATGTCCCAGAGTCCCCCCCCACACTCACCAACCCACTCACTGCCATATCCCATGGGCCCCCTCCGCACTCACCAACCCACTCACTGCAGTGTCCCAGAGTCCCCCCCCCACACTCACCAACCCACTCACTGCCGTGTCCCAGAGGCCCCCCCCACACTCACCAACCCACTCACTGCCATGTCCCAGGGGCCCCCTCCGCACTCACCAACCCACTCACTGCCGTGTCCCAGAGTCCCCCCCCCCACACTCACCAACCCATTCACTGCCATGTCCCAGAGTCCCCCCCCACACTCACCAACCCACTCACTGCCATATCCCATGGGCCCCCTCCGCACTCACCAACCCACTCACTGCAGTGTCCCAGAGTCCCCCCCCCACACTCACCAACCCACTCACTGCCATGTCACAGAGTCCCCCCCCACACTCACCAACCCACTCACTGCCATATCCCAGGGGCCCCCTCCGCACTCACCAACCCACTCACTGCCGTGTCCCAGGGTCCAACTCCAAACTCACAAACCCCCTCAATGCCATGTCTCAGGTTCCCTCTCCGCACTCACCAACCCCCTCACTGCAATATGCCAGGATCGTCCTCCGCACTCACCAACCCACTCACTGCCGTGTCCCAGGGTCCAACTCCAAACTCACAAACCCCCTCAATGCCATGTCTCAGGTTCCCTCTCCGCACTCACCAACCCCCTCACTGCAATATGCCAGGATCGTCCTCCGCACTCACCAACCCACTCACTGCCGTGTCACAGGGGCCCCATTATCTCTCACCTGCCCCCTCACTGCCGTGTCACAGGGGCCCCCTCCGCACTCACCAACCCCCTCACTGCCGTGTCACAGGGGCCCCATTAACTCTCACCAACCCCCTCACTGCCATGTCCCAGTGTCCCCCTCCACACTCACCAACCCCCTCACTGCCATGTCTCAGCGTCCCCCTCCACGCTCATCAATGCCGTCACTGCCATGTCCCAGTATTCCCCTCCGCACACACCAACCCACTCACTGCCTTGTCCCAGAGTCACCAACCCATTCGCTGCCATGTCTCAGGGTCCCCCGCCACACTCAACAAACCCCTCACTGCCCTGTCCCAGGATCCCCCTCCGCACTCACCAACCCCCTCACTCCCATGTCCCAGGGTCACCGTCCGCACTCGCCAACCCCCTCACTGCCATGTCCCAGGGTCCCCCTCCACACTCATCAATGCCGTCACTGCCATGTCCCAGGGTCCCCCTCCAAGCTCAACAACCCTCTCACTGCCATGTACCTGGGTTCCCCTCCGCACTCACCAAGCCCCTCACTGCCATGTCACAGGGTTCCACTCCGCACTCACCACCCCCTCAATACCATGTTCGAGGGTCCCCCTCCACATTCACCAAACCCCTCACTGCCATTTCCCAGGGTCACCAACCCACTCACTGCCATGTCCCAGGGTCCCCCTCCTGCACACCAAGCCCCGCACTGCCATGTCTCAGGGACCTGCTCCACACACACCAAACCACTGACTGCCATATCCCAGGGTCCTCCTCCGCCCTCACCAACCCTCTCACTGTCATGTCCCAGGGTCCACCTCCGCACTCACCAACCCAATCACTGCCGTGTCCCAGGGACCGCTCCACACTCACCAACCCACTCACTGCCGTGTCCTAGGGACCGGTCCACACTCACCAACCCCCTCACTGCCATGTCCCAGGCGCCCCCTCTGCACTCACCAACCCCATCACTGCCGTGTCCCAGGGGCCCCCTCCACACTCACGTAACCCCTCAATGCCAAGTCCAAGGATTCCCCCTCCGCACTCACCAACCCCGTGACTGCCATGTCCCAGGCGCCCCCTCCACACTCACCAACCCAATCACTGCCGTGTCCCAGGCGCGCCCTCCATACTCACCAACCCCCTCACTGCCATGTCCCAGGGACCCCTCTGCACTCACCAACCCACTCACTGCCATGTCCCAGGGGCCCGCTCCGCTCTCACCAACCCCCTCACTGCCATGTCCCAGGGACGCCTCTGCACTCACCAACCCCTCCACTGCCATGTCCCAGGGTGTCCCTCCACACTCACCAACACCCTCACTGCCATGTCCCAGGGTCCCCCTCCACACTCACCAACCCACTCACTGCCATGTCCCAGAGTCCCCCCCACACTCACCAACCCACTCACTGCCATGTCCCAGGGTCCCCCTCCACACTCACCAACCCACTCACTGCCATGTCCCAGGGTCCCAATCTGCACTCACCAAGCCCCTCACTGCCATGTCCCAGGGTTCCCCTCCGCACTCACCAAACCCCTCAATGCCATGTCCTAGAGTCCCCCTCCACATTCACCAAACCCCTCACTGCCATTTCCCAGGGTCACCAACCCACTCACTGCCATGTCCCAGGGTCCCCCTCCGCACACACCAAGCCCCGCATTGCCATCTCTCAGGGACCTGCTCCACACACACCAAACCACTCACTGCCATATCCCAATGTCCCCCTCCACACTCACCAATCCCCTCACTGCCACGTCCCACGGACCCCTCCATACTCACCAACCCACTCACTGCCGTGTCCCAGGGGCCTCCTCCACACTCACCAAGCCACTCACTGCCATGTCTCAGTTTCCCGCTCCGCAATCATCAACGCCGTCACTGCCATGTCCCAGGATCCCCCTCCACATTCGCCAACCCCCTCACTGCCATGTCCCAGGGTCACCAACCACACTCACCAACCCCCTTACTGCCCTGTCCCAGGTTCACCAACCACACTCACCAAACCCCTCACTGCCATGTCCCAGGGTCACCGTCCGCGCTCACCAACCCTCACACTGCCTTGTCCCAGGGACCCCTCCACGCTCACCAACCCCCTCACTGCCCTGTCCCAGGGTCTCCGTCCGCACTCACCAACCCCCTCACTGCCATGTCCCAGGGTCTCCGTCCGCACTCACCAACCCCCTCACTGCCATGTCCCAGGGTCCAACTCCAAACTCACGAACCCCCTCAATGCCATGGGTCAGGTTCCCCCTCCGCACACACCAAGCCCCGCACTGCCATGTCCCACGGACCCCTCTGCACTCACCAACCTCCTCATTGCCATGTCCCAGGGACCCTTCTGCACTCACCAACCCACTACTGCCATGTCCCAGGGTCCCCATCCACACTCACCAACCCCCTCACTCCCATGTCCCACGGACCCCTCTGCACTCACCAACCTCCTCATTGCCATGTCCCAGGGACCCCTCCACACTCACCAACTCCCTCACCGCCATGTCCCAGGGTCCAACTCCACACTCACGAACCCCCCAAATGCCATGTCCCAGGGACCCCGCCACACTCAACAACCCCCTCAATGCATTATCCAGGGGTTCCCCTCCGCACTCACCAAGCCCCTCACTGCCATGTCCCAGGGTTCCACTCCGCACTCACCACCCCCTCAATGCCATGTTCGAGGGTCCCCCTCCACATTCACCAAATCCCTCACTGTCATTTCCCAGGGTCACCAACCCACTCACTGCCATGTCCCAGGGTCCCCCTCCTGCACACCAAGCCCCGCACTGCCATGTCTCAGGGACCTGCTCCACACACACCAAACCACTGACTGCCATATCCCAGGGTCCTCCTCCGCACTCACCAACCCCCTCACTGCCATGTCCCAGGGTCCACCTCCGCACTCACCAACCCCCTCACTGCCATGTCCCAGGGTCCACCTCCGCACTCAACAACCCCCTCACTGCCATGTCCCAGGGTCCCCCTCCACACTCACCAACCCAATCACTGCCGTGTCCCAGGCGCGCCCTCCATACTCACCAACCCCCTCACTGCCGTGTCCCAGGCGCCCCCTCCACACTCACCAACCCACTCACTGCCGTTTCCCAGGCGCCCCCTCCATACTCACCACCCCCCTCACTGCGCAGTCCCAGGCACCCCCTCCGCACTCACCAACCCCCTCACTGCCATGTCCCAGGGTCTCCGTCCGCACTCACCAACCCCCTCACTGCCCTGTCCCAGGCGACCCCTCTGAACTCACCAACCCCCTCACTGCCATGTCCCAGGGTCCCCCTCCGCACTCACCAACCTCCTCACTGCTATGTCCCAGGGGCCCCCTCCACACTCACCAACACCCTCACTGCCATGTCCCAGGGTCCCCCTCCACACTCACCAACACCCTCACTGCCATGTCCCAGGGTCCCCCTCCACACTCACCAACACCCTCACTGCCATGTCCCAGGGTCCCCCTCCACACTCACCAACCCACTCACTGCCATGTCCCAGGGTCCCCGTCCACACTCACCAACCTCATCAACGCCATGTCCCAGGGTCTCCCTCTACACTCACCAACACCCTCACTGCCATGTCCCAGGGTCCCCCTCCGCACTCACCAACCCACTCACTGCCATGTCCCAGGGTTCCCCTCCGCACTCACCACCCCCACAATGCCATGTCCAAGGGTCCCCCTCCACACTCACCAACTCCCTCACTGCCACGTCTCAGTTTCCCCCTCTGCAATCATCAACGCTGTCACTGCCATGTCCCAGGGTTCCCCTCCGCACTCACCACCCCCTCACTGCCATGTCCCAGGGTCACCAACCACACTCACCAACCCCCTTACTGCCCTGTCCCAGGTTCACCAACCACACTCACCAACCCCCTTACTGCCATGTCCAAGGGACCAATCCACACTCACCAACCCCCTCACTGCCATGTCCCAAGCTCCCCCTCCGCACACACCAAGCCCCGCACTGCCATGTCCCACGGACCCCTCCACACTCACCAACCCACTCACTGCCGTGTCCCAGGGGCCCCCTCCACACTCACCAAGCCACTCACTGCCATGTCTCAGTTTCCCCCTCCGCAATCATCAACCCTCTCACTGCCATGTCCCAGGGTCACCAACCACACTCACCAACCCCCTCACTGCCATGTCCCAGGGTCACCGTCCGCACTCACCAACCCCCACACTGCCTTGTCCCAGGGTACCCCTCCACGCTCACCAACCCCCTCACTGCCATGTCCCAGGGGCCCCCTCCGCACTCACCAACCCACTCACTCCCATGTCCCAGGGACCCCTCTGCACTCACCAACCGCCTCATTGCCATTTCCCAGGGTCCCCCTCCACACTTACCAACCGCCTCACTGCCATGTCCCAGGGTAACCCTCATCACTTACCAAACACCTCACTTCTTTGTCCCAGGGTCCCCCTCCACACTCACCAACTCCCTCACCGCCATGTCCCAGGGTCCAACTCCACACTCACGAACCCCCCAAATGCCATGTCCCAGGGACTCCGCCACACTCAACAACCCCCTCAATGCATTATCCCGGGGTTCCCCTGCGCACTCACCAAGCCCCTCACTGCCATGTCCCAGGGTTCCACTCCGCACTCACCACCCCCTCAATGTCATGTTCGAGGGTCCCCCTCCACATTCACCAAATCCCTCACTGTCATTTCCCAGGGTCACCAACCCACTCACTGCCATGTCCCAGGGTCCCCCTCCTGCACACCAAGCCCCGCACTGCCATGTCTCAGGGACCTGCTCCACACACACCAAACCACTGACTGCCATATCCCAGGGTCCTCCTCCGCACTCACCAACCCCCTCACTGCCATGTCCCAGGGTCCACCTCCGCACTCAACAACCCCCTCACTGCCATGTCCCAGGGTCTCCCTCCACACTCGCCAACCCCCTCACTGCCATGTCCCTGGGTCACCAACCACACTCACCAACCCCCTTACTGCCATGTCCAAGGGACCAATCCACACTCACCAACCCCCTCACTGCCATGTCCCAAGCTCCCCCTCCGCACTCACCAACCCCCTCACTGCCGTGTCCCAGGCGGGCCCTCCACACTCACCAACCCCCTCACTGCCATGTCCCAGGGACCCCTCTGCACTCACCAACCCACTCACTGCCGTGTCCCAGGGGCCCCCTCAACACTCACGTACCCCCTCAATGCCAAGTCCAAGGGTTCCCCCTCCGCACTCACCAACCCCCTCACTGCCATGTCCCAGGGTCCCCCTCCGCACTCACCAACCTCCTCACTGCTATGTCCCAGGGGCCCCCTCCACACTCACCAACACCCTCACTGCCATGTCCCAGGGTCCCCCTCCACACTCACCAACCCCCTCACTGCCATGTCCCAGGGTCTCCCTCTACACTCACCAACACCCTCACTGCCATGTCCCAGGGTCCCCCTCCACACTCACCAACTCCTTCACTGCCATGTCCCAGGGTCCCCGTCCACACTCACCAACCCACTCACTGCCATGTCCCAGGGTCTCCCTCTACACTCACCAACACCCTCACTGCCATGTCCCAGGGTCCCCCTCCACACTCACCAACCCACTCACTGCCATGTCCCAGGGTCCCCGTCCACACTCACCAACCTCATCAACGCCATGTCCCAGGGTCTCCCTCTACACTCACCAACACCCTCACTGCCATGTCCCAGGGTCCCCCTCCGCACTCACCAACCCACTCACTGCCATGTCCAAGGGTCCCCCTCCACACTCACCAACTCCCTCACTGCCACGTCTCAGTTTCCCCCTCTGCAATCATCAACGCTGTCACTGCCATGTCCCAGGGTTCCCCTCCGCACTCACCACCCCCTCAATGCCATGTCCAAGGGTCTCCCTCCACACTCGCCAACCCCCTCACTGCCATGTCCCTGGGTCACCAACCACACTCACCAACCCCCTTACTGCCATGTCCAAGGGACCAATCCACACTCACCAACCCCCTCACTGCCATGTCCCAAGCTCCCCCTCCGCACACACCAAGCCCCGCACTGCCATGTCCCAAGGACCCCTCCACACTCACCAACCCACTCACTGCCGTGTCCCAGGGGCCCCCTCCACACTCACCAAGCCACTCACTGCCATGTCTCAGTTTCCCCCTCCGCAATCATCAACCCACTCACTGCCGTGTCCCAGGGGCCCCCTCCACACTCACCAAGCCACTCACTGCCATGTCTCAGTTTCCCCCTCCGCAATCATCAACCCATTCACTGCCATGTCCCAGGGTCACCAACCACACTCACCAACCCCCTCACTGCCATGTCCCAGGGTCACCGTCCGCACTCACCAACCCCACACTGCCTTGTCCCAGGGTACCCCTCCACGCTCACCAACCCCCTCACTGCCATGTCCCAGGGTCTCCGTCCGCACTCACCAACCCCCTCACTGCCATGTCCCAGGGGCCCCCTCCGCACTCACCAACCCACTCACTGCCGTGTCCCAGAGTCCCCCCCCCCCCACACTCACCAACCCATTCACTGCCATGTCCCAGAGTCCCCCGCCCACACTCACCAACCCACTCACTGCCATATCCCAGGGGCCCCCTCCGCACTCACCAACCCACTCACTGCCGTGTCCCAGAGTCCCCCCCCCCACACTCACCAACCCACTCACTGCCGTGTCCCAGAGTCCCCCCCCCCACACTCACCAACCCACTCACTGCCATGTCCCAGAGGCCCCCTCCGCACTCACCAACCCACTCACTGCCGTGTCCCAGAGTCCCCCCCCCCACACTCACCAACCCATTCACTGCCATGTCCCAGAGTCCCCCCCCCACACTCACCAACCCACTCACTGCCATATCCCAGGGGCCCCCTCCGCACTCACCAACCCACTCACTGCCGTGTCCCAGGGTCCAACTCCAAACTCACAAACCCCCTCAATGCCATGTCTCAGGTTCCCTCTCCGCACTCACCAACCCCCTCACTGCAATATGCCAGGATCGTCCTCCGCACTCACCAACCCACTCACTGCCGTGTCACAGGGGCCCCATTATCTCTCACCTGCCCCCTCACTGCCGTGTCACAGGGGCCCCATTATCTCTCACCTGCCCCCTCACTGCCGTGTCACAGGGGCCCCCTCCGCACTCACCAACCCCCTCACTGCCGTGTCACAGGGGCCCCCTCCGCACTCACCAACCCCCTCACTGCCGTGTCACAGGGGCCCCATTAACTCTCACCAACCCCCTCACTGCCGTGTCACAGGGGCCCACTCCACACTCACCAACCTCCTCACTGCCATGTCCCAGTGTCCCCCTCCACACTCACCAACCCCCTCACTGCCATGTCTCAGCGTCCCCCTCCACGCTCATCAATGCCGTCACTGCCATGTCCCAGTATTCCCCTCCGCACACACCAACCCACTCACTGCCTTGTCCCAGAGTCACCAACCCATTCGCTGCCATGTCTCAGGGTCCCCCGCCACACTCAACAAACCCCTCACTGCCCTGTCCCAGGATCCCCCTCCGCACTCACCAACCCCCTCACTCCCATGTCCCAGGGTCACCGTCCGCACTCGCCAACCCCCTCACTGCCATGTCCCAGGGTCCCCCTCCACACTCATCAATGCCGTCACTGCCATGTCCCAGGGTCCCCCTCCAAGCTCAACAACCCTCTTACTGCCATGTACCATGGTCCCTCTCCGCACTCACTACCCCCCTCACAGCCATGTCCCAGGGTCCCCCTCCACACTCAGGACCCACTCACTGCCATGTCCCAGGGTCCCCCTCCGCACACAGCACCCACTCACTGCCATGTCCCAGGGTCCCCCTCCACACTCAGGACCCACTCACTGCCATGTCCCAGGGTCCCCCTCCGCACACAGCACCCACTCACTGCCATGTCCCAGGGTCCCCCTCCACACTCACCAACCCTATCAACGCCATGTCCCAGGGTCCCCCTCCACACTCACCAACCCCCTCACTGCCATGTCCCAGAGTACCCCTCATCACTTACCAAACACCTCACTTCTTTGTCCCAGGGTCCCCCTCCACACTCACCAACTCCCTCACTGCCATGTCCCAGGTTCCAACTCCACACTCACGAACCCCCCAAATGCCATGTCTCAGGTTCCCCCTCTACACTCACCAACCCTCTCACTGCCATGTACCAGGGTCCCTCTCCGCACTCAGCACCCACTCACTGCCATGTCCCAGCGTCCCCCTCCACACTCACCAAGCCCCTCACTGCCATGTCCCAGGGACCCCTCCACACTCAACAACCCCCTCACTGCATTATCCCGGGGTTCCCCTCCGCACTCACCAACCCCCTCAATGCCATGTCCTAGGGTCCCCCTCCACATTCACCAAACCCCTCACTGCCATTTCCCAGGGTCACCAACCCACTCACTGCCATGTCCCAGGGTCCCCCTCCGCACTCACCAACCCCCTCACTGCCATGTCCCAGGGACCCCTCCACACTGACCAACCCTGTGACTGCCATGTCCCAGGCGCCCCCTCCACACTCACCAACCCTCTCACTCCCATGTACCAGGGTCCCCCTCTGTACTCACTAACCCCCTCACAGCAATATGCCAGGGTCGTCCTCCGCACTCACCAACCCACTCACTGCCGTGTCACAGGGCCCCCATCCACTCTCACCAACCCCCTCACTGCCGGGTCACAGGGGCCCCCTCCACACTCACCAAGCCCCTCACTGCCATGTCCCAGGGACCCCTCCACACTCACCAACCCCCTCACTGCAATATCCCAGGGTTCCCCTCCGCACTTACCACCCCCTGACTGCCAAGTCCCAGACTCCGCCTCCGCACTCACTAACCGCCTCACTGCCATGTCCCAGGGTCCCCCTCAACACTCACCAATCCCCTTACTGCCATGTCCAAGGGTCCCCCACCACACTCACCAACCCCCTCACAGCAATATGCCAGGGTCGTCCTCCGCACTCACCAACCCACTCACTGCCGTGTCACAGGGGCCCCATCCACTCTCACCAACCCCCTCAATGCCATGTCCCAGGGTCCCCCTCCGCACAAACCAACCCCCTCACTGCCATGTCCCAGGGTACCCCTACACCCTCACCAACCCCCTCACTGCCATGTCCCACGGTTCGCCCTCTGCACTCACCAACCCCCTCACTGCCATGTCCCAGGGACCCCTCTGCACTCCCCAACTCCCTCATTGCCATGTCCCAGTGTCCCCCTCCACACTCACCAAACCCCTCAATGCCATGTCCCAGGGTCCCCCTCCGCACACACCAACCCCCTCACTGCCATGTCCCAGACTCCGCCTCCGCACACACTAACCCCCTCACTGCCATGCCCCAGGGTCCCCCTCCACACTCAACAATTCCCTCACTGCAATGTCCCAGGTTCCACAACTGCACTCACCAACTCCGCACTGCTATGTCCCAGGGGCCCCCTCCTCACTCACCAACCCCCTCACTGCCACATCCCAGGGTCCCCCCCCGCACTCACCACCCCCTCACTGCCATGTCCCAGTGTCCTCCTCCACACTCACCAACTCCCTCACAGCCATATCCCAGGGTCCCTCTCCGCACTCAACAACCCCCTCACTGTCATTTCCCAGGGTTCCCCTCCACACTCACCACCCCCTCTCTGCCATGCCCGTGGACCCCCCTCCACACTCACCACCCCCTCACTGCCATGTCCCAGGGTCCCCCTCCACACTCACCAACTCCCTCACTGCCATGGTCCAGGGTCCCCCTCCGCACTCAACAACCCCCTCACTGCCGTATCCCCGGGTCACCCTCCGCACTCACTAACTCCCTCACTGCCATGTCCCAGGTTCCCCTCCACACTCACCAACCCACTCACTGCCATGTCCCACGGTCCCCCTCCACACTGACCAAACCCCCCACTGCCATGGCCCAGGGACCCCCTCCACACTCACGAACCCCCTCACTGCTATATCCCAGGGTCCCCCCCCCACACTCACCAATTCCCTCACTGCCATGTCCGCGGGTCCCCCTCTGCACTCACCAACACCCTCACTGTCATGTCCCAGGGACCCCCTCCACACTCACCAACCCCCTCACTGCCATGGTCCAGGGTCCCCCTCCGCACTCAACAACCCCCTCACTGCCGTATCCCCGGGTCACCCTCCGCACTCACTAACTCCCTCACTGCCATGTCCCAGGTTCCCCTCCACACTCACCAACCCACTCACTGCCATGTCCCACGGTCCCCCTCCACACTGACCAAACCCCCCACTGCCATGGCCCAGGGACCCCCTCCACACTCACGAACCCCCTCACTGCTATATCCCAGGGTCCCCCCCCCCACACTCACCAATTCCCTCACTGCCATGTCCGCGGGTCCCCCTCTGCACTCACCAACCCCCTCACTGTCATGTCCCAGGGACCCCCTCCACACTCACCAACCCCCTCACTACCATGTCCCAGGGTCCCCGTCCACACTCACCAACCCCCTCACTGCCATGTCCCAGGGTCTCCCTCTACACTCACCACCCCCTCACTGCCATCTCCTAGTGTCCCCTTCTACACTCACCAACCCCCTCACTGCCATGTCCCAGTGTCCCCCTCCACACTCACCAAACCCCTCACTGCCATGTCCCAGGGTCCCCCTCCACACTCCAGCCACTGCCACCTTCCTGACTCGGAAGAGGCCCCTTCTTTCCACCTTCTCCCTCGCCGATATCATCGCTGCTCGGACTGAACTCTCCCCAGGAGGTAAGAAGAAGCGCAAACGAAAAAGAGAAAAATAAAAATGAGAAAGGAAAGAGGAGAGTAAATGGAAAGGTGGACATCGAACATTAGAACGTGGAACATTACAGCATAGTACAGGCCCTTCGGCCCTCGATGCTGCACCGACCTGTGGAACCAATCTGAAGCCCATCTAACCTACACTATTCCATTCTCGTCCAGATGTCTATCCAATGACCATTTAAATACCCGTAAAGTTGGTGAGTCTACTACTGTTGCGGGCAGTTCGTTCCATGCCCCTATTACTCTCTGAGTAAGGAACCTACCTCTGACATCTGTCCTACATCTATCACCCCTCAATTTAAAGCTAAGTCCCCTCTATCTAATCCTCTGATCATCTTGCATGCATCTATTAAGTCACCTCTTAACCTTCTTCTCTCTAACGAAAACAGCCTCAAGTCCCTCAGCCTTTCCTCATAAGACCTTCCCTCCATACCAGGCAACATCCAAGTAAATCCAAGTAAATGTGAAGGGATTGACTTATAATTGTGAGCATGGTAACGGTTAGATTTTTACAGGATTTTTTATAGTCTATTTCACTTTAATAAAGATCATTGGGTATATTCCTCTGTTGAAACAGCCTTGCATTATTGAAATGTAGCACAAACCCAAGAGGGAACAGGGAAAACAGGAATAAATGCCGATACTTGCTTTTGACTGGCCCAGACCCAAAGACTGAAGGGCCGGATCCCGGGCTGAAGCCCTTCAAAACTGCCAGGACTGAGATGTTTTGTTCCCCTATTGTAAATACAAAGTTATTCAACATGCAGGGCCTGTATGTGGATTTGATACAAATTGTTGGGAGCGAGGGGAGGGAGCTCTGGGCCGTCGTTTGGCTCAGAGCTTAGTTCATGTGGTGTCTGTACATTCCCAAATGGGAAAGAGTTTGTGGCACCGCGGGTTAACATCACTCACACTTTGACATGGGGGAAGCAGAACAGCAAGGATAATGTCTGAACTCGCAACAACTCGTAAATTTCCTGGGTTCCCCCAAGGCTTCTTCTAGCAAAGGTTATGAAAAAAAAAATAACACCTTGAGCAGCATTTTCAATTCCAGGATGTGCCAGGAAAAGTATCCCATTAAAAACCAGCTGCGTTTGAAGTTGACTTCTGTTTGAAGCAACAGAACGCAATTTCGGAAGCAAAATCAAACATTTCTTACACTGTGTTCTGGGTTCTCTTTGAAGTTTAACACTGGTCAATATTAGCGATAACACTGGCGTCTACCCGACAAAGTGGAACATTGCCCAGGTATGTCCTGTACATAAAAAGCAGGACAAATCCAACCTGGCCAATTACTGCCCCATCAGGCTACTCTCAACCATCAGTGGAAGGGGTCATCAACAGTGCTATCAAACAGCACCAGCTCAGCAATAACCTGCTCAGTGACGCCCAGTGTGGGTTCTGCCAGGGCCACTCAGCTCCTGACCTCACTACAGCCTTGGTTCAAACATGGACTAAAGAGCTGAACTCCAGAGGGGAGGGGAGAGGGACAGTCGCTGATGATTGCAACATGTTCAGCATCATTCATCTCTCCTCAGATACTAAAGCAGTCCCATGTTCAAATACAACAAGATCTGAGCAATATCCAGGCCTGGGCTGACAAACAACAAGTAACAGTCGCGCCATACAAAATGCCAGGCTATGAGCATCTCCAATAAGACACATTCTAACTATTGACCCTTGACATTATGTGAATGAATGATTTTATTGTCATGGGTATTTTGCAGTGAGAAAAACGGTGACAGTGGAAAAGCTTTTCACTGTATTTTACTATGATCTGGCGCCATTTTGAATAGTTTTAAGAATAAGAAAAAGGTTAGAAAGATCGAGCTTAAAGAGAGTCTGTCAGCCCTGAGCCAGCTCATCATCAATGATGCCAGTGCCTCCAACCCTCCTCTGCCATTGGCTACACCTGACCCAACCAATATTGAGGTCACCACTCTTCAGGCGCCATCTTTTGCTGCTGGTCCAATACCCCTCTGCTATCACCTCATCACCTCCTGCACAGGACCCACCAACATCACAGTTACACCTCTTGCCGAGGGTGCACCTTGATGTTGCTGTGATGCCCTCCTGCTGCTGCCAGTGCCAGACCCAACCAAAGGCGAAGTCACCAATCCTCAGGTGCCATCTCTTGCTCCTGGGCCTACCTCGTTAGGTCCCGTGCTTGCCTCAGAAAGGTAAGCAGGGGCTCCCTCACCACCGCAAGTTCCAATCTATTTTTCTTATTCATTCATGGGATGAGGGTGTCACTGGCTAGGCCAGTATTTATTACCCATCTATCAGCTCTGTGTAAAAACAGGGGCCAGTAAGGACTGCAGATGCTGGGAGTTAGAGTCAATAGATGTGAGGCTGGAAAAGCACAGCAAGTCAGGCAGCATCCAAGCAGCAGGAGAGTCAATGTTTCAGCCCGAAATGCTGATATTCCTGCTCCTTGGGTGCTGTCTGACCTGCTGTGCTTTTCCAGCCTCACATCTACTGACTCTGCGATAAATGTTGCCTCTCACATCTTCTTTAAACTTCAGATTGACAATTTCACATTTTCCCACATTATAGTCTGTTTTCCTGTTCTTTACCCACTCACTGAGCCTGTTTGTAGCCTCCTTAATACCCTCTTCATGTCTTACCTTCCTCCCTATTTTTGAGTCATCAGCAAATTTGACAAGCGAACATTACTTTGCGTTATCCAAATTATTTCTGTAAATAGTTGATGTATCAGCACCGAGCTCTGTGGCAAACCATTCACTAAATCCTGCCAGCCTGAAAAACAAGACCTTTACGCCCACTCTCTGCTTCCTGTGTCAGACGTTGTCGATCCATGCTTTGTCCTGGACTGAGAGAGTTAATGTATCCACAGCAACCTTACCTCTCAGTGTTGTGTAGCATTGATCACTTTGATTGGCTCAGTTCCTCCATGAAGATTATCCAGTAAGGGTCAGGGTTACTCTTTGAGTTCCTGACAATGCAGTGTGGGTAAGAGCTGAAAGCTCTCTCACAGTCAGTGTTCAGTCATAGAATCCCTACAGTGTAGAAACAGGCCCTTCGGCCCAACAAGTCCACACCGGCCCTCCGAAGAGTAACCCATTCTCTTACCCTATTACTCTACATTTACCACTGACTAATGCACCACACCAACACACCCCTGAACACTATGGGACAATTTTGCTTGGGCAATCCAACCTAATCTGCACATCTTTGGATTGTGGGAGGAAACCGGAGCACCTGGCGGAAACCCACGCAGACACGGGGAGAGAATGCGCAAATTCCACACAGAGAGTCACCTGAGGGTGGAATTGAACCCGGGTCCCTGGCGCTATGAGGCAGCAGTGCTATCCACTGAACCACCATGCCACTCCTGAGCCACTGTGGGGTTAGAACATAGAACATTACAGCGCAGTACAGGCCCTTCGGCCCTCGATGTTGCGCCGCCCTGTCATACTAATCTGAAGCCCATCCTACCTACACTATTCCATGTAAGTCCATATGCCTGTCCAATGACGCCTTTAATGCCCTTAAACTTGGTGAATCTACTACCGTTGCAGGCAAAGCATTCCATATCCTTACTACTCTCTGAGTAAAGAAACTACCTCTGACATCTGTCTTATACCTATCACCCCTCACTTTAAAGTTGTGTCCCCTCGTGTTTGCCGTTCCCAAACTTGGAAAAAGGCTCTCCCTGTCCACCCTATCTAACCCTCTGATTATCTTGTATGTCTCTATTAAGTCACCTCTCAACCTTCTTCTCTCCAACAACAACAGCCTCAAGTCCCTCAGCCTTTCCTCGTAAGACCTTCCCTCCATACCAGGTAACATCCTAGTAAATCTCCTCTGCACCCTTTCCAAGCTTCCACATCCTTCTTATAATGCGGTGACCAGAACAGTACACAATACCCCAAGTGCGGCCGCACCAGAGCTTTGTACAGCTGCAGCATAACCTCCTGGTTCCGGAACTCAATCCCTCTATTAATAAAGGCCAAAACACTGTATGCCTTCTGAACAACCCTGTCAATCTGGGTGGCAACTTTCAGGGATCTGTGTACATGGACACCAAGATCTCTCTGCTCATCTACACTACCAAGAATCTTACCATTAGCCCAGTAGTTTGCATTCCGGTTACTCCAACCAAAGTGAATCACCTCACACTTGTCCACATTAAACTCCATTTGCCACCTCTCAGCCCAGCTCTGCAGCTTATCTATGTCTCTCTGTAACCTATAACATCCTTCGTCACTATCCACAACTCTACCGACCTTAGTGTCATCCGCAAATTTACTAACCCACCCTTCTACACCCTCATCCAGGTCATTTATAAAAATGATGAACAGCAGTGGACCCAACACCGACCCTTGCGGTACACCACTGGTAACTGGATTCCAGGATGAACATTTCCCATCAACCACCACCTTCTGTCTTCTTTCAGCAAGCCAATTACTGATCCAAACTGCTATATCTCCCACAATCCCATTCCTCCGCATTTTGTACAATAGCCTACTGTGGGGAGCCTTATCGAACGCCTTGCTGAAATCCATATACACCACATCAACCGGTTTACTCTCATCTACCTGTTTGGTCACCTTCTCAAAGAACTCAATAAGGTTTGTGAGGCACAACCTACCCTTCACAAAATTGTGCTGACTATCCCTAATCAAATTATTCTTTTCTCGATGATTATAAATCCTATCTCTTATAACCTTATCCAACACTTTACCCAACAACTGAAGTGAGACTCACTGCTCTATAATTACCAGGATTGTCTCCACTCCCTTTCTTGAACAGGGGAACCACATTTGCTATCCTCCAGTCTTCTGGCACTATTCCTGTAGACAATGACGATTTAAAGATCAATGCCAAAGGCTCGGCAATCTCCTCCCTGGCTTCCCAGAGGATCCTAGGATAAATCCCATCTGACCCAGGGGACTTATCTATTTTCACACTCTGCAGGATTTCTAATACCTCTTCCTTGTGAACCTCAATCCCACCCAGTCTAGTAGCCTGTATCTCAGTATTCTCCTTGAGAACATTGTCGTTTTCTAGAGTGAATACTGTCGAAAAATATTCATTTAGTGCTTCCCCTATCTCCTCTGACTCCACACACAACTTCCCACTACTATCCTTGATTGGCCCTAATCTTACTCTTGTCATTCTTTTATTCCTTAAATACCTATAGAAAGCCTTAGGGTTTACCCTGATCCTATCCGCCAACAACTTCTCATGTCTCCTCCTGGCTCTTCTGCGCGCTCTCTTTAGGTCTTTCCTGGCTACCTTGTAATCCTCAAGTGCCCTAAATGAACCTTCACATCTCATCCTAACATAAGCCTTCTTCTTCATATTGACCAGAGATTCCACTTCCTTTGTAAACCACGGTTCCCACGCTCTACAGCTTCCTCCCTGCCTGACAGGTACATACTTATTTAGGACACACAGTAGCTTTTCCTTGAATAAGCTCCACATTTCTAATGTGCCTATCCCCTGCAGTTTCCTTCCCCATCCTATGCTTCCTAAATCTTGCCTAATCGCATCGTAATTGCCTTTCCCCCAGCTGTAACTCTTGCCCAGTGATATACACCTATCCCTTTCTATCACTAAAGTAAACATAACAGAATTGTGATCACTATCACCAAAGTGCTCACCTACTTCCAAGTCTAACACCTGGCCGGGCTCATTACCCAGTACCAAATCTAATGTGGCTTCACCCCTTGTTGGCCTGTCTACATACTGTGTCAGGACACCCTCCTGCACACACTGGACAAAAACTGACCCATCTATAGTACTCGTACTATAGTGTTCCCAGTCAATATTTGGAAAGTTGAAGTCCCCCATGATAACTACCCTGTCTCTCTCACTCCTATAGAGAATCATCTTTGCTATCCTTTCCTCTACATCTCTGGAACTATTCGGAGGCCTATAGAAAACTCCCAACAGGGTGACCTCTCCTTTCCTGTTTCTAACCTCAGCCCATACTATCTCAGTTGATGAGTCCCCAAACATCCTTTCTACAACTGTAATACTGTCCTTGACCAACAATGCCACACCTCCCCCTCTTTTACCATCTTCTCTGTTCTTACTGAAACATCTAAGAACAGATCTATCCATGTCTCCGAAATGGCCACAACATCGAAGTCCCAGGTACCAACCCATGCTGCAAGTTCACCCACCTTATTCTGGATGCTCCTGGCGTTGAAGTAGACACACTTCAAACCAACTTCTTGCTTGCTGGTGCCATCTTCCGTTCCTGAGACTTGATTTCGGATGTCCCTACTCTCAACCTTTTCTCTACTTGTACTATAGTGTTCCCAGTCAATATTTGAAAAGTTGAAGTCCCCATGAGACCCCTCTTCTCTATTTTGGTTCCCATCCCCCTGCTGGATTAGTTTAAACCCACTCCAATAGCTTGAGCGAATTTCCCCCCCAGGATATTGGTACCCCTCTGGTTCAGATGAAGACATCCTGCTTGTAGAGGTCCCACCTACCCCAGAAAGAGCCCCAATTATCCAAGAATCCAAAACCCTCCCTCCTGCACCATCCCTGTAGCCACGTGTTCAACATCTCTCTCTCCCTATTCCTCGCCTCACTAGCACGTGGCACGGGCAACAAACCAGAGACAACAACTTTGTTCGTCCTAGCTCTAAGCTTCCATCCTAGCTCCCTGAATTTCTGCCTTAAATCCCCATCTCTCTTCCTACCTGTGTCGTTGGTGCCTATGTGGACCACGACTTGGGGCTGCTCCCCCTCCCCTTAAAGATCCCCAAAACACGATCAGAGACATCTCGGACCCTGGCACCTGGGAGGCAACACAACAACCGTGAGTCTATGTCATCCCCACAGAACCTCCTATCTGTCCCCCTAACTATGGAGTCCCCAATGACTACTGCTCTGCTCCTCTACCCCCTTCCCTTCTGAGCAGCAGGGACAGACTCTGTGCCAGAGCCCTGTGTCCCACTGCTTTCCCCTGGTAAGTCATTCCCCCCCAACAGTATCCAAAACAATATACTTATTGTTGGGGGGAATGGCCACAGGGGATCCCCGCACTGCCTGCCGGTTCCCTTTCCATCCCCTGACTGTAACCCATCTGCCTTTTTCTTGTACCTGAGGAGTGACTACCTCCCTTTAACTCCTCTCAATAACCCCCTCTGCCTCCTGAATGATCCGAAGTTCATCCAGCTCCAGCTCCAGTTCCCTCACGTGGTTTTCGAGGAGCTGGAGTTGGGTGCACTTCCTGCAGATGTAGTCAGCAGGGACACTAGTGGTGACCCTTACCTCCCACATTCTGCAGGAGGAACATTCAACTGCCCTAAACTCCATTCCCACCATTCTAAATTCCCAAAGAGACTGTTGAAAAAATAAGGAATAAAAGATAAACTCGTTACCTTACCTACTTGTTGCCTGGGGGTGGAGGGCTGCTGTCCAGCAGAAACAACAAAAGCCCACCGACTCTCCCACTGCAGCCACTGTCAGAACGAGCAGGAGGCTCAGTCCTGGGGATGACCCACAGCATCATCCACAGAATCCGATTGTTGGGAGCGCCGGTGCCCCCTGCTGGTGCTTCTGCAAGCTACAAGACAGTGTGACCCTCCGCTAGCACTTGGGGCAGGGGACTGGCCTCTCCCCCATGTGGACACGCTGGTGGTTCAGCAGGGCAGAGAAATCACTGAAGACCATCCCGCAATCTGAGCAGGGCCTTTGCAGCTCAGTTCAAACCGGAATGTTCCATCAACAATGGCCCACGATAAACACTTAACAGCTCCAAACCGTTAATTAATCTCCACTTCCCACATGTGCAGCACACTGGGATTTACGTCAGTGCCAAAACTTACTCACTGGCACACTGTCGGTAACCCATTCAAAGAGAGAGAACTCTTCATTGCAGTCATGTCATCAAAGACACGATACTGTCCAGAAACTTGCACACTCACTTTCACAGTCTCGCACTCTAACAAACTCACACTCACACTCTCATATTCTCACACATACACTCCTACACACTCACACTCTGATACTCTCACACACACACTCCCACACACATCCACCCTCACACTCTCACACACACTCTCCCACACACATGCACCCTCACACTCTCACACACACACTCCCACACACATGCACCCTCACACTCTCACACACACACTCCCACACACATCCACCCTCACACTCTCACACACACACTCTCACACACATGCACCCTCACACTCTCACACACATATACCCTCAATCTCTCTCACTCACTCTCCCACACACATACACCCTCACATTTTCACACACACACTCCCACACACATGCACCCTCACTCTCTCACACACATGCACCCACACACACTCACACACACACACTCCCACACACATCCACCCTCACACTCTCACACACACACTCCCACACACATGGACCCTCACACTCTCCCACACACATATACCCTCACACTCACACACACACTCTCCCACACACATACACCCCCAATCTCTCTCACTCACTCTCCCACACACATACACCCTCACACTTTCACACACACACTCCCACACACATGCACCCTCACTCTCTCACACACACTCACCCATGAACATCCACCCTCACACTCTCACACACACTCTCCCATACACATGCACCCTCACGCTCTCACACACATGCACCCACACACACTCACACACACTCTCCCACACACATACACCCCCATATTCTCACACAAACTCTCCCACAAACATGTACCCTCACACTATCACACAATCAACCTCACACGTGCACCCTCACACACTCACATGTACTCTCACCCTCACACATCCACCCTCACACTCTCGCACACACACTCTCACACACATGCACCCTCCCACTCTCACACACACTCTCCCACACACATGCACCATCACACTCTCACACACACACTCTCACACACATGCACCCTCACACTCTCACACACACACTCCCACACACATCCACCCTCACAGTCTCGCACACACACTCTCACACACATGCACCCTCACACTCTCACACACACACTCCCACACACATCCACCCTCACACTCTCACACACACACTCCCACACACATGCACCCTCACACTCTCACACACACATTCCCACACACATCCACCCTCACACTCTCACACACACTCTCCCACACACATGCACCCTCACACTCTCACACACACTCTCCCACACACATATACCCTCACACTCACACACACACTCTCCCACACACATATACCCTCACACTCACACACACACTCTCCCACACACATACACCCTCAATCTCTCTCACTCACTCTCCCACACACATACACCCTCACACTTTCACACACACACTCCCACACACATGCACCCTCACTCTCTCACACACACTCACCCATGAACATGCACCCTCACACTCTCACACACACTCTCCCACACACATGCACCTTCACACTCTCACACACACTTTCCCACACAAATGCACCCTCATACTCTCACACAAATTCTCCCACACACTTGCACCCTCACACTCTCACACACATTTCCCCACACACGTCCCCTTATACTCTCACACACACCCACACACATGCACCTTCACACTCTCACACACACTCACCCACACACATGCACCCTCACACTCTCACACACTCAACCTCACATGTGCACCCTCACACACTCACATGCACTCTCTCCCACACAAATGCACCCTCACACACTCACATGCACTCTCTCCCACACACATGCACCCTCACACTTTCACACTCACACTACCACACACATGCACCCTCACACTCTCCCAAACTCTCCCACACACTTGCACCCTCACACTCTCACACACATTTCCCCACACACATGTCCCATTATACTCTCACACTCACTCTCCCACACACATGTCCCATTATACTCTCACACTCACTCTCCCACACACATGTCCCATTATACTCTCACACTCACTCTCCCACACACATGTCCCATTATACTCTCACACTCACTCTCCCACACACATGTCCCATTATACTCTCACACACACTCCCACACACATGCACCCTCACACTCTCCCACACACACTCCCACACACATCCACCCTCACGCTCTCACACACACACTCCCACACATCCACCCTCACACTCTCGCACACACACTCCCACACACATGCTCCCTCACATTCTCACACACACTCACCTACACACATACACGTTCACACTCTCGCACACACACTCTCACACACATGCTCCCTCACATTCTCACACATACTCACCCATACACATGCACCCTCACGCTCTCACACGCATGCACCCACACACACTCACACACACTCTCCCACACACATACACCCCCATATTCTCAAACACACTCTCCCACAAACATGTACCCTCACACTATCACACAATCAACCTCACACGTGCACCCTCACACACTCACATGTACTCTCACCCTCACACATCCACCCTCACAGTCTCGCACACACACTCTCACACACATGCACCCTCACACTCTCACACACACACTCCCACACACATCCACCCTCACACTCTCACACACACACTCCCACACACATCCACCCTCACAGTCTCACACACACTCTCCCACACACATCCACCCTCACACTCTCGCACACACACTCTCACACACATGCACCATCCCACTCTCACACACACTCCCACACTCATGCACCCTCACACTCTCACACACACACCCCCACACACATCCACCCTCACAGTCTCACACACACACTCCCACACACATCCACCCTCATAGTCTCGCACACACACTCTCACACACATGCATCCTCACACTCTCACACACACACACTCCCACACACATGCACCCTCACACTCTCACACACACACTCCCACACACATCCACCCTCACACTCTCACACACACACTCCCACACACATGCACCCTCACACTCTCACACACACCCCCACACACATCCACCCTCACAGTCTCACACACACACTCCCACACACATCCACCCTCACACTCTCGCACACACACTCTCACACACATGCACCATCCCACTCTCACACACACTCCCACACACATGCACCCTCACACTCTCACACACACACCCCCACACACATCCACCCTCACAGTCTCACACACACACTCCCACACACATCCACCCTCATAGTCTCGCACACACACTCTCACACACATGCATCCTCACACTCTCACACACACACTCCCACACACATGCACCCTCACACTCTCACACACACACTCCCACACACATCCACCCTCACACTCTCACACACACACTCCCACACACATGCACCCTCACACTCTCACACACACTCCCACACACATCCACCCTCACACTCTCACACATACTCTCCCACACACATGCACCCTCACACTCTCACACACACTCCCCAAACACACATGCACCCTCACCCTCTCACACACACTTTCCCTCACAGATGTCCCCTCACACTCTCCCACACACTCTCCCACACACAGTCACCCTCACACTCTCACACACACTCTCCTACACACATACACCCTCATACTCACACACGCACACACACACAAACACTCTCCCACACACATACACCCTCACACTCACACACACTCTCCCACACACATACACCCCATATTCTAACACACACTCTCCCACACACATGTACCCTCATACGCTCACACACCCTCACCCACACACATGCACCCTCACACTGTCACACACACACTCCCACACACATGCGCCCTCACACTCTCACACACACACTCCCACACACATCCACCCTCACAGTCTCGCATACACACTCTCACACACATGCATCCTCACACTCTCACACACACACTCCCACACACATGCACCCTCACACTCTCACACACACGTAGAACATAGAAAAATACAGTGCAGTACAGGCCCTTTGGCCCTCGATGTTGCGCCGATCCAAGCCCACCTAACCTACACTAGCCCACTATCCTCCATATGCCTATCCAATGCCCATTTAAATGCCCATAAAGAGGGAGAGTCCACCATTGCTACTGGCAGGGCATTCCATGAACTCATGACTCACTGAGTAAAGAATCTACCCCTAACATCTGTCCTATACCTATCACCCCTTAATTTAAAGCTATGCCCCCTCGTAATAGCTTTCTCCATATGTGGAAAAAGGTTCTCATGGTCAACCCTATCTAAACCCCTAATCATCTTGTACACCTCTATCAAGTCACCCCTAAACCTTCTTTTCTCCAATGAAAACAACCCCAAGTGCCTCAGCCTTTCCTCATACGATCTTCCTACCATACCAGGCAACACCCTGGTAAACCTCCTCTGCACCTGTTCCAGTGCCTCCACATCCTTCCTGTAGTATGGCAACCAAAACTGCACACAATACTCCAGATGCGGCCGCACCAGAGTCTTATACAACTGCAACATGACCTCAGGACTCCGGAACTCAATTCCTTTACCAATAAAAGCCAGTACGCCATATGCCTTCTTCACCGCACTCTTTACCTGGGTGGCAACTTTCAGAGATCTGTGTACATGGACACCAAGATCCCTCTGCTCATCCACACTACCAAGTATCCGACCATTAGCCCAGTACCCTGTCTTTTTGTTACTCTTACCAAAGTGAATCACCTCACACTTACCTACATTGAACTCCATTTGCCACCTTTCTGCCCAGCTCTGCAACTTATCTATATCCCGCTGTAACCTGCCACATCCTTCCTCACTGTCAACAACTCCTCCGACTTTCGTATCATCCGCAAACTTGCTCACCCAACCTTCTAACCCCTCCTCCAGGTCATTTATAAAAATGACAAACAGCAATAGTCCCAAAACAGATCCTTGCGGAACACCTCTAGTAACGGCACTCCAAGATGAACCTTTGCCATCAACTACTACCCTCTGTCTTCTTCCAGCCAGCCAACTCCTAATCCAAACCTCCAACTCACCCTCAATGCCATACCTCCGTATTTTTTGCAGTAGCCTACCATGGGGAACCTTATCAAACGCCTTACTAAAATCCATATACACCACATCTACCGCTTTACCCTCGTCTACCTCCTTAGTCACCTTCTCAAAGAATTCAATAAGGTTTGTGAGGCATGACCTGCCCTTCACAAAACCATGCTGACTATCCTTGATCACATTATTCCTATCCAGATGTTCATAAATCCTATCCCTTACAATTCTCTCTAAGACTTTGCCCACAACAGAAGTGAGACTCACCGGCCTATAGTTACTAGGGTTATCCCTACTCTCCTTCTTGAACAAGGGAACCACATTTGCTAGCCTCCAGTCTTCTGGCACTACTCCTGTAGACAACAAGGACATAAAAATCAAGGCCAATGGCTCTGCAATCTCCTCCCTTGCTTCCCAGAGAATCCTAGGATAAATGCCATCAGGCCCAGGGGACTTATCTATTTTCACCCTTTCCAGAATTTCCAACATCTCTTCCCTACATACCTCAAAACCATCCATTCTACTTAATTGTGAGTCAATATTCACATCGGCAACAATGTCCTGTTCCTGAGTGAATACTGACGAAAAGTATTCATTCAGTGTCTCCCCAATCTGTTCAGCCTCCACACGCAACTTCCCACTACTATCCTTGACTGGACCTATTCCTACCCTAGTCATTCTTTTATTCCTGACATACCTATAGAAAGCCTTAGGGTTTTCCCTAATCCTACCAACAAAGGACTTTTCATGACCCCTCCTTGCTGCTCTTAGCTCTCTCTTCAGATCCTTCCTGGCTACCTTATAACTCTCAATTGCCCCAATTGAACCTTTACGTCTCATTTTTACATAGGCCGCCCTCTTCCATTTAACAAGGGATTCCAATTCCTTATTAAACCACGGCTCCCTCACACGACCCTTTCCTCCCTGCCTGACAGGTACATACTCATCAAGGACACTCAATAGTTGCTCCTTGAACAAGCTCCACATATCAATTACACCCTTGCCTTGAAGCTTACTTTTCCAAGCCACACATCCTAGGTCGTGCCTCACCGCATCATAATTTCCCTGCCCCCAGCTCTAACTCTTGCCCTGCAGTGCACACTTATCCCTCTCCATCACTCGAGTAAAAGTCACCGAATTGTGGTCACTGTCCCCAAAGTGCTCACCTACCTCTAATTCTAACACCTGGCCTGGTTCGTTACCCAGAACCAAATCCAGTATGGCCTCACCTCTTGTTGGCCTGTCTACATATTGTGTCAGGAAACCCTCCTGCACACATTGGACAAACACCGACCCATCTAACGAACTCGAGCTATAGCTTTCCCAGTCAAAATCTGGAAAGTTAAAGTCCCCCATAACAACCACCCTATTACTTTCACTAGCAATCCTTTCTTCTACGTTTCTAGGACTATTAGGAGGCCTGTAGAAAACTCCTAACAGGGTGACCTCACCTTTCCTATTCCTAACCTCAGCCCAAACTACCTCAGATGGCGAGTCTTCATCCATCGTCCTTTCCACCGCTGTAATACTATCTTTGACAAGCAATGCCACACCTTCCCCTCTTTTACCCCCACCTCTGACCCTACTAAAACATTTAAACCCTGGAACCTGCATCAGCCAATCCTGTCTCTGTTCTACCCATGTCTCCGTAATAGCCACAACATCGAAGTCCCAGGTACCAACCCACGCTGCAAGTTCACCTACCTTATTTCGTATATTTCTTGCATTGAAGTATACACACTTCAAGCCACTTTCCTGTTTACAGGCACCCTCCTTTGAGATTGATGCCATGTTCCTAACCTCCCTACACTCCAGGTCCTGCACCCTAAAGCTACAGTCTAGGTTCCCATGCCCCTGCAGAGTTAGTTTAAACCCCCCCCAAGAGCACTAGCAAACCTCCCCCCCAAGGATACTGGTGCCCCTCAGGTTCAGGTGTAGACCATCCTGTTTATGGAGGTCCCACCTTCCCCAGGAAGAACCCCAGTTATCCAGATACCGGAATCCCTCCCTCCTGCACCATCACTGTAGCCACGCATTTAACTGTTCTCTCTCCCTCTTCCTCGACTCTCTATCACGTGGCACCGGTAACAAACCAGAGACAACAACTCTGTTCGTTCTAACTCTGAGCTTCCAACCTAGCTCCCTGAAAGCCTGTCTAACATCCTCGGCACTCCTCCTACCTATGTCGTTGGTGCCATTGTGGACCACGACTTCGGGCTGCTCCCCCTCCCCCTCCAGGACCCGGAAAACACGATCAGAGACATCACGTACCCTTGCACCTGGGAGGCAACATACCAAACGTGAGTCTCTCTCGTTCCCACAAAACCGCCTATCTGTGCCCCGACCTATCGAGGCCCCAATAACTATTGCTCTGCTCTTCTCCACCCTTCCCTTCTGAGTAACGGGGACAGGCTCCGTGCCAGAGGCCTGAGCCCCATTACTTACCCCTGGTAAGTCCCCCCCCCCACAAGTATCCAAAACGGTATACTTGTTCTTGAGGGGAACGGCCGCAGGGGGTCCCTGCACAGGCTGCTTCCTCCCAGTCCCCCCCACTGTCACCCATCTGTCTGCAATCTTTGCAGTTACTACTTCCCTAAAGCTCCGATCTATGACCCCCTCTGCCTCCTGAATGATCCTACATTTCCACTCACATGCACCCTCACACTCTCACACACACACTCCCACACATATGCACCCTCACACTCGGACACACTCTCTTTCACACACATGCACCCTCAGCATTTCACACACACACTACCACACACATGCACCCTCACACTCACACACACTCCCACACACATGAACCCTCATACTCTCACACACACACTCCCACACACATGCAACCTCACACTCACACACATTCCCACACACATGAACCCTCATACTCTCACACACACACTACCACACACATGCACCCTCACACTCACACACATTCCCACACACATGAACCCTCATACTCTCACACACACACTCCCACACACATGCAACCTCACACTCACACACACTCTCTCCCACACACATGCACCCTCACACTATCACACACTCAACCTCACACGTGCACCCTCACACACTCACATGCACTCTTTCCCACACACATGCACCCTCACACTCTCACACACTCTCTCCCACACACATGCACCCTCACACTTTCACACTCACTACCACACACATGCACCCTCACACTCTCACACACATTTTGACACACACATGCACCCTCATACTCTCACACACACTCCCACACACAGTCACCCTCACACTCTCCCACACACACTCCCACACACATGCACCCTCATACTCTCACACACACTCTCCCACACACAGTCACCCTCACACTCTCACACACTCTCCTACACACATGTACTCTCATGCTCTCACACACACTCACTCTCATGCACCCTCACACTCACACACACACTCCCACACACACTCCCACACACACATGCTCCCTCACATTCTCACACACACTCACCCATACACATACACCCTCACACACTCACACACACTCTCCCACACACATACACCCTCATATTCTCACACACACTCTCCCACAAACATGTACCCTCATACTCTCACACACACTCTCCCACACACATGTACTCTCATGCTCTCACACACACTCACTCTCATGCACCCTCACACTCACACACACACTCCCACACACACTCCCACACACACATGCTCCCTCACATTCTCACACACACTCACCCATACACATACACCCTCACACACTCACACACACTCTCCCACACACATACACCCTCATATTCTCACACACACTCTCCCACAAACATGTACCCTCATACTCTCACACACACTCTCCCACACATATCCACCCTCACACTCTCAAACACACACTCCCACACACATCCACCCTCACACTCTCGCACACACACTCTCACACACATGCTCCCTCACATTCTCACACACACTCACCCATACACATGCACCCACACACACTCACACACACTCTCCCACACACATACACCCACATATTCTCACACAAACTCTCCCACGAACATGTACCCTCACACTATCACACAATCAAGCTCACATGTGCACCCTCACACACTCACATGAACTCTATTCCACACACAGTCACCCTCACACTCTCGCACACACACTCCCACACACATACACCCTCACACTCTCACACACACTCTCCCACACACATACACCCTCATACTCTCACACACCCTCACCCACACACATGCACCCTCACACTCTCACACACATCCATCCTCACACTCTCACACACACACTCCCACACACATGCACCCTCACACTCTCACACACACTCCCACACACATGCACCCTCACATTCTCACACACACTCTCCCACACACGTGCACCCTCACTCTCTCACACTCACTCTCCCACACACATGCACCCTCACACTCTCCCACACACACTCCCACACACATCCACCCTCACAGTCTCACACACACTCACCCACACAAATACACCCTCATATTCTCACACACACACTCCCACACACATCCACCCTCACACTCTCGCACACACACTCTCACACACATGCTCCCTCACATTCTCACACACACTCACCCATACACATACCCCCTCACGCTCTCACACACACGCACCCACACACATGCACCCACACACACTCACACACACTCTCCCACACACATACACCCACATATTCTCACACAAACTCTCCCACGAACATGTACCCTCACACTATCACACAATCAACCTCACACGTGCACCCTCACACACTCACATGAACTCTCTTCCACACACAGCCACCCTCACACTCTCGCACACACACTCCCACACACATACACCCTCACACTCTCACACACACTCTCCCACACACATACACCCTCATACTCTCACACACCCTCACCCACACACATGCACCCTCACACTCTCACACACATCCATCCTCATACTCTCACACACACACTCCCACACACATGCACCCTCACACTCTCACACACACTCACCCACACACGTGCACCCTCATACTCTCACACACCCTCTCCCACACACATCCACCCTCACACTCTCACACACACTCCCACACACATGCACCCTCACATTCTCACACACATTCTCCCACACACGTGCACCCTCACTCTCTCACACTCACTCTCCCACACACATGCACCCTCACACTCTCACACACCCTCACCCACACACATGCACCCTCACACTCTCACACACATCCATCCTCATACTCTCACACACACACTCCCACACACATGCACCCTCACACTCTCACACACACTCACCCACACACGTGCACCCTCATACTCTCACACACCCTCTCCCACACACATCCACCCTCACACTCTCACACACGCACTCCCACACTCATGCACCCTCACATTCTCACACACACTCTCCCACACACATGCACACTCACTCTCACACACCCTCTCCCACACACATCCACCCTCACACTCTCACACACACTCCCACACACATGCACCCTCACATTCTCACACACACTCTCCCACACACGTGCACCCTCACTCTCTCACACTCACTCTCCCACACACATGCACCCTCACACTCTCCCACACACACTCCCACACACATCCACCCTCACAGTCTCACACACACTCACCCACACACATACACCCTCATATTCTCACACACACACTCCCACACACATGCACCCTCACACTCTCACACACGCACTCCCACACCCATGCACCCTCACATTCTCACACACACTCTCCCACACACATGCACCCTCACACACTCACCCAACACAGGCACCCTCACACTCTCCCACACACACTCACCATCACACTCTCACATACACTCCCACACACATGCACCCTCACACTCTCACGCACACACTCCACACTCATGCACCCTCACATTCTCTCACACACTCACCTACACACACACACGCTCACACACACTCTCCCACACACATGCATCCTCACACACTCACCCAACACAGGCACCCTCACACTCTCCCACACACACTCACCATCACACTCTCACATACACTCCCAAACTCATGCACCCTCACATTCTCACACACACTCTCCCACACACATGCACACTCACTCTCACACATACTCTCCCACACACACTCACCCTCACACTCTCACATACACACTCCCACACACATGCACCCTCACATTCTCACACGCACTCACCCACACACATGCACCCTCACACTCTGACACACACTCTCCCACACACATGTACCCTCACACTCTCACACACACACTCCCACACACATGCACCCTCACACTCTCACGCACACACTCCACACTCATGCACCCTCACATTCTTTCACACACTCACCTACACACATACACGCTCACACACACTCTCCCACACACATGCACCCTCACACACTCACCCAACACAGGCACCCTCACACTCTCCCACACACATGCACCCTCACACTCTCACCCAACAGAGGCACCCTCACACTCTCACACACACTCTCCCACACACATGCACCCTCACACTCTCACGCACACACTCCCACACTCATGCACCCTCACATTCTCACACACACTCACCCACACACAGACACGCTCACACACTCACACACACTCTCCCACACACATGCACCCTCACACTCTCTCGCACACACTCCCACACTCATGCACCCTCACATTCTCACACACACTCACCCACACACATACACGCTCACACACTCACACACACTCTCCCACACACATGCACCCTCACACTCTCACACACACACTCTCCCACACACATGCACCCTCACACTCTCAAATACACTCTCCCACACATATCCACCCTCTCACTCTCACACACACACACTCCCACACACATGCACCCTCACACTCTCACACACACACACTCTCCCACACACATCCACCCTCACACTCTCACACACACACTCTCCCACACACATGCACCCTCACACTCTCTCACACACTCTCCCACACATATCCACCCTCTCACTCTCACACACACACACTCCCACACACATGCACCCTCACACTCTCACACACACACACTCTCCCACACACATCCACCCTCACACTCTCACACACACACTCTCCCACACACATCCACCCTCACACTCTCACACACACACTCCCACACACATGCACCCTCACATTCTCACGCACACACTCCCACACTCATGCACCCTCACATTCTCACACACACTCACCTACACACATGCACCCTCACACTCTCACACACACTCACCCAACACAGGCACCCTCACACTCTCACACAATCAACCTCACACGTGCACCCTCACACACTCACATGAACTCTCTTCCACACAGAGTCACCCTCACACTCTCGCACACACACTCCCACACACATAAACCCTCACACTCTCACACACACTCTCCCACACACATACACCCTCACAGTCTCACACACACTCACCCACACACATACACCCTCATATTCTCACACACATCCATCCTCACACTCTCACACACACACTCCCACACACATGCACCCTCACACTCTCACACACACTCACCCACACACGTGCACCCTCATACTCTCACACACCCTCTCCCACACACATCCACCCTCACACTCTCACACACACTCCCACACACATGCACCCTCACATTCTCACACACACTCTCCCACACACGTGCACCCTCACTCTCTCACACTCACTCTCCCACACACATGCACCCTCACACTCTCACACACGCACTCCCACACTCATGCACCCTCACATTCTCACACACACTCTCCCACACACATGCACACTCACTCTCACACATACTCTTCCACACACACTCACCATCACACTCTCACATACACACTCCCACACACATGCACCCTCACATTCTCACACGCACTCACCCACACACATGCACCCTCACACTCTGACACACACTCTCCCACACACATGTACACTCACACTCTCACACACACACTCCCACACACATGCACCCTCACACTCTCACGCACACACTCCACACTCATGCACCCTCACATTCTCTCACACACTCACCTACACACATACACGCTCACACACACTCTCCCACACACATGCACCCTCACACACTCGCCCAACACAGGCACCCTCACACTCTCCCACACACACTCACCATCACACTCTCACATACACTCCCACACACATGCACCCTCACACTCTCACCCAACAGAGGCACCCTCACACTCTCCCACACACACTCCCGCACACATGTACCCTCACACTCTCACACACACTCTCCCACACACATGCACCCTCACACTCTCACACACATTCCCACAAACATCCACCCTCACACTCTCACACACACTCACCCACACACATCCACCCACACACTCTCACACACACTCACCCACACACATTCACCCTCACACTTTCACACATACTTACCCACACACATCCACCCTCACACTCTCACCCACTCTCTCACAAACATCCACCCTCACACTCTCACACACATTCCCACACACATCCATCCTCACACTCTCACACACACACTCTCCCACACACATGCACCCTCACACTCCCACACACTTGCACCCTCACACACACACTCTCCCACACACATGCACCCTCACACTCTCCCAAAAACACTCCTACCCACATCCACCCTCACAGTCTCACACACACTCACACACCCTCATATTCTCACACACACACTCCCACACATATGCACCCTCACACTCTCACACACGCAATCCCACACTCATGCACCCTCACATTCTCACACACACTCTCCCACACACATGCACACTCACTCTCACACACACTCTCCCTCACACTCTCACAAACTCTCCCACACAATTAGATTAGATTAGATTACTCACAGTGTGGAAACAGGCCCTTCGGCCCAACAAGTCCACACCGACCCGCCGAAGCGCAACCCACCCATACCCCTACATTTACCCCTTACCTAACACTACGGGCAATTTAGCATGGCAAATTCACCTGACCTGCACATCTTTTTGGACTGTGGGAGGAAACCGGAGCAGCCGGAGGAAACCCACGCAGACACGGGGAGAACGTGTAAACTCCACACATTCAGTCGCCTGAGGCGGGAATTGAACCCGGGTCTCTGGTGCTGTGAGGCAGCAGTGCTAACCAATGTGCCACCGTGCCGCCCTCACACTCTCACACACACACTCTCCCACACACATGCACCCTCACACTCTCACACACACACTCTCCCACACACATGCACCCTCACACTCTCACACACACACTCTCCCACACACATGCACCCTCACACTCTCACACACACTCTCCCACACACATGCACCCTCACACTCTCACACACACACTCTCCCACACACATGCACCCTCACACTCTCACACACACACTCCCACACACATGCACCCTCACACTCTCACACACACACTCCCACACACATGCACCCTCACACTCTCACACACACACTCCCACACACATCCACCCTCACACTCTCACGCACACACTCTCCCACACACATCCACCCTCTCACTCTCACACACACACTCCCACACACATGCACCCTCACACTCTCACACACACACTCCCACACACATGCACCCTCACACTCTCACACACACTCTCCCACACACATGCACCCTCACACTCTCACGCACACACTCTCCCACACACATCCACCCTCTCACTCTCACACACACACTCCCACACACATGCACCCTCACACTCTCACACACACACTCACCCACACACATACACGCTCACACACTCACACACACTCTCCCACACACATGCACCCTCACACTCTCACACACACACTCCCACACACATGCACCCTCACACTCTCACACACACACTCTCCCACACACATCCACCCTCACACTCTCACACACACACTCTCCCACACACATGCGCCCTCACACTCTCACACACACACTCCCACACACATGCACCCTCACACTCTCACACACACACTCTCCCACACACATCCACCCTCACACTCTCACACACACACTCTCCCACACACATGCACCCTCACACTCTCACACACACACTCCCACACACATGCACCCTCACACTCTCACACACACACTCTCCCACACACATCCACCCTCACACTCTCACACACACTCTCCCACACACATCCACCCTCACACTCTCACACACACACTCTCCCACACACATGCACCCTCACACTCTCACACACACTCTCCCACACACATCCACCCTCACACTCTCACACACACACTCTCCCACACAAATGCACCCTCTCACTCTCACACACACACTCCCACACACATGCACCCTCACATTCTCACGCACACACTCCCACACTCATGCACCCTCACATTCTCACACACACTCACCTACACACATGCACCCTCACACTCTCACACACACTCTCCCACACACATGCACCCTCACACTCTCACACACACTCCCACACACATGCACCCTCACATTCTCACACACACTCTCCCACACACGTGCACCCTCACTCTCTCACACTCACTCTCCCACACACATGCACCCTCACACTCTCGCACACACACTCCCACACACATACACCCTCACACTCTCACACACACTCTCCCACACACATACACCCTCATACTCTCACACACCCTCACCCACACACATGCACCCTCACACTCTCACACACATCCATCCTCACACTCTCACACACACACTCCCACACACATGCACCCTCACACTCTCACACACACTCCCACACACATGCACCCTCACATTCTCACACACACTCTCCCACACACGTGCACCCTCACTCTCTCACACTCACTCTCCCACACACATGCACCCTCACACTCTCCCACACACACTCCCACACACATCCACCCTCACAGTCTCACACACACTCACCCACACAAATACACCCTCATATTCTCACACACACACTCCCACACACATCCACCCTCACACTCTCGCACACACACTCTCACACACATGCTCCCTCACATTCTCACACACACTCACCCATACACATACCCCCTCACGCTCTCACACACACGCACCCACACACATGCACCCACACACACTCACACACACTCTCCCACACACATACACCCACATATTCTCACACAAACTCTCCCACGAACATGTACCCTCACACTATCACACAATCAACCTCACACGTGCACCCTCACACACTCACATGAACTCTCTTCCACACACAGCCACCCTCACACTCTCGCACACACACTCCCACACACATACACCCTCACACTCTCACACACACTCTCCCACACACATACACCCTCATACTCTCACACACCCTCACCCACACACATGCACCCTCACACTCTCACACACATCCATCCTCATACTCTCACACACACACTCCCACACACATGCACCCTCACACTCTCACACACACTCACCCACACACGTGCACCCTCATACTCTCACACACCCTCTCCCACACACATCCACCCTCACACTCTCACACACACTCCCACACACATGCACCCTCACATTCTCACACACATTCTCCCACACACGTGCACCCTCACTCTCTCACACTCACTCTCCCACACACATGCACCCTCACACTCTCACACACCCTCACCCACACACATGCACCCTCACACTCTCACACACATCCATCCTCATACTCTCACACACACACTCCCACACACATGCACCCTCACACTCTCACACACACTCACCCACACACGTGCACCCTCATACTCTCACACACCCTCTCCCACACACATCCACCCTCACACTCTCACACACGCACTCCCACACTCATGCACCCTCACATTCTCACACACACTCTCCCACACACATGCACACTCACTCTCACACACCCTCTCCCACACACATCCACCCTCACACTCTCACACACACTCCCACACACATGCACCCTCACATTCTCACACACACTCTCCCACACACGTGCACCCTCACTCTCTCACACTCACTCTCCCACACACATGCACCCTCACACTCTCCCACACACACTCCCACACACATCCACCCTCACAGTCTCACACACACTCACCCACACACATACACCCTCATATTCTCACACACACACTCCCACACACATGCACCCTCACACTCTCACACACGCACTCCCACACCCATGCACCCTCACATTCTCACACACACTCTCCCACACACATGCACCCTCACACACTCACCCAACACAGGCACCCTCACACTCTCCCACACACACTCACCATCACACTCTCACATACACTCCCACACACATGCACCCTCACACTCTCACGCACACACTCCACACTCATGCACCCTCACATTCTCTCACACACTCACCTACACACACACACGCTCACACACACTCTCCCACACACATGCATCCTCACACACTCACCCAACACAGGCACCCTCACACTCTCCCACACACACTCACCATCACACTCTCACATACACTCCCAAACTCATGCACCCTCACATTCTCACACACACTCTCCCACACACATGCACACTCACTCTCACACATACTCTCCCACACACACTCACCCTCACACTCTCACATACACACTCCCACACACATGCACCCTCACATTCTCACACGCACTCACCCACACACATGCACCCTCACACTCTGACACACACTCTCCCACACACATGTACCCTCACACTCTCACACACACACTCCCACACACATGCACCCTCACACTCTCACGCACACACTCCACACTCATGCACCCTCACATTCTTTCACACACTCACCTACACACATACACGCTCACACACACTCTCCCACACACATGCACCCTCACACACTCACCCAACACAGGCACCCTCACACTCTCCCACACACATGCACCCTCACACTCTCACCCAACAGAGGCACCCTCACACTCTCACACACACTCTCCCACACACATGCACCCTCACACTCTCACGCACACACTCCCACACTCATGCACCCTCACATTCTCACACACACTCACCCACACACAGACACGCTCACACACTCACACACACTCTCCCACACACATGCACCCTCACACTCTCTCGCACACACTCCCACACTCATGCACCCTCACATTCTCACACACACTCACCCACACACATACACGCTCACACACTCACACACACTCTCCCACACACATGCACCCTCACACTCTCACACACACACTCTCCCACACACATGCACCCTCACGCTCTCAAATACACTCTCCCACACATATCCACCCTCTCACTCTCACACACACACACTCCCACACACATGCACCCTCACACTCTCACACACACACACTCTCCCACACACATCCACCCTCACACTCTCACACACACACTCTCCCACACACATGCACCCTCACACTCTCTCACACACTCTCCCACACATATCCACCCTCTCACTCTCACACACACACACTCCCACACACATGCACCCTCACACTCTCACACACACACACTCTCCCACACACATCCACCCTCACACTCTCACACACACACTCTCCCACACACATCCACCCTCACACTCTCATACACACACTCCCACACACATGCACCCTCACATTCTCACGCACACACTCCCACACTCATGCACCCTCACATTCTCACACACACTCACCTACACACATGCACCCTCACACTCTCACACACACTCACCCAACACAGGCACCCTCACACTCTCACACAATCAACCTCACACGTGCACCCTCACACACTCACATGAACTCTCTTCCACACAGAGTCACCCTCACACTCTCGCACACACACTCCCACACACATAAACCCTCACACTCTCACACACACTCTCCCACACACATACACCCTCACAGTCTCACACACACTCACCCACACACATACACCCTCATATTCTCACACACATCCATCCTCACACTCTCACACACACACTCCCACACACATGCACCCTCACACTCTCACACACACTCACCCACACACGTGCACCCTCATACTCTCACACACCCTCTCCCACACACATCCACCCTCACACTCTCACACACACTCCCACACACATGCACCCTCACATTCTCACACACACTCTCCCACACACGTGCACCCTCACTCTCTCACACTCACTCTCCCACACACATGCACCCTCACACTCTCACACACGCACTCCCACACTCATGCACCCTCACATTCTCACACACACTCTCCCACACACATGCACACTCACTCTCACACATACTCTTCCACACACACTCACCATCACACTCTCACATACACACTCCCACACACATGCACCCTCACATTCTCACACGCACTCACCCACACACATGCACCCTCACACTCTGACACACACTCTCCCACACACATGTACACTCACACTCTCACACACACACTCCCACACACATGCACCCTCACACTCTCACGCACACACTCCACACTCATGCACCCTCACATTCTCTCACACACTCACCTACACACATACACGCTCACACACACTCTCCCACACACATGCACCCTCACACACTCGCCCAACACAGGCACCCTCACACTCTCCCACACACACTCACCATCACACTCTCACATACACTCCCACACACATGCACCCTCACACTCTCACCCAACAGAGGCACCCTCACACTCTCCCACACACACTCCCGCACACATGTACCCTCACACTCTCACACACACTCTCCCACACACATGCACCCTCACACTCTCACACACATTCCCACAAACATCCACCCTCACACTCTCACACACACTCACCCACACACATCCACCCACACACTCTCACACACACTCACCCACACACATTCACCCTCACACTTTCACACATACTTACCCACACACATCCACCCTCACACTCTCACCCACTCTCTCACAAACATCCACCCTCACACTCTCACACACATTCCCACACACATCCATCCTCACACTCTCACACACACACTCTCCCACACACATGCACCCTCACACTCCCACACACTTGCACCCTCACACACACACTCTCCCACACACATGCACCCTCACACTCTCCCAAAAACACTCCTACCCACATCCACCCTCACAGTCTCACACACACTCACACACCCTCATATTCTCACACACACACTCCCACACATATGCACCCTCACACTCTCACACACGCAATCCCACACTCATGCACCCTCACATTCTCACACACACTCTCCCACACACATGCACACTCACTCTCACACACACTCTCCCTCACACTCTCACAAACTCTCCCACACAATTAGATTAGATTAGATTACTCACAGTGTGGAAACAGGCCCTTCGGCCCAACAAGTCCACACCGACCCGCCGAAGCGCAACCCACCCATACCCCTACATTTACCCCTTACCTAACACTACGGGCAATTTAGCATGGCAAATTCACCTGACCTGCACATCTTTTTGGACTGTGGGAGGAAACCGGAGCAGCCGGAGGAAACCCACGCAGACACGGGGAGAACGTGTAAACTCCACACATTCAGTCGCCTGAGGCGGGAATTGAACCCGGGTCTCTGGTGCTGTGAGGCAGCAGTGCTAACCAATGTGCCACCGTGCCGCCCTCACACTCTCACACACACACTCTCCCACACACATGCACCCTCACACTCTCACACACACACTCTCCCACACACATCCACCCTCTCACTCTCACACACACACTCCCACACACATGCACCCTCACACTCTCACACACACACTCCCACACACATGCACCCTCACACTCTCACACACACTCTCCCACACACATGCACCCTCACACTCTCACGCACACACTCTCCCACACACATCCACCCTCTCACTCTCACACACACACTCCCACACACATGCACCCTCACACTCTCACACACACACTCACCCACACACATACACGCTCACACACTCACACACACTCTCCCACACACATGCACCCTCACACTCTCACACACACACTCCCACACACATGCACCCTCACACTCTCACACACACACTCTCCCACACACATCCACCCTCACACTCTCAGACACACACTCTCCCACACACATGCGCCCTCACACTCTCACACACACACTCCCACACACATGCACCCTCACACTCTCACACACACACTCTCCCACACACATCCACCCTCACACTCTCACACACACACTCTCCCACACACATGCACCCTCACACTCTCACACACACACTCCCACACACATGCACCCTCACACTCTCACACACACACTCTCCCACACACATCCACCCTCACACTCTCACACACACTCTCCCACACACATCCACCCTCACACTCTCACACACACACTCTCCCACACACATGCACCCTCACACTCTCACACACACTCTCCCACACACATCCACCCTCACACTCTCACACACACAGTCTCCCACACAAATGCACCCTCTCACTCTCACACACACACTCCCACACACATGCACCCTCACATTCTCACGCACACACTCCCACACTCATGCACCCTCACATTCTCACACACACTCACCTACACACATGCACCCTCACACTCTCACACACACTCTCCCACACACATGCACCCTCACACTCTCACACACACACTCCCACACACATCCACCCTCACACTCTCACGCACACACTCTCCCACACACATCCACCCTCTCACTCTCACACACACACTCCCACACACATGCACCCTCACACTCTCACACACACACTCCCACACACATGCACCCTCACACTCTCACACACACTCTCCCACACACATGCACCCTCACACTCTCACGCACACACTCTCCCACACACATCCACCCTCTCACTCTCACACACACACTCCCACACACATGCACCCTCACACTCTCACACACACACTCCCACACACATGCACCCTCACACTCTCACACACACACTCTCCCACACACATCCACCCTCACACTCTCACACACACACTCTCCCACACACATGCACCCTCACACTCTCACACACACACTCCCACACACATGCACCCTCACACTCTCACACACACACTCTCCCACACACATCCACCCTCACACTCTCACACACACTCTCCCACACACATCCACCCTCACACTCTCACACACACACTCTCCCACACACATGCACCCTCACACTCTCACACACACTCTCCCACACACATCCACCCTCACACTCTCACACACACACTCTCCCACACAAATGCACCCTCTCACTCTCACACACACACTCCCACACACATGCACCCTCACATTCTCACGCACACACTCCCACACTCATGCACCCTCACATTCTCACACACACTCACCTACACACATGCACCCTCACACTCTCACACACACTCACCCAACACAGGCACCCTCACACTCTCACACACACACTCCCACACACATCCACCCTCACACTCTCACACACACTCTCCCACACACATCCACCCTCACACTCTCACACACACTCTCCCACACACATCCACCCTCACACTCTCACACACACACTCTCCCACACACATGCACCCTCACACTCTCACACACACTCTCCCACACACATGCACCCTCACACTCTCACACACACACTCTCCCACACACATCCACCCTCACACTCTCACACACACTCTCCCACACACATCCACCCTCACACTCTCACACACACACTCTCCCACACACATGCACCCTCACACTCTCACACACACTCTCCCACACACATGCACCCTCACACTCTCACACACACACTCTCCCACACACATGCACCCTCACACTCTCACGCACACACTCTCCCACACACATCCACCCTCTCACTCTCACACACACACTCCCACACACATGCACCTTCACACTCTCACACACACTCTCCCACACACATGCACCCTCACACTCTCACGCACACACTCTCCCACACACATCCACCCTCTCACTCTCACACACACACTCCCACACACATGCACCTTCACACTCTCACACACACTCTCCCACACACATGCACCCTCACACTCTCACACACACACTCTCCCACACACATGCACCCTCACACTCTCACGCACACACTCTCCCACACACATCCACCATCACACTCTCACACACACACTCCCACACACATGCACCCTCACACTCTCACAGACACACTCACCCACACACATACACGCTCACACACTCACACACACTCTCCCACACACATGCACCCTCACACTCTCACACACACACTCCCACACACATGCACCCTCACACTCTCACACACACACTCTCCCACACACATCCACCCTCACACTCTCACACACACACTCTCCCACACACATGCACCCTCACACTCTCACACACACACTCCCACACACATGCACCCTCACACTCTCACACACACACTCTCCCACACACATCCACCCTCACACTCTCACACACACACTCTCCCACACACATGCACCCTCACACTCTCACACACACACTCCCACACACATGCACCCTCACACTCTCACACACACACTCTCCCACACACATCCACCCTCACACTCTCACACACACTCTCCCACACACATCCACCCTCACACTCTCACACACACACTCTCCCACACACATGCACCCTCACACTCTCACACACACTCTCCCCCACACATCCACCCTCACACTCTCACACACACACTCTCCCACACACATGCACCCTCTCACTCTCACACACACACTCCCACACACATGCACCCTCACATTCTCACGCACACACTCCCACACTCATGCACCCTCACATTCTCACACACACTCACCTACACACATGCACCCTCACACTCTCACACACACTCACCCAACACAGGCACCCTCACACTCTCACACACACACTCCCACACACATCCACCCTCACACTCTCACACACACACTCCCACACACATGCACCTTCACACTCTCACACACATTCCAACATACATCCACCCTCACACTCTCACACACATTCCGACACACATCCACCCTCACACTCTCACACACACTCTCTCACACACATGCACCCTCATATTCTCACACACACACTCACCCACACACATCCACCCTTACACTCTCAATCATACACTCCCACTCACATCCACCCTCACACTCTCACACACTCACCCACACACATCTACCCTCACACTCTCACACACACACTCCCACACGCATGCACCCTCACACTCTCACACATCCTCCCACTCACATCCACCCTCACACTCTCACACACATTCCCACACACATCCACCCTCACACTCTCACACACACTCACCCACACATATCCACCCTCACACTCTCACACACGCTCACCCGCACACATCCACCCTCACACTCTCACACACTCTCCCACACACATCCACCCTCACACTCTCACACACACTCACCCACACACATCCACCCTCACACTCTCACATACACTCACCCACACACATGCACCCTCACACTCTCACACACATTCCTACACACATCCACCCTCACACTCTCACACACACTCACCCACACACATCCACCCTCACACTTTGACACACACTCACCCGCACACATCCACCCTCACACTCTCACACACTCTCCCACACACATCCACCCTCACACTCCGACACGCATCCACCCTCACACTCTCACACACACTCCTACACACATCCACCCTCACACTCTCACACACACTCACCCACACACATCCACCCTCACACTTTGACACACACTCACCCGCACACATCCACCCTCACACTCTCACACACTCTCCCACACACATCCACCCTCACACTCCTACACGCATCCACCCTCACACTCTCACACACACTCCTACACACATCCACCCTCACACTCTCACACACACTCACCCACACACATCCACCCTCACACTCTCATACACTCAAACACACACATCCACCCTCACACTCTCACATACACTCACCCACACACATCCACCCTCACACTCTCACACACTCTCCCACACACATCCACCCTCACACTCCTACACACATCCACCCTCACACTCCCACACACTCTCCCACACATATCCACCCTCACACTCTCACACACACTCCTACACACATCCACCCTCACACTCTCACACACGCTCACCCACACACATCCACCCTCACACTCTCACTCACACTCCTACACACATCCACCCTCACACTCTCACACTCACTCACTCACACACATCCACCCTCACACTCTCACACACACTCCTACACACATCCACCCTCACACTCTCACACACACTCACCCACACACATCCACCCTCACACTCTCACATACACTCACCCACACACATCCACCCTCACACTCTCACATACACTCACCCACACACATCCACCCTCACACTCTCACACACTCTCCCACACACATCCACCCTCACACTCCTACACACATCCACCCTCACACTCCCACACACTCTCCCACACACATCCACCCTCACACTCTCACACACACTCCTACACACATCCACCCTCACACTCTCACACACGCTCAACCACACACATCCACCCTCACACTCTCACACACTCACCCACACACATCCACCCTCACACTCTCACACACACACTCCCACACGCATGCACCCTCACACTCTCACACACCCTCCCACTCACATCCACCCTCACACTCTCACACACATTCCCACACACATCCACCCTCACACTCTCACACACACTCACCCACACATATCCACCCTCACACTCTCACACACACTCACCCGCACACATCCACCCTCACTCTCTAACACACTCTCCCACACACATCCACCCTCACACTCTCACACACACTCACCCACACACATCCACCCTCACACTCTCACATACACTCACCCACACACATCCACCCTCACACTCTCACACACATTCCCACACACATCCACCCTCACACTCTCACACACACTCACCCACACACATCCACCCTCACACTCTCACACACACTCACCCGCACACATCCACCCTCACACTCTCACACACTCTCCCACACACATCCACCCTCACACTCCGACACGCATCCACCCTCACACTCTCACACACACTCCTACACACATCCACCCTCACACTCTCACACACACTCACCCACACACATCCACCCTCACACTCTCACATACACTCACCCACACACATCCACCCTCACACTCTCACATACACTCACCCACACACATCCACCCTCACACTCTCACACACTCTCCCACACACATCCACCCTCACACTCCTACACACATCCACCCTCACACTCCCACACACTCTCCCACACACATCCACCCTCACACTCTCACTCACACTCCTACACACATCCACCCTCACACTCTCACACTCACTCACTCACACACATCCACCCTCACACTCTCACACACACTCCTACACACATCCACCCTCACACTCTCACACACACTCACCCACACACATCCACCCTCACACTCTCAAATACACTCACCCACACACATCCACCCTCACACTCTCACATACACTCACCCACACACATTCACCCTCACACTCTCACACACTCTCCCACACACATCCACCCTCACACTCCTACACACATCCACCCTCACACTCCCACACACTCTCCCACACACATCCACCCTCACACTCTCACACACACTCCTACACACATCCACCCTCACCCTCTCACACACGCTCACCCACACACATCCACCCTCACACTCTCACTCACACTCCTACACACATCCACCCTCACACTCTCACACACACTCACCCACACACAACCACCCTCACACTCTCACACACACTCCTACACACATCCACCCTCACACTCTCACACACACTCCTACACACATCCACCCTCACACTCTCACACACACTCACCCACACACATCCACCCTCACACTCTCACACACATTCCCACACACATCCACCCTCACACTCTCACTCACACTCCTACACACATCCACCCTCACACTCTCACACACACTCACCCACACACAACCACCCTCACACTCTCACACACACTCCTACACACATCCACCCTCACACTCTCACACACACTCCTACACACATCCACCCTCACACTCTCACACACACTCACCCACACACATCCACCCTCACACTCTCACACACATTCCCACACACATCCACCCTCACACTCTCACACACACTCACCCACACATATCCACCCTCACACTCTCACACACACTCACCCGCACACATCCACCCTCACACTCTCACACACTCTCCCACACACATCCACCCTCACACTCTCACACACACTCACCCACACACATCCACCCTCACACTCTCACATACACTCACCCACACACATGCACCCTCACACTCTCACACACATTCCCACATACATCCACCCTCACACTCTCACACACACTCACCTACACACATCCACCCTCACACTCTCACACACACTCACCCGCACACATCCACCCTCACACTCTCACACACTCTCCCACACACATCCACCCTCACACTCCTACACGCATCCACCCTCACACTCTCACACACACTCCTACACACATCCACCCTCACACTCTCACACACACTCACCCACACACATCCACCCTCACACTCTCACATACACTCACCCACACACATCCACCCTCACACTCTCACATACACTCACCCACACACATCCACCCTCACACTCTCACACACTCTCCCACACACATCCACCCTCACACTCCTACACACATCCACCCTCACACTCCCACACACTCTCCCACACACATCCACCCTCACACTCTCACACACACTCCCACACACATCCACCCTCACACTCTCACACACACTCCTACACACATCCACCCTCACACTCTCACACACACTCACCCACACACATCCACCCTCACACTCTCACATACACTCACCCACACACATCCACCTTCAACACTCTCACATACACTCACCCACACACATCCACTCTCACACTCTCACACACTCTCCCACACACATCCACCCTCACACTCCTACACACATCCACCCTCACACTCCCACACACTCTCCCACACACATCCACCCTCACACTCTCACACACACTCCTACACACATCCACCCTCACACTCTCACACACGCTCACCCACACACATCCACCCTCACACTCTCACTCACACTCCTACACACATCCACCCTCACACTCTCACACACACTCACCCACACACATCCACCCTCACACTCTCACACACCCTCCCACTCACATCCACCCTCACACTCTCACACACACTCACCCACACACATCCACCCTCACACTCTCACACACTCTCCCACACACATCCACCCTCACACTCCTACACACATCCACCCTCACACTCCCACACACTCTCCCACACACATCCACCCTCACACTCTCACACACACTCCTACACACATCCACCCTCACACTCTCACACACGCTCACCCACACACATCCACCCTCACACTCTCACTCACACTCCTACACACATCCACCCTCACACTCTCACACACACTCACCCACACACAACCACCCTCACACTCTCACACACACTCCTACACACATCCACCCTCACACTCTCACACACACTCACGCACACACATCCACCCTCACACTCTCACACACACTCCTACACACATCCACCCTCACACTCTCACACACACTCACCCACACACATCCACCCTCATACTCTCACACACATTCCCACACACATCCACCCTCACACTCTCACACACACTCACCCACACATATCCACCCTCACACTCTCACACACACTCACCCGCACACATCCACCCTCACACTCTCACACACTCTCCCACACACATCCACCCTCACACTCTCACACACACTCACCCACACACATCCACCCTCACACTCTCACATACACTCACCCACACACATGCACCCTCACACTCTCACACACATTCCCACACACATCCACCCTCACACTCTCACACACACTCACCTACACACATACACTCTCACACACACTCACCCGCACACATCCACCCTCACACTCTCACACACTCTCCCACACACATCCACCCTCACACTCCTACACGCATCCACCCTCACACTCTCACACACACTCCTACACACATCCACCCTCACACTCTCACACACACTCACCCACACACATCCACCCTCACACTCTCACATACACTCACCCACACACATCCACCCTCACACTCTCACATACACTCACCCACACGCATCCACCCTCACACTCTCACACACTCTCCCACACACATCCACCCTCACACTCCTACACACATCCACCCTCACACTCCCACACACTCTCCCACACACATCCACCCTCACACTCTCACACACATTCCCACACACATCCACTCTCACACTCTCACACACACTCCTACACACATCCACCCTCACACTCTCACACACACTCACCCACACACATCCACCCTCACACTCTCACATACACTCACCCACACACATCCACCCTCACACTCTCACATACACTCACCCACACACATCCACCCTCACACTCTCACACACTCTCCCACATACATCCACCCTCACACTCCTACACACATCCACCCTCACACTCCCACACACTCTCCCACACACATCCACCCTCACACTCTCACACACACTCCTACACACATCCACCCTCACACTCTCACACATGCTCACCCACACACATCCACCCTCACACTCTCACTCACACTCCTACACACATCCACCCTCACACTATCACACACACTCACCCACACACATCCACCCTCACACTCTCACACACCCTCCCACTCACATCCACCCTCACACTCTCACACACACTCACCCACACACATCCACCCTCACACTCTCACACACTCTCCCACACACAACCACCCTCACACTCCTACACACAGCCACCCTCACACTCCCACACACTCTCCCACACACATCCACCCTCACACTCTCACACACACTCCTACACACATCCACCCTCACACTCTCACACACGCTCACCCACACACATCCACCCTCACACTCTCACTCACACTCCTACACACATCCACCCTCACACTCTCACACACACTCACCCACACACAACCACCCTCACACTCTCACACACACTCCTACACACATCCACCCTCACACTCTCACACACACATCCACCCTCACACTCTCACACACACTCACCCACACACATCCACCCTCACACTCTCACACACTCACCCACACACATCCACCCTCACACTCTCACACACACACTCCCACACGCATGCACCCTCACACTCTCACACACCCTCCCACTCACATCCACCCTCACACTCTCACACACATTCCCACACACATCCACCCTCACACTCTCACACACACTCACCCACACATATCCACCCTCACACTCTCACACACACTCACCCGCACACATCCACCCTCACTCTCTAACACACTCTCCCACACACATCCACCCTCACACTCTCACACATACTCACCCACACACATCCACCCTCACACTCTCACATACACTCACCCACACACATCCACCCTCACACTCTCACACACATTCCCACACACATCCACCCTCACACTCTCACACACACTCACCCACACACATCCACCCTCACACTCTCACACACACTCACCCGCACACATCCACCCTCACACTCTCACACACTCTCCCACACACATCCACCCTCACACTCCGACACGCATCCACCCTCACACTCTCACACACACTCCTACACACATCCACCCTCACACTCTCACACACACTCACCCACACACATCCACCCTCACACTCTCACATACACTCACCCACACACATCCACCCTCACACTCTCACATACACTCACCCACACACATCCACCCTCACACTCTCACACACTCTCCCACACACATCCACCCTCACACTCCTACACACATCCACCCTCACACTCCCACACACTCTCCCACACACATCCACCCTCACACTCTCACTCACACTCCTACACACATCCACCCTCACACTCTCACACTCACTCACTCACACACATCCACCCTCACACTCTCACACACACTCCTACACACATCCACCCTCACACTCTCACACACACTCACCCACACACATCCACCCTCACACTCTCAAATACACTCACCCACACACATCCACCCTCACACTCTCACATACACTCACCCACACACATTCACCCTCACACTCTCACACACTCTCCCACACACATCCACCCTCACACTCCTACACACATCCACCCTCACACTCCCACACACTCTCCCACACACATCCACCCTCACACTCTCACACACACTCCTACACACATCCACCCTCACCCTCTCACACACGCTCACCCACACACATCCACCCTCACACTCTCACTCACACTCCTACACACATCCACCCTCACACTCTCACACACACTCACCCACACACAACCACCCTCACACTCTCACACACACTCCTACACACATCCACCCTCACACTCTCACACACACTCACCCACACACATCCACCCTCACACTCTCACACACACTCCTACACACATCCACCCTCACACTCTCACACACACTCACCCACACACATCCACCCTCACACTCTCACACACATTCCCACACACATCCACCCTCACACTCTCACACACACTCACCCACACATATCCACCCTCACACTCTCACACACACTCACCCGCACACATCCACCCTCACACTCTCACACACTCTCCCACACACATCCACCCTCACACTCTCACACACACTCACCCACACACATCCACCCTCACACTCTCACATACACTCACCCACACACATGCACCCTCACACTCTCACACACATTCCCACATACATCCACCCTCACACTCTCACACACACTCACCTACACACATCCACCCTCACACTCTCACACACACTCACCCGCACACATCCACCCTCACACTCTCACACACTCTCCCACACACATCCACCCTCACACTCCTACACGCATCCACCCTCACACTCTCACACACACTCCTACACACATCCACCCTCACACTCTCACACACACTCACCCACACACATCCACCCTCACACTCTCACATACACTCACCCACACACATCCACCCTCACACTCTCACATACACTCACCCACACACATCCACCCTCACACTCTCACACACTCTCCCACACACATCCACCCTCACACTCCTACACACATCCACCCTCACACTCCCACACACTCTCCCACACACATCCACCCTCACACTCTCACACACACTCCCACACACATCCACCCTCACACTCTCACACACACTCCTACACACATCCACCCTCACACTCTCACACACACTCACCCACACACATCCACCCTCACACTCTCACATACACTCACCCACACACATCCACCTTCAACACTCTCACATACACTCACCCACACACATCCACTCTCACACTCTCACACACTCTCCCACACACATCCACCCTCACACTCCTACACACATCCACCCTCACACTCCCACACACTCTCCCACACACATCCACCCTCACACTCTCACACACACTCCTACACACATCCACCCTCACACTCTCACACACGCTCACCCACACACATCCACCCTCACACTCTCACTCACACTCCTACACACATCCACCCTCACACTCTCACACACACTCACCCACACACATCCACCCTCACACTCTCACACACCCTCCCACTCACATCCACCCTCACACTCTCACACACACTCACCCACACACATCCACCCTCACACTCTCACACACTCTCCCACACACATCCACCCTCACACTCCTACACACATCCACCCTCACACTCCCACACACTCTCCCACACACATCCACCCTCACACTCTCACACACACTCCTACACACATCCACCCTCACACTCTCACACACGCTCACCCACACACATCCACCCTCACACTCTCACTCACACTCCTACACACATCCACCCTCACACTCTCACACACACTCACCCACACACAACCACCCTCACACTCTCACACACACTCCTACACACATCCACCCTCACACTCTCACACACACTCACGCACACACATCCACCCTCACACTCTCACACACACTCCTACACACATCCACCCTCACACTCTCACACACACTCACCCACACACATCCACCCTCACACTCTCACACACATTCCCACACACATCCACCCTCACACTCTCACACACACTCACCCACACATATCCACCCTCACACTCTCACACACACTCACCCGCACACATCCACCCTCACACTCTCACACACTCTCCCACACACATCCACCCTCACACTCTCACACACACTCACCCACACACATCCACCCTCACACTCTCACATACACTCACCCACACACATGCACCCTCACACTCTCACACACATTCCCACACACATCCACCCTCACACTCTCACACACACTCACCTACACACATACACTCTCACACACACTCACCCGCACACATCCACCCTCACACTCTCACACACTCTCCCACACACATCCACCCTCACACTCCTACACGCATCCACCCTCACACTCTCACACACACTCCTACACACATCCACCCTCACACTCTCACACACACTCACCCACACACATCCACCCTCACACTCTCACATACACTCACCCACACACATCCACCCTCACACTCTCACATACACTCACCCACACGCATCCACCCTCACACTCTCACACACTCTCCCACACACATCCACCCTCACACTCCTACACACATCCACCCTCACACTCCCACACACTCTCCCACACACATCCACCCTCACACTCTCACACACATTCCCACACACATCCACTCTCACACTCTCACACACACTCCTACACACATCCACCCTCACACTCTCACACACACTCACCCACACACATCCACCCTCACACTCTCACATACACTCACCCACACACATCCACCCTCACACTCTCACATACACTCACCCACACACATCCACCCTCACACTCTCACACACTCTCCCACATACATCCACCCTCACACTCCTACACACATCCACCCTCACACTCCCACACACTCTCCCACACACATCCACCCTCACACTCTCACACACACTCCTACACACATCCACCCTCACACTCTCACACATGCTCACCCACACACATCCACCCTCACACTCTCACTCACACTCCTACACACATCCACCCTCACACTATCACACACACTCACCCACACACATCCACCCTCACACTCTCACACACCCTCCCACTCACATCCACCCTCACACTCTCACACACACTCACCCACACACATCCACCCTCACACTCTCACACACTCTCCCACACACAACCACCCTCACACTCCTACACACAGCCACCCTCACACTCCCACACACTCTCCCACACACATCCACCCTCACACTCTCACACCACTCCTACACACATCCACCCTCACACTCTCACACACGCTCACCCACACACATCCACCCTCACACTCTCACTCACACTCCTACACACATCCACCCTCACACTCTCACACACTCTCCCACACACATCCACCCTCACACTCCTACACACATCCACCCTCACACTCCCACACACTCTCCCACACACATCCACCCTCACACTCTCACACACACTCACCCACACACATCCACCCTCACACTCTCACACACTCTCCCACACACATCCACCCTCACACTCCTACACACATCCACCCTCACACTCCCACACACTCTCCCACACACATCCACCCTCACACTCTCACACACACTCACCCACACACATCCACCCTCACACTCTCACACACACTCCTACACACATCCACCCTCACACTTTCACACACACTCATGCACACACATCCACCCTCACACTCTCACACACACTCCTACACACATCCACCCTCACACTCTCACACACACTCACCCACACACATCCACCCTCACACTCTCACACACATTCCCACACACATCCACCCTCACACTCTCACACACACTCACCCACACATATCCACCCTCACACTCTCACACACACTCACCCGCACACATCCACCCTCACACTCTCACACACTCTCCCACACACATCCACCCTCACACTCTCACACACACTCACCCACACACATCCACCCTCACACTCTCACATACACTCACCCACACACATGCACCCTCACACTCTCACACACATTCCCACACACATCCACCCTCACACTCTCACACACACTCACCCACACACATCCACCCTCACACTCTCACACACACTCACCCGCACACATCCACCCTCACACTCTCACACACTCTTCCACACACATCCACCCTCACACTCCTACACGCATCCACCCTCACACTCTCACTCACACTCCTACACACATCCACCCTCACACTCTCACACACACTCACCCACACACATCCACCCTCACACTCTCACATACACTCACCCACACACATCCACCCTCACACTCTCACATACACTCACCCACACACATCCACCCTCACACTCTCACACACACTCACCCACACACATCCACCCTCACACTCCTACACACATCCACCCTCACACTCCCACACACTCTCCCACACACATCCACCCTCACACTCTCACACACACTCCTACACACATCCACCCTCACACTCTCACACACGCTCACCCACACACATCCACCCTCACACTCTCACTCACACTCCTACACACATCCACCCTCACACTCTCACACACACTCACCCACACACATCCACCCTCACACTCTCACACACACTCCTACACACATCCACCCTCACACTCTCACACACACTCACCCACACACATCCACCCTCACACTCTCACACACACTCCTACACAAATCCACCCTCACACTCTCACACACACTCACCCACACACATCCACCCTCACACTCTCACTCACACTCCTACACACATCCACCCTCACACTCTCACACACACTCACCCACACACAAAGCACCCTCACACTCTCACACACACTCCTACACACATCCACCCTCACACTCTCACATGCGCTCACCCACACATATCCACCCACTCTGTCCAGGCCTCTCAGTATTCTGTAAGCTCCAATCAGATCCCCCCTCATCCTTCTAAACTCCATCAAGTACAGATCCAGAGTCCCCAACCGCTCCCCACATGGCAAGCCCTCCATCCCCGGGTTCATTCTGTAAACCTCCTCTGGACCCCGTCCCATGCAGCACATCTCTCCTTTGATTCAGGGCCCAATCCTGCTCACAATATTCCAAATGCAGTCTGACCAGAGCCTTATACAGCCTCAGCTGTACATCTCTGCTCTTGTATTCTCGCCCTCTTAGAAAGAATGCTAACATTGCATTTAACTGCCTAACTGCCACTTGAACCTGCATGTTAACCTTAAACGCATCCTCCAGGACGAACTTCCTAGTCCCTTTGTGCTTCAGATTTCTGAAGCCCTTCCCTGTTTAGAAAATAGTCTGTGCCTCTATTCCTCCTGCCAACGTGCATAACCTCACATTTTCCCACATTATATTCCATGTTAAAAATCACACAACACCAGGTTATAGTCCAACAGGTTTAATTGGAAGCACACTCGCTTCTGGAGTGATGCTCCTTCATCAGGTGATAGTGGAGGGCTCGATCGTAACACAGAATTTATAGCAAACATTTGCAGTGTGATGTAACTGAAATTATACCTTGAAGAATTGATTCAACGCATAATTTCAGTTACATCACACTGCAAATTTTTGCTATAAATTCTGTGTTACGATCGAGCCCTCCACTATCACCTGATGAAGGAGCGTCGCTCCAGAAGCGAGTGTGCTTCCAATTAAACCTGTTGGACTATAACCTGGTGTTGTGTGATTTTTAACTTTGTACACCCCAGTCCAACACCGGCATCTCCGAATCGTATATTCCATGTGACCACCATCAGGCCTGTCCACTTCCTCAACACTGCCTGTCCCTCCACCTATCTTTGGGTCATCTGCAAACTTAGCAAACATGCCCTTGTTACTTTGTCCGGATCGTTACTGTATAACATGAATAGCTGTGGTCCCAACGCTGAGCCCTGTGGGACTCCACTCGACACCCGCTACCATCCTGAACGTGGGTTTGAGGTTACAATCAGATTCGCAATGATCCTGTGAAATGGTGCAGCAGACTCGGCTGTACGTTTGGATATTGAAGCCAGGGCTTGGGGCACTAGGCTTTCAGTATGCTCCTTCCAGAGTTTGTGCTTGACCTCCATCTGGGCCTGTCTGAGGTGAACCAAGTAGTTCCTGCTTTAAGGTTCACTGAACAGCACCTTCCAAACCCACAACCACTTCCATCTAGAAGGACAAGGGCAGCAGATACATGGGAACACCACCCCCTGCAAGTTCCACTCCGAGCCACTCACCATCCTGACTTGGAAATATCGCGCCGTTTCTTCACTGTCACGGGGTCAGAATCCTGGAATTCCCTCCCTCAGGGCATTGTGGGTCAACCCACAGCAGGTGGACTGCAGCGGTTCAAGAAGGCAGCTCACCCCCACCTTCCTCTGAGAATCATAGAGTCTCTGTCATGTGGAACAGGCCTTTCAGCCCATTGAGTCCACACCAACTCTCCAAAGAGCATCCCACTCAGACTCACTCCCCCCAACCCTGTAACCCTGCAATTCCTATGGCTAACCGACCTCCCCTGGACACTATAGGGTAATGCCACATGGCCAGTCCACCCTAACCTGAACAAACAACAGCCAATGATACTGCGGGACATCCAGCCTAAGAATAAAAGAAATTTCTGACCAGAGTGTACATTGTGCAGAGTGGGGACTGGATGACATTGAGCCCAGTACCTGTGCAGGGGAGGCGAGGGGGATTGCTCGATAATACAGCTGTGGAAACAATACAGGGGCTGATAGCTCAATCCAACAGGGAGTCACACCATCTGACTGACAGCAAGGTGCAATAGGGAGGAATGAAAAACAAAGTACTGTCTCCCATGGGTTCTGGGAGGCTGAGCCAAATATCAGCAACATATGGGTTTGACATGAGCACCTTGAACCTTGACCCCACGCTGACAGCTACACACGTCCGCTCAGCTCCCTGAAGGCTGTCTGTGCTGATGGCCTCTCACACTGTCCTTGGTTCAGGAGCTGCGGGGAGGCGGGGGGAAGGGAAAGTGACTTCAGGGGGGTTGGGGGAGGGGGAAAGAGACTTGGAGGGAGCAGCTGAATATTTACTACAATGTACAGAACAGAAACAGACCATTTGGCCCATCCAACAGCTTCAGCCCCTCTCTCATCACATTGTTCCATCCTTTTCTACCTCAAATACTCACCTTGCTGCCTCTTCTGTGTAACTCTGCTGTTCCCTTTGGCAGTGAGTCCCACATCATTGGTACTCACTGGCTAAGGGGGGGCTTTCCCCTGAATATTCTCTCCCTGTTGTTTTCACGAGTTTTTTAAATTTGTGGCATCTACATTCACCCTCATCTGAAACCATTGGCTAGTCCACCCAAGGTAAGACTTACATATACGTAAAGACCCACATCAGGTCACCCCTTACTCCTGGAGAAAAGAGATCCCGACTTGTTAAACATAATGAACATATGGAAAGGGTCAGGAATGCAGTACTTCAGTTTAGGAAGTACACACTTTCACCATTACACTGATTCCCAGTTTCTAATTGGAGGATCAGAGCTGTTCACACACCCACATACACACTTTCACTTACACACACACACTTCACACACAAACGCTCACTTACATACGTATGCGCACACTCTCACACACTCACAAACACACACTCATTCTCACACACACAAACACACTCTCGCTCACACACACTCACTCACATTTACATTTTCTCCCACACACACATACTTGCACGCTCACACACACACATACACCCACACACGCACACACAAATCTACCTCAGCCTTGAATATGCTAGCTACCTGATGAAGGAGCGTCGCTCCGAAAGCTAGTGCTTCCAACTAAACCTGATGGACTATAACCTGGTGTTGTGTGATTTTTAACTTTGAATATCCTGAATGACCCAGCCTCGACAGCCCCCTGTGGTAAAGAATTCCCCAGATTTATTCCTCTCTGAGAGAAGAAATTCCTCCTCCTCTCTGTCGGAATTGTGTGATCCTTTACTCTGAGATGATACCGTCAGGTCCTAGACCCTCCTCCAAGGGGAAACAACCTTCCCACATGTACCCTATCAGTGCAGGGCATCTCAACCAAAATAGAATTGAACAGTAAAGACATTGCAATCGATGAGTTGAGAACATCAGTTGAACCACAGTACGGAGTCCCTGTCTTTCCGAATGCATGTAAATCTTAACCCTCAGAAGCATCTCCAGTAACTTACCTACCACAGATGCTAAGCTTACTGGTCTATAGTTCCCAGGTTTTTATTTGCAGCTCTTCCTGAATAAGGGCACAACATTCGCTACCCTCCACTCTTCCAGGACCCTACCCATGGCTAACGATGATGCAAAAATATCAGCCAGGGCCCCTTCAGTTTCTTCTGGAGCCTCTTGCAGTGTTCTTGGATATATCTGGTCAGGACCAGGAGATTTATCCGCATTTTAATACATCCAATATCTCCTCTACTGTGGGAGATCATGCCTCACAAATTTGTTAGAGTTCTTTGATGAAGTGACCAGGAAGGTTAATGAGGGCAGGGCGGTAGACGTAGTCTATATGGATTTCAGTGAAACCTTTGATAAGGTTCCACATGTTAGGCTGCTCTGGAAGGTTAGATCGTATTGAATCCAGGGTGAGCTGGCAAATTGGATAGACAGTTGGCTTTATGGTAGGAAGCAGAGGGTAATAGTGGAAGGATGCTTGTCAGACTGGAGGCCTGTGACTAATGGAATGCCTCAGAGGTCAGTGCTGGGCCCATTGCTGTTTGATATCAATGATTTGGATGAGAATGTACAAGGCATGATGAGTAAGTTTGCAGATGACACTAAAATAGGTGGTATCGTGGACAGTGAGGAAGGTTCTCAGAAATTGCAGCAGGACCTTGATCAGCTGGGGAAGTGGGCTCAGAAATGGCAAATGGAGTTTAATATAAATAAGTGTAAGGTCTTGCATTGGGGAAAGTCAAATCAAGGTAGGAGTTTCATGGTGAATGGTAGGGCCTTAAGGAGTGTAGTGGAACAGAGGGACCTTGGAGTTCAGGTTCACAGTTCCCTGAAAGTGGAGTCACAGGTAGATAGGGCAATGAAGAAGGCTTTTGGCACACTGGCCTTCATCAGTCAGGGCATTGAGTATAGATACTGGGAAGTTATGTTGTAGTTGAACAGGATGTTGGTGAGGCCGCATTTGGAGTATTGCGTTCAGTTTGGTCACCTTGTTATAGGAAGGGTGTTATTAAACTGGAAAGAGTGCAGAAAAAAAATTACAAGGATGTTACCTGGACCCAAGGGTCTGAGTTATAGGGAGAGGTTGGACAAGCTAGGACATTTTTCTTCAGAGGGTAGGAGGCTGAGGGGGGATCTTACAGAGGTGTATAACATCATGAGAGGCCTGGATGGGGTGAATACTCTCTCAGTGTTTTTCCCAGGGTTGGTGAATCGAGGATTAGAGGGCACCAGTTTAAGATTAGAGGGGAAAGAATAAAAGGGAATCTGAGGGGAAATAACTTTACACAGAGGGTGGTACACATATGGAATGAGCTGCTAGCAGAAGTGGTTGAGGCAGGTACATTAACAACATTTAAAAGGCATTTGGACAAATACATGGACAAGAAAAGGATTAGAAGGATACGGGCCAAGTGCAGGGAAATGGGGTTAGTGTGGGTGGATATTTTGGTCGGTATGGACCAGATTGGGCTGAAGGGCCTGTCTCCATGTTGTAGGACTCTATGACTCTATGATTCCCATAAGCCAACCCTCTCAACTCCGGAAACAACTGAGTGAAACTCCTCTCCACCCCCCCTAGTGCCAGTACATCTTTTCTCAAGTAAGGAGACCAAAACTGCACAGGGTACTCCAGGTGTGGCCTCACCAACATCCTGTACAGCTACAACGTGACCTCCCTGTTTTTAAATTCAATCCTTTTAACAATGAAGGACAAAAATCCATTTGGCTCCTTAATCACCTGCTGCACCTGCAGACCAACCTTCAGGGATTCATGCACAAGGACACCCAGCTCCCTCTGCACAGCAGCATGCTGCAACTTTTTACCATTCAAATAATTGTCCATTTTGCCGTTTTCCCTCCCAAAGTGGATGAGCTCAGAGTTTCCCAACACGGTACTCCATCTGCCAGATCCTTGCCCACTCACTGAACCTATTTAAAACCCTCTGCAGACTTTCAGTGTCCTTTGTACGCTTTACCCTACCACTCATGTGTGTGTGTGTGTGAGTGTGAATGTGAGTGACAGTGAATGCTGATACAGTGTACTTGATCCCCAACTCCAGATCCTCTCTGTAAGTAGAAAACAATTATGGTCCCTGCACTGATCCCTGGGGCACATCACTAACTACTGATTGCCAACCAGAAAAACACCCATTTATCCCTGCTCTCTCTTTCTGTTCATTAACAATCCTCTATCCATGCTGATACATTAACACCTTGCATCTTTACCTTATGCAGCAGCCAGATCGATTGCCTTTTGGAAAGCTAGATACACCACATCAACCGGTTCCCCGTTGTCCACCACACTCATAATGTCCTCAAAGAATTCCAGTAAACTAGTTAAACATGACCTGCCTTTCATGTGCCCATGGTGCATGTGCCCAGTGGGGCAATGATGTTGAAGGTGATATTGAACTTGTCTTAGACTCTTGTTCGTCCTCAGCTGGACTATTGTGTACAGTTTCTGTGCACCACATAGAAAAGATGTGAATGGATTGGAGAGAGTGCGGAAGCAATGTACACGGATAAGGGTGGAATAGTGGCTCAGTGGTTAACACTGCTGCCTCACAGCGCCAGGGACCTGAGTTTGACTCCATCCTCGGGCGACCGTCTGTGTGGAGTTTGTGGGTTTCCGCCGCGTGCTCTGGTTTCCCCCCACAGCGCAAGGATGTGTGAGTTAGGTGGATTGGCTATGGGAAGTTTCCCCATACCATCACAGGAATGTGCAGGTTTTGGATTAGCCATGGAAAATGCAGGGTTATAGGGTGGGGGTGGGAAGCTCTTCAGAAGGTCAGTGTGGACTTGATGGGCCGAATAGCCTGCTTCCATCTTGCAGGAATTTTATGAATTAAGTTCCATTTGTGCCGTCTTGTTTGCTGTCGCTGATCCCATGGGGATCAATTAATCTCCTCCACACAGACTAGATCCTCGCACGATTCCCCTTTGCCTTGTCTTTCCGAGATCAAATCAAAGGTGGCTAATTCTTCTGGCAGAGGGTTATTGAGGGATAAAGATGGTGCTGAGGAGCACATCTGCCATATCTTAAACAAAATTACAGAATGGATTCAAGAGGCCAAATGGCCTCCTCCCATGAATCACAGTGTTGCTGTTGTAGGTTCATGACGTAAACTGGATGAGGTGGAATGCAGTAAGGTAAAAACAATGACTGCAGATGCTGGAAACCAGATTCTGGATCAGTGGTGCTGGAAGAGCACAGCAATTCAGGCAGCATCCGAGGACAGGCAGGCTGCTGCCTGAATTGCTGTGCTTTTCCAGCACCACTGAGGTGGAATGCAGTTGGTGTTTGAGCAAGCTGAAAACCCTGACTGTGGCTCAGTCACCTGTAACAACATCAAAGCTGCTGTCAATCTGCCAGGAAATGGCTTCAACCTCAGTAACCACACCTCCCAGTGGCCTCATTCAAGGTGCTGCACAAATCATCAGTGAGTACATAAAATCTAACGAGCCATAGCAATCTGATCCACTTCCAAGAAAATCCAAGCTCACTGCTTGATTCGCCTCTCCCCTTGAATGAAGGCTGCCTCCCTCCATAACTGACTGTGTTCAGACTCCCAGAGAGCACAGCATTTCCACCCAAGACATCCACACCGAATCCAAGACAAACATTGATCAAAATATTTAACGAAAGTGTTAAAATCTTCAGTTACAATGAAATCGAAGGAAAACAGATTAAAAAGCAAATGTGGGACTGGAGGTTGGGAATGTGTTACAGTGTGACAGGGAGCTGGGAATGTGTTACAGTGTGACAGGGAGCTGGGAGTGTGTTACAGTGTGAGAGGGAGCTGGGAGTGTGTTACAGTGAAACAGGGAGCTGGGAATGTGTTACAGTGTGACAGGGAGCTGGGAGTGTGTTACAGTGTGACAGGGAGCTGGGAGTGTGTTACAGTGAAACAGGGAGCTGGGAATGTGTGACAGTGTGACAGGGAGCTGGGAGTGTGTTACAGTGTGACAGGGAGCTGGGAGTATGTTACAGTGAAACAGGGAGCTGGGAGTGTGTTACAGTGTGACAGGGAGCTGGGAGTGTGTTACAGTGAAACAGGGAGCTGGGAATGTGTTACAGTGTGACAGGGAGCTGGGAGTGTGTTACAGTGAAACAGGGAGCTGGGAGTGTGTTACAGTGTGACAGGGAGCTGGGAGTGTGTTACAGTGTGACAGGGAGCTGGGAGTGTGTTACAGTGTGACAGGGAGCTGGGGGTGTGTTACAGTGAAACAGGGAGCTGGGAGTGTGTTACAGTGTGACAGGGAGTTGGGAATGTGTTACAGTGAAACAGGGAGCTGGGTATGTGTTACAGTGTGACAGGGAGCTGGGAGTGTGTTACAGTGTGACAGGGAGTTGGAAGTGTGTTGGGGTGTGACTGGGAGCTGGGAGTGTATTACAGAGTTACAGGGAAGTGGGAGTGTGTTACAGTGTGACAGGGAGCTGGGAGTGTGTTACAGTGAAACAGGGAGCTGGGAGTATGTTACAGTGTGAGAGGGAGCTGGGAGTGTGTTACAGTCAGACCGCGAGCTGGGAGTATGTTCAAGTGTTACAGGGAGCTGGGAGTGTGTTACAATGTAACAGGGAGCTGGGAGAGTCTTACAGTGTGACAGGGAATTGGGAGTGTGTAACAGTGTGATGGGGGCTGGGAATGTGTTACAGTCTAACAGGGAGGTGGGAGGGTCTTACAGTGTTAGAGAGAGCTGGGAATGTGTTACCGTGTGACAGCGAGCTGGGAGTGTGTTACAGTGTGGCTCGGAGCTGGGAGTGTGTTACAGTGTGACAGGGTGCTGGGAGTGTGTTATTGTGTGACAGGGAGCTGGGAGTGTGTTACAGTGTGGCTAGGAGCTGGGAGTGTGGTACAGTGTGAGAGGGAGCTGGGAGTGTGTTATATTGTGATATGGAGCTGGAATGTCTTACAGTGTGACAGGGAGATGGGAATGTCTTACTGTGTGACAAGGAACTGAGAGTATGTTACAGTGTGACCGAGAGCTGGGAGTATGTTACAGTGGAACAGTGAGGTGGGAATGTGTTACAGTGTGACAAGGAACTGGGAGTGTGTTACAGTGTGACAGGGAGCTGGGAGTATGTTACAGTGGAACAGTGAGGTGGGAATGTGTTACAGTGTGACAAGGAACTGGGAGTGTGTTACAGTGTGACAGGGAACTGGGAGTGTGTTACAATGTAACAGGGAGCTGGGAATGTGTTACAGTGTGAGAGGGAGTTGCAATGTGTTACAGTGTGACAGGGAATTGGGAGTATGTTACAGTGTGATGGGGAGCTGGTATGTGTTACAGTGTAAAAGGAAGCTGGGCGTGTGTTACAGAGTGACAGGGATCTGGGAATGTGTTACATTGTGAGAGGGAGCTTGAATGTGTTACAGTGTGACAGGGAACTGGGAGTATGTTACAGTGTGATGGGGAGCTGGAATGTGTTACAGTGTAAAAGGAAGCTGGCGTGTGTAACAGAGTGACAGGGATCTGGGAATGTGTTACAGTGTGAGAGGGAGCTTGAATGTGTTACAGTGTGACAGGAAGGTGGGAATGTGTTACAGTGTGAGAGGGAGCTTGAATGTGTTACAGTGTGACAGGGAGATGGGAATGTGTTACAGTGTGACAAGGAACTGGGTGTGTGTTACAGTGTGACAGGGAGCTAGGATTGTGTTACAATGTAACAGGGAGCTGGGATTGTGTTACAGTGTGAGAGGGAGCTGGGAGTGTGTTACAGTTGACAGGGAGCTTGGAATGTGTTACAGTGTGACAGGGAACTGGGAGTATGTTACAGTGTGACAGGGAGCTAGGATTGTGTTACAATGTAACAGGGAGCTGGGATTGTGTTACAGTGTGAGAGGGAGCTGGGAGTGTGTTACAGTTGACAGGGAGCTTGGAATGTGTTACAGTGTGACAGGGAACTGGGAGGATGTTACAGTGTGACAGGGAGCTGGGAGTATGTTACAGTGTGACAGGAAGCTGGAATGTGTTACAGTGAGAAAGGGAGCAGGATTGTGTTACAGAGTGACAGGGATCTGGGAATGTGTTACAGTGTGACAGGGAGATGGGAATGTGTTACAGTGTGACAAGGAACTGGGTGTGTGCTACCATGTGACAGGGAGCTGGGACTATGTTAAAGTGTGACAGGGAGCTGGGAGTATGTTACAGTGTGAGAGAGAGCTGGGAGTGTGTTACAATGTAACAGGGAGCTGGGAATGTGTTACAGTGTGAGAGGGAGCTGGGAGTGTGTTACAGTGTGACAGAGAGCTGGCAGTATGTTACAGTGTGACAGGGAGCTGGGAGTGTGTTACAGTGTAATAGGGAGCTGGGAGTGTGTTACAGTGTGACAGGGAGCTGGGAGTGTGTTACAGCGTGACAGGGAGTTGGAATGTATTACAGTGTGACAGGGAACTGTGAGTATGTTACAGTGTGACAGGGAGCTGGGTGTGTGTTATTGTGTGACAGGGAGCTGGGAGTGTGTTACAGTGTGAGAGGGAGTTGCAATGTGTTACAGTGTGACAGGGAATTGGGAGTATGTTACAGTGTGATGGGGAGCTGGAATGTGTTACAGTGTAAAAGGAAGCTGGGCGTGTGTTACAGAGTGACAGGGATCTGGGAATGTGTTACATTGTGAGAGGGAGCTTGAATGTGTTACAGTGTGACAGGGAGGTGGGAATGTGTTACAGTGTGACAGGGAACTGGGAGTATGTTACAGTGTGATGGGGAGCTGGAATGTGTTACAGTGTAAAAGGAAGCTGGGCGTATGTAACAGAGTGACAGGGATCTGGGAATGTGTTACAGTGTGAGAGGGAGCTTGAATGTGTTACAGTGTGACAGGGAGATGGGAATGTGTTACAGTGTGAGAGGGAGCTTGAATGTGTTACAGTGTGACAGGAAGGTGGGAATGTGTTACAGTGTGACAAGGAACTGGGTGTGTGTTACAGTGTGACAGGGAGCTAGGATTGTGTTACAATGTAACAGGGAGCTGGGATTGTGTTACAGTGTGAGAGGGAGCTGGGAGTGTGTTACAGTTGACAGGGAGCTTGGAATGTGTTACAGTGTGACAGGGAACTGGGAGCACGTTACAGTGTGACAGGGAGCTGGAATGTGTTACAGTGAGAAAGGGAGCTGGATTGTGTTACAGAGTGACAGGGATCTGGGAATGTGTTACAGTGTGACAGGGAGATGGGAATGTGTTACAGTGTGACAAGGAACTGGGTGTGTGCTACCATGTGACAGGGAGCTGGGAGTATGTTAAAGTGTGACAGGGAGCTGGGAGTATGTTACAGTGTGAGAGAGAGCTGGGAGTGTGTTACAATGTAACAGGGAGCTGGGAATGTGTTACAGTGTGAGAGGGAGCTGGGAGTGTGTTACAGTGTGACAGAGAGCTGGCAGTATGTTACAGTGTGACAGGGAGCTGGGAGTGTGTTACAGTGTGAGAGGGAGCTGGGAGTGTGTTACAGTGTGACAGAGAGCTGGCAGTATGTTACAGTGTGACAGGGAGCTGGGAGTGTGTTACAGTGTGACAGGGAGTTGGAATGTATTACAGTGTGACAGGGAACTGTGAGTATGTTACAGTGTGACAGGGAGCTGGGAGTGTGTTATTGTGTGACAGGGAGCTGGGAGTGTGTTACAGTGTGAGAGGGAGTTGCAATGTGTTACAGTGTGACAGGGAATTGGGAGTATGTTACAGTGTGATGGGGAGCTGGAATGTGTTACAGTGTAAAAGGAAGCTGGGCGTGTGTTTGAGTGACAGGGATCTGGGAATGTGTTACATTGTGAGAGGGAGCTTGAATGTGTTACAGTGTGACAGGGAGGTGGAAATGTGTTACAGTGTGACAGGGAACTGGGAGTATGTTACAGTGTGATGGGGAGCTGGAATGTGTTACAGTGTAAAAGGAAGCTGGGCGTGTGTTACAGAGTGACAGGGATCTGGGAATGTGTTACAGTGTGAGAGGGAGTTGGAATGTGTTACAGTGTGACAGGGAACTGGGAGTATGTTACAGTGTGATGGGGAGCTGGAATGTGTTACAGTTTAAAAGGAAGCTGGGCGTGTGTAACAGAGTGACAGGGATCTGGGAATGTGTTACAGTGTGAGAGGGAGCTTGAATGTGTTACAGTGTGACAGGGAGATGGGAATGTGTTACAGTGTGACAAGGAACTGGGTGTGTGTTACAGTGTGACAGCGAGCTAGGATTGTGTTACAATGTAACAGGGAGCTGGGATTGTGTTACAGTGTGAGAGGGAGCTGGGAGTGTGTTACAGTTGACAGGGAGCTTGGAATGTGTTACAGTGTGACAGGGAACTGGGAGTATGTTACAGTGTGACAGGGAGCTAGGATTGTGTTACAATGTAACAGGGAGCTGGGATTGTGTTACAGTGTGAGAGGGAGCTGGGAGTGTGTTACAGTTGACAGGGAGCTTGGAATGTGTTACAGTGTGACAGGGAACTGGGAGTATGTTACAGTGTGACAGGGAGCTGGAATGTGTTACAGTGAGAAAGGGAGCTGGATTGTGTTACAGAGTGACAGGGATCTGGGAATGTGTTACAGTGTGGCAGGGAGATGGGAATGTGTTACAGTGTGACAAGGAACTGGGTGTGTGCTACAATGTGACAGGGAGCTGGGAGTGTGTTACAGTGTGACAGTGAGCTTGGAATGTGTTACAGTGTGACAGGGCACTGGGAGTATGTTACAGTGTGACAGGGAGCTGGAATGTGTTACAGTGTGACAGGGAACTGGGAGTATGTTACAGTGTGACAGGGAGCTGGAATGTGTTACAATGTGACAGGGAACTGGGAGTATGTTACAGTGTGACAGGGAGCTGGAAGGTGTTACAATGTGACAGGGAACTGGGAGTATGTTACAGTGTGACAGGGAGCTGGAATGTGCTACAGTGTAAAAGAGAGCTGGGCATGTGTTACAAAGTGAGCGGGATCTGGGAATGGGTTACAATGTGACAGGGAGCTTGGAATGTGTTGCAGTGCGACAGGGAACTGGGAATAAAATACAGTGTGACAGGGAGCTGGAATGTGTTACAGAGTGAAAGGGAGCTGGGCGTGTGTTACAGTGTGACATGGATGTGGGAATGTGTTACAGTGTGACAGGGAGCTGGGAGTGTGTTACAGTGTGACAGGGAGATGAGAGTGTGATACAGTGTGACAGGGAGCTGGGAATTTATTACAGTGTGACAAGGAACTGGTTGTGTGTTACAGTGTGACAGGGAGCTGGGAGTATGTTACAGTGTGACAGGGAGATGGGAATTTATTACAGTATGACAAGGAACTGGGAGTGTGTTACAGTGTGACAGGGAGCTGGGAGTATGTTACAGTGTGAGAGGGAGATGGAAATGTATTACAGTGTGACAAGGAACTGGGAGTGTGTTACAGTGTGACAGGGAGTTGGGAGTATGTTACAGTGTGACAGGGAGATGGGAATGTGTTGCAGTGTGACAAGGAACTAGGAGTGTTTTACAGTGTGAGAGGGAGCTGGGAGTGTGTTACAGTGTGACAGGGAACTGGGAGAGTGTTACAATATAACAGGGAGCTGGGATTGTGTTACAGTGTGACCGGGAGCTGGGAGTATATTACAGTGTGACAGAGAGCTGGGAATTTGTTACAGTGTGACAAGGAGCTGGGAGTATGTTACAGTGTGACAGGGAGTTGGGAGAGTGTTACAGTGTGACAGGGAGCTTGGAATGTGTTACAGTGTGACAGGGAGCTGGGAGTATGTTACAGTGTGACAGGGAGCTGGAATGTGTTACAGTGAGAAAGGGATCTGGGAATGTGTTATAATGTGACAGGGAGCTGGGAGTATGTTACAGTGTGACAGGGAGCTGGGAGTGTGTTACATTGTGACAGGGAGCTGGGAGAGAGTTACAGTGTGGCAGCGAGCTGGGAGAGTGTTACTGTGTAACAGGGAGCTGAGAGTGTGTTACAGTGCGGCAGGGCACTGGGAGAGTGTTATAGGTTGACAGGGAGCTGGGAGTATGTTAAAGTGTGACAGGGAGCTGGGAGTATGTTACAGTGTGAGAGAGAGCTGGGAATGTGTTACAATGTAACAGGGAGCTGGGAGTGTGTTACAGTGTAATAGGGAGCTGGGAGTATGTTAAAGTGTGACAGAGAGCTGGGAGTGTGGTACAGTGTGACAGGGAGTTGGAATGTATTACAGTGTGACAGGGAACTGTGAGTATGTTACAGTGTGACAGGGAGTTGGGAGTGTGTTACATTGTGACAGGGAGCTGGGAGTGTGTTACAGTGTGACAGGGAGCTGGGAGTGTGTTACAATCTGACAGGGTGCTGGGAGAGTGTTATAGGTTGACAGGGAGCTGGGAGTATGTTAAAGTGTGACAGGGAGCTGGGAGTATGTTACAGTGTGAGAGAGAGCTGGGAGTGTGTTACAATGTAACAGGGAGCTGGGAGTGTGTTACAGTGTGACAGGGAGCTGGGAGTGTGTTACAGTGTGACAGAGAGCTGGCAGTATGTTACAGTGTGACAGGGAGCTGGGAGTGTGTTATTGTGTGACAGGGAGCTGGGAGTGTGTTACAGTGTGGCTAGGAGCTGGGAGTGTGGTACAGTGTGAGAGGGAGCTGGGAGTGTGTTACATTGTGATATGGAGCTGGAATGTATTACAGTGTGACAGGGAGATGGGAATGTCTTACTGTGTGACAAGGAACTGAGAGTATGTTACAGTGTGACCGAGAGCTGGGAGTATGTTACAGTGGAACAGTGAGGTGGGAATGTGTTACAGTGTGACAAGGAACTGGGAGTGTGTTACAGTGTGACAGGGAGCTGGGAGTATGTTACAGTGGAACAGTGAGGTGGGAATGTGTTACAGTGTGACAAGGAACTGGGTGTGTGTTACAGTGTGACAGGGAACTGGGAGTGTGTTACAATGAAACAGGGAGCTGAGAGTGTTTTACAGTGTGAAAGGGAGTTGGGAGTGTGTTACAATGTGACAGGGTGCTGGGAGAGTGTTATAGGTTGACAGGGAGCTGGGAGTATGTTACAGTGTGGCTAGGAGCTGAGAGTGTGGTACAGTGTGAGAGGGAGCTGGGAATGTGTTACAATGTAACAGGGAGCTGGGAGTGTGTTACAGTGTAATAGGGAGCTGGGAGTGTGTTACAGTGTGAGAGGGAGCTGGGAGTGTGTTACATTGTGACAGGGAGCTGGGAGAGAGTTACAGTGTGGCAGGGAGCTGGGAGAGTGTTACTGTGTAACAAGGAGCTGAGAGTGTGTTACAGTGTGGCAGGGCACTGGGAGAGTGTTATAGGTTGACAGGGAGCTGGGAGTATGTTAAAGTGTGACAGGGAGCTGGGAGTATGTTACAGTGTGAGAGAGAGCTGGGAATGTGTTACAATGTAACAGGGAGCTGGGAGTGTGTTACAGTGTAATAGGGAGCTGGGAGTGTGTTACAGTGTGAGAGGGAGCTGGGAGTGTGTTACATTGTGACAGGGAGCTGGGAGAGAGTTACAGTGTGGCAGGGAGCTGGGAGAGTGTTACTGTGTAACAGGGAGCTGAGAGTGTGTTACAGTGTGGCAGGGCACTGGGAGAGTGTTATAGGTTGACAGGGAGCTGGGAGTATGTTAAAGTGTGACAGGGAGCTGGGAGTATGTTACAGTGTGAGAGAGAGCTGGGAATGTGTACAATGTAACAGGGAGCTGGGAGTGTGTTACAGTGTAATAGGGAGCTGGGAGTGTGTTACAGTGTGAGAGGGAGCTGGGAGTGTGTTACATTGTGACAGGGAGCTGGGAATGTGTTACAGTGTAACAGGGAGCTGGGAGTGTGTTACAATGTGACAGGGTGCTGGGAGAGTGTTATAGGTTGACAGGGAGCTGGGAGTATGTTAAAGTGTGACAGGGAGCTGGGAGTATGTTACAGTGTGAGAGAGAGCTGGGAATGTGTTACAATGTAACAGGGAGCTGGGAGTGTGTTACAGTGTAATAGGGAGGTGGGAGTGTGTTACAGTGTGACAGGGAGCTGGCAGTATGTTACAGTGTGACAGGGAGCTGGGAGTGTGTTACAATGTAACAGGGAGCTGGGAATGTGTTACAGTGTGAGAGGGAGCTGGCAGTATGTTACAGTGTGACAGGGAGCTGGGAGTGTGTTACAGTGTAATAGGCAGCTGGGAGTGTGTTACAGTGTGACAGGGAGCTGGGAGTGTGTTACAGTGTGACAGGGAGTTGGAATGTATTACAGTGTGACAGGGAACTGTGAGTATGTTACAGTGTGACAGGGAGCTGGGAGTGTGTTATTGTGTGACAGGGAGCTGGGAGTGTGTTACAGTGTGTCTAGGAGCTGGGAGTGTGGTACAGTGTGAGAGGGAGCTGGGAGTGTGTTACACTGTGATATGGAGCTGGAATGTATTACAGTGTGACAGGGAGATGGGAATGTCTTACAGTGTGACAAGGAACTGAGAGTATGTTCCAGTGTGACCGAGAGCTGGGAGTATGTTACAGTGGAACAGTGAGGTGGGAATGTGTTACAGTGTGACAAGGAACTGGGAGTGTGTTACAGTGTGACAGGGAGCTGGGGTATGTTAAAGTGGAACAGTGAGGTGGGAATGTGTTACAGTGTGACAAGGAACTGGGAGTGTGTTACAGTGTGACAAAGAACTGGGAGTGTGTTACAGTGTGACAAAGAACTGAGAGTGTGTTACAATGTAACAGGGAGCTGAGAGTGTTTTACAGTGTGAAAGGGAGTTGGGAGTGTGTTACAATGTGACAGGGAGCTGGGAGAGTGTTATAGGTTGACAGGGAGCTGGGAGTATGTTACAGTTTGAGAGTGAGCTGGGAATGTGTTACAATGTAACAGGGAGCTGGGAGTGTGTTACAGTGTAATAGGGAACTGGGAGTGTGTTACAGTGTGAGAGGGAGCTGGGAGTGTGTTACATTGTGACAGGGAGCTGGGAGAGAGTTACAGTGTGGCAGCGAGCTGGGAGAGTGTTACTGTGTAACAGGGAGCTGAGAGTGTGTTACAGTGCGGCAGGGCACTGGGAGAGTGTTATAGGTTGACAGGGAGCTGGGATTATGTTAAAGTGTGACAGGGAGCTGGGAGTATGTTACAGTGTGAGAGAGAGCTGGGAATGTGTTACAATGTAACAGGGAGCTGGGAGTGTGTTACAGTGTAATAGGGAGCTGGGAGTGTGGTACAGTGTGACAGGGAGCTGGGAGTGTGGTACAGTGTGACAGGGAGTTGGGAGTGTGTTACATTGTGACAGGGAGCTGGGAGTGTGTTACAGTGTGACAGGGAGCTGGGAGTGTGTTACAATCTGACAGGGTGCTGGGAGAGTGTTATAGGTTGACAGGGAGCTGGGAGTATTTTAAAGTGTGACAGGGAGCTGGGAGTATGTTACAGTGTGAGAGAGAGCTGGGAGTGTGTTACAATGTAACAGGGAGCTGGGAATGTGTTACAGTGTGAGAGGGAGCTGGGAGTGTGTTACAGTGTAATAGGGAGCTGGGAGTGTGTTACAGTGTGACAGGGAGCTGGGAGTGTGTTACAGTGTGACAGGGAGTTGGAATGTATTACAGTGTGACAGGGAACTATGAGTATGTTACAGTGTGACAGGGAGCTGGGAGTGTGTTATTGTGTGACAGGGAGCTGGGAGTGTGTTACAGTGTGAGAGGGAGTTGCAATGTGTTACAGTGTGACAGGGAATTGGGAGTATGTTACAGTGTGATGGGGAGCTGGAATGTGTTACAGTGTAAAAGGAAGCTGGGCGTGTGTTACAGAGTGACAGGGATCTGGGAATGTGTTACATTGTGAGAGGGAGCTTGAATGTGTTACAGTGTGACAGGGAGGTGGGAATGTGTTACAGTGTGACAGGGAACTGGGAGTATGTTACAGTGTGATGGGGAGCTGGAATGTGTTACACTGTAAAAGGAAGCTGGGCGTATGTTACAGAGTGACAGGGATCTGGGAATGTGTTACAGTGTGAGAGGGAGTTGGAATGTGTTACAGTGTGACAGGGAACTGGGAGTATGTTACAGTGTGATGGGGAGCTGGAATGTGTTACAGTGTAAAAGGAAGCTGGGCGTGTGTAACAGAGTGACAGGGATCTGGGAATGTGTTACAGTGTGAGAGGGAGCTTGAATGTGTTACAGTGTGACAGGGAGATGGGAATGTGTTACAGTGTGACAAGGAACTGGGTGTGTGTTACAGTGTGACAGGGAGCTAGGATTGTGTTACAATGTAACAGGGAGCTGGGATTGTGTTACAGTGTGAGAGGGAGCTGGGAGTGTGTTACAGTTGACAGGGAGCTTGGAATGTGTTACAGTGTGACAGGGAACTGGGAGTATGTTACAGTGTGACAGGGAGCTAGGATTGTGTTACAATGTAACAGGGAGCTGGGATTGTGTTACAGTGTGAGAGGGAGCTGGGAGTATGTTACAGTGTGACGGGGAGATGGGAATGTGTTACAGTGTGACAAGGAACTGGGTGTGTGCTACCATGTGACAGGGAGCTGGGAGTATGTTAAAGTGTGACAGGGAGCTGGGAGTATGTTACAGTGTGAGAGAGAGCTGGGAGTGTGTTACAATGTAACAGTGTGTTACAATGTAACAGGGAGCTGGGAATGTGTTACAGTGTGAGAGGGAGCTGGGAGTGTGTTACAGTGTGACAGAGAGCTGGCAGTATGTTACAGTGTGACAGGGAGCTGGGAGTGTGTTACAGTGTAATAGGGAGCTGGGAGTGTGTTACAGTGTGACAGGGAGCTGGGAGTGTGTTACAGTGTGACAGGGAGTTGGAATGTATTACAGTGTGACAGGGAACTGTGAGTATGTTACAGTGTGACAGGGAGCTGGAATGTGTTACAGTGTAAAAGGAAGCTGGGCGTGTGTTACAGAGTGACAGGGATCTGGGAATGTGTTACATTGTGAGAGGGAGCTTGAATGTGTTACAGTGTGACAGGGAGCTGGGAGTGTGTTACAGTGTGACAGGGAGGTGGAAATGTGTTACAGTGTGACAGGGAACTGGGAGTATGTTACAGTGTGATGGGGAGCTGGAATGTGTTACAGTGTAAAAGGAAGCTGGGTGTGTGTTACAGAGTGACAGGGATCTGGGAATGTGTTACAGTGTGAGAGGGAGTTGGAATGTGTTACAGTGTGACAGGGAACTGGGAGTCTGTTACAGTGTGATGGGGAGCTGGAATGTGTTACAGTGTAAAAGGAAGCTGGGCGTGTGTAACAGAGTGACAGGGATCTGGGAATGTGTTACAGTGTGAGAGGGAGCTTGAATGTGTTACAGTGTGACAGGGAGGTGGGAATGTGTTACAGTGTGACAGGAAGGTGGGAATGTGTTACAGTGTGAGAGGGAGCTTGAATGTGTTACAGTGTGACAGGGAGATGGGAATGTGTTACAGTGTGACAAGGAACTGGGTGTGTGTTACAGTGTGACAGGGAGCTAGGATTGTGTTACAATGTAACAGGGAGCTGGGATTGTGTTACAGTGTGAGAGGGAGCTGGGAGTGTGTTACAGTTGACAGGGAGCTTGGAATGTGTTACAGTGTGACAGGGAACTGGGAGTATGTTACAGTGTGACAGGGAGCTAGGATTGTGTTACAATGTAACAGGGAGCTGGGATTGTGTTACAGTGTGAGAGGGAGCTGCGAGTGTGTTACAGTTGACAGGGAGCTTGGAATGTGTTACAGTGTGACAGGGAACTGGGAGTATGTTACAGTGTGACAGGGAGCTGGAATGTGTTACAGTGAGAAAGGGAGCTGGATTGTGTTACAGAGTGACAGGGATCTGGGAATGTGTTACAGTGTGACAGGGAGATGGGAATGTGTTACAGTGTGACAAGGAACTGGGTGTGTGCTACAATGTGACAGGGAGCTGGGAGTGTGTTACAGTGTGACAGTGAGCTTGGAATGTGTTACAGTGTGACAGGGCACTGGGAGTATGTTACAGTGTGACAGGGAGCTGGAATGTGTTACAGTGTGACAGGGAACTGGGAGTATGTTACAGTGTGACAGGGAGCTGGAATGTGTTACAATGTGACAGGGAACTGGGAGTATGTTACAGTGTGACAGGGAGCTGGAATGTGCTACAGTGTAAAAGAGAGCTAGGCATGTGTTACAAAGTGAGCGGGATCTGGGAATGGGTTACAATGTGACAGGGAGCTTGGAATGTGTTGAGGTGGGACAGGGAACTGGGAATAAAATACAGTGTGACAGGGAGCTGGAATGTGTTACAGAGTGAAAGGGAGCTGGGCATGTGTTACAGTGTGACATGGATGTGGGAATGTGTTACAGTGTGACAGGGAGCTGGGAGTGTGTTACAGTGTGGCAGGGCACTGGGAGAGTGTTATAGGTTGACAGGGAGCTGGGAGTATGTTAAAGTGTGACAGGGAGCTGGGAGTGTGTTACAGTGTGAGAGAGAGCTGGGAATGTGTACAGTGTGACAGGGAGCTGGGAGTGTGTTACATTGTGACAGGGAGCTGGGAGTGTGTTACAGTGTAACAGGGAGCTGGGAATGTGTTACAATCTGACAGGGTGCTGGGAGAGTGTTATAGGTTGACAGGGAGCTGGGAGTATGTTAAAGTGTGACAGGGAGCTGGGAATGTGTTACAATGTAACAGGGAGCTGGGAGTTTGTTACAGTGTAATAGGGAGCTGGGAGTGTTTTACAGTGTGACAGGGAGCTGGCAGTATGTTACAGTGTGACAGGGAGCTGGGAGTGTGTTACAATGTAACAGGGAGCTGGGAATGTGTTACAGTGTGAGAGGGAGCTGGGAGTGTGTTACAGTGTGACAGGGAGCTGGCAGTATGTTACAGTGTGACAGGGAGCTGGGAGTGTGTTACAGTGTAATAGGCAGCTGGGAGTGTGTTACAGTGTGACAGGGAGCTGGGAGTGTGTTACAGTGTGACAGGGAGTTGGAATGTATTACAGTGTGACAGGGAACTGTGAGTATGTTACAGTGTGACAGGGAGCTGGGAGTGTGTTATTGTGTGACAGGGAGCTGGGAGTGTGTTACAGTGTGGCTAGGAGCTGGGAGTGTGGTACAGTGTGAGAGGGAGCTGGGAGTGTGTTACATTGTGATATGGAGCTGGAATGTATTACAGTGTGACAGGGAGATGGGAATGTCTTACAGTGTGACAAGGAACTGAGAGTATGTTACAGTGTGACCGAGAGCTGGGAGTATGTTACAGTGGAACAGTGAGGTGGGAATGTGTTACAGTGTGACAAGGAACTGGGAGTGTGTTACAGTGTGACAAGGAACTGGGAGTGTGTTACAGTGTGACAGGGAGCTGGGGTATGTTAAAGAGGAACAGTGAGGTGGGAATGTGTTACAGTGTGACAAGGAACTGGGAGGGTGTTACAGTGTGACAGGGAACTGGGAGTGTGTTACAATGTAACAGGGAGCTGAGAGTGTTTTACAGTGTGAAAGGGAGTAGGGAGTGTGTTACAATGTGACAGGGAGCTGGGAGAGTGTTATAGGTTGACAGGGAGCTGGGAGTATGTAACAGTTTGAGAGTGAGCTGGGAATGTGTTACAATGTAACAGGGAGCTGGGAGTGTGTTACAGTGTAATAGGGAACTGGGAGTGTGTGACAGTGTGAGAGGGAGCTGGGAGTGTGTTACATTGTGACAGGGAGCTGGGAGAGTGTTACTGTGTAACAGGGAGCTGAGAGTGTGTTACAGTGCGGCAGGGCACTGGGAGAGTGTTATAGGTTGACAGGGAGCTGGGAGTATGTTAAAGTGTGACAGGGAGCTGGGAGTATGTTACAGTGTGAGAGAGAGCTGGGAATGTGTTACAATGTAACAGGTAGCTGAGAGTGTGTTACAGTGTAATAGGGAGCTGGGAGTGTGGTACAGTGTGACAGGGAGCTGGGAGTGTGGTACAGTGTGACAGGGAGTTGGGAGTGTGTTACATTGTGACAGGGAGCTGGGAGTGTGTTACAGTGTGACAGGGAGCTGGGAGTGTGTTACAATCTGACAGGGTGCTGGGAGGGTGTTATAGGTTGACAGGGAGCTGGGAGTATGTTAAAGTGTGACAGGGAGCTGGGAGTATGTTACAGTGTGAGAGAGAGCTGGGAGTATGTTACAATGTAACAGGGAGCTGGGAATGTGTTACAGTGTGAGAGGGAGTTGCAATGTGTTACAGTGTGACAGGGAATTGGGAGTATGTTACAGTGTGATGGGGAGCTGGTATGTGTTACAGTGTAAAAGGAAGCTGGGCGTGTGTTACAGAGTGACAGGGATCTGGGAATGTGTTACATTGTGAGAGGGAGCTTGAATGTGTTACAGTGTGACAGGGAGGTGGGAATGTGTTACAGTGTGACAGGGAACTGGGAGTATGTTACAGTGTGATGGGGAGCTGGAATGTGTTACACTGTAAAAGGAAGCTGGGCGTGTGTTACAGAGTGACAGGGATCTGGGAATGTGTTACAGTGTGAGAGGGAGTTGGAATGTGTTACAGTGTGACAGGGAACTGGGAGTATGTTACAGTGTGATGGGGAGCTGGAATGTGTTACAGTGTAAAAGGAAGCTGGCGTGTGTAACGGAGTGACAGGGATCTGGGAATGTGTTACAGTGTGAGAGGGAGCTTGAATGTGTTACAGTGTGACAGGAAGGTGGGAATGTGTTACAGTGTGAGAGGGAGCTTGAATGTGTTACAGTGTGACAGGGAGATGGGAATGTGTTACAGTGTGACAAGGAACTGGGTGTGTGTTACAGTGTGACAGGGAGCTAGGATTGTGTTACAATGTAACAGGGAGCTGGGATTGTGTTACAGTGTGAGAGGGAGCTGGGAGTGTGTTACAGTTGACAGGGAGCTTGGAATGTGTTACAGTGTGACAGGGAACTGGGAGTATGTTACAGTGTGACAGGGAGCTAGGATTGTGTTACAATGTAACAGGGAGCTGGGATTGTGTTACAGTGTGAGAGGGAGCTGGGAGTGTGTTACAGTTGACAGGGAGCTTGGAATGTGTTACAGTGTGACAGGGAACTGGGAGGATGTTACAGTGTGACAGGGAGCTGGGAGTATGTTACAGTGTGACAGGGAGCTGGAATGTGTTACAGTGAGAAAGGGAGCAGGATTGTGTTACAGAGTGACAGGGATCTGGGAATGTGTTACAGTGTGACAGGGAGATGGGAATGTGTTACAGTGTGACAAGGAACTGGGTGTGTGCTACCATGTGACAGGGAGCTGGGACTATGTTAAAGTGTGACAGGGAGCTGGGAGTATGTTACAGTGTGAGAGAGAGCTGGGAGTGTGTTACAATGTAACAGGGAGCTGGGAATGTGTTACAGTGTGAGAGGGAGCTGGGAGTGTGTTACAGTGTGACAGAGAGCTGGCAGTATGTTACAGTGTGACAGGGAGCTGGGAGTGTGTTACAGTGTAATAGGGAGCTGGGAGTGTGTTACAGTGTGACAGGGAGCTGGGAGTGTGTTACAGTGTGACAGGGAGTTGGAATGTATTACAGTGTGACAGGGAACTGTGAGTATGTTACAGTGTGACAGGGAGCTGGGTGTGTGTTATTGTGTGACAGGGAGCTGGGAGTGTGTTACAGTGTGAGAGGGAGTTGCAATGTGTTACAGTGTGACAGGGAATTGGGAGTATGTTACAGTGTGATGGGGAGCTGGAATGTGTTACAGTGTAAAAGGAAGCTGGGCGTGTGTTACAGAGTGACAGGGATCTGGGAATGTGTTACATTGTGAGAGGGAGCTTGAATGTGTTACAGTGTGACAGGGAGGTGGGAATGTGTTACAGTGTGACAAGGAACTGTGAGTATGTTACAGTGTGATGGGGAGCTGGAATGTGTTACAGTGGAAAAGGAAGCTGGGCGTATGTAACAGAGTGACAGGGATCTGGGAATGTGTTACAGTGTGAGAGGGAGCTTGAATGTGTTACAGTGTGACAGGGAGATGGGAATGTGTTACAGTGTGAGAGGGAGCTTGAATGTGTTACAGTGTGACAGGAAGGTGGGAATGTGTTACAGTGTGACAAGGAACTGGGTGTGTGTTACAGTGTGACAGGGAGCTAGGATTGTGTTACAATGTAACAGGGAGCTGGGATTGTGTTACAGTGTGAGAGGGAGCTGGGAGTGTGTTACAGTTGACAGGGAGCTTGGAATGTGTTACAGTGTGACAGGGAACTGGGAGCACGTTACAGTGTGACAGGGAGCTGGAATGTGTTACAGTGAGAAAGGGAGCTGGATTGTGTTACAGAGTGACAGGGATCTGGGAATGTGTTACAGTGTGACAGGGAGATGGGAATGTGTTACAGTGTGACAAGGAACTGGGTGTGTGCTACCATGTGACAGGGAGCTGGGGGTATGTTAAAGTGTGACAGGGAGCTGGGAGTATGTTACAGTGTGAGAGAGAGCTGGGAGTGTGTTACAATGTAACAGGGAGCTGGGAATGTGTTACAGTGTGAGAGGGAGCTGGGAGTGTGTTACAGTGTGACAGAGAGCTGGCAGTATGTTACAGTGTGACAGGGAGCTGGGAGTGTGTTACAGTGTGAGAGGGAGCTGGGAGTGTGTTACAGTGTGACAGAGAGCTGGCAGTATGTTACAGTGTGACAGGGAGCTGGGAGTGTGTTACAGTGTGACAGGGAGTTGGAATGTATTACAGTGTGACAGGGAACTGTGAGTATGTTACAGTGTGACAGGGAGCTGGGAGTGTGTTATTGTGTGACAGGGAGCTGGGAGTGTGTTACAGTGTGAGAGGGAGTTGCAATGTGTTACAGTGTGACAGGGAATTGGGAGTATGTTACAGTGTGATGGGGAGCTGGAATGTGTTACAGTGTAAAAGGAAGCTGGGCGTGTGTTTGAGTGACAGGGATCTGGGAATGTGTTACATTGTGAGAGGGAGCTTGAATGTGTTACAGTGTGACAGGGAGGTGGAAATGTGTTACAGTGTGACAGGGAACTGGGAGTATGTTACAGTGTGATGGGGAGCTGGAATGTGTTACAGTGTAAAAGGAAGCTGGGCGTGTGTTACAGAGTGACAGGGATCTGGGAATGTGTTACAGTGTGAGAGGGAGTTGGAATGTGTTACAGTGTGACAGGTAACTGGGAGTATGTTACAGTGTGATGGGGAGCTGGAATGTGTTACAGTTTAAAAGGAAGCTGGGCGTGTGTAACAGAGTGACAGGGATCTGGGAATGTGTTACAGTGTGAGAGGGAGCTTGAATGTGTTACAGTGTGACAGGGAGATGGGAATGTGTTACAGTGTGACAAGGAACTGGGCGTGTGTTACAGTGTGACAGGGAGCTAGGATTGTGTTACAATGTAACAGGGAGCTGGGATTGTGTTACAGTGTGAGAGGGAGCTGGGAGTGTGTTACAGTTGACAGGGAGCTTGGAATGTGTTACAGTGTGACAGGGAACTGGGAGTATGTTACAGTGTGACAGGGAGCTAGGATTGTGTTACAATGTAACAGGGAGCTGGGATTGTGTTACAGTGTGAGAGGGAGCTGGGAGTGTGTTACAGTTGACAGGGAGCTTGGAATGTGTTACAGTGTGACAGGGAACTGGGAGTATGTTACAGTGTGACAGGGAGCTGGAATGTGTTACAGTGAGAAAGGGAGCTGTATTGTGTTACAGAGTGACAGGGATCTGGGAATGTGTTACAGTGTGACAGGGAGATGGGAATGTGTTACAGTGTGACAAGGAACTGGGTGTGTGCTACAATGTGACAGGGAGCTGGGAGTGTATTACAGTGTGACAGTGAGCTTGGAATGTGTTACAGTGTGACAGGGCACTGGGAGTATGTTACAGTGTGACAGGGAGCTGGAATGTGTTACAGTGTGACAGGGAACTGGGAGTATGTTACAGTGTGACAGGGAGCTGGAATGTGTTACAATGTGACAGGGAGCTGGGAGTATGTTACAGTGTGACAGGGAGCTGGAATGTGCTACAGTGTAAAAGAGAGCTGGGCATGTGTTACAAAGTGAGCGGGATCTGGGAATGGGTTACAATGTGACAGGGAGCTTGGAATGTGTTGCAGTGGGACAGGGAACTGGGAATAAAATACAGTGTGACAGGGAGCTGGAATGTGTTACAGAGTGAAAGGGAGCTGGGCGTGTGTTACAGTGTGACATGGATGTGGGAATGTGTTACAGTGTGACAGGGAGCTGGGAGTGTGTTACAGTGTGACAGGGAGATGAGAGTGTGATACAGTGTGACAGGGAGCTGGGAATTTATTACAGTGTGACAAGGAACTGGTTGTGTGTTACAGTGTGACAGGGAGCTGGGAGTATGTTACAGTGTGACAGGGAGATGGGAATTTATTACAGTATGACAAGGAACTGGGAGTGTGTTACAGTGTGACAGGGAGCTGGGAGTATGTTACAGTGTGAGAGGGAGATGGAAATGTATTACAGTGTGACAAGGAACTGGGAGTGTGTTACAGTGTGACAGGGAGTTGGGAGTATGTTACAGTGTGACAGGGAGATGGGAATGTGTTGCAGTGTGACAAGGAACTAGGAGTGTTTTACAGTGTGAGAGGGAGCTGGGAGTGTGTTACAGTGTGACAGGGAACTGGGAGAGTGTTACAATATAACAGGGAGCTGGGATTGTGTTACAGTGTGACCGGGAGCTGGGAGTATATTACAGTGTGACAGAGAGCTGGGAATTTGTTACAGTGTGACAAGGAGCTGGGAGTATGTTACAGTGTGACAGGGAGTTGGGAGAGTGTTACAGTGTGACAGGGAGCTTGGAATGTGTTACAGTGTGACAGGGAGCTGGGAGTATGTTACAGTGTGACAGGGAGCTGGAATGTGTTACAGTGAGAAAGGGATCTGGGAATGTGTTATAATGTGACAGGGAGCTGGGAGTATGTTACAGTGTGACAGGGAGCTGGGAGTGTGTTACATTGTGACAGGGAGCTGGGAGAGAGTTACAGTGTGGCAGCGAGCTGGGAGAGTGTTACTGTGTAACAGGGAGCTGAGAGTGTGTTACAGTGCGGCAGGGCACTGGGAGAGTGTTATAGGTTGACAGGGAGCTGGGAGTATGTTAAAGTGTGACAGGGAGCTGGGAGTATGTTACAGTGTGAGAGAGAGCTGGGAATGTGTTACAATGTAACAGGGAGCTGGGAGTGTGTTATAGTGTAATAGGGAGCTGGGAGTGTGGTACAGTGTGACAGAGAGCTGGGAGTGTGGTACAGTGTGACAGGGAGTTGGAATGTATTACAGTGTGACAGGGAACTGTGAGTATGTTACAGTGTGACAGGGAGTTGGGAGTGTGTTACATTGTGACAGGGAGCTGGGAGTGTGTTACAGTGTGACAGGGAGCTGGGAGTGTGTTACAATCTGACAGGGTGCTGGGAGAGTGTTATAGGTTGACAGGGAGCTGGGAGTATGTTAAAGTGTGACAGGGAGCTGGGAGTATGTTACAGTGTGAGAGAGAGCTGGGAGTGTGTTACAATGTAACAGGGAGCTGGGAGTGTGTTACAGTGTGACAGGGAGCTGGGAGTGTGTTACAGTGTGGCTAGGAGCTGGGAGTGTGGTACAGTGTGAGAGGGAGCTGGGAGTGTGTTACATTGTGATATGGAGCTGGAATGTATTACAGTGTGACAGGGAGATGGGAATGTCTTACTGTGTGACAAGGAACTGAGAGTATGTTACAGTGTGACCGAGAGCTGGGAGTATGTTACAGTGGAACAGTGAGGTGGGAATGTGTTACAGTGTGACAAGGAACTGGGAGTGTGTTACAGTGTGACGGGGAGCTGGGAGTATGTTACAGTGGAACAGTGAGGTGGGAATGTGTTACAGTGTGACAAGGAACTGGGTGTGTGTTACAGTGTGACAGGGAACTGGGAGTGTGTTACAATGAAACAGGGAGCTGAGAGTGTTTTACAGTGTGAAAGGGAGTTGGGAGTGTGTTACAATGTGACAGGGTGCTGGGAGAGTGTTATAGGTTGACAGGGAGCTGGGAGTATGTTAAAGTGTGACAGGGAGCTGGGAGTATGTTACAGTGTGAGAGAGAGCTGGGAATGTGTTACAATGTAACAGGGAGCTGGGAGTGTGTTACAGTGTAATAGGGAGCTGGGAGTGTGTTACAGTGTGAGAGGGAGCTGGGAGTGTGTTACATTGTGACAGGGAGCTGGGAGAGAGTTACAGTGTGGCAGGGAGCTGGGAGAGTGTTACTGTGTAACAAGGAGCTGAGAGTGTGTTACAGTGTGGCAGGGCACTGGGAGAGTGTTATAGGTTGACAGGGAGCTGGGAGTATGTTAAAGTGTGACAGGGAGCTGGGAGTATGTTACAGTGTGAGAGAGAGCTGGGAATGTGTTACAATGTAACAGGGAGCTGGGAGTGTGTTACAGTGTAATAGGGAGCTGGGAGTGTGTTACAGTGTGAGAGGGAGCTGGGAGTGTGTTACATTGTGACAGGGAGCTGGGAGAGAGTTACAGTGTGGCAGGGAGCTGGGAGAGTGTTACTGTGTAACAGGGAGCTGAGAGTGTGTTACAGTGTGGCAGGGCACTGGGAGAGTGTTATAGGTTGACAGGGAGCTGGGAGTATGTTAAAGTGTGACAGGGAGCTGGGAGTATGTTACAGTGTGAGAGAGAGCTGGGAATGTGTACAATGTAACAGGGAGCTGGGAGTGTGTTACAGTGTAATCGGGAGCTGGGAGTGTGTTACAGTGTGAGAGGGAGCTGGGAGTGTGTTACATTGTGACAGGGAGCTGGGAATGTGTTACAGTGTAACAGGGAGCTGGGAGTGTGTTACAATGTGACAGGGTGCTGGGAGAGTGTTATAGGTTGACAGGGAGCTGGGAGTATGTTAAAGTGTGACAGGGAGCTGGGAATGTGTTACAATGTAACAGGGAGCTGGGAGTGTGTTACAGTGTAATAGGGAGGTGGGAGTGTGTTACAGTGTGACAGGGAGCTGGCAGTATGTTACAGTGTGACAGGGAGCTGGGAGTGTGTTACAATGTAACAGGGAGCTGGGAATGTGTTACAGTGTGAGAGGGAGCTGGCAGTATGTTACAGTGTGACAGGGAGCTGGGAGTGTGTTACAGTGTAATAGGCAGCTGGGAGTGTGTTACATTGTGACAGGGAGCTGGGAGTGTGTTACAGTGTGACAGGGAGTTGGAATGTATTACAGTGTGACAGGGAACTGTGAGTATGTTACAGTGTGACAGGGAGCTGGGAGTGTGTTATTGTGTGACAGGGAGCTGGGAGTGTGTTACAGTGTGTCTAGGAGCTGGGAGTGTGGTACAGTGTGAGAGGGAGCTGGGAGTGTGTTACACTGTGATATGGAGCTGGAATGTATTACAGTGTGACAGGGAGATGGGAATGTCTTACAGTGTGACAAGGAACTGAGAGTATGTTCCAGTGTGACCGAGAGCTGGGAGTATGTTACAGTGGAACAGTGAGGTGGGAATGTGTTACAGTGTGACAAGGAACTGGGAGTGTGTTACAGTGTGACAGGGAGCTGGGGTATGTTAAAGTGGAACAGTGAGGTGGGAATGTGTTACAGTGTGACAAGGAACTGGGAGTGTGTTACAGTGTGACAAAGAACTGAGAGTGTGTTACAATGTAACAGGGTGCTGAGAGTGTTTTACAGTGTGAAAGGGAGTTGGGAGTGTGTTACAATGTGACAGGGAGCTGGGAGAGTGTTATAGGTTGACAGGGAGCTGGGAGTATGTTACAGTTTGAGAGTGAGCTGGGAATGTGTTACAATGTAACAGGGAGCTGGGAGTGTGTTACAGTGTAATAGGGAACTGGGAGTGTGTTACAGTGTGAGAGGGAGCTGGGAGTGTGTTACATTGTGACAGGGAGCTGGGAGAGAGTTACAGTGTGGCAGCGAGCTGGGAGAGTGTTACTGTGTAACAGGGAGCTGAGAGTGTGTTACAGTGCGGCAGGGCACTGGGAGAGTGTTATAGGTTGACAGGGAGCTGGGATTATGTTAAAGTGTGACAGGGAGCTGGGAGTATGTTACAGTGTGAGAGAGAGCTGGGAATGTGTTACAATGTAACAGGGAGCTGGGAGTGTGTTACAGTGTAATAGGGAGCTGGGAGTGTGGTACAGTGTGACAGGGAGCTGGGAGTGTGGTACAGTGTGACAGGGAGTTGGGAGTGTGTTACATTGTGACAGGGAGCTGGGAATGTGTTACAGTGTAACAGGGAGCTGGGAGTGTGTTACAATGTGACAGGGTGCTGGGAGAGTGTTATAGGTTGACAGGGAGCTGGGAGTATGTTAAAGTGTGACAGGGAGCTGGGAATGTGTTACAATGTAACAGGGAGCTGGGAGTGTGTTACAGTGTAATAGGGAGGTGGGAGTGTGTTACAGTGTGACAGGGAGCTGGCAGTATGTTACAGTGTGACAGGGAGCTGGGAGTGTGTTACAATGTAACAGGGAGCTGGGAATGTGTTACAGTGTGAGAGGGACCTGGCAGTATGTTACAGTGTGACAGGGAGCTGGGAGTGTGTTACAGTGTAATAGGCAGCTGGGAGTGTGTTACAGTGTGACAGGGAGCTGGGAGTGTGTTACAGTGTGACAGGGAGTTGGAATGTATTACAGTGTGACAGGGAACTGTGAGTATGTTACAGTGTGACAGGGAGCTGGGAGTGTGTTATTGTGTGACAGGGAGCTGGGAGTGTGTTACAGTGTGGCTCGGAGCTGGGAGTGTGGTACAGTGTGAGAGGGAGCTGGGAGTGTGTTACACTGTGATATGGAGCTGGAATGTATTACAGTGTGACAGGGAGATGGGAATGTCTTACAGTGTGACAAGGAACTGAGAGTATGTTCCAGTGTGACCGAGAGCTGGGAGTATGTTACAGTGGAACAGTGAGGTGGGAATGTGTTACAGTGTGACAAGGAACTGGGAGTGTGTTACAGTGTGACAGGGAGCTGGGGTATGTTAAAGTGGAACAGTGAGGTGGGAATGTGTTACAGTGTGACAAGGAACTGGGAGTGTGTTACAGTGTGACAAAGAACTGAGAGTGTGTTACAATGTAACAGGGAGCTGAGAGTGTTTTACAGTGTGAAAGGGAGTTGGGAGTGTGTTACAATGTGACAGGGAGCTGGGAGAGTGTTATAGGTTGACAGGGAGCTGGGAGTATGTTACAGTTTGAGAGTGAGCTGGGAATGTGTTACAATGTAACAGGGAGCTGGGAGTGTGTTACAGTGTAATAGGGAACTGGGAGTGTGTTACAGTGTGAGAGGGAGCTGGGAGTGTGTTACATTGTGACAGGGAGCTGGGAGAGAGTTACAGTGTGGCAGCGAGCTGGGAGAGTGTTACTGTGTAACAGGGAGCTGAGAGTGTGATACAGTGCGGCAGGGCACTGGGAGAGTGTTATAGGTTGACAGGGAGCTGGGATTATGTTAAAGTGTGACAGGGAGCTGGGAGTATGTTACAGTGTGAGAGAGAGCTGGGAATGTGTTACAATGTAACAGGGAGCTGGGAGTGTGTTACAGTGTAATCGGGAGCTGGGAGTGTGGTACAGTGTGACAGGGAGCTGGGAGTGTGGTACAGTGTGACAGGGAGTTGGGAGTGTGTTACATTGTGACAGGGAGCTGGGAGTGTGTTACAGTGTGACAGGGAGCTGGGAGTGTGTTACAATCTGACAGGGTGCTGGGAGAGTGTTATAGGTTGACAGGGAGCTGGGAGTATTTTAAAGTGTGACAGGGAGCTGGGAGTATGTTACAGTGTGAGAGAGAGCTGGGAGTGTGTTACAATGTAACAGGGAGCTGGGAATGTGTTACAGTGTGAGAGGGAGCTGGGAGTGTGTTACAGTGTGAGAGGGAGCTGGGAGTGTGTTACAGTGTGACAGGGAGCTGGGAGTGTGTTACAGTGTGACAGGGAGTTGGAATGTATTACAGTGTGACAGGGAACTATGAGTATGTTACAGTGTGACAGGGAGCTGGGAGTGTGTTATTGTGTGACAGGGAGCTGGGAGTGTGTTACAGTGTGAGAGGGCGTTGCATTGTGTTACAGTGTGACAGGGAATTGGGAGTATGTTACAGTGTGATGGGGACCTGGAATGTGTTACAGTGTAAAAGGAAGCTGGGCATGTGTTACAGAGTGACAGGGATCTGGGAATGTGTTACATTGTGAGAGGGAGCTTGAATGTGTTACAGTGTGACAGGGAGGTGGGAATGTGTTACAGTGTGACAGGGAACTGGGAGTATGTTACAGTGTGATGGGGAGCTGGAATGTGTTACACTGTAAAAGGAAGCTGGGCATATGTTACAGAGTGACAGGGATCTGGGAATGTGTTACAGTGTGAGAGGGAGTTGGAATGTGTTACAGTGTGACAGGGAACTGGGAGTATGTTACAGTGTGATGGGGAGCTGGAATGTGTTACAGTGTAAAAGGAAGCTGGGCGTGTGTAACAGAGTGACAGGGATCTGGGAATGTGTTACAGTGTGAGAGGGAGCTTGAATGTGTTACAGTGTGACAGGGAGATGGGAATGTGTTACAGTGTGACAAGGAACTGGGTGTGTGTTACAGTGTGACAGGGAGCTAGGATTGTGTTACAATGTAACAGGGAGCTGGGATTGTGTTACAGTGTGAGAGGGAGCTGGGAGTGTGTTACAGTTGACAGGGAGCTTGGAATGTGTTACAGTGTGACAGGGAACTGGGAGTATGTTACAGTGTGACAGGGAGCTAGGATTGTGTTACAATGTAACAGGGAGCTGGGATTGTGTTACAGTGTGAGAGGGAGCTGGGAGTATGTTACAGTGTGACGGGGAGATGGGAATGTGTTACAGTGTGACAAGGAACTGGGTGTGTGCTACCATGTGACAGGGAGCTGGGAGTATGTTAAAGTGTGACAGGGAGCTGGGAGTATGTTACAGTGTGAGAGAGAGCTGGGAGTGTGTTACAATGTAACAGGGAGCTGGGAATGTGTTACAGTGTGAGAGGGAGCTGGGAGTGTGTTACAGTGTGACAGAGAGCTGGCAGTATGTTACAGTGTGACAGGGAGCTGGGAGTGTGTTACAGTGTAATAGGGAGCTGGGAGTGTGTTACAGTGTGACAGGGAGCTGGGAGTGTGTTACAGTGTGACAGGGAGTTGGAATGTATTACAGTGTGACAGGGAACTGTGAGTATGTTACAGTGTGACAGGGAGCTGGAATGTGTTACAGTGTAAAAGGAAGCTGGGCGTGTATTACAGAGTGACAGGGATCTGGGAATGTGTTACATTGTGAGAGGGAGCTTGAATGTGTTACAGTGTGACAGGGAGCTGGGAGTGTGTTACAGTGTGACAGGGAGGTGGGAATGTGTTACAGTGTGACAGGGAACTGGGAGTATGTTACAGTGTGATGGGGAGCTGGAATGTGTTACAGTGTAAAAGGAAGCTGGGCGTGTGTTACAGAGTGACAGGGATCTGGGAATGTGTTACAGTGTGAGAGGGAGTTGGAATGTGTTACAGTGTGACAGGGAACTGGGAGTATGTTACAGTGTGATGGGGAGCTGGAATGTGTTACAGTGTAAAAGGAAGCTGGGCGTGTGTAACAGAGTGACAGGGATCTGGGAATGTGTTACAGTGTGAGAGGGAGCTTGAATGTGTTACAGTGTGACAGGGAGGTGGGAATGTGTTACAGTGTGACAGGAAGGTGGGAATGTGTTACAGTGTGAGAGGGAGCTTGAATGTGTTACAGTGTGACAGGGAGATGGGAATGTGTTACAGTGTGACAAGGAACTGGGTGTGTGTTACAGTGTGACAGGGAGCTAGGATTGTGTTACAATGTAACAGGGAGCTGGGATTGTGTTACAGTGTGAGAGGGAGCTGGGAGTGTGTTACAGTTGACAGGGAGCTTGGAATGTGTTACAGTGTGACAGGGAACTGGGAGTATGTTACAGTGTGACAGGGAGCTAGGATTGTGTTACAATGTAACAGGGAGCTGGGATTGTGTTACAGTGTGAGAGGGAGCTGCGAGTGTGTTACAGTTGACAGGGAGCTTGGAATGTGTTACAGTGTGACAGGGAACTGGGAGTATGTTACAGTGTGACAGGGAGCTGGAATGTGTTACAGTGAGAAAGGGAGCTGGATTGTGTTACAGAGTGACAGGGATCTGGGAATGTGTTACAGTGTGACAGGGAGATGGGAATGTGTTACAGTGTGACAAGGAACTGGGTGTGTGCTACAATGTGACAGGGAGCTGGGAGTGTGTTACAGTGTGACAGTGAGCTTGGAATGTGTTACAGTGTGACAGGGCACTGGGAGTATGTTACAGTGTGACAGGGAGCTGGGAGTATGTTACAGTGTGACAGGGAGCTGGAATGTGCTACAGTGTAAAAGAGAGCTGGGCATGTGTTACAAAGTGAGCGGGATCTGGGAATGGGTTACAATGTGACAGGGAGCTTGGAATGTGTTGCAGTGGGACAGGGAACTGGGAATAAAATACATTGTGACAGGGAGCTGGAATGTGTTACAGAGTGAAAGGGAGCTGGGCGTGTGTTACAGTGTGACATGGATGTGGGAATGTGTTACAGTGTGACAGGGAGCTGGGAGTGTTATACAGTGTGACAGGGAGATGAGAGTGTGATACAGTGTGACAGGGAGCTGGGAATTTATTACAGTGTGACAAGGAACTGGTTGTGTGTTACAGTGTGACAGGGAGCTGGGAGTATGTTACAGTGTGACAGGGAGATGGGAATTTATTACAGTATGACAAGGAACTGGGAGTGTGTTACAGTGTGACAGGGAGCTGGGAGTATGTTACAGTGTGAGAGGGAGATGGAAATGTATTACAGTGTGACAAGGAACTGGGAGTGTGTTACAGTGTGACAGGGAGTTGGGAGTATGTTACAGTGTGACAGGGAGATGGGAATGTGTTGCAGTGTGACAAGGAACTAGGAGTGTTTTACAGTGTGAGAGGGAGCTGGGAGTGTGTTACAGTGTGACAGGGAACTGGGAGAGTGTTACAATATAACAGGGAGCTGGGATTGTGTTACAGTGTGACCGGGAGCTGGGATTGTGTTACAGTGTGACCGGGAGCTGGGAGTATATTACAGTGTGACAGAGAGCTGGGAATTTGTTACAGTGTGACAAGGAGCTGGGAGTATGTTACAGTGTGACAGGGTGTTGGGAGAGTGTTACAGTGTGACAGGGAGCTTGGAATGTGTTACAGTGTGACAGGGAGCTGGGAGTATGTTACAGTGTGACAGGGAGCTGGAATGTGTTACAGTGAGAAAGGGATCTGGGAATGTGTTATAATGTGACAGGGAGCTGGGAGTATGTTACAGTGTGACAGGGAGCTGGGAGTGTGTTACAATGTAACAGGGAGCTGGGAGTGTGTTGCAGTGTGAGAGGGAGCTGGGAGTGTGATACAGTGTGACAGGGAGCTGGGTGAGTCTTACAATGTGAGAGGGAGCTGGGAGGGTATTACAGTGTGAGAGAGTGCGAGGACTGTGTTTCAGTGTGACAGGGAGTTGGGTGTGTGTTACAGTGTGAGAGGGAGCTGGAAGTGTGTTGGAGTGTGACAGGTAGCTGGGAGTGTGTTACAGAGTTACAGGGAGCTGGGACTGTGTTACTGATTGACCAGGAGCTGGAAGTGTGTTGGAGTGTGACAGGGAGCTGGGAATGTGCTCCAGTGTAACAGGGAGCTGGGAGTATGTTACATTGTGAGAGGGAGCTGGGAGTGTGTTCCAGTGTGACAAGGAGCTTGGAATGTGTTACAGTGTGACAGGGAACTGGGAGTATGTTATAGTGTGACAAGGAGATGGGAGTGTTTTACAGTGTGAGTGGGAGTTGGGAGTGTGTTACAGTGTAACAGGGAGCTGGGAGTGTGTTACAGTGTAAAAGGGAGCTGGGCGTGTGTTACAGAGTGACAGGGATCTGGGAATGTGTAACTATGTGATAGGGAGCTGGGAGTGTGTTACAGTGTGACAGAGACCTGGGAGAGTGTTATCGTGTGACAAGGAGCTGGGAGTGTGTTACAGTGTAATAGGGAGCTGGGAGTGTGTTACAGTGTGACAGGGAGCTGGGAGTGTGTTACAGTGTGACAGGGAGTTGGAATGTATTACAGTGTGACAGGGAACTGTGAGTATGTTACAGTGTGACAGGGAGCTGGGAGTGTGTTATTGTGTGACAGAGAGCTGGGAGTGTGTTACAGTGTGACTAGGAGCTGGGAGTGTGGTACTGTGTGAGAGGGAGCTGGGAGTGTGTTACATTGTGATATGGAGCTGGAATGTATTACAGTGTGACAGGGAGATGGGAATGTCTTACAGTGTGACAAGGAACTGAGGGTATGTTACAGTGTGACCGAGAGCTGGGAGTATGTTACAGTGGAACAGTGAGGTGGGAATGTGTTACAGTGTGACAGAGACCTGGCAGAGTGTTACAGTGTGACAGGGAGCTGGGAGTATGTTACAATGTAACAGGGAGCTGGGAGTGTGTTGCAGTGTGAGAGGGATCTAGGAGTGTGTTACAGTGTGATAGGGAGCTGGGTGAGTCTTACAATGTGAGAGGGAGCTGGGACTGTGTTTCAGTGTTACAGGGAGTTGGGAGTGTGTTATAGCGTGAGAGGGAGCTGGAAGTGTGTTATAGTGTGACAGGGAGCTGGGAGTGTGTTACAGAGTTACAGGAAGCTGGGAGTGCGTTACCATGTGACAAGGAGCTGGTAGTGTGTTTCAGATTGACCGGGAGCTGGAATTGTGTTGGAGTGTGACAGGGAGCTGGGAATGTGTTCCAGTGTGACAGGGAGCTGGGAGTGTGTTACAGTGTAACATGGAGCTGGAATGTGTTACAGTGTAAAAGAGAGCTAGGAGTGTGTTACAGTGTGACAAGGAACTGGGTGTGTGTTACAGTGTAACTGGGAGATGGGAATGTGTTACAGTGTAACAAGGAACTGGGAGTGTGTTACAGTGTGACAGGGAGATGGGAGTGTGTTACAGTGTGACAAGGAACTGTGAGTGTGTTACAGTGTGACAGGGAGCTGGGACTGTGTTACAATGTAAAAGGGAGCTGGGAGTGTTTTAAAGTGTGAGAGGGAGCTGGGAGTATGTTACAGTGTGACAGGGAGCTGGGAGTATGTTACAGTGTGAGAGGGAGCTGGGAATGTGTTACAATGTAACAGGGAGCTGGGAGTGTGTTACAGTGTGAGAGGGAGCTGGGAGTGTGTTACAGTGTGAGAGGGAGCTGGGAATGTGTTACAATGTAACAGGGAGCTGGGAGTGTGTTACAGTGTGACAGAGAGCTGGGTGAGTCTTACAATGTGAGAAGGAGCTGGGAGTCTGTTACAGAGTGACAGGGATCTGGGAATGTGTTACAGTGTGACAGGGAACTGGGAGTATGTAACAGTGTGACAGGGAGTTGGAATATGTTACAGTGTGAAAGGGAGCTGGGCGTGTGTTACAGAGTGAAAGGGATCTGGGAATGTGTTACAGTGTGATAGGGATCTGGGCATGTGTTAAAGAGTGAGTGGGATCTGGGAATGTGTTACAAAGTGACGGGAGCTCAGAGGGTGTTACAGTGTAACAGGAATCTAGGAATGTTTTAGAGTGTGACAGGGAGAAGGGAATGTGTTACAGTGTGACAGGGAGCTGGACGTATGTTACAGTGTGACAGCGAGCTGGGAGTGTGTTACAGTGTGACAGGGAGCTTGGAATGTGTTACAGTGTGACAGGAACTGGGAGTATGTTACAATGTAACAGGGAGCTGAGAGTTTTTACAGAGTGAGAGGGAGCTGGGCGTGTGTTACTATGTGACAGGGATCTGGGAGAGTGTTACAATATAACAGGGAGCTGGGATTGTGTTACAGTGTGAGAGGGAGCTGGGGGTATGTTACAGTGTGACAGGGAGCATGTTACAGTGTGACAGGGAGCTGGGAATTTGTTATAGTGTGACAGGGAACTGGGAGTATGTTACAGTGTGACAGAGAGCTTGGAATGTGTTACAGTGTGACAGGGAACTGGGAGTATGTTACACTGTGAGAGGGAGCTGGAAAGTGTTGCAGTGTGACAGGGAGTCTGGGATTGTGTTACAGTGTGACAGGGAGATGAGAGTGTGTTACAGGGTGACAGGGAGATGGGAATGTGTTACAGTGTGACAAGGAACTGGGTGTGTGTTACAGTGTGACAGGGAGCTGCGAGTATGTTACAGTGTGACAGGGAGATGGGAATGTGTCACAGTGTGACAAGGAACTGGGAGTGTGTTACAGTGTGACAGGGAGCTGGGAGTATGTTACAGTGTGACAGGGAGCTGGGGATTTGTTATAGTGTGACAGGGAGCTGGGAGTATGTTACAGTGTGACAGGGAGATGGGAATGTGTTACAGTGTGACAGGGAGCTGGGAATGTGTTACAGTGTGACAGGGAACTGGGAGTCTGTTACAATGTAACAGGGAGCTGAGAGTTTTTACAGTGTGAGAGGGAGCTGGGCGTGTGTTACTATCTGACAGGGATCTGGGAGAGTGTTACAATATAACAGGGAGCTGGGGGTATGTTACAGTGTGACAGGGAGCATGTTACAGTGTGACAGGGAGCTGGGAATTTGTTATAGTGTGACAGGGAGCTGGGTGTGTGTTACAGTGTGACAGGGAGCTTGGAATGTGTTACAGTGTGACAGGGAATGGGAGTACGTTACACTGTGAGAGGGAGCTGGAATGTGTTGCAGTGTGACAAGGAGTCTGGGATTGTGTTACAGTGTGACAGGGAGATGAGAGTGTGTTACAGGGTGACAAGGAACTGGGCGTGTGTTACAGTGTGACAGGGAGCTGCGAGTATGTTACAGTGTGACAGGGAGATGGAAAGGTGTTACAGTGTGACAGGGAACTGGTAGTGTGTTACAGTGTGACAGGGAGCTGCGAGTATGTTACAGTGTGACAGGGAGATGGAAAGGTGTTACAGTGTGACAGGGAACTGGTAGTGTGTTACAGTGTGACAGGGAGATGGGAATGTGTTACAGTGTGACAAGGAACTGGGAGTGTGTTACAGTGTGACAGGGAGCTGGGAGTGTGTTACAATGTCACAGGGAGCTGAGAGTGTTTGCAGTGTGAGAGGGAGCTGGATGTGTGTTACTATGTGACAGGGAGCTGGGAGAGTGTTACAATATAACAGGGAGCTGGCATTGTGTTACACTGTGAGAGGGAGCTGGGAGTATGTTACAGTGTGACAGGGAGCATGTTACAGTGTGACAGGGAGCTGGGGATTTGTTATAGTGTGACAGGGAGCTGGGAGTATGTTACAGTGTGAGAGGGAGCTGGGAGTGTGTTACAGTGTGAGAGGGAGCTGGAAGTGTGTTGGAGTGTGACAGGTAGCTGGGAGTGTGTTACAGAGTTACAGGGAGCTGGGAGTGTGTTACAGATTGACCCGGGGCTGGAAGTGTGTTGGAGTGTGACAGGGAGCTGGGAATGTGCACCAGTGTGACAAGGAGCTGGGAGTATGTTACATTGTGAGAGGGAGCTGGGAGTGTGTTACAGTGTGACAGGGAGCGTGGAATGTGTTACAGTGTGACAGGGAACTGGGAGTATGTTACAGTGTGACAGGGAGCTGGAATGTGTTACAGTGTGAAAGGGAGCTGGGCGTGTGTTACAGCATGACAGTGATCTGGGAATGTGTTACAGAGTGATAGGGAGCTGGGAGTGTGTTACAGAGTGACAGGTATCTGGGCATGAGTTACAGAGTGAGTGGGATCTGGGAATGTGTTACACTGTGACAGGGAGCTCGGAGGGTGCTACAGTGTAACAGGGATCTGGGAATGTTTTAGAGTGTGACAGGGATATGGGAATGTGTTACAGTGTGACAGGGAGCTGGAAGTATGTTACAGTGTGACAGGGAGCTGGGAGTGTGTTACAGTGTGACAGGGAGCGTGGAATGTGTTACAGTGTGACAGGGAACTGGGAGCATGTTACAATGTGACAGGGAGCTGGAATTTGTTACAGTGTGACAGGGAGCCTGGGAATGTGTTACAGTGTGACAGGGAGATGTGAGTGTGTTACAGGGTGACAGGGAGATGGGAATGTGTTACAGTGTGACAAAGAACTGGGTATGTGTTACAGTGTGACAGGGAGCTGGGAGTATGTTACAGTGTGATAGGGAGATGGAAATGTGTTACAGTGTGACAAGGAACTGGGAGTGTGTTACAGTGTGACAGGAAGCTGGGTGTATGTAACAGTGTGACAGGGAGATGGGAATGTGTTACAGTGTGCCAAGGAACTGGGAGTGTGTTACAGTGTGACAGGCAGCTGGGAGTGTGTTACATTGTAAAAGGGAGCTGAGAGTTTTTACAGTGTGAGAGGGAGCTGGGCGTGTGTTACTATGTGACAGGGATCTGGGAGAGTGTTACAATATAACAGGGAGCTGGGATTGTGTTACAGTGTGAGAGGGAGCTGGGAGTATGTTACAGTGTGACAGGGAGCATGTTACAGTGTGACAGGGAGCTGGGAGTATGTTACAGTGTGACAGGGAGCTTGGAATCTGTTACAGTGTGACAGCAAGTATGTTACAGTGTGACAGGGAGCTGGAATGTGTTACAGTGTAAAAGAGAGCTGGGCATGTGTTACAGAGTGAGAGGGATCTGGGAGTGTGTCACAGTGTGACAGGGAGATGGGAATGTCTTACAGTGTGACAAGGAACTGGGAGGGTGTTATAGTGTGACAGGGAGCTGGGAGTATGTTACAGTGTGACAGAGAGATGGGAATGTGTTACAGTGTGACAGGGAGCTCGGAGTATGTTACAGTGTGACAAGGAACTGGGGAGTGTGTTACAGTGTGACAGGGAGGTGGGAGTGTGTTGCAGTGTGAGAGGGAGCTGGGTGAGTCTTACAATGTGAGAGGGAGCTGGGAGGGTGTTACAGTGCAACAGGGAGCGGTGGACTGTGTTTCAGTGTGACAGGGAGTTGGGAGTGTGTTACAATGTGAGAGGGAGCTGGAAGTGTGTAGGAGTGTGACAGGTATCTGGGAGTGTGTTACAGAGCTACAGGGAGCTGGGAGTGTGTTACAGATTGACCGGGAGCTGGAAGTGTGTTGGAGTGTGACAGGGGGCTGGGAATGTGCACCAGTGTAACAGGGAGCAGGGAGTATGTTACATTGTGAGAGGGAGCTGGGAGTGTGTTACAGTGTGATAGGGAGCTGGGAGTGTGTTACAGAGTGACAGGGATCTGGGCATGTGTTACAGAGTGAGTGGGATCTTGGAATGTGTTACACTGTGACAGGGAGCTCGGAGGGTGTTACAGTGTAACAGGGATCTGGGAATGTTTTAGAGTGTGACAGGGATATGGGAATGTGTTACAGTGTGACAGGAAGCGTGGAATGTGTTACAGTGTGACAGGGAACTGGGAGCATGTTACAGTGTGACAGGGAGCTGGAATTTGTTACAGTGTGACAGGGAGTCTGGGAATGTGTTACAGTGTGACAGGGAGATGTGAGTGTGTTACAGGGTGACAGGGAGATGGGAATGTGTTACAGTGTGACAAGGAACTGGGTGTGTGTTACAGTGTAACAGGGAGCTGGGAGTATGTTACAGTGTGACAGGGAGATGGAAATGTGTTACAGTGTGACAAAGAACTAGGAGTGTGTTATAGTGTGACAGGGAGCTGGGTGTATGTAACAGTGTGACAGGGAGATAGGAATGTGTTACAGAGTGACAAGGAACTGGGAGTGTGTTACAGTGTGACAGGCAGCTGGGAGTGTGTTACAATGTAACAGGGAGCTGAGAGTTTTTACAGTGTGAGAGGGAGCTGGGCGTGTGTTACTATCTGACAGGGATCTGGGAGAGTGTTACAATATAACAGGGAGCAGGGATTGTGTTACAGTGTGAGAGGGAGCTGGGAGTATGTTACAATGTGACAGGGAGCATGTTACAGTGTGACAGGGAGCTGGGAATTTGTTATAGTGTGACAGGGAGCTGGGAGTATGTTACAGTGTGACAGGGAGCTTGGAATCTGTTACAGTGTGACAGGGAACTGGAAGTATGTTACAGTGTGACAGGGAGCTGGAATGTGTTACAATGTAAAAGAGAGCTGGGCATGTGTTACAGAGTGAGAGGGATCTGGGAGTGTGTCACAGTGTGACAGGGAGCTGGGAGGGTGTTACAGTGTAACAGGGATCTGGGAGTATGTTACAGTGTGACAGGGAGCTGGAATGTGTTACAGTGTAAAAGAGACCTGGGCATGTGTTACAGAGTGAGAGGGATCTGGAAGTGTGTCACAGTGTGACTGGGAGCTGGGAGGGTGTTACAGTGTAACAGGGATCTGGGAGTATGTTACAGTGTGACAGGGAGCTGGAATATGTTACAGTGTAAAAGAGACCTGGGCATGTGTTACAGAGTGAGAGGGTTCTGGGAGTGTGTCACAGTGTGACAGGGAGATGGGAATGTCTTACAGTGTGACAAGGAACTGGGAGAGTGTTATAGTGTGACAGGGAGCTGGGAATGTGTTACAGTGTGACAGGGAGATGGGGATGTGTTACAGTGTGACAGGGAGCTCGGAGTATGTTACAGTGTGACAAGGAACTGGGGAGTGTGTTACAATGTGACAGGGAGCTGGGAGTGTGTTGCAGTGTGACAGGGAGCTGGGAGTGTGTTACAGTGTGGTAGGGAGCTGAGTGAGTCTTACAATGTGAGAGGGAGCTGGGAGGGTGTTACAGTGCGAGAGGGAGCGGTGGACTGTGTTTCAATGTGACAGAGAGTAGGGAGTGTGTTACAATGTGAGAGGGAGCTGGAAGTGTGTAGGAGTGTGACAGGTAGCTGGGAGTGTGTTACAGAGTTACCGGGAGCTGGGAGTGTGTTACAGATTGACCGGGAGCTGGAAGTGTGTTGGAGTGTGACAGGGGGCTGGGAATGTGCACCAGTGTGACAAGGAGCTGGGAGTATGTTACATTGTGAGAGGGAGCTTGGAATGGGTTACAGTGTGACAGGGAACTGGGAGCATGTTACAGTGTGACAGGGAGCTGGAATGTGTTACAGTGTGAAAGGGAGCTGGGCATGTGTTACAGAATGACAGGGATCTGGGAATGTGTTACAGTGTGATAGGGAGCTGGGAGTGTGTTACAGAGTGACAGGGATCTGGGCATGTGTTACACTGTGACAGGGAGCTCGGAGGGTGTTACAGTGTAACAGGGATCTGGGAATGTTTTAGAGTGTGACAGGGATATGGGAATGTGTTACAGTGTGACAGGGAGCTGGAAGTTTGTTACAGTGTGACAGGGACCTGGGAGTGTGTTACAGTGTGACAGGGAGCGTGGAATGTGTTACAGTGTGACAGGGAACTGGGAGCATGTTACAGTGTGACAGGGAGCTGGAATGTGTTACAGTGTGACAGGGAGTCTGGGAATGTGTTACAGTGTGACAGGGAGATGTGAGTGTGTTACAGGGTGACAGGGAGATGGGAATGTATTACAGTGTGACAAGGAACTGGGTGTGTGTTACAGTGTAACAGGGAGCTGGGAGTATGTTACAGTGTGACAGGGAGATGGAAATGTGTTACAGTGTGACAAGGAACTGGGAGTGTGTTATAGTGTGACAGGGAGCTGGGTGTATGTAACAGTGTGACAGGGAGATAGGAATGTGTTACAGTGTGACAAGGAACTGGGAGTGTGTTATAGTGTGACAAGGAACTGGGAGTGTGTTACAGTGTGACAGGCAGCTGGGAGTGTGTTACAATGTAACAGGGAGCTGAGAGTTTTTACAGTGTGAGAGGGATCTGGGCGTGTGTTACTATCTGACAGGGATCTGGGAGAGTGTTACAATATAACAGGGAGCTGGGATTGTGTAACAGTGTGAGAGGGAGCTGGGAGTATGTTACAGTGTGACAGGGAGCATGTTACAGTGTGACAGGGAGCTGGGAATTTGTTATAGTGTGACAGGGAGCTGGGAGTACGTTACAGTGTGACAGGGAGCTTGGAATCTGTTACAGTGTGACAGGGAGCTGGAAGTGTGTTACAGTGTGACAGGGATCTGGGAGTATGTTACAGTGTGACAGGGAGCTGGAATGTGTTACAGTGTAAAAGAGAGCTGGGCATGTGTTACAGAGTGAGAGGGATCTGGGAGTGTGTTACAGTGTGACAGAGAGCGTGGAATGTGTTACAGTGTGACAGGGAACTGGGAGCATGTTACAGTGTGACAGGGAGCTGGAATGTGTTACAGTGTGAAAGAGAGCTGGGCATGTGTTACAGAATGACAGGGATCTGGGAATGTGTTACAGTGTGATAGGGAGCTGGGAATGTGTTACAGAGTGACAGGGATCTGGGCATGTGTTACACTGTGACAGGGAGCTCGGAGGGTGTTACAGTGTAACAGGGATCTGGGAATGTTTTAGAGTGTGACAGGGATATGGGAATGTGTTACAGTGTGACAGGGAGCTGGAAGTTTGTTACAGTGTGACAGGGACCTGGGAGTGTGTTACAGTGTGACAGGGAGCGTGGAATGTGTTACAGTGTGACAGGGAACTGGGAGCATGTTACAGTGTGACAGGGAGCTGGAATGTGTTACAGTGTGACAGGGAGTCTGGGAATGTGTTACAGTGTGACAGGGAGATGTGAGTGTGTTACAGGGTGACAGGGAGATGGGAATGTGTTACAGTGTGACAAGACACTGGGTGTGTGTTACAGTGTAACAGGGAGCTAGGAGTATGTTACAGTGTGACAGGGAGATGGAAATGTGTTACAGTGTGACAAGGAACTGGGAGTGTGTTATAGTGTGACAGGGAGCTGGGTGTATGTAACAGTGTGACAGGGAGATAGGAATGTGTTACAGTGTGACAAGGAACTGGGAGTGTGTTACAGTGTGACAGGCAGCTGGGAGTGTGTTACAATGTAACAGGGAGCTGAGAGTTTTTACAGTGTGAGAGGGATCTGGGCGTGTGTTACTATCTGACAGGGATCTGGGAGAGTGTTACAATATAACAGTGAGCTGGGATTGTGTTACAGTGCGAGAGGGAGCTGGGAGTATGTTACAATGTGACAGGGAGCATGTTACAGTGTGACAGGGAGCTGGGAATTTGTTATAGTGTGACAGGGAGCTGGGAGTATGTTACAGTGTGACAGGGAGCTTGGAATCTGTTACAGTGTGACAGGGAGCTGGAAGTGTGTTACAGTGTGACAGGGATCTGGGAGTATGTTACAGTGTGACAGGGAGCTGGAATGTGTTACAGTGTAAAAGAGAGCTGGGCATGTGTTACAGAGTGAGAGGGATCTGGGAGTGTGTTACAGTGTGACAGGGAGCGTGGAATGTGTTACAGTGTGACAGGGAATTGGGAGCATTTTACAGTGTGACAGGGAGCTGGAATGTGTTACAGTGTGAAAGAGAGCTGGGCATGTGTTACAGAATGACAGGGATCTGGGAATGTGTTACAGTGTGATAGGGAGCTAGGAGTGTGTTACAGAGTGACAGGGATCTGGGCATGTGTTACACTGTGACAGGGAGCTCGGAGGGTGTTACAGTGTAACAGGCTTCTGGGAATGTTTTAGAGTGTGACAGGGATATGGGAATGTGTTACAGTGTGACAGGGAGCTGGAAGTTTGTTACAGTGTGACAGGGACCTGGGAGTGTGTTACAGTGTGACAGGGAGCGTGGAATGTGTTACAGTGTGACAGGGAACTGGGAGCATGTTACAGTGTGACAGGGAGCTGGAATGTGTTACAGTGTGACAGGGAGTCTGGGAATGTGTTACAGTGTGACAGGGAGATGTGAGTGTGTTACAGTGTGACAGGGAGATGGGAATGTGTTACAGTGTGACAAGGAACTGGGTGTGTGTTACAGTGTAACAGGGAGCTGGGAGTATGTTACAGTGTGACAGGGAGATGGAAATGTGTTACAGTGTGACAAGGAACTGGGAGTGTGTTATAGTGTGACAGGGAGCTGGGTGTATGTAACAGTGTGACAGGGAGATTGGAATGTGTTACAGTGTGACAAGGAACTGGGAGTGTGTTACAGTGTGACAGGCAGCTGGGAGTGTGTTACAATGTAACAGGGAGCTGAGAGTTTTTACAGTGTGAGAGGGAGCTGGGCGTGTGTTACTATCTGACAGGGATCTGGGAGAGTGTTACAATATAACAGGGAGCTGGGATTGTGTTACAGTGTGAGAGGGAGCTGGGAGTATGTTATAATGTGACAGGGAGCATGTTACAGTGTGACAGGGAGCTGGGAATTTGTTATAGTGTGACAGGGAGCTGGGAGTATGTTACAGTGTGACAGGGAGCTTGGAATCTGTTACAGTGTGACAGGGAGCTGGAAGTGTGTTACAGTGTAAAAGAGAGCTGGGCATGTGTTACAGAGTGAGAGGGATCTGGGAGTGTGTTACAGTGTGACAGGGAGCTGGGAGGGTGTTATAGTGTAACAGGGATCTGGGAGTATGTTACAGTGTGACAGGGAGCTGGAATGTGTTACAGTGTAAAAGAGACCTGGGCATGTGTTACAGAGTGAGAGGGATCTGGAAGTGTGTCACAGTGTGACTGGGAGATGGGAATGTCTTACAGTGTGACAAGGAACTGGGAGTGTGTTATAGTGTGACAGGGAGCTGGGATATGTTACAGTGTGACAGGGAGATGGGAATGTGTTACAGTTTGTCAGGGAGCTCGGAGTATGTTACAGTGTGACAAGGAACTGGGGGGGGTGTTACAGTGTGACAGGGAGCTGGGAGTCTGTTGCAGTGGGGGAGGGAGCAGGGAGTGGGTTACAGTGTGACAGGGAGCTGGGAGTCTGTTGCAGTGGGGGAGGGAGCTGGGAGTGTGTTACAGTGTGATCGGGAGCTGGGTGATTCTTACAATGTGAGAGGGAGCGGTGGACTGTGTTTCAGTGTGACAGGGATCTGGGACTGTGTTTCAGTGTGACAGGGAGCTGGAATGTGTTACAGTGTAAAAGGGAGCTGGGCGTGTGTTACAGTGTGACAGGGAGCTGGAAGTGTGTTACAGTGTGACAGGGACCTGGTAGAGTGTTATAGTGTGACAGGGAGCTGGGAGTATGTTACAGTGTGACAGGGAGCTGGGAGTATGTTTCAATGTAACAGGGAGCTGGGAGTGTGTTGCAGTGTGAGAGGGATCTGGGAGTGTGTTACAGCGTGTTAGGGGGCTGGGTGAGTCTTACAATGTGAGAGGGAGCTGGGAGGGTGTTACAGTGTGAGAGGGAGCTGGGACAGTGTTTCAGTGTGACAGGGAGTTGGGAGTGTGTTACAGTGTGTGAGGGAGCTGGAAGTGTGTTGGAGTGTGACAGGGAGCTGGGAGTGTGTTACAGAGTCACAGGGAGCTGGGAGTGCGTTACAGTGTGACAAGGAGCTGGGAGAGTGTTACAGATTGACCGGGAGCTGGAATTGTGTTGGAGTGTGACAGGGAGCTGGGAATGTGCTCCAGTTTGACAGGGAGCTGGGAGTGTGTTACAGTGTGACAGGGAACTGAGAGTTTGTTACAGTTTGACAGGGAGCTGGGAGTGTGTTACAGTGTAACATGGAGCTGGAATGTGTTACAGTGCAAAAGAGAGCTAGGAGTGTGTTACAGTGTGACAAGGAACTGGGAGTGTGTTACAGTGTGACAGGGAGCTGGGAGTGTGTTACAGTGCGACAAGGAACTTGGAGTGTGTTACAGTGTGACAGGTAGATGGGAGTGTATTACAGTGTGACAAGGAACTGGCAGTGTGTTACAGTGTGACAGGGAGCTGGGACTGTGTTACAATGTAAAAGGGAGCTGGGAGTGTTTTAAAGTGTGAGAGGGAGCTGGGAGTATGTTACAGTGTGACAGGGAGCTGGGAGTATGTTACAGTGTGAGAGGGAGCTGGGAATGTGTTACAATGTAACAGGGAGCTGGGAGTGTGTTACAGTGTGAGAGGGAGCTGGGAGTGTGTTACAGTGTGAGAGGGAGCTGGGAATGTGTTACAATGTAACAGGGAGCTGGGAGTGTGTTACAGTGTGACAGGGAGCTGGAAGTGTGTTACAGTGTGACAGGGAACTGGGAGTGTGTTACAGTGTGACAAGGAACTGGGAGTGTGTTACAGTGTGACAGGTAGATGGGAGTGTATTACAGGGTGACAAGGAACTGGCAGTGTGTTACAGTGTGACAGGGAGCTGGGACTGTGTTAAAATGTAAAAAGGAGCTGGGAGTGTTTTAAAGTGTGAGAGGGAGCTGGGAGTATGTTACAGTGTGACAGGGAGCTGGGAGTATGTTACAGTGTGACAGGGATCTGGGAGTATGTTTCAATGTAACAGGGAGCTGGGAGTGTGTTGCAGTGTGAGAGGGATCTGGGAGTGTGTTACAGCGTGATAGGGAGCTGGGTGAGTCTTACAATGTGAGAGGGAGCTGGGCGGGTGTTACAGTGTGACAGGGAGCTGGAATGTGTTACAGTGTAAAAGAGACCTAGGAGTGTGTTACAGTGTGACAAGAAACTGGGTGTGTGTTACATTGTGACAGGGAGATGGGAATGTGTTACAGTGTGACAAGGAACTGGGAGTGTGTGACAGATTGACAGGGAGCTGGGAGTGTTTAACAGTGTGAGAGGGAGTTGGGAGTGTGTTACAGTGTGACAGGGAGCTGGGAGAGTGTTATAGTTTGACAGGGAGCTGTGAGTATGTTACAGTGTGACAGGGAGCTGGGAGTAGGTTACAGTGTGAGAGGGAGCTGTGAGTGTGTTACAATGTAACAGGGAGCTGGAAGTGTGTTACAGTGTGACAGGGAACTGGGAGTATGTTCCAGTGTGACAGAGAGCTGGAATGTGTTACAGTGTAAAAGGGAGCTGTGCATGTGTTACAGATGACAGGGATCTGGGAATTGTTACAGTGTGACAGGGAATGGGAGGGTGTTACAGTGTAACAAGGAACTGGCAGTTTGTTACAGTGTGACAAGGAACTGGGTGTGTGTTACAGTGTGACAGGGAGCTGGGAATGTGTTACTGTGTGACAGGGAGCTGGGAGGGTATTACAGTGTGAGAGTGAGCTGGGAGTATTTTACAGTGTGAGAGGGAGCTGGGTGTGTGTTACAGTGTGACAGGGAGATGGGAATGTGTTACAGTGTGACAACGAGCTGGGAGTATGTTACAGTGTGACAGGGAGTATGTTACAGTGTGAGAGGGAGCTGGGAGTGTGTTACAATGTAACAGGGAGCTGGGAGTGTGTTGCAGTGTGAGAGGGAGCTGGGAGTGTGTTACAGTGTGAGAGGGAGCTGGGAGCGTGTTACAGAGTGACTGGGAGCTGGGAGTGTGCTACAATGTGACAGAGGGCTGGGAGGGTTTTACAGTGTGAGAGGGAGCTGGGATTGTGTTACAGTGTGACAGGGAGCTGGGAGTGTGTTACAGAGTTACAGGGAACTGGGCATATGTCACAGATTGACCGGGAGCTGGGAGAGTGTTACAGTATAACAGGGAACTGGCAGTGTGTTAGTGTGTGACAGGGAGTTGGGAATGTGTTACAGTGTGACAAGGAACTGTGTGTGTGTTACATTGTGACAGGGAGCTGGGAGTATGTTACAGTGTGACAGGGAACTGGCAGTGTGTTAGTGTGTGACAGGGAGTTGGGAATGTGTTACAGTGTGACAAGGAACTGTGTGTGTGTTACATTGTGACAGGGAGCTGGGAGTATGTTACAGTGTGACAGGGAGATGGGAATGTGTTACAGTGTGACAGTGAGCTGGGAGTGTTTCATAATATGAGAGGGAGCTGGGAGTATGTTTGAGTGTGACAGAGAGCTGGGAGTATGATGCAGCAAAAGGGAGCTGGGAGTGTTTTAAAGTGTGAGAGGGAGCAGGGAGTATGTTACAGTGTGACCGGGAGCTGGGAATGTGTTACAGTGTGGCAGGGAGGTGGGAGTGTTACAGTGTGGCATGGAGCTGGGAATGTGTTACAGTGTAACAAGGAACTGGGAGTGTGTTATAGTGTGGCAGGGAGCTGGGAGTGTGTTACAGTGTGACAGGGAGCTGGGAGAGTGTTACAGTGTAACATGGAGCTGGGAGTGTGTTAGAGTGACAGGGAGCTGGGAGTGTGTTACATTGTGAGAGGGAGCTGGGAGTGTGTTACAGTGTGGCAGGGAGCTGGGAGTGTGTTACAGTGTGACAGGGAGCTGGGAGTGTGTTACAGTGTGACAGGGAGCTGGGAGTGTGTTACAGTGTAACAGGGATCTGGGAGTGTGTTACATTGTGAAAGGGAGCTAGGAGTGTGTTACAGTGTGACAGGGAGCTGGGAGTGTGTTACAGTGTGGCAGGGAGCTGGGAGTGTGTTACAGTGTAACAGGGAGCTGGGAGTGTGTTAGAGTGACAGGGAGCTGGGAGTGTGTTACAGTGTGAGAGGGAGCTGGGAGAGTCTTACAGTGTGAGAGGGAGCTGGGAGAGTCTTGCAGTGTGAGGGTGAGCTGGGAGTGTGTTACTGTGTGACAGGGAGCTGGGAATGTGTTACAATTTGACAGGGAGCTGGGAGTGTGTTACACTGTAACAGGGAGCTGGGAGAGTGTTACAGTGTGACAGGGAGCTGGGAGTGTGTTATTGTGTGACAGGGAGCTGGGAATGTGTTACAATTTGACAGGGAGCTGGGAGTGTGTTACACTGTAACAGGGAGCTGGGAGAGTGTTACAGTGTAACAGGGAGCTGGGAGTGTGTTACTGTGTGACAGGGAGTTGGGAGAGTGTTACAGTGTAACAGGGAGCTGGGAGTGTGTTACAGTGTAACAGGGAGCTGGGAGTGTGTTAGAGTGACAGGGAGTTGGGAGTGTGTTACATTGTGAGAGGGAGCTGGGAGAGTCTTGCAGTGTGAGGGTGAGCTGGGACTGTGTTACTGTGTGACAGGGAGCTGGGAATGTGTTACAATTTGACAGGGAGCTGGGAGTGTGTTACAGTGTAACAGGGAACTGGGAGAGTGTTACAGTGTAACAGGGAGCGGGGAGTGTGTTAGAGTGACAGGGAGCTGGGAGTGTGTTACAGTGTGAAAGGGAGCTGGGAGTGTATTGGAATGTGACAGAGAGCTGGGTGTATGTTACAGTGTGACAGGGAGCTGGGAGAGTCTTGCAGTGTGAGGATGAGCTGGGAGAGTGTTACTGTGTGACAGGGAGCTGGGAATGTGTTACAATTTGACAGGGAGCTGGGAGTGTGTTACAGTGTAACAGGGAACTGGGTGTGTGTAACAGTGTGGCAGTTAGCTGGGAGTGTGATACAGTGACAGGGAGCTGGGAGTGTGTTTCAGTGACAGGGAGCTGGGAGTGTTTTACAGTGTGGCAGAGAGTTGAGAGTGTGTTACAGTGTGACAGGGATCTGGGAGTGTGTAACAGTGTGGCAGTTAGCTGGGAGTGTCTTACAGTGACAGGGAGCTGGGAGTGTGTTACAGTGTGGCAGGCGGAACAAAGAAATGGCAGAAGAATTAAATGGTTGCTTCAGATCTGTGTTCACTGGGGACGACACAAGCAATCTCCCTGAGGTAACAGTGGCTGAAGGACCTGAACTGAAGGGAATTTATATTTGCCAGGAATTGGTGTTGGAGAGACTGTTAGGTCTGAAGGTTGATAAGTCCCTAGGGCCTGATGGTATACATCTCAGGGTACTGAAGGAGGTGGCTCGAGGAATCGTGGATGCGTTGGTGATTATTTTTCAACGATAGATTCGGGATCAGTTCCTGCGCATTGGAGGGTGGCTAATGTTGTGCCACTTTTTAAGAAAGGTGGGAGAGAGAAAGCAGGAAATTATAGACCAGTGAGTCTGACCTCAGTGGTGGGAAAGATGGAACATAGAACATAGAACATAGAAGAATACAGCGCAGTAAAGGCCCTTCGGCCCTCAATGTTGCGCCGATCCAAGCCCACCTAACCTACACTAGCCCACTATCCTCCATATGCCTATCCAATGCCCGCTTAAATGCCCATAAAGAGAGAGAGTCCACCACTGCAACTGGCAGGGCATTCCATGAACTCACGACTCGCTGGGTAAAGAATCTACCCCTAACATCTGTCCTATACCTACCACCCCTTAATTTAAATCTATGCCCCCTTGTAATAGCTGACTCCCTACGTGGAAAAAAGATTCTCACTGTCGACCCTATCTAAACCCCTAATCATCTTGTACACCTCTATCAAGTCACCCCTAAACCTTCTTTTCTCCAATGAAAACAACCCCAAGTGCCTCAGCCTTTCCTCATACGATCTTCCTACCATACCAGGCAACATCCTGGTAAACCTCCTCTGCACCTGTTCCAGTGCCTCCACATCCTTCCCATAGTATGGCGACCAAAACTGCACACAATACTCCAGATGCGGCCGCACCAGAGTCTTATACAACTGCAACATGACCTCAGTACTCCAGAACTCAATTCCTCTACCAATAAAAGCCAGTACGCCATATGCCTTCTTCACCGCACTATTTACCTGGGTGGCAACTTTCAAAGATCTGTGTACATGGACACCAAGATCCCTCTGCTCATCCACACTACCAAGTATCCGACCATTAGCCCAGTACACCATCTTTTTGTTACTCTTACCAAAGTGAATCACCTCACACTTAGCTACATTGAACTCCATTTGCCACCTTTCTGCCCAGCTCTGCAGCTTATCTACATCCCGCTGTAACCTGCCACGTCCTTCCTCACTGTCTACAACACCTCCGACTTTCGTATCATCCGCAAACTTGCTCACCCAACCTTCTAACCCCTCCTCCAGGTCATTTATAAAAATGACAAACAGCAATGGTCCCAAAACAGATCCTTGCGGAACACCGCTAGTGACGGCACTCCAAGATGAACCTTTACCATCAACTACTACCCTCTGTCTTCTTCCGGCCAGCCAACTCCTAATCCAAACCTCCAACTCACCCTCAATGCCATACCTCTGTATTTTTTGCAGTAGTCGACCATGGGGAACCTTATCAAATGCCTTACTAAAATCCATATACACCACATCTACCGCTTTCCCCTCGTCCACCTCCTTAGTCACCTTCTCAAAGAATTCAATAAGGTTTGTGAGGCACGACCTGCCCTTCACAAAACCATGCTGACTATCCTTGATCACATTATTCCTATCCAGATGTTCGTAAATCCTATCCCTTACAATTCTCTCTAAGATTTTGCCCACAACAGAAGTGAGACTCACCGGCCTATAGTTACTAGGGCTATCCCTACTCCCCTTTTTGAACAAGGGAACCACATTTGCTAGCCTCCAATCTTCTGGCACTACTCCTGTAGACAACGAGGACATAAAAATCAAGGCCAATGGCTCTGCAATCTCCTCCCTTGCTTCCCAGAGAATCCTAGGATAAATGCCTTTTTGGAACAGCTTGTCATGGAGCCCACAAGAGAGCAGGCTATTCTGGACCTAGTGCTTTGCAATGAACCAGACTCTATAAAAGATCTTAAAGTAAGGGAACCCTTAGGAAGTAGCGACCATAATATGATAGAGTTCAGTCTGGAGTTTGAAAGGGAGAAGGCAAAATCGGATGTAATGGTGTTACAGTTGAATAAAGGTAATTATGAGGGCATGAGAGAGGAACTGACTAAAATAGACTGGAAGCAGAGGCTAACCGGGAAGACAGTAGAGCAAAAATGGCAGGAGTTTGTAGGTATAATTGAGGACACTGTACAGAGGTTCATTCCCAAGAAAAGAAAGATTAACCGGGGAGGGATTAGACAACCTTGGCTGACAAAGGAAGTCAGGAAATGTATTAAAGAAAAAGAGAGATCCTATAAAGTGGCTAAGAACAGTGGGAAATCAGAAGATTGGGAGGGATACAAAAGCAAACAGAGGATAACAAAGAGTGTAATAAGAAAGGAGAGGATCAAATATGAAGGTAGGCTAGCCAGTAATATTAGAAATAATAGTAAAAGTTTCTTTCAGTACATAAGAAACAAACGACAGGCAAAAGTAGACATTGGGCCACTTCAAACTGATGCAGGAAGCCTAGTGATGGGAGATAAGGAAATAGCAGGAGAACTTAACAAGTACTTTGCGTCAGTCTTCACAGTGGAAGACATGAGTAATATCCCAAAAATTAAAGGGTGTCACGGGGCTGAGTTGAGTATGGTTGCCATTACGAAAGAGATAGTGCTAGAAAAGTTAAAAAGTCTTAAAATTGATAAATCTCCTGGCCCCGATGGGATACACCCTAGAGTTCTGAGAGAGGTGGCTGAGGAAATAGCAGAGGCATTGGTTGAGATCTTTCAAGAGTCACTGGAGTCAGGAAAGGTCCCGGATGATTGGAAGATGGCTGTTGTAACCCCCTTGTTCAAGAAAGGATCAAGGCAAAAGATGGAAAATTATAGGCCAATCAGCTTAACCTCGGTTGTTGGTAAAATTCTAGAATCCATCATTAAGGATGAGGTTTCTAAATTCTTGGAAGAGCAGAGTCAATTAGAACAAGTCAACATGGATTTAGTAAAGGGAGGTCATGCCTGACAAACCTGTTGGAATTTTTTGAAGAGGTAACAAGTAGGTTAGACCAGGGAAACCCAGTGGATGTGGTCTATCTAGACTTTCAAAAGGCCTTTGATAAGGTGCCACACGGGAGGCTGCTGAGCAAGGTGAGGGCCCATGGTGTTCGAGGTGAGCTGCTGGGATGGATTGAGGATTGGCTGTCTAACAGAAGGCAGAGAGTTGGGATAAAAGGTTCTTTTTCAGAATGGCAGCCGGTGACGAGCGGTGTCCCGCAGGGTTCGGTGCTGGGGCCACAGCTGTTCGCATTATATATTAACGATTTGGATGAGGGAACCGGGGGCATTCTCGCGAAGTTTGCCGATGATACGAAGTTAGGTGGACAGGCAGGTAGTACTGAGGAAGTGGGGAGGCTGCAGAAGGATCTTGACAGGTTGGGAGAGTGGTCCAGGAAATGGCTGATGGAATTTAACGTGAGCAAGTGCGAGGTCTTGCACTTTGGCAAAAAGAATAAAAGCATAGACTACTTTCTAAATGGTGAGAAAATTAATAAAGCCAAAGCACAAAGGGATCTGGGAGTGCTAGTCCAGGATTCTCTAAAGGTAAACATGCAGGTTGAGTCCGTGATTAAGAAAGCGAATGCAATGTTGTCTCTTATCTCAAGAGGGTTGGAATATAAAAGCAGAGATGTACTACTAAGACTTTATAAAGCTCTGGTTAGGCCCCATTTGGAGTACTGTGTCCAGTTTTGGTCCCCACACCTCAGGAAGGACATACTGGCACTGGAACGTGTCCAGCGGAGATTCACACGGATGATCCCTGGAATGACAGGTCTAACATATGAGGAACGGCTGAGGATACTGGGATTGTATTCGTTGGAGTTTAGAAGATTAAGGGGAGACTTAATAGAGACGTACAAAATAATACATGGCTTGGAAAAGGTGGATGCTAGGAAATTGTTTCAGTTAAACGAGGAGACTAGGACCCGTGGACACAGCCTTAGAATTAGAGGGGGTCATTTCAGAACAGAAATGCGGAGGCATTTCTTCAGCCAGAGAGTGGTGGGCCTGTGGAATTCATTGCCACGGAGTGCAGTGGAAGCCGGGACGCTAAATGTCTTCAAGGCCGAGATTGATAGATTCTTGTTGTCTCGAGGAATTAAGGGCTACGGGGAGAACGCTGGTAAGTGGAGCTGAAATGCGCATCAGCCATGATTGAATGGCGGAGTGGACTTGATGGGCCGAATGGCCTTACTTCCACTCCTATGTCTTATGGTCTTATGGTCTTAATGCCATCAGGTCCAGGGGACTTATCTATTTTCACCCTGTGGAGTCTATTATAAAGGATGAAATTACGACACATCTGGATAGTAGTTACAGGATAGGTCAGATTCAGCATGGATTTATGAAGGGAAAATCATGCTTGACTAATCTTCTGGAATTGTTTGAGGATGTAACTGAAGATGGACAAGGGAGATCCAGTAGATGTAGTGTACCTGGACTTTCAGAAAGCTTTTGATAAAGTCCCACATAGGAGGTTAGTGAGCCAAATTAGGGCGCATGGTATTGGGGGCAAAGTACTAACTTGGATTGAAAGTTGGTTGGCTGATAGGAAACAAAGAGCAGTGATAAACGGCTCCATTTCGGAATGGCAGGCAGTGACCAGTGGGGTACCGCAGGGATCAGTGCTGGGACCGAGCTTTTTACAGTACATGTTAATGATATAGAAGATGGTATTAGCAATAACATTAGCAAATTTGCTGATGATGCTCAGCTGGGTGGCAGGGTGAAATGTGATGAGGATTTTAGGAGATTACAGGGTGACCTGGACAAGTTAGGTGAGTGGTCAGATGCATGGCAGATGCAGTTTAATGTGGATAAATGTATGGTTATCCACTTCGGTGGCAAGAACAGGAAGGCAGATTACTACCTAAATGGAATCAATTTATGTAAATGGGCAGTAGAGAGAGATCTGGGTGTTCTTGTACACCAGTCCATGAAGGCAAGCATGCAGGTACAGCAGATAGTGAAGAAGGCTAATAGCAGGCTAGCCTTCATAACAAGAGGGATTGAGTACAGAAGCAAAGAGGTTCTTCTGCAGCTGTACAGGGCCCGGGTGAGACCACACCTGGAGTACTGTGTGCAGTTCTGGTCTCCAAATTTGAAGAAAGACATTCTGGCTATTGAGGGAGTGCAGCGTAGGTTCACGAGTTCAATTCCTGGAATGGCGGGATTACCTTACACTGAAAGACTGGAGCGAATGGCTTGTATACCCTTGAGTTTAGAAGACTGAGAGGGGATCTGATTGAAACATATAAGATTATTAAAGGATTGGACACTCTGGAGGCAGGAAACATGTTTCCGCTGATGGGTGAGTGCCGAACCAGAGGACACAGTTTAAAAATACGGGGTAGACCATTTAGGACAGAGATGAGGAGAAGCTTTTTCACCCAGAGAGTGGTGGCTGTGTGGAATTCTCTGCCCCAGAGGGCAGTGGAGGCCCAGTCTCTGGATTCATTTAAGAAAGAGTTGCATAGAACTCTCAAGGATTGTGGAATCAAGGGTATGGAGATAAGGCAGGAACAGGATACTGATTAAGGATGAACAGCCATGATCATATTGAATGGTGGTGCAGGCTCGAAGGGCAGAATGGCCTACTCCTGCATCTACTGTCTATTAGACTATTAGGGAGCTGGGAGTGTGTTACAATGTAACACGGAGCTGGGAGAGTCTTACATTGTGAGAGGGAACTGGGAGTGTGTTACAGTGTGACAGGGAGCTTGTAGAGAGTTACAGTGTGGCAGGGAGCTGGGAGAGTGTTACTGTGTAACAGGGAGCTGGGAGTGTGTTACAGTGCGGCAGGGCACTGGGAGAGTGTTACAGTGTGACAGCGAGCTAGGAATGTGTTACAGTGTGACAGGGAGCTGGGAATGTGTTACATTGTAACAGTGAGATGGGAAGGTGTTACAGTGTAAGAGGGAGATGGGAAGGTGTTGCAGTGGAACAGGGAGCTGGGAGTGTGTTACAGTGTGACAGGGAACTGGGAGTGTGTTACAGTGTGACAGGGAGCTGGGAGTATGTTCAAGTGTGACAGGGAGCTGGGAATGTGTTATCGTGTGACAGGGAGCTGGGAGTGTGTTACAGTGTGACAGGGAGCTGGGAGTATGTTCAAGTGTGACAGGGAGCTGGGAATGTGTTATCGTGTGACAGGGAGCTGGGAATGTGTTATCGTGTGACAGGGAGCTGGGAGTGTCTTACAATGTAACAGGGAGCTGGGAGAGTCTTACAGTGTGAGAGGGAACTGGGAGTGTGTTACAGTATGACAGGGAGCTGGGAGTGTGTTACAGTGTGACAGGGAACTGGGAGTGTGTTACAGTGTGACAGAGAGCTGGGAATGTGTTACCGTGTGACAGGGGGCTGGGAGAGTGTTACAATGTAACAGGAAGCTGGGAGAGTCTTACAGTATGAGAGGGAACTGGGTGTGTGTTACAGTATGACAGGGAGCTTGGATAGTCTTACAGTGTGAGAGGGAGCTGGGAATGTGTTACAGTGCGATAGGGTATTCGGAGAGAGTTACAGTGTGGCAGGGAGCTGGGAGAGTGTTGCAGTGTGAGAGGGAGCTGTTACAGTGCGATAGGGTGTTCGGAGAGAGTTACAGTGTGGCAGCGAGCTGGGAGAGTGTTGCAGTGTAACAGGGAGCTGAGAGTGTGTTACAGTGCGGCAGGGCACTGGGAGAGTGTTATAGTGTGACAGGGAGCGGGAAGTGTGTTACAGTGTGACAGGGAGCTGGGAATGTGTTACATTGTAACAGGGAGCTGGGAGAGGTTTACAGTGTGAGAGGTAGCTGGGACTGTGTTAGAGTATGAAAGGGAGCTGGGTGTGTTACAATGTGACAGGGTGCTGGGAGTGTGTAACAGTGTAATGGAGGGCTGGGAGAGTCTTACAGTGTGAGTGGGAGCTGGGAGTGCGTTACATTGTGACAGCGAGCTGGGAATGTGTTACAGTGTGACAGCGAGCTGGGAATGTGTTACAGTGTGACAGTGAGCTGAGAATGTGTTATATTGTAACAGGGAGCTGGGAGAGGTTTACAGTGTGAGAGGTAGCTGGGACTGTGTTACAGTATGAAAGGGAGCTGGAAGTGTGTTACAGTGTGACAGGGTGCTGGGAGTCTGTAACAGTGTAACAGGGAGCTGGGAGAGTCTTGCAGTGTGAGGGTGAGCTGGTACTGTGTTCCTGTGTGACAGGGAGCTGGGAATGTGTTACAATGTGACAGGGAGCTGGGAGTGTGTTACAGTGTAACAGTGAACTGGGAGTGTGTAACAGTGTGGCAGTTAGCTGGGAGTGTGATACAGTGACAGGGAGCTGGGAGTGTGTTTCAGTGACAGGGACCTGGGAGTGTGTTACAGTGTGGCAGAGAGCTCAGAGTGTGTTACAGTGTGACAGGGAGCTGGGAGTGTGTTACAGTGTGACAGGGAGCTGGGAGTGTGTTACAGTGTGACAGGGAGCTGGGAGTGTGTTACAGTGTGGCAGTTAGCTGGGAGTGTGTTACAGTGACAGGGAGCTGGGAGTGTGTTACAGTGACAGGGAGCTGGGAGTGTGTTACAGTGTGGCAGGCGGAACAAAGAAATGGCAGAAGAATTAAATGGTTGCTTCAGATCTGTGTTCACTGGGGAAGACACAAGCAATCTCCCTGAGGTCACAGTGGCTGAAGGACCTGAACTGAAGGGAATTTATATTTGCCAGGAATTGGTGTTGGAGAGACTGTTAGGTCTGAAGGTTGATAAGTCCCCAGGGCCTGATGGTATACATCCCAGGGTACTGAAGGAGGTGGCTCGAGAAATCGTGGATGCGTTGGTGATTATTTTCCAGAGTTCGATAGATTCGGGATCAGTTCCTGCGGATTGGAGGGTGGCTAATGATGTACCACTTTTTAAGAAAGGTGGAAGAGAGAAAGCAGGAAATTATAGACCAGTTAGTCTGACCTCAGTGGTGGGAAAGATGCTGGAGTCTATTATAAAGGATGAAATTACGACACATCTGGATAGTAGTTACAGGATAGGTCAGATTCAGCATGGATTTATGAAGGGAAAATCATGCTTGACTAACCTTCTGGAATTGTTTGAGGATGTAACTCTGAAGATGGACAAGGGAGATCCAGTAGATGTCGTGTACCTGGACTTTCAGAAAGCTTTTGATAAAGTCCCACATAGGAGGTTAGTGAGCAAAATTAGGGCACATGGTATTGGGGGCAAAGTACTAACTTGGATTGAAAGTTGGTTGGCTGATAGGAAACAAAGAGCAGTGATAAACGGCTCCATTTCGGAATGGCAGGCAGTGACCAGTGGGGTACTGCAGGGATCATTGCTGGGACCGAGCTTTTTACAATATATGTTAATGATATAGAAGATGGTATTAGCAATAACATTAGCAAATTTGCTGATGATACTCAGCAGGGTGGCAGGGTGAAATGTGATGAGGATTTTAGGAGATTACAGGGTGACCTGGACAAGTTAGGTGAGTGGTCAGATGCATGGCAGATGCAGTTTAATGTGGATAAATGTATGGTTATCCACTTCGGTGGCAAGAACAGGAAGGCAGATTACTACCTAAATGGAATCAATTTATGTAAAGGGGCAGTACAGAGAGATCTGGGTGTTCTTGTACACCAGTCAATGAAGGTAAACATGCAGGTACAGCAGGTAGTGAAGAAGGCTAATAGCATGCTGGCCTTCTTAACAAGAGGGATTGAGTACAGAAGCAAAGAGGTTCTTCTGCAGCTGTACAGGGCCCGGGTGAGACCACACCTGGAGTACTGTGTGCATTTCTGGTCTCCAAATTTGAAGAAAGACATTCTGGCTATTGAGGGAGTGCAGCGTAGGTTCACGAGTTCAATTCCTGGAATGGCGGGATTACCTTACACTGAAAGACTGGAGCGACTGGGCTTGTATACCCTTGAGTTTAGAAGACTGAGAGGGGATCTGATTGAGACATATAAGATTATTAAAGGATTGGACACTCTGGAGGCAGGAAACATGTTTCCGCTGATGGGTGAGTGCCGAACCAGAGGACACAGTTTAAAAATACGGGGTAGACCATTTAGGACAGAGATGAGGAGAAGCTTTTTCACCCAGAGAGTGGTGGCTGTGTGGAATTCTCTGCCCCAGAGGGCAGTGGAGGCCCAGTCTCTGGATTCATTTAAGAAAGAGTTGCATAGAACTCTCAAGGATTGTGGAATCAAGGGTATGGAGATAAGGCAGGAACAGGATACTGATTAAGGATGAACAGCCATGATCATATTGAATGGTGGTGCAGGCTCGAAGGGCAGAATGGCCTACTCCTGCATCTACTGTCTATTAGACTATTAGGGAGCTGGGAGTGTGTTACAATGTAACACGGAGCTGGGAGAGTCTTACATTGTGAGAGGGAACTGGGAGTGTGTTACAGTGTGACAGGGAGCTTGTAGAGAGTTACAGTGTGGCAGGGAGCTGGGAGAGTGTTACTGTGTAACAGGGAGCTGGGAGTGTGTTACAGTGCGGCAGGGCACTGGGAGAGTGTTACAGTGTGACAGCGAGCTAGGAATGTGTTACAGTGTGACAGGGAGCTGGGAATGTGTTACATTGTAACAGTGAGATGGGAAGGTGTTACAGTGTAAGAGGGAGATGGGAAGGTGTTGCAGTGGAACAGGGAGCTGGGAGTGTGTTACAGTGTGACAGGGAACTGGGAGTGTGTTACAGTGTGACAGGGAGCTGGGAGTATGTTCAAGTGTGACAGGGAGCTGGGAATGTGTTATCGTGTGACAGGGAGCTGGGAGTGTGTTACAGTGTGACAGGGAGCTGGGAGTATGTTCAAGTGTGACAGGGAGCTGGGAATGTGTTATCGTGTGACAGGGAGCTGGGAATGTGTTATCGTGTGACAGGGAGCTGGGAGTGTCTTACAATGTAACAGGGAGCTGGGAGAGTCTTACAGTGTGAGAGGGAACTGGGAGTGTGTTACAGTATGACAGGGAGCTGGGAGTGTGTTACAGTGTGACAGGGAACTGGGAGTGTGTTACAGTGTGACAGAGAGCTGGGAATGTGTTACCGTGTGACAGGGGGCTGGGAGAGTGTTACAATGTAACAGGAAGCTGGGAGAGTCTTACAGTATGAGAGGGAACTGGGTGTGTGTTACAGTATGACAGGGAGCTTGGATAGTCTTACAGTGTGAGAGGGAGCTGGGAATGTGTTACAGTGCGATAGGGTATTCGGAGAGAGTTACAGTGTGGCAGGGAGCTGGGAGAGTGTTGCAGTGTGAGAGGGAGCTGTTACAGTGCGATAGGGTGTTCGGAGAGAGTTACAGTGTGGCAGCGAGCTGGGAGAGTGTTGCAGTGTAACAGGGAGCTGAGAGTGTGTTACAGTGCGGCAGGGCACTGGGAGAGTGTTATAGTGTGACAGGGAGCGGGAAGTGTGTTACAGTGTGACAGGGAGCTGGGAATGTGTTACATTGTAACAGGGAGCTGGGAGAGGTTTACAGTGTGAGAGGTAGCTGGGACTGTGTTAGAGTATGAAAGGGAGCTGGGTGTGTTACAATGTGACAGGGTGCTGGGAGTGTGTAACAGTGTAATGGAGGGCTGGGAGAGTCTTACAGTGTGAGTGGGAGCTGGGAGTGCGTTACATTGTGACAGCGAGCTGGGAATGTGTTACAGTGTGACAGCGAGCTGGGAATGTGTTACAGTGTGACAGTGAGCTGAGAATGTGTTATATTGTAACAGGGAGCTGGGAGAGGTTTACAGTGTGAGAGGTAGCTGGGACTGTGTTACAGTATGAAAGGGAGCTGGAAGTGTGTTACAGTGTGACAGGGTGCTGGGAGTCTGTAACAGTGTAACAGGGAGCTGGGAGAGTCTTGCAGTGTGAGGGTGAGCTGGTACTGTGTTCCTGTGTGACAGGGAGCTGGGAATGTGTTACAATGTGACAGGGAGCTGGGAGTGTGTTACAGTGTAACAGTGAACTGGGAGTGTGTAACAGTGTGGCAGTTAGCTGGGAGTGTGATACAGTGACAGGGAGCTGGGAGTGTGTTTCAGTGACAGGGACCTGGGAGTGTGTTACAGTGTGGCAGAGAGCTCAGAGTGTGTTACAGTGTGACAGGGAGCTGGGAGTGTGTTACAGTGTGACAGGGAGCTGGGAGTGTGTTACAGTGTGACAGGGAGCTGGGAGTGTGTTACAGTGTGGCAGTTAGCTGGGAGTGTGTTACAGTGACAGGGAGCTGGGAGTGTGTTACAGTGACAGGGAGCTGGGAGTGTGTTACAGTGTGGCAGGCGGAACAAAGAAATGGCAGAAGAATTAAATGGTTGCTTCAGATCTGTGTTCACTGGGGATGACACAAGCAATCTCCCTGAGGTCACAGTGGCTGAAGGACCTGAACTGAAGGGAATTTATATTTGCCAGGAATTGGTGTTGGAGAGACTGTTAGGTCTGAAGGTTGATAAGTCCCCAGGGCCTGATGGTATACATCCCAGGGTACTGAAGGAGGTGGCTCGAGAAATCGTGGATGCGTTGGTGATTATTTTCCAGAGTTCGATAGATTCGGGATCAGTTCCTGCGGATTGGAGGGTGGCTAATGATGTACCACTTTTTAAGAAAGGTGGAAGAGAGAAAGCAGGAAATTATAGACCAGTTAGTCTGACCTCAGTGGTGGGAAAGATGCTGGAGTCTATTATAAAGGATGAAATTACGACACATCTGGATAGTAGTTACAGGATAGGTCAGATTCAGCATGGATTTATGAAGGGAAAATCATGCTTGACTAACCTTCTGGAATTGTTTGAGGATGTAACTCTGAAGATGGACAAGGGAGATCCAGTAGATGTCGTGTACCTGGACTTTCAGAAAGCTTTTGATAAAGTCCCACATAGGAGGTTAGTGAGCAAAATTAGGGCACATGGTATTGGGGGCAAAGTACTAACTTGGATTGAAAGTTGGTTGGCTGATAGGAAACAAAGAGCAGTGATAAACGGCTCCATTTCGGAATGGCAGGCAGTGACCAGTGGGGTACTGCAGGGATCATTGCTGGGACCGAGCTTTTTACAATATATGTTAATGATATAGAAGATGGTATTAGCAATAACATTAGCAAATTTGCTGATGATACTCAGCAGGGTGGCAGGGTGAAATGTGATGAGGATTTTAGGAGATTACAGGGTGACCTGGACAAGTTAGGTGAGTGGTCAGATGCATGGCAGATGCAGTTTAATGTGGATAAATGTATGGTTATCCACTTCGGTGGCAAGAACAGGAAGGCAGATTACTACCTAAATGGAATCAATTTATGTAAAGGGGCAGTACAGAGAGATCTGGGTGTTCTTGTACACCAGTCAATGAAGGTAAACATGCAGGTACAGCAGGTAGTGAAGAAGGCTAATAGCATGCTGGCCTTCTTAACAAGAGGGATTGAGTACAGAAGCAAAGAGGTTCTTCTGCAGCTGTACAGGGCCCGGGTGAGACCACACCTGGAGTACTGTGTGCATTTCTGGTCTCCAAATTTGAAGAAAGACATTCTGGCTATTGAGGGAGTGCAGCGTAGGTTCACGAGTTCAATTCCTGGAATGGCGGGATTACCTTACACTGAAAGACTGGAGCGACTGGGCTTGTATACCCTTGAGTTTAGAAGACTGAGAGGGGATCTGATTGAGACATATAAGATTATTAAAGGATTGGACACTCTGGAGGCAGGAAACATGTTTCCGCTGATGGGTGAGTGCCGAACCAGAGGACACAGCTTAAAAATATGGGGTAGACCATTTAGGACAGAGATGAGGAGAAACTTCTTCACCCAGAGAGTGGTGACTGTGTGGAATTCTCTGCCCCAGAGGGCAGTGGAGGCCCAGTCTCTGGATTCATTTAAGAAAGAGTTGCATAGAACTCTCAAAGATAGTGGAATCAAGGGTATGGAGATAAGGAAGGAACAGGATACTGATTAAGGATGAACAACCATGATCATATTGAATGGTGGTGCATGCTCGAAGGGCAGAATGGCCTACTCCTGCATCTATTGTCTATTAGACTATAAGGGAGCTGGGAGTGTGTTACAGTGTGGCAGGGAGCTGGGAGTGTGTTACAGTGTGACAGGAAGCTGGGACAGTGTTACAGTGTAACAGGGAGCTGGGTGTGTGTTACAGTGTGACAGGGAGTTGGGAATGTGATACAGTGTGACAAGGAGCTGGGAGTATGTTGCAGTGTGACAGAGAGCTGGGAGTGTGGTCCAGTGTAACAGGGAGCTGGGAGTGTGTTACAGTGTGAGAGGGAGCTGGGAGTGTGTTACAGTGTGACAGGGAACTGGGAGTGAGTTACAGTGTGACAGGGAGCTGGGAATGTGTTACAGTGTAACAGGGAGGTGGGAGTGTGTTACAGTGTGACAGGAAGCTGGGAGTTTGTTACAGTGTAACAGGGAGCTGGGAGAGTGTTACAGTGTGACAGGGAGCTGGGAGTGTGTTACAGTGTGACAGGGAACTGGGAATGTGTTACAGTGTGAGAGGGAGCTGGGAGAGTGTTACAGTGTGAGAGGGAGCTGGGAGTGTGTTACAGTGTGAGAGGGAGCTGGGATTGTGTTACAGTGTAACAGGGAGCTGGGAGTGTGTTACAGTGTGACAGGGAGTTGTGTGTGTATTCCAGAATGACAGAGAGTTGAAAATGTCTGTTTGGTCATGGGTTGCGTGTGTGTGTGTGTACGCATTTGTGTGTTTGTGTGTTTATGTGTGTATCTATGTGTGTGTGCATTTGTGTGCTTGTGTGTGTGCCTGCATCTGTGTTTGTGTGTGTGTGTGTTCGTGCGTGTGTGTTTTTCTGTCTGTACGTATAAGTGTGTATTTGTATGCATGTGTGTTTGTGTGTGAGTCTGTGTGTCTGTGTGCATTTGTGCGTTTGTGTGTATGTGTTTGTGCTTGGGTGTGTGCGTGCTTGTGTGTGTATTTGAGCATTTGTGTGTGTGTTTCTGTGAGTGCGTTTGTGTGTGTTTATATGTGTGTGTTTGTGTGTATTGTGTGTGTTTGTGTGTGTGTTTGTGTGCTTGTGTATTTGTGTGTGTTTGTGTGTGTGTTTATGTATCTGTGTGTGTTTGTGTTTGTGTGTGTATTTGTGTGTTATTTTGTGTGTTATTGTGTGTGTGTATTTGTGTATTTGTTTGCGTGTGTATTTATGTGTGCACGAGTTTGTGTATTTGTTTGTGTGTGTGTTATTGTGTGTGTTTATGTGTGTGTTTGTGTTTGTGTGTTTATGTGTGTGTGTTTGTGCATTTGTTTGTGTGTTTGTGTTTGTGTGTTTGTATGTGTGTTTCTGAATTTGTTTGTGTGTTATTGTGTGTGTGTGTGTTATTGTGTGTGTGTGTTGCTGTGTATGTGTGTGTTATTGTGTGTGTGTGTCATTGTGTGTCTGTTATTGTGTGTGTTATTGTGTGTGTATTATTGTGTACATGTATATGATTGTGTATGTGTGTGTTATTGTGTACGTGTGTGAGTTATATTGTGTGTGTGTATGTCTGTGTTTATGTGTGTGTGTGTTATTGTGTGTGTTATTGTGTGTGTTATTGTGTGTGTGTTATTGTGTATGTGTTATTGTGTATGTGTGTGTGTTATTGTGTATGAGTGTGTGTGTTTTATTGTGTGCGTGTTATTGTGTGTGTGTGTGTTATTGTGTGTTATTGTGTACATGTGTGTCATTGTGTGGGTGTTATTGTGTGTCGGTTATTGTGTGTGCGTGTGTTATTGTGTGTGGGTTATTGTGTGTGTCATTGTGTATGTGTGTGTGTTATTGCGTGTGTTATTGTGTATGTGTGTTATTGTGTATGTGTGTGTTATTGTGTGTGTGTTATTGTGTATGTGTATGTGTGTTATTGTGTGTGTGTTATTGTGTGTGTGTTATTGTGTATGTGTGTGTGTATGTGTGTGTGTGCATGAGTGTGTGTATGTGTGTGTGTTATTGTGTGTGTTATTTTGTGTGTGTTATTGTGTGTGTTATTGTGTATGTGAATGTGTGTTAGTGTGTGTGTTATTGTGTATGTGTGTGTGCATGTGTGTGTGTGTGCATGTGTTATTGTGTATGTGTGTTATTGTGTATGTGTGTGTGTATGTGTGTGTGTGCATGAGTGTGTGTATGTGTGTGTGTTATTGTGTGTGTTATTTTGTGTGTGTTATTGTGTGCGCATGAGTTATTGTGTGTGTGTTATTGTGTGTGTATGTGTTATTGTGTATGTGTGTGTGTTATTGTGTGTGTATGTGTTATTGTGTATGTGTGTGTTATTGTGTGTGTGTGTATGTGTGTTATTGTGCGTGTGTTATTGTGTATGTGTGTGTATGTGTTATTGCGTATGTGTGTGTTATTGTGTGTGTGTGTTATTGTGTATGTGTATGTATGTTATTGTGTGTGTGTGTGTTATTCTGTGAGTGCGTGTAATTGTGTGTGTGCGTGTGCGCGTGTTGTGTGTGTGTTATTGGGAGTGTGTTTGTAGTGCATGTGTTTGTGTATTTGTTTGTGTGCGTTATTGTGTGTGTGTGTATGTGTGTGTGTTTTATTGTGTGTGTGTTATTGTGTGTGTGTTATTGTGTATGTGTTATTGTGAGCGTGTTATTGTGTGTGTGTGTTAAAATGTATGTGTGTGTTATTCAGTGTGTGTTATTGTGTGTGTGTGTGTGTGTTACTGTGTATGTAGGTGTGTTATTGTGTATGTGTGTGTGTTATTGTGTGTGTGTTCTTGTGTATGTGTGTGTGTGTTATTGTGTATGTGTGTTATTGTGTCTGTGAGTGTGTGTATGTGTGTGTGTATGTGTGTGTTATTGTCTATGTGTGTGTGTTATTGTGTATGTGTGTGTTATTGTGTGTGTGTATGTGTATGTGTGTGTTATTGTGTCTGTTATTGTGTATGTGTGTGTATGTGTGTGTTATTGTGTGTGTGTTATTGTGTGTGTGTTATTGTGTATGTGTATGTGTGTTATTGTGTGTGTGTTATTGTGTATGTGTGTGTGTGTGCATGAGTGTGTGTATGTGTGTGTTATTGTGTATGTGAATGTGTGTTAGTGTGTGTGTGTTATTGTGTATGTGTGTGCATGTGTGTGTGCATGTGTATGTGTGTGTGAGTTATTGTGTGTGTGTTATTGTATGTGTGTGTGTTATTGTGTATGTGTGTGTGTTATTGTGTGTGTATGTGTTATTGTGTATGTGTATGTGTTATTGTGCGTGTGTTATTGTGTATGTGTTATTGTGTATGTGTGTGTTATTGTGTATGTGTGTGTGTTATTCTGTGAGTGTGTGTAATTGTGTGTGTGCGTGTGCGCGTGTTATGTGTGTATGTTATTGTGTGTGTGTTTGTAGTGCATGTGTTTGCGTATTTGTTTGTGTGTGTTATTGTGTGTGTGTATATGTGTGTGTTTTATTGTGTGTGTTGTGTGTGTGTTGTGTGTGTTATTGTGTGTGTGTGTGTTATTGTGTATGTGTTATTGTGAGCGTGTTATTGTGTGTGTGTGTTAAAATGTATGTGTGTTATTCAGTGTGTGTTATTGTGTGTGTTGTTGTGTGTGTGAGTGTTATTGTGTGTATGTGTGTGTTATTGTATGTGTGTGTGTTACTGTGTATGTAGGTGTGTTATTGTGTATGTGTGTGTGTTATGGTGTATGTGTGTGTCTTATTGTGTGTGTGTTATTGTGTATGTGTGTTATTGTGTCTGTGAGTGTGTGTATGTGTGTGTGTATGTGTGTGTTATTGTCTATGTGCGTGTTATTGTGTATGTGTGTGTTATTGTGTGTGTGTATGTGTATGTGTGTGTTATTGTGTCTGTTATTGTGTGTTTGTGTTATTGTGTATGTGTGTGTATGTGTGTGTTATTGTGTGTGTGTTATTGTGTGTTTGTGTTATTGTGTATGTGTGTGTTATTGTGTCTGTTATTGTGTGTTTGTGTTATTGTGTATGTGTGTGTATGTGTGTGTTATTGTGTGTGTGTTATTGTGTATGTGTGTGTTATTGTGTATGTGTATGTGTGTGTTATCGTGTATGTGTATTTGTGTGTTATTGTTTATGTGTGTGTGTTATTGTGCATGTGTGTGTGTTATTGTGTGTGTATGTGTATGTGTGTGTGTGTTATTGTGTGTGTGTTATTGTGTATGTGTGTGTTATTGTGTATGTGTATGTGTGTGTTATCGTGTATGTGTATTTGTGTGTTATTGTTTATGTGTGTGTGTTATTGTGCATGTGTGTGTGTTATTGTGTGTGTGTATGTGTGTTATTGTGTGTGTGTTATTGTGTATGTGTGTGTTATTGTGTGTGTATGTATGTGTGTGTGTTATAGTGTATGCGTTGTGTTATTGTGTGTGTTATTGTGTGTGTTATTGGGTGTGTGTTAATGTATGTGTGTGTGTTATTGTGTGCGTATGTGTTATTATGTGTGTGTGTTATTCTGTGTGTGTCATTGTGTATGTTATTGTGTGTGTGTTGTGTGTGTTATTGTGTATGTGTGTGTGTTATTGTGTGTGTGTGTTATTGTGTGTGTGTATCATTGTGTATGTTATTGTGTGTGTTGTGTGTGCGTTGCGCATGTGTTATTGTGTATGTGTGTGTTATTGTGTATGTGTTATAGTGTATGTGTGTGTGTTATTGCGTGTGTGCGTGTTATTGTGTATGTATGTGTGTTATTTGTATGTGTGTGTGTTATTGTGTGTGTGTGTGTTATTGTGTATGTGTATGCGTTATTGTGTATGCATTATTGTGTATGTGTGTGTGTGTTATTGTGTATGTGTGTGTTATTGTGTATGTGTGTGTTATTGTGTGTGTGTTATTGTGTATGTGTGTGTATGTGTTATTGTGTATATGTGTGTGTGTGTATTATTGTGCATGTGTGTTATTGTGTATGTGTGTGTTATTGTGGATATGTGTGTGTTATTGTGTGTGTTATTGTGTATGTGTGTGTATGTGTTATTGTGTATATGTGTGCGTGTGTGTGTGCACGTTACCAGTTAGATGCCCTCAGATGTCTGTTTGTCCTGAATGGAGCTCATGATGCTTCTCACAGAAGACGAGCTGCATTTCCCCAATCCTGAGTGTAAATGACACTTTCTCAGGGACTGAAGCATTCCCACTCTCCCCAAAGATAAGAGATACACAATCTGAGAGACATTGCTTGTGCAATAAGTTCTTCTCTATTTCTCCTGTCGCCCCATCACAGTCTGGCATTAGCCTGTCAGTAGTAAGCGTGGCATTCGGGTAAGGGGTGACCTGCCCAGGATTGGTGGTGTAGGCGGGTGGTTAGGTGGCTGCTGTGTGCATCCCTGAGTTTGCTGTTGTCTGACTCAGAGCCTCAGATGGTCTGTGCCTGGGTTCAGACCCCCAGTGCACCATTTGCCCTATCCACATGCTGCTGTTGACTGAGCTCTGTTGCTGCTGCCTGGATGGAGGGATAATGGAGCCTCTGGTATAGTAAGGATTTGATGGATGTGGATGCTGGGTGTGCTTGGACGAGGCTGGCTGGAAATCGTAAGGACTAAGTGGACTGTAAAGTGCATGGAGCAAGTGAAGATTGACACATTGATGCTGTTCTAGCATTCTGTGACTTAATGTTAAATGTCGCGTTGATATTTGAGGATATGACAATAGACAATATGGGTGAATTCTTCTCATTCTGCTTCTGTGTGAATCTAAATCCACCAACGTCAACACCAACACAGAATGTATTGTTACTACAGGATTGTGTCTCCAAATAAAATGTTCATTTGAATTGAAAGATCGCATCCTTAAATCAAAGGTTATTACCTGAGATTACCCCAAAAAGAGATTACTTCCCACAGCAGCCTGGGATGCAATTCATCCAGACCAGAACAACAGAGTCACAGAGTCATAGAGTCCTACAGCACAGAGACAGGCCCTTTGGCCCAATCTGGTCCATGCCGACCAAAATGGCCGTCCACACTAACCCCATTCCCTGCACTTGACCCATACCCTTCTAATCCTTTCCTATCCATGTATTTGTCCAAATGCCTTTTAAATGTTGTTAATGTACCCGCTTCAACCACTTCCGCTGGCAGCTCATTCCAAAGGCATACCACCCTTGGTGTAAAACTGATGCCCTCTGGCCCTTGGTTCCCAAACTCTGGGAAAAAGACTGAGTTGATTCTGTTATGAAGATGTAGAGATGTGCTGTACCTTCAAGAGAGTTAAAAACAATGAGCGAGGACTGATCAGGTGTACCCGAGAACTCTGTGGGAAGCTAGAGAAGTGATTGCTGGGCCTCTTGCTGAGATATTTGTATCATCGATAGTCACAGGTGAGGTGCCAGAAGATTGGAGGTTGGCTAACGTGGTGCCACTGTTTAAGAAGGGTGGTAAAGACAAGCCAGGGAACTATAGATTGGTGAGCCTGACCTCAGTGGTGGGCAAGTTGTTGGAGGGAATCCTGAGAGACAGGATGTACATGTATTTGGAAAGGCAAGGACTGATTCGGGGATAGTCAACATGGCTTTGTGCAGGGAAATCATGTCTCACAAACTTGATTGAGTTTTTTGAAGAAGTAACAAAGAAGATTGATGAGGGCAGAGTAGTGGATATGATCTATATGGACTTCAGTAAGGCGTTCGACAAGGTTCCCCATGGGAGATTGATTAGCAAGGTTAGATCTCATGGAATACAGGGAGAACTAGCCATTTGGATACAGAACTGGCTCAAAGGTAGAAGACAGAGGGTCAGACTGGAGGCCTGTGACCAGTGGAGTGCCACAAGGATCGGTGCTGGGTCCTCTACTTTTTGTCATTTACATAAATGATTTGGATGCGAGCATAAGAGGTACAGTTAGTAAGTTTGCAGATGACACCAAAATTGGAGGTGTAGTGGACAGCGAAGAGGGTTACCTCAGATTACAACAGGATCTGGACCAGATGGGCCAATGGGCTGAGAAGTGGCAGATGGAGTTTAATTCAGATAAATGTGAGGTGCTGCATTTTGGGAAAGCAAATCTTAGCAGGACTTATACACTTAATGGTAAGGTCCTAGGGAGTGTTGCTGAACAAAGAGACCTTGGAGTGCAAGTTCATAGCTCCTTGAAAGTGGAGTCACAGGTAGATAGGATAGTGAAGAAGGCGTTTGGTAGGCGTCAGAGTATTGACTACAGGCGTTGGGAGGTCATGTTGCGGCTGTACAGGACATTGGTTAGGCCACAGTTGGAATATTGCGTGTAATTCTGGTCTCTTTCCCATCAGAAAGCTGTTGTGAAACCTGAAAGGGTTCAGAAAAGATGTACAAGGATGTTGCCAGGGTTGGAGGATTTGAACTACAGGGAGAGGCTGAACAGGCTGGGGCTGTTTTCGCTGGAGTGTCGGAGGCTGAGGGGTGACCTTATAGAGGTTTATAAAATTATGAGGGGCATGAATAGGGTAAATAAACAAAGTCTTTTCCCTGGGGTTGGAGAGTCCAGAACTAGAGGACATAGGTTTAGGGTGAGAGGGGAAAGATATAAAAGAGATCTGAGGGGCAACTTTTTCACACCGAGGGTGGTACGTGTATGGAATGGGCTGCAAGAGGATGTGGTGGAGGCTGGTACAATTACAACATTTAAGAGGCATTTGGATGGGTTTATGAATAGGAAGGGTTTGGAGGGATATGGGCTGGGTGCTGGCAGGTGGGACTAGATTGGGTTGGGATATCTGGTCGGCATGGACGGGTTGGACTGAAGGGTCTGTTTCCATGCTGTACATCTCTATGACTCTATGACTGACAAAGCACAGAGTCCTGAACAAGGTAACAATGTAACACTTGGTTGAAACAAATAGCAGCAGCTGGGTTGCCATGAAACAAAAACAAACTCAAATTCAGCCAATCAGTATAAATTATGCCCCAAGATACCAAAATCTAATCAAATTTGGATTTAGTATTTTGATAATAAAACCAATGAAACAATCCGATGTTTTGGAGTATAAACCGGACATTTTGAACAGTTAGGTGGAGAACTGCCAAAGACCAGCAAATGTAGGCTGCTGGCTGAAGAGCTATCTGAAAGGTAACTGTCTGTGGCAGGATTGTGCAACAGAACTTTGAGGCCAACCTGGAGAGAATCTACAGAAGAAAATCTACAAAGGAGAACCAGCAAAGCTGACTGGTTTTGAAACATGATTATATTTTTGTAAATTGCAATTGGGATTTCTTCTCAGACTAATATTGTATAGTGGGAGGTAAAAGAGATAGGTTTTAGAGAAAACAGTTGTAAATAGTTGTTGGTTTTAATATTTTCTGTTGGACTTAAAGAATAAAGTTGTTAATTTTTACTTTAGTGACCTCTGGGATAGTTTCTTGGCCTCTCCAATTTTAACAGAGTACAGCATGGGGTGAATCTTTTCTGTGTGGTTGGTTTTAAATTAGCAGAGGGCTTTAGCCCATGTCATAATAGTTCACCCTACCCATGACTCTCATAACCTTGTCCACCTCTATAAACCCCTCACCTCAGTCCCCTACACTCTAAAGAAAGCAGTCCTAGCCTGTCCAACCTCTCCCTATAATGCAGACCCTTGAGTCCAGGCAACATCCTTGTAAATTTCTTCTGTACTCTTTCCAGTTTAATAACATCCTTCCTATAAGAAGGTGACCAAAACTGAACACAATACTCCAAGTGCGGACTCACCAACATCCTGTTCAACTACAACATCACTTCCCAACCTCTTTACTCAATGCCCTGACTGATGAAGGTCAGTGTGCCAAAAGCCTTCTTCATTGCCCTATCTACCTGTGACTCCACTTTCAGAGAACTGTGAACCTGAACTCCAAGGTCTCTCTGTTCCACTACACTCCTTAAGGCCCTACCATTCACCATGAAACTCCTACCTTAATTTGACTTTCCACAATGCAAGACCTTACACTTATCTATATTAAACTCCATTTGCCATTTCTGAGCCCACTTCCCCAGCTGATCAAGGTCCTGCTGCAATTTCTGAGAACCTTCCTCACTGTCTACGATACCACCTATTTTAGTGTTATCTGCAAACTTACTCATCATGCCTTGTACATTCTCATCCAAATCATTGATATAGATATCAAACAGCAATGGGCCCAGCACTGACCTCTGAGGCATTCCATTAGTCACAAGCCTCCAGTCTGACAAGCATCCTTCCACTATTACCCTCTGCTTCCTACCATAAAGCCAACTGTGTATCCAATTTGCCAGCTCCCCCTGGATTCAATGCGACCTAACCTGCCGTGTTTTCACTATCCCTCCAGACCTACCCCTCTCTGAGGATGAAAGATCAGTCCTCAGCAGAGGCCTCACCTTCATTCCCCTACGCTCCCGGATTGATGAATTCAACACGCGGCGTGACATCGAACAATTCTTCCGCCGCCTTCGCCTCCGCGCCTATTTCTTTAACCAAGACTCCCGCCCACCCTCTGACGACCCCTTCTCCCGCCTCCAACACACCCCATCCACCTGGACACCCCGTGCTGGCCTCCTACCTGCCCTCGACCTGTTCATATCCAACTGCCGCCGCGATATTAACCGCCACCTGAACTCCCCCACCCCTCTCACCCACTCCAACCTCTCACCTTCGGAACGCGCAGCCCTCCACTCCCTCCGTTGCAACCCCAACCTCACTATCAAACCAGCAGACAAGGGAGGCGCGGTAGTAGTTTGGCGCACCGACCTCTACACCGCTGAGGCCAAACGCCAGCTCGCAGATACCTCCTCCTACTGCCCCCTTGACCATGACCCCACCCCCCACCACCAAACCATCATCTCCCAGACCATCCATAACCTCATCACCTCGGGGGATCTCCCATCCACCGCCTCCAACCTCATAGTCCCACAACCCCGCACCTCCCGCTTCTACCTCCTGCCCAAAATCCACAAACCTGACTGCCCCGGCCGACCCATTGTCTCCGCCTGCTCCTGCCCCACCGAACTCATCTCCGCCTACCTTGACACCGTCCTGTCCCCCTTAGTCCAAGAACTCCCCACCTGCATTCGGGACACCACCCACGCCCTCCACCTGCTCCATGATTTTCGCTTCCCCGGTCCCCAACGCCTTATTTTCACCATGGACATCCAGGCCCTGTACACCTCCATCCCCCATCACGAAGGACTCAAAGCCCTCCGCTTCTTCCTTTCCCGCCGTACCGACCAGTACCCTTCCACTGACACCCTCCTTCGACTGACTGAACTGGTCCTCACCCTGAACAACTTCTCTTTCCAATCCTCCCACTTCCTCCAAACGAAAGGAGTAGCCATGGGCACCCGCATGGGCCCCAGCTATGCCTGCCTCTTCGTAGGATATGTGGAACAATCCATCTTCCGCAACTACACTGGCCCCACCCCCCACCTTTTCCTCCGTTACATTGATGACTGTATCGGCGCCGCCTCGTGCTCCCACGAGGAGGTGGAACAGTTCATCCACTTCACCAACACCTTCCACCCCGACCTCAAATTCACCTGGACAGTCTCAGATTCCTCCCTCCCCTTCCTCGACCTTTCTATTTCCATTTCAGGCGACCGAATCAACACGGACATCTACTACAAACCGATCGACTCCCACAGCTACCTGGACTACACCTCCTCCCATCCTGCCCCCTGCAAAAACGCCATCCCATTCTCCCAATTCCTTCGACTCCGCCGCATCTGCTCCCAGGAGGACCAGTTCCAAAAACGCAAATCCCAGATGGCCTCCTTCTTCAAGGACCGCAATTTCCCCCCCGACGTGATCGACGATGCCCTCCACCGCATCTCTTCCACTTCCCGATCCTCCGCCCTTGAACCCCGCCCCTCCAACCGCCACCAGGACAGAACCCCACTGGTCCTCACCTACCACCCCACTAACCTCCATGTACAGCGCATCATCCGCCGTCATTTCCGCCACCTCCAAACGGACCCCACCACCAAGGATATATTTCCCTCCCCTCCCCTATCAGCATTCCGTAAAGACCACTCCCTTCGTGACTCCCTCGTCAGATCCACACCCCCCACCAACCCAACCTCCACTCCCGGCACCTTCCCCTGCAACCGCAGGAGGTGCAAGACTTGCGCCCACACCTCCCCTCTCACCTCCCTCCAAGGCCCCAAAGGAAACTTCCATATCCGCCACAGATTCACCTGTACCTCCACACATATCATCTATTGCATCCTCTGTACCCGATGTGGCCTCCTCTATATTGGGGAGACAGGCCGCCTACTTGCGGAGCGTTTCAGAGAACACCTCTGGGACACCCGGACCAACCAACCCAACCACCCTGTAGCTCAACATTTCAATTCCCCCTCCCACTCCACCAAGGATATGCAGGTCTTTGGACTCCTCCATCGTCAGACCACAGCGAAACGACGGTTGGAGGAAGAACGCCTCATCTTCCGGCTAGGAACCCTCCAACCACAAGGGATGAACTCGGATTTCACCAGTTTCCTCATTTCCCCTCCCCCCAGCCTGTCTCAGTCAAATCCATCAAATTCAGCACCGCCTCCCTAACCTGCAATCTTCTTCCCGACCTCTCCGCCCCCACCCCCATCTGTCCTATCACCCTCACCTTGACCTTTTTCCACCTATCACATTTCCGACGCCCCTCCCCCAAGTCCCTCCTCCCTATCTTTTATCTTAGCCTGCTGGACAAACCTTCCTCATTCCTGAAGAAGGGCTAATGCCCGAAACGTCGATTCTCCTGTTCCCTAGATGCTGCCTGACCTGCTGCGCTTCTCCAGCAACACATTTCCATCTATTTAACCTTCCAGAGTAGCCTAACATGTGGAACCTTATCAAAGGTTTCACTGAAATCCATATAGACTACGTCTACCATCCTGCCCTCACTAACCTTCCTGGTCACTTCATCAAAGAACTCTAACAAATTTGTGATGCATGATCTCCCACTCACAAAGCCACGCTGATTATTCCTAATCAAACCCTGTCTTTCCAAATGCATGTATATCTTATCCCTCAGCATCAGTTCCAGTAACTTACCTACCACAGATATTAGGCTTACCGATCTATTTACTATTAGAACATATGTACTAGAACAGCTCCAAGGATAAGAGATTACACAGGAGTTGGGTTTGTTGGCCTGAGAAGCCACAGGGGATCTATTAGAGCTGTATAAAGTTAGTGAGAACTTAGGTAGATTCGATATAGAGAGTGTTGAAATAGGATCGCTAATCAGATTTAACTTTGTGGATAATTAAATGGTCTAGGTTTAGTTTAATTTAATTTAGTCAAAAGGACCTGAGAAACCATGAGGAGAGTGACCATATAAAGAGTGATTAGTGTTGAGAATGCATTTTGTTTTCCCCAGCATTGAGGTGGACGCATATTTAAATCAATATTCAAAAGAAAATCGAGTAAATGTTTGACGAGATAAAATGGAAGAGGGGTGTTCGACTGGCTGGAATTCTCTTGGAAAGAACTTGCACACACTCGATAGGCCGAATGGACGTCTTTTTCTGATCCTTTCACGGGATGTGGAGTTTGTTGACCAGGCCAACATTTCTTGATGTTGTCCATCTGAGTTGCCTTTGAGTTGAATGGCTTGCTAGGCCATTTTAGGGGGCAGTTAGGAGTCAACCACGTTGCTGTGGGTCTGGAGTCACGTGTAGGCCGGACCAGGTAAGGGTGGCAGTTTCCTTCCCTGAAGGGTATTAGTGAACCAGATGGGTTTTTGTAACACTCAGTGATATTACCGTCACTGAGACACATTTGGTATCAAAAGTTTATTAATTGAATCTAAATTACAGAGGTTTATAAAATCAAGAGGGTCCATGGATAGGGTAAATAGACAAGGTCGTTTCCCTAGGGTGGGGGAGTCCAGAACTAGAGGGCATAGGTTTAGGGTGAGAGGGGAAAGATATAAAAGGGATCTAAGGGGAAACTTTTTCACATAGAAGGTGGTACGTGTATGGAATGAGCTGCCAGAGGAAGTGGTGGAGGCTGGTACAATTCCAACATTTAAAAGGCATCTGGTTGTGTATATGAATAGGAAGGGTTTAGAGGGATATGGGTCAGGTGCTGACAAATAGGGCTGGATTAATTTAGGATATCTGGTCGGCATGAATGAGTTGGACCGAAGGGTCTGTTTCTGTGCTCCACATCTCTATGACTCTATGACTCTATATCACTTCAATTGAAGATGTGCTTCCTGGATCCTGACTGTCTGGAGATCTCCTGAAGGGACATTCCCACCACATCACCATCCATGCCTTCCCGTGCTCTCTTATTGTATTCTGTAAGACCCAAGTACATTACAGCGTTGCTCAGAGATGATGGAGTATAGGTGCCTGGATAGACAGACTCCAGGACCAAAGGATCTCTCATTGTCCTTGCTAACACCAGTTTCCTCCACAGTCCAAAGATGTGCAGGTTAGGTGAATTGACCATGCTAAATTGCCCATAGTGTCAGGTGAAGGGTTAAATGTAGGGGAATGGAGCTGGGTGGGTTGCGCTTCGGCGGGTCGGTGTGGACTTGTTGGGCCAAAGGGCCTGTTTCCACACTGTAAGTAATCTAATCTAATCTAATGTTAAATGTCACTACTCCACTCTGAGCCCAGTCACCATGGGAGGTCCCAGCAGGAATGCTTCAGGGATTTCCTGAATTCCTCCCTGATCAAGTCTTAAACTCCCAGTCAACTCACAGGAGACGCTGGCTTATGACAGAACAAAAGCTGCGCACACTGAGATGTCATCAGTGAATATGAGGAGGGGGAAGCTGGGGTGTAGAATATCCTCTATTGTCAGGAGAGAGAGAAAGCACTCACCTCCAAACTCATCCACCCATCTCTTCAACATCTCATGGAGGCAGAATTGGTATATCCAAAAGGACATTGGCAAGTTGGTGGAAACATAGAAACAAAAATGATAGGAGCTGGAGGAGGCCATTCGGCCCTTCAAGCCTACTCCACCACTCATCACAATCTTGGGTGATCGTTCAATTCAACAGCCAAATCCTGCTTTCTCCCCATAACCTTTGATCCCATTCGCCCCAAGTGCTGTATCTAGCCGCCTCTTGAATATATTCAATGTTTTGACATCAACTACTTCCTGCGGTAATGAATCCCACAGGCTCACCTGGGGGAAGAGATGTCCCCTCATCTCCATCCTAAATGGTCCACCCTGAATCCTCAGACAGTGACCCACCATCAGGAACATCCTCCCTGCATCTACCCTGTCTAGTCCAGTTAGAATTTTATAAAACGCTATGCGGCTCCCATCACTGCACCCTTCCCCCCCAATTCATCTGAACTCCAGTGAAACCAATCCTAACCTAGTCAATCTCTCCTCATCAGTCAGTCCCGCCATCCCTGGGATCAGCCTGATAACCCTCTGCTGCACTCCCTCGAGAGCAAGAGTATCCTTCCTCATAAAAGAAGACCAAAACTTTATTGCGCACAATATTCTAGGTGTGGCCTCACCGATGCCCTGCATAACTGCAACAACACATCCCTGCTCCTGGACTGGGTGTATAGACGGCAGATGAGGTTTGATGCAGAAAAGTGTGAGGTGATGGACTTTGGTTGGAAGAACACTGAAAGACAATCTAAAATATGGGGCACTGGAAAAGCACAGCCGGTCAGGCAGCATCCAAGGAGCAGGAGAATCGGCGTTTCAGGCAAATGCCCTTCATCAGGAATTCTACTCCTCGGATGCTGCCTGACCTGCTGTGCTTTTCCAGCACCAAACTCTCGACTCTGATCTCCAGCATCTGCAGTCCTCACTTTCTCCGAGAATATGGGGCATGCTTCTGAAGGGAGGGTGCGGGGGACAGGAGCAACGGGACCTGGGTGCACAGATTATTGAAGGTGGAGATTTAAAAAGACCAACCTTGGCTTAATTAATAGGGACGTAGAGCACAGAGGTGATTTTTTTTTCCCCTTTTAACAGGATATGGATGTCACTGGCTAGACCAGCATTTATTGCCCATCCCTACTTGCCCAGAGGGCAATTGAGAGTCAACCACATTGCTGCAGGTCTGGACACTAGTGAACCAGATGGGTTTTTCCAACAATTGACAATGGATTTATAGCAACCATTAGATTCTTAATTCCAGACACTTAATGAATTCAAATTCCACTTTTTACTATGGAGGGATTCAAACCCAAGTCCCCAGAACATTACCTGGGTCTTGGGATTAACAATCCAGTGATAATATCAGTAGGCCATCACCTCGCTGTAAAAATTTCACCACTGAAATTGTACGAGCCACTTGTTAGACCTCAGCTGGGGTAACGTGTGCGGTTCTGAGTGCTACATTATAGGGAAGCTGTGAAAGCATTAGAGAGAGTGTAGAAGTGGTTTATTAGAATGGTTCCAGGTGGGAGACACTTCAGTGCTTGAAGTGATTGGGACTGTTGGCCTTGGAGAGAAGAAGGCTGAAAGGAAATCTGATAGAGGATTTTCAACATCATGAGCGGGCGGGGGCAGAGTAGATAAGGAGACGCTGCTCTGCCTCTTGTAAAAGGAACAAGAACCAGTAGACGTCGATTTAAAGTGGTATGCAGATGAGACAAGGTTAATAGAAGAAACAATGTTTTTCACGCAGTGAGTAATTAAGATCTGCCTGGAAATGTGGTGGAGGCAGGTAAAATCGAGATGAACAGATACTCAAAAAATACAGTCCGCAGATTCCTCAAGAACAAACCACGACAAGCAGACCAAACACAGCCAGAAATCCTAACCACCTTACCATACATCAAAGAAGTTTCAGAAATGACAGCCAGACTACTGAGACCCCTCGGAATCCTAGTAGCACACAAACCCACCAACACTCTCAAAGAGAAACTAACAAACTTAAAAGACCCAGTACAATCCATGGACAAAACCAACGTCGTTTACAAAATTCCATGCAAGGACTGCCACAAACACTACGTTGGACAAACAGGAAGAAAGTTAGTCACCAGGATACATGAACACCAGCTAGCTACAAAAAGACACGACCCTCTCTCCCTCGTAGCCCTACACACGGAGGAAAAAAAACACTAATTCGACTGGGACAACACATCTATCCTGGGACAGGCTAAGCAAAGACATGCCAGAGAATTCCTAGAGGCCTGGCACTCCAACCACGACATCATAAACAAACATATAGATCTAGATACCATCTATCAACCCCTCAGAAAACGAACAGGAAATAACATCACCACAAACCCCAGGAACCCCATCCAGGACAAACATATAAATAGAAAGCAGGAGACAACAGCTTCGCTTCACTTGGAGGTCGCCACTGATGATGTTACCTAGCCAGGTAATGAAACGTCTGGATATCAAACCTACAGCTCAGCGAGCAAACCTACATCCCCCCTCAACTGAGACATTCCAGAGCTGGGTTTGTCAATAGCAATGGGGTGCAGGGATATGGAGAAAAGGAAAGAGATTGACATTGGGTCATGAAGCTGGGCCAGATCCTAGAGCCAGAGCCCGCACAATGGGCTGAATGGCCTCCTTCTAAACTGCAACCATTTGGCAATTCAGAGATCACAACTGGATTTTCAGCTACCACAGAATTCATCAAAACCAGATTGGAAGCAAGTCACTGTCGATCCTGAGGGACTGGCTGACTCAGAAAGAGGACATTGAGCATCACGGATCCTGAGAATGAAGTGGACCATGTAGAATTGTCCCTGAGTGCGTTCCAATGGGAGTGAGTCCCATTCTGTAGAGCAGACACACTGAGAGTCAGGACACAGTGACAAGACTCAAGGACTGTGGAATGTGCTGGATTCAGGATAGAGCAGAATTGTTTTCATGTGGATATTTGAGGATTTAGAGCAATTGTTTCAAGCTAAAGCTAACGCTGATGATATAACAGCGAATGTCAAGCCTGTGTGAATTATTAAGGCCATCTGACTGTTGGGCTGGTCGTTTGCTACAATAAGGAGAGCAAAACAGAAGCAGCATTGTATTGAAACTGTAATCAGACTTGGCAGGTACATTTCCAGATGTGGGAGTTGGACAGGCTCAGATGGACAATCCAGAGAACTAGAGGAAAAAAACCAGTTGGAATCACTCCAAATTGCAGTCATCGACAGAATTGACACTGCTCTATTCCTCTGACTCACTCTCCTTCTCACACAATTATCGTCCCTCAGTCTCTCTCTCTCTCACACACACACACGCACTCAACTCACTCACTATCTCTTTTTCTCTGTTTGTATCTTTGCTTCTCCCTCTCACACTCACTTGATCCATCTCATTCTCTCTCTCTCTCTCTGTCCCACGGCCTCTCTCTCCCTTTCTCCCACTCTCTTTGATTTTTCCATCTCTCTGTTTTTGTCTCTGTCTCTGAACGCCCTCCATCTCTCCTTCTCTCTCATTACTTTTATCTCTCTTTGTCTGTCTGTCTCTCTCTCTCTCTCTCTATTCACTCTCCCATCTCTCTGTCTGTGTCTCTCTCTCTTTTTTTCTCTCTGACTACTTTATCTCTCTACTTCTGTCTCTCTCTATCCATCCTCCTCTCTCTCTCTCTCTCTCTCTCTTCCCCCCTCTCTCTCTTTCTCTCTTCTGAAGTATTGTGTGCAGTACTGGTCACCCTGTTATAGGAAGGATATTGTTAAAGCTGGAGAGGGTTTGGAAAAGATTTATCAGGACGTTGCTGGGAATGGAGGGTTTGACTTATAAGGAGAGGCTGGAATAGGCTGGGACTTTTCTCACTGGAGAGTCGGAAGTTGAGAGGCGACCTTATGGAGGTTTATAAAATCGTGAGGGGCATGGATAGGGTGAATAACAGGGGTCTTTACCCCTGGGGTGGGGGCATTCTTAAGGTGAGGGGGAGATTTGAAAAAGACAAACGGGACAACGGTTTTTACACAGACAGTGGTACGGGTGGGGAATGAACTTCGAGAGGAAATGGTGGATGCAGGTGCAGTTACAACGTTGAGAAGTTATTCAGATAAGTACATGAATAAGAAATGTTTGGAGGGATATGGGCCAAGCGCAGGAAGTTTGGGATTATGGTCGGCACAGACTGGTTGGACCGAAGGGTCTGTTTCCGTGCTGTATAACTCTAGGACTCTATCACTCTGAGCCCTCTCACTACCTTTTTCTGTCTCTCCCTCTCTCTCTCTCTCTCTCTCTCTCTCTTTCTCTCTGTCCATCTCTATATCTTTGTTTCTCTGTCTCTCTTGGTCTCTGTCTTTCTCTCTCTCTCTCCCCGTAGCCCTTCTCACCCTCTCTCTCTCTCTCTTTCTTCATCTGTCCCCGCTCTCTGTTTTTCTCTGTCTCTCTAACTCTCCATAGCCCATCTCTCCCCCCCACCTCTCTCTCTCTCTCTCTGTTCTGTCTCTGTATTCCCTCTGCCTGTCCCTGTCTGCCTCTATCGTTGTCCAATGCTGTTGACCTCTCAGCTTCTCTCCATGTATTTATCTGTTATTTCTCTCTGTTTACTCCTCTAACTCATTTCCTCATGCCGCCCCTGTGTCCCTCTCTCCATTTCTGTTGCTCTTTCTGTGGATCACTTACTCAGTCTCATCCTTTCCCCCTTCATTATCCCTGATCACAGCTGAGTGTGCCCCTCTGTCTCAATCTCTCAGGTTTTCATTTTCCCACTCTGTATGTAGCTCAGTCCCTTGTTCTCTCCCTCTCTCTCCTTCTCTCTCTCCATCTGTGTAGCTCAGTCTCTCAGTCCATCTCACTCTTTATTTTCGCTATTACCATTTGGAATGTGCAAAGTGGGAAGTTGCTGATTTGCTGCCAGTTTCCGATAGTAAAACCAATCCTGCAGGCAGCATTGTCGCTCCCCATGGGGAGGGGAGGCTGGTTTGAGGCAGCCCCTTCCATTACTGAAAACAACAGTAACAACTAAATAGGTTTCATCATGAAATCACATTGTCCACAGTAATTAGTGAGGACCTGTGGGAGAAACAGCCAGATTCAGGGAAATAACGTTTCTGAACCAGACCCTGAACTGAACCAGTCACATTAATACAGCAGCTACCAGAGCAGGTTAGAGGCTAGGAATCCTACAGCGAGTAACATACCTCCTAACTCCCCAAAACCACCTCCAAAACAGCAAAATCTAAACTCCACCCTTTAAGACACAATGGATTTATTGAATCCTCCACTATCAATGTCCTGGGGCTTACCATTGACCAGAAACCGAACTAGATTAGCCATATAAATACTGTGGATGCACGCTTAGGTCAGAGGCGAGGAATACTGCAGCAAGGAACTCCCGTCCTGACTCCCCAAAGCCTGTCCACCATCTACAAGGCACAAGTCAGGAGTGTGATGGAATACTCCCCACTTGCCTGGATGGGGGCAGCTCCAATAACACTGAAGAAGCTTGACATCATCCAGGACAAAGCAGCCCACTCGATTGGCACCACATCCACAAACCTCCCCTCCCTCCACCACCAATGGTCAGTAGCAGCAGTGTGTACTATCTACAAGATGCACTGCAGAAAGTCACCAAAGATCCTCAGACAGCACCTTCCAAACCACTTCCATCTAGAAGGACGAGCAGCAAATACATGGGAACACCACCCCCTCCAAGTCACTCACCATCCTGACTTGGGAATATATTGCTATTCCTTCACTGTCACTGGGACAAAATCCTGGAATTCCCTTCCTAAAGGCATTGTGGGTCAACCCACAGCACATGGACTGCAGCGGTTCAAGAAGGCAGCTCACCCCCACCTTCTCAAGGGGCAACTAGGGACGGGCAATAAATACTGGGCCCAGTCAGTGATGCCCACGCCTGGTGAAAGGAGAACTGAGAAAGGTTATTCCCTGTTGTAGTCGGAGCAAAAAACAAACAATTACGGAAAGGAATATCAACTGGGACATTCCAAGCGATAGGGTTTATTGTGTTGATGATCCAAACATTAGAAATTTCTAAAGACACGTGCAATGTCCTGTGAAGGGTGAGGTGTGCAGCCTTCGAGATCGGTGCTCATCTGATAACCATCAAACACTCCGTGGACAGGGACAGCACGGGGTTAGATACAGAGTAAAGCTCCCTCTACACTGTCCCCATCAAACACTCCCAGGGCAGGGACAGCACGGGGTTAGATACAGAGTAAAGCTTCCTCTACACTGTCCCCATCAAACACTCCCAGGACAGGGACAGCACGGGGTTAGATTCACTGCCCTATCATCACAAGTTGGTTTGAACCCGAGAACAACTTTATGAAGGGAGGTTAGGAATGGGTCACAGATGTTGTTTTCGCCAGCAGTGCTGACATCACAGGAACATTAAATCGAGGTCAGGCCAGCTCCTGCTTGGTGCTGGAGTTCCCCTTGATGTTTCTCACAATGTTAACTTTTGACCGATGAGCTCAGCGCCCGGGGCTGGGGAGCTAACTATCTGAATCCATGGTGGGGACGGTCTGTTTCATTGGACGAGACAGCTGCGATCGGTCTGCAAAACCCCAGTCTCTCACTGGTGCTGACTTGTTAATTGTCGCAAATTCGGCTGTGAGGTGGAAGTGTGAACTACTGTGTTGGATGTTTCCCCAGGATGAGTCAGAAACTGGCACGATGTGAGTCAGGCAGCCTGAAAAATTCCCGAAATTTGAATTCTCCCAACCGCTCGGACAGGGCCATTCAGCTGAACCGAGAGCACAAGGGTTGGTTCAGCTGCAACTACAGGGTATTCTAATACGCTGAGTGCGGGTGATATGAGTCACTACCTCGCCCAGTCCCAACAGGACATGCAAAAATGAGCAACTCGGGTAGACTGACAGCAAGGGATAGGGAAAGGTGACATGATTAGATTAGATTCCCTACAGTGCGGAAACAGGCCCTTCAGCCCAACCAGTTCACACCGACCCTCCAAAGAGTAACCCACCCAGACCCATTTCCCTGACTAATGCACCTAACACTACGGGCAATTTAGCATGGCCAATTCACCCTAACCTGTACATCTTTGGACTGTGGGAGGAAACCGGTGCACCCGGAGGAAACCCACAAAGACGCGGGGAGAATGTGCAAACTCCTCACAGACAGTCACCCGAGGCAGGAATCGAACCCGAGTCCCTGGCGCTGTGAGGCAGCAGTGCTAACCACTGAGCCGCCGTGCCGCTGGAGATATAGACTCAATGGCACCAGTCTAAAGACTTTGCCAGAACTTGGGTATCCATGTCTCAAAGTGACAGGGCACACTGAGAGAGCTATTCCAAATGTTCATGGGAGTTTCAGAAATCGAGCTATTGAGGCCAAGAGCTGCAAGGTTCTGCTGATAAAGCTCTGCTTCAGCCTGCGTCGGTGGGGATGCCTTAATCCGTGGGGACTGCTTCCTGACAGAACAAAACCTATCACCGTCCTGAAAATCCTGCCCCTTGGTGGCTCTTTCCCAGGAGGTGCGAACTTTCCAGAGTTTAATCATCAGGCCTCCATTGGGAGGTAACTTCCCAGGCCATTTCAGAAGACAGCTGGGAGTCATAATGCTGTGAACCTATAAATCACAACTTGCCCAGATTTTGGTGGGGAAGGGGGGTGATGGAGGGAGGATGAGTAACATATTTCCCATTGCAATAGTCAAGTAGATTCATAGATTTATACAGCACAGGAACGGCCCTTCGACCCATCGAGTCTGTACAACTACCATGAAGGTACGCTAATCCCATTTTCTTGCATTTGTCCCATACCCCTGAATGCTATGATATTTGAAGTGCTCATCCAATTTTTTTTTTTTTAAATTGCAAGGTTTCCAGCCTCCACTACCTTCCCAGGCAGTGCATTCCAGATTTTTACCACCTGCTGAGTGAAAAATTTTTTTTCCCAAATCTCCACTGAATCTCTTGCCCCTTATCCTGAAACTATTCCCTCATGTGATTGACCCCCCAATCAAGGGGAACAGCTCCTCTCTATTCACCTTGTCCATACCCCTCATAATCTCAGTCATGTTGTTGATTAGTCTTCTCTGTTCTAACGAAAACAATCCAAGCCCATCTCATCCCTCCACCACTGACACAGTGTGGACTATCGACAAGATGCACTGCAGAAGTTCACCTCAGGCAGCACCTTCCAAACCCACAACCACTTCCATCTCGATGGACAAGGGCAGCAGATACATGGGAACACCACCCCCTGCAGGTTCCCCTCCAAGCCACCCACCATCCCTACTTGGAAATATATCGCCGTTCCTTCACTGTCACTGGGTCACAATCCTGGAGTTCCCTCCCTCAGGGCATTGTGGGTCAACCCACAGCACATGGACTGCAGCGGTTCAAGAAGGCAGCTCACCCCCACCTTCTCAAGGGGCAACTAGGGACAGGCAATATGTGCTGGGGGCCCAGCCAGCACAACCCATGTCCCACAAAATAAATATGTTAAAAAAAGCTTTTGATTAACTGCAGCCTCATATCTGCACCCTTGTTCTCCAGTCCTTGAGGTAGAAAAGCCAGCATTCCTTGGCTTTCTCGATTATTTTCTGCAATGATCAATGCACCTGAACCCGTCCATTTCGTTAGACATCCTCTTTATTCAGCTTTGTAGCTTCTATGACATACACGGATCTATCCTTGTTTCTTGGGGGGGAGGGGGGGGGGGGGTCCAGTATGGATAACCTCACACTTGTTGACACCGCCATTGTTTTGCCCATTCACGTAGTTTATCAACGTCTCTTTGTCATTTTATGTCAGAGCGACTGGGAGGAAAGAGACCTGGAGGGGTTGCTGATTTAAGACAGAGATGAGGAGGAATTTCTTCTCTCAGAGGGGCGTGAATCTGTGGGACTCCTTCCCACAGAGGGGCTGTCGAGGCTGGGTCATTCAGAATATTCAAGGCTGAGACAGACAGAGTTTTAATCAGCGAGGCAATTAAGTGCAGTTGGGAAAAGGCAGGAAAGGGGAGTTGGGGATCACCAGATCCACTATGATCTCACTGAATGGCAGAAAAAACGATATGGGCTGAATGGCTTCCTTCTGACAGGATGGAGCATTGGAATAAGGAATCCTCATGGGTGAAGAGAGTAAGGATGGAGGCTTCAGCAACCGGTGAGCTGAGATAAAGACAAATATAATTGTGCTCAGAGGTCTTGTTACTGGACGCAATGTGTAACATGATGGAGTTTCTCAATTCCCCTCACTTCATAGATTCAAATGCTTGAAGTCATACAGATGAATCCAACAATCGCAAACACTCTTGTTAATAATCTCGATAAGTTACAAAATGTACTATTTAGCGTTCATTAGCAGAGGGATTGAATTCAAGAGTCATGAAGTGATGTTACAGCTGTACAGGACTTTGGTTAGGCCACATTTGGAGTACTGTGTGCAGTTCTGGTCGCCTCACTTTAGGAAAGATGTGGAAGCTTTGGAGAGGGTGCAGAGAAGATTTACCAGGATGTTGCCTGGAATGGAGAATAGGTCGTACGAGGACAGGTTGAGAGTGCTAGGCCTTTTCTCGTTGGAATGGAGAAGGATGAGGGGTGACCTGATAGAGGTGTATAAGATGATCAGAGGAATAGATAGAGTAGACAATCAGAAACTTTTTCCCCCGGGTACAACAGAGTGTTACAAGGGGACATAAATTTAAGGTGAAGGGTGGAAGGTATAGGGGAGATGTCAGGGGTGGGTTCTTTACCCAGAGAGTGGTGGGGGCATGGAATGCGCTGCCTGTGGGAGTGGTAGAGTCAGAATCTTTGGTGACCTTTAAGCGGCAATTGGACAGGTACATGGATGGGTGCTTAAGCTAGGACAAATGTTCGGCACAACATCGTGGGCCGAAGGGCCTGTTCTGTGCTGTATTGTTCTATGTTCTATGTTCTATGTTATGCACCAGTTCCACGCTCTGTCAGGGTAAATGTAAACTATCCGTTCCAATACCTGTTCAACTGATTTCTTCCGGAAGGTGAAGGGTACTCCTGAATCTTGTACTGCCACTGGGGAGGGGCAGGGGGAACAGGAGAACAAATAAGGGTCACATCCGGTCGGGCAGTTTAAACAACAGGGTGTTACCGGGGGGGTTCAGGATGGTTTATATGTTGGATAAGAGCTATCCAGTACTGAGTTAATCCAGGGGTTCAGCAGTTTATAACAGATACCCAGATTGTGTTACAGACTAGAATCTAATCAAGTGGTTTATATATATTTTTTTTTATTAAACAAATTACAAACAAACAGTTTACAAAAAACATTTACAGCTGTACATAAGAGACAGCAATGTTACAAGGGAGAGGAGCAGCAAAGCTAGGCCCCAAACCCTACCATACAACCATTTTACAGGGAGATGAGGACAAACCTCAAATCCCAGTTCCACTTATGGCAAGACAGTGACAATGACATTTGTACATTAGACAATACCGTTACATACAAAAGTGCAGACAATACAGACCCAGCAAGCCCCCATCCCTCCCACCTTCCGACCGCTCTAAGGCATCAAGTGGTTTATATATGGAATAACGGAAAGCTGGAATTGAGTTACAGACTAATATCTAATTGAGGGATTCAGGGGCTTTATAAATATGTAGACTAACAGATAGCTGGGATTGAGTTAAAGATTGGAATCTAAGTGATTTACGTATAGAATAACAGATACCAAGGAGTGAGTTACAGGCAGGAATCTAATTGAAGGGTTTGAAGTGGTTTATATATAGAATAAAAGATACCGGGAATAAGTTACAGACTGAAATCTATTGAGGCTTCTGGTTAGGGGGTGGTGGGGAGTGGGATTATATAAACAATAATAGATACCCAGGAGTCAGTTGCAGACTAGAATTTAATTGAAGGGTTCGGGGTGGTTTATATATAGAATAACAGATCCCAGGTGTGAGTTACAGACTGGAATCTGATCGAAGGGTTCAGGGTGGTTTATATTGAAAATAACACATACCTAGAAGTAAGTTACAGACTGGAAATCAATTAAGGTGTTCAGCATGGTTTATGCAGAGTGTAGCACATACCGGGGAGTGAGTCACAGACTGGAATCTAATCATGGAGTTTGGGAAGGTTTATATATAGAATAACAGATACCAGGGTGTGATAACAGACTGAAAGATTCGGGTGATTAATAAATAGAATTGCGCCCAGGAATAAACCAGCCTGGAATCCAGTCTGAGGGTTTGGGTGGTTACCGTATACACAATAACAAAGTGAGTTACAGATTCAAATGTCCGAGACCATGATGCCATTGATTTTGAGAGAAAATGAAGTCAGTCAGGAACAGCAGTGATTCGGTAAAGTTCCGATTTTCTGAATGGGCTGGACAGGATGGGGTATGGTGAGGAGTGAAAGGTTTTACGGTTCAGAGGGAGCATGGTGGTCAGGGCCCCTGGGCCAGGGGTGGAGGGGTGGGGGGAGGGGGGGGGGGTTGGAGGTGGGTGGCTGTGAAGAGTGAGACCACACAAACTCACTGCCTGCTCCTTCCCACTGATGAGCTGAACAGAGGCTCCGGAGCGTGATGTACCTGCAGTGGAACAACAGCAGGGAATGCAGGACTGCAGATGTATCACACCAACAAAGGCCCCAGCAGCTCCTTTGAGCAGACCAGAGATATTACCCCCAAAGGCATCATCCATCCTTGGTGTAGGAAAGGCAGAAACGGGAAGAGAACTGACTAGAATCACATTTTGATTAGATTAGATTCCCTACATTATGAAAACAGGCCCTTCGGCCCAACAACTCCACAGCGACCCTCCAAAGAGTAACTCACCCAGATCCATTCCCCTACATTTACCCCTGACTAATGCACCTAACACTATGGGCAATTTATCATGGCCAATTCACCCTAACCTGCACATGGTTAAAAAAAATCACACAACACCAGTTTATAGTCCAACAGTTTTATTTGGAAGCATGAGCTTTCTGACCTGTTGGACTATAATTTTTACCTTTGTCCACCCCAGTCCAACACTGGCTCCTCCACATCATATAATCACATGGTCATCAAACGAGACCAGGTAAGGATCCTCTTCAGACATTTAAGGATATTTCTGACTCTTGAGCTAATCCAGGAACAATATCAATCTATTTCTCTGGATCTGTGCATCCTACAAGGCTGCCTTTTATTGCTTATCCTTCAGTGTTGGTCAGACTTCCTTTTGAATTATCATGTGTGGTTTGGATAGCTTTGAGTGACTGACAAGAATTCTCCAGCTTCAGAATTCTTCAGGAGTTGCTAATTAAATTCTTTCGCTTCCTCGGCATTTGATTTCGTGAGTCTGACGGCTGATCTATGTTTGCTGTGTGTGATTGCTCACGCCTGGGTGTGGGGCCTGAGGCCTGCTATGTTTGTCCACAAATGGGTTCTGCAGAGTCAGGACAGCCCCTGGGTCCGGGAACAGGTGTTCTAAAATGGCTGCCCACATGTCGGATCCTTGGTCTGTGGTTGGGCCATATTGGAAGTCAGGGAGTGCCACCTCAGACACAGCGAAGAAGATTCTGGATGCGGCAGTGGCCAGCCAGTCGGATTGTCATGCACCTGAATATATTTCAGAAAGCATAAGATATGAAACATTCATCTAGCCCTCAGCCCCTACACTCTCCATACTCCACCCCTGTCAACCCATACTGTCCGTCCATCCTGACTGCCTCATATCCACCTCTCATGGGCCTTCATACCCTCTGTGCTAACCCATGCCCCCATCCACCATTGCCAGTTCACCCAACGTCCATCATAGGCAGTTCTCAGAATCCATGCTGAGATGAGATAAAATGCTGTGCTACAAAATAACATTCGAAGGATATATTGCAATGTTCACTATATTGAAAACTCTGTAATTCATTAAAACCCCATCATTACTTTGCAGTTCATTTACATAAGGCCTTATGACAACAGCAAACACTTTATTTCTGGGTGCATTTACTTAAAACAACAAATATTGGAATTCATAGGCCCACTTTAAAGTCTCTATAACCGCTGTAAATGGTAATCAAACTGTGAAATGGCAGATACTCAACTCTGATAAAGGATGGTTGTGAAATCAGTCACACAACAATAGCCCCACTAAATGAGATCTTAAAAGTTTATATCAACAGACTGAAATAGTAAACATTGATTGATTAATAACAGGCTTTTGATAAAATGTTTAAAGAGCAGGATTTTTAAAGGCCTTCACAGTGTTACACCTGTCTTAGCTGTTTGCTTTTGACAATTCCTCTCGACGCATCCTTTTAAAACCCTTGACTGCTGATGTTGACAATTCTGACGAATATATCAGTAATGAATTCTGAACAGGAGTTATAACAGACTTGAAACACTAACTCTGTTTCTCAGACTTCCTGAGTTTCTCCAACATTTTCTGTTTTCTTTTATTTCAGTAATGGGTTTGTGCACAGTTTATGCCCATTCACACAAATTTAGAAACAGGAGTAGGCCTTTCGGCCCCTCAAGCCTGCTCTGCCACTCAATACGTCTATGGCTGATCTCATCGCGGCCTCAACTCCACTCCCCATGACCCTTGGACATGTTGCTAATTAAAAATCCATCTATCTCCACCTTAAATTTATTCAGTGTCCCTACATACACTGCATTCTAGAGTAATGAATTCCACAGATACATGTCTGTGGGAAAAGGTTTGCTAACCCACGAAACGGTTTGTCAATTTCACTTCGAGCTGTGTTTTGTGATCTCTAACCTACTGGGCAAACTTCTCCGACAATAATCCTTTGAGGGAAGTAATTCCTCTCCGTCTCTGACTTAAATCTGCCACCTTTTTATCCTGAAATGATTACCATCTTCTCTGTAATTTCCTTGAGCATCTTATATCCCTCAATTGGATCTACTCCCATTTTTCTAAACTCTACAGAGTATCAGCCAAAACCGCTCAACCTGACTCATAGGATTTATTCTTTCATCTCTTGAATCATTCGAGTGAACTTCCTCTGAACTGCCTCCAATGTAACTACGTCCCTCCTCAAATTAGGGGAACAAAATGATATGTGATACTGTACATGTGGTCTCACTAATACCTTGTACAGTTGTGACAATGATTCCCTAATTTTATACTCAATCCCTTTGGTGTCTCCCACTGCCAATGAATCAGTGCTCTTCCTTAGAAGAGGCACTGAAGATGGCATGGGCACAGAATATACTCTGGGTGGGGGATTTCAATGTCCACCACCAGGCCTGGCTCAACAGCAACACAATTGATTGAGCTGGTCCAGTGCGAAAGGACATAGCTGCTGGACTGGGAAAAAACCACCCTGCCAGCTGCAGATGTGTCTGTCCATGACAGTAACAGTAAGAGTGATCACCACACAGTCCTCGTGGAGACAAAGTCCTGCCATCACATTGAGAGTACCCTCCATCATGTTGTGTGACACTATCACCGTGCTGAATGGGACATCCTTTAAACAGATCGAGCAACTCAAGACAGGGCATCCATGAGGCACACTGGGCCATCAACAGCAGCTGAACTGTACTCCAGCACAATCTGTAACCTCGTATCCCCCACTCAACCATTACCATCAGGCCAGGGGATCAATTAGGAGAAAGTAAGGACTGCAGATGCTGGAGATCAGAGCTGAAAAATGTGTTGCTGGAAAAGCGCAGCAGGTCAGGCAGCATCCAAGGGGCAGGAGAATCGACGTTTCGGGCATGAGCCCTTCTTCAGGAATGAGGGAGGAAGAGAGGTTCTTCAAGGAAGGCAAACTTGTAATCATAGATCCTTGAAGCAAGTAAGGAAGGAGGCCATTCAGCCAATTGTGTCTATACTAGCTCTTAGAAGTCGCTGTCATTTAATCCTACTACCAGCTGCAAACAAAAATGTTCCAAGTATTCAGAACCAATTTCCTTTTGGAAGTTACTGTTGAAACCACTTCCACTGCTCTCTCAGGTCACAGCAACTAGCTGCACAAAATGAATTGTCTTCACGGCCTTCTGCTTCCCAATTATCTCAGTAACCAAATCGTCTGCTGTTGCAAACACTTTCTCATCATGAACTCCATCGAAACCTCTCTTGCGTCGTTGGCCTCAGATGGTGTTTTGGTGTCATAGCCACTCCAGAAACCCAGGAGCCAATGAGGGATCTAAAGCTGAACTTTGTCCTAACTTTGTCTCAATGTTTCCTTTTTACAATTCCTGGAATTAAAACGACACCGAATTGTGGTTACTTATACACATCTCGCTGTATTTTCATAAATGCAAGTGACAATTAAATGCTATTGTGTGCTACTCTCTCCATGATTCTGAATACCTTTAATGAATCGGCTCCACTGTCTGGAATACAACATCTGAGGTCCCAAAACCCACAAAGCAATTCCAGCAACTCTCCATCACAACCTCTGCAAGATTCTGACATTGTTCCGAAGCTTGGAAGCTTGCTCCATCTGGACCGTCAGACAGGAGTTTTATACAATCCAGCAACATTTCATCCAAATGGCCGACTGAGAGAGGCAACATAATACAATTAATTTACCAAGCGTGTAATTGGGACAGAAGTCTGGAACTGACTTTACAAAAGATTCATCTTACAGTGAAATGGAAGCCGAATATTGCAGAGTTGGGAAATAAAAGACAGACAGTGCTGGAGAAACTCAGCAAGTCTGACAGTAACTGTGGAGAGAGAGAAACAGAGATAACGTTTGAGTCCAGTGTGAATCTCTTTTGGAATTTGTTCTATTTGTTTCTCCTCAGAGCCTGGCAGACCTGCTGAGTTTCTCCAGTGCGCTCTGTGTGTTTCTAATAACCCCTGGGGTCAGCCAGGAATCTGCAGTATTTACAAATCCCTTGCCCTTTCTGATCCACCAGCAAGTCCATATCTGTTTTTATTAGGCTCTCCCTTTCCAGGCCTGAGCTGAAGTGAGGAAGCAAGAGGAAAGTTCTGTCGGGAGTCACGGCTTAATTATCACATTTTAACTGGAAGTTGTTTCCCAACCCTTAATTATTAACTAATCAGCCCAGTTTAAAACAAAACTGAACACTTCCGCTTAGCAAGTTCAATCTGAACACATTTCTTCTGATTATATGAAAAAGGTGGGAAGATTGTCACGAAAATATTTTTAAACATAGTGACAAAGGAAATGTGGTGGGGGCAGGTTTGATGAAGACATTGGCTGGTTATTTGGATAGAAATGACACGCACGGGTATGGGGAAAGTCACAGAATAATCCGACACTGTGGAAAAACGCCTTTTGGCCCAATGAGATCACACCAAGCCTCTGAGAAGAGTCCACTCATCCTTACCCAACATTGCCCCATTGCCAATCCACCTAGCCTGGACACTCTGGGTAATTTAGCATGACCAATCCACCCAGCCTGCACACTCTGGGTAATTTAGTATGACCAATCCACCTAGCCTGTACATTCTGGGTAATTTAGCATGACCAATCCACCCAGCCTGCACACTCTGGGTAATTTAGCACGACCAATCCACCGGGCCTGTACACTCTGGGTAATTTAGCATGACCAATCCACCTAGCCTGCACACTCTAGGTAATTTAGCATGACCAATCCACCTAACCTGCACACTCTGGGTAATTTAGCGTGACCAATCCACCCATCCTGTACACTCTGGGTAATTTAGCATGACCAATCCACCGAGCCTGCACACTCTAGGTAATTTAGTATGACGAATCCACCTAGCCTGCACACTCTGGGTAATTTTGCATGACCAATCCACCTAGCCTGCACACTCTGGGTAATTTAGTATGACCAATCCACCTAGCCTGCACACTCTGGGTAATTTAGTATGACCAATCCACCTAGCCTGTACACTCTGGGTAATTTAGCACGACCAATCCACCCAGCCTGCACACTCTGGGTAATTTAGTATGACCAATCCACCGAGCCTGCACACTCTAGGTAATTTAGTATGACGAATCCACCTAGCCTGCACACTCTGGGTAATTTTGCATGACCAATCCACCTAGCCTGCACACTCTGGGTAATTTAGCATGACCAATCCACCCAGCCTGTACACTCTGGGTAATTTAGTATGACCAATCCACCGAGCCTGCACACTCTAGGTAATTTAGTATGACCAATCCACCCAGCCTGCACACTCTGGGTAATTTTGCATGACCAATCCACCTAGCCTGCACACTCTGGGTAATTTAGTATGACCAATCCACCTAGCCTGCACACTCTGGGTAATTTAGTATGACCAATCCACCTAGCCTGTACACTCTGGGTAATTTAGCATGACCAATCCACCTAGCCTGCACACTCTGGATAATTTAGCACGACCAATCCACCTAGCCTGCACACTCTGGGTAATTTAGCATGACCAATCCACCTAGCCTGCACACTCTGGATAATTTAGCACGACCAATCCACCCAGCCTGCACACTCTGGGTAATTTAGCATGACCAATCCACCCAGCCTGCACACTCTGGGTAATTTAGCATGACCAATCCACCCAGCCTGCACACTCTGGGTAATTTAGCATGACCAATCCACCCAGCCTGCACACTCTGGGTAATTTAGTATGACCAATCCACCTAGCCTGCACACTCTGGGTAATTTAGCATGACCAATCCACCTAGCCTGCACACTCTGGGTAATTTAGCACGACCAATCCACCTAGCCTGCACACTCTGGGTAATTTAGCATGACCAATCCACCTAGCCTGTACACTCTGGGTAATTTAGCATGACCAATCCACCTAACCTGCACACTTTGGGTAATTTAGCATGACCAATCCACCTAGCCTGCACACTCTGGGTAATTTAGCATGACCAATCCACCTAGCCTGTACACTCTGGGTAATTTAGCATGACCAATCCACCTAGCCTGTACACTCTGGGTAATTTAGCATGACCAATCCACCGAGCCTGCACACACTGGGTAATTTAGCATGACCAATCCACCTAGCCTGCACATTCTGGGTAATTTAGCATTACCAATCCACCCAGCCTGCACACTTTGGGTAATTTAGCATGACCAATCCACCTAATCTGCACACTCTGGGTAATTTAGTATGACTAATCCACCCAGCCTGCACACTCTGGGTAATTTAGCATGACCAATCCGCCCAGCCTGCACACTCTGGGTAATTTAGCATGACCAATCCACCCAGCCTGCACACTCTGGGTAATTTAGTATGACTAATCCACCTAGCCTGCACACACTGGGTAATTTTGCATCACCAATCCACATAGCCTGCACACTCTGGGTAATTTTGCATGACCAATCCACCTAACCTGCACACTCTGGGTAATTTAGCATTACCAATCCACCCAGCCTGCACACTTTGGGTAATTTAGCATGACCAATCCACCCAGCCTGCACACTCTGGGTAATTTAGTATGACTAATCCACCTAGCCTGCACACACTGGGTAATTTTGCATGACCAATCCACATAGCCTGCACACTCTGGGTAATTTTGCATGACCAATCCACCTAACCTGCACACTCTGGGTAATTTAGCATTACCAATCCACCCAGCCTGCACACTTTGGGTAATTTAGCATTACCAATCCACCCAGCCTGCACACTTTGGGTAATTTAGCATGACCAATCCACCTAGCCTGCACACTCTGGGTAATTTAGCATGACCAATCCACCCAGCCTGTACACTCTAGGTAATTTAGCATGACCAATCCACCCAGCCTGCACACTCTGGGTAATTTAGCATGACCAATCCACCTAATCTGCACACTCTGGGTAATTTAGCATGACCAATCCACCCAGCCTGTACACTCTAGGTAATTTAGTATGACCAATCCACCTAGCCTGCACACTCTGGGTAATTTTGCATGACCAATCCACCCAGCCTGCACACTCTGGGTAATTTAGCATGACCAATCCACCGAGCCTGCACACACTGGGTAATTTTGCATGACCAATCCACCCAGCCTGTACACTCTAGGTAATTTAGTATGACGAATCCACCTAGCCTGCACACACTGGGTAATTTTGCATGACCAATCCACCTAGCCTGCACATTCTGGGTAATTTAGCATGACCAATCCACCGAGCCTGCACACACTGGGTAATTTTGCATGACCAATCCACCCAGCCTGTACACTCTAGGTAATTTAGTATGACGAATCCACCCAGCCTGCACACTCTGGGTAATTTTGCATGACCAATCCACCCAGCCTGCACACACTGGGTAATTTTGCATGACCAATCCACCTAGCCTGCACACTCTAGGTAATTTAGTATGACGAATCCACCTAGCCTGCACACACTGGGTAATTTTGCATGACCAATCCACCTAGCCTGCACATTCTGGGTAATTTAGCATGACCAATCCACCCAGCCTGTACACTCTGGGTAATTTAGCATGACCAATCCACCCAGCCTGTACACTCTAGGTAATTTAGTATGACGAATCCACCTAGCCTGCACACACTGGGTAATTTTGCATGACCAATCCACCTAACCTGCACACTCTGGGTAATTTAGCATGACTAATCCACCCAGCCTGTACACTCTAGGTAATTTAGTATGACCAATCCACCCAGCCTGCACACTCTGGGTAATTTTGCATGACCAATCCACCTAGCCTGCACATTCTGGTTAATTTAGCATGACCAATCCACCTAACCTACACACTCTGGATAATTTAGCGTGACCAATCCACCCATCCTGCACGCTCTGGCCAATTTTGGACGAGCAATCCACCCAGCCTGCACACTCTGGGTAATTTAGCATGACCAATCCACCTAGCCTGCACACTCTGGGTAATTTAGCATGACCAATCCACCTAGCCTGCACACTCTGGGTAATTTAGCATGACCAATCCACCCAGCCTGCACACTCTGGGTAATTTAGCATGACCAATCCACCCAGCCTGCACACTCTGGGTAATTTAGCATGACCAATCCACCCAGCCTGCACACTCTGGGTAATTTAGCATGACCAATCCACCCAGCCTGCACACATTGGGTAATTTAGCATGACCAATCCACGCAACCTGCACACTCTGGGTAATTTAGTATGACCAATCCACCCAGCCTGCACACTCTGGGTAATTTAGCATGACCAATCCACCCAGCCTGCACACTCTGGGTAATTTAGCATGACCAATCCACCCAGCCTGCACACTCTGGGTAATTTAGCATGACCAATCCACCCAGCCTGCACACTCTGGGTAATTTAGCATGACCAATCCACCCAGCCTGCACACTCTGGGTAATTTAGCATGACCAATCCACCCAGCCTGCACACTCTGGGTAATTTAGCATGACCAATCCACCCAGCCTGCACACATTGGGTAATTTAGCATGACCAATCCACCCAGCCTGCACACTCTGGGTAATTTAGCATGACCAATCCACGCAACCTGCACACTCTGGGTAATTTAGTATGACCAATCCACCCGGCCTGCACACTCTGGGTAATTTTGCATGACCAATCCACATAGCCAGCACATTCTGGGTAATTTAGCATGACCAATCCACCCAGCCTGCACACATTGGGTAATTTAGTGTGACCAATCCACCCAACCTGCACACTCTGGGTAATTTAGCATGACCAATCCACCCAGCCTGCACACATTGGGTAATTTAGCATGACCAATCCACCTAACCTGCACACTCTGGGTAATTTAGTATGATCAGTCCACCTAGCCTGCACACTCTGAGTAATTTAGTATGACCAATCCACCTAGCCTGCACACTCTGGGTAATTTAGCATGACCAATCCACCTAGCCTGTACACTCTAGGTAATTTAGTATGACTAATCCACCTAGCCTGCACACTTTGAGTAAATTAGCATGACCAATCCACCCAACCTGCACAGTCTGGGTAATTTAGCATGACTAATGCACCTAGCCTGCACACTCTAGTTAATTTACTATGACGAATCCACCTAGCCTGTACACTCTGGGTAATTTAGCATGACCAATCCACCCAGCCTGCAGACTCTGGGTAATTTTGCATGACCAATCCACATAGCCAGCACATTCTGGGTAATTTAGCATGACCAATCCACCCAGCCTGCACACATTGGGTAATTTAGCATGACCAATCCACCCAACCTGCACACTCTGGGTAATTTAGCATGACCAATCCACCCAGCCTGCACACATTGGGTAATTTAGCATGACCAATCCACGCAACCTGCACACTCTGGGTAATTTAGCATGACCAATCCACCTAGCCTGCACACATTGGGTAATTTAGTATGACCAATCCACCCAGCCTGCACACTCTGGATAATTTAGCATGACCAATCCACCTAGCCTGCACACTCTGGGTAATTTAGCATGAGCAATCCACCTGGCCTTCACAGTCTGGATAATTCAGCATGACCAATCCACCAAACCTACACACTCTGGGTAATTTAGTATGATCAGTCCACCCAACCTGCACACTCTGAGTAATTTAGTGTGGCCAATCCACCCATCCTGCACGTTCTGGCCAATTTTGGACGAGCAATCCACCTAACTTGCACACTTTGGGTAATTTAGTATGATCAGTCCACCTAACTTGCACACTTTGGGTAATTTAGTATGATCAGTCCACCCACCCTGCACATTCTGGGTAATTTAGCACGACTTATCCGCCTAGCCTGCACACTCTGGCCAATTTTGCATGACTAATCCACCTAGCCTGCACACTCTGGGTAATTTAGCATGACCAATGCACCTAGTCTGTACACTCGAGGTAATTTAGCATGACCAATCCACCTAGCCTGCAGGCTCTGGGTAATTTAGCATGACCAATCCACCCAGCCTGCACACTCTGGATAATTTAGCATGAGCTATCCACCTAGCCTTCACAGTCTGGATAATTTAGCATGACCAATCCACCCAGCCTGCACACTCTGGATAATTTAGCATGAGCTATCCACCTAGCCTTCACAGTCTGGATAATTTAGCATGACCAATCCACCTAGCCTGCACACTCTGGATAATTTAGTATGAGCAATCCACGTAGCCTTCACGCTCTGGGTACTTTAGCATGACGAATCCACCAAGCCTGTACACTCGAGGTAATTTAGTATGACTAATCCACCTAGCCTGCACACCTAGGGTAATTTAGCATGACCAATCCACCCAACCTGCACACTCTGGGTAATTTAGCATGACCAATCCACCTAGCCTGTACACTCTAGGTAATTTAGTATGACTAATCCACCTAGCCTGCACACATTGAGTAATTTAGCATGACCAATCCACCCAACCTGCACAATCTGGGTAATTTAGCATGACCAATCCACCTAGCCTGCACACTCTGGGTAATTTAGCATGACCAATCCACCTAACCTACACACTCTGGATAATTTAGCGTGACCAATCCACCCATCCTGCACGCTCTGGCCAATTTTGGACGAGCAATCCACCTAGCCTGTACACTCTGGGTAATTTAGCATGACCAATCCACCTAGCCTGCACACTCTGGGTAATTTAGCATGACCAATCCACCCAGCCTGCACACATTTGGTAATTTAGCATGACTAATCCACCAAGCCTGCACACTCTGGGTAATTTAGCATGACCAATCCACCCAGCCTGCACACTCTGGGTAATTTAGCGTGACCAATCCACCCAACCTGCACACTCTGGGTAATTTAGCATGACCAATCCACCGAGCCTTCACGCTCTGGGTAATTTAGCATGACCAATCCACCTAACCTACACACTCTGGATAATTTAGCATGACCAATCCACCTAACCTGCATACTCTGGATAATTTAGCATGACCAATCCACCCAGCCTGCACACTCTGGGTAATTTAGCATGTCCAATCCACCTAGCCTGCACACTCTGGATAATTTAGCATGACCAATCCACCTAGCCTGCACACTCTGGGTAATTTAGCATGTCCAATCCACCTAACCTGCATACTCTGGATAATTTAGCATGACCAATCCACCTAACCTGCATACTCTGGATAATTTAGCATGACCAATCCACCTAGCCTGTACACTCTAGGTAATTTAGCATGACCAATCCACCCAGCCTGCACACATTGGGTAATTTAGCATGACCAATCCACCCAACCTGCACACTCTGGGTAATTTAGCATGACCAATCCACCCAGCCTGCACACATTGGGTAATTTAGCATGACCAATCCACGCAACCTGCACAGTCTGGGTAATTTAGCATGACAAATCCACCAAGCCTGCACACTCTAGTTAATTTACTATGACGAATCCACATAGCCTGTACACTCTGGGTAATTTAGTATGACCAATCCACCTAGCCTGCACACTCTGAGTAATTTAGTATGATCAGTCCACCCGACCTGCACACTCTGAGTAATTTAGCGTGACCAATCCACCCATCCTGCACGCTCTGGCCAATTTTGGACGAGCAATCCACCCAGCCTGCACACTCTGGGTAATTTAGCATGACCAATCCACCTAACTTGCACACTTTGGGTAATTTAGTATGATCAGTCCACCCACCTTGCACATTCTGGGTAATTTAGCATGACTTATCCGCCTAGCCTGCACGCTCCGGCCAATTTTGCATGACTAATCCACCTAGCCTGCACACTCTGGGTAATTTAGCATGTCCAATCCACCCAGCCTGCAGACTCTGGGTAATTTAGCATGACCAATCCACCCAACCTCCACACTCTGGGTAATTTAGCATGACCAATCCACCCAACCTCCACACTCTGGGTAATTTAGCATGACCAATCCACCCAGCCTGCACACTCTGGATAATTTAGCATGACCAATCCACCCAACCTCCACACTCTGGGTAATTTAGCATGACCAATCCACCCAGCCTGCACACTCTGGATAATTTAGCATGACCAATCCACCCAGCCTGCACACTCTGGGTAATTTAGCATGACCAATCCACCTAGACTGCACACTCTGGGTAATTTAGCATGACCAATCCACCTAACCTGCAGACTCTGGCTAATTTAGCATGACCAATCCACCCAGCCTGCACACTCTGGATAATTTAGCATGAGCAATCCACCTGGCCTTCACAGTCTGGATAATTCAGCATGACCAATGCACCTAACCTACACACTCTGGGTAATTTAGTATGATCAGTCCACCCAACCTGCACACTCTGAGTAATTTAGCGTGGCCAATCCACCCATCCTGCACGCTCTGGCCAATTTTGGACGAGCAATCCACCTAGCCTGCACACTCTGGGTAATATAGTATGATCAGTCCACCCACCCTGCACATTCTGGGTAATTTAGCATGACTTATCCGCCTAGCCTGCACACTCTGGCCAATTTTGCATGACTAATCCACCTAGCCTGCACACTCTGGGTAATTTAGCATGACCAATGCACCTAGTCTGTACACTTGAGGTAATTTAGCATGACCAATCCACCTAGCCTGCAGGCTCTGGGTAATTTAGCATGACCAATCCACCCAGCCTGCACACTCTGGGTAATTTAGCATGTCCAATCCACCTAGCCTGCACACTCTGGATAATTTAGCATGACCAATCCACCTAGCCTGCACACTCTGGATAATTTAGCATGACCAATCCACCCAGCCTGTACACTCTGGGTAATTTAGCATGTCCAATCCACCTAGCCTGCACACTCTGGATAATTTAGCATGACCAATCCACCCAGCCTGCACACTCTGGGTAATTTAGCATGACCAATCCACCTAGCCTTCACAGTCTGGATAATTTAGCATGACCAATCCACCCAGCCTGCACACTCTGGGTAATTTAGCATGTCCAATCCACCTAGCCTGCACACTCTGGATAATTTAGTATGAGCAATCCACGTAGCCTTCACGCTCTGGGTAATTTAGCATGACCAATCCACCTAGCCTGCACACTCTGGATAATTTAGTATGAGCAATCCACGTAGCCTTCACGCTCTGGGTACTTTAGCATGACGAATCCACCAAGCCTGTACACTCGAGGTAATTTAGTATGACTAATCCACCTAGCCTGCACACATTGAGTAATTTAGCATGACCAATCCACCCAACCTGCACAGTCTGGGTAATTTAGCATGACCAATCCACCTAGCCTGCACATTCTGGATAATTTAGCATGACTAATCCACCTAGCCTGCACACATTGAGTAATTTAGCATGACCAATCCACCCAACCTGCACAGTCTGGGTAATTTAGCATGACCAATCCACCTAGCCTGCACACTCTGGGTAATTTAGCATGACCAATCCACCCAGCCTGCACACTCTGGGTAATTTAGCATGACCAATCCACCCAGCCTGCACACATTGGGTAATTTAGCATGACCAATCCACGCAACCTGCACACTCTGGGTAATTTAGTATGACCAATCCACCTAACCTGCACACTCTGGGTAATTTAGTATGATCAGTCCACCCAGCCTGCACACTCTGGGTAATTTTGCATGACCAATCCACATAGCCAGCACATTCTGGGTAATTTAGCATGACCAATCCACCCAGCCTGCACACATTGGGTAATTTAGTGTGACCAATCCACCCAACCTGCACACTCTGGGTAATTTAGCATGACCAATCCACCCAGCCTGCACACTCTGGGTAATTTAGCATGACCAATCCACCCAGCCTGCACACTCTGGGTAATTTAGTGTGACCAATCCACCCAGCCTGCACACTCTGGGTAATTTAGTATGACCAATCCACCTAAACTGCACACTCTGGGTAATTTAGTATGATCAGTCCACCTAGCCTGCACACTCTGAGAAATTTAGTATGACCAATCCACCTAGCCTGCACACTCTGGGTAATTTTGCATGACCAATCCACATAGCCAGCACACTCTGGGTAATTTAGCATGACCAATCCACCTAGCCTGTACACTCTAGGTAATTTAGTATGACTAATCCACCTAGCCTGCACACTTTGAGTAAATTAGCATGACCAATCCACCCAGCCTGCACAGTCTGGGTAATTTAGCATGACTAATCCACCTAGCCTGCACACTCTAGTTAATTTACTATGACGAATCCACATAGCCTGTACACTCTGGGTAATTTAGCATGACCAATCCACCCAGCCTGCACACTCTGGGTAATTTTGCATGACCAATCCACATAGCCAGCACATTCTGGGTAATTTAGCATGACCAATCCACCCAGCCTGCACACTCTGGGTAATTTAGCATGACCAATCCACCCAGCCTGCACACATTGGGTAATTTAGCATGACCAATCCACGCAACCTGCACACTCTGGGTAATTTAGTATGACCAATCCACCCAGCCTGCACACTCTGGATAATTTAGCATGAGCAATCCACCTGGCCTTCACAGTCTGGATAATTCAGCATGACCAATCCACCTAACCTACACACTCTGGGTAATTTAGTATGATCAGTCCACCCAACCTGCACACTCTGAGTAATTTAGTGTGGCCAATCCACCCATCCTGCACGCTCTGGCCAATTTTGGACGAGCAATCCACCTAGCCTGCACACTCTGGGTAATTTAGTATGACCAATCCACCTAACTTGCACACTTTGGGTAATTTAGTATGATCAGTCCACCTAACTTGCACACTTTGGGTAATTTAGTATGATCAGTCCACCCACCCTGCACATTCTGGGTAATTTAGCACGACTTATCCGCCTAGCCTGCACACTCTGGCCAATTTTGCATGACTAATCCACCTAGCCTGCACACTCTGGGTAATTTAGCATGACCAATGCACCTAGTCTGTACACTCGAGGTAATTTAGCATGACCAATCCACCTAGCCTGCAGGCTCTGGGTAATTTAGCATGACCAATCCACCCAGCCTGCACACTCTGGGTAATTTAGTATGACCAATCCACCCAGCCTGCACACTCTGGGTAATTTAGCATGAGCTATCCACCTAGCCTTCACAGTCTGGATAATTTAGCATGACCAATCCACCTAGCCTGCACACTCTGGATAATTTAGTATGAGCAATCCACGTAGCCTTCACGCTCTGGGTACTTTAGCATGACGAATCCACCAAGCCTGTACACTCGAGGTAATTTAGTATGACTAATCCACCTAGCCTGCACACCTAGGGTAATTTAGCATGACCAATCCACCCAACCTGCACACTCTGGGTAATTTAGCATGACCAATCCACCTAGCCTGTACACTCTAGGTAATTTAGTATGACTAATCCACCTAGCCTGCACACATTGAGTAATTTAGCATGACCAATCCACCCAACCTGCACAATCTGGGTAATTTAGCATGACCAATCCACCTAGCCTGCACACTCTGGGTAATTTAGCATGACCAATCCACCTAACCTACACACTCTGGATAATTTAGCGTGACCAATCCACCCATCCTGCACGCTCTGGCCAATTTTGGACGAGCAATCCACCTAGCCTGTACACTCTGGGTAATTTAGCATGACCAATCCACCTAGCCTGCACACTCTGGGTAATTTAGCATGACCAATCCACCCAGCCTGCACACATTTGGTAATTTAGCATGACTAATCCACCAAGCCTGCACACTCTGGGTAATTTAGCATGACCAATCCACCTAACCTACACACTCTGGATAATTTAGCATGACCAATCCACCTAACCTGCATACTCTGGATAATTTAGCATGACCAATCCACCCAGCCTGCACACTCTGGGTAATTTAGCATGTCCAATCCACCTAGCCTGCACACTCTGGATAATTTAGCATGACCAATCCACCTAGCCTGTACACTCTGGGTAATTTAGCATGTCCAATCCACCTAACCTGCATACTCTGGATAATTTAGCATGACCAATCCACCTAACCTGCATACTCTGGATAATTTAGCATGACCAATCCACCTAGCCTGTACACTCTAGGTAATTTAGCATGACCAATCCACCCAGCCTGCACACATTGGGTAATTTAGCATGACCAATCCACCCAACCTGCACACTCTGGGTAATTTAGCATGACCAATCCACCCAGCCTGCACACATTGGGTAATTTAGCATGACCAATCCACGCAACCTGCACAGTCTGGGTAATTTAGCATGACAAATCCACCAAGCCTGCACACTCTAGTTAATTTACTATGACGAATCCACATAGCCTGTACACTCTGGGTAATTTAGTATGACCAATCCACCTAACCTGCACACTCTGGGTAATTTAGTATGACCAATCCACCTAGCCTGCACACTCTGAGTAATTTAGTATGATCAGTCCACCCGACCTGCACACTCTGAGTAATTTAGCGTGACCAATCCACCCATCCTGCACGCTCTGGCCAATTTTGGACGAGCAATCCACCCAGCCTGCACACTCTGGGTAATTTAGCATGACCAATCCACCTAACTTGCACACTTTGGGTAATTTAGTATGATCAGTCCACCCACCTTGCACATTCTGGGTAATTTAGCATGACTTATCCGCCTAGCCTGCACGCTCTGGCCAATTTTGCATGACTAATCCACCTAGCCTGCACACTCTGGGTAATTTAGCATGTCCAATCCACCCAGCCTGCAGACTCTGGGTAATTTAGCATGACCAATCCACCCAACCTCCACACTCTGGGTAATTTAGCATGACCAATCCACCCAACCTCCACACTCTGGGTAATTTAGCATGACCAATCCACCCAGCCTGCACACTCTGGATAATTTAGCATGACCAATCCACCCAACCTCCACACTCTGGGTAATTTAGCATGACCAATCCACCCAGCCTGCACACTCTGGATAATTTAGCATGACCAATCCACCCAGCCTGCACACTCTGGGTAATTTAGCATGACCAATCCACCTAGACTGCACACTCTGGGTAATTTAGCATGACCAATCCACCTAACCTGCAGACTCTGGCTAATTTAGCATGACCAATCCACCCAGCCTGCACACTCTGGATAATTTAGCATGAGCAATCCACCTGGCCTTCACAGTCTGGATAATTCAGCATGACCAATGCACCTAACCTACACACTCTGGGTAATTTAGTATGATCAGTCCACCCAACCTGCACACTCTGAGTAATTTAGCGTGGCCAATCCACCCATCCTGCACGCTCTGGCCAATTTTGGACGAGCAATCCACCTAGCCTGCACACTCTGGGTAATATAGTATGATCAGTCCACCCACCCTGCACATTCTGGGTAATTTAGCATGACTTATCCGCCTAGCCTGCACACTCTGGCCAATTTTGCATGACTAATCCACCTAGCCTGCACACTCTGGGTAATTTAGCATGACCAATGCACCTAGTCTGTACACTTGAGGTAATTTAGCATGACCAATCCACCTAGCCTGCAGGCTCTGGGTAATTTAGCATGACCAATCCACCCAGCCTGCACACTCTGGGTAATTTAGCATGTCCAATCCACCTAGCCTGCACACTCTGGATAATTTAGCATGACCAATCCACCCAGCCTGTACACTCTGGGTAATTTAGCATGTCCAATCCACCTAGCCTGCACACTCTGGATAATTTAGCATGACCAATCCACCCAGCCTGCACACTCTGGGTAATTTAGCATGACCAATCCACCTAGCCTTCACAGTCTGGATAATTTAGCATGACCAATCCACCCAGCCTGCACACTCTGGGTAATTTAGCATGTCCAATCCACCTAGCCTGCACACTCTGGATAATTTAGTATGAGCAATCCACGTAGCCTTCACGCTCTGGGTAATTTAGCATGACCAATCCACCTAGCCTGCACACTCTGGATAATTTAGTATGAGCAATCCACGTAGCCTTCACGCTCTGGGTACTTTAGCATGACGAATCCACCAAGCCTGTACACTCGAGGTAATTTAGTATGACTAATCCACCTAGCCTGCACACTTAGGGTAATTTAGCATGACCAATCCACCCAACCTGCACACTCTGGGTAATTTAGCATGACCAATCCACCCAGCCCGCACACTCTGGATAATTTAGCATGACCAATCCACCGAGCCTGTACACTCTAGGTAATTTAGTATGACTAATCCACCTAGCCTGCACACATTGAGTAATTTAGCATGACCAATCCACCCAACCTGCACAGTCTGGGTAATTTAGCATGACCAATCCACCTAGCCTGCACACTCTGGGTAATTTAGCATGACAAATCCACCAAGCCTGCACACTCTAGGTAATTTACTATGACGAATCCACATAGCCTGTACACTCTGGGTAATTTAGCATGACCAATCCACCTAGCCTGCACACTCTGGGTAATTTAGCATGACCAATCCACCCAGCCTGTACACTCTGGGTAATTTAGCATGAGCAATCCACGTAGCCTTCACGCTCTGGGTAATTTAGCATAACCAATCCACCTAGCCTGTACACTCCAGGTACTTTAGCATGACCAATCCACCCAGCCTGCACACTCTGGATAATTTAGCATGACCAATCCACCTGGCCTTCACAGTCTGGATAATTCAGCATGACCAATCCACCTAACCTACACACTCTGGGTAATTTAGTATGATCAGTCCACCCAACCTGCACACTCTGAGTAATTTAGTGTGGCCAATCCACCCATCCTGCACGCTCTGGCCAATTTTGGACGAGCAATCCACCTAGCCTGCACACTCTGGGTAATTTAGCATGACCAATCCACCTAGCCTGCAGGCTCTGGGTAATTTAGCATGACCAATCCACCCAGCCTGCACACTCTGGATAATTTAGCATGAGCTATCCACCTAGCCTTCACAGTCTGGATAATTTAGCATGACCAATCCACCCAGCCTGCACACTCTGGATAATTTAGCATGAGCTATCCACCTAGCCTTCACAGTCTGGATAATTTAGCATGACCAATCCACCTAGCCTGCACACTCTGGATAATTTAGTATGAGCAATCCACGTAGCCTTCACGCTCTGGGTACTTTAGCATGACGAATCCACCAAGCCTGTACACTCGAGGTAATTTAGTATGACTAATCCACCTAGCCTGCACACCTAGGGTAATTTAGCATGACCAATCCACCCAACCTGCACACTCTGGGTAATTTAGCATGACCAATCCACCTAGCCTGTACACTCTAGGTAATTTAGTATGACTAATCCACCTAGCCTGCACACATTGAGTAATTTAGCATGACCAATCCACCCAACCTGCACACTCTGGGTAATTTAGCATGACCAATCCACCCAGCCTGTACATTCTGGGTAATTTAGTATGACTAATCCACCTAGCCTGCACACTCTGGGTAATTTAGCATGACCAATCCACCTAACCTACACACTCTGGATAATTTAGCGTGACCAATCCACCCATCCTGCACGCTCTGGCCAATTTTGGACGAGCAATCCACCTAGCCTGTACACTCTGGGTAATTTAGCATGACCAATCCACCTAGCCTGCACACTCTGGGTAATTTAGCATGACCAATCCACCCAGCCTGCACACATTTGGTAATTTAGCATGACCAATCCACCGAGCCTTCACGCTCTGGGTAATTTAGCATGACCAATCCACCTAACCTACACACTCTGGATAATTTAGCATGACCAATCCACCTAACCTGCATACTCTGGATAATTTAGCATGACCAATCCACCCAGCCTGCACACTCTGGGTAATTTAGCATGTCCAATCCACCTAGCCTGCACACTCTGGATAATTTAGCATGACCAATCCACCCAGCCTGTACACTCTGGGTAATTTAGCATGTCCAATCCACCTAACCTGCATACTCTGGATAATTTAGCATGACCAATCCACCTAACCTGCATACTCTGGATAATTTAGCATGACCAATCCACCTAGCCTGTACACTCTAGGTAATTTAGCATGACCAATCCACCCAGCCTGCACACATTGGGTAATTTAGCATGACCAATCCACCCAACCTGCACACTCTGGGTAATTTAGCATGACCAATCCACGCAACCTGCACAGTCTGGGTAATTTAGCATGACAAATCCACCAAGCCTGCACACTCTAGTTAATTTACTATGACGAATCCACATAGCCTGTACACTCTGGGTAATTTAGTATGACCAATCTACCTAACCTGCACACTCTGGGTAATTTAGTATGACCAATCCACCTAGCCTGCACACTCTGAGTAATTTAGTATGATCAGTCCACCCGACCTGCACACTCTGAGTAATTTAGCGTGACCAATCCACCCATCCTGCACGCTCTGGCCAATTTTGGACGAGCAATCCACCCAGCCTGCACACTCTGGGTAATTTAGCATGACCAATCCACCTAACTTGCACACTTTGGGTAATTTAGTATGATCAGTCCACCCACCTTGCACATTCTGGGTAATTTAGCATGACTTATCCGCCTAGCCTGCACGCTCTGGCCAATTTTGCATGACTAATCCACCTAGCCTGCACACTCTGGGTAATTTAGCATGTCCAATCCACCCAGCCTGCAGACTCTGGGTAATTTAGCATGACCAATCCACCCAACCTCCACACTCTGGGTAATTTAGCATGACCAATCCACCCAACCTCCACACTCTGGGTAATTTAGCATGACCAATCCACCCAGCCTGCACACTCTGGATAATTTAGCATGACCAATCCACCCAACCTCCACACTCTGGGTAATTTAGCATGACCAATCCACCCAGCCTGCACACTCTGGATAATTTAGCATGACCAATCCACCCAGCCTGCACACTCTGGGTAATTTAGCATGACCAATCCACCTAGACTGCACACTCTGGGTAATTTAGCATGACCAATCCACCTAACCTGCAGACTCTGGCTAATTTAGCATGACCAATCCACCCAGCCTGCACACTCTGGATAATTTAGCATGAGCAATCCACCTGGCCTTCACAGTCTGGATAATTCAGCATGACCAATGCACCTAACCTACACACTCTGGGTAATTTAGTATGATCAGTCCACCCAACCTGCACACTCTGAGTAATTTAGCGTGACCAATCCACCCATCCTGCACGCTCTGGCCAATTTTGGACGAGCAATCCACCTAGCCTGCACACTCTGGGTAATATAGTATGATCAGTCCACCCACCCTGCACATTCTGGGTAATTTAGCATGACTTATCCGCCTAGCCTGCACACTCTGGCCAATTTTGCATGACTAATCCACCTAGCCTGCACACTCTGGGTAATTTAGCATGACCAATGCACCTAGTCTGTACACTTGAGGTAATTTAGCATGACCAATCCACCTAGCCTGCAGGCTCTGGGTAATTTAGCATGACCAATCCACCCAGCCTGCACACTCTGGGTAATTTAGCATGTCCAATCCACCTAGCCTGCACACTCTGGATAATTTAGCATGACCAATCCACCTAGCCTGCACACTCTGGATAATTTAGCATGTCCAATCCACCTAGCCTGCACACTCTGGATAATTTAGCATGACCAATCCACCTAGCCTGCACACTCTGGATAATTTAGCATGACCAATCCACCCAGCCTGCACACTCTGGGTAATTTAGCATGACCAATCCACCCAGCCTGTACACTCTGGGTAATTTAGCATGTCCAATCCACCTAGCCTGCACACTCTGGATAATTTAGTATGAGCAATCCACCTAGCCTGCACACTCTGGGTAATTTAGCATGACCAATCCACCCAGCCTGTACACTCTGGGTAATTTAGCATGTCCAATCCACCTAGCCTGCACACTCTGGATAATTTAGTATGACCAATCCACCCAGCCTGCACACTCTGGGTAATTTAGCATGACCAATCCACCTAGCCTTCACAGTCTGGATAATTTAGCATGACCAATCCACCCAGCCTGCACACTCTGGGTAATTTAGCATGACCAATCCACCTAGCCTTCACAGTCTGGATAATTTAGCATGTCCAATCCACCTAGCCTGCACACTCTGGATAATTTAGTATGAGCAATCCACGTAGCCTTCACGCTCTGGGTACTTTAGCATGACGAATCCACCAAGCCTGTACACTCGAGGTAATTTAGTATGACTAATCCACCTAGCCTGCACACTTAGGGTAATTTAGCATGACCAATCCACCCAACCTGCACACTCTGGGTAATTTAGCATGACCAATCCACCGAGCCTGTACACTCTTGGTAATTTAGTATGACTAATCCACCTAGCCTGCACACATTGAGTAATTTAGCATGACCAATCCACCCAACCTGCACAGTCTGGGTAATTTAGCATGACCAATCCACCTAGCCTGCACACTCTGGGTAATTTAGCATGACAAATCCACCAAGCCTGCACACTCTAGGTAATTTACTATGACGAATCCACATAGCCTGTACACTCTGGGTAATTTAGCATGACCAATCCACCTAGCCTGCACACTCTGGGTAATTTAGCATGACCAATCCACCCAGCCTGTACACTCTGGGTAATTTAGCATGAGCAATCCACGTAGCCTTCACGCTCTGGGTAATTTAGCATAACCAATCCACCTAGCCTGTACACTCCAGGTACTTTAGTATGACTAAACCACCAAGCCTGCACACTTTGGGTAATTTAGTATGACCAATCCACCCAGCCTGCACACTCTGGGTAATTTAGCATGACCAATCCACCTCGCCTGCACACTCTGGGTAATTTAGCATGACCAATCCACCTCGCCTGCACACTCTGGGTAATTTAGCATGACCAATCCACCTCGCCTGCACACTCTGGGTAATTTAGCATGACCAATCCACCTCGCCTGCACACTCTGGGTAATTTAGCATGACCAATCCACCTCGCCTGCACACTCTGGGAAATTTAGCATGACCAATCCACCTCGCCTGCACACTCTGGGTAATTTAGCATGACCAATCCACCTAGCCTGTACACTCTGGGTAATTTAGCATGACCAATCCACCCAGCCTGCACACTCTGGGTAATTTAGTATGACCAATCCACCTAGCCTGTACACTCTGGGTAATTTAGCATGACCAATCCACCCAGCCTGCACACTCTGGGTAATTTAGCATGACCAATCCACCTAGCCTGTACACTCTGGGTAATTTAGCATGACCAATCCACCTAGCCTGCACACTCTGGGTAATTTAGCATGACCAATCCACCCAGCCTGCACACTCTGGGTAATTTAGCATGACCAATCCACCCAGCCCGCACACATTGGGTAATTTAGCATGACCAATCCACCCAGCCTGCACACTCTGGGTAATTTAGCATGTCCAATCCATCTAGCCTGCAGACTCTGGGTAATTTAGCATGACCAATCCACCCAGCCTGCACACTCTGGGTAATTTAGCATGACAAATCCACCCAGCCTGCACACACTGGGTAATTTAGCATGACCAATCCACCCAGCCTGCACACATTGGGTAATTTAGCATGACCAATCCACCCAGCCTGCACACTCTGGGTAATTTAGCATGACCAATCCACCCAGCCTGCACACATTGGGTAATTTAGCATGACCAATCCACCCAACCTGCACACTCTGGGTAATTTATCATGACCAATCCACCCAGCCTGCACACATTGGGTAATTTAGCATGACCAATCCACCCAACCTGCACACTCTGGGTAATTTAGCATGACCAATCCACCTAGCCTTCACGCTCTGGGTAATTTAGCATGACCAATCCACCTAGCCTGCACACTCTGGGTAATTTAGCATGTCCAATCCACCTAGCCTGCACACTCTGGGTAATTTAGCATGACCAATCCACCTAGCCTGTACACTCTAGGTAATTTAGTATGACTAATCCACCTAGCCTGCACACTTTGAGTAAATTAGCATGACCAATCCACCCAACCTGCACAGTCTGGGTAATTTAGCATGACTAATCCACCCAACCTGCACACTCTGGGTAATTTAGCATGACCAATCCACCCAGCCTGCACACATTGGGTAATTTAGCATGACCAATCCACGCAACCTGCACACTCTGGGTAATTTAGTATGATCAGTCCACCTCGCCTGCACACTCTGAGTAATTTAGTATGACCAATCCACCTAGCCTGCACACTCTGGGTAATTTAGCATGACCAATCCACCCAGCCTGCACACTCTGGGTAATTTAGCATGACCAATCCACCCAGCCTGCACACTCTGGGTAATTTTGCATGACCAATCCACATAGCCTGCACATTCTGGGTAATTTAGCATGATCAATCCACCCAGCCTGCACACATTGGGTAATTTAGCATGACCAATCCACCCAGCCTGCACACTCTGGGTAATTTAGCATGACCAATCCAACCAACCTGCACACTCTGGGTAATTTAGCATGACCAATCCACCCAGCCTGCACACATTGGGTAATTTAGCATGACCAATCCACCCAACCTGCACACTCTGGGTAATTTAGCATGACCAATCCACCCAACCTGCACACTCTGGGTAATTTAGCATGACCAATCCACCTAGCCTGCACACTCTGGGTAATTTAGCATGTCCAATCCACCTAGCCTGCACACTCTGGATAATTTAGCATGACCAATCCACCTAACCTGCACACTCTGGGTAATTTAGCATGACCAATCCACCTAGCCTGTACACTCTAGGTAATTTAGTATGACTAATCCACCTAGCCTGCACACTTTGAGTAAATTAGCATGACCAATCCACCCAACCTGCACAGTCTGGGTAATTTAGCATGACCAATCCACCTAGCCTGCACACTCTGGGTAATTTAGCATGACCAATCCACCCAGCCTGCACACTCTGGGTAATTTAGCATGACCAATCCACCCAACCTGCACACTCTGGGTAATTTAGTATGATCAGTCCACCTAGCCTGCACACTCTGAGTAATTTAGTATGACCAATCCACCTAGCCTGCACACTCTGGGTAATTTAGCATGACCAATCCACCCAGCCTGCACACTCTGGGTAATTTTGCATGACCAATCCACATAGCCTGCACATTCTGGGTAATTTAGCATGATCAATCCACCCAGCCTGCACACATTGGGTAATTTAGCATGACCAATCCACCCAGCCTGCACACTCTGGGTAATTTAGCATGACCAATCCACCCAGCCTGCACACTCTGGGTAATTTAGCATGACCAATCCACCTAGCCTGCACACTCTGGGTAATTTAGCATGACCAATCCACCCAACCTGCACACTCTGGGTAATTTAGCATGACCAATCCACCCAGCCTGCACACATTGGGTAATTTAGCATGACCAATCCACCCAACCTTCACACTCTGGGTAATTTAGCATGACCAATCCACCCAGCCTGCACACTCTGGGTAATTTAGTATGACCAATCCACCTAGCCTGCACACTCTGAGTAATTTAGCATGACCAATGCACCTAACCTGCACACTCTGGGTAATTTAGCATGACCAATCCACCTAACCTGCACACTCTGGGTAATTTAGTATGACCAATCCACCTAGCCTGCACACTCTGAGTAATTTAGCATGACCAATCCACCTAACCTGCACACTCTGGGTAATTTAGCATGACCAATCCACCTAACCTGCACACTCTGGGCAATTTAGCATGACCAATCCACCTAACCTGCACACTCTGGGTAATTTAGCATGACCAATCCACCTAACCTGCACACTCTGGGTAATTTAGCATGACCAATCCACCTAACCTGCACACTCTGCGCAATTTAACATGACCAATCCACCTAGCCTGTACACTCTAGGTAATTTCGTATTACGAATCCACCTAGCCTGTACACTCTGGGTAATTTAGCATGACCAATCCACCTAGCCTGTACACTCTGGGTAATTTAGCATGACCAATCCACCTAGCCTGTACACTCTGGGTAATTTAGCATGACCAATCCACATAGCCTGCACATTCTGGGTAATTTTGCATGACCAATCCACATAGCCTGCACATTCTGGGTAATTTAGTATGACCAATCCACCTAACCTGCACACTCTGGGGAATTTAGCATGACCAATCCACGTAGCCTGTACACTCTGGGTAATTTAGCATGACCAATCCACCTAGCCTGTACACTCTGGGTGATTTAGTATGACCAATCCACCTAGCCTGTACACTCTAGGTAATTTCGTATTACGAATCCACCTAGCCTGTACACTCTGGGTAATTTAGCATGACCAATCCACCTAGCCTGTACACTCTGGGTAATTTAGCATGACCAATCCACCTAGCCTGTACACTCTGGGTAATTTAGCATGACCAATCCACATAGCCTGCACATTCTGGGTAATTTTGCATGACCAATCCACATAGCCTGCACATTCTGGGTAATTTAGTATGACCAATCCACCTAACCTGCACACTCTGGGGAATTTAGCATGACCAATCCACGTAGCCTGCACACTCTGAGTAATTTAGCGTGACCAATCCACCAAGCCTGCACGCTCTGGGTAATTTAGCATGACCAATCCACCTAACCTGCACACTCTGGGTAATTTAGCATGAGCAATCCACCTGGCCTTCACAGTCTGGATAATGTAGCATGACCAATCCACCCAGCCTGTACACTCTGGGTAATTTACCATGTCCAATCCACCCAGCCTGCACACTCTGGGTAATTTAGCAAGACCAATCCACCCAGCCTGCACACTCTGGGTAATTTAGCAAGACCAATCCACCCAGCCTGCACACTCTGAGTAATTTAGCGTGACCAATCCACCAAGCCTGCACGCTCTGGGTAATTTAGCATGACCAATCCACCTAACCTGCACACTCTGGGTAATTTAGCATGACCAATCCACCCAGCCTGTACACTCTGGGTAATTTACCATGTCCAATCCACCTAGCCTGCAGACTCTGGGTAATTTAGCAAGACCAATCCACCCAGCCTGCACACTCTGGGTAATTTAGCATGACCAATCCACCCAGCCTGTACACATTGGGTAATTTAGCATGACCATTCCACCTCGCCTTCACGCTCTGGGTAATTTAGCATGACCAATCCACCCAGCCTGCACACTCTGGATAATTTAGCATGACCAATCCACCTAACCTGCACACTCTGGGTAATTTAGCATGACCAATCCACCTAGCCTGTACACTCTAGGTAATTTAGTATGACTAATCCACCTAGACTGCACACTTTGAGCAAATTAGCATGACCAATCCACCTAGCCTGCACACTCTGGGTAATTTAGCATGACATATCCACCAAGCCTGCACACTCTAGGTAATTTACTATGACGAATCCACATAGCCTGTACACTCTGGGTAATTTAGCATGACCAATCCACCCAGCCTGCACACTCTGGGTAATTTTGCATGACCAATCCACATAGCCTGCACATTCTGGTTAATTTAGCATGACCAATCCACCCAGCCTGCACACATTGGGTAATTTAGCATGACCAATCCACCTAACCTGCAGACTCTGGGTAATTTAGCATGACCAATTAACCCAGCCTGCACACATTGGGTAATTTAGCATGACCAATCCACGCAACCTGCACACTCTGGGTAATTTAGTATGACCAATCCACCCAGCCTGCACACTCTGAGTAATTTAGTATGACCAATCCACGTAGCCTGCACACTCTGGGTAATTTAGCATGGCCAATCCACCCAGCCTGCACACTCTGGGTGATTTAGTATGACCAATCCACCTAGCCTGTACACTCTAGGTAATTTCGTATGACGAATCCACCTAGCCTGAACACTCTGGGTAATTTAGCATGACCAATCCACCTAGTCTGTACATTCTGGGTAATTTAGTATTACCAATCCACCTAGCCTGCACACTCTGGGTAATTTAGTATGACCAATCCACCTAGCCTGCACACTCTGGGTAATTTAGCATGACCAATCCACCTGGCCTTCACAGTCTGGATAATGTAGCTTGACCAATCCACCCAGCCTGCACACTCTGGGTAATTTAGCATGTCCAATCCACCCAGCCTGCACACTCTGGGTAATTTAGCATGAGCAATCCACCTGGCCTTCACAGTCTGGATAATGTAGCTTGACCAATCCACCCAGCCTGTACACTCTGGGTAATTTAGCATGACCAATCCACCCAGCCTGCACACTCTGGGTAATTTAGCATGACCAATCCACCCAGCCTGCACACTCTGGGAAATTTAGCATGTCCAATCCACCTAGCCTGCAGACTCTGGGTAATTTAGCAAGAACAATCCACCCAGCCTGCACACTCTGGGTACTTTAGCATGACTAATCCACCTAGCCTGCACACTTAGGGTAATTTAGCATGACCAATCCACCCAACCTGCACACTCTGGGTAATTTAGCATGACCAATCCACCTAGCCTGCACACTCTCGTAATTTAGCATGACCAATCCACCTAACCTGCACACTCTGGGTAATTTAGCATGACCAATCCACCTAGCCTGTACACTCTAGGTAATTTAGTATGACTAATCCACCCAGCCTGCAGACTCTGGGTAATTTAGCAAGACCAATCCACCCAGCCTGCACACTCTGGGTACTTTAGCATGACGAATCCACCTAGCCTGTACACTCGAGGTAATTTAGTATGACTAATCCACCTAGCCTGCACACTCTGGGTAATTTAGCATGACCAATTCACCTCGCCTGCACACTCTGTGTAATTTAGCATGTCCAATCCATCTAGCCTGCATACTCTGGGTAATTTAGTATGACCAATCCACCCAACCTCCACACTCTGGGTAATTTAGCATGACCAATCCACCTAGCCTGTACACTCTAGTTAATTTAGCATGACCAATCCACCTAGCCTGCACACTCTGGGTAATTTAGCATGACCAATCCACCCAGCCTGCACACTCTGGGTGATTTAGTATGACCAATCCACCTCGCCTGTACACTCTAGGTAATTTCGTATGACGAATCCACCTAGCCTGTACACTCTGGGTAATTTAGCATGACCAATCCACCTAGCCTGCACACTCTGGGTAATTTAGCATGACCAATCCACCCAGCCTGCACACTTTGGGTAATTTAGCATGACCAATCCACCCAGCCTGCACACTCTGGGTAATTTCGCATGACCAATGCACCTAGCCTTCAAACTCTGGGAAATTTATTATGACCAATCCACCTAACCTGCACACTCTGGGTAATTTAGCATGACCAATCCACCTAGCCTGCACACTTTCGGTAATTTAGCATTACCAATCCACCTCGCCTGCACACTCTGGGTAATTTATTATGACCAATCCACCTAACCTGCACACTTTCGGTAATTTAGCATGTCCAATCCACCTAGCCTGCCGACTCTGGGTAATTTAGAAAGACCAATCCACCTAGCCTTCACAGTCTGGATAATTTCGCATGACCAATCCACCCAGCCTGCACACTCTGGGTACTTTAGCATGTCCAATCCACCTAGCCTGTACACTCTAGGTAATTTAGTATGACTAATCCACCTAGCCTGCACACTTTGAGTAAATTAGCATGACCATTCCACCTAGCGTGCACACTCTAGGTAATTTACTATGACGAATCCACATAGCCTGTACACTCTGGGTAATTTAGCATGACCAATCCACCCAGCCTGCACACTTTAGGTAATTTAGCATGACCAATCCACCTCGCCTGCACACTCTGGGTAATTTAGTATGACCAATCCACCTAACCTGCACACTCTGGGTAATTTAGAAAGACCAATCCACCTAGCCTTCACAGTCTGGATAATTTCGCATGACCAATCCACCTAGCCTGTACATTCTGGGTAATTTAGCATGACCAATCCACCCAACCTGCACACTCTGGGTAATTTAGCATGACCAATCCACCTAACCTGCACACTCTGGGTAATTTAGCATGACCAATCCACCCAGCCTGCACACTCTGGGTAATTTAGCATGGCCAATCCACCTAGCCTGTACACTCCAGGTAATTTAGTATGACCAATCCACCTAACCTGTACAATCTGGGTAATTTAGTATGACCAATCCACCTAACCTGTACAATCTGGGTAATTTAGTATGACCAATCCACCTAACCTGCACACTCTGGGTAATTTAGTGTGACCAATCCACCCAGCCTGCACACTCTGGGTAATTTTGCATGACCAATCCACCTAACCTGCACGCTCTGCGCAATTTACCATGACCAATCCACCTAACCTGTACATTCTGGGTAATTTAGCATGACCAATCCACCTCGCCTGAACAATCTGGGTAATTTAGCATGACCAATCCACCTAGCCTGTACACTCCAGGTAATTTAGTATGACCAATCCACCTAACCTGTACAATCTGGGTAATTTAGTATGACCAATCCACCTAACCTGCACACTCTGGGTAATTTAGAAAGACCAATCCACCTAGCCTTCACAGTCTGGATAATTTCGCATGACCAATCCACCTAGCCTGTACATTCTGGGTAATTTAGCATGTCCAATCCATCTAGCCTGCATACTCTGGGTAATTTAGCATGTCCAATCCACCTAGCCTGCCGACTCTGGGTAATTTAGCAAGACCAATCCACCCAGCCTGCACACTCTGGGTACTTTAGCATGACCAATCCACCTCGCCTGCACACTCTGGGTAATTTAGCATGACCAATCCACCTAGCCTGCACACTCTGAGTAAATTAGCATGACCATTCCACCTAGCCTGCACACTCTAGGTAATTTACTATGACGAATCCACATAGCCTGTACACTCTGGGTAATTTAGCATGACCAATCCACCCAGCCTGCACACTCTGTGTAATTTAGCATGTCCAATCCATCTAGCCTGCATACTCTGGGTAATTTAGTATGACCAATCCACCTAGCCTGCACACTTTGAGTAAATTAGCATGACCATTCCACCTAGCCTGCACACTCTAGGTAATTTACTATGACGAATCCACATAGCCTGTACACTCTGGGTAATTTAGCATGACCAATCCACCCAGCCTGCACACTCTGTGTAATTTAGCATGTCCAATCCATCTAGCCTGCATACTCTGGGTAATTTAGTATGACTAATCCACCTAGCCTGCACACTCTGGGTAATTTAGCATGGCCAATCCACCTAGCCTGCACACTCTGGGTAATTTAGCAAGACCAATCCACCTCGCCTGCACACTCTGGGTAATTTAGCATGACCAATCCACCTAGCCTGCACACTCTGTGTAATTTAGCATGTCCAATCCATCTAGCCTGCACACTCTAGGTAATTTAGCATGACCAATCCACCAAGCCTGCACACATTGGGTAAGTTAGCATGACCAATGCACCTCACCTGCACACTCTGGGTGATTTCGCATGACCAATCCACCCAGCCTGCACACTCTGGGTAATTTAGCAAGACCAATCCACCTAGCCTGCACACTCTGAGTAATTTAGCGTGACCAATCCACCAAGCCTGCACACATTGGGTAATTTAGCAAGACCAATCCACCCAACCTGCACACTCTGGGTAATTTAGCATGACCAATCCACCCAGCCTGCACACTCTGGGTAATTTAGCATGACCAATCCACCTAGCCTGCACACTTAGGGTAATTTAGCATGACCAATCCACCAAGCCTGCACACTCTGAGTAATTTAGCGTGACCAATCCACCCAACCTGCACACTCTGAGTAATTTAGCGTGACCAATCCACCCAACCTGCACACTCTGGGTAATTTAGCGTGACCAATCCACCAAGCCTGCACACTCTGAGTAATTTAGCATGACCAATCCACCTAACCTGCACATTCTGGGTAATTTAGTATGACCAATCCACCCAGCCTGCACACTCTGGATAATTTAGTGTGACCAATCCACCCAGCCTGTACACTCTGGGTAATTTATTATGACTAATTCACCTTGCCTGCACACTTAGGGTAATTTAGCATGACCAATCCACCCAACCTGCACACTCTGGGTAATTTAGCATGACCAATCCACCTCGCCTGCACACTCTGGGTAATTTAGCATGGCCAATCCACCTAGCCTGTACACTCCAGGTAATTTAGTATGACCAATCCACCCAACCTGCACACTCTGGGTAATTTAGTGTGACCAATCCACCCAGCCTGCACACTCTGGGTAATTTAGTATGACCAATCCACCTAACCTGTACAATCTGGGTAATTTCGTATGACCAATCCACCTAACCTGTACATTCTGGGTAATTTAGCATGACCAATCCACCTAGCCTGTACACTCTGGGTAATTTAGCATGACCAATCCACCTAGCCTGTACACTCTAGGTAATTTCGTATGACGAATCCACCTAGCCTGTACACTCTGGGTAATTTAGCATGACCAATCCACCTAGCCAGTACACTCTGGGTAATTTAGTATGACCAATCCACCTAGCCTGCACACTCTGGGTAATTTAGTATGACCAATCCACCTAGCCTGCACACTCTGGGTAATTTAGCATGACCAATCCACCTAGCCTGTACACTCTGGGTAATTTAGTATGACCAATCCACCTAGCCTGCACACTCTGGGTAATTTAGCATGACCAATCCACCTAGCCTGTACACTCTGGGTAATTTAGTATGACCAATCCACCTAACCTGTACACTCTGGGTAATTTAGTGTGACCAATCCACCCAGCCTGTACACTCTGGGTAATTTAGCATGACCAATCCACCTAGCCTGTACACTCTAGGTAATTTCGTATGACGAATCCACCTAGCCTGTACACTCTGGGTAATTTAGCATGACCAATCCACCTAGCCTGTACACTCTGGGTAATTTAGTATGACCAATCCACCTAGCCTGCACACTCTGGGTAATTTAGCATGACCAATCCACCTAGCCTGTACACTCTGGGTAATTTAGCATGACCAATCCACCTAGCCTGTACACTCTGGGTAATTTAGCATGACCAATCCACCTAGCCTGTACACTCTGGGTAATTTAGCATGACCAATCCACCTAGCCTGTACACTCTGGGTAATTTAGCATGACCAATCCACCCAGCCTGCACACTCTGGATAATTTAGCATGAGCTATCCACCTGGCCTTCACAGTCTGGATAATGTAGCTTGACCAATCCACCCAGCCTGCACACTCTGGGTGATTTAGCATGTCCAATCCACCCAGCCTGCACACTCTGGGTAATTTAGCATGACCAATCCACCCAGCCTGCACACTCTGGGTAATTTAGCATGTCCAATCCACCCAGCCTGCACACTCTGGGTAATTTAGTATGACCAATCCACCTAGCCTGCAGACTCTGGGTAATTTAGCAAGAACAATCCACCCAGCCTGCACACTCTGGGTAATTTAGCATGACCAATCCACCTAGCCTGTACACTCTAGGTAATTTAGTATGACTAATCCACCTAGCCTGCACACTTTGAGTAAATTAGCATGACCATTCCACCTAGCCTGCACACTCTAGGTAATTTACTATGACGAATCCACCTAGCCTGTACACTCGAGGTAATTTAGTATGACTAATCCACCGAGCCTGCACACTTAGGGTAATTTAGCATGACCAATCCACCCAGCCTGTACATTCTGGGTAATTTAGCATGACCAATCCACCCAGCCTGCACACTCTGGGTAATTTAGCATGACCAATCCACCTAGCCTGCACACTCTGGGTAATTTAGCATGACCAATCCACCTAGCCTGTACACTCTGGGTAATTTAGCATGACCAATCCACCTCGCCTGTACACTCTGGGTAATTTAGCATGACCAATCCACCCAGCCTGCAGACTCTGGGTAATTTAGCATGACCAATCCACCCAGCCTGCAGACTCTGGGTAATTTAGCATGACCAATCCACCTCGCCTGCACACTCTGTGTAATTTAGCATGTCCAATCCATCTAGCCTGCATACTCTGGGTAATTTAGTATGACGAATCCACCTAGCCTGCACACACTGGGTAATTTTGCATGACCAATCCACATAGCCTGCACACTCTGGGTAATTTTGCATGACCAATCCACCTAACCTGCACACTCTGGGTAATTTAGCATTACCAATCCACCCAGCCTGCACACTTTGGGTAATTTAGCATGACCAATCCACCCAGCCTGCACACTCTGGGTAATTTAGCATGACCAATCCACCTAGCCTGCACACTCTGGGTAATTTAGCATGACCAATCCACCCAGCCTGTACACTCTAGGTAATTTAGCATGACCAATCCACCCAGCCTGCACACTCTGGGTAATTTAGCATGACCAATCCACCTAATCTGCACACTCTGGGTAATTTAGCATGACCAATCCACCCAGCCTGTACACTCTAGGTAATTTAGTATGACCAATCCACCTAGCCTGCACACTCTGGGTAATTTTGCATGACCAATCCACCTAGCCTGCACACTCTGGGTAATTTAGCATGACCAATCCACCGAGCCTGCACACACTGGGTAATTTTGCATGACCAATCCACCCAGCCTGTACTCTCTAGGTAATTTAGTATGAAAAATCCACCTAGCCTGCACACACTGGGTAATTTTGCATGACCAATCCACCTAGCCTGCACATTCTGGGTAATTTAGCATGACCAATCCACCGAGCCTGCACACACTGGGTAATTTTGCATGACCAATCCACCCAGCCTGTACACTCTAGGTAATTTAGTATGACGAATCAGCCCAGCCTGCACACTCTGGGTAATTTTGCATGACCAATCCACCCAGCCTGCACACACTGGGTAATTTTGCATGACCAATCCACCTAGCCTGCACACTCTAGGTAATTTAGTATGACGAATCCACCTAGCCTGCACACACTGGGTAATTTTGCATGACCAATCCACCTAGCCTGCACATTCTGGGTAATTTAGCATTACCAATCCACCCAGCCTGCACACTCTGGGTAATTTAGCATGACCAATCCACCCAGCCTGTACACTCTAGGTAATTTAGTATGACGAATCCACCTAGCCTGCACACACTGGGTAATTTTGCATGACCAATCCACCTAACCTGCACACTCTGGGTAATTTAGCATGACTAATCCACCCAGCCTGTACACTCTAGGTAATTTAGTATGACCAATCCACCCAGCCTGCACACTCTGGGTAATTTTGCATGACCAATCCACCTAGCCTGCACATTCTGGTTAATTTAGCATGACCAATCCACCTAACCTACACACTCTGGATAATTTAGCGTGACCAATCCACCCATCCTGCACGCTCTGGCCAATTTTGGACGAGCAATCCACCCAGCCTGCACACTCTGGGTAATTTAGCATGACCAATCCACCTAGCCTGCACACTCTGGATAATTTAGCATGACCAATCCACCTAGCCTGCACACTCTGGGTAATTTAGCATGACCAATCCACCCAGCCTGCACACTCTGGGTAATTTAGCATGACCAATCCACCCAGCCTGCACACTCTGGGTAATTTAGCATGACCAATCCACCCAGCCTGCACACATTGGGTAATTTAGCATGACCAATCCACGCAACCTGCACACTCTGGGTAATTTAGTATGACCAATCCACCCAACCTGGACACTCTGGGTAATTTAGTATGATCAGTCCACCCAGCCTGCACACTCTGGGTAATTTTGCATGACCAATCCACCCAGCCTGCACACTCTGGGTAATTTAGCATGACCAATCCACCTAGCCTGCACACATTGGGTAATTTAGTGTGACCAATCCACCCAACCTGCACACTCTGGGTAATTTAGCATGACCAATCCACCCAGCCTGCACACATTGGGTAATTTAGCATGACCAATCCACGCAACCTGCACACTCTGGGTAATTTAGTATGACCAATCCACCTAACCTGCACACTCTGGGTAATTTAGTATGATCAGTCCACCTAGCCTGCACACTCTGAGTAATTTAGTATGACCAATCCACCTAGCCTGTACACTCTGGGTAATTTAGCATGACCAATCCACCTAGCCTGTACACTCTAGGTAATTTAGTATGACTAATCCACCTAGCCTGCACACTTTGAGTAAATTAGCATGACCAATCCACCCAACCTGCACAGTCTGGGTAATTTAGCATGACTAATCCACCTAGCCTGCACACTCTAGTTAATTTACTATGACGAATCCACATAGCCTGTACACTCTGGGTAATTTAGCATGACCAATCCACCCAGCCTGCACACTCTGGGTAATTTTGCATGACCAATCCACATAGCCAGCACATTCTGGGTAATTTAGCATGACCAATCCACCCAGCCTGCACACATTGGGTAATTTAGCATGACCAATCCACCCAACCTGCACACTCTGGGTAATTTAGCATGACCAATCCACCCAGCCTGCACACATTGGGTAATTTAGCATGACCAATCCACCCAGCCTGCACACATTGGGTAATTTAGCGTGACCAATCCACGCAACCTGCACACTCTGGGTAATTTAGTATGACCAATCCACCTAACCTGCACACTCTGGGTAATTTAGTATGATCAGTCCACCCGACCTGCACACTCTGAGTAATTTAGCGTGACCAATCCACCCATCCTGCACGCTCTGGCCAATTTTGGACGAGCAATCCACCCAGCCTGCACACTCTGGGTAATTTAGCATGACCAATCCACCTAACTTGCACACTTTGGGTAATTTAGTATGATCAGTCCACCCACCTTGCACATTCTGGGTAATTTAGCATGCCTTATCCGCCTAGCCTGCACGCTCTGGCCAATTTTGTATGACCAATCCACCTAGCCTGCACACTCTGGGTAATTTAGCATGACCAATCCACCTAGCCTGCACACTCTGGGTAATTTAGCATGACCAATCCACCTAGCCTGCACACTCTGGGTAATTTAGTATGACCAATCCACCTAGCCTGCACACTCTGGGTAATTTAGCATGACCAATCCACCAAGCCTGCACACTCTGGGTAATTTAGTATGACCAATCCACCTAGCCTGCACACTCTGGGTAATTTAGTATGACCAATCCACCTAACTTGCACACTTTGGGTAATTTAGTATGATCAGTCCACCTAACTTGCACACTTTGGGTAATTTAGTATGATCAGTCCACCCACCCTGCACATTCTGGGTAATTTAGCACGACTTATCCGCCTAGCCTGCACACTCTGGCCAATTTTGCATGACTAATCCACCTAGACTGCACACTCTGGGTAATTTAGCATGACCAATGCACCTAGTCTGTACACTCGAGGTAATTTAGCATGACCAATCCACCTAGCCTGCAGGCTCTGGGTAATTTAGCATGACCAATCCACCCAGCCTGCACACTCTGGATAATTTAGCATGAGCTATCCACCTAGCCTTCACAGTCTGGATAATTTAGCATGACCAATCCACCCAGCCTGCACACTCTGGATAATTTAGCATGAGCTATCCACCTAGCCTTCACAGTCTGGATAATTTAGCATGACCAATCCACCTAGCCTGCACACTCTGGATAATTTAGTATGAGCAATCCACGTAGCCTTCACGCTCTGGGTACTTTAGCATGACGAATCCACCAAGCCTGTACACTCGAGGTAATTTAGTATGACTAATCCACCTAGCCTGCACACCTAGGGTAATTTAGCATGACCAATCCACCCAACCTGCACACTCTGGGTAATTTAGCATGACCAATCCACCTAGCCTGTGCACTCTAGGTAATTTAGTATGACTAATCCACCTAGCCTGCACACATTGAGTAATTTAGCATGACCAATCCACCCAACCTGCACAATCTGGGTAATTTAGCATGACCAATCCACCTAGCCTGCACACTCTGGGTAATTTAGTATGATCAGTCCACCTAACCTACACACTCTGAGTAATTTAGCGTGACCAATCCACCCATCCTGCACGCTCTGGCCAATTTTGGACGAGCAATCCACCTAGCCTGTACACTCTGGGTAATTTAGCATGACCAATCCACCTAGCCTGCACACTCTGGGTAATTTAGCATGACCAATCCACCCAGCCTGCACACATTTGGTAATTTAGCATGACTAATCCACCAAGCCTGCACACTCTGGGTAATTTAGCATGACCAATCCACCCAACCTGCACACTCTGGGTAATTTAGCATGACCAATCCACCGAGCCTTCACGCTCTGGGTAATTTAGCATGACCAATCCACCTAACCTACACACTCTGGATAATTTAGCATGACCAATCCACCTAACCTGCATACTCTGGATAATTTAGCATGACCAATCCACCCAGCCTGCACACTCTGGGTAATTTAGCATGTCCAATCCACCTAGCCTGCACACTCTGGATAATTTAGCATGACCAATCCACCTAGCCTGTACACTCTGGGTAATTTAGCATGTCCAATCCACCTAGCCTGCACACTCTGGATAATTTAGCATGTCCAATCCACCTAACCTGCATACTCTGGATAATTTAGCATGACCAATCCACCTAACCTGCATACTCTGGATAATTTAGCATGACCAATCCACCTAGCCTGTACACTCTAGGTAATTTAGCATGACCAATCCACCCAGCCTGCACACATTGGGTAATTTAGCATGACCAATCCACCCAACCTGCACACTCTGGGTAATTTAGCATGACCAATCCACCCAGCCTGCACACATTGGGTAATTTAGCATGACCAATCCACCCAGCCTGCACACATTGGGTAATTTAGCATGACCAATCCACCTAACCTGCACACTCTGGGTAATTTAGCATGACAAATCCACCAAGCCTGCACACTCTAGTTAATTTACTATGACGAATCCACATAGCCTGTACACTCTGGGTAATTTAGTATGACCAATCCACCTAACCTGCACACTCTGGGTAATTTAGTATGACCAATCCACCTAGCCTGCACACTCTGAGTAATTTAGTATGATCAGTCCACCCGACCTGCACACTCTGAGTAATTTAGCGTGACCAATCCACCCATCCTGCACGCTCTGGCCAATTTTGGACGAGCAATCCACCCAGCCTGCACACTCTGGGTAATTTAGCATGACCAATCCACCTAACTTGCACACTTTGGGTAATTTAGTATGATCAGTCCACTCACCTTGCACATTCTGGGTAATTTAGCATGACTTATCCGCCTAGCCTGCACGCTCTGGCCAATTTTGCATGACTAATCCACCTAGCCTGCACACTCTGGGTAATTTAGCATGTCCAATCCACCCAGCCTGCAGACTCTGGGTAATTTAGCATGACCAATCCACCCAACCTCCACACTCTGGGTAATTTAGCATGACCAATCCACCCAGCCTGCACACTCTGGATAATTTAGCATGACCAATCCACCCAACCTCCACACTCTGGGTAATTTAGCATGACCAATCCACCCAGCCTGCACACTCTGGATAATTTAGCATGACCAATCCACCCAGCCTGCACACTCTGGGTAATTTAGCATGACCAATCCACCTAGACTGCACACTCTGGGTAATTTAGCATGACCAATCCACCCAGCCTGCACACTCTGGATAATTTAGCATGAGCAATCCACCTGGCCTTCACAGTCTGGATAATTCAGCATGACCAATGCACCTAACCTACACACTCTGGGTAATTTAGTATGATCAGTCCACCCAACCTGCACACTCTGAGTAATTTAGCGTGGCCAATCCACCCATCCTGCACGCTCTGGCCAATTTTGGACGAGCAATCCACCTAGCCTGCACACTCTGGGTAATATAGTATGATCAGTCCACCCACCCTGCACATTCTGGGTAATTTAGCATGACTTATCCGCCTAGCCTGCACACTCTGGCCAATTTTGCATGACTAATCCACCTAGCCTGCACACTCTGGGTAATTTAGCATGACCAATGCACCTAGTCTGTACACTTGAGGTAATTTAGCATGACCAATCCACCTAGCCTGCAGGCTCTGGGTAATTTAGCATGACCAATGCACCTAGTCTGTACACTTGAGGTAATTTAGCATGACCAATCCACCTAGCCTGCACACTCTGGCCAATTTTGCATGACTAATCCACCTAGCCTGCACACTCTGGGTAATTTAGCATGACCAATCCACCTAGCCTGCACACTCTGGGTAATTTAGCATGTCCAATCCACCTAGCCTGCACACTCTGGATAATTTAGCATGACCAATCCACCCAGCCTGTACACTCTGGGTAATTTAGAATGTCCAATCCACCTAGCCTGCACACTCTGGATAATTTAGCATGACCAATCCACCTAGCCTGCACACTCTGGGTAATTTAGCATGACCAATCCACCCAGCCTGCACACTCTGGGTAATTTAGCATGACCAATCCACCTAGCCTGCACACTCTGGATAATTTAGCATGACCAATCCACCTAGCCTTCACAGTCTGGATAATTTAGCATGACCAATCCACCCAGCCTGCACACTCTGGATAATTTAGCATGTCCAATCCACCTAGCCTGCACACTCTGGATAATTTAGCATGACCAATCCACCCAGCCTGTACACTCTGGGTAATTTAGCATGTCCAATCCACCTAGCCTGCACACTCTGGATAATTTAGTATGACCAATCCACCTAGCCTTCACAGTCTGGATAATTTAGCATGACCAATCCACCCAGCCTGCACACTCTGGGTAATTTAGCATGTCCAATCCACCTAGCCTGCACACTCTGGATAATTTAGTATGAGCAATCCACGTAGCCTTCACGCTCTGGGTAATTTAGCATGACGAATCCACCAAGCCTGTACACTCGAGGTAATTTAGTATGACTAATCCACCTAGCCTGCACACTTAGGGTAATTTAGCATGACCAATCCACCCAACCTGCACACTCTGGGTAATTTAGCATGACCAATCCACCCAGCCTGCACACATTGGGTAATTTAGCATGACCAATCCACCCAGCCTGCACACTCTGGGTAATTTAGTATGACCAATCCACCTAGCCTGCACACTCTGGGTAATTTAGCATGACCAATCCACCCAGCCTGCACACTCTGGGTAATTTAGCATGACCAATCCACCCAGCCCGCACACATTGGGTAATTTAGCATGACCAATCCACCCAGCCTGCACACTCTGGGTAATTTAGCATGTCCAATCCATCTAGCCTGCAGACTCTGCGTAATTTAGCATGACCAATCCACCCAGCCTGCACACTCTGGGTAATTTAGCATGACCAATCCACCCAGCCTGCACACACTGGGTAATTTAGCATGACCAATCCACCCAGCCTGCACACATTGGGTAATTTAGCATGCACAATCCACCCAGCCTGCACACTCTGGGTAATTTATCATGACCAATCCAACCAGCCTGCACACATTGGGTAATTTAGCATGACCAATCCACCCAACCTGCACACTCTGGGTAATTTAGCATGACCAATCCACCTAGCCTTCACGCTCTGGGTAATTTAGCATGACCAATCCACCTAGCCTGCACACTCTGGGTAATTTAGCATGTCCAATCCACCTAGCCTGCACACTCTGGATAATTTAGCATGACCAATCCACCTAACCTGCACACTCTGGGTAATTTAGCATGACCAATCCACCTAGCCTGTACACTCTAGGTAATTTAGTATGACTAATCCACCTAGCCTGCACACTTTGAGTAAATTAGCATGACCAATCCACCCAACCAGCACAGTCTGGGTAATTTAGCATGACAAATCCACCAAGCCTGCACACACTAGTTAATTTACTATGACGAATCCACATAGCCTGTACACTCTGGGTAATTTAGCATGACCAATCCACCCAGCCTGCACACTCTGGGTAATTTAGCATGACCAATCCACCCAACCTGCACACTCTGGGTAATTTAGTATGACCAATCCACCTAGCCTGCACACTCTGGGTAATTTAGCATGACCAATCCACCCAGCCTGCACACTCTGGGTAATTTAGCATGACCAATCCACCCAGCCTGCACACATTGGGTAATTTAGCATGACCAATCCACGCAACCTGCACACTCTGGGTAATTTAGTATGATCAGTCCACCTAGCCTGCACACTCTGAGTAATTTAGTATGACCAATCCACCTAGCCTGCACACTCTGGGTAATTTTGCATGACCAATCCACATAGCCTGCACATTCTGGGTAATTTAGCATGATCAATCCACCCAGCCTGCACACATTGGGTAATTTAGCATGACCAATCCACCCAGCCTGCACACTCTGGGTAATTTAGCATGACCAATCCAACCAACCTGCACACACTGGGTAATTTAGCATGACCAATCCACCCAGCCTGCACACATTGGGTAATTTAGCATGACCAATCCACCCAACCTGCACACATTGGGTAATTTAGCATGACCAATCCACCCAGCCTGCACACTCTGGGTAATTTATCATGACCAATCCACCCAGCCTGCACACATTGGGTAATTTAGCATGACCAATCCACCCAACCTGCACACTCTGGGTAATTTAGCATGACCAATCCACCCAACCTGCACACTCTGGGTAATTTAGCATGACCAATCCACCTAGCCTTCACGCTCTGGGTAATTTAGCATGACCAATCCACCTAGCCTGCACACTCTGGGTAATTTAGCATGTCCAATCCACCTAGCCTGCACACTCTGGATAATTTAGCATGACCAATCCACCTAACCTGCACACTCTGGGTAATTTAGCATGACCAATCCACCTAGCCTGTACACTCTAGGTAATGTAGTATGACTAATCCACCTAGCCTGCACACTTTGAGTAAATTAGCATGACCAATCCACCCAACCTGCAAATTCTGGGTAATTTAGCATGACCAATCCACCTAGCCTGCACACTCTGGGTAATTTAGCATGACCAATCCACCCAACCTCCACACTCTGGGTAATTTAGCATGACCAATCCACCCAACCTCCACACTCTGGGTAATTTAGCATGACCAATCCACCCAGCCTGCACACTCTGGATAATTTAGCATGACCAATCCACCCAACCTCCACACTCTGGGTAATTTAGCATGACCAATCCACCCAGCCTGCACACTCTGGATAATTTAGCATGACCAATCCACCCAGCCTGCACACTCTGGGTAATTTAGCATGACCAATCCACCTAGACTGCACACTCTGGGTAATTTAGCATGACCAATCCACCTAACCTGCAGACTCTGGCTAATTTAGCATGACCAATCCACCCAGCCTGCACACTCTGGATAATTTAGCATGAGCAATCCACCTGGCCTTCACAGTCTGGATAATTCAGCATGACCAATGCACCTAACCTACACACTCTGGGTAATTTAGTATGATCAGTCCACCCAACCTGCACACTCTGAGTAATTTAGCGTGGCCAATCCACCCATCCTGCACGCTCTGGCCAATTTTGGACGAGCAATCCACCTAGCCTGCACACTCTGGGTAATATAGTATGATCAGTCCACCCACCCTGCACATTCTGGGTAATTTAGCATGACTTATCCGCCTAGCCTGCACACTCTGGCCAATTTTGCATGACTAATCCACCTAGCCTGCACACTCTGGGTAATTTAGCATGACCAATCCACCCAGCCTGCACACTCTGGGTAATTTAGTATGACCAATCCACCCAACCTGGACACTCTGGGTAATTTAGCATGACCAATGCACCTAGTCTGTACACTTGAGGTAATTTAGCATGACCAATCCACCTAGCCTGCAGGCTCTGGGTAATTTAGCATGACCAATCCACCCAGCCTGCACACTCTGGGTAATTTAGCATGACCAATCCACCCAGCCTGCACACTCTGGGTAATTTAGCATGTCCAATCCACCTAGCCTGCACACTCTGGATAATTTAGCATGACCAATCCACCCAGCCTGTACACTCTGGGTAATTTAGCATGTCCAATCCACCTAGCCTGCACACTCTGGATAATTTAGCATGACCAATCCACCCAGCCTGCACACTCTGGATAATTTAGTATGAGCAATCCACCTAGCCTGCACACTCTGGGTAATTTAGCATGACCAATCCACCCAGCCTGCACACTCTGGGTAATTTAGCATGACCAATCCACCTAGCCTTCACAGTCTGGATAATTTAGCATGACCAATCCACCCAGCCTGCACACTCTGGGTAATTTAGCATGTCCAATCCACCTAGCCTGCACACTCTGGATAATTTAGTATGAGCAATCCACGTAGCCTTCACGCTCTGGGTAATTTAGCATGACCAATCCACCTAGCCTGCACACTCTGGATAATTTAGTATGAGCAATCCACGTAGCCTTCACGCTCTGGGTACTTTAGCATGACGAATCCACCAAGCCTGTACACTCGAGGTAATTTAGTATGACTAATCCACCTAGCCTGCACACTTAGGGTAATTTAGCATGACCAATCCACCCAACCTGCACACTCTGGGTAATTTAGCATGACCAATCCACCCAGCCTACACACTCTGGATAATTTAGCATGACCAATCCACCGAGCCTGTACACTCTAGGTAATTTAGTATGACTAATCCACCTAGCCTGCACACATTGAGTAATTTAGCATGACCAATCCACCCAACCTGCACACTCTGGGTAATTTAGCATGACCAATCCACCCAGCCTGCACACATTGGGTAATTTAGCATGACCAATCCACCCAGCCTGCACACTCTGGGTAATTTAGTATGACCAATCCACCTAGCCTGCACACTCTGGGTAATTTAGCATGACCAATCCACCCAGCCTGCACACTCTGGGTAATTTAGCATGACCAATCCACCCAGCCCGCACACATTGGGTAATTTAGCATGACCAATCCACCCAGCCTGCACACTCTGGGTAATTTAGCATGTCCAATCCATCTAGCCTGCAGACTCTGCGTAATTTAGCATGACCAATCCACCCAGCCTGCACACTCTGGGTAATTTAGCATGACCAATCCACCCAGCCTGCACACACTGGGTAATTTAGCATGACCAATCCACCCAGCCTGCACACATTGGGTAATTTAGCATGCACAATCCACCCAGCCTGCACACTCTGGGTAATTTATCATGACCAATCCAACCAGCCTGCACACATTGGGTAATTTAGCATGACCAATCCACCCAACCTGCACACTCTGGGTAATTTAGCATGACCAATCCACCTAGCCTTCACGCTCTGGGTAATTTAGCATGACCAATCCACCTAGCCTGCACACTCTGGGTAATTTAGCATGTCCAATCCACCTAGCCTGCACACTCTGGATAATTTAGCATGACCAATCCACCTAACCTGCACACTCTGGGTAATTTAGCATGACCAATCCACCTAGCCTGTACACTCTAGGTAATTTAGTATGACTAATCCACCTAGCCTGCACACTTTGAGTAAATTAGCATGACCAATCCACCCAACCAGCACAGTCTGGGTAATTTAGCATGACAAATCCACCAAGCCTGCACACACTAGTTAATTTACTATGACGAATCCACATAGCCTGTACACTCTGGGTAATTTAGCATGACCAATCCACCCAGCCTGCACACTCTGGGTAATTTAGCATGACCAATCCACCCAACCTGCACACTCTGGGTAATTTAGTATGACCAATCCACCTAGCCTGCACACTCTGGGTAATTTAGCATGACCAATCCACCCAGCCTGCACACTCTGGGTAATTTAGCATGACCAATCCACCCAGCCTGCACACATTGGGTAATTTAGCATGACCAATCCACGCAACCTGCACACTCTGGGTAATTTAGTATGATCAGTCCACCTAGCCTGCACACTCTGAGTAATTTAGTATGACCAATCCACCTAGCCTGCACACTCTGGGTAATTTAGCATGACCAATCCACCCAGCCTGCACACTCTGGGTAATTTTGCATGACCAATCCACATAGCCTGCACATTCTGGGTAATTTAGCATGATCAATCCACCCAGCCTGCACACATTGGGTAATTTAGCATGACCAATCCACCCAGCCTGCACACTCTGGGTAATTTAGCATGACCAATCCAACCAACCTGCACACACTGGGTAATTTAGCATGACCAATCCACCCAGCCTGCACACATTGGGTAATTTAGCATGACCAATCCACCCAACCTGCACACATTGGGTAATTTAGCATGACCAATCCACCCAGCCTGCACACTCTGGGTAATTTATCATGACCAATCCACCCAGCCTGCACACATTGGGTAATTTAGCATGACCAATCCACCCAACCTGCACACTCTGGGTAATTTAGCATGACCAATCCACCCAACCTGCACACTCTGGGTAATTTAGCATGACCAATCCACCTAGCCTTCACGCTCTGGGTAATTTAGCATGACCAATCCACCTAGCCTGCACACTCTGGGTAATTTAGCATGTCCAATCCACCTAGCCTGCACACTCTGGATAATTTAGCATGACCAATCCACCTAACCTGCACACTCTGGGTAATTTAGCATGACCAATCCACCTAGCCTGTACACTCTAGGTAATGTAGTATGACTAATCCACCTAGCCTGCACACTTTGAGTAAATTAGCATGACCAATCCACCCAACCTGCACAGTCTGGGTAATTTAGCATGACCAATCCACCTAGCCTGCACACTCTGGGTAATTTAGCATGACCAATCCACCCAACCTCCACACTCTGGGTAATTTAGCATGACCAATCCACCCAACCTCCACACTCTGGGTAATTTAGCATGACCAATCCACCCAGCCTGCACACTCTGGATAATTTAGCATGACCAATCCACCCAACCTCCACACTCTGGGTAATTTAGCATGACCAATCCACCCAGCCTGCACACTCTGGATAATTTAGCATGACCAATCCACCCAGCCTGCACACTCTGGGTAATTTAGCATGACCAATCCACCTAGACTGCACACTCTGGGTAATTTAGCATGACCAATCCACCTAACCTGCAGACTCTGGCTAATTTAGCATGACCAATCCACCCAGCCTGCACACTCTGGATAATTTAGCATGAGCAATCCACCTGGCCTTCACAGTCTGGATAATTCAGCATGACCAATGCACCTAACCTACACACTCTGGGTAATTTAGTATGATCAGTCCACCCAACCTGCACACTCTGAGTAATTTAGCGTGGCCAATCCACCCATCCTGCACGCTCTGGCCAATTTTGGACGAGCAATCCACCTAGCCTGCACACTCTGGGTAATATAGTATGATCAGTCCACCCACCCTGCACATTCTGGGTAATTTAGCATGACTTATCCGCCTAGCCTGCACACTCTGGCCAATTTTGCATGACTAATCCACCTAGCCTGCACACTCTGGGTAATTTAGCATGACCAATCCACCCAGCCTGCACACTCTGGGTAATTTAGTATGACCAATCCACCAAACCTGGACACTCTGGGTAATTTAGCATGACCAATGCACCTAGTCTGTACACTTGAGGTAATTTAGCATGACCAATCCACCTAGCCTGCAGGCTCTGGGTAATTTAGCATGACCAATCCACCCAGCCTGCACACTCTGGGTAATTTAGCATGACCAATCCACCCAGCCTGCACACTCTGGGTAATTTAGCATGTCCAATCCACCTAGCCTGCACACTCTGGATAATTTAGCATGACCAATCCACCCAGCCTGTACACTCTGGGTAATTTAGCATGTCCAATCCACCTAGCCTGCACACTCTGGATAATTTAGCATGACCAATCCACCCAGCCTGCACACTCTGGGTAATTTAGCATGACCAATCCACCTAGCCTGCACACTCTGGATAATTTAGCATGACCAATCCACCCAGCCTGCACACTCTGGGTAATTTAGCATGTCCAATCCACCTAGCCTGCACACTCTGGATAATTTAGTATGAGCAATCCACCTAGCCTGCACACTCTGGGTAATTTAGCATGACCAATCCACCCAGCCTGCACACTCTGGGTAATTTAGCATGACCAATCCACCTAGCCTTCACAGTCTGGATAATTTAGCATGACCAATCCACCCAGCCTGCACACTCTGGGTAATTTAGCATGTCCAATCCACCTAGCCTGCACACTCTGGATAATTTAGTATGAGCAATCCACGTAGCCTTCACGCTCTGGGTAATTTAGCATGACCAATCCACCTAGCCTGCACACTCTGGATAATTTAGTATGAGCAATCCACGTAGCCTTCACGCTCTGGGTACTTTAGCATGACGAATCCACCAAGCCTGTACACTCGAGGTAATTTAGTATGACTAATCCACCTAGCCTGCACACTTAGGGTAATTTAGCATGACCAATCCACCCAACCTGCACACTCTGGGTAATTTAGCATGACCAATCCACCCAGCCTACACACTCTGGATAATTTAGCATGACCAATCCACCGAGCCTGTACACTCTAGGTAATTTAGTATGACTAATCCACCTAGCCTGCACACATTGAGTAATTTAGCATGACCAATCCACCCAACCTGCACAGTCTGGGTAATTTAGCATGACCAATCCACCAAGCCTGCACACTCTAGGTAATTTACTATGACGAATCCACATAGCCTGTACACTCTGGGTAATTTAGCATGACCAATCCACCTAGCCTGCACACTCTGGGTAATTTAGCATGACCAATCCACCCAGCCTGTACACTCTGGGTAATTTAGCATGAGCAATCCACGTAGCCTTCACGCTCTGGGTAATTTAGCATAACCAATCCACCTAGCCTGTACACTCCAGGTACTTTAGTATGACTAATCCACCAAGCCTGCACACTTTGGGTAATTTAGTATGACCAATCCACCCAGCCTGCACACTCTGGGTAATTTAGCATGACCAATCCACCTCGCCTGCACACTCTGGGTAATTTAGCATGACCAATCCACCTCGCCTGCACACTCTGGGTAATTTAGCATGACCAATCCACATCGCCTGCACACTCTGGGTAATTTAGCATGACCAATCCACCTAGCCTGTACACTCTGGGTAATTTAGCATGACCAATCCACCCAGCCTGCACACTCTGGGTAATTTAGTATGACCAATCCACCTAGCCTGTACACTCTGGGTAATTTAGCATGACCAATCCACCTAGCCTGCACACTCTGGGTAATTTAGCATGACCAATCCACCCAGCCTGCACACTCTGGGTAATTTAGTATGACCAATCCACCCAACCTGGACACTCTGGGTAATTTAGTATGACCAATCCACCTAGCCTGCACACTCTGGGTAATTTAGCATGACCAATCCACCCAGCCTGCACACTCTGGGTAATTTAGCATGACCAATCCACCCAGCCCGCACACATTGGGTAATTTAGCATGACCAATCCACCCAGCCTGCACACTCTGGGTAATTTAGCATGTCCAATCCATCTAGCCTGCAGACTCTGGGTAATTTAGCATGACCAATCCACCCAGCCTGCACACTCTGGGTAATTTAGCATGACCAATCCACCCAGCCTGCACACACTGGGTAATTTAGCATGACCAATCCACCCAGCCTGCACACATTGGGTAATTTAGCATGACCAATCCACCCAGCCTGCACACTCTGGGTAATTTAGCATGACCAATCCACCCAGCCTGCACACATTGGGTAATTTAGCATGACCAATCCACCCAACCTGCACACTCTGGGTAATTTAGCATGACCAATCCACCCAGCCTGCACACTCTGGGTAATTTATCATGACCAATCCACCCAGCCTGCACACATTGGGTAATTTAGCATGACCAATCCACCCAACCTGCACACTCTGGGTAATTTAGCATGACCAATCCACCCAACCTGCACACTCTGGGTAATTTAGCATGACCAATCCACCTAGCCTTCACGCTCTGGGTAATTTAGCATGACCAATCCACCTAGCCTGCACACTCTGGGTAATTTAGCATGTCCAATCCACCTAGCCTGCACACTCTGGATAATTTAGCATGACCAATCCACCTAACCTGCACACTCTGGGTAATTTAGCATGACCAATCCACCTAGCCTTCACGCTCTGGGTAATTTAGCATGACCAATCCACCTAGCCTGCACACTCTGGGTAATTTAGCATGTCCAATCCACCTAGCCTGCACACTCTGGGTAATTTAGCATGACCAATCCACCTAGCCTGCACACTCTGGATAATTTAGCATGACCAATCCACCTAACCTGCACACTCTGGGTAATTTAGCATGACCAATCCACCTAGCCTGTACACTCTAGGTAATTTAGTATGACTAATCCACCTAGCCTGCACACTTTGAGTAAATTAGCATGACCAATCCACCCAACCTGCACACTCTGGGTAATTTAGCATGACCAATCCACCCAGCCTGCACACTCTGGGTAATTTTGCATGACCAATCCACATAGCCTGCACATTCTGGGTAATTTAGCATGATCAATCCACCCAGCCTGCACACATTGGGTAATTTAGTATGACCAATCCACCCAACCTTCACACTCTGGGTAATTTAGCATGACCAATCCACCCAGCCTGCACACTCTGGGTAATTTAGTATGACCAATCCACCTAACCTGCACACTCTGGGTAATTTAGTATGACCAATCCACCTAGCCTGCACACTCTGAGTAATTTAGTATGACCAATCCACCTAACCTGCACACTCTGGGTAATTTAGTATGACCAATCCACCCAGCCTGCACACTCTGGGTAATTTAGTATGACCAATCCACCTAACCTGCACACTCTGGGTAATTTAGCATGACCAATGCACCTAACCTGCACACTCTGGGTAATTTAGCATGACCAATCCACCCAGCCTGCACACATTGGGTAATTTAGCATGACCAATCCACCCAACCTTCACACTCTGGGTAATTTAGCATGACCAATCCACCTCGCCTGCACACTCTGGGTAATTTAGCATGACCAATCCACCTAGCCTGCACACTCTGGGTAATTTAGCATGACCAATCCACCTAGCCTGTACATTCTGGGTAATTTAGCATGACCAATCCACCCAGCCTGCACACATTGGGTAATTTAGCATGACCAATCCACCCAGCCTGCACACTCTGGGTAATTTAGCATGACCAATCCACCTAACCTGTACATTCTGGGTAATTTAGCATGACCAATCCACCTAGCCTGCACACTCTGGGTAATTTAGCATGACCAATCCACCCAACCTTCACACTCTGGGTAATTTAGCATGACGAATCCACCTAGCCTGCACACTCTGGGTAATTTAGCATGACCAATCCACGTAGCCTGTACACTCTGGGTAATTTAGCATGACCAATCCACCTAGCCTGTACACTCTGGGTAATTTAGCATGACCAATCCACCTAGCCTGTACACTCTAGGTAATTTCGTATTACGAATCCACCTAGCCTGTACACTCTGGGTAATTTAGCATGACCAATCCACCTAGCCTGTACACTCTGGGTAATTTAGCATGACCAATCCACCTAGCCTGTACACTCTGGGTAATTTAGCATGACCAATCCACATAGCCTGCACATTCTGGGTAATTTTGCATGACCAATCCACATAGCCTGCACATTCTGGGTAATTTAGTATGAGCAATCCACCTGGCCTTCACAGTCTGGATAATGTAGCATGACCAATCCACCCAGCCTGTACACTCTGGGTAATTTACCATGTCCAATCCACCTAGCCTGCAGACTCTGGGTAATTTAGCAAGACCAATCCACCCAGCCTGCACACTCTGGGTAATTTAGCAAGACCAATCCACCCAGCCTGCACACTCTGGGTAATTTAGCAAGAGCAATCCACCCAGCCTGCACACTCTGAGTAATTTAGCGTGACCAATCCACCTAACCTGCACACTCTGGGTAATTTAGCATGACCAATCCACCCAGCCTGTACACTCTGGGTAATTTACCATGTCCAATCCACCTAGCCTGCAGACTCTGGGTAATTTAGCAAGACCAATCCACCCAGCCTGCACACTCTGGGTAATTTAGCATGACCAATCCACCCAGCCTGTACACATTGGGTAATTTAGCATGACCAATCCACCCAACCTGCACACTCTGGGTAATTTAGCATGACCAATCCACCTAGCCTGCACACTCTGGGTAATTTAGCATGACCAATCCACCTGGCCTTCACAGTCTGGATAATGTAGCTTGACCAATCCACCCAGCCTGCACACTCTGGGTAATTTAGCATGTCCAATCCACCCAGCCTGCACACTCTGGGTAATTTAGCATGACCAATCCACCCAGCCTGCACACTTTCGGTAATTTAGCATTACCAATCCACCTCGCCTGCACACTCTGGGTAATTTATTATGACCAATCCACCTAACCTGCACACTCTGGGTAATTTAGCATGACCAATCCACCCAGCCTGCACACTTTCGGTAATTTAGCATGTCCAATCCACCTAGCCTGCCGACTCTGGGTAATTTAGAAAGACCAATCCACCTAGCCTTCACAGTCTGGATAATTTCGCATGACCAATCCACCCAGCCTGCACACTCTGGGTACTTTAGCATGGCCAATCCACCTAGCCTGTACACTCTAGGTAATTTAGTATGACTAATCCACCTAGCCTGCACACTTTGAGTAAATTAGCATGACCATTCCACCTAGCGTGCACACTCTAGGTAATTTACTATGACGAATCCACATAGCCTGTACACTCTGGGTAATTTAGCATGACCAATCCACCCAGCCTGCACACTTTCGGTAATTTAGCATGACCAATCCACCTCGCCTGCACACTCTGGGTAATTTAGTATGACCAATCCACCTAACCTGCACACTCTGGGTAATTTAGAAAGACCAATCCACCTAGCCTTCACAGTCTGGATAATTTCGCATGACCAATCCACCTAGCCTGTACATTCTGGGTAATTTAGCATGTCCAATCCATCTAGCCTGCATACTCTGGGTAATTTAGCATGTCCAATCCACCTAGCCTGCCGACTCTGGGTAATTTAGCAAGACCAATCCACCCAACCTGCACACTCTGGGTAATTTAGCATGACCAATCCACCTAGCCTGTACACTCTGGGTAATTTAGCATGACCAATCCACCTAGCCTGCACACTTTGAGTAAATTAGCATGACCATTCCACCTAGCCTGCACACTCTAGGTAATTTACTATGACGAATCCACATAGCCTGTACACTCTGGGTAATTTAGCATGACCAATCCACCCAGCCTGCACACTCTGTGTAATTTAGCATGTCCAATCCATCTAGCCTGCATACTCTGGGTAATTTAGTATGACTAATCCACCTAGCCTGTACACTCTGGGTAATTTAGCAAGACCAATCCACCTCGCCTGCACACTCTGGGTAATTTAGCAAGACCAATCCACCTAGCCTGCACACTCTGGGTAATTTAGCATGACCAATCCACCAAGCCTGCACACTCTGAGTAATTTAGCGTGACCAATCCACCCAACCTGCACACTCTGGGTAATTTAGCATGACCAATCCACCAAGCCTGCACACTCTGAGTAATTTAGCGTGACCAATCCACCCAGCCTGCACACTCTGGGTAATTTAGCATGACCAATCCACCTAGCCTGCACACTTAGGGTAATTTAGCATGACCAATCCACCTAACCTGCACACTCTGGGTAATTTAGCATGACCAATCCACCCAACCTGCACACTCTGGGTAATTTAGCATGACCAATCCACCTAGCCTGCACACTCTGGGTAATTTAGCATGACCAATCCACCTAGCCTGCACACTCTGAGTAATTTAGCATGACCAATCCACCTAGCCTGCACACTCTGGGTAATTTAGCATGACCAATCCACCTAGCCTGCACACTCTGAGTAATTTAGCGTGACCAATCCACCCAACCTGCACACTCTGAGTAATTTAGCGTGACCAATCCACCCAACCTGCACACTCTGGGTAATTTAGCGTGACCAATCCACCAAGCCTGCACACTCTGAGTAATTTAGCATGACCAATCCACCTAACCTGCACATTCTGGGTAATTTAGTATGCCTAATCCACCTAGCCTGCACACTCTGGGTAATTTAGCATGACCAATCCACCCAACCTGCACACTCTGGGTAATTTAGCATGACCAATCCACCTCGCCTGCACACTCTGGGTAATTTAGCATGGCCAATCCACCTAGCCTGTACAATCTGGGTAATTTAGTATGACCAATCCACCTAACCTGTACAATCTGGGTAATTTAGTATGACCAATCCACCTAACCTGTACAATCTGGGTAATTTAGTATGACCAATCCACCCAGCCTGCACACTCTGGGTAATTTTGCATGACCAATCCACCTAGCCTGCACACTCTGGGTAATTTAGTGTGACCAATCCACCTAGCCTGTACACTCTAGGTAATTTCGTATGACCAATCCACCTAGCTTGTACACTCTAGGTAATTTCGTATGACCAATCCACCTAGCCTGTACACTCTGGGTAATTTAGCATGACCAATCCACCTAGCCTGCACACTCTGGGTAATTTAGCATGACCAATCCACCCAGCCTGTACACTCTGGGTAATTTAGCATGACCAATCCACCTAGCCTGTACACTCTGGGTAATTTAGCATGACCAATCCACCTAGCCTGCACACTCTGGGTAATTTAGCATGACCAATCCACATAGCCTGTACACTCTGGGTAATTTAGTATGACCAATCCACCTAGCCTGTACACTCTGGGTAATTTAGCATGACCAATCCACCTAGCCTGTACACTCTAGGTAATTTCGTATGACCAATCCACCTAGCCTGTACACTCTGGGTAATTTAGCATGACCAATCCACCTAGCCTGCACACTCTGGGTAATTTAGCATGACCAATCCACCCAGCCTGTACACTCTGGGTAATTTAGCATGACCAATCCACCTAGCCTGTACACTCTGGGTAATTTAGCATGACCAATCCACCTAGCCTGCACACTCTGGGTAATTTAGCATGACCAATCCACCCAGCCTGTACACTCTGGGTAATTTAGCATGACCAATCCACCTAGCCTGTACACTCTGGGTAATTTAGCATGACCAATCCACCCAGCCTGCACACTCTGGATAATTTAGCATGAGCTATCCACCTGGCCTTCACAGTCTGGATAATGTAGCTTGACCAATCCACCCAGCCTGCACACTCTGGGTAATTTAGCATGTCCAATCCACCCAGCCTGCACACTTTGAGTAAATTAGCATGACCATTCCACCTAGCCTGCACACTCTAGGTAATTTACTATGACGAATCCACCTAGCCTGTACACTCGAGGTAATTTAGTATGACTAATCCACCTAGCCTGCACACTTAGGGTAATTTAGCATGACCAATCCACCCAGCCTGTACATTCTGGGTAATTTAGCATGACCAATCCACCCAGCCTGCACACTCTGGGTAATTTAGCATGACCAATCCACCTAGCCTGCACACTCTGGGTAATTTAGCATGACCAATCCACCTAGCCTGTACACTCTGGGTAATTTAGCATGACCAATCCACCTCGCCTGTACACTCTGGGTAATTTAGCATGACCAATCCACCCAGCCTGCAGACTCTGGGTAATTTAGCATGACCAATCCACCCAGCCTGCAGACTCTGGGTAATTTAGCATGACCAATCCACCTCGCCTGCACACTCTGTGTAATTTAGCATGTCCAATCCATCTAGCCTGCATACTCTGGGTAATTTAGTATGACGAATCCACCTAGCCTGCACACTCTGGGTAATTTAGCATGACCAATCCACCCAGCCTGCACACTCTGGGTAATTTAGCATGACCAATCCACCTCGCCTGCACACTCTGTGTAATTTAGCATGTCCAATCCATCTAGCCTGCATACTCTGGGTAATTTAGTATGACTAATCCACCTAGCCTGCACACTCTGGGTAATTTAGTATGACTAATCCACCTAGCCTGTACACTCTGGGTAATTTAGTATGACTAATCCACCTAGCCTGAACACTCTGGGTAATTTAGTATGACTAATCCACCTAGCCTTCAAACTCTGGGTAATTTAGCATGACCAATCCACCCAGCCTGCACACTCTGGGTAATTTAGCATGACTAATCCACCTAGCCTGTACACTCTGGGTAATTTAGTATGACTAATCCACCTAGCCTGCACACTCTGGGTAATTTAGCATGACCAATCCACCCAGCCTGCACACTCTGGGTAATTTAGTATGACGAATCCACCCAGCCTGCACACTCTGGGTAATTTAGCATGACCAATGCACCTAGCCTTCAAACTCTGGGTAATTTAGCATGACCAATCCACCCAGCCTGCATACTCTGGGTAATTTAGCACGACCAATCCACCTAGCCTGCACATTCTGGGTAATTTAGCATGACCAATGCACCTAGCCTTCAAACTCTGGGTAATTTAGCATGACCAATCCACCCAGCCTGCATACTCTGGGTAATTTAGCATGACCAATCCACCCAGCCTGCACACTTTGGGTAATTTAGCATGACCAATGCACCTAGCCTTCAAACTCTGGGTAATTTAGCATGACCAATCCACCCAGCCTGCACACTTTCGGTAATTTAGCATTACCAATCCACCTAACCTGCACACTCTGAGTAATTTAGAAAGACCAATCCACCTAGCCTTCACAGTCTGGATAATTTCGCATGACCAATCCACCCAGCCTGCATACTCTGGGTAATTTAGCATGACCAATCCACCCAGCCTGCACACTCTGGGTAATTTAGCATGACGAATCCACCTAGCCTGTACACTCGAGGTAATTTAGTATGACTAATCCACCTAGCCTGTACACTCTGGGTAATTTACTATGACGAATCCACCTCACCTGCACACTCTGGGTAATTTAGCATGACCAATCCACCTAGCCTGTCCACTCTGGGTAATTTACTATGACCAATCCACCTAGCCTGTACACTCTGGGTAATTTAGCATGACCAATCCACCTAACCTGCACGCTCTGTGCAATTTAGCATGACCAATCCACCCAGCCTGCACACTCTGGGTAATTTAGCATGACCAATCCACCTAACCTGCACGCTCTGTGCAATTTAGCATGACCAATCCACCCAGCCTGCACACTCTGGGTAATTTAGTGTGACCAATCCACCCAACCTGCACACTCTGGGTAATTTAGCATGACCAATCCACCTAACCTGCACGCTCTGTGCAATTTAGCATGACCAATCCACCCAGCCTGCACACTCTGGGTAATTTAGTGTGACCAATCCACCCAGCCTGCACACTCTCGCTCATATAGTATGATTAATCCACCCAACCTGCACACATTGGGTAATTTAGCATGACCAATCCACCCAACCTGCACACATTGGGTAATTTAGCATGACCAATTCACCCAGCCTGCACACATTGGGTAATTTAGCATGACCAATCCACCCAGCCTGCACACTCTGGGTAATTTAGCATGACCAATCCACCTAGCCTGTACACTCTGGGTAATTTAGCATGACCAATCCACCCAGCCTGTACACTCTGGGTAATTTAGCATGACCAATCCACCCAGCCTGCACACTCTGGGTAATTTAGCATGACCAATCCACCCAGCCTGTACACTCTGGGTAATTTAGCATGACCAATCCACCCAGCCTGCACACTGTGGGTAATTTAGCATGACCAATCCACCCAGCCTGCACACTGTGGGTAATTTAGCATGACCAATCCACCCAACCTGCACACTCTGGGTAATTTAGCATGACCAATCCACCCAGCCTGCACACTGTGGGTAATTTAGCATGACCAATCCACCCAGCCTGCACACTGTGGGTAATTTAGCATGACCAATCCACCCAGCCTGCACACTGTGGGTAATTTAGCATGACCAATCCACCCAGCCTGCACACTGTGGGTAATTTAGCATGACCAATCCACCCAACCTGCACACTCTGGGTAATTTAGCATGACCAATCCACCCAGCCTGCACACTGTGGGTAATTTAGCATGACCAATCCACCCAGCCTGCACACTGTGGGTAATTTAGCATGTCCAATCCACCTAGCCTGCACACTCTGAGTAATTTAGCGTGACCAATCCATCTAGCCTGCACACTTTGGTTAATTTAGCATGACCAATCCACCTAGCCTGCACACTCTGAGTAATTTAGCGTGACCAATCCATCTAGCCTGCACACTTTGGTTAATTTAGCATGACCAATCCACCTAGCCTGCACACTCTGGGTAATTTAGCATGTCCAATCCACCTAGCCTGCACACTCTGAGTAATTTAGCGTGACCAATCCATCTAGCCTGCACACTTTGGTTAATTTAGCATGTCCAATCCACCTAGCCTGCACACTCTGGGTAATTTAGCATGACCAATCCACCCAGCCTGTACATTCTGGGTAATTTAGCGTGACCAATCCATCTAGCCTGCACACTTTGGTTAATTTAGCATGACCAATCCACCTCGTCTGCAAATCTTTGGATTATGGGAGGGAACCAGTACAAAGCCATGCAGAGAGCATGCAAACCCCACACTGACATGAGCACTTCTTCAGGAATGAGGAGGTCTGGAGAAGAGCTCCTCATTCCGTGAAGAAGGCCTCATGCCCGAAACGTCGATTCTCCTGCTTCTTGGATGCTGCCTGACCTGCTGCGCTTTTCCAGCAACACATTTTCAGCTCTGATCTCCAGCATCTGCAGTCCTCATTTTCTCCCAATGTAGAGTCAACCCATGTAAGGCTGCTGGACCAATAACACCCCTGGCAGCGTGCTCAGAGGATGCTCTGACGCACTGGCGGATGTTCTCACAGACATCTTCAACATTTCCCTCAGCTGCGTCATAGTCCCAACGTGCTTCCAGGCCACTACCATCATCCCCGTGCTGAAGAAGTCTTCAGTGTCCTGTCTCAGCAACCACTGCCCCATTGCACTAACGCCGATCATCATGAAGTGCTTCGAGAGGCTTGCGATGAGGCACATGAAGACCCTGCTGCCCCCCTCACGGGACACCCTGCAGTTCACGTATTGTCCCAGCTGCTAAACAGATGATGCCGTTTCCACCACCCTCCATCTGGCCCTCACCCACCTGGAGAAGAGGGACACCTACATCAGACTACTGTTCATAGATTTCAGTTCTGCATTTAACACTATCATTCCTCAGCACCTGAGTCTGCTGGGTCTAAATACCTCCCTGTGTAACTGGATCCTGGCCTTCCTGACTGGGAGACCTCAGTCAGTCTGGACTGGGAACAGCGCTGTATGTTCAGTCCATTGCTGTTCACCTTGCTGACACATGACTGTGCAGCGATGCACAGCTCAAATCACATCATTAAGTTCACTGATGACATGACTGTAATGGGTCTCATTAGCAGGAATGACGAGTCAGCATACAGCGAGGAGGTGCAGTGGCTAATGGACTGGTGCAGAGCCAACATCCTCTCTCTGAACATAGACAAGATGAAAGAGATGGTTGTCGACTTCAGGAGGGCACGGAGCGACCACTCTCTGCTGAACATCGACAGCTCCCCTGTGGAGATTGTGAAGAGCATCAAATTGTTTGGTGTCCACTTGGCAGAGAATCTCACTTGGACCCTCAACACCAGCTTCATAGCCAAGAAAGCCCAGCAGCATCTCTACTTTCTGCACAGGCTGAGGAAAGCCCACTTCCCACCCCCCCCCCCAATCCTCACCAAATTCTACAGAGGGTTCATTGAGAGTACCCTGAGCTGCTGCATCACTGCCTGGTTCAGGAATTGCACTGTCTTGTATCGTAAAACCCTACAACAGATAGTGAGGCCAGCTGAGAGGATCATCGGGGTCTCTCTCCCCTCCATTACAGGCATTTACACCACACGCTGCATCCGAAAGGCTAAGAGCATTGTGGAAGACCCCACACCCCCCTCACTCAAACTCTTCTCCCTCCTGCCATCTGGCAGAAGGTACTTGAGCATTCGGTCTCTCATGGCCAGACTGTGCAACAGTTTCCTCCCCCAAGCTATCAGGCTCCTTAACACAGTATGATCGGATTCTTTCCCATCTGAAATTCTTTGCACAACTTCAAACTGCTGTTCAGAAAATGCCTAGTATTTACCATTCTTCTGTAACTTGTGTATTTTGTAGTTCTTATGCACTTTATGCTGTGTACGATTGTGTAGTTTGTGCTGTACATGTAGCTCCCTCGGTCCTGGAGGAAGACTGTCTCGTTTTTTCTGTATCAGTTGTATATGGGAGCAGTGACTACTCCGGGGGTGCAGATTAATATGCAAATTAATTAATATGCAAATTGATTAATATGCAAATTGATTAATATGCAAATCCCAGCATTTCTTTCCAGTCACGAGATAACTTAAGGTGTGATCAATATAAAGGAGGTGACACCTCTCATCAGACAATCTACTTTTGGTGTGAGGTCTTGTTTGGAGTCTGTCTGTGTCTTTTATTTCCAAAGTAGGCACTTTTAAAATGCCACATTGACTGACTGTTTACAAATTGTGTGCTTTTTGAATAAAACAGAATGTACCTGCAAATACAAACCTGCAAATGCAAATTCACCCCAGAGACTAAAATGTGCATGTTTGTGTGTGTGTGTGTCAGTGAGTGTGTGTGTGTGTCAGTGAGTGTGTGTGTGTCAGTGAGTGTGTGTGTGTCAGTGAGTGTGTGTGTTTGTGTGAGAGAATGTGTGTGTGTTTGTGTGTGTGTGAGATTGTGTGTGTGTGTTTGTGTGAGTGAGTGTGTGTGTGAGAGAGAGTGTGTGTGTGTGTTTGTGTGAGTGAGTGTGTGTGTGTGAGAGTGTGTGTGTGTTTGTGTGAGTGTGTGTGTGTGATTGTGTGACAACAACTCACCAGAACAAAGGACCCGATACCCAACATGAGCAAGACGAATGTAGTGTACAAAATCCCATGCAAGGACTGCACTAAACACTATATAGGACAAACAGGAAGACAGCTAACAATCCGCATGCATGAACATCAACTAGCCACGAAACGACACGACCAGCTATCCTTAGTAGCCACACACGCAGACAACAAGCAACATGAATTCGACTGGGACAACACTATTATCATAGGGCAAGCCAGACAGAGAACAGCCAGGGAATTCCTAGAGGCATGACATTCATCCACAAACTCCATCAACAAACACATCGACCTGGACCCAATATACCAACCACTACAACGGACAGCTGAAACTGACAACCGGAAGCGGCAGGGACAGACCACTATAAACACCGGAGGAAACATCAAAGAAGCGCTTTGCAGGAGGCTCCCAAGCACTGATGATGTCGCCTAGCCAGGGGACGAAACGTTTGCAACAAAAACTTCCAGCTCGGCGAACAGAACCACAACAGTGTGTGTGTGTGTGTTTGTGTGTGTATGTGTTTGTGTGAGAGAGTGTGTGTGTGTGAGAGAGTGTGTGTGTGTGTTTGTGTGAGTGAGTGTGTGTGTGTGTGTGTGTGTGTCTTTGTGTGAGTGTGTGTGTGTTTGTGTGTGTATGTGTTTGTGTGAGTGAGTGTGTGTGTGAGAGAGAGTGTGTGTGTGTGTTTGTGTGAGTGAGTGTGTGTGTGTGAGAGTGTGTGTGTGTGTTTGTGTGAGTGTGTGTGTGTGTTTGTGTGTGTATGTGTGTTTGTGTGAGTGAGTGTGTGTGTGTGTGAGAGTGTGTGTTTGTGTGAGTGAGTGTGTGTGTGAGAGTGTGTGTGTTTGTGTGTGTATGTGTGTTTGTGTGAGTGTGTTTGTGAGAGAGTGTGTGAGAGTGTGTGTGTTTGTGTGTATGTGAGAGAGTGTGTGTGTGTTTGTGTGAGTGAGTATGTGTGTGTTTGTGTGTGTATATGTGTTTGTGTGAGTGAGTGTGTGTGTGTGTGTGAGAGAGTGTGTGTGTGTATTTGTTTGAGAGACACTTTGCGTGTGTGTGAGGGATTATATGCGTCTGAGAGAGTGTGTATGTGAGTGTGTGTTCATACACAGAGGCATTAAGTACAAATCGAGGAAATTACAGTGAACCTTCAAAAAGCTGATGCTAAGTCACATTGTGCCTAGCTCAGGGTTACTATGGCAGCCAAAGGCCTAGTGTATTACCACTGAACTGTTAGCCCAGAGACCCAAGTAATGTCTTGGGGACTCGGGTTTGAATCCTGCCATGGCAGATGGTGGAATTTGAATTCAATAATAATGAAGAATCTAATGATGACCATGTTGGGAATAACCCTTTTGGTTTACTAATGCTTTTTTCAGGAAGGAAGCTGCCATCCTTACCTGGTCTGGCCTACATGTGACTCTAAACCCACAGCAATGTAGATGATTCTTAACTAGCCTCTAGGTAATTAGGGATGGGCAATAAATCCTGGCCGAGATGCTCACATCCTGTGAATGATTTTTTTTAAAAACCACACTTTAGGCGAGATGTCAAGGCCCCTCGGAGAGAGCAGAGGATGTTGACCAGAAGAGCTAGCATGGACTGGAGGAGCTGAATGGTATTCTTCCGTGTTTCAATGACTCCATGATTCTATTCAGGATCTACACAGGAAGAGGAATGTGAGAATATTTCTGAGCATGAACGAGGAAGGTGAGCATTGTTTTGGGCTGCTGTGAGGTAAATTCTAACCTCAGGCCCTTCAGTAACAGAAGAAACTGGGAGAGTTGAAGTGTCTGTGACAGTTAGCAGCAAAGGATGGGATGTGGGCTCGTCTACAGGAAGAAAATTATGGCTGTCTGGTGTGTGTGACTGTGGCAGGATACTTACTGTGATATCACGCATGTCTGAGTTCAACTTTCTACTCCAAATACTGACTGCGTACTGAGGAGGTGCTAGATTATTGGAGGTGCTGTCTTTTCGATGAGTCATTAAAACCAATCTGATATCTGGAGTAAAGAATCAATTGATGACCATGAAAGTCTTGTTGATTGTCAGGAATGATCCATCAGATTCAATAAGGTCCTTCAGGGAAGGAAATCTGTCATCCTCACCCAGTCTGGCCTGCATGTGACTCCAGACCCATAGCAAAGTGGTTGACTCTCAATTGCCCCGTGAATTGACCTAGCAAGTCATTCAGTTCTACCAATCATGACAAAGTCTCAAAGAAATGAAACCACCCATGATTGACCCAGGCACTGGAAAAGACAATGACAGAAGCAGCCCTTGTTGACCCTGCAAAGTCTGCCTCACTAACATCTGGAAGCGAGTGCCAAAATTGGGAGAGCTGCCTCACAGAATAGTCACACTCAAGGAATCATACCTGTCAGACAATGTCCCAGACCCCACCATCACCATCCCTGGCTATGTCCTGTCTCAGGACAGACCCAGCAGAGGGTGCAGCACAGTGGGATACAGTCAGGGAGGAGTTGTCCTGGGAGTCCTCAACATTGACTCCAGATTCCATGAAGTCTCATGGTTTCAGCTTAAACATGGGCAAGGAAACCTCTTGCTGATTACCACGTACCATCCTCCCTCAGTTGATGAATCAGTACTCCTCCATGTTGAACAACATTTAGATTACTTACAGTGTGGAAACAGGCCCTTCGGCCCAACAAGTCCACACCGACCCTCCGAAGAGCAACCCACCCAGACCCATTCCCCTACACTTACCCCTTCACCTAACACTACGGGCAATTTAGCATGGCCAATTCACCTAACCTGCACATCTTTGGACTGTGGGAGGAAACCGGAGCACCCGGAGGAAACCCACACAGACACGGGGAGAATGTGCAAACTCCCCACAGACAGTTGCCAGAGGCTGGAATTGAACTCGGGTCTCTGGTGATGTGAGGCAGCAGTGCTAACCACTGTGCCACCGTGCCGCCCATTTGGGGGAAGCACTGAGGATGGCAAGGGCACACAATATACTCTGGGTGGGGGATTTCAAGAGTGGCTTGGCAGCGGTACTACAGATCGAGCAGGTTGGGTGCTAAAGGACATAGCCTCTAGACTGGGTCAGCGGCAGGTGGTGAGGGGGCCAACAAGATGGAAATCATACTTGACCTCATCCTTACCAAACTGCCGGCTGCAGGTGTATGTGTCCATGACAGTAATGGTAAGAGTGACCACCGCACGGTCCTCGTGGAGACAAAGTCCCACCTTCACATTGAGAATACCTCCATCGTGTTGTGTGTCACACTCACCGTGCTGAATGGGACATCCTTTAAACAGATCGAGCAGTTCAAGACAGGGCATCCATGAGGCACTCTGGGCCATCAACAGCAGCAGAACTGTACTCCAGCACAATCTGTAACCTCATGGCCTCATGGCCCAGCATCTCCCCCACACAACCATTACCATCAAAGCAGGGGATCAACCCGGTTCAATGAGAATGCCAGAGCAGCACCAGGCATACTAGAAAAAGAGGTGTCAACCTGGTGAAGCCACCAAACAGGACTCTGTCTGCTGCCAAACAGCATAGCAGCAAGTGATAGACAGAGCTGAGCGAGCTGTGATGGTGCCATGGCTTTGGGAGATGTATTTTGTCCTGATTTCTTCTAAAAAAATGTTGAGACTAAGATAACAAGAGTCTGTTCCAAAACCAATAAACAGTTTGTGAGGCCTTGTTGCTTGTTTACAATTGAAACAATAGAAGCAGCCTGAATGGGTGGGGTCAAGCTCCCACAGAGACAGGATTTTTTAATTTTACTTTTATTTTACAAGGACCGTGCGGTGGTCACTCTTACCATTACTGTCATGGACACATACACCTGTAGCCGGCAGTTTGGTAAGGATGAGGTCAAGTATGATTTTCCATCTTGTTGGCCCCCTCACCACCTGCTGCTGACCCAGTCTAGCAGCTATGTCCTTTAGCACCCAACCTGCTCGATCTGTAGTACCGCTGCCAAGCACTCTTTATCCTTCACCAGCAGCTGCTAGGGTTTTGGTCTTGATGTGGAAGCTTTTATTCCTCTCCCTGTTACAGCTAAACACTAGGGTTCTCTTCCTGCTACTAGAATTACATGTAAGACAATCTATTTTACTGAATTTGCCTTTGCCAAGGGTGTGTTTGTGGGCTGTTGCTATGTTGGAACAGTTCATTAGTGATATTTAATATTTATGTCATTTTGTTCGGCATTTCGATAGAGTTACAGTTAAGACAATGCTTTTCTTTTGCCTTTATTTTGTCTATATTTAACTGTAATGTGAAAATAATGTGTGTTTTGCTTAACATCAAATAGCTTAACTTCTCTGGAATGGAACATCTTAGCACTGCTGCCTCACAGCGCCAGAGACCCGGGTTCAATTCCCGACTCAGGCGACTGACTGTGTGGAGTTTGCACGTTCTCCCCGTGTCTGCGTGGGTTTTCTCCGGGTGCTCCGGTTTCCTCCCACATCACAAAGATGTGCAGGGTCAGGTGAATTGGCCATACTAAATTGCCCGTAGTGTTAGGTAAGGGGTAAATGTAGGGGTATGGGTGGGTTTCGCTTCGGCGGGTCAGTGTGGACTTGTTGGGCCGAAGGGCCTGTTTCCACACTGTAATCTAATCTAATCTAATCTAAACTTACCTTAAAATAAGACAATGTTAGGATCTAGACTATCTTCTGAATAGTTTGAGGAGGTTTGGTCTGGCCCATTACAGATCCCACAACCAAACAGTTCCTGTCCCATCCAGTGGTGAGTGGTGGTGGACAATTAAACTACTCACTGGGGGGAGGAGGCTCCACAAATATCCCCATCCCCAATGATGGACGAGCCTACCACATCAGGGCGTAAGATAAGGCTGAAGCATTTGCTGCAATCTTCAGCCAGAAATGTTAAGTGGATGATCCATCTCTGGCTCCTCCTGTGATCTCCAGCATCACAGATACCAGGCTTCAGCCAATTTGATTCACTCCACATGAGATCAAGGAATGGTTGGAGGCACTGGATACTGCAAAGGCAATGGGCCCTGACAACACTCCGGCACTAGGACTGAAGGTGTGAGTTCCAGAACTTGCTGCTCCCCGAGCCAAGCTGTTCCAGTACAGTTACACCACTGGCATCTGCCCAACAATGTGGGAAATTGTATGTCCTGTACTTAAAAAAAGCAGGACAAATCCAACCCAGTTAATTCCTCCCCCATCAGTCTACTCTCGATCATCAGTAAAGTGATGGAAGGTGTCATCAACAGTGCGATCAAGCAGCACCTGCTCAGCAATAACCTGCTCAGTGACACCCAGTGTGGGTCCCACCAGGGCCACTCAGCTCCTGACCTCATTACAGCCTTGGTTCAAACATGGACAAAAGAGCTGAACTCCAGAGGGGAGGGGAGAGGGACAGCCCTTGACATCAAGACTGAATGTGGCATCAAGGAGCCCTTGATCAGGGTGGTTGGAGGTCAGCTCCAGGACATCTCTGCAGGAGTCCCTCAGGGTAGTGTCCTAGGCCCAACCATCTTCAGCTGCTTCATCAATGACCTTCCCTCTGTCATAAGGTCAGAAGTGGGGATGTTCACCGATGATTACACAATGCCCAGCACTATTCGCGAGTCCTCAGATACTGAAGCAGTCCATGTTCAAATGCAACAAGATCTGAACAATATTCAGACTTGGACATGAAATGGCAAGTAATGTTCACATCACACAAATGCCAGGCTATGACTGTCATCAATAAGTGATAATCTAATCATTGCCCCTTGACATTCAATGATGTTACCGTCATTAAATCTTCCACTATCAACATTGACCAGAAACTGAACTGGATTCACCACATAAATAGTGATAAAAAGTTACTGTGGTTTATAACTCACCTCCTGACTCCCCAAAGCCTGTCCACCATCTATAAGGCACAGGTCAGGAGGGTGATGGAGTACTCCCCACTTGCCTGGATGGGGGCAGCTCCAACAACACTCAAGAAGCTTGACACCATCCAGGACAAAGCAGCCCACTTGATTGGTACCACATCCAGAACTATCACCATATGGTGAGGTGATGGTCTGGTGTTATTTTCACTGGACCAATAGCCAGGTAATATCCCAAGGAAGTGGGTTCAAAACCCACTGTGACAGATGGTGAAATTTGAATTCAGTAAATTAAGATAATGCAGAATTAAGAGTCTCATAGCAACTAAGAATAGATTTTTGGAAAAACCCATCTGGTTCACAAGCTTTCTTTCAGGAAGAAAACTGCCATCCTTACCTGGTCTGGCCTACATGCGACTCCAGACCCACAGCAATGTGGTTGTCTCTTATCTGCCCTCTGGGCAATTAGGGTGGATAATACATGCTGGTCCATTCAGCGATGCCCTTATCCTGTGAATGAAAATTTCACTCCCTCCACCACCGACGCTCAGTAACAGCAGTGTGTACTATCTACAAGATGCACTGCAGAAATTCTCCAAAGATCCTCAGACAGCACCTTCCAAACCCACAACCACTTCCATCCAGAAGGACAAGGGCAGCAGATATATGGGAACACCACCCCCTGCAAGTTCCCCTCCAAGCCACTCACCATCCTGACTTGGAAATATATCGCCGTTCCTTCACTGTCGCTGGGTCAGAATCCGGGAAGTCCCTCCCACAGCACATGGACTGCAGTGGTTCAAGAAGGCAGCTCACCCCCACCTTCTCAAGGGGCAACTAGGGACGGGCAATAAATTCTGGGCACAGGCAGCAACACCCAAATCCCACAGGTGACTAAAAAAGAAATGTGAACAAATGATGGCATGATACTATTAAGGAAAGGGTAGAGGGAGTGACCTCCTGGCCTTAGCCAACATGATGAAAAAATTCTAATCAGCCGTGATGTCACCATTTCTGAGCTGCATTCGGATAGGCTGTTGGTATATGAATCCTGGATTAGTGGTGCTGGAAGAGCACAGCAGTTCAGGCTGCTCCTCGGATGCTGCCTGAACTGCTGTGCTCTTCCAGCACCACTAATCCCGAATCTGGTTTCCAGCATCTGCAGTCATTGTTTTTACCTTGTTGGTATATGAACAAATTCAACAGCTCTCTGGCAGAGTACACCATGGATCCTGGGCACTGTACCCACCATCATGGATAGGTGCCAAATCAGACTGAGTCCGAATGCTGGGCGAGGGTGGAATCGAACCGCATGCTGTCTGTTCAGCCAATGGCGCCCTACACTGAGGCAACATATACATTAAATGCATGTTGCAATTGAGAGCTGGGAGAGAGATGGCTGGGAGGATTTACAAGTTGAGATTTGACTGGCCATGTGACTCCTTCCTTTGGCCATTAAATGCTGGGGTAAGGGTTGAGCCTGGGGCTCCTGGATCAGAGGTAGGGGCTCTGTCAGCTTTACCACAGGATCCTCCCTGCAACAGTGAGTAGACATCATAAAGTCCCTCGTCGGTTCAGAAGAGTTGGAGTTGTTCTGTGGTTGTGGAATGTAATCCACAAACATAAACGGTTTGCCTTTCTCCCCTTTTTCAGCAATGACTTTGTTAACAAACCACTTTCTCGGCTGAGAAGGAAGTGCATTGCAGACATCGACGGATTGGCATTGCAACGAATCCACGCATTTTTCAGCAGCTAAAGGAAAGCCTTAGACTGATGGAGAGGTGTCTGTAGAGACTCCGAACATACTGTTCCAATTACTTCCCGGCACATGTACTCGGGATTGAATTATTAGGATTGCTTTTCTCCCTGAGCACTGGAACACACTGCGTATACACAAACTAAATAAAGCAGGGGTTTTATGAGTTGGGCGTGCCAATGACACTGAGTTGAACTTGGATCCGAGATCCTGCCCAAAAGAGCAATCAGGGGCTGGAACACTGCAGGAGTTTGTTTTGCTTTTTCCATTTCAATCATTGAAGATTCCAAGGAAGTGAAGCATAGGTCTCTTTGCGTGTGAACAATGATTGGAACCCCTTCACAGTGTGAGATATCCCTGTAGGATTCCCTCACTCTCTAATTGCTGTGTATTTACTGGACTAGGGAAAGTTCCTTCTTTTAAATCCAGGGTAGTTCAGTTAACTTGGGGCAGCAGAGTCAGTCACAAGTTCAGGTTGAGCTTCTGTCTCTCCGTTGACAGCTTTCCTGATTAACCTGTTCAGAGATTATATGATATATGTCTGAAACAAGTGGGACTTGAAACCAAAGTTTCAGGCACAGAGGTAGGGACACTATCACGATACCACACGAACCCCTGCTTCCTTTTTATCATTGCTAATGCTCCCGTCCCATTTGAGTGTGTGAATGTCCCCTGGTCACCCAGACCAGCTCAGTAAATAATTCGAGTTGACAATGTCGAAGCTATATTGAGAGTCCTGCAAAGAGGGCAGTCTCCTGAGTAACAGTGACACCACGGCTGGCACAGAGAGATGGAAATGACGGAATTTCGAAAGTGCCTCTTCTGACTTGGCTTGCCAGCTGCGATTGAACATGTTTCTGGAGGCTCATTAAAATAAAACAAAAAAGACAGGGGTGGTCAAGAAGGCATTTGGCATGCTTGCCTTCATTGCTCAGAACTTTGAGTACAGAAGTTGGGACGTCATGTTGAGGTAATACAGGACATTGGTGAGGCCTCTTCTGCAGTACTGTGTCCAGGTCTGGTCGCCCAGTTATAGGAAGGATATTATTCAGCTGGAGAGGGTTCAGAAAGGGTATGTTGCCAGGACTGGAGGGTTTGAGTTATAAAGTGAAAGTGGGCTGATGAAGGGCTTTTGCCTGAAACGTCGATTTTCCTGCTCCTCGGATGCTGCCTGACCTGCGGTGCTTTTCCAGCACCACTCTGATCTAAACCCGAGGTTTGAGTTAGAAGGAGAGGCTGGATACACTGGGACTTTTGTCACTGGAGCAGAGGAGGTTGAGGGCTGACCTTACAGAGGTTGATAAAATTGTGAGGGGAATAAGGTGAATGGAAGATGCCGGGTGATGGCTTTCAAGAGTAGAGACATAGGTATAAGGTGAAAGGAGAAAGATTTTAAAAAGGCATGAGGGGCAACTGTTTTATGCAGAGAGTGGTACAGGTGTGTCATGGAGTTTCAGAGGAAGTGCTGGATGCAGATAGAGTTGCAACATTTAAAAGACATTTGGATAAGTACATGAATAGGAAATGTTTGGAGGGATATGGGCTCGGAGCAGGCAGGTGGGACTAGGTTAGTTTGGGGTTATGGTCAGCACGGACTGGTTGGACCGAAGGGTCTGGTTCCATGCTATATGATGCTATGACTGTGGTTTTATAACCACAGAAGCTGGAGACTTGAAACAAAATAAGAAATTGCTGTAAATACTCAGCAGGTCTGGCAGTATCTATGGGAAGAAAGCAGGGTTAATGTTAACTCTTCATCAGTTACGTTTAATGATTGTTCACGGGATAGTTACCAGGACTGAGCGTAAAGCTCTAGAGATCTGATGAACATTCACCTGACCTGAAACATTGACTCTGCTTTCTTCTCACAGACGCTGTCAGACCTGCTGAGTTTCTCCAGCAATTTTGGTTTCTGCTCTTGGACGCGCAGTCACATGATCTCAAGCCATTGGCTGCGTTGGAGATGGTTCAGAGGAAGTTTACCAGTTTGAGACCGGGAATGAACATGTTGTCTTCTGCTGGACAGTCTGGACCTGCTTCCACCGGGGTTTGGAAGACTGGGGTGACTTGATTAAGGTTTATAAGGTCCTGATTGGTCTTGACAAGGTGGAAGGGATGCTTCCTCTCGTGGTTCAGTCCAGAACAGGCAGACAGTGTCTAAACATTAGGGTGTCATCCTTTCAGGATAAAGGTGAGGAGAATAGTTTTCTCTCAGAGGGTTCCATGGCTTCGGAACACGCTGACTCACAAAGAACATGGAGGTGGAATCATTAAATATTTTTAAGATGGAGGTAGGCATGATCTTATTTGGTTATCTGGGATTGATGGGAATGTGGAATTCACGATGCAAATCATCTCCAATAAAGCTAAATCTAAACTTCGCCCTTTGACTTACAATGGCTTTACCATCATTGAATCCCCCACACTCAATATTAATCAGAAATCGACCTGGATTAGCCATATAAATACTGTGGATACAAGAGCAGGTCAGAGGCTAGGGATACTGCAGAGTAACTCCCCTCCTGACTCCCCAAAGCCTGTCCACCACCTACAAGGCACAAGTCAGGAGGGGGATGGAGTACTCCCCACTTGCCTGGATGGGGGCAGCTCCAACAACACTCAAGAAGCTTGACACCATCCAGGACAAAGCAGCGCTCTTGTCTCGCACCACATCCACAAATATTCATTCCCTCCACTCCCAATACTCAGTAACAGCAGTGTGTACTATCTACAAGATGCCCTGCAGAAATTCACCAAAGATCCTCAGGCAGCACCATCCAAACCCATGACCACTTCCAAGTAGGACAAGGGCAGCAGATACAAGGGAACACCACCCTCCGCAAGTTCCCCTCCAAGCCACACACCATCCTGACTTGGAAATATATCGCCGTTCCTTCACTGTCGCTGGGTCAAAATCCTGGAATTCCCTCCCTCAGGGCATTGTGGGTCAACCCACAGCACATGGACTGCAGCGGTTCAAGAAGGCAGCTCACCCCCACCTTCTCAAGGGGCAACTAGGGACGGGCAATAAATGCTGGGCCCAGTCAGTGATGCCCACAGCCAATAAGTGAATAAAAAACTCAGCCATGATCATATTGAATGGCAGAGTAGGCTCATGGACCGAATGGACTATTCCTGTTCCCATTTCATATTTTTGTCTGCCCCACCTTGACTCACCAATTGGAAAATGAACTAAATACTTTTTGCTCATTGATGAAGCGAAACAGTCTCTTTCACCCATTCCCAAAGGGTTTGCGAACAAGAAGGTGACAGTATTACCAACCTGATGAATAAGCCAAACTATTACTCTCAAAAATGATCTTTCTCTAGAATTGTTCCCTGCAGCGTCCTGGAGATTAATCTGGAGGCTCTTGGGAGATCCTGGAGGATTGGCGACTGTATTCATGAACCCAGGACATCACGCAGCACTTTCAAACCAGTGACACGGCCTTCAAAAGGGTGAAAGGTCATCAACAAGAAATGTTGACTCTCTCCAGGATGCTGACTGGCCTGTTGGTTTTTTTTGTGTCTTTTTTCCAACATTTTCTGCTCTAACTTCACATTTCCAGCATCTGCAAGAGTTTCCTTTTAGTGACCTTGATGCATAGTCCCCAGTGGGACGTGGAAAATGCTGCAGTGGATTTGTGCATTGCAACATCATGGGTTCATGTCCTGAGGTTCCGTTTTCAATTGGCGAGGTCGATTCAGGGCTAAATATTATTCAGGATGCTCGGGAGATCTCCTCTGGTTTCCTTTGAAAGTGGACCTTGGCTCTGCTGCATTCACTGATGTGGAAAGGGAGACAACATTACTTTGATGCCTCATCTGAATAAAACCCTTGCCAAAATAGAGTGACAGGCAGCTAAAGGTACGAGATACAATACAACTCTAAAGAAAAACATGGTAAATAAAAACCAAACGTTGACAAAGCAAGCAATCAGACTTACAAAGGAGGGAAATGGAAAGGAAGCTGTGAGATATCAAAATCAGCACAAAACATTTCTCCAGTTAGGAACAAACAAAAAGGTAGTAAGATTAGACCATTTGGCCCATTGAGTTTGATTCACCATTCATTTTGATCTTGTCTGACCTTCTACTCCAACGCTATTTCTCTGCATTATCCCCAAGTCCCTCAGTGATGACTTAGTCCAACATATAAAAGAGGCCTAAGGGGCAACTTTTTCACACAGAGGTGAATCACAAATTAACAAATGCGATTATCCCTCATGTTTTTGGCAACATTTATGCTCACAAGACAGTACCACGGTCAGGGAGATAGGAGTAGGGGTGGGTCTGTAGGCTCTCCCATTGCCCAATAAAATTATGGTTCATCTGATAGTGGCCTTAACTCCACTTTGGTTACCGATTACTCTGCTTCCATTAGTGATCTCTCGCATTTGTCTATCACCTCAACTCAACCCTGCTTTCTGAATTTCAGTCATTCTTTTCAAATAGAGACTGGTACAATTACAACATTTAAAAGGCATCTGGATGGGTATATGAATAGGAAGGGTTTGGAAGAATATGGGCCGGGTACTGGCAGGTGGGAGTCGATTGGGTTGGGATATCTGGTCGGCATGGATGGGTTGGGCCGAAGGGTCTGTTTCTGTGTTGTACATCTCTATGACTCTATATGACAAAGATGGAGATAGAATTATTAGTCGGTGATAGGGTGCTGAGGAGGATTAATGCTATCCTTAACATCAAATGGTATGAATCCAGGCTGCTGTGTGACCTGCCCAGTAGTTGAGGACATCTGCTCAGGGCTTGGGAAGAGCATGCTGGGGGAGGATCAGATTCAACCATTATGGTGCATGTAGAGACGAAAGACCAAGGCAAAACTGGGAAAAATTATGATTCTGCATAATCAGCATGAGGATCTAGGCACCAAATTCAAAAGCAGGACCTCACAGGCCATAATCTCTGGATTGTCTGCTGGGCCACATACAAATTGTAAACCAGATGAGAATATGTGACTCAAAGAATAGGGTGGGAGGGGGAGGTATCATTCATGGGGCACTGGTACCAGTGCTAGAGACAGTAAGGCCTGTACCTATTGGACAGTCTCCAACTGCACCTTGCTGGTGTTCCTCTGGACCACATTCCTGGGGGAGAGAGTGGGTCTTAAACTAAATAGTGAGGACCAGGGATTACATTTTGGAAGATGTGGCAAATCAAGTGGTGGAGATAAGATAAGGGAGAGAGGTATTAATATGGCAAATGACCAACAGACCGTGACAGGAAAGGGGAAGAGAGGATAAATCTAAGAGTCAGATAAGGCTAGAAGCTACAAAAATAATAAACAATGAATGTTAAGCTGCAGTTTTACAGAACTTTAATTAGGCCACACTTGGAATATTGCATACAGTTCTGGACACCACACTACCAGAAGGAAGGTTTACCAGGATGTTGCCTGATATGGGGACTTTTAGCTATGAAGAAAGGTTGGATAGACTGGGTTTGTTTACACTGGAATGCAGGAGGGGCGACATGATAGATGTTGATAAGGTTGTGAATAACATGGATAGAGTGAGAAATATGAAGCTTTTTCCCAGGATGGAGGGGACTCAGAGGAGTGGTGGTGTTTTAAAAGAGACTTTCACACAAGGATGGTGAGTGTCTGCCAGAGGAGGTGGTAGAAGCAGACACAATAGCAGCATTCAAGAGACACCTGGACCAATACATGAATAGGAAGGGAATACAGGGGTACGGATCCTGTAAGTGAAGACAATTTTAGTGTGGGAGGGTAAAATGTGTCAGCGCAGGCTGGGAGGGCCGAAGGGCCTGGTCCTGTGCTGTATCATTCTTTGTTAAGACAAAGCGAAGCAAAACAGAGAACTGCCGATGCTGGAAATCTGGAACAAAAACAGAAATTGCTGAAGGAACTCAGCAGGTCTGGCAGCATCTGTGATTTGAGTGCAGTGATCCTTCTTCAGAAATGGCGAAAGAACAGACTAAGACCAAACAGGCTCTGAACAAACTCGGCGAGGTGTTCAGTGCCTATGGGTACTCAGCACTCGAGACAACAGACAAACTAATAGTGCAACTTGAGGTGAATCACCATGATCAGTCAAGAGATGTTGGCTACAGCATGACATGGATTGGGACCTGGATATTTGAATCATAGAGATGTACAGCACGGAAACAGATCCTTCGGTCCAACTTATCCATGCCGATCAGATATCCCAACCCAATCTAGTCCCACCTGCCAGCACACGGCCCATATCCCTCCAAACCCTTCCTATTCATATACCCATCCAAATGCCTCTTAAATGTTGCAATTGTACCAGCCTCCACCACTTCCTCTGGCAGCTCATTCCATACACATACCACCCGCTGTGTGAAAAAATTGCCCCTTAGGTCTCATTTATATCTTTCCCCTCTCACCCTAAACCTATGCCCTCTAGTTCTGGGTTCCCCCACCCCAGGGAAAAGACTTTGTCTATTTACTCTATCCATGCCCCTCATGATTTTATAAACCTCTATAAGGTCGCCCCTCAGCCTCTGACGCTCCAGGGAAAACAGCCCCAACCTAGTCAACCTCTCCCTGTAGCTCAAATCTTCCAACCCTGGCAACATCCTTGTAAATCTTTTCTGAACCCTTTCAAGTTTCATAACATCTTTCCGATAGGAAGGAGACCAGAATTGCACGTAATATTCCAACAGTGGCCTAACCAATGTCCTGTACAGCCGCAACATGACCTCCCAACTTCTGTACTCAATACTCTGGCCAATAAAGGAAAGCATACCAAACACCTTCTTCACTATCCTATCTACCTGCGACTCCACTTTCAAGGAGCTATGAAGGGCTCAGGGCATTTAAGAAGGACAGGTAGCTAGGAAAAGGTCACGGTGTCTCTGTTAGTTCATGACTCTATTTGAAAAGAATGACTGAAATTCAGAAAGCAGGGTTGAGTTGAGGTGATAGACAAATGCGAGTGACCACTAATGGACGCAGAGTAATCGGTAACCAAAGTGGAGTTAAGGCCACTATCAGATGAACCATAATCTTATTGGGCAATGGGAGAGCCTACAGACCCACCCCTACTTCTATCTCCCTGACCATGGTACTGTCTTGTGAGCATAAATGTTGCCAAAAACATGTTAATTGAATGCAAGAACAAGGAGTTTATGGTGGAGTTGTTAAACATAAGTTGGGCCCCAGCTGGAGTACTGTTGCAGTTCCCGTCCCCACACTGTCGGAAGGATGTGATTGTACTGGAGAGGGTGCAGAGGGGATTCACCAGGATCTTGCTTGTGCTGAAGATATTCAGCTCTGAAGAGAAGCCGGATAGACTAGTGTTGCTTTCTTTCGAGCAGAGAATGCTGCAGGAAGGAATTCTGATGGAAGTGGACAACCTGCTGAGGAGTTTGGATAGGGTAGATTGGGAGAAACCCTTCCCCTTAGTAGTGGGGTCAGTAATCAAGGCGCACAGTTTTAATCAACTAGGAGAAAGCGAGAACCACAGATGCTGGATAGTCAGAGCTGAGGAGTGTGGCGCTGGAAAAGCACAGCCGGTCGGGCAGCATCCAAGGAGCAGGAGAGTTGGTATTTCGGGCATAAGCCTGAAGAAGAGTTTATGTTCGAAACATCGACTCCCCTGCTCCTCGGATGCTGCCTGACTGGCTGTGCTTTTCCAGCACCACACTCTTCGACACAGTTTCATGGGAAGGAGCAGGAGGAGTAGTGGGAGATTTGAAGAGTGTGGTCAGAATCTGGAACTGACTGACAGGGTGTTCGGGGAAGGAACCCTCAGGTTATTTGAGAACTTTTTTTTTTGTTCACTCACGGAAGGTGGAGCTCTCTGGCTAGGCCAGCATTTATTACCCAAGGGCTGCTGAGAGTTCGTCTGGAGTCGCCAGACGGGATAAGGTTGGAAGATTTCCTTCCCTAAAGGGCATTAGTAAACCAGATGGGTTTTTCCAAATCGGCAATGGTTTCTTGGTCATCATGAGACCCTTAATTTCAGATTCCTATTGACTTCAAATTCAATCATCTGCCAAGGGGTGATTTGAACCCCTATCCCCAGAACATTAGACACATAGAGATATAGAGAATAGGTGAAGGAATAGGCCGTTGGGCTGTTTGAGCTTACATTTCCATTCAATAACAATCTCACTACCCTATTCCTACTCTCTCCCCATAGCCCCGATCCCTTTAGCTGGAAGGGTCACGTCCAGCTCCCTCTTGAATCTATCTAATAAACTGGCCCCAAAAGCTTCCTGTGGGAGAGAATTTCACAGGTTCACAACTCTCTGAGTGAAGAAATTCTTCCCCATCTCAGTCCTGAATGGCTGACCTCTTATTCCCACACTGTGATCCCTAGTTCTGGACTTCCCCAGCATTGGAAACATCCTTCCAACATCTAGCCTGTCCAGTCCCATCAGGATTTTATATGTTTCTCTGAGATCCCCCCCCCAACCCCCTCACCCACCATTCTTCCAAATTCCAGTGAGTACAAACCCAGTCAATCCAGTCTTTTCTCATATGTCAGTCCTGCCATCCCGGGAATCAGTCTGGTGAATCTTCGCTGGGCTTCCTCAGATTAGGAGACCCAACTGCGCACAACGCTCAAGGTGTGGCCTCACCGAGGCTCTGTATAACTGCAGCAAGACATCCTTACTCCACTAGAGATGGAAATGTGTTGCTGGAAAAACGCAGCAGGTCAGGCAGCATCTAGGGAACAGGAGAATCGACGTTTCGGGCATTAGCCCTTACTCCACTACTCAAACCCTCTCGCTATGAAGATCAACCATTAGCTGAGTTCATGGATTAAAAGTCGAGCAATTATGCCACTGGACCGTGGCCTCCCACTAACTATTTAGGTAATCATTTGAAATGATTGACCATCCGGGGCTAAGGGTCAAGTGCTGGAAAATGGAATTCAAACAGATGAATGTGTGAAGACTGGCATGGGCATAATGGGCTGAAGGGCCTCAAATGCGGTTATAATCCAATCCTTGGCTCTTATTGACCTGTCCCTTCTGCCAGCTCCATTGTGGCAGAACCTCGCACTTCTCCTCAGGGAATCCTGCCTTGGCTCACCGTTAGGAATTTCCTCGCCCACTCCCCTTCCTAAGGAGCTCTCACTGGAATGGTGCACAATCCACAAGGAGTGGGGAGTCGGGGGCCTCAGAACTACGACTGCCCTTTTTCCCTGGAAACAGTTTCAAGCGAGTCCAGATGAAAAAGATACGGCTCAGCTGGGACCTGTCAGTGAGTCTCCACAAGAAAACCTTCAGAATCCAGTATTCCACTCGGACCAAGGCTGCTGTTGGCAAGCAACCCCCGCCCCCTCACCATCTCCAAACCCTTCCTGAGCAAACAGAGACCACACCACAACATCACTCGCCTCCTCTGACCGTGTTTGTCTTGGCCCGTCGCTGGGTGTCAGCCATTCTCCACTCCGAGAGGATCGTGGGAGGAGGATGGGAAAGTGGGAGGGGAAGGGGTGCAGGGAGCCGACAGAAGGGATTTCAGCTGGATGGCCTTGGGCCGGCTCATCAAAGATCCACGATCAACACCACATGCAGGCAGAGTGACAGGGTCATGAGCAGCTCCTGACTGAGAAGCCCATGCCAGGAGCCTCCAGTCCAATTGCCGTCAGATTTCCGAAAGTGTCGGCGTAGGGTTTGTGCGGAACTCGTCCCGATTGTGAAGAATCGACGACTGAAGAAAACCACCCGCGCAGCCCCAGTGTCCGGGAGATCAACTCCGCACCCCCCTTCCCTCAACCCCCACTCCCACTACACTCCTTGATCATATTTCTCTCCAGCTCCTTGTCCAACCTCCCATAATTCCCCTGTTTACTACCTTGGCAGTTCATTTGACAAATCCGCCCACCCACTGTGTGACCTTGTTCAATCCCAGTTGTCTCTCATATCTGTGCTGCTGTGGTCATGTGCTACTCTGGAATATCTCCTTTACTTTTTCACTGGATGTGGTTTCGGTCATTCCTGATGAAGAGCTTATGATCGAAATGTCCACTCTCCTGCTCCTCGATTGCTTACTGACCTGCTGTGCTTTTCCAGCCCCACACTTTCCCACTCTGACTCTCCAGCATCTACAGTCCTCACTTTCTCCCTGTGGTTGAGATTAGCAAAACCAGCCCATTCTTAATTGAGCTGAACAGCCTTCCCAGGCCATGTCAAAGAGTGGTTAAGGGTCAATCACATTTCTGCGAGTCTGGAGTAAGGTGGGCTGATTGCTTCCCAAAAGGCACTAATGAAATAGGAGCACTTTTGGAAATTCAATCATCTCTTCATGGCCACTGGATACTGCAAAGGCTCTGGGCCCTGACAACATTCAGGCAATAGTACTGAAGGCCTGTGCTCCAGGACTTGCTGCTCCCCTAACCAAGCTGTTCCAGTACACTAGCAACACTGGCATCTACCCGACAATGTGGGATATTGCCCAGATTTGTCCTGTACACAAAAAGCAGGACAAATCTAACCCAGAGAAAGTGAGGACTGCAGATGCTGGAGATCAGAGTCAAAGAGTGTGGCGCTGGAAAAGCGCAGCAGATCAGGAGTCATCGAGGAGCAGGAGAGACGACATTTCGAGCATAGAATCTTCATCAGGAATCCAACCCGGGCAATTCCCACACCATCAGTCTACTCTCGATCATCAGTAAAGTGATGGAAGGTGTCATCAACAGTGCTATTAAGCAGCACCTGCTCAGCAATAACCTGCTCAGCTCCTGACCTCATTACAGCCAGCACAGTGGCTCAGTGGTTAGCATTGCTGCCTCACAGCACCAGGGACCTGGGTTCAATTCCAGCCTAGGGCAACTGTCTATGTGGAGTTTCTCCCATGTGTGTTGGTTTCCGCCCACAGTCCAAAGATGTGCAGGTTCGGTGAACTGGCCATGGTAAATTGCCCGTAGTGTTCAGGGATGCCTAGGTTAGGAGCATTACTCAGGGGTAAATGTAAAGCAGTAGGGTAGGGGAATGGGTCTGGGTGGGTTACTCTTCAGAGGCTCGGTGTGGACTTGTTGGGCCAAATGGCCTGTTTCCGCACTTTGGGGATTCTATGATTCCATGGACAGAAGAGCTGAACCCCAGTGGTGATGTTAGAGTGACAGCACTTGACCTTAAGGCTGCATTGGTCTAAGTGCGGTATCAAGGAGCCTGAGCAACTCTGGAATCACTGGGAAACAGGGGGAGAACTTTCCCCTGGTTGGAGTCATACCTGAGACTTAGGAAGGTGGTTGTGGTTGTTGGGGGTCAGTCATCTCAGCTGCAGCAGTTCCTCAGGGGAGTGACATAGGCCCAACCATCTTCAGCTGCTTCATCAATGACGGCGATGAACAGACATATGTCAAACTTAGCAATCCTGGTGACTGAATTGAGTTTTGCAACACAGATTTGCATCAACTCACCAGGAACAGATAGACCCTCGCACCCATCGGAATGGCATTCCTTTTGGAGAACACTGAGGAATTCCGCATGTATGTGTGGATCTTTATCCCAAGTCACCTGAACAGATGGTTCCTCCCTTGACTACATTTTGATATTTCAATTTACCAGTCATGCCTGTAACGTATATACTTCAGGAAGAAATTGTAAAGCAGTGGGGAAAGAACAGAACGTTGGAAATTAATGGGATCATTCTTTCAATGGACCATCATAAGCACAATGGCTGAATTGCCTCTACTCATACAGTGCAGTTCTATGATGTTTCTCTTCTTTCATAGAATTAAAGGTGAGATTGATAGATTCTTGGTCAGTCGAGGAATCATGGGTCATGGGGACAATGTAGGAAAGTGGAGTGTTGGATCAGCCGTGACCCTATTGAATGGTGGAACAGGCTCAAGGGGCTGAATGGCCTACTTCTGTTCCTATTTCTTATGGTCTTACAATCTCTTGTGAAAATGTTAGTGGTTGTTTCCACATCACTATTTATCTTGAACTTGGTGTTTTACAGTGACATCCCAGAAGACAGTTGGAGTTACCCACATTGCTATGGGTCTGGAATCATATCTAGGCCAGACCAGGTACGGATGGCAGATTTCCTTCCCTAAAGTGAGGCAGACAAGCAATTTCAACAATTAATGATCTTCATTGTTTTATCCTGTGATTTGATATCACACAATGAGTTTGGTTTCAAGACAGACAGGTCAAGGGCAAGGCAGTGTCAAGAACTATCTCCAAGCTTAGACTTCAGAGTAATAATATTTACTGCACTGTCATTGTAAATACTGCTGTAAATGATAATCATAGACATATCAGACTCTGGATTCTATTAGATAAAGGCTGATTTATTCATGTGCTTTTTGCATGTCTTCCAGAAACTCTCACACTAATGTGTGATAACTCCACCCACACTGTGCTATATATACGCAGTGATGTGCTGCTCCACGTTATTACTGCAAGGCCGCTACAGACCCCGAAGGCCTTACATGGCTGTCAAGACCACCATTATTGAGAGGAGCTTTTAATTTCTCGTTGCCATTGTAGGAATTAGACCAATAGCTCTAGAGTATTACAATTAGAAATGGCATAACGGCTGCAGAAAGGCAGTTCGAGGGGGATCTGCCTTTGGAGGTAGTATGGGCTGAAGTCAGAAATAGGAAAGGTGCAGTCACCTTGTTGGGTGTTTACTATAGGCCCCCCAATAGCAGCAGAGATGTGGAGAAACAGATTGGGAAACAGATTTTGGAAAGGTGCAGAAGCCACAGGGTAGTAGTCATGGGCGATTTCAACTTCCCAAATATTGATTGGAAGCTCTTTAGATAAGTAGATTGGATGGGGCGGTGTTTGTGCAGTGTGTCCAGGAAGCTTTTCTAACGCAGTATGTAGATTGTCCGACCAGAGGGGAGGCCATTTTGGATTTGGTACTCGGTAATGAACCGGGACAAGTGATGGGTTTGTTAGTGGGTGAACATTTCGGTGATGGTGACCACAATTCTGTGACTTTCACCTTGGTTATGGAGAGAGATAGGTGCGTGCAACAGGGTAGGTTTTACAACTGGGGGAAGGGTAATTACGATGCTGTAAGACAGGATCTGAGGAGCATAAGTTGGGAGCATAAGCTGTCTGGGAAGGATGTCGTGGAAATGTGGAACTTTTTCAAGGAACAGATACGACGTGTCCTTGATATGTATGTACCTGTCAGGCAGGAAAGAGATGGTCGTGTGAGGGAACCTTGGTTGACGAGGGAGGTTGAATGTCTTGTAAAGAGGAAGAAGGAGGCTTACATAAGGTTGAGGAAACAGGGTTCAGACAGAGCAGTGGAGGGATACAGGATAGCCAGAAGGGACCTGAAGAAAGGGATTAGGAGAGCCAAGAGAGGGCATGAAAAATCTCTGGCGGATAGGATCAAGGATAACTCAAAGGCATTTTATGCGTATGTGAGAGACATGAGAATGACGAGAACGAGGGTAGGTCCAATCAAGGACAGTAGTGGGAGACTGTGTATTGAGTCGGAAGAGATAGGAGAGGTCTTGAATGAGTACTTTTCTTCAGTATTTACGAATGAGAGGAACCGTATTGTTGAAGAGGAGAGTGTGAAATGGACTGGTAAGCTAGAGGAGATACATGTTAGGAAGGAAGATGTGTTGGACATTTTGAACAACTTGAGGACAGACAAGTCCCCCGGGCCTGACGGGATATATCCTAGGATTATGTGGAAAGCAAGAGAGGAAATTGCAGTACCGTTGGCAATGATCTTTTCATCTTCACTGTCAACGGGGGTGGTACCAGGGGACTGGAGAGTGGCGAATGTTGTGCCCCTGTTCAAAAAAGGGAATAGGGATAACCCCGGGAATTACAGGCCAGTTAGTCTTACTTCAGTGGTAGGTAAAGTAATGGAAAGGGTACTGAGGGATAGGATTTATGAGTATCTGGAAAGACACTGCTTGATTAGGGACAGCCAGCACGGATTTCTGAAGGATAGGTCTTGCCTTACAAGTCTGTTTGAATTCTTTGAGGAGGTGACCAAGCATGTGGATGAGGGTAGAGCAGTGGATGTAGTATACATGGATTTTAGTAAGGCATTTGATAAGGTTCCCCATGGTAGGCTTATGCGGAAAGTCAGGAGGCATGGGATAGAGGGAAATTTGGCCAATTGGATAGAAAACTGGCTAACCGGTCGAAGTCAGAGAGTGGTGGTAGATGGTAAATATTCAGCCTGGAGCCCAGTTACAAGTGGAGTTCCGCAGGGATCAGTTCTGGGTCCTCTGCTGTTCGTAATTTTTATTAATGAATTGGATGAGGGAGTCGAAGGGTGGGTCAGTAAATTTGTAGATGATACGAAGATTGGTGGAGTTGTGGATAGTGAGGAGGGCTCTTGTCGGCTGCAAAGGGACTTGGATATGATGCAGAGCTGGGCTGAGGAGTGGCAGATGCAGTTCAACCCTGCCAAATGTAAGGTTGTCCATTTTGGAAAGACAAATAAGAATGCGGAATACAGGGTTAACGGTAGGGTTCTTAGTGTGGTGGAGGAACAGAGGGATCTTGGGGTCTATGTTCATAGGTCTTTGAAAGTTGCCACTCAGGTGGATAGAGCTTGTAAGAAGGCCCATGGTGTATTAGCGTTCATTAGCAGAGGGATTGAATTCAAGAGTCGTGAAGTGATGTTGCAGCTGTACAGGACTTTGGTTAGGCCACATTTGGAGTACTGTGTGCAGTTCTGGTCACCTCACTTTAGGAAAGATGTGGAAGCTTTGGAGAGGGTGCAGAGAAGATTTACCAGGATGTTGCCTGGAATGGAGAATAGGTCGTACGAGAATAGGTTGAGAGTGCTAGGCCTTTTCTCATTGGAACGGCGAAGGATGAGGGGTGACTTGATAGAGGTTTATAAGATGATCAGAGGAATAGATAGAGTAGACAGCCAGAAACTTTTTCCCCGGGTACAACAGAGTGTTACAAGGGGACATAAATTTAAGGTGAAGGATGGAAGGTATGGGGAGATGTCAGGGGTGGGTTCTTTACCCAGAGAGTGGTGGGGGCATGGAATGCGCTGCCTGTGGGAGTGGTAGAGTCAGAATCTTTGGTGACCTTTAAGCGGCAATTGGATAGGTACATGGATAGGTGCTTAAGCTAGGACAAATGTTCGGCACAACATCGTGGGCCGAAGGGCCTGTTCTGTGCTGTATTGTTCTATGTTCTATGTTCTATGTTCTATACAATGCTGCTGTCTCCAAGTAAATGTTCCCATTAGCCTTTTAAATTACACAGGAACAAACGGGTTGGGAGCTGATGGAGACCACTCAGTCCCTTCAGTTTGAAGTGTCTTTAAAAATGCGAATTGGCTGATCTGCTCCACATTGTCAGCTACCCTCAACAGGTTTTTATTCACTGGCAGCTTCTAGAGTCACAGAGACATGCAGCACAGAAACAGAGTCTTCGGTCCAACTTATCCATGCCATCCTAACCTAATCTGGTCCCGTTTGCCAGCACCCGGCCCATATCCCTCCAAACCCTTCCTATTCACGTCCCCATCCAGATGCCTTTTAAATGTTGCAATTGTACCAGCCTCCACCACTTCCTCTGGCAACTCATTCCACACACGCATCAACCTCTGTGTGAAAACATTGCCCTTTTTAAATCTTTCCCCTCTCACCTTAAACCTATACCCACCAGTTTTGGACTCCCCCACCCAAGGAGAAAAATCCTAGCTATTCACCCTGTCCATGCCCCTCATGACTTGATAAACCTCAGACGATCACCCCTCAGCTTCAGGGAAACAAAGCCCCAGCCTATTCAGCCTCTCGATATAACTCAAACCCTCCGCTATTTTTGAGGAAGAGATTTCCAAAGACTCCCGACCCACTCTCAGGTAAAAAGAAATCTTCTCCTCATCTCTGTCTTAAACAAACGACCTCCTGAATCTTAAACAATGATCGAGAGAGTGGTGCTGGAAAAGCACAGCAGGCCAGGCAGCATCCGAGGAGCAGGAGAATCGACATTTTGGGCATAAGCCCTTCATCAGGAATTCCTGATGAAGGGCTTATGCCCAAAACCTCGATTCTCCTGCTCCTCGGATGCTGCCTGGCCTGCTGTGCTTTTCCAGCACCACTCTCTCGACTCAGATCTCCAGCATCTGCAGTTCTCACTTCACTCTGAAACAGTGATACCTAGTTCTGGATACCTACAGCAGAGGGATCATCTTTCCACATCTGCCCTGTTAATGCCTTTCAGAATCTGAAAGGTTTCCAGCAACCATTTTACTCTTCCAAATCCCAGAGGGTACAGGTAATGTCATTGCTATCCAATCAGATTGTAGGCCTGGGCTGCTGTCTTATTGGAGAGAGGTGACAGGTGGTGAGTTTAACCTCAGGCAAGGGGAGAGGTTGAGAGGATGGGACTTTTATGGTAACCTCAGCCAATTGAGAATCTACACTTTTGGCATCTCCCTGCATCAGAGGCCAGCCTTCCAGCCAACTGAGCTAACCAGAGGATACAAGCCTGGCTTATCCGGCCTTTTCCCACATGTCAACCCAGTCATTCCAGGTATCAGTCCAGTAAAGGTGGAAGTGAGGACTGCAGATGCGAGATCAGAGTCAAGATTAGAGTGGTGCTGGAAAAGCACAGCAGGTTAGGCAGCGTCCGAGGAACAGGAAAATCGACGTTTCGGGCCGGAGCCCTTCATGAGGAATCCTGATGAAGGGCTCCGGGCCGAAACGTCGATTTTCCGGCTCCTCGGATGCTGCCTGACCTGCTGTGCTTTTCCAGCACCACTCTAATCCTGATCAGTCCAGTAAACCTTGTCTGAACCGCCTCCACTATATTTACACCCTTCCTTCGATAAGGTGACCAATGCTGCACACAGTATTCCAGATGTGATCTTACCAATGCCCTGCATGGGATTCAACTTAGCTCAGTTGGCTGGATTGTTGGTTTCCAAAGCAGTGCAATTCCAACAGTGTGGGTCAGTTCCCATCACCAGTTTGGGGTTACCGTGAAGGATTCTTGCCTGAGGTCTGGTGGCCCTCAGGTTAATTCACCACCAGTTGCTTCTCTCTCTAATGAGAGAAACCCCTGTGGTCTGGTAAGTCTATGGTGATACAACAAGTGTCCTGGATAGCCTCCCAATGTTCAATTCCATTCTCTTTGCAATAAATGATAACACCTTATTGGCTTTCCTGGTTAGACCAGCACACTAACCTTATTTAAGTTATTTCTTTTTGGAGCCATCAACTAATTCACCACAGGAGACGGCAGAGACTCCAAATGAATATTTTATGTCAGGTTTTAATGTGGAAAAAGGCATGGAGGCCAGGGGACTCAGGAAAATAAATACTGATGTCTTGAAAACAGTCCACATTACAGAAGAGGAAGTGCTAGGGATCCTGAAAAACACAAAGGTGGATAAATCTCCACCTGATCAAGGGCATTGTGGGAAGTTAGGGAAGAAATTACGGGGCACCCAGCAGGGATATTTGTATCATCTCTAGCTGCAGGTGAGGTGCGTTTATTTATCAGGGCTGTCAGGGGATGTCTGGGAACTATAGACCTGTGAACCTGACATCAGTGGTGGGTATGTTGTTGGAAGAGATTCTGAGAGATATGATTTAGATGCGATTGGAGAGGCAAGGACTGATTAGAGATAGTCAGCTTGGCTTTGTGTGGTGGAAATCGTGTCTCACAAACTTGATGGAGTTTTTTTGAAGACATAACCAAAAAGATTGATAAGGGCAGCGTGGTAGACGTTGTCTAGCCTGGATTTTAGTAAAGCCTTTGACAAGGCTCTGCATGGTTGGCTGGTTAGTAAAGTTAGATCACATGGGAGTTAGATCAGAGAGAGCTTGACAATGCAATACAAAATTGGCTTGATGGTAGGTGACAGAGGGTGGAGGTGGAGGGTTGTTTTTTCAGACTGGAGGCCTGTGACCTACGGTGTGCCGTAAGGATTGGTGCTGGGTCCACTGTTGCTTGTCATTTTCATAAACGATTTGTATGAGAATTTAGGAAGCATGATTTGTACTTTTGCATATGATGCTAAAATTGGTGGTATAGTCAACAGTGAAGGAGGTAATCTCAGATTACAAAGGAATCTTGCTCAATTGGGCCAATGGGCTGAGGAGTGGCAGATGGAGTTTAATTTGGATAAATGTGAGGTGTTGCATTTTGGGAAATAAAACACAGGCAGGACTTGTTCAGATAACGATCGGGCCCTGGGTAGTATTTTCAAACAGAGAGACTTAGAGGTTCAGGTATATGATTCTTTGAAAGTTGGATTACAGATAGACAGGGAGGTAAAGAAGGCATTTAGTATGTGCTTTAGTATAGGAGCTGGACATCATACTGAAATTGTACAGGACACTGGGAAGACCACTTCTGGAGTACTGTGTCTCCAGGTCTGGTCACCCTGCTGAAGGAAGCACATTATTCCATTGGAGAAGGTAGAGAAAAGATTTACCCAGGATGTTGCTGGTGGATAGGCTCGGGCCTTTTTCAATCCAGCAAAGGAGATTGACCTTATCGAGGTTTATAAAATCGTAAGGGGCACATATAAGGTGAATTGAAAAGGTCTTTTCCCTCGATGGGAGGGTTCAAAAGTAGACGGCATATTTTAAAAGTGAAAGGAGAAAGATTGCAGTGGGACCTAAGGGGCAACTTCAGACAGAGGGTGGTTTGTGTGTGGGATGAACTGCCAGAGGAAGTGATGGATGTAGATTCAGTTGTGACAGTTAGAAGGCATTTGGACAGATACACGGACAGGAAAGCTTTAGAGGGATAAGGACCAAACACAGGCAAATGGTTTCAGCTTAGTTTCAGAAGTGTGGTCAGCACAGACAAGTTGGACTGAAGGGCCTGTTTCCATGCTGTATGTCTCTATGACTCTAGTACTCCTTGTACTTATACACTTGGCTTCCCAAATCTTTACTCTGCCGCCCCTCTCACCAAGTTGCAGCCAGGCATGAGGGATTTCAATTCTGGAAGGTGTCTTTTCCCTGTGGTGGGGGATTTCAGGCTGAGAGGGGGTATTTCTATGGTGGGAGGAGAAAGATTTAGAAAGGATGTGAGGGATAGCATTTGTACACAGGGAGTGAATTAACTGCCAGAGGTCATGGTGAATGCAGATACAGTTACAACGTTTAAAAGAAATTTAGATCAACAAATGAATAAAAAATGTTTGGAGGGATATGGGCAGGTCCAGGCAGGTGGGACTAGTTTAGTTTAGGACTGGTTAATGGCCGTCCACTGAGTGAATTTCTCCTCATTTGCTTGGACAAAGCCAGTCAGGATTTTGACCACCTTCATTCAATTAGCTTTGACAAAATGTCATTCAAACTGGAACGTTCCCTCTGCTGGTCTCTCCCACAGATGCTGCCTGGCCTGGTTTATAACGTTTTTTAGTACTTATTTCAGATTCCCAGTTTGTCCAGTACTTTGTATTCCTAATCAATCTCACCTTAACCCTCTTTCCTCTCAACGGGCACAACCTCAGCTTCTGTTGTTGAAGTGCAGTCATAAATGAAAAATAGAAATCTTAGATTGTTTTCGTTAGAGTGTTATAGAATCCCGACAGTGTGGAAACGGTGCAGATTCAAGTTCCAACATTCAGGAGACACTGAGGCAGGTATGTGAATAGGTAAAAACAAGGACTGCAGATGCTGGAAACCAGAGTCCAGATTAGAGTGGTGCTGGAAAAGCACAGCAGGTCAGGCAACATCCAAGGAGCAGGAAAATCGACATTCCGGGCAAAAGCCCTTCATCAGGAATACAGGTATGTGAATAGGAAAGGTTTAGAGGGATATGGACCATCGCAGGCAAATGGGACTAGATTACTTTCAGAAACTTGGTCAGCATGACTGGTTGGACTGAAGGGTTTGTTTCCGTGCTGTATGACACCATTACTCCATGTGGAAAGAGCTTTACAAAAGAGCATCCTCTTTGGTATCACTCTCCTCCCTTCCTCCTACAACCCTATGCTTGCTTCCTTTTCAGCACACTATCTATTCCCCTTTTGAGAGCCTCAGCTGTACCTGCCTTCACCACACTGTCAGACAGTACACTCCAGATCCTAACCACTCATTCTCTAATAACGTTTCTCTCCATGTTGATTTTGCATTTCCTTTCGCTATCTCTCCCCTTCTTCATGGTACTCCAGCTCAGAGTGTTGTGGCCAATATCATTCCCTCAATCATTATCGGAGAAAACCACACCAGTTACCTGGTGATGATCACACTGCTGTTTATGGGAGCTGGCTGCTTGAAAATTGGCTCTTCCATTTCTCACAGAGCATGAACAGTCCAGCACGGGAACAGGCCCTTCGGCCCACCATGCCTGTGCTCACCATGATGCTATTCTAAACTAATCCCATCTGTTGTACATTGTCTGAATTCCTCTATCCCTGCCTGTTCATGAATCTGACTAAATGCCTCTTAAACATTGCTATCGTTGCCTCCAAATGTCCCAAACACCTGGTAGCCTCTGTGTAAAAAAGCATCCCTCTCACATTTCCCCTTTCACCTTAAGCCTACACCCCCCAATATTTAACATTTCCACCCTGGGACAAAGACTATCCATACCTGTCATACTTGTATCGGCTTCTATCAGGTCGCCCCTCAGCCAGGGCCTTGAGTTCGAATGCTGCGCTGGGTGATTGTCCGTGTGGAGTTTGCACATTCTCCCTATGTCTGCACAGGCTTCCTTTGGGTGCTCTGGTTTCCACCCACAGTCCAAAGATGTGCAGCTTAGGTGAATTGGCCATGCTAAATTGCCCATAGTGTTTAGGGATGTGTAGGTTAGGTGCATTAATCAGGGGTAAATGTAGAGTAATAGGGGAATGGGTCTGGGTGGGATACTCTTTGGAGGGTCGGTGTGGACTTGTTGGGCTGAAGGGCCTGTTTCCACACTGTAGGGATTCTATGACACTCTATCAAAAACAATCTAAGTTTTCGACTTTTCAGTTACAGAGGATGGTACGTGTATGGAATGAGCTGCCAGAGGAAGTGGTGGAGGCTGTTACAATTGCAACATTTAAAAGGCATCTGGATGGGTATATGAATAGGAAGGGTTTGAAGGGATATGGGCCGGGTGCTGGCAGGTGGGACTAGATTGTGTTGGGATATCTGGTCGGCATGGACAGGTTGGACAGAAGGGTCTGTTTCCATGCTGTACATCTCTATGACTCTATGACTACACTTCAACAACAGAAGCTGAGATTGTGCTGTTGAGAGGAAAGAGGGTTAAGGTGAGATTAAATAGGAACACAAAGTAATGGACAAACTGGAAATCTGAAATAAATACCAAAGAAATCATAAACCAGGCCAGTCAGCATCTGTGGGAGAGAGCAGTAGAGGGAATGTTTCAGCTTGAATGACATTTTGTCAAAACTAATTGAAAGACGTTGGTAAAAATCCTGACTGGCTTTGCCCAAATCAATGAGGAGAAACATGCTTTCACCCAATGGACGGCCATTAAGCAAAGGGCAGGGATTTATAATAATTACCAAAAGAATATAAAGTGAATTCATGTCTGTGTCAGGAGACTGATTGGTTGGGTATTTGTTAGTATGGAGATAGAACACAGAACAGTACAGCACAGGTACAGGCCCTTCGGCCCACCATGTTGTGCTGAACATGATGCCAAATTAAACTAATCCCTTCTGCCTGCCCTCCGCCCATGTTCCTCCATCCCTTGCATATTCATGTGTTTATCTAAAAGTCCCTTAAACACTCCTATTGTATCCGCCTCTGCCATCACCCCTGGCAGCATGTTTCAGACCCCTACCACTCTCTGTGTAAAATGCCTGCCCCTCACATTTCCTTTGAACTTTGCCCCTCTCACCTTAAATACACGCCCCCTAGTTTCAGACATTTCAACTCTGGGAAAAAGATTCTGACCGTCAACCCTATCTGTCCATCTCATAATTGTATAGACTTCTACCAAGTCTCCCCTCAGCCTCTGCCGCTCCTGAGTTTTTCTAGCCTCTCCTTATCAGCACATACCCTTTAATCCAGGCACAATCGTGGTAAACCTCTTCTGCACCCTCTCCAAAGCCTCCATATCCTCCCTGTAATGTGGCAACCAGGATTGAACACAATACTGAAAGGGTGGTCGAAGTGTTGCAGTCTTATAAAGCTGGAACATGACATCATGACTTTTGGATATAAGCTTGCTCGCTGAGCTGGATTTCGCTGCTCCTTGGATGCTGCCTGAACTGCTGTGCTCTTCCAGCACCACTAATTCAGAATCACTGAGCTGGAAGGTTCATTTCCAGACGTTTCATCGCCCTACCAGGTAATATCTTCAGTGGGTGAAGCACTGCTGATAATTCCTGCTTTCTATTTATAAGTTTGGGTTTCTTTGGGTTGGTGGTGTCATTTCCTGTGGTGATGTCATTTCCTGTTCTTTTTCTCAGGGGGCAGTAGATGGGGTCTAACTCGATGTGTTTGTTGATAGAGTTCCAGTTGCAATGCCATGTTTCTAGGATTCTAATGCGTATCTCTGTTTGGCTTGTTCTAGGATGGATGTGTTGTCCCAATCGAAGTGATGTCCTTCCTCATCCGTATGTAAGGATACCAGTGAGAGAGGGTCATGTTGTTTTGTGGCTAATTGGTGTTCATGTATCCTGGTGGCTAGCTCAGTGAGCAACCTACATCCAGAACCTCAACCTGAGCTACACGTCTTCTCAAACTTGCTAAGATCCTGACTCTTATACTCAATTCCCTGACCATTAAAGGTAAGCATGCCATACGCCTTCTTTACCACCCTATCTACTTGAGGGGACACTTTCAGGGAGCCATGGACTTGAACTCTGAAATGGCCCTGCCATTAACTGCATAATTTTGCATAACATTTGATCTCCCAAAGTTTAGCACCTCACACTTACCCAGATTAAACTCCATCTATTTTTTTTCTGCCAATACCTGCAACTGATCTATATCCTGCTGCATCCTTTGACAACCTTGTACACTATCCGCTGGGAGACCTCAGTCAGTCTGGACTGGGAACAGCATCTCCAACACCATCACACTGAGCATGAAGACCCCCCAGGGCTGTATGTTCAGTCCATTGCTGTTCACCTTGCTGACACACGACTGTGCAGCGATGCACAGCTCAAACCACATCATTAAGTTCACTGATGACACAACTGTAATGGGTGTCATTAGCAGGAATGACGAGTCAGCATACAGTGAGGAGGTGCAGTGGCTAACGGACTGGTGCAGAGCCAACATCCTCTCTCTGAACATAGACAAGATGAAAGAGTTGGTTGTTAACTTCAGGAGGGCACGGAGCGACCACTCTCTGCTGAACATCGACAGCTCCCCTGTGGAGGTCGTGAAGAGACCAAATTGTTTGGTGTCCACCTAGTGGAGAACCTCACTTGGATCCTCAACACCAGCTTCATAGACAAGGAAGCCCAGCAGCATCTCTACTTTCTGTGCAGGCTGAGGAAAGCCCACCTCCCCCCCCCCCCCCAACCAATCCTCACCACCTTCTACAGGGTACTCATTGAGAGTACCCTGAGCTGCTGTATCACTGACTGATTCAGGAATTGCACTGTCTCAGATCATAAGACCCTACAACAGATAGTGAGGCCAGCTGAGAGGATCATCGGGGTCTCTCTCCCCTCCATTACAGACATTTACACCACACGCTGCAGCTGAAAGGCTAAGAGCATTATGGAAGACCCCACACCCCCCTCACTCAAACTCTTCTCCCTCCAGCCATCTGGCAGAATATACCAGAGCATCTGGTCTCTCACGGACAGACTGTGCAACAGTTCCTTCTCCCAGGCCATCAGGCTCCTTAGCGCAGTATAATTGGACACCTTCCCATCTTCTGAAACTCTTTGCACAACTTTGATTGCTGCTAGGAAAATGTCTATTATTTATCATTCTTCTGTTTTCACTGTAACTTGTGTGTTTTGCACTTCTTATGCACTTTATGCTGTGTACTGCTGTGTGTTGTATGTACTGTCAATGTAGCTCCCTCGGTCCTGGAGGAACACTGTCTCATTTTTACTGGATCAGTTGTATGTAGAACAAAGAACAAAAACAAAGAAAACTTACAGCCCAGGAACAGGCCCTTCGGCCCTCCAAGCCTGAGCCGATCCTAATGCACTGTCTAAACCTGTTGCCCAATTCCTAAGCATCTGTATCCCACTGCTCCCCACCTACTCATGCATCTGTCCAGACACATCTTAAATGAATCTATCGTGCCTGCCTCTACCACCTCTGCTGACAACGCGTTCCAGACACCCACCACCCTCTGTGTGAAGTACTTACCGTGTGTATCCCCCTTAAACTTTCCACCTCTCACCTTGAAAGCATGACCATATGGGGCAAATGACAAACTCTACCGGAAGAGACAAACAGAACAGTAACCTGCCAATCAGAAATGGTCAGAGCACTGGGGAAGGATGTTCTTAAACTGGAAAGAGTGCAGAGAAGATTTACAAGGATGCTACTAAGACTGAAGGGCTTGAGTTATAAGGAGAGGCTGGATAAACTTGGACTTTTTTCCCTGGAGCATAGGAGGCTGAGGGGCAAGGGGTGATCTTGGTAAGGTGAATACCGAAGATCTTTTTCCCAGGATGCAGCAGGATATAGATCAGTTTCAGATATGGATAGGGAGTCCAAAACTAGAGGTCAATGAACAAGCAGCCAGAGGAAGTGGTAGAGTTGAGATGATGACATTTAAAAGGCATTTGGACAAGTACATGGGAAGGAAAGGTTTAGAAGAATGTGGGTCAAGTGCAGCCAAATGTGGCCAGTTCAGTTTAGGAAACCTGGCTGGCGTGGACGAGTTGGGCTGAAGGGTCTGTTTCTGTGCTGTATACCTCTGCGACTATGCTGCAACTCCATGCCAATGCTGACTCAACCAATTAGATTAGATTCCCTACAGTATGGAAACAGGCCCTTCAGCCCAACAAGTCCACACTGACCCTCCGAAGGATGACCCAACAAGACTTATTTCCCTACCCTATATTTACCCCTGAATAATGCACCTCACGCTATGGGCAATTTAGCGTGGCCAATTCACCTGGCCGGCACATCTCTTTGGATTGTGGGAGGAAACCGGAGCACCCGGAGGAAACCCAGGCAGACGTGGGGAGAATGTGCAAACTCCACACAGGAAGTTGCCTGAAGCGGGAATCGAACCTGGGTCCCTGGTGCTGTGAGGCAGCATTGCTAACCACCATGCCGCCCTGAGTTTTAACTCCCCAACTATTAATCATCGTCAGTTAATAACTGTTAATCAGTAAAATAACTATTTGAATTTGCCCAAAGTGTCTATTAGTGGTTTCCCCGGTTAGGCATGTTCCTGGAAACCAGCTCGTGTAGCACACTCAGTTGAAACATTACAGTTGGCACCAACCACTTGTGATCCCTGAAACGAACACAAGGTTGTACTCAGCAAAGGGGCATGGGCAAGTACCCTCTTTCAAACCCTTTTCCCAGCACTTCCTGCACTCTCCATTGGGAAGCTCATGCCTTTTCCCAGCACTTCCCGCACTCTCCATTGGGAAGCTCATGGCTTTTCCCAGCACTTCCTGCACTCTCCATTGGGAAGCTCATGCCTTTTCCCAGCAGCAGAGTTTGACTGGCCCCAGCGTGCCCCAGCACCACGATGGATTCGCTCACCTTAGCCTCGGGAATGGTGGGCACCCTACCTTCAGATACAGACTCTCAGTAACACTCGGGGATTTGTTTAACTTCATCCACATTCCCAGGACTCCCGCGACAGGGACCAGAAGCTCAAGAGTAACATGGCGTAACTTTGGATGGAACAGCCTGGTGGGAAGGGGTCACACACACAGTTCACTTCTTTAGACCACAAGTCGCCTTCCTTTATCATTTCCTGATTTACGATTAGAGCAGCTGAATGTGGTTGGGTCTACGACAGTCCCATGAGTAACTCCTGCAGAGATGTCCTGGAGCTGTGATGAGTAACCTCCAACAACCACGACCATTTTCCTCCATGCCAGGTGTGACTACAATCAGCGGAGATTTTTCCCTCCATTCCCAAGAACTCCAGTTTTTCCCTCAGGATTGTGATGCCACAATTGGTCGAATGGAGTTTTCATGTCGAGGGCCTTCACTCCATCTTATCATAGAAACCCTACAGTGTGGAAACAGGCCATTCAGCCCAACAAGTCCACACCAAACCTCCAAAGGTCATTGCACCCAGACCCATTGCCCTAGCTATAGCTAATCCACCTAACCTACACATTCCTAGAAATTATGGGTAGTTTAATGTGGTCAACCCACCCAACCTGCATATCTTTGGACTGAGGGAGGACACAGGGAGAATGTGCAAACTCCACACAGACTGTCGTCTGAGGCTGGAATTGAACCCGAGTCCTTGGCGCTGTGAGGCAGCGGTGCTAACCACAGACCCACTGTGCAACTTCTGGGGTCCAGCTCATTTGTCCATGTTTGGATCTAGGATGCAGTGAGGTCAGGAGCTGAGTGGCCCTGGCAGAACCCAAACTGAACATTGACGAGCGAGTTATTGCCCAAGCAATTGGGGGTCAGTTAGCTCAGTTGGCTGGAAGGCTAGATAATGGTGCCAACAGCACGGGTACAAATCAGGTACCAACAGAGGGTACCGTGAAGGTCTGTCCTTCTCAATCTCTCCCCTCCCCTGTGGTGTGGGGGTCAAACCACCAATAGCCCTCTCTGCAATGAGATGGTGCAGCTGTCTGGTCTGATAAAATGCAGGCAATTATTCCTTTACTGTTATTGCTAATGAGGTATCTCTTGATAGCATTGACAATGTCAGCTGCCATCGCTTTGTTGATAATGGAGAGAAGACTGATATAACGTTATTGTCATTACTAATGGTCGTGAACTGTCTGAACTTGAAAACCCATCTGGTTCACTAATGTCCTTCAGAAAGGAATATCTCTGTCCTTACCTGGGGTTGTTAACATATGGTTACAGGCCCACAGCAGTGACCGACTCCTAACTCCTCACTGAGATTACTTACAGTGTGGAAACAGGCCCTTTTGCCCAACAAGTCCACACCGACCCTCTGAAAAGCAACCTACACAGACCCATTCCCTTACATTTACCCCTTCACCTAACACTACAGGCAATTTAGCATGGCCAAATCACCTAACCTGCACATTTTTTTTGGAGTATGGGAGGAAACTGGAGCAAACCCACGCAGACACAGGGAGAATGTACAAACTCCACACAGACAGTTGCCTGAGGCGGGAATTGAACCTGGGTCTCTGGCGCTGTGATGCAACAGTGCTAACCACTGTGCCACCGTGCAGCCCGAGATGTTCCAACCAGCCATTCATCCATAAGTTGCTGATCACCATCTGCTCAAGGGCTGTCAGGGCTGGACAATAATGGTGACCTGAGTCAAGATTAGAGTGGTGCTTGAAAAGCACAGCAGGTCAGGCAGCATCCGAGGAGTAGGAGAAACGATGTTTTTGGGCAAAAGCCGTTCATCAGGAATCATGTGAGGTGAACAGTCCAGCAAGAAATACAGCAAAAACTGATGGGGCAAGTGGATGCCAATGTTGTAGCTGTACAGCTTGGTGGAAGGGGTCATAACGCTGAGAGCTTGGCTCTGAAGGTGGAGTGACCATATCCCCCCACAGGCTGAGGTGAGCAAACTTGTGGTGGAGCTGAGGCACGTTGGGGGTCAGTCAAACCCTGCTGCTGCGAAAAGGCATGAGCTTCCCACGATGTGGGGTGGGGGTGTGGGGCCTGGTGCTGCTGGAGTAATATCCCTGCTCTAGTCATCCTGGAGGTGAGACCAATAATCTGGAAGCTTCAAATCCCACCACAGCAGTGGATGAAATTGAAAACTCAGTTAAATAAAGTCCGGAGTTTAAAAGCTAAATGTAGAAACCTGACTGGTCCCAGCAAAGAAATCTGTCATCCTTACCCAGTCGGGCCTACACGTGACTCCAGACCCACAGCCAATGTGATTGACTCTGAACTGCCCTCCAAAATGGTGTCACAAGCCCATCAATTGGCAGTGGGCAACAAATGCCAGTTTCCCATGAAAGAGTAAAGAGACAAGACCTTGGTCCCCTTTCTGAAATGTTATCTGGGCCTTTGCAACGTGGAGCTCACACAGAGTGGATTGTATTGGCCGAACACCAACCTGGGATTCTACAGGAGGCTGAGATGGATCAGCTGTTTGGCAATTGTGGTTGGAGATTGCTGTGAATGCTTCAGCCTTATCTTTCACACTGATGTGCTGGATTACCTGATATTGAGGGTGGGGATATCTGTGGAGCTTCCTCGTCCAGTGAGTTGTTTAACTGCGCTGCCTCCCCTCAACTAACACCTTTAGGAGCGAATGCTCTCCACCGTTTTCCCACTGGCTTTTCACAACGACAGCAATTCACTCGAGAGAAAGAAGCCTATTCACTCTGAGGGTTTTGAATATGCCTGAGATCATGAGAGGTGCATGGTATAAACACAAAACTTCATGTTTCTCTTTTTCCTGATATCGAAGGTCACTCACTGGCAAACCGAAGGTCAGAATTAAATGGTTGCTGGTGACGACGTGAAGGAAGGAAAGACGGATTTCTGTATGTTAAAACACAATATCTGAGTGGTTTCCCATAGCGCAATGTTACCTTTGGGCTGTTGCCAAAGTTGAAGAGTCTATGGAAAGCAGACTTGGCTGCCATATACGGCAACAGACACAGGATACCCATTCACCATTTTCATGTCGATGTCGACAAGGGAACCCTGCTGAGTTAAATTTGCACTCATGTTTGAGGAAGAGAAAAGCTCAGGACATTTGCAACTTGATATTAAGCGCTTGACAGTGAGGCCTTACAGAAAGGCTTCAAGTTTTTGGCAGCGTCTGATTCTATAGAGGCTCTTTTTGGCAATCGTACACGATGCTCAGAAGACGATGACTCAGGATTCACATGCAAGACGCTTTGAAGGCCAATCAGCCCTTGTGTGACTCTGGGGGAGGTGGAGGAGGTTTAGGTTTTGGGTTAATTGGTCCAGGGGGAATGCAGCAAGTAATCTTCCTCTCACGACTTGTCCTTTTGATTCGAGGTTTCTTACTCATTGATAAACGGCTATACGTGGTTTGGATATTGTTCTTGGACAAAGCCTGAGAAGATTTATTCCATTCATACGTCAAGCAGAGCCGGTGGGGGAAAGCATCAAGGTGGGGAGGAGGAGGTAGGGAGGAATAGCGTCTGAGGCTCAGCCAGATCGTTCACAACCTCAGTGCTCTCTCTTTGACTCTGAGCTGGGATGCTGACGCCATGTCTTCCTCATCACTAGGAAGGCTGCCTTGAGCCACCTCCCTGTCCTGCCTCAGCTCACCTGCTGCCGAAACTCTCCTCCTTGCCTTTGTGACTTTCAGACTCCGACAATTCCAATAATGTCCCGAACAATCGCCGGGAACTCGATCTCATCCAAAGAGTTGGAGCCCCGTCCTAATTCATAATAGATCCCTTCCTCCCTGTTCTCTCCAGTCATTAGCTTAGTTCAGTGGGATGGATGGCTGGTTTACAAGGCAGAGTGATAACAACAGCATGGGTTCAATTCCTAAGGATGCAAGGAAGGACTCTCCTTCTCAACCTCTCCTCAGTGACACTGACGCAGCAGCAATATATTTCCAAGTTGAAATGGTCAGTGGTTTGGAGAGGTGCTTGCAGGGATTGGTGTTCCCATGTATTCATTGCCCTTGTCCTCCTTCACTCAGACAGGGTTAACGGTGGTCTAGAGTCAGTGTCACTCAACTAGAGATCCAAACGTCCGGGCTGGTCCTCTGGAAAATTTAAATCTAACAAATTGAAAAGTTCTGGCATTGAAAGCTAGTCTCAGTGACACAGCCATGACATTACTTTAGTTCAAGAGCAGCTACTGTCCTTGTCTATGATGGAGGATGAAAGAATGCATTTAAAAAACGGATTTGGCCACTCAGCTCCCTTTGTTGCATCAAATATTGCAAACTCTCACTATTCCAGCATGGATGGCATGGGGCTCAGTGGTTAGCACTGCTTCTTCACGGGACCTGGGTTCGATTCCACCTTCAGGCGACTGTGTGGAGTTTGCACATTCTCCCCCTGTCTGTGTGGGTTTCCTCCAGGTGCACTGGTTACCTCCCCACAGTCCAAAAATGTGCAGGTTAGGTGGTTTGGCCTTGGGAAATGAAGTTTCCAGGGATTGGGATGGGTTGGTGTGGATTCAATGGGTCGAATGGCCTGTTTCCACATTGCAGGGATCCATCCGAAGTATTATCCTGCCTTTCTATTCATTCCTGCCATAATGGGCAAGTTTACATTTTCCCAATGTTTTCTCCATTTCCAAGTCTCCCTGAAACCTTTTGACATCCCTTCTAAGGTGGCGTTGTGTGTGGTGACATTACACACTCTTCACTGTATTTCTGTACTTGAGTATACATAACAATAAAATCTAAATCTAAATCTAGACGCTCCATCTCCTCTTGACAACTTACCTTCTGACTTCTGTTGGTGTTATTGGCAAATTTCGTTTCGATACATTCAGGCCTAAGTCATTGATACAGATTGCAAACAGTTGGGGTACCATCACCGATCCCTGTGCCACCCCACTGTTTGGAAGGTGCACCACTCTCTGTCATTGAGTACTGGACAGCCCATTTCTGCTTCAGCTCCTGGACAGGTACAGCACACAGTAGATAGAAGCCAAACGACCCGAAATCAGCCTCCTGGAATTAGAATAGACCAGAAACTAAAGTGGAACACTACCATTACTGAAAAAAATGAAAGAGCCAATCAGAGGTTAGATTAGATTCCCTTCAGTGTGGAAACAGGCCCTTCTGCCCAACAAGTCCACACCGACCCACCACCCAGACCCATTTCCCTCTGACTAATGCACCTAACACTACTGGGCAATTTAGCCTGACCAATTCACCTGACCTGCACGTCTTTGGCCTGTGGGAGAAAACCAGCACGCCTGGAGGAAACCCACGCAGATATGGGGAGAATGTGCACAGACAGTCACCCGAGGCTGGAATTTAACCTGGGTCCCTGGTGCTGTGAGGCAGCAGTGCTAACCACTGAGCCACCATGCCACCCCCTGCAGCTAATAACTCACCTCCTGACTCCCTAAAGCCTGACCACCATCTACATGGCACAAGTCAGGGGTGGGATGGAATACTCCCCAATTGCCTGGATGGGTGCAGCTCCAACAACACTCAAGAAGCTTGACACTTCCTCAAGGTATTTAAGAAAGGCCAATTCATTTTGGTCTTGCCACAGATCTGGTGAATAAGTAGAAAGAAATGATTCCTTCATGTCTGGATCTTCTTGCCCATTGGATGACAGTGGTAACTCCTGTATGTATACAGTGGCTACAAGACATTGACTCATCCGACTGGGAAATAAAAGCATCCTTTTTCCCTGTCTGGGTTTCATATTGAACTGTGGCCCACATTACTGCACAATGGGTCACGGGGATGCCACAGGGTCAGAAGGTTATGAACTGGAGCAAATTCTGCAAAGCAGAGCCAATGACCAACTGGGAAAATAACTTGAGTCACTGTGGGGAGAATTTAAATACAGAAAATAATCTTCGACGGTAAACCCCAGAGGGAAGGAACTGAGGAATCGTAAACCGAACTGATTGGCAAAAGAACTGACCGCATGGTCTGATGGCCAGGATTCCACCTGTCATATCTTGCGATCCTCCTGCATCCTTTGGGGATTGTGGATCACCTGCCAGATCCTCACCAACTTCAGGAATTCTGCCTTTTACCCAATGCCATTCCATCATGGACCTGCTCTGATTGGCTCCTTTCTTCTGCCCAGGGTGGATCCATCTTCTCTGCAGTTTTTAGATTAGAGTGGTGCTGGAAAAGCACAGCAGTTCAGGCAGCATCCGAGGAGCAGGAAAATCGACGTTTCGGGCAAAAGCCCTTCATCAGGAATCATCTTCTGTGCAGTTGATCCCTTCTGTTGTGGCACTCGTTATTTCAGAGGGCGACCAATTCACATATAGTCAGCTCCCACCAACAGCAGCTGAATGAGGGACTGAATCATCTGTGTTTCCCTTGTTTTGGCTGGGGAGGGAATGCCAACCATGAGTTTGGGAGACTGCCTTTGCTCTGCTCCTTGGAATCTTACGGGATAGAATCACAGACGTCAACAGCATGGAAAAAAACCCTTCAGCCCATGGTGTCCACACCAGCCATGTTTCTATTCTAATCCCACTTTCCAGCACACGGCCTGTAGCCCTGTACGTTTCAGGTGCTCACCTCAATACGTCTTCAATATGATAAGGGTTTCTGCCTTTACCACCCTTACACACAATGAGTTCCAGATTTCCACCAATCACTGGATGGAAAAATATCTTCCTTCCAAACCTGTGATCCTTAATTCTATGCCTTGGTTGTTGACCTCTCTATTACGGGGAAAAGTTTCTCGTGTCTACGCCCCTCAGGACTTTGCACACTTGAATCAGATGTCCCCCTCAGCCTTCTCTTCTCCAACGAAAAACTGAAACCCCCCACCCGCCCCCAGCATATCCAGTCTCTCTTCATAGCTGCATCTTGCTAACTCTGACAACATCCTATAAAACCATAAGCAATTAGGAGTAGGCCATTCAGCCCCCGCTCCAACATTTAATAGGAATACGGTTGATCCATTGATCCATTGATTCCCTGACTGAGCGAGAATCTATCTATCCTGGTGAATCTCCTCTGCGCCCTGGCCAGTGCAATGACATCCCTCTATAGTATGGTGACCAGAACTGCACACGGTACTCCCGCTGTGGCCCAACTAATATTACATACAGCTCCTGCACTATACAATTCGCATCCAATATAATGTTGCACTGCCTACTTAACTAAAAAAAAGCCAAGTTAAAAATCATACAATGCCAGGTTTATTCGGAGCGCTGTTCCCTGGTGGGTGGCACGGTGGCCCAGTGGTTAGCACTGCTGCCTCACAGCGCCAGAGACCTGGGTTCAATTCCCGCCTCAGGCGACTGACTGTGTGGAGTTTGCACGTTCTCCCCGTGTCTGCGTGGGTTTCCTCCGGGTGCTCCGGTTTCCTCACACAGTCCAAAGATGTGCAGGTCAGGTGAATTGGCCATGCTAAATTGCCCGTAGTGTTAGGTAAGGGGTAAATGTAGGGGTATGGGTGGGTTGCGCTTCGGCGGGTCGGTGTGGACTTGTTGGGCCGAAGGGCCTGTTTCCACACTGTAATCTAATCTCATCAGGTGTAACTAATTACCTGATGAAGGAACAGCGCTCCGAAAGCTAGTGCTTCCAAATAAACCTGTTGGACTATAACCTGGTGTCGTGTGATTTTTAACTTTGCCCACCCCAGTCCAACACCAGCTCCTCCACATCATAAAAAAAAGCAAGTTTCCCATATACTTTCTTCACTAAATTATCTACCTGTCCCTGTTGCTTTCAAGGGTCTGTAGACATGCATCCCAAGGTCCCTCTGATCCTCTGGACCACCTTGCCTTGGTACCCCTCCTAAAATGCATCATCTCGCCCTGTTCAGAATTAAAACCATTTACCATTTCTCAGCCCAGCTGACCAGCCCAACTATATGGTGCTGTCATCATCTCCATTCCTATGAGTGGGCTATCTCAGTGGCACTAAGGCTTACCCTCCGAAATAATGACTGTCACAAAAAAAAGGTTTGGCTGCAGAGAAGATGGATTCCATACTGGGTGAAGGAAAGGAGCCAATCAGAGCAGGTCCATGACAGAATGGCATTGGGTAAAATGCAGAATTCGGGAGGATGGTGAGGATCCGTCAGGAGATCCACAATCCCGGACGATCCAGGAAGAGTACAATGCAGAAAGACACTAGGGCACTACAGAATGAATTTGTAAGAGGTCCCACAGCACTGTTCAGAGAGTAGAGCAGTGAGTCCTCTATTACATAGAGTCATAGAGATGTACAGTATGGAAACAGACCCTTCGGTCCAACCCATCCATTCCGACCAGATATCCCAACCCAATCTAGTCCCACCTGCCAGCACCCAGACCATATCCCTCTAAACCCTTCCTACTCATATGCCCATCCAGATGCCTTTTAAATGCTGTAATTGTACCAGCCTCCACCACGTCCTCTGGCAGCTCATTCCATACACGTACCACCCTCTGTGTGAAAAAGTTGTCCCTTAGGTCCCTTTTATATCTTTCCCCTCTCACCGTAAACCTATGCCCTCTAGTTCTGGACTCCCCCACCCCAGGGAAAAGACTTTGTCTATTTATCCTAATCATGTCCCGCATGATTTTATAAACCTCTACAAGATCACCCCTGTAGCTCAAACCCTCCAACCCTGACAACATCCGTGTAAATCTTTTCTGAACCCTTTCAAGTTTCACAAGATCCTTCCAATAGGAAGGAGACCAGAATTGCATGCAATATTCCAACAGTGGCCTAACCAATGTCCTGTACATCTTCGCACAATATTCATCTCTCCATCAATGTTGCCTGGTGATTTGGTCATTCGCCACAATGCATTTTTTTGTGGGATCTTGCGGTGCACAAATTAGTCAATGTCTTTCTGACATTTCAAATAATTTCGGTGACTGAGAGACCCTCTGGGACGCCTGTATTTTCTCCGATGGAGTGTGTGTGTGGAAACCACAACAATGTGAACAGTGAGCACACAGGAGCTGTGTATTATTTCAATGGAGGAAGACCGAAGAGAGCTAGTGGACAGAGGGGATTTGGGAGTCTTCGAGCTTGAATCACAAAGAACTACCATCCAAGTCCGGCAGCTAATAGTTCATAAGGAATAGGAGCAGAATTAGGAGAAAGTGAGCACTGCAGAAGTCATTCCTGATGCCCCAAAACGTCGATTCTCCTGCTCCTCGGATGCTGCCTGACCTGCTGCGCTTTTCCAGCACCACACTTTCGACATAAGGAGCAGAATTAGGCCATTCGGCCCATCGAGTCTGCTCCGCCATTCGATCATGGCTGCGATGCTCCTCATCCCCATTTTCCTGCCTTCCCCATATCCCTTCAGCCCGTCACCAATTAAAAATCTGTCTGACTCCTCCTTAAATTTACTCACTGTCCCAGCATCCACCGCACTTTGGGGATAGTGAATTCCACAGATTCATAACCCTCTGGGAGGAGGAGTTTCTCCTCAACTCTGTTTTACATTTACTACCCCTTACCCTAAGACTCCTAGAATGCCCCACACCAGGGAGCATCCGCTCCATGTCTATTTTATCCACACCTTTTATTATCTTGAATACCTCAATTTGATCTCCCCTCATTCTTCTAACTTGCAGAGAGTAGAGGCCTAAACTGTTCAATCTCTCTTCATCCGACAACCCCCCTCAGCTCTGGGATCAATCTCGAGAACCTCCTCTGAATTGCCTCCATTGTCACTTCCACTTTCCTCAAATAAAGGGGACCAAAACTGTGCACAATACTCCAGGTGTAGTCTCACCAATGCCTTGTATAATTGCAACCATACTTCCTTACCTTTATATTCTATTCCTTTAGCTATAAAAACCATTTGCCTTCTTTATTATCTGCTGTACCTGCATGCTAGCTTTCTGTGACTCATGAATGAGTACACCTAGATCCCTCTGCAACAGAGCACCCCAAAGTCTCTCCCCATTAAGGTCACCTTCCCAGACCCATTCTCCTACTTGATTACTCTACATTTACCCCTGACTAATGTACTTTAAATATATGCCCCTGAACACTATTGGACAATCTGGCGCAGCCAGTTCACCGAACCTGCACATCTTTGGATTGTGGGAGGAAACCCATGCAGACACAGGGAGAATATGCAAACTCCACGCAGACAGTCGCCCAAGGCTGGCATTGAACCTGAGTCCCTGGCGCTGATAAGGCAGGAGCGCTAACCACTGAGCCACTGCGCCACCCCAGGTTGCTTCTCCCTGTGGGTCAATCGATAACCAAAGGGCATCACCTCAGGATAAGGAGTCACACACTGAAGACAGGGATGAGGAGGACTGTATTCTCTCAGCGGGTATTGAATCTTTGCACTGTTTTCATACAGAAGGTTGTTAGTCTGCTATATATTCAATATATTCAAGGCTGAGATAGACAGAGGCAAGGAAGGGGTGGCACAATGGTGCAGTGGTTAGCCCTGCTGCCTCACAGCACCTGGGACCTGGGTTCAATCCCAGCCTTGGGTGACTGTCTATGTGGAGTTTGTACATTCTCCCCGTGTGGGTTTCCTCCGGATGCTCCAGTTTCCTCCCACAGTCCAAAGATATGTAGGGTCAGATGGATTGGCCATGCTAAGTTGCCCACAGTGTTCAGGGATGTGTAGGCTTGGTGCATTAGTCAGGGGCAAATTGTAGAATAATAAAATCGGGGAATGGGTCAGGATGACTGACTCTTTGGAGGGTCAGTGTGGACTTGTTGGGCCGAAGGGGCCTGTTTCCATACTGTAGGGAATCTAATCAGGAAGGGAACTGAGGGCAATGGGGAAAAGGTAGGCAAGTGGAGTTGAGGATTATCAGATCAGCCATGGTATCACTGAATGATGGAGCAGACTCAATGGGCTGAATGGCCTGCTTTTCCCTATGGGTTTAAATGGAGAAGGGGTGACATGAAGACATTTACTGTTTTTGAATCCCCCAGTTGAGGAGATGGAGTTTTTGCTGATGTCTTGTCTCTGCTGGGTGGGAGACACAGCGCCGGGGTGGGGGTCTCACTGTCCTGTCATGGTTAGTTAGCGAAGTGCTTTACATGATAAGTAATTCCCCAGAACAGAGATCAGCGATGGGGGGTAGGAGGGGGAAGCAGGATATAGGATCTGTCAGGCTCGACAGCAAGGTCTGTTATTGTAACAGCTGGGGGGGTTAGCAGCTCTGACAGTGAAGGAGAGTAAAATTGATGTCTCTCTGAAACCCTGGGGGAGCACTTACTGACAGAGTGATGTCAGGCTCTGTTTGTATTGAAGTTCAAGATCAGGGCACAGTGCAAAAGGCAAGGCTCCTGGTGTCTGGGGGAGTGTAAAGGAAAGATGAAGGGAGGTGAGCACAGTCGGAGCTGTGCAAAGCACCTGTAAACTAGTGTGCCCCATCCTGACTCCCATCAGCTGATGTGACCCAGTCACTCTCACATAAACGAACGTACACTCACGCTGAAACATCAAACTAGCAAAGCACGTTCGTGCCTTCTCAGATTGTCTTTCTCATTTTCCACACGGAGTCTCTGAGCAGCACCTTCATTCCTCACTCACACCATCATACGCTCATACCTTCCCCACCCTGCTAGGTGGTCATGCCCCGTGGGAATGCCACACTGTCAGAGGTGCTGCCTTTCTAATGGGACATTAAACAGAGGACCCTCTCCCGGAGAGGTGAACGATCCCACTAATGACAAGCAAGGGAGTTGTTCCTGCCTCTCCATCAATGTTCATTCTCCCCCCCACTGTCATCACTGAGAGACAGGTCATCCGTTCATTATCATGCCACGTTTAGATTACTTACAGTGTGGAAACAGGCCCTTCGGCCCAACAAGTCTACACCGACCCACCCACCCAGACCCATTCCCCTACATTTACCCCTGCACTTAACACTACGGGCAATTTAGCATGGCCAATTCACCGAACCTGCACATTTCTATTTTGGACTGTGGGAGGAAACCGGAGCACCCGGAGGAAACCCACGCAGACTCAGGGCGAATGTGCAAACTCCACACAGTCAGTCGCCTGAGGCGGGAATTGAACCCGGGTCTCTGGCGCTGTGAAGCAGCAGTGCTAACCACTGTGCCACCGGGTTTCTTTTCCTTTGTGTGGGATCTTGCTGTACATATTTGCAACATGGCAGCCAGAGACTGCACTTCATTGAAGGTCTCCATTCCCTGTGAGAAGGACTTTGGGGATGTCCAGCGGTCAGACACGAGTACAGAGTTAGGTGGTCAATCCGAGGGAGCTCATGAAATTACCAGAGTCATCGAGTCATACAGCATAAAAACAGTCCCTTCAGACAAAACTAACCGAGTCTCCCAAACCAAACCAGGTCTACCTGCCCATGCCCTTTCCATCCCTCCAAACACCCCCACTTCCCCCATTCCAAATGTGCCCCAAATGTTGCAACTGTACCCACATCCACCAACTCCCTTGGCAGCTTAACCTACTCAAGAACCATGCTGTGCACAAAATAGTTGCTCCCCTTCCCCCCGCCCCCCCAGGTTCCCCCCAAAATCCTTTCCTCCATATCCCAAATATATGCCCCCTCCCCCAGTTTTGAGCTGCCCCAATGCCAGGAGCTACCATTTGATTATTGTGGACTGTCAGGAAAGAAACCAAACTGGGTCACTAATGTCCTTTAGGGAAGGAAACCGCCAAGGCCCAGCCTCCATGTGACTCCAGACCCGCAGCAACGTGGTTGACTCTCAACTGCCCTCTGAAATGGCCGAGCATGACATTCAGTTCAAAGGCAATGGGGGACAGGCAATAAATGCTGGCCAGCGAGCAACGCCCACATCCCATGCGTGAAGAAGACAAAAGTAAAATAGTCCCCAGCAAACCTTTTCTGAACCCTGTCCAATCGAACCACATCCCTCCCACAGCAGGGCACCCAGAACAATATACACGACTCCAGGAGAGGACTCGCCAATGCCCTGCACTATCTCACCACGATGCCCCAATTCCCACACTCAATGGTCAATTGAGTTTAGTGGGGAACAGGACTGGGTCGGTGATAGGCTGTCATTGCAAATTCTGCTAAGGAAGTAAGGTAAGGGGACGGAAGCATCAAAGAAATTTAGAAGCAACATACTCTCCCTCATTGGGTGCACGTGTAACTCAATGGCCACCCATCAATAGGAAGGATGTTATTAAATTGAAGAGAAGAGATTTACCAGGATGTTGCCAGGACAGAATGGTTTGGGTTGTAAGGAGAGGCTGGATAGGCTGGGAATTTTTGTCCCTGGAGCGTTGGAAATTGAGCGGTGAACTTATCGAGGTTTATAAAACCTTGAGGGGCATGGATAAGGTGAATCACAAAGCCTGTTCCCCAGGGTAAGGGAATTCGAAACTAGAGGGCATAAGTTTAAGGTGAAAGGGGAAAGATTTATAAGGGACTTAAGGGGCAACATTTTCACACAGAGGGTTTTGTCTGTGTGTGTGTGTGTAACAAACTGCCAGAGGAAGTTGCAGATGCAGGTACAGTTACAATGTTTAAAAGACATTCAGACAGGGTCAGGGATGGGAAAGGTTTAAAGGGATATGGGCCAAATGCTGGCAAATGGGCTTAGTTTAGTTTGGGAAGCCTGATCTGTACAGGCGAGTCAGACCGAAGGGTCTGTTTCCGTGCTGGATGACTCGCTGATTGTGTCGCAGTTTGTAGACAGCCAATGTGAGCAAACTGACGGACTTGTCAATATTTAACCGCAGCATGCTGCACTCGGCATATTTTTGCTGTCAGAGAGGTGAGGATCCATCATTTGTGAAGTGGGGGTCTCCCTAAAAACTTCGAAAAAGATTCTCAGAAGAGCTTCATGTAAGCAATTTGATGGGCTGGGAAAGGTTGGTTGAAACATGCACAGAAAGAGGTTTTTATTGCATCACTAATGAGCTCTGTAACAGATTTGTGGTCTTCTCTGTATCACACTTGTCCTGCTAACCACAACCCAGATTTTAAAATGACTACTGCTGCTGTTAATGCTGCACTCTGCCGTCCAGCCCACACTGTAATTAAAGGCTTCCTTCTGACACTGTGGCTCCGCAGCGGGATCCAAGAGAGATGCAATAAACCTCTTCTCTTGTTTACAGTCACAGCAAGGCTCAATGCTTGCCCTGCTGCTTGGAAATACATTTTGAGCACTTTTATTTTAAATGGGAAGGTCGGAACGTGGTCTTAATGTCACTGGCCCAGCATCCCAGCTTAATGCTTTGGGAGTTGGGTTCACAGTAGATGATTAAATCTGAATTCAATAAAAATCTGGAATTAAGAAAAGATAAACAAGCTGCTGGTGACCATAAAACCACCTTCTAAGTGCCCCTCTGCTTCACGAGTGCCCTCTGAGGGAGGCAGTTATACCTGGCCTGTCCTGTATGTAGCCCCAGACCTGTGAAAGAATGATAGGTTCTCAACTGCACTTTCAAATGGCCAAGTACGTCACTCAGCGCAAGGTACAATAAATGCTGGCCCAGCCCGTGGTGCCTGCGTCCCGTGAAAGAATTCATCTTTCAAACAAAAAGGCAGTTTCGAGGCTAGGGATTCTGCAATGAATTACTCACTTTCCCAAAATCAAGTCAGGAGGGTGATGGAGTACTCCCCACTTGCCTGGATGGGGGCAGCCCCAACAACACTCAAGAAGCTTGACACCATCCAGGACAAAGCAGCCCACTCGATTGGCTGCATCCACAAACATCCACTCCCTCCACCACCGACGCTCAGTAACAGCAGTGTGTACTATCTACAAGATGCACTGCAGGAATTCACCAAAGATCCTCAGGCAGCACCTTCCAAACCCACAACCACTTCCATCTCGGACAAGGGCAGCAGGTACATGGGAACACCACCCTCCACAAGTTCCCCTCCCAGCCACTCACCACCCTGACTTGGAAATATATCACCGTTCCTTCAGTGTCACTGGGTCAAAATCCTTCCTCAGGGCATTGTGGGTCAACCCACATCACATGGACTGCAGCGGTTCATGAAGGCAGCTCACCCCCACCTTCTCGAGTACCATTAACTCTAGCCTTACCAATATTGCGCACATCCTAATAATGAATAAATTGAAAGAGGGGCAAAGGAAAGGCAGGTTTTTAGAGGGATAGGCATGTAAAGGAATAGAAGTTTGGCAAGGTAGTGTGCAGAGGGGTATTGGTCTAAAGCAGACAAGCAGTTCATTGGAGTTGGAGATGTAAGTTGTCTTTAGGGTAGAACCCATTAGTTATTGTGATCTGATGTGCACATCATTCACGTAATTGTATGCAAAGGGTTCCCAAGGCAACCTGAGGGACACACATCCACTCCATGTGCTGCTACTGAATGTTGGACCATTACTGAGTTAATTCTCCTTCTCTCTCTCTCTCTCTCTCTCTCTCTCTCCCGTTAAATAAAAACTGCCTTCGCTCCTTGGCAAATGCTTCCTCCTGTGGGGAGGCAGGGGTGGTGAGAGAGAAACACTTTCAAACCTGTCGCCTAACAATACACAGGGATTCAGTCGCACTCCTCGGAGGGCAATCTGTGCTCTGAGGCAACCGTGTGTGAAAAACCTCTCTGTGTTTCTCACAACTCCTTGACAATTAATTAACACAGCAGAACTGATTAAGTGCAGATGACGAGAAGCAGCTTATACTATTTATTATGGAGACTTAATGACATTTGTTGGAACCTGGCATTCCTAACCAACAGCTTGCCTGCACAAGAAGGCACTTATTTGACATTCCTTGTTACCTCCTCTCTGCTCTCCTCACGGGATAATAAAGACCCAGTGGTAACATGGGTCACTGCAGTCACTGATCTGGGTCACTACTTTCAGGAGACCAGGGTCCAGCTTTGCATTTGAGTTAAATTGGTTCTGTACCCTACACAAAACCTTCAAGCTTCTGTTCGTACATCCAGACTCAGCTGCCTGCTATATATTTCCATATTTTTTTCATTTTATTCGAGCAAGGGATGTGGGTGCTGTTGGAAAGGCTGATCTTTCTTGTCCATCCCTAACTGCTGTTCAGCTCAGGGTTTCGGCAGGGCCAGTTCAGCTAAGAGTGGGTCTGGAGTCACATGCTGGCCAGACCAAGTAAGGACGGCAGATTTCCCTCCCTAAAGGTCAAATGGGTTCTTCGGACAATCCAGGTGGCTCAGTGGTTAGCCCTGCTGCCTCACAACACCACCAACGCAGGCTCGAAGGGCCGAATGGCCTCCTCCTGCTCCTATCTCCTATATTTCTCGGGCGACCGCTTGTGTGGAGTTTGCAAGTTCTCCCTCTGCTTGCGTGGGTTTCCTCCAGGTGCTCCGGTTTACCTCCCACAGTTTGGAGATGTGCAGGTTAGATTGATTGGCCATGCTAAATTGCCCATAGTGTCCAGAGATGTGTAGGCTAGATGTATTAGCCGTGGGAAATGCAGGGTTACAGGGATGGGGTGGGTCTGGGTGGGTTGCTCTTCAGCAGGTTTGTGTGAACTTGATGGACTTGTCAGGACTTCCACACCGTAGGGATTATATGACAGTAGTTCCTTTTAGTCTAGGTTTTAATTCCAGAATTTCTGTTTTCTCATTTCAAATTTTAATCATGGGTGATCTGAAGCCATCTCCCAGAATATTAGCCAGAGGCTTCTGCATTTACTACTCAGGGCATCACCACCATGTCACCATTGCCTAGCTGGTCACTCACACCCACGGATACAGGGTTCTGTGCTAGAAATGCATTTTACTCACAGTGTTATGAAATTGTAAACTCCAGGATTGTAACTCTCCCAGCAGTTTGTTTACTTTTCCCGGAGTCTACCCCCAGGCATCACCAGTGGAGCATTGTGAGCATGGATGGTACACAGACTGACCGAACCAAAAACATAAACCCAACACTCTCTCTATCCCAACATACTGTTCCCCTGAACACAACGTTGGCTGTATCTACAGTGAATCCCTGCTAAACAAATCCCTGATTTAAAACCCTGCATGATTCCCTCTTGCTCCTTATCTCTACATTCTCTTCCCATCCCCACCCTCTGTCCCCGCTCAGAGATTTAAATCATCACATCACTCTTCAAAAGCACTCAGTTGGCTGTAAACTGCACTGAAACATCCTGTACTCATGCAAAGAGTGGAGGAAACACACAAAAAAAAACAATTCACAGGCATCACTGGCTAGGCAAGCACTTATCCCAGGTAAGGATGGCAGTTTCCTTCCCTAAAGAGCATGACTGGACCAGATGGGTTTTTCTGAGAATGGTTCAATATTTATCATTAGACTCACATTTCCAGATTATCATTGAATTTCCCCACCAGCTGCCATGGCAGGATTCAAATCCAGGACCGCAGAGCATTAGTTGAGTCATTAACACTAACAGCCCAGTGATAACACCACTCGGCCATCACCTGCCCTTGTGACAGACTCCTGCTCATCATCTACTACAGCTCCACCTTCAACACCCATTAACCCCTCCAGAGTGATCTTTAAAACTCTGAGACCGAGGCCTTGGCTCTGCCCTCTGTGGATCCTCAGCTTCCCGACCCAGAGACTGCAATCAGTGAGCTCAGGGAACTACATCCACTCCACAGTAACCCTCAACACTGCAGCCCCTCACTGTACTCCCTGTACACCCACAACTGTGTAGCCAATTCCTAACAAACAGCATCTACAGGTTCGCTGACAACAAACACCGTGATAGGACGGATATTGAACAATGACAAGTCAGAATACAGAATGGAGATAGAGGGCTTGGTGTGGTGGTGCAATGAGAACAACCTTTCCCTCAACGTCGGCAAAACTAAAGAACTGATCATTGGGTTCAGGAAGCAAGGAGGAGAACACACCCCCATCTACATCAACGGAGCTGAGGGTGAGAGGGTGGAGAGTGTCAAGTTCCTCGGAGTGACAATAACCGACAGCCTGTCCTGGCCTTCCCAGGTAGATGTGATGGTGAAGAGGCACAACAACACCTCTTCTTCCTCAGGCACCTCAGGAAATTCAGCACGCCCATAAGGGCCCTCACCGACTTCTACAGATACACCATTGAGACCATACTGTCCGGGTGTATATCGGCCTGGTACGGTAACTGCTCTGTCCAGGACCATAGGAAACTACAGAAGGTGGTGTGCACAGCCCAGACCATCACGGAAGCCAACCTTCCCTCCATGGGCTCCATTTACATGGCTCACTGCCGCGGAAACTCTGCCACCATCATCAAAGACCCCTCCCACCCCGTAATGATCTCCTACAACCGCTTCCATCAGGCAGGAGGTACAGAAACCTGAATACACACACACACACACACACACACACGCACCAGCAGGTTTAGGAACAGCTTCTTCCCTGCCGTTATTAGACTGATGAATGGAGTCTCTAGCCTCCAGTAATGCTGATCTCTCTTGTACACCCTGTGCAATGCAACCTGTATGCCTCTGTCTAAATCTTTTGATCTCTACATCTAGATACAATGATCTGCCAATACTGGTCGTAAATAAAGATTTTGACTATACTTCAGGACACATGACAAAAAAATCAATAAAATAGAGCCTTCCTGCCTAATACCACTTTCCAGATCTTGGTTTACAGTTTGGGAAGCTAGAGCACATTGTGCGTAGTCCTCACCTTCTCCCACTTTGTGAGTCTCCAAGCGATGAGGGTATCTGCTGCTTTCACCCGTTCAGGCAATGAGTTCCTGATTCCCCCCCCTCTCACCTTACATTCTGGGAGAAAATATTACTCAACTGTCCGTAATCTTTGCTCTAAAGCATTAAATCTGGTCTTGAGCACTGTTCTCGGAGCAATGGGGTGGAATGAGATTCATACACATCTGTCACTAATAAGGAAGAAGGCTGTAGTCTGGAATGATGATGTGCGCGGAGAGGTCTGACACACTACACTAGAGAATTGCATTTGATAGCACAGTACGTGCCAATGTAATTAAGGAGATGTTGCAGGTTATAAAGAGTTGAAGACCATTACTTAGAGATAACAAGAAAGCAGTCTCAGAGCCTGTGCAGACATTCAGAGCCTGAGATAATACAGATAATAAATGGTGTTTCAATCAGCAGGTAAATGTATTGGTTTCAGATGAACTGAATTGAATTGAATTAGGTTTATTGTCACATATACTCACATGAATACAGTGAAACATTTATAAGTCACCACTTATAGCACCATCTTAGGTACCTAGGCATGGTTTCTTCAGTACACATTTATAGGGACAAAAAATACAGAAATAAAATGTCCAGATCAACAGTTCTTCTAACCCAGTCCACGCTAGCATCTAGACTTCAGTCTGCACTGGGCTTCAACTCAAAAACACACCGGGCTGCAAGATAATACAAATGGGTCCTCCCCACCCACTCTGACCAACACCCTCATAATTTCAATTCAATCTTCCCTCAGCCATTCAAGGAAATCTGCCGTCCTTACCTGGTCTGACCGACATGTGACTCCGGACCCACAGCGATGTTATTGACTTTCAACTGCCCTCTGAAAGGGCAGCTACGGATGGGTGATTAATGCTGGCCAGCCAGCAACACCCATATCCCAAGAGTGAATACACCAAAAGCCCCCTCTGTCGTAAAGGAATCCAACCTTTCCTCACTGCGAACATTTCCCATTGCCGGCAACTCCCTTGTAAATTCCATTTCCACTCTCTCACCAGTTGTCCACAAAAATATCTTCATTTCAGATCCCAGCTCTCCTCCAGTTCCACGCTTTATCGTAACCTACTGTGTGCAATTCTGGTCTCCCTCCTACACGAAGGGTGTTATGAAACTTAAAAGGGTTCAGAAAAGATTTATCAGGATGTTGCCAGGATTGGAGGATTTGAGCTGTAGGGAGAGGCTGAACAGGCTGGAGCTGTTTTCCCTGGAGTGTCGGAGGCTGAGGGGTGACCTTATAGAGGTTTATAAGATCAGTAGGACATGGATAGGGTAAATAGACAATGTCTTTTCCCTAGAGGGCATAGGTTTAGGGTGAGAGGGGAAAGAGTTAAAAGGGAACCAAGGGGCAACTTTTTCATGCAGAGGGTGGTACGTGTGTGGAATGAGCTGCCAGAGGATGTGGTGGAGGCTGGTGCAATTGCAACATTTAAGAGGCATTTGGATAGGTATATGAATAGGAAGGGTTTGGAGGGATATGGACCAGGGGTAGGCAAATGGGACTAGATTTATTTAGGATATCTGGTCAGCATGGACAAGTGGATGAAAGGGTCTGATTCTGTGCTGTCCATCTCTATGACTCGAGAGTGTGGTGCTGGAAAAGCACAGCCGGTCAAGCCGCATCCAAGGAGCAGAAAAATCGACGCTCCGGGTGTGAGCCCTTCATCAGGAATGAGCCCTTCTGTCTGAAATGTCGATCCTCCTGCTCCTTGGATGCTGCCTGACCTGCTGTGCTTTTCCAGCAACACTGACATTTTCGACTCTGACTCTCCAGCATCTGCAGTCCTCCCTTTCTGCTGTGACTCTATGGCTGGATGACTCAGTTTCCTTCACCTCTTCATTGGTAGCTATACCTTCAGTTGCCAGGACCCTGGTCTCCAGAATTTGGTCAGATAAATGAGGAAAGTCAATAAGGAAAATAAGGAGCAAAATTCCAAAGGGAATTCAGGAAGTAAATGACCTGACAGGAATATATGCACAAGTCACTGAATAGGGCCGGGCAGGGTGAAAAAGTAAGTAATAAAGTTCACAGGACCATACGATTTATAAATAGAGTCATGGAATACAAAAGTAAGGAGATTGGAATGAAAAGGATTAAACATTGTTTCAATCACAATGGAGTAACTCAGGGCACCATGTTGGGACAGATGTGATGACCTTCAAGCAGTCATGTGATCATTCAAAATAAGAACAGCAGAAGGCCATTCTGCCCCTCTCCATCATTCAATAAGATCTCAGCTGACCTGAATGCGGTCTTAACTCCTTCAGGCCTATCATGGTTAATGGCATTGGGTGAAGGTGGTGGCATAGTGGTCTTATCACCATTTTAAACTATCAAGCGACCACTCTGGATGTGGGTTCAAATCCCACCTTGGGAGTGGGTAATGTTTTAATTTAATAAAAATATGGAATTAAAGTAGAATGCTAGCTTTTGTTGATTGTTGGGTCATGTAGAACATGGAACAGTACGGCAGAAATATGAGCACCACCGTAGTCAGGGGCGGTAGTGTGGGGGTAAAGAAAAAAGAGAAAACAAAACAGGAGGGTTAGCGTCTCTTCAGTTTGGGGCACTGACTCTGCGCTGGCTGGTGCTACAGTCACTCTGAGGGAGAGAAGAGGAGCTTCGTTGCCTCTTTCCCCCTTTTGTCTAGGGAAGGTAGTTGTTTCTGTTTTGTTTTATCGCACAGGAACAGGCCCTTCGGCCCATGATGTTGTACCGCACATGATGCCAAATGAAACTAATCCCCTTCTCCCTGCCTCATTCCTTGCATATACATCAAACTTACCTAAAAGTCCCTTTAATGTGTTCCCAACTCCTACTTTTACACTCTCTGTGTAAAAAACGTGCCCCTCACATCTCCTTTATATTTTCCCCCACTCACCTTAAATGTTTGCCCCCCCCCCCCATTTCAACTCTGAAGAAAAAGATTCTGATTGCCAATCCTATCAATGCATCTCATAATTTTCTCGACTTGTTGTTGTGTTTTATCTCCGATGATCACAAAGCCAGTCAACTTTCACCTTCATTTTAGCCTCTTGATTGGCTGCTCACTGTCAGATGTTTTCATTATCTCCGGAGAGGGAGTGTACAATGATTTACAAGACTGGTTCCACGGCTAGATTGGGGTTCAGGTAGCTCAGTTTGTCGTACAGCCAGGAAGGGCCACCTCCCACACCAGCTGAGGTCACTCTGCAGGTCCATCCTTCTCAAACCTACATCTGGCCTGTGAATCAGTGACCCTCGGGTTAACACAGCCCCCAGTTGTCGCTGTCCAATGAGAGCAGTCTGATCAGACCATGACGACTTTACCTATAGATTGGAAACATTGGGGGTCATTATGTTAAGAGAGTGGAAGGTTGAGAAGACACCTGACAGATGCTTGAACAGATTCAAGAACAGCTTCTTCCCTGCTGTTATTAAGCCGCTAATGGGCCTCTCAAACTTTAAATAACATTGATCTAAAGTATGTAAGTTAACTCACTGAGCTGGATGGGTGATGTCATTTCCGGTCTTTCAAGGGAAGGTAGATAGGATCTAAATGGATGTGTTTATTAATGGAGTTCTGGTTAGAATGCCATGCCTCTAAGAATCCCCGTCTTTGTTTCGCCTGTCCTAGGATGTGTGTGTTGTCCCAGTCAATGTGGTCTCCTTCTAATCGATTTAGATCCTATCTACCTTCCCTTGAAAGACCGGAAATGACATCACCCATCTTAAGAAACTAAGACCTATAAACAGAGAGGCAGGACATACACCCAGTACTTCACCGGAAACTCTCACTGATGATGTTACCTAGTCATGGTGACGAAAGGCCTGAAAACAAACCTTCCAGCTCAGCGAGCTAACTAACCCATTTATCATCAACCTGAGCTGCAAATCTTCTCAAAAATTGCTAACGTTGATCTTGATTTTGAGCACCTCCTGTGCAGAGTAACCTGAATGCCTCATGATCTGTACGTCCCGGTTTGCTAAGATCTGCCTGGACTGCTCGCAAAACACAACTCCCCACTGTACTAAGGTACATGTGACAACAATAGATCAAATCAAATCAAAATCACTGAACATATAGGAAGAAAATAAAATGTTTCCCAATTGGAAGGCGGGTTGAGAACCAAAGGGCATTATTGGATTGGTGACGTGATGAAAAATAATTTTGCACAGTGAGCAGTTAAGGTTGTCAAAGTGTGCAAAAGACAGACTCAATCATAGGTTTCGAAAGAAAATCAGATAATTATCTAAATGGAAAATATTTTCAGGCCTAAAGTGAAAGGCAGAGCTTCACCAGTTCTTGGGAGTTTTCTGCAGGGGATATTATGCTAAGGTTAAAGGGGACTCTGCAGATGTACTATGCTTGGATTTCCAGAAAGCATTTGAGCATGTGCCACATCAAAGGTTATTGTAGAGAATAGAAGCTGAGAGTGTAGGGGGTAATATATAAACATGGGCAAAGCTTGGCTGGCTGAAAGGAAAAGGAGACAAGCATAAATGATCTTTGTGATGAATGAAGTCACTCAGAGGCTGTGCTGGGGCCTCAATTTTCCACAGTTTACACCCGTAGATAAGGGGAGTGGGGCTAAATTCACAGACAACAGTACGAGAGGCTGGAGAGAATGTTGTGAAGAAGAAGCTGGAAGTCGCAGATGGAAATAGATAGCTGGAGTGGCTGGGCAAAAATCTGGGCGACAGAGCATTAATATGGGAAAATGTAAGGCTGTTCACTTTGGCAGGAACAATGAAAAAGCAGAATATTATTTAAACAGGGAACGACTGCAGAATTCAGAGGTGCAGAGGGATCTGGGTGTTCCAGTGAAAGAGACCGGAGCATGGTCCTATGCACTTACAGCACATAATTAAGAAAGCTAATGGGATGCTATCCTTTACTATAAGAGGAATTGAACAAAAAAAGATGTTACCCTTCAGATAGACAGAACATTGGTGAGGCTGTAAACGTATTGGTGGAGGTTTGAGAGGCGGCAGTTCCCAGATGAAGACCAGGGGATGAACAAGAAGTCTTATAGGAAAGGTTGGACAGAAAGGGTTTGATACCACAAAAGATTAGAAGACTGAGGGGTCAACTGGTTGAAGTGGTCCCCCGGCCTCAGTGTGGGATTGGAACTCCCAGTCTCAGTGTGGGAAAGGAACTCTGGGTCTCAGTGTGGGACTGGAACTCCGGGCCTCAGTACAGGACTGGAACTCCTGGTCTCAGTGTGGAACTGGAACACGCGGTGTCAGTGTGGGACTGGAACTCCCGGTCAAGTGTGGGACTGGAACTCCCTGACTCAGTGTGGGACTGGAACTCCCGGCCTCAGTGTGGGACTGGAACTTCCGGCCTCAGTGTGGGACTGGAACTCCCGGTCTCAGTGTGGGACTGGAACTCCCGGTCTCAGTGTGGGACTGGAATTCCCGGCCACAGTGTGGGACTGGAACTCCCGGTCACAGCTTTTGGACTGGAACTCCCGGTCTCAGTGTGGGACTGGAACTCACCGTCTCAGTGTGGGACTGGAACTCCCGGCCTCAGTGTGGCACTGGAATTCCCCCCCTCAGTGTGGGACTGAAACTCACGGCCTCAGTGTGGGACTGGAACTCCCGGTCTCAGTGTGGGACTGGAGCTCCTGGTCTCAGTGTGGGACTGGAACTCTAGGTCTCAGTGTGGGACTGGAACTCCAGGTGTCAGTATGGGACTGGAACTCTAGGTCTCAGTGTGGGACTGGAACTCCCGGTCTCAGAGTGGGACTGGAACTCCAGGTCTCAGTGTGGGACTGGAACTCCCGGTCTTAGTGTGGGACTGGAACTCAAGGTCTCTCGGTGTGGGACTGGAACTCCCGGTCTCAGTGTGGGACTGGAATTCCGGGTCACAGAGTTTGGAATGGAACTCCCGGTCTCAGTGTGGGACTGGAACTCCCGGCCTCAGTGTGGGATTGGAACTCCCGGTCTCACAGTGTGGGACTGGAACTCAAGGTCTCTCGGTGTGGGATGGTACTCCCGGTCTCAATGTGGGACTGGAACTCCCATCCTCAGTGTGGGACAGGAACACCCGGTCACAGTGTGGGACTAGAACTCCCGGTCTCTCAGTGTGGGACTGGAACACCCAGCCTCATTGTGGGACTGGAACTCCCATCCTCAGTGTGGGACTGGAACTCCTGGTCACAGTGTGGGACTGGAACTCCCATCCTCAGTGTGGGACTGGAACTCCCGGCCTCATTGTGGGACTGGAACTCCCATCCTCAGTGTGGGACTGGAACTCCCGGTCACAGTGTGGGACTGGAACTCCCATCCTCAGTGTGGGACTGGAACTCCCGGTCTCTCAGTGTGGGATTGGAACTCCCGGTTTCATTGTGGGACTGGAATTCCCAGTCTCAGAGTGGGACTGGAACTCCCGGTCTCAGGGTGGGACTGGAACTCCCAGTCTCAGTGTTGGACTGGAATACCCTGTCTCAGTGTGGGACTGGAACTCCCAGTCAAGTGTGGGACTGGAACTCCCGGCCTCAGTGTGGGACTGGAACTCCCGGTCTCAGTGTGGGACTGGAACTCCCGGTCTCAGTGTGGGACTGGAATTCCCGGCCACAGTGTGGGACTGGAACTCCCGGTCACAGCTTTTGGACTGGAACTCCCGGTCTCAGTGTGCGACTGGAACTCACCGTCTCAGTGTGGGACTGGAACTCCCGGCCTCAGTGTGGCACTGGAATTCCCGGTCTCAGTGTGGGACTGAAACTCCCGGTCTCAGTGTCGTACTGGAACTCCCGGTCTCAGTGTGGGACTGGAACTCCCGGTCTCAGTGTGGGACTGGAACTCCCGGCCTCAGAGTGGGACTGGAACTCTTGGTCTCAGTGTGGGACTGGAATTCCCGGCATTAGTGTGCGACTGGAACTCCCGGTCACAGCGTTTGGACTGGAACTCCGGGTCTCAGTGTGGCACTGGAACTCCCGGTCTCAGTGTGGGACTTTAACATCCGGAGTCAGTGTTGGACTGGAACTCCTGGTCTCAGTGTGGGACTGGAACTCCCGGTCTCAGTGTGTGACTGGAACTCCCGGCCTCAATGTGGGACTGGAACTCCCGGTCTCAGTGTGGGACTGGAACTCCCGGTCCCAGTGTGGGACTGAAACTCGCGGTCTCAGTGTGGGACTGGAACTCCCGGTCTCAGTGTGGGACTGGAACTCCCAGTCTCTGTGTTGGACTGGAATTCCCTGTCTCAGTGTGGGACTGGAACTCCCGGTCCCAGTGTGGGAATGGAACTCCCAGTCTCTGTGTGGGACTGGAATTCCCGGTCACAGCGTTTGGACTGGAACTCCTGGTCTCAGTGTGGCACTGGAACTCCTGGTCTCAGTGTGGGACTTTAACATCCCGAGTCAGTGTTGGACTGGAACTCCTGGTCTGAGTGTGGCACTGGAACTCACGGTCTCAGTGTGGGACTTTAACATCCGGAGTCAGTGTTGGACTGGAACTCCTGGTCTCAGTGTGGGACTGGAAATCCCATATTCAGTGTGGGACTGGACCTCCAGGTCTCAGTGTGGGACTGGAACTCCCGGTCTCAGTATGGGACTGGACCTCCCGGTCTCAGTGTGGGACTGGACCTCCCGGTCTCAGTGTGGGACTGGAACCTCCGGTCTCAGTGTGGGACTGGAAGTCCCGGCCTCAGTGTGGGACTGGAACTCCCGGCCTCAGTCTGGGATGGAACTCCCATCCTCAGTGTGGGACTGCTACTCCCGGTCACAGTGTGTGACTGGAATTCCCGTTCACAGCGTTTGGACTGGAATTCCCGGTCTCTGTGTGGGACTGGAACTCCCGGCATCAGTGTGGGACTGGAACTCACGGCCTCAGTGTGGGACTGAAACTCCCGGGCTCAGTGTGGGACTGGAACTCACCGTCTCATTTGGGACTGGAACTCCTGCTCTCAGTGTGGGACTGGAACTCCCGGCCTCAGTGTGGGACTGGAACTCCCGGTCTCAGTGTGGGACTGGAACTCCCGGTCTCAGTGTGGGACTGGAATTCCCGGCCACAGTGTGGGACTGGAACTCCCGGTCACAGCGTTTGGACTGGAACTCCCGGTCTCAGTGTGGCACTGAAACTCCCGGTCTCAGTGTGGGACTGGAACTCCCGGTCTCTGTGTTGGACTGGAATTCCCTGTCTCAGTGTGGGACTGGATCTCCCGGTCTCAGTGTGGGAATGGAACTCCCGGTCTCAGTGTGGGACTGAAACTCCCGGTCTCAGTGTGGGACTGGAACTCCCGGCCTCAGTGTGGGACTGAAACTCCCGATCTCAGTGTGGGACTGGAACTCACCGTCTCAGTCTGGGACTGGAACTCCCGGCCTCAGTGTGGGACTGGAACTCCCGGTCTCAGTGTGGGACTGGAACTCACCGTCTCAGTGTGGGACTGGAACTCCCGGCCTCAGTGTGGCACTGGAATTCCCGGCCTCAGTGTGGGACTGAAACTCCCGGTCTCAGTGTCGTACTGGAACTCCCGGTCTCTGTGTGGGACTGGAACTCCCGGTCTCAGTGTGGGACTGAACTCCCGGCCTCAGAGTGCGACTGGAACTCCCGGTCACAGCGTTTGGACTGGAACTCCCGGTCTCAGTGTGGCACTGGAACTCCCGGTCTCAGTGTGGGACTTTAACATCCCGAGTCAGTGTTGGACTGGAACTCCTGGTCTCAGTGTGGCACTGGAACTCACGGTCTCAGTGTGGGACTTTAACATCCGGAGTCAGTGTTGGACTGGATCTCCTGGTCTCAGTGTGGGACTGGAACACCCGGTCTCAGTGTGTGACTGGAACTCCCGGCCTCAGTGTGGGACTGGAACTCCCGGTCTCAGTGTGGGACTGGAACTCCCGGTCTCAGTGTGGGACTGGAACTCCCTGTCACAGCGTTTGGACTGGAACTCCCGGTCTCAGTGTGGGACTGGAAATCCCATATTCAGTGTGGGACTGGAACTCCCGGCCTCAGTGAGGGACTGGAACTCCCGGCCTCAGTGTGGAACTGGAACTCCCGGTCTCAGTGTGGGACTGGAACTCCCGGTCTCAATGTGGGACTGGAACCCCCGGCCTCAGTGTGGGTCTGGTTCTCCCATCCTCAGTGTGGGACTGGAACTCTCGGTCTCAGTGTGGGAGTGGAACTCCCTGTCACAGTGTGGGACTGGAACTCCCGGTCACAGCTTTTGGACTGGAACTCCCGGTCTCAGTGTGGGACTGGAACTCACCGTCTCAGTGTGGGACTTTAACATCCGGAGTCAGTGTTGGACTGGAACTCACCGTCTCATTTGGGACTGGAACTCCTGCTCTCAGTGTGGGACTGGAACTCCCGGCCTCAGTGTGGGACTGGAACTCCCGGTCTCAGTGTGGGACTGGAATTCCCGGCCACAGTGTGGGACTGGAACCTCCGGTCACAGCGTTTGGACTGGAACTCCCGGTCTCAGTGTGGCACTGAAACTCCCGTTCTCAGTGTGGGACTGGAACTCCCAGTCTCAGTGTGGGACTGGAACTCCCAGTCTCTGTGTTGGACTGGAATTCCCTGTCTCAGTGTGGGACTGGATCTCCCGGTCTCAGTGTGGGAATGGAACTCCCGGTGTCAGTGTGGGACTGAAACTCCCGGTCTCAGTGTGGGACTGGAACTCCCGGCCTCAGTGTGGGACTGAAACTCCCGATCTCAGTGTGGGACTGGAACTCACCGTCTCAGTGTGGGACTGGAACTCACGGCCTCAGTGTGGGACTGAAACTCGCGGTCTCAGTGTGGGACTGGAACTCACCGTCTCATTTGGCACTGGAACTCCTGCTCTCAGTGTGGGACTGGAACTCCCGGCCTCAGTGTGGGACTGGAACTCCCGGTCTCAGTGTGGGACTGGAACTCCCGGTCTCAGTGTGGGACTGGAATTCCCGGCCACAATGTGGGACTGGAACTCCCGGTCACAGCGTTTGGACTGGAACTCCCGTTCTCAGTGTGGCACTGAAACTCCCGGTCTCAGTGTGGGACTGGAACTCCCGGTCTCAGTGTGGGACTGGAACTCCCAGTCTCTGTGTTGGACTGGAATTCCCTGTCTCAGTGTGGGACTGGATCTCCCGGTCTCAGTGTGGGAATGGAACTCACCGTCTCAGTGTGGGACTGGAACTCCCAGCCTCAGTGTGGGACTGGAACTCCCGGTCTCAGTGTGGGACTGGAACTCCGGCCTCAGTGTGGGACTGGAACTCCCGGTCTCAGTGTGGGACTGGAACTCCCGGTCTCAGTGTGGGACTGGAATTCCCGGCCACAGTGTGGGACTGGAACTCCCGGTCACAGCTTTTGGACTGGAACTCCCGGTCTCAGTGTGGGACTGGAACTCACCGTCTCAGTGTGGGACTGGAACTCCCGGCCTCAGTGTGGCACTGGAATTCCCGGCCTCAGTGTGGGACTGAAACTCCCGGTCTCAGTGTCGTACTGGAACTCCCGGTCTCAGTGTGGGACTGGAACTCCCGGTCTCAGTGTGGGACTGGAACTCCCGGCCTCAGAGTGGGACTGGAACTCCCGGTCTCAGTGTGGGACTGGAATTCCCGGCCTTAGTGTGCGACTGGAACTCCCGGTCACAGCGTTTGGACTGGAACTCCCGGTCTCAGTGTGGCACTGGAACTCCAGGTCTCAGTGTGGGACTTTAACATCCCGAGTCAGTGTTGGACTGGAACTCCTGGTCTCAGTGTGGCACTAGAACTCACGGTCTCAGTGTGGGACTTTCACATCCGGAGTCAGTGTTGGACTGGAACTCCTGGTCTCAGTGTGGGACTGGAACTCCCGGTCTCAGTGTGTGACTGGAACTCCTGGCCTCAGTGTGGAACTGGAACTCCCGGTCTCACTGTGGGACTGGAACTCCCGGTCTCAGTGTTGGACTGGAACTCCTGGTCTCAGTGTGGCACTGGAACTCCCGGTCTCAGTGTGGGACTTTAACATCCGGAGTCAGTGTTGGACTGGAACTCCTGGTCTCAGTGTGGGACTGGAAATCCCATATTCAGTGTGGGACTGGAACTCCCGGTCTCAGTGTGGGACTGGACCTCCAGGTCTCAGTGTGGGACTGGACCTCCCGGTCTCAGTATGGGACTGGACCTCCCGGTCTCAGTGTGGGACTGGACCTCCCGGTCTCAGTGTGGGACTGGAACTTCCGGTCTCAGTGTGGGACTGGAACTCCCGGCCTCAGTGTGGGACTGGAACTCCCGGCCTCAGTCTGGGACTGGAACTCCCATCCTCAGTGTGGGACTGCTACTCCCGGTCACAGTGTGGGACTGGAATTCCCGTTCACAGCGTTTGGACTGGAATTCCCGGTCTCTGTGTGGGACTGGAACTCCCGGCCTCAGTGTGGGACTGGAACTCACGGCCTCAGTGTGGGACTGAAACTCCCGGTCTCGGTGTGGGACTGGAACTCACCGTCTCATTTGGGACTGGAACTCCCGGTCTCAGTGTGGGACTGGAATTCCCGGCCACAGTGTGGGACTGGAACTCCCGGTCTCAGTGTGGGACTGGAACTCCCGGTCTCAGTGTGGGACTGGAACTCCCGGCCTCAGTGTGGGACTGGAACTCCCGGTCTCAGTGTGGGACTGGAACTCCCGGTCTCAGTGTGGGACTGGAATTCCCGGCCACAGTGTGGGATTGGAACTCCCGGTCACAGCGTTTGGTCTGGAACTCCCGGTCTCAGTGTGGCACTGGAACTCCCTGTCACAGCGTTTGGACTGGAATTCCCTGTCTCAGTGTGGGACTGGATCTCCCGGTCTCAGTGTGGGAATGGAACTCCCGGTCTCAGTGTGGGACTGAAACTCCCGGTCTCAGTGTGGGACTGGAACTCCCGGCCTCAGTGTGGGACTGAAACTCCCGATCTCAGTGTGGGACTGGAACTCACCGTCTCAGTGTGGGACTGGAACTCCCGGCCTCAGTGTGGGACTGGAACTCCCGGTCTCAGTGTGGGACTGGAACTCCCGCCTCAGTGTGGGACCTGAACTCCCGGTCTCAGTGTGGGACTGGAACTCCCGGTCTCAGTGTGGGACTGGAATTCCCGGCCACAGTGTGGGACTGGAACTCCCGGTCACAGCTTTTGGACTGGAACTCCCGGTCTCAGTGTGGGACTGGAACTCACCGTCTCAGTGTGGGACTGGAACTCCCGGCCTCAGTGTGGCACTGGAATTCCCGGCCTCAGTGTGGAACTGAAACACCCGGTCTCAGTGTCGTACTGGAACTCCCGGTCTCAGTGTGGGACTGGAACTCCCGGTCTCAGTGTGGGACTGGAACTCCCGGCCTCAGAGTGGGACTGGAACTCCCGGTCTCAGTGTGGGACTGGAATTCCCGGCCTTAGTGTGCGACTGGAACTCCCGGTCACAGCGTTTGGACTGGAACTCCGGGTCTCAGTGTGGCACTGGAACTCCCTGTCACAGCGTTTGGACTGGAACTCCCGGTCTCAGTGTGGGACTGGAACTCCCGGTCTCAGTGTGGGACTGGAACTCCCGGCCTCAGTGTGGGACTGGAACTCCCGGCCTCAGTGTGGGACTGGAACTTCCGGTCTCAATGTGGGACTGGAACTCCCGCTCTCTGTGTAGAACTGGAACTCCCGGTCTCAGTGTAGAACTGGAACTCCCGGGCTCAGTGTGGGACTGAAACTTCCGATCTCAGTGTGGGACTGGAACTCACCGTCTCAGTGTGGGACTGGAACTCCCGGCCTCAGTGTTGGAATGGAACGCCCGGTCTCAGTGTGGGACTGGAACTCCCGGCCTCAGTGTGGGACTGGAACTCCCGGGCTCAGTGTGGGACTGGAACTCCCGGTCTCAGTGTGGGACTGGAACTCCCGGTCACAGCTTTTGGACTGGATCTCCCGGTCTCAGTGTGGCATTGGAATTCCCGGTCTCAGTGTGGGACTGGAACTCTCGGTCGCAGTGTGGGACTGAAACTCCCGGTCTCAGTGTGGGCCTGGGACTCCCGGTCTCAGTGTATGACTGGAACTCCCGGCCTCAGAGTGGGACTGGAACTACCTGTCTCAGTGTGGGACTGGAACTCCCGGCCTCAGTGTGGCACTGGAATTCCCGGCCTCAGTGTGGGACTGAAATTCCCGGTCTCAGTGTCGTACTGGAACTCCCGGTCTCAGTGTGGGACTGGAACTCCCGGTCTCTGTGTGGGACTGGAACTCCCCGCCTCAGAGTGGGACTGGAACTCCCGGTCTCAGTGTGGGACTGGAATTCCCGGCCTTTGTGTGCGACTGGAACTCCCGGTCACAGCGTTTGGACTGGAACTCCCGGTCTCAGTGTGGCACTGGAACTCCCGGTCTCAGTGTGGGACTTTAACATCCCGAGTAAGTGCTGGACTGGAACTCCTGGTCTGAGTGTGGCACTGGAACTCACGGTCTCAGTGTGGGACTTTAACATCCGGAGTCAGTGTTGGACTGGAACTCCTGGTCTCAGTGTGGGACTGGAACTCCCGGTCTCAGTGTGTGACTGGAACTCCCGGTCTCAGTGTGGGACTGCAACTCCCGGTCTCAGTGTGGGACTGGAACTCCTGGTCTCAGTGTGGGACTGGACCTCGCTGTCACAGCGTTTGGACTGGAACTCGTGGTCTCAGTGTGGGACTGGAACTCCCGGTCTCAGTGTAGGACTGGAACTCCCGGTCTCAGTGTGGGACTGGAACTCCCGGCCTCAGTGTGGGACTGGAACTCCCGGCCTCAGTGTGGGACTGGAACTCCCGGCCTCAGTGTGAGACTGGAACTCCCGGTCTCTGTGTGGGACTGGAACTCCCGGTCTCAGTATAGGACTGGAACTCCCGGTCTCAGTTTGGGAATGGAACTCCCGGCCTCAGTGTGGGACGGGAACTCCCGGTCTCAGTGTGGGACAGGAACTCCCGGTCTCAGTATAGGACTAGAACTCCCGGTCTCAGTGTGGGACTGGAACTCACCGTCTCAGTGTGGGACTGGAACTCCCGGCCTCAGTGTGGCACTGGAATTCCCGGCCTCAGTGTGGGACTGAAACACCCGGTCACAGCGTTTGGACTGGAACTCCCGGTCTCAGTGTGGCACTGGAACTCCCTGTCACAGCGTTTGGACTGGAACTCCCGGTCTCAGTGTGGGACTGGAACTCCCGGTCTCAGTGTGGGACTGGTACTCCCGGCCTCAGTGTGGGACTGGAACTCCCGGCCTCAGTGTGGGACTGGAACTCCCGGTCTCAATGTGGGACTGAAATTCCCGCTCTCTGTGTAGAACTGGAACTCCCGGTCTCAGTGTAGAACTGGAACTCCCGGGCTCAGTGTGGGACTGCAACTTCCGATCTCAGTGTGGGACTGGAACTCCCGGCCTCAGTGTGGGAATGGAACGCCCGGTCTCAGTGTGGGACTGGAACTCCCGGCCTCAGTGTGGGACTGGAACTCCCGGTCACAGCTTTTGGACTGGATCTCCCGGTCTCAGTGTGGCATTGGAATTCCCGGTCTCAGTGTGGGACTGGAACTCCATGTCGCAGTGTGGGACTGAAACTCCCGGTCTCAGTGTGGGCCTGGGACTCCCAGTCTCAGTGTATGACTGGAACTCCCGGCCTCAGAGTGGGACTGGAACTACCTGTCTCAGTGTGGGACTGGAACTCCCGGCCTCAGTGTGGCACTGGAATTCCCGGCCTCAGTGTGGGACTGAAATTCCCGGTCTCAGTGTCGTACTGGAACTCCCAGTCTCAGTGTGGGACTGGAACTCCCGGTCTCAGTGAGGGACTGGAACTCCCGGCCTCAGAGTGGGACTGGAACTCCCGGTCTCAGTGTGGAACTGGAATTCCCGGCCTTAGTGTGCGACTGGAACTCCCGGTCACAGCGTTTGGACTGGAACTCCCGGTCTCAGTGTGGCACTGGAACTCCCGGTCTCAGTGTGGGACTTTAACATCCCGAGTCAGTGTTGGACTGGAACTCCTGGTCTGAGTGTGGCACTGGAACTCACGGTCTCAGTGTGGGACTTTAACATCCGGAGTCAGTGTTGGACTGGAACTCCTGGTCTCAGTGTGGGACTGGAACTCCCGGTCTCAGTGTGTGACTGGAACCCCCGGCCTCAGTGTGGGACTGGAACTCCCGGTCTCAGTGTGGGACTGGAACTCCCGGTCTCAGTGTGGGACTGGACCTCCCTGTCACAGCGTTTGGACTGGAACTCCCGGTCTCAGTGTGGGACTGGAACTCCCGGTCTCAGTGTGGGACTGGAACTCCCGGCCTCAGTGTGGGACTGGAACTCCCGGCCTCAGTGTGGGACTGGAACTCCCAGCCTCAGTGTGAGACTGGAACTCCCGGTCTCAGTGTGGGACTGGAACTCCCGGACTCAGTATAGGACTGGAACTCCCGGTCTCAGTTTGGGAATGGAACTCCCGGCCTGAGTGTGGGACTGGAACTCCCGGTCTCAGTGTGGGACAGGAACTCCCGGTCTCAGTATAGGACTGGAACTCCCGGTCTCAGTGTGGGAATGGAACTCCCGGGCTCAGTGTCGGACTGGAACTCCCGGGCTCAGTGTGGGACTGAAACTCCCGGTCTCAGTGTGGGACTGGAACTGCCGGTCTTAGTGTGGGACTGGATCTCCCGGTCACAGCGTTTGGACTGGAACTGCCATCCTCAGTGTGGGACTGGAAGTCCCGGACCCTCAGTGTGGGACTGGAACTCCCGGTCTCAGTGTGGGACTGTAACTCGTGGTCTCAGTGTGGGACTGGAACTCCCGGCCTCAGTGTGGGACTGGAGCTCCCGGTCTGAGTGTGGGACTGGAACTCCCGGCCTCAGTGTGGGACTGGAACTCCCGGTCTCAGTGTGGAACTGGCACTCCCGGCCTCAGTGTGGGACTGGTTCTCCCATCCTCAGTGTCGGACTGGAACTCCCGGCCTCAGTGTGGGACTGGAACTCCCGGTCTGAGTGTGGGACTGGAACTCCCGGCCTCAGTGTGGGACTGGAACTCCCGGTCTCAGTGTGGAACTGGCACTCCCGGCCTCAGTGTGGGACTGGTTCTCCCATCCTCAGTGTGGGACTGCTACTCCCGGTGACAGTGTGGGAATGGAATTCCCGTTCACAGCGTTTGGACTGGAATTCCCGGTCTCTGTGTGGGACTGGAACTCCCGGCCTCAGTGTGGGACTGGAACTCCCATCCTCAGTGTGGAACTGGAACTCCCGGCCTCAGTGTGGGACTGGAACTCCCGGTCTCAGTGTGGGACTGGAACTCCCGGTCTCAGTGTGGGACTGGAACTCCCTGTCACAGCGTTTGGACTGGAACTGCCATCCTCAGTGTGGGACTGGAACTCCCGGACCCTCAGTGTGGGACTGCAACTCCCGGTCTCATTGTGGGACTGGAACTCCCGGTCTCATTGTGGGACTGCAATTCCCAGTCTCAGTGTGGGACTGGAACTCCCGGCCTCAGTGTGGGACTGGAACTCCCGGTGTCAGTGTGGGTCTGGGACTCCCGGTCTCAGTGTGGGACTGGAACTCCCGGTCTCAGTGTGGGACTGGAACTCCCGGTCTCAGTGTGGGACTGGAACTCCTGGTCTCAGTGTGGGACTGGAACTCCCTGTCACAGCGTTTGGACTGGAACTCCCGGTCTCAGTGTGGGACTGGAACTCCCGGTCTCAGTGTGGGACTGGAACTCCCGGCCTCAGTGTGGGACTGGAACTCCCGGCCTCAGTGTGGAACTGGAACTCCCGGCCTCAGTGTGGGACTGGAACTCCTGGTCTCAGTGTGGGACTGGAACTCCTGGTCTCATTGTGGGACTGGACCTCCCGGCCTCAGTGTGGGACTGGAACTCCCGGTCTCAGTGTGGGCCTGGGACTCCCGGTCTCAGTGTTGGACTGGAACTCCCGGTCTCAGTGTGGGACTGGATCTCCCGGTCACAGCGTTTGGACTGGAACTCCCATCCTCATTGTGGGACAGGAACTCCCGGTCCCTCAGTGTGGGACTGCAACTCCCGGTCTCATTGTGGGACTGCAATTCCCAGTCTCAGTGTGGGACTGGAACTCCCGGTCTCAGTGTGGGACTGGAACTCCCGGTCACAGCGTTTGGACTGGAACTCCCGGTCTCAGAGTGGGACTGGAACTCCCGTTCTCAGTGTGGGAGTGGATCTCCAGGTCACAGCGTTTGGACTGGAACTCCTGGCCTCAGTGTGGGACTGGAATTCCCGCACTCAGTGTGGGACTGGAACACCTGGCTTCAGTGTGGGACTGGAACTCCTGATCTCATTGTGGGACTGGAACTCCCATCCTCATTGTGGGACTGGAACTCCCAGACTCAGTGTGGGACTGGAACTCCCGGCCTCAGTGTGGGACTGCAACTCCAGGTCTCAGTGTGGGACTGGAACTCCCGGTCTCAGTGTGGGACTGGAACTCCCGGTCTCAGTGTGGGACTGGAATTCCAGGCCTCAGTACAGAACTGGAACTCCTGGTCTCATTGTGGGACTGGAACTCCCGGTCTCAGTGTTGGACTGGAATTCCTGGTCTCAGTGAGGGACTGGAATTCCAGGTCTCAATGTGGAACTGGAACTCCAGGTCTTAGTGTGGGAGTGCAACTCCAGGTCTCAGTGTAGGACTGGAACTCCCTGTCTCAGTGTGGGACTGGAACTCCCGATCTCAGTGTGGGGCTGGAACTCCCATCCTCAGTGTGGGACTGGAACTCCCGGTCACAGTGTGGGACTGGAACTCCCGGTCACAGTGTGGGACTGGAACTCCCATCCTCAATGAGGGACTGGTACTCTGGGTCTCAGTGTAGGACTGCAACTCCGGGCCTCAGTGCAGGACTGGAACTCCCGGTCTCAATGTGGAACTGGAACTCCTGGTCTCAAGATGGAATTGGAACTCCCGGTCAAGTGTGCGACTGGAACTCCCGGTCTCAGTGTGGGACTGGAACTCCCGGCCTCAGTGTGGGACTGGAACTCCCGGCCTCAGTCTGGGACTGGAACTCCCATCCTCAGTGTGGGACTGCTACTCCCGGTCACAGTGTGGGACTGGAATTCCCGTTCACAGCGTTTGGACTGGAATTCCCGGTCTCTGTGTGGGACTGGAACTCCCGGCCTCAGTGTGGGACTGGAACTCACGGCCTCAGTGTGGGACTGAAACTCCCGGTCTCGGTGTGGGACTGGAACTCACCGTCTCATTTGGGACTGGAACTCCCGGTCTCAGTGTGGGACTGGAATTCCCGGCCACAGTGTGGGACTGGAACTCCCGGTCTCAGTGTGGGACTGGAACTCCCGGTCTCAGTGTGGGACTGGAACTCCCGGCCTCAGTGTGGGACTGGAACTCCCGGTCTCAGTGTGGGACTGGAACTCCCGGTCTCAGTGTGGGACTGGAATTCCCGGCCACAGTGTGGGATTGGAACTCCCGGTCACAGCGTTTGGTCTGGAACTCCCGGTCTCAGTGTGGCACTGGAACTCCCTGTCACAGCGTTTGGACTGGAATTCCCTGTCTCAGTGTGGGACTGGATCTCCCGGTCTCAGTGTGGGAATGGAACTCCCGGTCTCAGTGTGGGACTGAAACTCGCGGTCTCAGTGTGGGACTGGAACTCCCGGCCTCAGTGTGGGACTGAAACTCCCGATCTCAGTGTGGGACTGGAACTCCCGGTCTCAGTGTGGGACTGGAACTCCCGGCCTCAGTGTGGGACTGGAACTCCCGGCCTCAGTGTGAGACTGGAACTCCCGGTCTCAGTGTGGGACTGGAACTCCCGGTCTCAGTGTGGGACTGGAACTCCCGGCCTCAGTGTGGGACTGGAACTCCCGGCCTCAGTGTGGGACTGGAACTCCCGGCCTCAGTGTGAGACTGGAACTCCCGGTCTCAGTGTGGGACTGGAACTCCCGGTCTCAGTATAGGACTGGAACTCCCGGTCTCAGTTTGGGACTGGAACTCCCGGCCTCAGTGTGGGACTGGAACTCCCGGTCTCAGTGTGGGACAGGAACTCCCGGTCTCAGTATAGGACTGGAACTCCCGGTCTCAGTGTGGGACTGGAACTCACCGTCTCAGTGTGGGACTGGAACTCCCGGCCTCAGTGTGGCACTGGAATTCCCGGCCTCAGTGTGGGACTGAAACACCCGGTCACAGCGTTTGGACTGGAACTCACGGTCTCAGTGTGGCACTGGAACTCCCTGTCACAGCGTTTGGACTGGAACTCCCGGTCTCAGTGTGGGACTGGAACTCCCGGTCTCAGTGTGGGACTGGTACTCCCGGCCTCAGTGTGGGACTGGAACTCCCGGCCTCAGTGTGGGACTGGAACTCCCGGTCTCAATGTGGGACTGAAATTCCCGCTCTCTGTGTAGAACTGGAACTCCCGGTCTCAGTGTAGAACTGGAACTCCCGGGCTCAGTGTGGGACTGCAACTTCCGATCTCAGTGTGGGACTGGAACTCCCGGCCTCAGTGTGGGAATGGAACGCCCGGTCTCAGTGTGGGACTGGAACTCCCGGCCTCAGTGTGGGACTGGAACTCCCGGTCACAGCTTTTGGACTGGATCTCCCGGTCTCAGTGTGGCATTGGAATTCCCGGTCTCAGTGTGGGACTGGAACTCCATGTCGCAGTGTGGGACTGAAACTCCCGGTCTCAGTGTGGGCCTGGGACTCCCGGTCTCAGTGTATGACTGGAACTCCCGGCCTCAGAGTGGGACTGGAACTACCTGTCTCAGTGTGGGACTGGAACTCCCGGCCTCAGTGTGGCACTGGAATTCCCGGCCTCAGTGTGGGACTGAAATTCCCGGTCTCAGTGTCGTACTGGAACTCCCGGTCTCAGTGTGGGACTGGAACTCCCGGTCTCAGTGAGGGACTGGAACTCCCGGCCTCAGAGTGGGACTGGAACTCCCGGTCTCAGTGTGGAACTGGAACTCCCAGCCTCAGTGTGAGACTGGAAGTCCCGGTCTCAGTGTGGGACTGGAACTCCCGGACTCAGTATAGGACTGGAACTCCCGGTCTCAGTTTGGGAATGGAACTCCCGGCCTGAGTGTGGGACTGGAACTCCCGGTCTCAGTGTGGGACAGGAACTCCCGGTCTCAGTATAGGACTGGAACTCCCGGTCTCAGTGTGGGAATGGAACTCCCGGGCTCAGTGTTGGACTGGAACTCCTGGTCTCAGTGTGGGACTGGAACTCCCGGTCTCAGTGTGTGACTGGAACCCCCGGCCTCAGTGTGGGACTGGAACTCCCGGTCTCAGTGTGGGACTGGAACTCCCGGTCTCAGTGTGGGACTGGACCTCCCTGTCACAGCGTTTGGACTGGAACTCCCGGTCTCAGTGTGGGACTGGAACTCCCGGTCTCAGTGTGGGACTGGAACTCCCGGGCTCAGTGTGGGACTGAAACTCCCGGTCTCAGTGTGGGACTGGAACTGCCGGTCTTAGTGTGGGACTGGATCTCCCGGTCACAGCGTTTGGACTGGAACTGCCATCCTCAGTGTGGGACTGGAAGTCCCGGACCCTCAGTGTGGGACTGCAACTCCGGTCTCATTGTGGGACTGCAATTCCCAGTCTCAGTGTGGGACTGGAACTCACGGTCTCAGTGTGGGACTGGAACTCCCGGTCTCAGTGTGGGACTGGAACTCCCTGTCACAGCGTTTGGACTGTAACTCGTGGTCTCAGTGTGGGACTGGAACTCCCGGTCTCAGTGTGGGACTGGAACTCCCGGTCTCAGTGTGGGACTGGAACTCCCGGCCTCAGTGTGGGACTGGAACTCCCGGCCTCAGTGTGGGACTGGAACTCCCAGCCTCAGTGTGAGACTGGAACTCCCGGTCTCAGTGTGGGACTGGAACTCCCGGACTCAGTATAGGACTGGAACTCCCGGTCTCAGTTTGGGAATGGAACTCCCGGCCTGAGTGTGGGACTGGAACTCCCGGTCTCAGTGTGGGACAGGAACTCCCGGTCTCAGTATAGGACTGGAACTCCCGGTCTCAGTGTGGGAATGGAACTCCCGGGCTCAGTGTCGGACTGGAACTCCCGGGCTCAGTGTGGGACTGAAACTCCCGGTCTCAGTGTGGGACTGGAACTGCCGGTCTTAGTGTGGGACTGGATCTCCCGGTCACAGCGTTTGGACTGGAACTGCCATCCTCAGTGTGGGACTGGAAGTCCCGGACCCTCAGTGTGGGACTGCAACTCCGGTCTCATTGTGGGACTGCAATTCCCAGTCTCAGTGTGGGACTGGAACTCACGGTCTCAGTGTGGGACTGGAACTCCCGGTCTCAGTGTGGGACTGGAACTCCCTGTCACAGCGTTTGGACTGTAACTCGTGGTCTCAGTGTGGGACTGGAACTCCCGGCCTCAGTGTGGGACTGGAACTCCCGGTCTGAGTGTGGGACTGGAACTCCCGGCCTCAGTGTGGGACTGGAACTCCCGGTCTCAGTGTGGAACTGGCACTCCCGGCCTCAGTGTGGGACTGGTTCTCCCATCCTCAGTGTCGGACTGGAACTCCCGGCCTCAGTGTGGGACTGGAACTCCCGGTCTGAGTGTGGGACTGGAACTCCCGGCCTCAGTGTGGGACTGGAACTCCCGGTCTCAGTGTGGAACTGGCACTCCCGGCCTCAGTGTGGGACTGGTTCTCCCATCCTCAGTGTGGGACTGCTACTCCCGGTGACAGTGTGGGAATGGAATTCCCGTTCACAGCGTTTGGACTGGAATTCCCGGTCTCTGTGTGGGACTGGAACTCCCGGCCTCAGTGTGAGACTGGAACTCCCATCCTCAGTGTGGAACTGGAACTCCCGGCCTCAGTGTGGGACTGGAACTCCCGGTCTCAGTGTGGGACTGGAACTCCTGGTCTCAGTGTGGGACTGGAACTCCCTGTCACAGCGTTTGGACTGGAACTGCCATCCTCAGTGTGGGACTGGAACTCCCGGACCCTCAGTGTGGGACTGCAACTCCCGGTCTCATTGTGGGACTGCAATTCCCAGTCTCAGTGTGGGACTGGAACTCCCGGCCTCAGTGTGGGACTGGAACTCCCGGTGTCAGTGTGGGTCTGGGACTCCCGGTCTCAGTGTGGGACTGGAACTCCCGGTCTCAGTGTGGGACTGGAACTCCCGGTCTCAGTGTGGGACTGGAACTCCTGGTCTCAGTGTGGGACTGGAACTCCCTGTCACAGCGTTTGGACTGGAACTCCCGGTCTCAGTGTGGGACTGGAACTCCCGGTCTCAGTGTGGGACTGGAACTCCCGGCCTCAGTGTGGGACTGGAACTCCCGGCCTCAGTGTGGAACTGGAACTCCCGGCCTCAGTGTGGGACTGGAACTCCCGGTCTCAGTGTGGGACTGGAACTCCCGGCCTCAGTGTGGGACTGGAACTTCCGGTCTCATTGTGGGACTGGAACTCCCGGCCTCAGTGTGGGACTGGAACTCCCGGTCTCAGTGTGGGCCTGGGACTCCCGGTCTCAGTGTTGGACTGGAACTCCCGGTCTCAGTGTGGGACTGGATCTCCCGGTCACAGCGTTTGGACTGGAACTCCCATCCTCATTGTGGGACAGGAACTCCCGGTCCCTCAGTGTGGGACTGCAACTCCCGGTCTCATTGTGGGACTGCAATTCCCAGTCTCAGTGTGGGACTGGAACTCCCGGTCTCAGTGTGGGACTGGAACTCCCGGTCACAGCGTTTGGACTGGAACTCCCGGTCTCAGAGTGGGACTGGAACTCCCGTTCTCAGTGTGGGAGTGGATCTCCAGGTCACAGCGTTTGGACTGGAACTCCTGGCCTCAGTGTGGGACTGGAATTCCCGCACTCAGTGTGGGACTGGTACTCCCGGCCTCAGTGTGGGACTGGAACTCCCGGCCTCAGTGTGGGACTGGAACTCCCGGTCTCAATGTGGGACTGAAATTCCCGCTCTCTGTGTAGAACTGGAACTCCCGGTCTCAGTGTAGAACTGGAACTCCCGGGCTCAGTGTGGGACTGCAACTTCCGATCTCAGTGTGGGACTGGAACTCCCGGCCTCAGTGTGGGAATGGAACGCCCGGTCTCAGTGTGGGACTGGAACTCCCGGCCTCAGTGTGGGACTGGAACTCCCGGTCACAGCTTTTGGACTGGATCTCCCGGTCTCAGTGTGGCATTGGAATTCCCGGTCTCAGTGTGGGACTGGAACTCTCGGTCGCAGTGTGGGACTGAAACTCCCGGTCTCAGTGTGGGCCTGGGACTCCCGGTCTCAGTGTATGACTGGAACTCCCGGCCTCAGAGTGGGACTGGAACTACCTGTCTCAGTGTGGGACTGGAACTCCCGGCCTCAGTGTGGCATTGGAATTCCCGGCCTCAGTGTGGGACTGAAATTCCCGGTCTCAGTGTCGTACTGGAACTCCCGGTCTCAGTGTGGGACTGGAACTCCCGGTCTCAGTGAGGGACTGGAACTCCTGGCCTCAGAGTGGGACTGGAACTCCCGGTCTCAGTGTGGAACTGGAATTCCCGGCCTTAGTGTGCGACTGGAACTCCCGGTCACAGCGTTTGGACTGGAACTCCCGGTCTCAGTGTGGCACTGGAACTCCCGGTCTCAGTGTGGGACTTTAACATCCCGAGTCAGTGTTGGACTGGAACTCCTGGTCTGAGTGTGGCACTGGAACTCACGGTCTCAGTGTGGGACTTTAACATCCGGAGTCAGTGTTGGACTGGAACTCCTGGTCTCAGTGTGGGACTGGAACTCCCGGTCTCAGTGTGTGACTGGAACCCCCGGCCTCAGTGTGGGACTGGAACTCCCGGTCTCAGTGTGGGACTGGAACTCCCGGTCTCAGTGTGGGACTGGACCTCCCTGTCACAGCGTTTGGACTGGAACTCCCGGTCTCAGTGTGGGACTGGAACTCCCGGTCTCAGTGTGGGACTGGAACTCCCGGCCTCAGTGTGGGACTGGAACACCCAGCCTCAGTGTGAGACTGGAACTCCCGGTCTCAGTGTGGGACTGGAACTCCCGGACTCAGTATAGGACTGGAACTCCCGGTCTCAGTTTGGGAATGGAACTCCCGGCCTGAGTGTGGGACTGGAACTCCCGGGCTCAGTATGGGACTGAAACTCCCGGTCTCAGTGTGGGACTGGAACTGCCGGTCTTAGTGTGGGACTGGATCTCCCGGTCACAGCGTTTGGACTGGAACTGCCATCCTCAGTGTGGGACTGGAAGTCCCGGACCCTCAGTGTGGGACTGGAACTCCCGGTCTCATTGTGGGACTGCAATTCCCAGTCTCAGTGTGGGACTGGAACTCCCGGTCTCAGTGTGGGACTGGAACTCCCGGTCTCAGTGTGGGACTGGAACTCCCTGTCACAGCGTTTGGACTGTAACTCGTGGTCTCAGTGTGGGACTGGAACTCCCGGCCTCAGTGTGGGACTGGAACTCCCGGTCTGAGTGTGGGACTGGAACTCCCGGCCTCAGTGTGGGACTGGAACTCCCGGTCTCAGTGTGGAACTGGCACTCCCGGCCTCAGTGTGGGACTGGTTCTCCCATCCTCAGTGTGGGACTGCTACTCCCGGTGACAGTGTGGGAATGGAATTCCCGTTCACAGCGTTTGGACTGGAATTCCCGGTCTCTGTGTGGGACTGGAACTCCCGGCCTCAGTGTGGGACTGGAACTCCCATCCTCAGTGTGGAACTGGAACTCCCGGTCTCAGTGTGGGACTGGAACTCCTGGTCTCAGTGTGGGACTGGAACTCCCTGTCACAGCGTTTGGACTGGAACTGCCATCCTCAGTGTGGGACTGGAACACCCGGACCCTCAGTGTGGGACTGGAACTCCCGGTCTCATTGTGGGACTGCAATTCCCAGTCTCAGTGTGGGACTGCAATTCCCAGTCTCAGTGTGGGACTGGAACTCCCGGCCTCAGTGTGGGACTGGAACTCCCGGTGTCAGTGTGGGTCTGGGACTCCCGGTCTCAGTGTGGGACTGGAACTCCCGGTCTCAGTGTGGGACTGGAACTCCCGGTCTCAGTGTGGGACTGGAACTCCTGGTCTCAGTGTGGGACTGGAACTCCCTGTCACAGCGTTTGGACTGGAACTCCCGGTCTCAGTGTGGGACTGGAACTCCCGGTCTCAGTGTGGGACTGGAACTCCCGGCCTCAGTGTGGGACTGGAACTCCCGGCCTCAGTGTGGAACTGGAACTCCTGGTCTCAGTGTGGGACTGGAACTCCTGGTCTCATTGTGGGACTGGAACTCCCGGCCTCAGTGTGGGACTGGAACTCCCGGTCTCAGTGTGGGCCTGGGACTCCCGGTCTCAGTGTTGGACTGGAACTCCCGGTCTCAGTGTGGGACTGGATCTCCCGGTCACAGCGTTTGGACTGGAACTCCCATCCTCATTGTGGGACAGGAAGTCCCGGTCCCTCAGTGTGGGACTGCAACTCCCGGTCTCATTGTGGGACTGCAATTCCCAGTCTCAGTGTGGGACTGGAACTCCCGGTCTCAGTGTGGGACTGGAACTCCCGGTCACAGCGTTTGGACTGGAACTCCCGGTCTCAGAGTGGGACTGGAACTCCCGTTCTCAGTGTGGGAGTGGATCTCCAGGTCACAGCGTTTGGACTGGAACTCCTGGCCTCAGTGTGGGACTGGAATTCCCGCACTCAGTGTGGGACTGGAACACCTGGCTTCAGTGTGGGACTGGAACTCCTGATCTCATTGTGGGACTGGAACTCCCATCCTCATTGTGGGACTGGAACTCCCAGACTCAGTGTGGGACTGGAACTCCCGGCCTCAGTGTGGGACTGCAACTCCAGGTCTCAGTGTGGGACTGGAACTCCCGGTCTCAGTGTGGGACTGGAACTCCCGGTCTCAGTGTGGGACTGGAATTCCAGGCCTCAGTACAGAACTGGAACTCCTGGTCTCATTGTGGGACTGGAACTTCCGGTCTCAGTGTTGGACTGGAATTCCTGGTCTCAGTGAGGGACTGGAATTCCAGGTCTCAATGTGGAACTGGAACTCCAGGTCTTAGTGTGGGAGTGCAACTCCAGGTCTCAGTGTAGGACTGGAACTCCCTGTCTCAGTGTGGGACTGGAACTCCCGATCTCAGTGTGGGGCTGGAACTCCCATCCTCAGTGTGGGACTGGAACTCCCGGTCACAGTGTGGGACTGGAACTCCCATCCTCAATGAGGGACTGGTACTCTGGGTCTCAGTGTAGGACTGCAACTCCGGGCCTCAGTGCAGGACTGGAACTCCCGGTCTCAATGTGGAACTGGAACTCCTGGTCTCAAGATGGAATTGGAACTCCCGGTCAAGTGTGCGACTGGAACTCCCGGTCTCAGTGTGGGACTGGAATTCCCGGTCGCAGTGTGGGACTGGAACACCCGGTCGCAGTGTGGGACTGGAACTCCCGGCCTCAGTGTGGGCTGGGAATTCCCGGTCTCAGTGTGGGACTGGAACTCGCGGCCTCAGTGTGGGACTGGAACTCCCGGTCACAGTGTGGGACTGGAACTCCCGGTCCCAGTATGGGACTATAACTCCCGGCCTCAGTGAGGGACTGGAACTCCCGGCCTCAGTGAGCGACTGGAACTCCAAGACACAGCGTTTGGACGGGAACTCCCGGCCTCAGTGTGGGACTGGAACTCCCGGTCACAGTGTGGGACTGGAACTCCCATCCTCAGTGTGGGCCTGGAACTCCCGGGCTCAGTGTGGGACTGGAACTCCCGGTCTTAGTGTGGGACTGGAACACCCGGTCGCAGTTAGGGACTGGAACTCCCGGCCTCAGTGTGGGCTGGGAATTCCCGGTCTCAGTGTGGGACTGGAACTCGCGGCCTCAGTGTGGGACTGGAACTCCCGCACTCAGTGTGGGACTGGAACTCCCGGTCCCAGTATGGGACTGGAACTCCCGGCCTCAGTGTGGGCCTGGAACTCCCGGGCTCTGTGTGGGACTGGAACTCCCGGCCTCAGTGTGGGACTGGAACTCCCATCCTCAGTGTGGAACTGGAACTCCCGGCCTCAGTGTGGGACTGGAACTCCCGGTCTCAGTGTGGGACTGGAACTCCTGGTCTCAGTGTGGGACTGGAACTCCCTGTCACAGCGTTTGGACTGGAACTGCCATCCTCAGTGTGGGACTGCAACTCCCGGTCTCATTGTGGGACTGCAATTCCCAGTCTCAGTGTGGGACTGGAACTCCCGGCCTCAGTGTGGGACTGGAACTCCCGGTGTCAGTGTGGGTCTGGGACTCCCGGTCTCAGTGTGGGACTGGAACTCCCGGTCTCAGTGTGGGACTGGAACTCCCGGTCTCAGTGTGGGACTGGAACTCCTGGTCTCAGTGTGGGACTGGAACTCCCTGTCACAGCGTTTGGACTGGAACTCCCGGTCTCAGTGTGGGACTGGAACTCCCGGTCTCAGTGTGGGACTGGAACTCCCGGCCTCAGTGTGGGACTGGAACTCCCGGCCTCAGTGTGGAACTGGAACTCCTGGTCTCAGTGTGGGACTGGAACTCCTGGTCTCATTGTGGGACTGGAACTCCCGGCCTCAGTGTGGGACTGGAACTCCCGGTCTCAGTGTGGGCCTGGGACTCCCGGTCTCAGTGTTGGACTGGAACTCCCGGTCTCAGTGTGGGACTGGATCTCCCGGTCACAGCGTTTGGACTGGAACTCCCATCCTCATTGTGGGACAGGAAGTCCCGGTCCCTCAGTGTGGGACTGCAACTCCCGGTCTCATTGTGGGACTGCAATTCCCAGTCTCAGTGTGGGACTGGAACTCCCGGTCTCAGTGTGGGACTGGAACTCCCGGTCACAGCGTTTGGACTGGAACTCCCGGTCTCAGAGTGGGACTGGAACTCCCGTTCTCAGTGTGGGAGTGGATCTCCAGGTCACAGCGTTTGGACTGGAACTCCTGGCCTCAGTGTGGGACTGGAATTCCCGCACTCAGTGTGGGACTGGAACACCTGGCTTCAGTGTGGGACTGGAACTCCTGATCTCATTGTGGGACTGGAACTCCCATCCTCATTGTGGGACTGGAACTCCCAGACTCAGTGTGGGACTGGAACTCCCGGCCTCAGTGTGGGACTGCAACTCCAGGTCTCAGTGTGGGACTGGAACTCCCGGTCTCAGTGTGGGACTGGAACTCCCGGTCTCAGTGTGGGACTGGAATTCCAGGCCTCAGTACAGAACTGGAACTCCTGGTCTCATTGTGGGACTGGAACTTCCGGTCTCAGTGTTGGACTGGAATTCCTGGTCTCAGTGAGGGACTGGAATTCCAGGTCTCAATGTGGAACTGGAACTCCAGGTCTTAGTGTGGGAGTGCAACTCCAGGTCTCAGTGTAGGACTGGAACTCCCTGTCTCAGTGTGGGACTGGAACTCCCGATCTCAGTGTGGGGCTGGAACTCCCATCCTCAGTGTGGGACTGGAACTCCCGGTCACAGTGTGGGACTGGAACTCCCATCCTCAATGAGGGACTGGTACTCTGGGTCTCAGTGTAGGACTGCAACTCCGGGCCTCAGTGCAGGACTGGAACTCCCGGTCTCAATGTGGAACTGGAACTCCTGGTCTCAAGATGGAATTGGAACTCCCGGTCAAGTGTGCGACTGGAACTCCCGGTCTCAGTGTGGGACTGGAATTCCCGGTCGCAGTGTGGGACTGGAACACCCGGTCGCAGTTAGGGACTGGAACTCCCGGCCTCAGTGTGGGCTGGGAATTCCCGGTCTCAGTGTGGGACTGGAACTCGTGGCCTCAGTGTGGGACTGGAACTCCCGGTCACAGTGTGGGACTGGAACTCCCGGTCCCAGTATGGGACTATAACTCCCGGCCTCAGTGAGGGACTGGAACTCCCGGCCTCAGTGAGCGACTGGAACTCCAAGACACAGCGTTTGGACGGGAACTCCCGGCCTCAGTGTGGGACTGGAACTCCCGGTCACAGTGTGGGACTGGAACTCCCATCCTCAGTGTGGGCCTGGAACTCCCGGGCTCAGTGTGGGACTGGAACTCCCGGTCTTAGTGTGGGACTGGAACACCCGGTCGCAGTTAGGGACTGGAACTCCCGGCCTCAGTGTGGGCTGGGAATTCCCGGTCTCAGTGTGGGACTGGAACTCGCGGCCTCAGTGTGGGACTGGAACTCCCGCACTCAGTGTGGGACTGGAACTCCCGGTCCCAGTATGGGACTATAACTCCCGGCCTCAGTGAGGGACTGGAACTCCCGGCCTCAGTGAGCGACTGGAACTCCAAGACACAGCGTTTGGACGGGAACTCCCGGCCTCAGTGTGGGACTGGAACTCCCGGTCACAGTGTGGGACTGGAACTCCCATCCTCAGTGTGGGCCTGGAACTCCCGGGCTCAGTGTGGGACTGGAACTCCCGGCCTCAGTGTGGGACTGGAACTCTCATCCTCAGTGTGGGACTCGAACTCCCGGCTTCAATGTGGGACTGGATCTCCCGGTCTCAGTGTGCGACTGGAACTCCTGGTTTCAGTGTGGGACTGGAACTCCCGGTCTCAGTGTGGGACTGGTTCTCCCATCCTAAGTGTGGGACTGGAACTCCCGGCCTCAGTGTGGTACCGGAACTCCCGGTCTCAGTGTGGACCTGGAACTCCCGGTCTCAGTGTGGGCCTGGAACTCCCGGTCTCAGTGTGGGACTGGAACTCCCATCCTCAGTGTGGGCCTGGAACTCCCGGGCTCAGTGTGGGACTGGAACTCCCGGTCTTAGTGTGGGACTGGAACTCTGGGTCTCAGTGTGGTACTGGAATTCCAGGCCTCAGTACAGGACTGGAACTCCCGGTCTCAGTGTGGGACTGGAACTCCCGGCCTCAGTGTGGGACTGGAACTCTCATCCTCAGTGTGGGACTCGAACTCCCGGCTTCAATGTGGGACTGGATCTCCCGGTCTCAGTGTGCGACTGGAACTCCTGGTCTCAGTGTGGGACTGGAACTCCCGGTCTCAGTGTGGGACTGGTTCTCCCATCCTAAGTGTGGGACTGGAACTCCCGGCCTCAGTGTGGTACCGGAACTCCCGGTCTCAGTGTGGACCTGGAACTCCCGGTCTCAGTGTGGGCCTGGAACTCCCGGTCTCAGTGTGGCACTGGAACTCCCTGTCACAGCGTTTGGACTGGAACTCCCGGTCTCAGTGTGGGACTGGAACTCCCGGTCTCAGTGTGGGACTGGTACTCCCGGCCTCAGTGTGGGACTGGAACTCCCGGCCTCAGTGTGGGACTGGAACTCCCGGTCTCAATGTGGGACTGAAATTCCCGCTCTCTGTGTAGAACTGGAACTCCCGGTCTCAGTGTAGAACTGGAACTCCCGGGCTCAGTGTGGGACTGCAACTTCCGATCTCAGTGTGGGACTGGAACTCCCGGCCTCAGTGTGGGAATGGAACGCCCGGTCTCAGTGTGGGACTGGAACTCCCGGCCTCAGTGTGGGACTGGAACTCCCGGTCACAGCTTTTGGACTGGATCTCCCGGTCTCAGTGTGGCATTGGAATTCCCGGTCTCAGTGTGGGACTGGAACTCCATGTCGCAGTGTGGGACTGAAACTCCCGGTCTCAGTGTGGGCCTGGGACTCCCGGTCTCAGTGTATGACTGGAACTCCCGGCCTCAGAGTGGGACTGGAACTACCTGTCTCAGTGTGGGACTGGAACTCCCGGCCTCAGTGTGGCACTGGAATTCCCGGCCTCAGTGTGGGACTGAAATTCCCGGTCTCAGTGTCGTACTGGAACTCCCGGTCTCAGTGTGGGACTGGAACTCCCGGTCTCAGTGAGGGACTGGAACTCCCGGCCTCAGAGTGGGACTGGAACTCCCGGTCTCAGTGTGGAACTGGAATTCCCGGCCTTAGTGTGCGACTGGAACTCCCGGTCACAGCGTTTGGACTGGAACTCCCGGTCTCAGTGTGGCACTGGAACTCCCGGTCTCAGTGTGGGACTTTAACATCCCGAGTCAGTGTTGGACTGGAACTCCTGGTCTGAGTGTGGCACTGGAACTCACGGTCTCAGTGTGGGACTTTAACATCCGGAGTCAGTGTTGGACTGGAACTCCTGGTCTCAGTGTGGGACTGGAACTCCCGGTCTCAGTGTGTGACTGGAACCCCCGGCCTCAGTGTGGGACTGGAACTCCCGGTCTCAGTGTGGGACTGGAACTCCCGGTCTCAGTGTGGGACTGGACCTCCCTGTCACAGCGTTTGGACTGGAACTCCCGGTCTCAGTGTGGGACTGGAACTCCCGGTCTCAGTGTGGGACTGGAACTCCCGGCCTCAGTGTGGGACTGGAACTCCCGGCCTCAGTGTGGGACTGGAACTCCCAGCCTCAGTGTGAGACTGGAACTCCCGGTCTCAGTGTGGGACTGGAACTCCCGGTCTCAGTGTGGGACTGGAATTCCAGGCCTCAGTACAGAACTGGAACTCCTGGTCTCATTGTGGGACTGGAACTTCCGGTCTCAGTGTTGGACTGGAATTCCTGGTCTCAGTGAGGGACTGGAATTCCAGGTCTCAATGTGGAACTGGAACTCCAGGTCTTAGTGTGGGAGTGCAACTCCAGGTCTCAGTGTAGGACTGGAACTCCCTGTCTCAGTGTGGGACTGGAACTCCCGATCTCAGTGTGGGGCTGGAACTCCCATCCTCAGTGTGGGACTGGAACTCCCGGTCACAGTGTGGGACTGGAACTCCCATCCTCAATGAGGGACTGGTACTCTGGGTCTCAGTGTAGGACTGCAACTCCGGGCCTCAGTGCAGGACTGGAACTCCCGGTCTCAATGTGGAACTGGAACTCCTGGTCTCAAGATGGAATTGGAACTCCCGGTCAAGTGTGCGACTGGAACTCCCGGTCTCAGTGTGGGACTGGAATTCCCGGTCGCAGTGTGGGACTGGAACACCCGGTCGCAGTTAGGGACTGGAACTCCCGGCCTCAGTGTGGGCTGGGAATTCCCGGTCTCAGTGTGGGACTGGAACTCGTGGCCTCAGTGTGGGACTGGAACTCCCGGTCACAGTGTGGGACTGGAACTCCCGGTCCCAGTATGGGACTATAACTCCCGGCCTCAGTGAGGGACTGGAACTCCCGGCCTCAGTGAGCGACTGGAACTCCAAGACACAGCGTTTGGACGGGAACTCCCGGCCTCAGTGTGGGACTGGAACTCCCGGTCACAGTGTGGGACTGGAACTCCCATCCTCAGTGTGGGCCTGGAACTCCCGGGCTCAGTGTGGGACTGGAACTCCCGGTCTTAGTGTGGGACTGGAACACCCGGTCGCAGTTAGGGACTGGAACTCCCGGCCTCAGTGTGGGCTGGGAATTCCCGGTCTCAGTGTGGGACTGGAACTCGCGGCCTCAGTGTGGGACTGGAACTCCCGCACTCAGTGTGGGACTGGAACTCCCGGTCCCAGTATGGGACTATAACTCCCGGCCTCAGTGAGGGACTGGAACTCCCGGCCTCAGTGAGCGACTGGAACTCCAAGACACAGCGTTTGGACGGGAACTCCCGGCCTCAGTGTGGGACTGGAACTCCCGGTCACAGTGTGGGACTGGAACTCCCGGGCTCAGTGTGGGACTGGAACTCCCGGCCTCAGTGTGGGACTGGAACTCTCATCCTCAGTGTGGGACTCGAACTCCCGGCTTCAATGTGGGACTGGATCTCCCGGTCTCAGTGTGCGACTGGAACTCCTGGTTTCAGTGTGGGACTGGAACTCCCGGTCTCAGTGTGGGACTGGTTCTCCCATCCTAAGTGTGGGACTGGAACTCCCGGCCTCAGTGTGGTACCGGAACTCCCGGTCTCAGTGTGGACCTGGAACTCCCGGTCTCAGTGTGGGCCTGGAACTCCCGGTCTCAGTGTGGGACTGGAACTCCCATCCTCAGTGTGGGCCTGGAACTCCCGGGCTCAGTGTGGGACTGGAACTCCCGGTCTTAGTGTGGGACTGGAACTCTGGGTCTCAGTGTGGTACTGGAATTCCAGGCCTCAGTACAGGACTGGAACTCCCGGTCTCAGTGTGGGACTGGAACTCCCGGCCTCAGTGTGGGACTGGAACTCTCATCCTCAGTGTGGGACTCGAACTCCCGGCTTCAATGTGGGACTGGATCTCCCGGTCTCAGTGTGCGACTGGAACTCCTGGTCTCAGTGTGGGACTGGAACTCCCGGTCTCAGTGTGGGACTGGTTCTCCCATCCTAAGTGTGGGACTGGAACTCCCGGCCTCAGTGTGGTACCGGAACTCCCGGTCTCAGTGTGGACCTGGAACTCCCGGTCTCAGTGTGGGCCTGGAACTCCCGGTCTCAGTGTGGCACTGGAACTCCCTGTCACAGCGTTTGGACTGGAACTCCCGGTCTCAGTGTGGGACTGGAACTCCCGGTCTCAGTGTGGGACTGGTACTCCCGGCCTCAGTGTGGGACTGGAACTCCCGGCCTCAGTGTGGGACTGGAACTCCCGGTCTCAATGTGGGACTGAAATTCCCGCTCTCTGTGTAGAACTGGAACTCCCGGTCTCAGTGTAGAACTGGAACTCCCGGGCTCAGTGTGGGACTGCAACTTCCGATCTCAGTGTGGGACTGGAACTCCCGGCCTCAGTGTGGGAATGGAACGCCCGGTCTCAGTGTGGGACTGGAACTCCCGGCCTCAGTGTGGGACTGGAACTCCCGGTCACAGCTTTTGGACTGGATCTCCCGGTCTCAGTGTGGCATTGGAATTCCCGGTCTCAGTGTGGGACTGGAACTCCATGTCGCAGTGTGGGACTGAAACTCCCGGTCTCAGTGTGGGCCTGGGACTCCCGGTCTCAGTGTATGACTGGAACTCCCGGCCTCAGAGTGGGACTGGAACTACCTGTCTCAGTGTGGGACTGGAACTCCCGGCCTCAGTGTGGCACTGGAATTCCCGGCCTCAGTGTGGGACTGAAATTCCCGGTCTCAGTGTCGTACTGGAACTCCCGGTCTCAGTGTGGGACTGGAACTCCCGGTCTCAGTGAGGGACTGGAACTCCCGGCCTCAGAGTGGGACTGGAACTCCCGGTCTCAGTGTGGAACTGGAATTCCCGGCCTTAGTGTGCGACTGGAACTCCCGGTCACAGCGTTTGGACTGGAACTCCCGGTCTCAGTGTGGCACTGGAACTCCCGGTCTCAGTGTGGGACTTTAACATCCCGAGTCAGTGTTGGACTGGAACTCCTGGTCTGAGTGTGGCACTGGAACTCACGGTCTCAGTGTGGGACTTTAACATCCGGAGTCAGTGTTGGACTGGAACTCCTGGTCTCAGTGTGGGACTGGAACTCCCGGTCTCAGTGTGTGACTGGAACCCCCGGCCTCAGTGTGGGACTGGAACTCCCGGTCTCAGTGTGGGACTGGAACTCCCGGTCTCAGTGTGGGACTGGACCTCCCTGTCACAGCGTTTGGACTGGAACTCCCGGTCTCAGTGTGGGACTGGAACTCCCGGTCTCAGTGTGGGACTGGAACTCCCGGCCTCAGTGTGGGACTGGAACTCCCGGCCTCAGTGTGGGACTGGAACTCCCAGCCTCAGTGTGAGACTGGAACTCCCGGTCTCAGTGTGGGACTGGAACTCCCGGACTCAGTATAGGACTGGAACTCCCGGTCTCAGTTTGGGAATGGAACTCCCGGCCTGAGTGTGGGACTGGAACTCCCGGTCTCAGTGTGGGACAGGAACTCCCGGTCTCAGTATAGGACTGGAACTCCCGGTCTCAGTGTGGGAATGGAACTCCCGGGCTCAGTGTTGGACTGGAACTCCTGGTCTCAGTGTGGGACTGGAACTCCCGGTCTCAGTGTGTGACTGGAACCCCCGGCCTCAGTGTGGGACTGGAACTCCCGGTCTCAGTGTGGGACTGGAACTCCCGGTCTCAGTGTGGGACTGGACCTCCCTGTCACAGCGTTTGGACTGGAACTCCCGGTCTCAGTGTGGGACTGGAACTCCCGGTCTCAGTGTGGGACTGGAACTCCCGGCCTCAGTGTGGGACTGGAACTCCCGGCCTCAGTGTGGGACTGGAACTCCCAGCCTCAGTGTGAGACTGGAACTCCCGGTCTCAGTGTGGGACTGGAACTCCCAGCCTCAGTATAGGACTGGAACTCCCGGTCTCAGTTTGGGAATGGAACTCCCGGCCTGAGTGTGGGACTGGAACTCCCGGTCTCAGTGTGGGACAGGAACTCCCGGTCTCAGTATAGGACTGGAACTCCCGGTCTCAGTGTGGGAATGGAACTCCCGGGCTCAGTGTCGGACTGGAACTCCCGGGCTCAGTGTGGGACTGAAACTCCCGGGCTCAGTGTCGGACTGGAACTCCCGGGCTCAGTGTGGGACTGAAACTCCCGGTCTCAGTGTGGGACTGGAACTGCCGGTCTTAGTGTGGGACTGGATCTCCCGGTCACAGCGTTTGGACTGGAACTGCCATCCTCAGTGTGGGACTGGAAGTCCCGGACCCTCAGTGTGGGACTGCAACTCCCGGTCTCATTGTGGGACTGCAATTCCCAGTCTCAGTGTGGGACTGGAACTCCCGGTCTCAGTGTGGGACTGGAACTCACGGTCTCAGTGTGGGACTGGAACTCCCGGTCTCAGTGTGGGACTGGAACTCCCTGTCACAGCGTTTGGACTGTAACTCGTGGTCTCAGTGTGGGACTGGAACTCCCGGCCTCAGTGTGGGACTGGAACTCCCGGCCTCAGTGTGGGACTGGTTCTCCCATCCTCAGTGTGGGACTGGAACTCCCTGTCACAGCGTTTGGACTGTAACTCGTGGTCTCAGTGTGGGACTGGAACTCCCGGCCTCAGTGTGGGACTGGAACTCCCGGTCTCAGTGTGGGACTGGTTCTCCCATCCTCAGTGTCGGACTGGAACTCCCGGCCTCAGTGTGGGACTGGAACTCCCGGTCTCAGTGTGGAACTGGCACTCCCGGCCTCAGTGTGGGACTGGTTCTCCCATCCTCAGTGTGGGACTGCTACTCCCGGTGACAGTGTGGGAATGGAATTCCCGTTCACAGCGTTTGGACTGGAATTCCCGGTCTCTGTGTGGGACTGGAACTCCCGGCCTCAGTGTGAGACTGGAACTCCCATCCTCAGTGTGGAACTGGAACTCCCGGTCTCAGTGTGGGACTGGAACTCCTGGTCTCAGTGTGGGACTGGAACTCCCTGTCACAGCGTTTGGACTGGAACTGCCATCCTCAGTGTGGGACTGGAACACCCGGACCCTCAGTGTGGGACTGCAATTCCCAGTCTCAGTGTGGGACTGGAACTCCCGGCCTCAGTGTGGGACTGGAACTCCCGGTGTCAGTGTGGGTCTGGGACTCCCGGTCTCAGTGTGGGACTGGAACTCCTGGTCTCAGTGTGGGACTGGAACTCCTGGTCTCAGTGTGGGACTGGAACTCCCGGTCACAGCGTTTGGACTGGAACTCCCATCCTCATTGTGGGACTGGAACTCCCGGACCCTCAGTGTGGGACTGCAACTCCCGGTCTCATTGTGGGACTGCAATTCCCAGTCTCAGTGTGGGACTGGAACTCCCGGCCTCAGTGTGGGACTGGAACTCCCGGTGTCAGTGTGGGTCTGGGACTCCCGGTCTCAGTGTGGGACTGGAACTCCCGGTCTCAGTGTGGGACTGGAACTCCCGGTCTCAGTGTGGGACTGGAACTCCCGGTCTCAGTGTGGGACTGGAACTCCCGATCTCAGTGTGGGACTGGAACTCCCTGTCACAGCGTTTGGACTGGAACTCCCGGTCTCAGTGTGGGACTGGAACTCCCGGTCTCAGTGTGGGACTGGAACTCCCGGCCTCAGTGTGGGACTGGAACTCCCGGCCTCAGTGTGGAACTGGAACTCCCGGCCTCAGTGTGGGACTGGAACTCCTGGTCTCAGTGTGGGACTGGAACTCCTGGTCTCATTGTGGGACTGGAACTCCCGGCCTCAGTGTGGGACTGGAACTCCCGGTCTCAGTGTGGGCCTGGGACTCCCGGTCTCAGTGTTGGACTGGAACTCCCGGTCTCAGTGTGGGACTGGATCTCCCGGTCACAGCGTTTGGACTGGAACTCCCATCCTCATTGTGGGACAGGAACTCCCGGTCCCTCAGTGTGGGACTGCAACTCCCGGTCTCATTGTGGGACTGCAATTCCCAGTCTCAGTGTGGGACTGGAACTCCCGGTCTCAGTGTGGGACTGGAACTCCCGGTCACAGCGTTTGGACTGGAACTCCCGGTCTCAGAGTGGGACTGGAACTCCCGTTCTCAGTGTGGGAGTGGATCTCCAGGTCACAGCGTTTGGACTGGAACTCCTGGCCTCAGTGTGGGACTGGAATTCCCGCACTCAGTGTGGGACTGGAACACCTGGCTTCAGTGTGGGACTGGAACTCCTGATCTCATTGTGGGACTGGAACTCCCATCCTCATTGTGGGACTGGAACTCCCAGACTCAGTGTGGGACTGGAACTCCCGGCCTCAGTGTGGGACTGCAACTCCAGGTCTCAGTGTGGGACTGGAACTCCCGGTCTCAGTGTGGGACTGGAACTCCCGGTCTCAGTGTGGGACTGGAATTCCAGGCCTCAGTACAGAACTGGAACTCCTGGTCTCATTGTGGGACTGGAACTCCCGGTCTCAGTGTTGGACTGGAATTCCTGGTCTCAGTGAGGGACTGAAATTCCAGGTCTCAATGTGGAACTGGAACTCCAGGTCTTAGTGTGGGAGTGCAACTCCAGGTCTCAGTGTAGGACTGGAACTCCCTGTCTCAGTGTGGGACTGGAACTCCCGATCTCTGTGTGGGGCTGGAACTCCCATCCTCAGTGTGGGACTGGAACTCCCGGTCACAGTGTGGGACTGGAACTCCCGGTCACAGTGTGGGACTGGAACTCCCATCCTCAATGAGGGACTGGTACTCTGGGTCTCAGTGTAGGACTGCAACTCCGGGCCTCAGTGCAGGACTGGAACTCCCGGTCTCAATGTGGAACTGGAACTCCTGGTCTCAAGATGGAATTGGAACTCCCGGTCAAGTGTGCGACTGGAACTCCCGGTCTCAGTGTGGGACTGGAATTCCCGGTCGCAGTGTGGGACTGGAACACCCGGTCGCAGTTAGGGACTGGAACTCCCGGCCTCAGTGTGGGCTGGGAATTCCCGGTCTCAGTGTGGGACTGGAACTCGCGGCCTCAGTGTGGGACTGGAACTCCCGCACTCAGTGTGGGACTGGAACTCCCGGTCCCAGTATGGGACTATAACTCCCGGCCTCAGTGAGGGACTGGAACTCCCGGCCTCAGTGAGCGACTGGAACTCCAAGACACAGCGTTTGGACGGGAACTCCCGGCCTCAGTGTGGGACTGGAACTCCCGGTCACAGTGTGGGACTGGAACTCCCATCCTCAGTGTGGGCCTGGAACTCCCGGGCTCAGTGTGGGACTGGAACTCCCGGTCTTAGTGTGGGACTGGAACTCTGGGTCTCAGTGTGGGACTGGAATTCCAGGCCTCAGTACAGGACTGGAACTCCCGGTCTCAGTGTGGGACTGGAACTCCCGGCCTCAGTGTGGGACTGGAACTCCCGGCCTCAGTGTGGCACTGGAATTCCCGGCCTCAGTGTGGGACTGAAACACCCGGTCACAGCGTTTGGACTGGAACTCCTGGTCTCAGTGTGGCACTGGAACTCCCTGTCACAGCGTTTGGACTGGAACTCCCGGTCTCAGTGTGGGACTGGAACTCCCGGTCTCAGTGTGGGACTGGTACTCCCGGCCTCAGTGTGGGACTGGAACTCCCGGCCTCAGTGTGGGACTGGAACTCCCGGTCTCAATGTGGGACTGAAATTCCCGCTCTCTGTGTAGAACTGGAACTCCCGGTCTCAGTGTAGAACTGGAACTCCCGGGCTCAGTGTGGGACTGCAACTTCCGATCTCAGTGTGGGACTGGAACTCCCGGCCTCAGTGTGGGAATGGAACGCCCGGTCTCAGTGTGGGACTGGAACTCCCGGCCTCAGTGTGGGACTGGAACTCCCGGTCACAGCTTTTGGACTGGATCTCCCGGTCTCAGTGTGGCATTGGAATTCCCGGTCTCAGTGTGGGACTGGAACTCTCGGTCGCAGTGTGGGACTGAAACTCCCGGTCTCAGTGTGGGCCTGGGACTCCCGGTCTCAGTGTATGACTGGAACTCCCGGCCTCAGAGTGGGACTGGAACTACCTGTCTCAGTGTGGGACTGGAACTCCCGGCCTCAGTGTGGCACTGGAATTCCCGGCCTCAGTGTGGGACTGAAATTCCCGGTCTCAGTGTCGTACTGGAACTCCCGGTCTCAGTGTGGGACTGGAACTCCCGGTCTCAGTGAGGGACTGGAACTCCCGGCCTCAGAGTGGGACTGGAACTCCCGGTCTCAGTGTGGAACTGGAATTCCCGGCCTTAGTGTGCGACTGGAACTCCCGGTCACAGCGTTTGGACTGGAACTCCCGGTCTCAGTGTGGCACTGGAACTCCCGGTCTCAGTGTGGGACTTTAACATCCCGAGTCAGTGTTGGACTGGAACTCCTGGTCTGAGTGTGGCACTGGAACTCACGGTCTCAGTGTGGGACTTTAACATCCGGAGTCAGTGTTGGACTGGAACTCCTGGTCTCAGTGTGGGACTGGAACTCCCGGTCTCAGTGTGTGACTGGAACCCCCGGCCTCAGTGTGGGACTGGAACTCCCGGTCTCAGTGTGGGACTGGAACTCCCGGTCTCAGTGTGGGACTGGACCTCCCTGTCACAGCGTTTGGACTGGAACTCCCGGTCTCAGTGTGGGACTGGAACTCCCGGTCTCAGTGTGGGACTGGAACTCCCGGCCTCAGTGTGGGACTGGAACTCCCGGCCTCAGTGTGGGACTGGAACTCCCAGCCTCAGTGTGAGACTGGAACTCCCGGTCTCAGTGTGGGACTGGAACTCCCGGACTCAGTATAGGACTGGAACTCCCGGTCTCAGTTTGGGAATGGAACTCCCGGCCTGAGTGTGGGACTGGAACTCCTGGTCTCAGTATAGGACTGGAACTCCCGGTCTCAGTGTGGGAATGGAACTCCCGGGCTCAGTGTCGGACTGGAACTCCCGGGCTCAGTATGGGACTGAAACTCCCGGTCTCAGTGTGGGACTGGAACTGCCGGTCTTAGTGTGGGACTGGATCTCCCGGTCACAGCGTTTGGACTGGAACTGCCATCCTCAGTGTGGGACTGGAAGTCCCGGACCCTCAGTGTGGGACTGCAACTCCCGGTCTCATTGTGGGACTGCAATTCCCAGTCTCAGTGTGGGACTGGAACTCCCGGTCTCAGTGTGGGACTGGAACTCCCGGTCTCAGTGTGGGACTGGAACTCCCTGTCACAGCGTTTGGACTGTAACTCGTGGTCTCAGTGTGGGACTGGAACTCCCGGCCTCAGTGTGGGACTGGAACTCCCGGTCTCAGTGTGGAACTGGCACTCCCGGCCTCAGTGTGGGACTGGTTCTCCCATCCTCAGTGTGGGACTGCTACTCCCGGTGACAGTGTGGGAATGGAATTCCCGTTCACAGCGTTTGGACTGGAATTCCCGGTCTCTGTGTGGGACTGGAACTCCCGGCCTCAGTGTGGGACTGGAACTCCCATCCTCAGTGTGGGACTGGAACTCCCGGTCTCAGTGTGGAACTGGAACTCCCGGCCTCAGTGTGGGACTGGAACTCCTGGTCTCAGTGTGGGACTGGAACTCCCTGTCACAGCGTTTGGACTGGAACTGCCATCCTCAGTGTGGGACTGGAATTCCCGGACCCTCAGTGTGGGACTGCAACTCCCGGTCTCATTGTGGGACTGCAATTCCCAGTCTCAGTGTGGGACTGGAACTCCCGGCCTCAGTGTGGGACTGGAACTCCCGGTGTCAGTGTGGGTCTGGGACTCCCGGTCTCAGTGTGGGACTGGAACTCCCGGTCTCAGTGTGGGACTGGAACTCCCGGTCTCAGTGTGGGACTGGAACTCCTGGTCTCAGTGTGGGACTGGAACTCCCTGTCACAGCGTTTGGACTGGAACTCCCGGTCTCAGTGTGGGACTGGAACTCCCGGTCTCAGTGTGGGACTGGAACTCCCGGCCTCAGTGTGGGACTGGAACTCCCGGCCTCAGTGTGGAACTGGAACTCCTGGTCTCAGTGTGGGACTGGAACTCCTGGTCTCAGTGTGGGACTGGAACTCCCGGTCTCAGTGTGGGCCTGGGACTCCCGGTCTCAGTGTTGGACTGGAACTCCCGGTCTCAGTGTGGGACTGGATCTTCCGGTCACAGCGTTTGGACTGGAACTCCCATCCTCATTGTGGGACAGGAAGTCCCGGTCCCTCAGTGTGGGACTGCAACTCCCGGTCTCATTGTGGGACTGCAATTCCCAGTCTCAGTGTGGGACTGGAACTCCCGGTCTCAGTGTGGGACTGGAACTCCCGGTCACAGCGTTTGGACTGGAACTCCCGGTCTCAGAGTGGGACTGGAACTCCCGTTCTCAGTGTGGGAGTGGATCTCCAGGTCACAGCGTTTGGACTGGAACTCCTGGCCTCAGTGTGGGACTGGAATTCCCGCACTCAGTGTGGGACTGGAACACCTGGCTTCAGTGTGGGACTGGAACTCCTGATCTCATTGTGGGACTGGAACTCCCATCCTCATTGTGGGACTGGAACTCCCAGACTCAGTGTGGGACTGGAACTCCCGGCCTCAGTGTGGGACTGCAACTCCAGGTCTCAGTGTGGGACTGGAACTCCCAGACTCAGTGTGGGACTGGAACTCCCGGCCTCAGTGTGGGACTGCAACTCCAGGTCTCAGTGTGGGACTGGAACTCCCGGTCTCAGTGTGGGACTGGAATTCCTGGTCTCAGTGAGGGACTGGAATTCCAGGTCTCAATGTGGAACTGGAACTCCAGGTCTTAGTGTGGGAGTGCAACTCCAGGTCTCAGTGTAGGACTGGAACTCCCTGTCTCAGTGTGGGACTGGAACTCCCGATCTCAGTGTGGGGCTGGAACTCCCATCCTCAGTGTGGGACTGGAACTCCCGGTCACAGTGTGGGACTGGAACTCCCATCCTCAATGAGGGACTGGTACTCTGGGTCTCAGTGTAGGACTGCAACTCCGGGCCTCAGTGCAGGACTGGAACTCCCGGTCTCAATGTGGAACTGGAACTCCTGGTCTCAAGATGGAATTGGAACTCCCGGTCAAGTGTGCGACTGGAACTCCCGGTCTCAGTGTGGGACTGGAATTCCCGGTCGCAGTGTGGGACTGGAACACCCGGTCGCAGTTAGGGACTGGAACTCCCGGCCTCAGTGTGGGCTGGGAATTCCCGGTCTCAGTGTGGGACTGGAACTCGCGGCCTCAGTGTGGGACTGGAACTCCCGGTCACAGTGTGGGACTGGAACTCCCGGTCCCAGTATGGGACTATAACTCCCGGCCTCAGTGAGGGACTGGAACTCCCGGCCTCAGTGAGCGACTGGAACTCCAAGACACAGCGTTTGGACGGGAACTCCCGGCCTCAGTGTGGGACTGGAACTCCCGGTCACAGTGTGGGACTGGAACTCCCATCCTCAGTGTGGGCCTGGAACTCCCGGGCTCAGTGTGGGACTGGAACTCCCGGTCTTAGTGTGGGACTGGAACACCCGGTCGCAGTTAGGGACTGGAACTCCCGGCCTCAGTGTGGGCTGGGAATTCCCGGTCTCAGTGTGGGACTGGAACTCGCGGCCTCAGTGTGGGACTGGAACTCCCGCACTCAGTGTGGGACTGGAACTCCCGGTCCCAGTATGGGACTATAACTCCCGGCCTCAGTGAGGGACTGGAACTCCCGGCCTCAGTGAGCGACTGGAACTCCAAGACACAGCGTTTGGACGGGAACTCCCGGCCTCAGTGTGGGACTGGAACTCCCGGTCACAGTGTGGGACTGGAACTCCCATCCTCAGTGTGGGCCTGGAACTCCCGGGCTCAGTGTGGGACTGGAACTCCCGGCCTCAGTGTGGGACTGGAACTCTCATCCTCAGTGTGGGACTCGAACTCCCGGCTTCAATGTGGGACTGGATCTCCCGGTCTCAGTGTGCGACTGGAACTCCTGGTCTCAGTGTGGGACTGGAACTCCCGGTCTCAGTGTGGGACTGGTTCTCCCATCCTAAGTGTGGGACTGGAACTCCCGGCCTCAGTGTGGTACCGGAACTCCCGGTCTCAGTGTGGACCTGGAACTCCCGGTCTCAGTGTGGGCCTGGAACTCCCGGTCTCAGTGTGGGACTGGAACTCCCATCCTCAGTGTGGGCCTGGAACTCCCGGGCTCAGTGTGGGACTGGAACTCCCGGTCTTAGTGTGGGACTGGAACTCTGGGTCTCAGTGTGGTACTGGAATTCCAGGCCTCAGTACAGGACTGGAACTCCCGGTCTCAGTGTGGGACTGGAACTCCCGGCCTCAGTGTGGGACTGGAACTCTCATCCTCAGTGTGGGACTCGAACTCCCGGCTTCAATGTGGGACTGGATCTCCCGGTCTCAGTGTGCGACTGGAACTCCTGGTCTCAGTGTGGGACTGGAACTCCCGGTCTCAGTGTGGGACTGGTTCTCCCATCCTAAGTGTGGGACTGGAACTCCCGGCCTCAGTGTGGTACCGGAACTCCCGGTCTCAGTGTGGGACTGGAACTCCCGGCCTCAGTGTGGGACTGGAACTCTCATCCTCAGTGTGGGACTCGAACTCCCGGCTTCAATGTGGGACTGGATCTCCCGGTCTCAGTGTGCGACTGGAACTCCTGGTCTCAGTGTGGGACTGGAACTCCCGGTCTCAGTGTGGGACTGGTTCTCCCATCCTAAGTATGGGACTGGAACTCCCGGCCTCAGTGTGGTACCGGAACTCCCGGTCTCAGTGTGGGCCTGGAACTCCCGGTCTCAGTGTGGGACTGGAACTCCCGGTCTCAGTGTGGGACTGGAACTCCCGGTCTCAGTGTGGGCCTGGAACTCCCGGTCTCAGTGTGGGACTGGAACTCCCTGTCTCAGTGTGGGACTGGAAATCCCGGCCTCAGTGTGGGACTGGAACTCCTGGTCTCAGTGTGGGACTGTAACTCCCGGTCTCAGTGTAGGACTGGAACTCCAGGTCTCAGTGTAGGACTGGAACTCCAGGTCTCAGTCTGGGACTGGAACTCCCGGTCTCAGTGTGGAACTGGAACTCCCGGTCTCAGTGTGGGACTGAAACTCACGGCCTCAGTGTGGGACTGGAACTCCCTGTCACAGCGTTTGGACTGGAACTCCCGGTCTCAGTGTGGGACTGGAACTCCCGGCCTCAGTGTGGGACTGGAACTCCCGGCCTCAGTGTGGAACTGGAACTCCCGGCCTCAGTGTGGGCCTGGAACTCCCGGGCTCAGTGTGGGACTGGAACTCCCGGTCTCAGTGTGGGACTGGAATTCCCGGTCGCAGTGTGGGACTGGAACACCCGGTCGCAGTTAGGGACTGGAACTCCCGGCCTCAGTGTGGGCTGGGAATTCCCGGTCTCAGTGTGGGACTGGAACTCGCGGCCTCAGTGTGGGAGTGGAACTCCCGGTCACAGTGTGGGACTGGAACTCCCGGTCCCAGTATGGGACTATAACTCCCGGCCTCAGTGAGGGACTGGAACTCCCGGCCTCAGTGAGCGACTGGAACTCCAAGACACAGCGTTTGGACGGGAACTCCCGGCCTCAGTGTGGGACTGGAACTCCCGGTCACAGTGTGGGACTGGAACTCCCATCCTCAGTGTGGGCCTGGAACTCCCGGGCTCAGTGTGGGACTGGAACTCCCGGTCTTAGTGTGGGACTGGAACACCCGGTCGCAGTTAGGGACTGGAACTCCCGGCCTCAGTGTGGGCTGGGAATTCCCGGTCTCAGTGTGGGACTGGAACTCGCGGCCTCAGTGTGGGACTGGAACTCCCGCACTCAGTGTGGGACTGGAACTCCCGGTCCCAGTATGGGACTATAACTCCCGGCCTCAGTGAGGGACTGGAACTCCCGGCCTCAGTGAGCGACTGGAACTCCAAGACACAGCGTTTGGACGGGAACTCCCGGCCTCAGTGTGGGACTGGAACTCCCGGTCACAGTGTGGGACTGGAACTCCCATCCTCAGTGTGGGCCTGGAACTCCCAGGCTCAGTGTGGGACTGGAACTCCCGGCCTCAGTGTGGGACTGGAACTCCCGGCTTCAATGTGGGACTGGATCTCCCGGTCTCAGTGTGCGACTGGAACTCCTGGTCTCAGTGTGGGACTGGAACTCCCGGTCTCAGTGTGGGACTGGTTCTCCCATCCTAAGTGTGGGACTGGAACTCCCGGCCTCAGTGTGGTACCGGAACTCCCGGTCTCAGTGTGGACCTGGAACTCCCGGTCTCAGTGTGGGCCTGGAACTCCCGGTCTCAGTGTGGGACTGGAACTCCCATCCTCAGTGTGGGCCTGGAACTCCCGGGCTCAGTGTGGGACTGGAACTCCCGGTCTTAGTGTGGGACTGGAACTCTGGGTCTCAGTGTGGTACTGGAATTCCAGGCCTCAGTACAGGACTGGAACTCCCGGTCTCAGTGTGGGACTGGAACTCCCGGCCTCAGTGTGGGACTGGAACTCTCATCCTCAGTGTGGGACTCGAACTCCCGGCTTCAATGTGGGACTGGATCTCCCGGTCTCAGTGTGCGACTGGAACTCCTGGTCTCAGTGTGGGACTGGAACTCCCGGTCTCAGTGTGGGACTGGTTCTCCCATCCTAAGTGTGGGACTGGAACTCCCGGCCTCAGTGTGGTACCGGAACTCCCGGTCTCAGTGTGGACCTGGAACTCCCGGTCTCAGTGTGGGCCTGGAACTCCCGGTCTCAGTGTGGGACTGGAACTCCCATCCTCAGTGTGGGCCTGGAACTCCCGGGCTCAGTGTGGGACTGGAACGCCCGGTCTTAGTGTGGGACTGGAACTCTGGGTCTCAGTGTGGTACTGGAATTCCAGGCCTCAGTACAGGACTGGAACTCCCGGTCTCAGTGTGGGACTGGAACTCCCGGCCTCAGTGTGGGACTGGAACTCTCATCCTCAGTGTGGGACTCGAACTCCCGGCTTCAATGTGGGACTGGATCTCCCGGTCTCAGTGTGCGACTGGAACTCCTGGTCTCAGTGTGGGACTGGAACTCCCGGTCTCAGTGTGGGACTGGTTCTCCCATCCTAAGTGTGGGACTGGAACTCCCGGCCTCAGTGTGGTACCGGAACTCCCGGTCTCAGTGTGGGCCTGGAACTCCCGGTCTCAGTGTGGGCCTGGAACTCACGGTCTCAGTGTGGGACTTTAACATCCGGAGTCAGTGTTGGACTGGAACTCCTGGTCTCAGTGTGGGACTGGAACTCCCGGTCTCAGTGTGTGACTGAAACTCCCGGCCTCAGTGTGGAACTGGAACTCACGGTCTTACTGTGGGACTGGAACTCAAGGTCTCTCGGTGTGGGACTGGAACTCCCGGTCTTACTGTGGGACTGGAACTCAAGGTCTCTCGGTGTGGGACTGGAACTCCCGGTCTCAGTGTGGGACTGGAATTCCGGGTCACAGAGTTTGGAATGGAACTCCCGGTCTCAGTGTGGGACTGGAACTCCCGGCCTCAGTGTGGGATTGGAACTCCCGGTCTCACAGTGTGGGACTGGAACTCAAGGTCTCTCGGTGTGGGACTGGTACTCCCGGTCTCAGTGTGGGACTGGAATACCCATCCTCAGTGTGGGACAGGAACTCCCGGTCTCAATGTGGGACTGGAACTCCCGGCCTCAGTGTGGGACTGGAACGCCCGGTCTCAGTGTGCGACTGGAACTCCCGGTCTCAGTGTGGGACTTTAACATCCCGAGTCAGTGTTGGACTGGAACTCCTGGTCTCAGTGTGGCACTGGAACTCACGGTCTCAGTGTGGGACTTTAACATCCGGAGTCAGTGTTGGACTGGAACTCCTGGTCTCAGTGTGGGACTGGAACTCCCGGTCTCAGTGTGTGACTGAAACTCCCGGCCTCAGTGTGGAACTGGAACTCACGGTCTCAGTGTGGGACTGGAACTCCCGGTCTCAGTGTAGAACTGGAACTCCCGGTCTCAGTGTGGGACTGGAACTCCCGGTCTGAGTGTGGGACTGGAACTCCCTGTCACAGCGTTTGGACTGGAACTCCCGGTCTCAGTGTGGGACTGGAACTCCCGGCCTCAGTGTGGGACTGGAACTCCCGGCCTCAGTGTGGAACTGGAACTCCCGGCCTCAGTGTGGGACTTGAACTCCCGGTCTCAATGTGGGACTGGAACTCCCGGCCTCAGTGTGGGACTGGAACGCCCGGTCTCAGTGTGCGACTGGAACTCCCGGTCACAGCGTTTGGACTGGAACTCCCGGTCTCAGTGTGGCACTGGAACTCCCGGTCTCAGTGTGGGACTGGAACTCCCGGTCTCAGTGTGGGACTGGAATTCCCGGCCACACTGTGGGACTGGAACTCCCGGTCACAGCTTTTGGACTGGATCTCCCGGTGTCAGTGTGGCATTGGAATTCCCGGTCTCAGTGTGGGACTGGAACTCTCGGTCGCAGTGTGGGACTGAAGCTCCCGGTCTCAGTGTATGACTGGAACTCCCGGCCTCAGAGTGGGACTGGAAATCCCTGTCTCAGTGTGGGACTGGAACTCCCGGCCTCAGTGTGGCACTGGAATTCCCGGCCTCAGTGTGGCACTGAAACTCCCGGTCTCAGTGTCGTACTGGAGCTCCCGGTCTCAGTGTGGGACTGGAACCCCCGGCCTCAGTGTGGGACTGGAATGCCCGGCCACAGTGTGGGACTGGAACTCCCGGTCACAGCGTTTGGACTGGAACTCCCGGTCTCAGTGTGGGACTGGAATTCCCGGTCTCAGTGCGCGCATGGAACTCCCGCTCCCAGTGTGGGAATGGAACTCCCGGTCTCAGCGTGGGACTGAAACTCCCGGTCCCAGTGTGGGACTGAAACTCCCGGTCTCAGTGTGGGACTGGAAATCCCGGTCTCAGTGTGGGACTGGAACTCCCAGTCTCTGTGTTGGACTGGAATTTCCTGTCTCAGTGTGGGACTGGATCTCCCGGTCTCAGTGTGGGAATGGAACTCCCGGTCTCAGTGTGGGACTGAAACTCGCGGTCTCAGTGTGGGACTGGAACTCCCGGCCTCAGTGTGGGACTGGAACTCCCGGCCTCAGTGTGGGACTGGAACTCCCGGTCTCAGTGTGGGACTGGAACTCCCGGCCTCAGTGTGGGACTGGAACTCCCGGTCTCAGTGTGGGACTGGAACTCCCGGCCTCAGTGTGGCACTGGAATTCCCGGCCTCAGTGTGGCACTGAAACTCCCGGTCTCAGTGTCGTACTGGAACTCCCGGTCTCAGTGTGGGACTGGAACCCCCGGCCTCAGTGTGGGACTGGAATTCCCGGCCACAGTGTGGGACTGGAACTCCCGGTCACAGCGTTTGGACTGGAACTCCCGGTCTCAGTGTGGGACTGGAATTCCCGGTCTCAGTGTGCGACTGGAACTCCCGCTCCCAGTGTGGGAATGGAACTCCCGGTCTCAGCGTGGGACTGAAACTCCCGGTCCCAGTGTGGGACTGAAACTCTCGGTCTCAGTGTGGGACTGGAAATCCCGGTCTCAGTGTGGGACTGGAACTCCCAGTCTCTGTGTTGGACTGGAATTTCCTGTCTCAGTGTGGGACTGGATCTCCCGGTCTCAGTGTGGGAATGGAACTCCCGGTCTCAGTGTGGGACTGAAACTCGCGGTCTCAGTGTGGGACTGGAACTCCCGGCCTCAGTGTGGGACTGGAACTCCCGGCCTCAGTGTGGGACTGGAACTCCCGGTCTCAGTGTGGGACTGGAACTCCCGGCCTCAGTGTGGGACTGGAACTCCCGGTCTCAGTGTGGGACTGGAACTCCCGGTCTCAGTGTGGGACTGGATTTCCCGGCCACAGTGTGGGACTGGAACTCCCGGTCACAGCTTTTGGACTGGAACTCCCGGTCTCAGTGTGGCATTGGAACTCCCGGTCTCAGTGTGGGACTTTAACATCCCGAGTCAGTGTTGGACTGGAACTCCTGGTCCCAGTGTGGCACTGGAACTCACGGTCTCAGTGTGGGACTTTAACATCCGGAGTCAGTGTTGGACTGGAACTCCTGGTCTCAGTGTGGGACTGGAACTCCCGGTCTCAGTGTGTGACTGGAACTCCCGGCCTCAGTGTGGGACTGGAACTCCCGGTCTCAGTGTGGGACTGGAACTCCCGGACTCAGTGTGGGACTGGAACTCCCTGTCACAGCGTTTGGACTGGAACTCCCGGTCTCAGTGTGGGACTGGAACTCCCGGTCTCAGTGTGGGACTGAAACTCGCGGTCTCAGTGTGGTACTGGAACTCCCGGCCTCAGTGTGGGACTGGAACTCCCGGCCTCAGTGTGGGACTGGAACTCCCGGTCTCAGTGTGGGACTGGAACTCCCGGCCTCAGTGTGGGACTGGAACTCCCGGTCTCAGTGTGGGACTGGAACTCCCGGTCTCAGTGTGGGACTGGAATTCCCGGCCACAGTGTGGGACTGGAACTCCCGGTCACAGCTTTTGGACTGGAACTCCAGGTCTCAGTGTGGGACTGGAACTCACCGTCTCAGTGTGGGACTGGAACTCCCGGCCTCAGTGTGGCACTGGAATTCCCGGCCTCAGTGTGGGACTGAAACTCCCGGTCTCAGTGTCGTACTGGAACTCCCGGTCTCAGTGTGGGACTGGAACTCCCGGTCTCAGTGTGGGACTGAACTCCCGGCCTCAGAGTGGGACTGGAACTCCCGGTCTCAGTGTGGGACTGGAATTCCCGGCCTTAGTGTGCGACTGGAACTCCCGGTCACAGCGTTTGGACTGGAACTCCCGGTCTCAGTGTGGCATTGGAACTCCCGGTCTCAGTGTGGGACTTTAACATCCCGAGTCAGTGTTGGACTGGAACTCCTGGTCCCAGTGTGGCACTGGAACTCACGGTCTCAGTGTGGGACTTTAACATCCGGAATCAGTGTTGGACTGGAACTCCTGGTCTCAGTGTGGGACTGGAACTCCCGGTCTCAGTGTGTGACTGGAACTCCCGGCCTCAGTGTGGGACTGGAACTCCCGGTCTCAGTGTGGGACTGGAACTCCCGATCTCAGTGTGGGACTGGAACTCCCTGTCACAGCGTTTGGACTGGAACTCCCGGTCTCAGTGTGGGACTGGAACTCCCGGTCTCAGTGTGGGACTGGAACTCCCGGCCTCAGTGTGGGACTGGAACTCCCGGCCTCAGTGTGGAACTGGAACTCCCGGTCTCAGTGTGGGACTGGAACTCCCGGTCTCAATGTGGGACTGGAACTCCCGGTCTCAGTGTAGAACTGGAACTCCCGGTCTCAGTGTGGGACTGGAACTCCCGGTCTCAGTGTGGGACTGGAACTCCCTGTCACAGCGTTTGGACTGGAACTCCCGGTCTCAGTGTGGGATTGGAACTCCCGGTCTCAGTGTGGGACTGGAACTCCCGGCCTCAGTGTGTGACTGGAACTCCCGGCCTCAGTGTGTGACTGGAACTCCCGGCCTCAGTGTGGGACTGGAACTCCCGGTCTCAGTGTAGACCTGGAACTCCCGGGCTCAGTGTGGGACTGAAACTTCCGATCTCAGTGTGGGACTGGAACTCACCGTCTCAGTTTGGGACTGGAACTCCCGGCCTCAGTGTGGGACTGGAACGCCCGGTCTCCGTGTGGGACTGGAACTCACGGCCTCAGTGTGGGACTGGAACTCCCGGTCTCAGTGTGGGACTGGAACTCCCGGTCTGAGTGTGGGACTGGAATTCCCGATCTCAGTGTGGGACTGGAACTCACCGTCTCAGTGTGGGACTGGAACTCCCGGCCTCAGTGTGGGACTGGAACACCCGGCCTCAGTGTGGGACTGGAACTCCCGGCCTCAGTGTGGGACTAGAACTCCCGGTTTCAGTGTGGGACTGGAACTCCTGGTCTCAGTGTGGGACTGGAATTCCCGGCCACAGTGTGGGACTGGAACTCCCGGTCACAGCTTTTGGACTGGAACTCCCGGTCTCAGTGTGGGACTGGAACTCACCGTCTCAGTGTGGGACTGGAACTCCCAGCCTCAGTGTGGCACTGGAATTCCCGGCCTCAGTGTGGGACTGAAACTCCCGGTCTCAGTGTTGTACTGGAACTCCTGGTCTCAGTGTGGGACTGGAACCCCCGGTCTCAGTGTGGGACTGGAACACCCGGTCTCAGTGTGGGACTGGAACTCCCGGCCTCAGAGTGGGACTGGAATTCCCGGTCTCAGTGTGGGACTGGAATTCCCGGCCTAAGTGTGCGACTGAAACTCCCGGTCACAGCGTTTGGACTGGAACTCCCGGTCTCAGTGTGGCACTGGAACTCCCGGTCTCATTGTGGGACTGCAATTCCCAGTCTCAGTGTGGGACTGGAACTCCCGGCCTCAGTGTGGGACTGGAACTCCCGGTGTCAGTGTGGGTCTGGGACTCCCGATCTCAGTGTGGGACTGGAACTCCTGGTCTCAGTGTGGGACTGGAACTCCCGGCCTCAGTGTGGGACTGGAAATCCCGGTCTCAGTGTGGAACTGGAACTCCCGGCCTCAGTGTGGGACTGGAACTCCTGGTCTCAGTGTGGGACTGGAACTCCCGGCCTCAGTGTGGGACTGCTTCTCCCATCCTCTGTGTGGGACTGCTACTCCCGGTCACAGTGTGGGACTGGAATTCCCGTTCACAGCGTTTGGACTGGAATTCCCGGTCTCTGTGTGGGACTGGAACTCCCGGCCTCAGTGTGGGACTGGAACTCCCATCCTCAGTGTGGAACTGGAACTCCCGGCCTCAGTGTGGGACTGGAACTCCCGGTCTCAGTGTGGGACTGGATCTCCCGGTCACAGCGTTTGGACTGGAACTGCCATCCTCAGTGTGGGACTGGAATTCCCGGACCCTCAGTGTGGGACTGCAACTCCCGGTCTCATTGTGGGATGGAATTCCCAGTCTCAGTGTGGGACTGGAACTCCCGGTCTCAGTGTGGGACTGGAACTCCCGGCCTCAGTGTGGGACTGGAACTCTCGGTCTCAGTGTGGGTCTGGGACTCCCGGTCTCAGTGTGGGACTGGAACTCCCGGTCTCAGTGTGGGACTGGAACTCCCTGTCACAGCGTTTGGACTGGAACTCCCGGTCTCAGTGTGGGACTGGAACTCCCGGTCTCAGTGTGGGACTGGAACTCCCGGCCTCAGTGTGGGACTGGAACTCCCGGTCACAGCGTTTGGACTGGAACTCCCGGTCTCAGTGTGGGACTGGAATTCCCGGTCTCAGTGTGCGACTGGAACTCCCGCTCCCAGTGTGGGAATGGAACTCCCGGTCTCAGCGTGGGACTGAAACTCCTGGTCCCAGTGTGGGACTGAAACTCTCGGTCTCAGTGTGGGACTGGAAATCCCGGTCTCAGTGTGGGACTGGAACTCCCAGTCTCTGTGTTGGACTGGAATTTCCTGTCTCAGTGTGGGACTGGATCTCCCGGTCTCAGTGTGGGAATGGAACTCCCGGTCTCAGTGTGGGACTGAAACTCCCGGTCTCAGTGTGGGACTGGAACTCCCGGCCTCAGTGTGGGACTGGAACTCCCGGCCTCAGTGTGGGACTGGAACTCCCGGTCACAGCTTTTGGACTGGAACTCCCGGTCTCAGTGTGGGACTGGAACTCCCGGTCTCAGTGTGGGACTGGAACTCCCGGTCTCAGTGTGGGACTGGAATTCCCGGCCACAGTGTGGGACTGGAACTCCCGGTCACAGCTTTTGGACTGGAACTCCCGGTCTCAGTGTGGGACTGGAACTCACCGTCTCAGTGTGGGACTGAAACTCCCGACCTCAGTGTGGCACTGGAATTCCCGGCCTCAGTGTGGGACTGAAACTCCCGGTCTCAGTGTCGTACTGGAACTCCCGGTCTCAGTGTGGGACTGGAACTCCCGGTCTCAGTGTGGGACTGGAACTCCCCGCCTCAGAGTGGGACTGGAACTCCCGGTCTCAGTGTGGGACTGGAATTCCCGGCCTTAGTGTGCGACTGGAACTCCCGGTCACAGCGTTTGGACTGGAACTCCCGGTCTCAGTGTGGCATTGGAACTCCCGGTCTCAGTGTGGGACTTTAACATCCCGAGTCAGTGTTGGACTGGAACTCCTGGTCCCAGTGTGGCACTGGAACTCACGGTCTCAGTGTGGGACTTTAACATCCGGAGTCAGTGTTGGACTGGAACTCCTGGTCTCAGTGTGGGACTGGAACTCCCGGTCTCAGTGTGTGACTGGAACTCCCGGCCTCAGTGTGGGACTGGAACTCCCGGTCTCAGTGTGGGACTGGAACTGCCGGTCTCAGTGTGGGACTGGAACTCCCTGTCACAGCGTTTGGACTGGAACTCCCGGTCTCAGTGTGGGACTGGAACTCCCGGTCTCAGTGTGGGACTGGAACTCCCGGTCTCAGTGTGGGACTGGAATTCCCGGCCACAGTGTGGGACTGGAACTCCCGGTCACAGCTTTTGGACTGGAACTCCCGGTCTCAGTGTGGGACTGGAACTCACCGTCTCAGTGTGGGACTGGAACTCCCGGCCTCAGTGTGGCACTGGAATTCCCGGCCTCAGTGTGGGACTGAAACTCCCGGTCTCAGTGTCGTACTGGAACTCCCGGTCTCAGTGTGGGACTGGAACTCCCGGTCTCAGTGTGGGACTGGAACTCCCCGCCTCAGAGTGGGACTGGAACTCCTGGTCTCAGTGTGGGACTGGAATTCCCGGCCTTAGTGTGCGACTGGAACTCCCGGTCACAGCGTTTGGACTGGAACTCCCGGTCTCAGTGTGGCATTGGAACTCCCGGTCTCAGTGTGGGACTTTAACATCCCGAGTCAGTGTTGGACTGGAACTCCTGGTCCCAGTGTGGCACTGGAACTCACGGTCTCAGTGTGGGACTTTAACATCCGGAGTCAGTGTTGGACTGGAACTCCTGGTCTCAGTGTGGGACTGGAACTCCCGGTCTCAGTGTGTGACTGGAACTCCCGGCCTCAGTGTGGGACTGGAACTCCCGGTCTCAGTGTGGGACTGGAACTCCCGGTCTCAGTGTGGGACTGGAACTCCCTGTCACAGCGTTTGGACTGGAACTCCCGGTCTCAGTGTGGGACTGGAACTCCCGGTCTCAGTGTGGGACTGGAACTCCCTGTCACAGCGTTTGGACTGGAACTCCCGGTCTCAGTGTGGGACTGGAACTCCCGGTCTCAGTGTGGGACTGGAACTCCCGGTCTCAGTGTGGGACTGGAATTCCCGATCTCAGTGTGGGACTGGAACTCACCGTCTCAGTGTGGGACTGGAACTCCCGGCCTCAGTGTGGGACTGGAACTCCCGGTCTCAGTGTGGGACTGGAACTCCCGGCCTCAGTGTGGGACTGGAACTCCCGGTCTCAGTGTGGGACTGGAACTCCTGGTCTCAGTGTGGGACTGGAATTCCCGGCCACAGTGTGGGACTGGAACTCCCGGTCACAGCTTTTGGACTGGAACTCCCGGTCTCAGTGTGGGACTGGAACTCACCGTCTCAGTGTGGGACTGGAACTCCCAGCCTCAGTGTGGCACTGGAATTCCCGGCCTCAGTGTGGGACTGAAACTCCCGGTCTCAGTGTCGTACTGGAACTCCTGGTCTCAGTGTGGGACTGGAACTCCCGGTCTCAGTGTGGGACTGGAACTCCCGGTCTCAGTGTGGGACTGGAACTCCCGGCCTCAGAGTGGGACTGGAATTCCCGGTCTCAGTGTGCGACTGGAATTCCCGGCCTTAGTGTGCGACTAGAACTCCCGGTCACAGCGTTTGGACTGGAACTCCCGGTCTCAGTGTGGCACTGGAACTCCCGGTCTCATTGTGGGACTGCAATTCCCAGTCTCAGTGTGGGACTGGAACTCCCGGCCTCAGTGTGGGACTGGAACTCCCGGTTTCAGTGTGGGTCTGGGACTCCCGATCTCAGTGTGGGACTGGAACTCCTGGTCTCAGTGTGGGACTGGAACTCCCGGCCTCAGTGTGGGACTGGAAATCCCGGTCTCAGTGTGGAACTGGAACTCCCGGCCTCAGTGTGGGACTGGAACTCCTGGTCTCAGTGTGGGACTGGAACTCCCGGCCTCAGTGTGGGACTGCTTCTCCCATCCTCTGTGTGGGACTGCTACTCCCGGTCACAGTGTGGGACTGGAATTCCCGTTCACAGCGTTTGGACTGGAATTCCCGGTCTCTGTGTGGGACTGGAACTCCCGGCCTCAGTGTGGGACTGGAACTCCCGGCCTCAGTGTGGGACTGGAACTCCCATCCTCAGTGTGGAACTGGAACTACCGGCCTCAGTGTGGGACTGGAACTCCCGGTCTCAGTGTGGGACTGGATCTCCCGGTCACAGCGTTTGGACTGGAACTGCCATCCTCAGTGTGGGACTGGAATTCCCGGACCCTCAGTGTGGGACTGCAACTCCCGGTCTCATTGTGGGATGGAATTCCCAGTCTCAGTGTGGGACTGGAACTCCCGGTCTCAGTGTGGGACTGGAACTCCCGGCCTCAGTGTGGGACTGGAACTCCCGGTCTCAGTGTGGGTCTGGGACTCCCGGTCTCAGTGTGGGACTGGAACTCCCGGTCTCAGTGTGGGACTGGAACTCCCTGTCACAGCGTTTGGACTGGAACTCCCGGTCTCAGTGTGGGACTGGAACTCCCGGTCTCAGTGTGGGACTGGAACTCCCGGCCTCAGTGTGGGACTGGAATTCCCGGCCTCAGTGTGGGACTGGAACTCCCGGTCACAGCGTTTGGACTGGAACTCCCGGTCTCAGTGTGGGACTGGAATTCCCGGTCTCAGTGTGCGACTGGAACTCCCGCTCCCAGTGTGGGAATGGAACTCCCGGTCTCAGCGTGGGACTGAAACTCCCGGTCCCAGTGTGGGACTGAAACTCTCGGTCTCAGTGTGGGACTGGAAATCCCGGTCTCAGTGTGGGACTGGAACTCCCAGTCTCTGTGTTGGACTGGAATTTCCTGTCTCAGTGTGGGACTGGATCTCCCGGTCTCAGTGTGGGAATGGAACTCCCGGTCTCAGTGTGGGACTGAAACTCCCGGTCTCAGTGTGGGACTGGAACTCCCGGCCTCAGTGTGGGACTGGAACTCCCGGCCTCAGTGTGGGACTGGAACTCCCGGTCTCAGTGTGGGACTGGAACTCCCGGCCTCAGTGTGGGACTGGAACTCCCGGTCTCAGTGTGGGACTGGAACTCCCGGTCTCAGTGTGGGACTGGAATTCCCGGCCACAGTGTGGGACTGGAACTCCCGGTCACAGCTTTTGGACTGGAATTCCCGGCCACAGTGTGGGACTGGAACTCCCGGTCACAGCGTTTGGACTGGAACTCCCGGTCTCAGTGTGGGACTGGAATTCCCGGTCTCAGTGTGCGACTGGAACTCCCGCTCCCAGTGTGGGAATGGAACTCCCGGTCTCAGCGTGGGACTGAAACTCCCGGTCCCAGTGTGGGACTGAAACTCCCGGTCTCAGTGTGGGACTGGAACTCCCGGTCTCAGTGTGGGACTGGAACTCCCAGTCAAGGGCCTTTCCACATCCATCAAAGTTTTACCTGCACATCCACTAATATCATCTATTGTATCCGTTGCTCCCGATGCGGTCTCCTCTACATTGGGGAGACTGGACGCCTCCTAGCAGAGCGCTTTAGGGAACATCTCCGAGACACCCGCACCAATCAACCACATCGCCCAGTGGCTCAACATTTCAACTCCCCCTCCCACTCTGCTGAGGATATGGAGGTGCTGGGCCTCCTCCACCGCCGCTCCCTCACCAACAGACGCCTGGAGGAAGAACGCCTCATCTTCCGCCTCGGAACACTTCAACCCCAGGGCATCAATGTGGATTTTAACAGTTTCCTCATTTCCCCTTCCCCCACCTCATCCTAGCTTCTAACCTCCAGAAACTCGATCCCCTGACCTGTCCGGACTTGTCCGACCTGCCCAGCTCCTTTTCCACCTATCCACTCCACCCTCTCCTCCCTGACCTATCACCTTCATCTCCTTCCCCACTGACCTATTGTACTCTATGCCACTCTCTCCCAACCCCACCCTCCTCTAGCTTATCTCTCCATGCTTCAGGCTCTCTGCCTTTATTCCTGATGAAGGGCTTTTGCCCGAAACGTCGATTTTGCCTGTCCTCGGATGCTGCCTGAATTGCTGTGCTCTTCCAGCACCACTGATCCAGAATCCCAGTCTCTGTGTTGGACTGGAATTTCCTGTCTCAGTGTGGGACTGGATCTCCCGGTCTCAGTGTGGGAATGGAACTCCCGGTCTCAGTGTGGGACTAAAACTCCCGGTCTCAGTGTGGGACTGGAACTCCCGGCCTCAGTGTGGGACTGGAACTCCCGGCCTCAGTGTGGGACTGGAACTCCCGGTCTCAGTGTGGGACTGGAACTCCCGGCCTCAGTGTGGGACTGGAACTCCCGGTCTCAGTGTGGGACTGGAACTCCCGGTCTCAGTGTGGGACTGGAATTCCCGGCCACTGTGTGGGACTGGAACTCCCGGTCACAGCTTTTGGACTGGAACTCCCGGTCTCAGTGTGGGACTGGAACTCACCGTCTCAGTGTGGGACTGGAACTCCCGGCCTCAGTGTGGCACTGGAATTCCCGGCCTCAGTGAGGGACTGAAACTCCCGGTCTCAGTGTCGTACTGGAACTCCCGGTCTCAGTGTGGGACTGGAACTCCCGGTCTCAGTGTGGGACTGGAACTCCCCGCCTCAGAGTGGGACTGGAACTCCCGGTCTCAGTGTGGGACTGGAATTCCCGGCCTTAGTGTGCGACTGGAACTCCCGGTCACAGCGTTTGGACTGGAACTCCCGGTCTCAGTGTGGCATTGGAACTCCCGGTCTCAGTGTGGGACTTTAACATCCCGAGTCAGTGTTCGACTGGAACTCATGGTCTCAGTGTGGCACTGGAACTCACGGTCTCAGTGTGGGACTTTAACATCCGGAGTCAGTGTTGGACTGGAACTCCTGGTCTCAGTGTGGGACTGGAACTCCCGGTCTCAGTGTGTGACTGGAACTCCCGGCCTCAGTGTGGGACTGGAACTCCCGGTCTCAGTGTGGGACTGGAACTCCCGGTCTCAGTGTGGGACTGGAACTCCCTGTCACAGCGTTTGGACTGGAACTCCCGGTCTCAGTGTGGGACTGGAACTCCCGGTCTCAGTGTGGGACTGGAACCCCCGGCCTCAGTGTGGGACTGGAACTCCCGGCCTCAGTGTGGAACTGGAACTCCCGGTCTCAGTGTGGGACTGGAACTCCCGGTCTCAATGTGGGACTGGAACTCCCGGTCTCAGTGTAGAACTGGAACTCCCGGTCTCAGTGTGGGACTGGAACTCCCGGTCTCAGTGTGGGACTGGAACTCCCTGTCACAGCGTTTGGACTGGAACTCCCGGTCTCAGTGTGGGATTGGAACTCCCGGTCTCAGTGTGTGACTGGAACTCCCGGCCTCAGTGTGTGACTGGAACTCCCGGCCTCAGTGTGGGACTGGAACTCCCGGTCTCAGTGTAGACCTGGAACTCCCGGGCTCAGTGTGGGACTGAAACTTCCGATCTCAGTGTGGGACTGGAACTCACCGTCTCAGTTTGGGACTGGATCTCCCGGCCTCAGTGTGGGACTGGAACGCCCGGTCTCCGTGTGGGACTGGAACTCCCGGCCTCAGTGTGGGACTGGAACTCCCGGTCTCAGTGTGGGACTGGAACTCCCGGTCTCAGTGTGGGACTGGAATTCCCGATCTCAGTGTGGGACTGGAACTCACCGTCTCAGTGTGGGACTGGAACTCCCGGTCTCAGTGTGGGACTGGAACTCCCGGTCTCAGTGTGGGACTGGAACTCCCGGCCTCAGTGTGGGACTGGAACTCCCGGTCAAGTGTGCGACTGAAACTCGAACTCCTATCCTCAGTGTGGGACTGAGACTGAGACTGGGAATTGCAGTCCCACAATGAGACCGGGAGTTGCAGTCCCACACTGAGGGACCGGGAGTTACAGTCCCACACTGAGGATGGGAGTTCCAGTCCAAACGCTGTGACCGGGTGATCCAGTCCGACACTGAGACCGGGAGTTCCAGTCGCACACTAAGGCCGGGAATTCCAGTCCCACACTGAGACCGGGAATTCCAGTCCCACTCTGAGGCCGGGAGTGGGACTGGAACTCCCGGCCTCAGTGTGGAACTGGAACTCCCGGCCTCAGTGTGGGACTGGAACGCCCGGCCTCATTGTGGGACTGGAACTCTCGGCCTCAGTGTGGGACTGGAACTCCCATCCTCAGTGTGGTACTGGAACTCCCGGTCACAGCGTTTGGACTGGAACTCCCGGTCTCGGAGTGGGACTGGAACTCCCGGTCTCAGTGTGGGAGTGGATCTCCAGGTCACAGCGTTTGGACTGGAACTCCTGGCCTCAGTGTGGGACTGGAATTCCCGGCCTCAGTGTGGGTCTGGAACTCCCGGCCTCAGTGTGGAACCGGAACTCCCATCCTCAGTGTGGGACTGGAACACCTGACTTCAGTGTGGGACTGGAACTCCTGGTCTCATTGTGGGACTGTAACTCCCATCCTCATTGTGGGACTGGAACTCCCAGACTCAGTGTGGGACTGGAACTCCCGGCCTCAGTGTGGGACTGCAACTCCAGGTCTCAGTGTGGGACTGGAACTCCCGGTCTCAGTGTGGGACTGGAACTCCCGGTCTCAGTGTGGGATTGGAATTCCAGGCCTCAGTACAGAACTGGAACTCCTGGTCTCATTGTGGGACTGGAACTCCCGGTCTCAGTGTTGGACTGGAATTCCTGGTCTCAGTGAGGGACTGGAATTCCAGGTCTCAGTGTGGAACTGGAACTCCCTGTCTTAGTGTGGGAGTGCAACTCCAGGTCTCAGTGTGGGACTGGAACTCCCGGTCTCAGTGTGGGACTGGAACTCCCGGTCTCAGTGTGGGCCTGGTACGCCCGGCCTCAGTGTGGGACTGGAACCCCCGGTCTCAGTGTGGGACTGGAACTCCCTGTCTCAGTGTGGGACTGGAACTCCCGATCTCAGTGTGGGGCTGGAACTCCCATCCTCAGTGTGGGACTGGAACTCCCGGTCACAGTGTGGGACTGGAACTCCCATCCTCAATGAGGGACTGGTACTCTGGGTCTCAGTGTAGGACTGCAACTCCGGGCCTCAGTGCAGGACTGGAACTCCCGGTCTCAATGTGGAACTGGAACTCCTGGTCTCAAGATGGAATCGGAACTCCCGGTCAAGTGTGCGACTGGAACTCCCGGTCTCAGTCTGGGACTGGAACTCCCGGTCGCAGTGTGGGACTGGAACACCCGGTCGCAGTGTGGGACTGGAACTCCCGGCCTCAGTGTGGACTGGGAATTCCCGGTCTCAGTGTGGGAATGGAACTCCCGCACTCAGTGTGGGACTGGAACTCCCGGTCTCAGTATGGGACTCTAACTCCCGGCCTCAGTGAGGGACTGGAACTCTCAGCCTCAGTGAGGAACTGGAACTCCAGGACACAGCGTTTGGACGGGAACTCCCGGCCTCAGTGTGGGACTGAAACTCCCGGCCTTCGTGTGGGACTGGATCTCCCATCCTCGGTGTGGGACTGGAACTCCCTGTCTCAGTGTGGGACTGGAACTCCCGGTCTTAGTGTGGGACTGAAACTCCCGCCCTCAGTGTGGGACTGGAACTCCCGGTCTCAGTGTGGGACTGGAACTCCAGGTCTCAGTGTGGGCCTGGTACGCCCGGCCTCAGTGTGGGACTGGAACTCCCGTCTCAGTGTGGGACTGGAACTCCCTGTCTCAGTGTGGGACTGGAGCTCCCGATCTCAGTGTGGGGCTGGAACTCCCATCCTCAGTGTGGGACTGGAACTCCCGGTCACAGTGTGGGACTGGAACTCCCATCCTCAATGAGGGACTGGTACTCTGGGTCTCAGTGTAGGACTGCAACTCCGGTCCTCAGTGCAGGACTGGAACTCCCGGTCTCAATGTGGAACTGGAACTCCTGGTCTCAAGATGGAATTGGAACTCCCGGTCAAGTGTGCGACTGGAACTCCCGGTCTCAGTGTGGGACTGGAACTCCCGGTCGCAGTGTGGGACTGGAACACCCGGTCGCAGTGTGGGACTGGAACTCCCGGCCTCTGTGTGGGCTGGGAATTCCCGGTCTCAGTGTGGGACTGGAACTCCCGGCCTCAGTGTGGGACTGGAACTCCCGCACTCAGTGTGGGACTGGAACTCCCGGTCACAGTATGGGACTCTAACTCCCGGCTTCAGTGAGGGACTGGAACACCCGGCCTCAGTGAGCGACTGGAACTCCAAGACACAGCGTTTGGACGGGAACTCCTGGCCTTAGTGTGGGACTGGATCTCCCGGTCTCAGTGTGCGACTGGAACTCCTGGTCTCAGTATGGGACTGGAACACCCGGTCTCAGTGTGGGACTGGTTCTCCCATCCTAAGTGTGGGACTGGAACTCCCGGCCTCAGTGTGGTACCGGAACTCCCGGTCTCAGTGTGGGCCTGGAACTCCCGGTCTCAGTGTGGGACTGGAACTACCGGTCGCAGTGTGGGACTGGAACTCCCGGCCTCAGTGTGGGCTGGGAATTCCCGGTCTCAGTGTGGGACTGGAACTCCCGGTCTCAATGTGGAACTGGAACTCCTGGTCTCAAGATGGAATTGGAACTCCCGGTCAAGTGTGCAACTGGAACTCCCGGTCTCAGTGTGGGACTGGAACTCCCGGTCGCAGTGTGGGACTGGAACTCCCGGTCGCAGTGTGGGACTGGAACACCCGGTCGCAGTGTGGGACTGGAACTCCCGGCCTCTGTGTGGGCTGGGAATTCCCGGTCTCAGTGTGGGACTGGAACTCCCGGCCTCAGTGTGGGACTGGAACTCCCGCACTCAGTGTGGGACTGGAACTCCCGGTCCCAGTATGGGAGTCTAACTCCCGGCCTCAGTGAGGGACTGGAACTCCCGGCCTCAGTGAGCGACTGGAACTCCAAGACACAGCATTTAGACGGGAACTCCCGGCCTCAGTGTGGGACTGGAACTCCAAGTCACAGTGTGGGACTGGAACTCCCATCCTCAGTGTGGGCCTGGAACTCCCGGTCTTAGTGTGGGACTGGAACTCTGGGTCTCAGTGTGGGACTGGAATTCCAGGCCTCAGTACAGGACTGGAACTCCCGGTCTCAGTGTGGGACTGGGACTCCCGGCCTCAGTGTGGGACTGGAACTCCCATCCTCAGTGTGGGACTGGAACACCTGGCTTCAGTGTGGGACTGGAACTCCTGATCTCATTGTGGGACTGGAACTCCCATCCTCATTGTGGGACTGGAACTCCCAGACTCAGTGTGGGACTGGAACTCTCGGCCTCAGTGTGGGACTGCAACTCCAGGTCTCAGTGTGGGACTGGAACTCCCGGTCTCAGTGTGGGACTGCAACTCCCGGTCTCAGTGTGCGACTGGAATTCCAGGCCTCAGTACAGAACTGGAACTCCTGGTCTCATTGTGGGACTGGAACTCCCGGTCTCAGTGTTGGACTGGAATTCCTGATCTCAGTGAGGGACTGGAATTCCAGGTCTCAGTGTGGAACTGGAACTCCCGGTCTTAGTGTGGGACTGGAACTCCCGGTCTCAGTGTGGGCCTGGTACGCCCGGCCTCAGTGTGGGACTGGAACCCCCGGTCTCAGTGTGGGACTGGAACTCCCTGTCTCAGTGTGGGACTGGAACTCCCTGTCTCAGTGAGGGACTGGAACTCCCTGTCTCAGTGAGGGACTGGAACTCCCTGTCTCAGTGAGGGACTGGAACTCCCTGTCTCAGTGTGGGACTGGAACTCCCTGTCTCAGTGAGGGACTGGAACTCCCGATCTCAGTGTGGGGCTGGAACTCCCATCCTCAGTGTGGGACTGGAACTCCCAGTCACAGTGTGGGATTGGAACTCCCATCCTCAATGAGGGACTGGTACTCTGGGTCTCAGTGTAGGACTGCAACTCCGGGCCTCAGTGCAGGACTGGAACTCCCGGTCTCAATGTGGAACTGGAACTCCTGGTCTCAAGATGGAATTGGAACTCCCGGTCAAGTGTGCGACTGGAACTCCCGGTCTCAGTGTGGGACTGGAACTCCCGGTCGCATTGTGGGACTGGAACACCCGGTCGCAGTGTGGGACTGGAACTCCCGGCCTCAGTGTGGGCTGGGAATTCCCGGTCTCAATGTGGGACTGGAACTCCCGGCCTCAGTGTGGGCTGGGAATTCCCGGTCTCAGTGTGGGACTGGAACTCCCGGCCTCAGTGTGGGACTGGAACTCCCGCACTCAGTGTGGGACTGGAACTCCCGGTCTCAGTATGGGACTCTAACTCCCGGCCTCAGTGAGGGACTGGAACTCTCAGCCTCAGTGAGGGACTGGAACTCCAGGACACAGCGTTTGGACGGGAACTCCCGGCCTCAGTGTGGGACTGAAACTCCCGGCCTTCGTGTGGGACTGGTTCTCCCATCCTCAGTGTGGGACTGGAACTCCCTGTCTCAGTGTGGGACTGGAACTCCCGGTCTTAGTGTGGGACTGAAACTCCCGCCCTCAGTGTGGGACTGGAACTCCCGGTCTCAGTGTGTGCCTGGTACGCCCGGCCTCAGTGTGGGACTGGAACTCCCGGTCTCAGTGTGGGACTGGAACTCCCTGTCTCAGTGTGGGACTGGAACTCCCGATCTCAGTGTGGGACTGGAACACCTGGCTTCAGTGTGGGACTGGAACTCCTGATCTCATTGTGGGACTGGAACTCCCATCCTCATTGTGGGACAGGAACTCCCAGACTCAGTGTGGGACTGGAACTCCCGGTCTCAGTGTTGGACTGGAATTCCTGGTCTCAGTGAGGGACTGGAATTCCAGGTCTCAGTGTGGAACTGGAACTCCCGGTCTTAGTGTGGGAGTGCAACTCCAGGTCTCAGTGTGGGACTGGAACCCCCGGTCTCAGTGTGGGACTGGAACTCCCTGTCTCAGTGTGGGACTGGAACTCCCGATCTCAGTGTGGGGCTGGAACTCCCATCCTCAGTGTGGGACTGGAACTCCCATCCTCAGTGTGGGACTAGAACTCCCGGTCACAGTGTGGGACTGGAACTCCCATCCTCAATGAGGGACTGGTACTCTGGGTCTCAGTGTAGGACTGCAACTCCGGGCCTCAGTGCAGGACTGGAACTCCCGGTCAAGTGTGCGACTGGAACTCCCGGTCTCAGTCTGGGACTGGAACTCCCGGTCGCAGTGTGGGACTGGAACACTCGGTCGCAGTGTGGGACTGGAACTCCCGGCCTCAGTGTGGACTGGGAATTCCCGGTCTCAGTGTGGGACTGGAACTCCCGCACTCAGTGTGGGACTGGAACTCCCGGTCTCAGTGTGGGACTGGAACTCCCGGTCTCAGTATGGGACTGGAACTCTCAGCCTCAGTGAGGAACTGGAACTCCAGGACACAGCGTTTGGACGATAACTCCCGGCCTCAGTGTGGGACTGAAACTCCCGGCCTTCGTGTGGGACTGGATCTCCCATCCTCGGTGTGGGACTGGAACTCCCTGTCTCAGTGTGGGACTGGAACTCCCGGTCTTAGTGTGGGACTGAAACTCCCGCCCTCAGTGTGGGACTGGAACTCCCGGTCTCAGTGTGGGACTCGAACTCCCGGCTTCAATGTGGGACTGGATCTCCCGGTCTCAGTGTGCGACTGGAACTCCTGGTCTCAGTGTGGGACTGGTTCTCCCATCCTAAGTGTGGGACTGGAACTCCCGGCCTCAGTGTGGTTCCGGAACTCCCGGTCTCAGTGTGGGACTGGAACTACCGGTCGCAGTGTGGGACTGGAACTCCCGGCCTCAGTCTGGGCTGGGAATTCCCGGTCTCAGTGTGGGCCTGGAACTCCCGGTCTCAATGTGGAACTGGAACTCCTGGTCTCAAGATGGAATTGGGACTCCCGGTCAAGTGTGCGACTGGAACTCCCGGTCTCAGTGTGGGACTGGAACTCCCGGTCGCAGTGTGGGACTGGAACTCCCGGTCGCAGTGTGGGACTGGAACTCCCGGTCGCAGTGTGGGACTGGAACACCCGGTCGCAGTGTGGGACTGGAACTCCCGGCCTCTGTGTGGGCTGGGAATTCCCGGTCTCAGTGTGGGACTGGAACTCCCGGCCTCAGTGTGGGACTGGAACTCCCGCACTCAGTGTGGGACTGGAACTCCCGGTCCCAGTATGGGAGTCTAACTCCCGGCCTCAGTGAGGGACTGGAACTCCCGGCCTCAGTGAGCGACTGGAACTCCAAGACACAGCATTTGGACGGGAACTCCCGGCCTCAGTGTGGGACTGGAACTCCCAGTCACAGTGTGGGACTGGAACTCCCATCCTCAGTGTGGGACTGGAACTCCCGGCCTCAGTGTGGTACCGGAACTCCCGGTCTCAGTGTGGGCCTGGAACTCCCGGTCTCAGTGTGGGCCTGGAACTCCCGGTCTCAGTGTGGGACTGGATCTCCCGGTCTCAGTGTGCGACTGGAACTCCTGGTCTCAGTATGGGACTGGAACTCCCGGTCTCAGTGTGGGACTGGTTCTCCCATCCTAAGTGTGGGACTGGAACTCCCGGCCTCAGTGTGGTACCGGAACTCCCGGTCTCAGTGTGGGCCTGGAACTCCCGGTCTCAGTGTGGGCCTGGAACTCCCGGTCTCAGTGTGGGCCTGGAACTCCCGGTCTCAGTGTGGGACTGGAACTACCGGTCGCAGTGTGGGACTGGATCTCCCGGCCTCAGTCTGGGCTGGGAATTCCCGGTCTCAGTGTGGGACTGGAACTCCCGGTCTCAATGTGGAACTGGAACTCCTGGTCTCAAGATGGAATTGGTACTCCCGGTCAAGTGTGCGACTGGAACTCCCGGTCTCAGTGTGGGACTGGAACTCCCGGTCGCAGTGTGGGACTGGAACTCCCGGTCGCAGTGTGGGACTGGAACACCTGGTCGCAGTGTGGGACTGGAACTCCCGGCCTCTGTGTGGGCTGGGAATTCCCGGTCTCAGTGTGGGACTGGAACTCCCGGCCTCAGTGTGGGACTGGAACTCCCGCACTCAGTGTGGGACTGGAACTCCCGGTCCCAGTATGGGAGTCTAACTCCCGGCCTCAGTGAGGGACTGGAACTCCAAGACACAGCATTTGGACGGGAACTCCCGGCCTCAGTGTGGGACTGGAACTGCCAGTCACAGTGTGGGACTGGAACTCCCATCCTCAGTGTGGGCCTGGAACTCCCGGGCTCAGTGTGGGCCTGGAACTCCCGGTCTCAGTGTGGGACTGGAACTACCGGTCGCAGTGTGGGACTGGAACTCCCGGCCTCAGTCTGGGCTGGGAATTCCCGGTCTCAGTGTGGGACTGGAACTCCCGGTCTCAATGTGGAACTGGAACTCCTGGTCTCAAGATGGAATTGGTACTCCCGGTCAAGTGTGCGACTGGAACTCCCGGTCTCAGTGTGGGACTGGAACTCCCGGTCGCAGTGTGGGACTGGAACTCCCGGTCGCAGTGTGGGACTGGAACACCTGGTCGCAGTGTGGGACTGGAACTCCCGGCCTCTGTGTGGGCTGGGAATTCCCGGTCTCAGTGTGGGACTGGAACTCCCGGCCTCAGTGTGGGACTGGAACTCCCGCACTCAGTGTGGGACTGGAACTCCCGGTCCCAGTATGGGAGTCTAACTCCCGGCCTCAGTGAGGGACTGGAACTCCAAGACACAGCATTTGGACGGGAACTCCCGGCCTCAGTGTGGGACTGGAACTGCCAGTCACAGTGTGGGACTGGAACTCCCATCCTCAGTGTGGGCCTGGAACTCCCGGGCTCAGTGTGGGACTGGAACTCCCGGTCTTAGTGTGGGACTGGAACTCTGGGTCTCAGTGTGGGACTGGAATTCCAGGCCTCAGTTCAGGACTGGAACTCCCGGTCTCAGTGTGGGACTGGAACACCTGGCTTCGGTGTGCGACTGGAACACCTGATCTCATTGTGGGACTGGAACTCCCATCCTCATTGTGGGACTTGAACTCCCAGACTCAGTGTGGGACTGGAACTCTCGGCCTCAGTGTGGGACTGCAACTCCAGGTCTCAGTGTGGGACTGGAACTCCCGGTCTCAGTGTGGGACTGGAACTCCCGGTCTCAGTGTGGGACTGGAATTCCAGGCCTCTGTACAGAACTGGAACTCCTGGTCTCATTGTGGGACTGGAACTCCCGGTCTCAGTGTTGGACTGGAATTCCTGGTCTCAGTGAGGGACTGGAATTCCAGGTCTCAGTGTGGAACTGGAACTCCCGGTCTTAGTGTGGGAGTGCAACTCCAGGTCTCAGTGTGGGACTGGAACTCCCGGTCTCAGTGTGGGACTGGAACTCCCGGTCTCAGTGTGGGCCTGGTACGCCCGGCCTCAGTGTGGGACTGGAACCCCCGGTCTCAGTGTGGGACTGGAACTCCCTGTCTCAGTGAGGGACTGGAACTCCCATCCTCAATGAGGGACTGGTACTCTGGGTCTCAGTGTAGGACTGCAACTCCGGGCCTCAGTGCAGGACTGGAACTCCCGGTCTCAATGTGGAACTGGAACTCCTGGTCTCAAGATGGAATTGGAACTCCCGGTCAAGTGTGCGACTGGAACTCCCGGTCTCAGTGTGGGACTGGAACTCCCGGTCGCAGTGTGGGACTGGAACACCCGGTCGCAGTGTGGGACTGGAACTCCCGGCCTCAGTGTGGGCTGGGAATTCCCGGTCTCAGTGTGGGACTGGAACTCCCGGCCTCAGTGTGGGACTGGAACACCCGCACTCAGTGTGGCACTGGAACTCCCGGTCTCAGTATGGGACTCTAACTCCCGGCCTCAGTGAGGGACTGGAACTCTCAGCCTCAGTACAGGACTGGAACTCCAGGACACAGCGTTTGGACGGGAACTCCCGGCCTCAGTGTGGGACTGAAACTCCCGGCCTTCGTGTGGGACTGGTTCTCCCATCCTCAGTGTGGGACTGGAACTCCCTGTCTCAGTGTGGGACTGGAACTCCCGGTCTTAGTGTGGGACTGAAACTCCCGCCCTCAGTGTGGGACTGGAACTCCCGGTCTCAGTGTGTGCCTGGTACGCCCGGCCTCAGTGTGGGACTGGAACTCCCGGTCTCAGTGTGGGACTGGAACTCCCTGTCTCAGTGTGGGACTGGAACTCCCGATCTCAGTGTGGGACTGGAACACCTGGCTTCAGTGTGGGACTGGAACTCCTGATCTCATTGTGGGACTGGAACTCCCATCCTCATTGTGGGACAGGAACTCCCAGACTCAGTGTGGGACTGGAACTCCCGGTCTCAGTGTTGGACTGGAATTCCTGGTCTCAGTGAGGGACTGGAATTCCAGGTCTCAGTGTGGAACTGGAACTCCCGGTCTTAGTGTGGGAGTGCAACTCCAGGTCTCAGTGTGGGACTGGAACCCCCGGTCTCAGTGTGGGACTGGAACTCCCTGTCTCAGTGTGGGACTGGAACTCCCGATCTCAGTGTGGGGCTGGAACTCCCATCCTCAGTGTGGGACTGGAACTCCCATCCTCAGTGTGGGACTAGAACTCCCGGTCACAGTGTGGGACTGGAACTCCCATCCTCAATGAGGGACTGGTACTCTGGGTCTCAGTGTAGGACTGCAACTCCGGGCCTCAGTGCAGGACTGGAACTCCCGGTCAAGTGTGCGACTGGAACTCCCGGTCTCAGTCTGGGACTGGAACTCCCGGTCGCAGTGTGGGACTGGAACACTCGGTCGCAGTGTGGGACTGGAACTCCCGGCCTCAGTGTGGACTGGGAATTCCCGGTCTCAGTGTGGGACTGGAACTCCCGCACTCAGTGTGGGACTGGAACTCCCGGTCTCAGTGTGGGACTGGAACTCCCGGTCTCAGTATGGGACTGGAACTCTCAGCCTCAGTGAGGAACTGGAACTCCAGGACACAGCGTTTGGACGATAACTCCCGGCCTCAGTGTGGGACTGAAACTCCCGGCCTTCGTGTGGGACTGGATCTCCCATCCTCGGTGTGGGACTGGAACTCCCTGTCTCAGTGTGGGACTGGAACTCCCGGTCTTAGTGTGGGACTGAAACTCCCGCCCTCAGTGTGGGACTGGAACTCCCGGTCTCAGTGTGGGACTCGAACTCCCGGCTTCAATGTGGGACTGGATCTCCCGGTCTCAGTGTGCGACTGGAACTCCTGGTCTCAGTGTGGGACTGGTTCTCCCATCCTAAGTGTGGGACTGGAACTCCCGGCCTCAGTGTGGTTCCGGAACTCCCGGTCTCAGTGTGGGACTGGAACTACCGGTCGCAGTGTGGGACTGGAACTCCCGGCCTCAGTCTGGGCTGGGAATTCCCGGTCTCAGTGTGGGCCTGGAACTCCCGGTCTCAATGTGGAACTGGAACTCCTGGTCTCAAGATGGAATTGGGACTCCCGGTCAAGTGTGCGACTGGAACTCCCGGTCTCAGTGTGGGACTGGAACTCCCGGTCGCAGTGTGGGACTGGAACTCCCGGTCGCAGTGTGGGACTGGAACTCCCGGTCGCAGTGTGGGACTGGAACACCCGGTCGCAGTGTGGGACTGGAACTCCCGGCCTCTGTGTGGGCTGGGAATTCCCGGTCTCAGTGTGGGACTGGAACTCCCGGCCTCAGTGTGGGACTGGAACTCCCGCACTCAGTGTGGGACTGGAACTCCCGGTCCCAGTATGGGAGTCTAACTCCCGGCCTCAGTGAGGGACTGGAACTCCCGGCCTCAGTGAGCGACTGGAACTCCAAGACACAGCATTTGGACGGGAACTCCCGGCCTCAGTGTGGGACTGGAACTCCCAGTCACAGTGTGGGACTGGAACTCCCATCCTCAGTGTGGGACTGGAACTCCCGGCCTCAGTGTGGTACCGGAACTCCCGGTCTCAGTGTGGGCCTGGAACTCCCGGTCTCAGTGTGGGCCTGGAACTCCCGGTCTCAGTGTGGGACTGGATCTCCCGGTCTCAGTGTGCGACTGGAACTCCTGGTCTCAGTATGGGACTGGAACTCCCGGTCTCAGTGTGGGACTGGTTCTCCCATCCTAAGTGTGGGACTGGAACTCCCGGCCTCAGTGTGGTACCGGAACTCCCGGTCTCAGTGTGGGCCTGGAACTCCCGGTCTCAGTGTGGGCCTGGAACTCCCGGTCTCAGTGTGGGCCTGGAACTCCCGGTCTCAGTGTGGGACTGGAACTACCGGTCGCAGTGTGGGACTGGAACTCCCGGCCTCAGTCTGGGCTGGGAATTCCCGGTCTCAGTGTGGGACTGGAACTCCCGGTCTCAATGTGGAACTGGAACTCCTGGTCTCAAGATGGAATTGGTACTCCCGGTCAAGTGTGCGACTGGAACTCCCGGTCTCAGTGTGGGACTGGAACTCCCGGTCGCAGTGTGGGACTGGAACACCCGGTCGCAGTGTGGGACTGGAACACCTGGTCGCAGTGTGGGACTGGAACTCCCGGCCTCTGTGTGGGCTGGGAATTCCCGGTCTCAGTGTGGGACTGGAACTCCCGGCCTCAGTGTGGGACTGGAACTCCCGCACTCAGTGTGGGACTGGAACTCCCGGTCCCAGTATGGGAGTCTAACTCCCGGCCTCAGTGAGGGACTGGAACTCCAAGACACAGCATTTGGACGGGAACTCCCGGCCTCAGTGTGGGACTGGAACTGCCAGTCACAGTGTGGGACTGGAACTCCCATCCTCAGTGTGGGCCTGGAACTCCCGGGCTCAGTGTGGGACTGGAACTCCCGGTCTTAGTGTGGGACTGGAACTCTGGGTCTCAGTGTGGGACTGGAATTCCAGGCCTCAGTTCAGGACTGGAACTCCCGGTCTCAGTGTGGGACTGGAACACCTGGCTTCGGTGTGCGACTGGAACACCTGATCTCATTGTGGGACTGGAACTCCCATCCTCATTGTGGGACTTGAACTCCCAGACTCAGTGTGGGACTGGAACTCTCGGCCTCAGTGTGGGACTGCAACTCCAGGTCTCAGTGTGGGACTGGAACTCCCGGTCTCAGTGTGGGACTGGAACTCCCGGTCTCAGTGTGGGACTGGAATTCCAGGCCTCTGTACAGAACTGGAACTCCTGGTCTCATTGTGGGACTGGAACTCCCGGTCTCAGTGTTGGACTGGAATTCCTGGTCTCAGTGAGGGACTGGAATTCCAGGTCTCAGTGTGGAACTGGAACTCCCGGTCTTAGTGTGGGAGTGCAACTCCAGGTCTCAGTGTGGGACTGGAACTCCCGGTCTCAGTGTGGGACTGGAACTCCCGGTCTCAGTGTGGGCCTGGTACGCCCGGCCTCAGTGTGGGACTGGAACCCCCGGTCTCAGTGTGGGACTGGAACTCCCTGTCTCAGTGAGGGACTGGAACTCCCATCCTCAATGAGGGACTGGTACTCTGGGTCTCAGTGTAGGACTGCAACTCCGGGCCTCAGTGCAGGACTGGAACTCCCGGTCTCAATGTGGAACTGGAACTCCTGGTCTCAAGATGGAATTGGAACTCCCGGTCAAGTGTGCGACTGGAACTCCCGGTCTCAGTGTGGGACTGGAACTCCCGGTCGCAGTGTGGGACTGGAACACCCGGTCGCACTGTGGGACTGGAACTCCCGGCCTCAGTGTGGGCTGGGAATTCCCGGTCTCAGTGTGGGACTGGAACTCCCGGCCTCAGTGTGGGACTGGAACACCCGCACTCAGTGTGGCACTGGAACTCCCGGTCTCAGTATGGGACTCTAACTCCCGGCCTCAGTGAGGGACTGGAACTCTCAGCCTCAGTACAGGACTGGAACTCCAGGACACAGCGTTTGGACGGGAACTCCCGGCCTCAGTGTGAGACTGGAACTCCCATCCTCAGTGTGGGACTGGAACTCCCTGTCTCAGTGTGGGACTGGAACTCCCGGTCTTAGTGTGGGACTGAAACTCCCGCCCTCAGTGTGGGACTGGAACTCCCGGTCTCAGTGTGGGACTGGAACTCCCGGTCTCAGTGTGGGCCTGGTACGCCCGGCCTCAGTGTGGGACTGGAACTCCCTGTCTCAGTGTGGGACTGGAACTCCCGATCTCAGTGTGGGACTGGAACTCCCATCCTCAGTGTGGGACTGGAACTCCCGGTCACAGTGTGGGACTGGAACTCCCATCCTCAATGAGGGACTGGTACTCTGGGTCTCAGTGTAGGACTGCAACTCCGGGCCTCAGTGCAGGACTGGAACTCCCGGTCTCAATGTGGAACTGGAACTCCTGGTCTCAAGATGGAATTGGAACTCCCGGTCAAGTGTGCGACTGGAACTCCCGGTCTCAGTGTGGGACTGGAACTCCCGGTCGCAGTGTGGGACTGGAACACCCGGTCGCAGTGTGGGACTGGAACTCCCGGCCTCAGTGTGGGCTGGGAATTCCCGGTCTCAGTGTGGGACTGGATCTCCCGGTCTCAGTGTGGGACTGGAACTCCCATCCTCAGTGTGGGACTGGAACTCCCATCCTCAATGAGGGACTGGAACTCTGGGTCTCAGTGTAGGTCTGCAACTCCGGGCCTCAGTACAGGACTGGAACTCCCGGCCTCAGTGTGGGACTGGAACTCCCGGCCTCAGTGTGGGACTGGAACTCCTGGTCTCAGCGAGGGACTGGAACTCCCGGTCTCAGTGTGGGACTGGAGCTCCCGGTCTCAGTGTGGGACTAGAACTCCCCCCCTCAGTCTTGGACTGGAACTCCCGGTCTCAGTGTGTGACTGGAACTCCCTGTCTCAGTGTGGGACTGAAACTCCCGGCCTCAGTGTGGGACTGGAACTCCTGGTCTCAGTGTGGGACTGTAACTCCCTGTCTCAGTGTGGGACTGGAATTCCTGGTCTCAGTCTCGGACTGGAACTCCCGGTCTCAGTCTGGGACTGGAATTCCAGGTCTCAGTGTGGGACTGGAACACCCGGTCGCAGTGTGGGACTGGAACTCCCGGCCTCAGTGTGGGCTGGGAATTCCCGGTCTCAGTGTGGGACTGGAACTCCCGGCCTCAGTGTGGGACTGGAACTCCCGCACTCAGTGTGGGACTGGAACTCCTGGTCTCAGTATGGGACTCTAACTCCCGGCCTCAGTGAGGGACTGGAACTCTCAGCCTCAGTGAGGGACTGGAACTCCAGGACACAGCGTTTGGATGGCAACTCCCATCCTCAGTGTGGGACTGGAACTCCCTGTCTCAGTGTGGGACTGGAACTCCCGGTCTTAGTGTGGGACTGAAACTCCCGCCCTCAGTGTGGGACTGGAACTCCCGGTCTCAGTGTGGGACTGGAACTCCCAGTCTCAGTGTGGGACTGGAACTCCCGGTCTCAGTGTGGGACTGGAATTCCCGGTCTCAGTGTGGAACTGAAACTCCAGGTCTCAGTGTGGGACTGGAACTCCCAGTCTCAGTGTGGGACTGGAACTCCCGGTCTCAGTGTGGGCCTGGTATGCCCGGACTCGGTGTGGGATTCGAAATCCCGGCCTCGGTGTGGGACTGGAACTCCCGGTCTCAGTGTTGGACTGGAACTCCCAGTCTAAGTGTGGGACTGGAACTCTGGGTCTCAGTGTGGGACTGGAAATCCTGGCCTCAGTGTGGGACTGGAACTCCTGGTCTCAGTGTGGGGTGGAACTCCCATCCTCAGTGTGGGACTGGAACACTCGGCTTCAGTGTGGGACTGGAACTCCTGGTCTCATTGTGGGACTGGATCTCCCTGTCTCAGTGTGGGACTGGAATTCCTGGTCTCAGTGTCGGACTGGAACTCCCGGTCTCAGTCTGGGACTGGAATTCCAGGTCTCAGTATGGGACTGGAACACCCGGTCGCAGTGTGGGACTGGAACTCCCGGCCTCAGTGTGGGCTGGGAATTCCCGGTCTCAGTGTGGGACTGGAACTCCCGGCCTCAGTGTGGGACTGGAACTCCCGCACTCAGTGTGGGACTGGAACTCCTGGTCTCAGTATGGGACTCTAACTCCCGGCCTCAGTGAGGGACTGGAACTCTCAGCCTCAGTGAGGGACTGGAACTCCAGGACACAGCGTTTGGACGGGACCTCCCATCCTCAGCGTGGGACTGGAACTCCCTGTCTCAGTGTGGGACTGGAACTCCCGGTCTTAGTGTGGGACTGAAACTCCCGGCCTCAGTGTGGGACTGGAACTCCGGGTCTCAGTGTGGGACTCGAACTCTCGGCTTCAATGTGGGACTGGAACTCCCGGTCTCAGTGTGCGACTGGAACTCCTGGTCTCAGTGTGGGACTCGAACTCCCGGTCTCAGTGTGGGACTGGTTCTCCCATCCTCAGTGTGGGACTGGAACTCCCGGCCTCAGTGTGGAACCGGAACTCCCGGTCTCAGTATGGGACTGGAACTCCCATCCTCAGTGTGGGACTGGAACACCTGACTTCAATGTGGGACTGGAACTCCTGGTCTCATTGTGGGACTGTAACTCCCATCCTCATTGTGGGACTGGAACTCCCGGTCTCAGTGCGCGACTGGAACTCCTGGTCTCAGTGTGGGACTGGAACGCCCGGTCTCAGTGTGGGACTGGAACTCCCATCCTCAGTGTGGGACTGGAACACCTGGCTTCAGTGTGGGACTGGAACTCCTGATCTCATTGTGGGACTGGAACTCCCAGACTCAGTGTGGGACTGGAACTCCCAGACTCAGTGTGGGACTGGAACTCCCGGCCTCAGTGTGGGACTGCAACTCCAGGTCTCACTGTGGGACTGGAACTCCCGGTCTCAGTGTGGGACTGGAACTCCCGGTCTCAGTGTGGGTCTGGAATTCCAGGCCTCAGTACAGAACTGGAACTCCCGGTCTTAGTGTGGGAGTGCAACTCCAGGTCTCAGTGTGGGACTGGAATTCCCGGTCTCAGTGTGGGACTGGAACTCCCGGTCTCAGTGTGGGCCTGGTACGCCCGGCCTCAGTGTGGGACTGGAACCCCCGGTCTCAGTGTGGGACTGGAACTCCCTGTCTCAGTGTGGGACTGGAACTCCCGGTCTCAGTGTGGGCCTGGTACGCCCGGCCTCAGTGTGGGACTGGAACCCCCGGTCTCAGTGTGGGACTGGAACTCCCTGTCTCAGTGAGGGACTGGAACTCCCGATCTCAGTGTGGGGCTGGAACTCCCATCCTCAGTGTGGGACTGGAACTCCCAGTCACAGTGTGGGACTGGAACTCCCATCCTCAATGAGGGACTGGTACTCTGGGTCTCAGTGTAGGACTGCAACTCCGGGCCTCAGTGCAGGACTGGAACTCCCGGTATCAATGTGGAACTGGAACACCTGGTCTCAAGATGGAATTGGAACTCCCGGTCAAGTGTGCGACTGGAACTCCCGGTCTCAGTGTGGGACTGGAACTCCCGGTCGCAGTGTGGGACTGGAACACCCGGTCGCAGTGTGGGACTGGAACTCCCGGCCTCAGTGTGGGCTGGGAATTCCCGGTCTCAGTGTGGGACTGGAACTCCCGGCCTCAGTGTGGGCTGGGAATTCCCGGTCTCAGTGTGGGACTGGAACTCCCGGCCTCAGTGTGGGACTGGAACTCCCGCACTCAGTGTGGGACTGGAACTCCCGGTCTCAGTATGGGACTCTAACTCCCGGCCTCAGTGAGGGACTGGAACTCTCAGCCTCAGTGAGGGACTGGAACTCCAGGACACAGCGTTTGGACGGGAACTCCCGGCCTCAGTGTGAGACTGGAACTCCCATCCTCAGTGTGGGACTGGAACACCCTGTCTCAGTGTGGGACTGGAACTCCCGGTCTTAGTGTGGGACTGAAACTCCCGCCCTCAGTGTGGGACTGGAACTCCCGGTCTCAGTGTGGGACTGGAACTCCCGGTCTCAGTGTGGGCCTGGTACGCCCGGCCTCAGTGTGGGACTGGAACTCCCGGTCTCAGTGTGGGACTGGAACTCCCGGTCTCAGTGTGGGACTGGAACTCCCTGTCTCAGTGTGGGACTGGAACTCCCGATCTCAGTGTGGGGCTGGAACTCCCATCCTCAGTGTGGGACTGGAACTCCCGGTCACAGTGTGGGACTGGAACTCCCATCCTCAATGAGGGACTGGTACTCTGGGTCTCAGTGTAGGACTGCAACTCCGGGCCTCAGTGCAGGACTGGAACTCCCGGTCTCAATGTGGAACTGGAACTCCTGGTCTCAAGATGGAATTGGAACTCCCGGTCAAGTGTGCGACTGGAACTCCCGGTCTCAGTGTGGGACTGGAACTCCCGGTCGCAGTGTGGGACTGGAACACCCGGTCGCAGTGTGGGACTGGAACTCCCGGCCTCAGTGTGGGCTGGGAATTCCCGGTCTCAGTGTGGGACTGGATCTCCCGGTCTCAGTGTGGGACTGGAACTCCCATCCTCAGTGTGGGACTGGAACTCCCATCCTCAATGAGGGACTGGAACTCTGGGTCTCAGTGTAGGTCTGCAACTCCGGGCCTCAGTACAGGACTGGAACTCCCGGCCTCAGTGTGGGACTGGAACTCCCGGCCTCAGTGTGGGACTGGAATTCCTGGTCTCAGCGAGGGACTGGAACTCCCGGTCTCAGTGTGGGACTGGAGCTCCCGGTCTCAGTGTGGGACTAGAACTCCCCCCCTCAGTCTTGGACTGGAACTCCCGGTCTCAGTGTGTGACTGGAACTCCCTGTCTCAGTGTGGGACTGAAACTCCCGGCCTCAGTGTGGGACTGGAACTCCTGGTCTCAGTGTGGGACTGTAACTCCCTGTCTCAGTGTGGGACTGGAATTCCTGGTCTCAGTGTCGGACTGGAACTCCCGGTCTCAGTCTGGGACTGGAATTCCAGGTCTCAGTGTGGGACTGGAACACCCGGTCGCAGTGTGGGACTGGAACTCCCGGCCTCAGTGTGGGCTGGGAATTCCCGGTCTCAGTGTGGGACTGGAACTCCCGCACTCAGTGTGGGACTGGAACTCCTGGTCTCAGTATGGGACTCTAACTCCCGGCCTCAGTGAGGGACTGGAACTCTCAGCCTCAGTGAGGGACTGGAACTCCAGGACACAGCGTTTGGATGGCAACTCCCATCCTCAGTGTGGGACTGGAACTCCCGGTCTCAGTGTGGGACTGGAACTCCCGGTCTCAGTGTGGGACTGGAATTCCCGGTCTCAGTGTGGAACTGAAACTCCAGGTCTCAGTGTGGGACTGGAACTCCCAGTCTCAGTGTGGGACTGGAACTCCCGGTCTCAGTTTGGGCCTGGTATGCTCGGACTCGGTGTGGGATTCGAAATCCCGGCCTCGGTGTGGGACTGGAACTCCCGGTCTCAGTGTTGGACTGGAACTCCCAGTCTAAGTGTGGGACTGGAACTCCGGGTCTCAGTGTGGGACTGGAAATCCCGGCCTCAGTGTGGGACTGGAACTCCCGGTCTCAGTGTGGGGTGGAACTCCCATCCTCAGTGTGGGACTGGAACACTCGGCTTCAGTGTGGGACTGGAACTCCTGGTCTCATTGTGGGACTGGATCTCCCTGTCTCAGTGTGGGACTGGAATTCCTGGTCTCAGTGTGGGACTGGAACTCCCGGCCTCAGTGTGGGACTGGAACTCCCGCACTCAGTGTGGGACTGGAACTCCTGGTCTCAGTATGGGACTCTAACTCCCGGCCTCAGTGAGGGACTGGAACTCTCAGCCTCAGTGAGGGACTGGAACTCCAGGACACAGCGTTTGGACGGGAACTCCCATCCTCAGCGTGGGACTGGAACTCCCTGTCTCAGTGTGGGACTGGAACTCCCGGTCTTAGTGTGGGACAGAAACTCCCGCCCTCAGTGTGGGACTGGAACTCCCGGTCTCAGTGTGGGACTCGAACTCCCGGCTTCAATGTGGGACTGGAACTCCCGGTCTCAGTGTGCGACTGGAACTCCTGGTCTCAGTGTGGGACTGGAACTCCCGGTCTCAGTGTGGGACTGGTTCTCCCATCCTCAGTGTGGGACTGGAACTCCCGGCCTCAGTGTGGAACCGGAACTCCCGGTCTCAGTATGGGACTGGAACTCCCATCCTCAGTGTGGGACTGGAACACCTGACTTCAGTGTGGGACTGGAACTCCTGGTCTCATTGTGGGACTGTAACTCCCATCCTCATTGTGGGACTGGAACTCCCGGTCTCAGTGCGCGACTGGAACTCCTGGTCTCAGTGTGGGACTGGAACGCCCGGTCTCAGTATGGGACTGGAACTCCCATCCTCAGTGTGGGACTGGAACACCTGGCTTCAGTGTGGGACTGGAACTCCTGATCTCATTGTGGGACTGGAACTCCCAGACTCAGTGTGGGACTGGAACTCCCGGCCTCAGTGTGGGACTGCAACTCCAGGTCTCAGTGTGGGACTGGAACTCCCGGTCTCAGTGTGGGACTGGAACTCCCGGTCTCAGTGTGGGACTGGAATTCCAGGCCTCAGTACAGAACTGGAACTCCTTGTCTCATTGTGGGACTGGAACTCCCGGTCTCAGTGTTGGACTGGAATTCCTGGTCTCAGTGAGGGACTGGAATTCCAGGTCTCAGTGTGGAACTGGAACTCCCGGTCTTAGTGTGGGAGTGCAACTCCAGGTCTCAGTGTGGGACTGGAACTCCCGGTCTCAGTGTGGGACTGGAACTCCCGGTCTCAGTGTGGGCCTGGTACGCCCGGCCTCAGTGTGGGACTGGAACCCCCGGTCTCAGTGTGGGACTGGAACTCCCTGTCTCAGTGTGGGACTGGAACTCCCGGTCTCAGTGTGGGCCTGGTACGCCCGGCCTCAGTGTGGGACTGGAACCCCCGGTCTCAGTGTGGGACTGGAACTCCCTGTCTCAGTGAGGGACTGGAACTCCCGATCTCAGTGTGGGGCTGGAACTCCCATCCTCAGTGTGGGACTGGAACTCCCAGTCACAGTGTGGGACTGGAACTCCCATCCTCAATGAGGGACTGGTACTCTGGGTCTCAGTGTAGGACTGCAACTCCGGGCCTCAGTGCAGGACTGGAACTCCCGGTCTCAATGTGGAACTGGAACACCTGGTCTCAAGATGGAATTGGAACTCCCGGTCAAGTGTGCGACTGGAACTCCCGGTCTCAGTGTGGAACTGGAACTCCCGGTCGCAGTGTGGGACTGGAACACCCGGTCGCAGTGTGGGACTGGAACTCCCGGCCTCAGTGTGGGCTGGGAATTCCCGGTCTCAGTGTGGGACTGGAACTCCCGGCCTCAGTGTGGGCTGGGAATTCCCGGTCTCAGTGTGGGACTGGAACTCCCGGCCTCAGTGTGGGACTGGAACTCCCGCACTCAGTGTGGGACTGGAACTCCCGGTCTCAGTATGGGACTCTAACTCCCGGCCTCAGTGAGGGACTGGAACTCTCAGCCTCAGTGAGGGACTGGAACTCCAGGACACAGCGTTTGGACGGGAACTCCCGGCCTCAGTGTGAGACTGGAACTCCCATCCTCAGTGTGGGACTGGAACACCCTGTCTCAGTGTGGGACTGGAACTCCCGGTCTTAGTGTGGGACTGAAACTCCCGCCCTCAGTGTGGGACTGGAACTCCCGGTCTCAGTGTGGGACTGGAACTCCCGGTCTCAGTGTGGGCCTGGTACGCCCGGCCTCAGTGTGGGACTGGAACTCCCGGTCTCAGTGTGGGACTGGAACTCCCGGTCTCAGTGTGGGACTGGAACTCCCTGTCTCAGTGTGGGACTGGAACTCCCGATCTCAGTGTGGGGCTGGAACTCCCATCCTCAGTGTGGGACTGGAACTCCCGGTCACAGTGTGGGACTGGAACTCCCATCCTCAATGAGGGACTGGTACTCTGGGTCTCAGTGTAGGACTGCAACTCCGGGCCTCAGTGCAGGACTGGAACTCCCGGTCTCAATGTGGAACTGGAACTCCTGGTCTCAAGATGGAATTGGAACTCCCGGTCAAGTGTGCGACTGGAACTCCCGGTCTCAGTGTGGGACTGGAACTCCCGGTCGCAGTGTGGGACTGGAACACCCGGTCGCAGTGTGGGACTGGAACTCCCGGCCTCAGTGTGGGCTGGGAATTCCCGGTCTCAGTGTGGGACTGGATCTCCCGGTCTCAGTGTGGGACTGGAACTCCCATCCTCAGTGTGGGACTGGAACTCCCATCCTCAATGAGGGACTGGAACTCTGGGTCTCAGTGTAGGTCTGCAACTCCGGGCCTCAGTACAGGACTGGAACTCCCGGCCTCAGTGTGGGACTGGAACTCCCGGCCTCAGTGTGGGACTGGAATTCCTGGTCTCAGCGAGGGACTGGAACTCCCGGTCTCAGTGTGGGACTGGAGCTCCCGGTCTCAGTGTGGGACTAGAACTCCCCCCCTCAGTCTTGGACTGGAACTCCCGGTCTCAGTGTGTGACTGGAACTCCCTGTCTCAGTGTGGGACTGAAACTCCCGGCCTCAGTGTGGGTCTGGAACTCCTGGTCTCAGTGTGGGACTGTAACTCCCTGTCTCAGTGTGGGACTGGAATTCCTGGTCTCAGTGTCGGACTGGAACTCCCGGTCTCAGTCTGGGACTGGAATTCCAGGTCTCAGTGTGGGACTGGAACACCCGGTCGCAGTGTGGGACTGGAACTCCCGGCCTCAGTGTGGGCTGGGAATTCCCGGTCTCAGTGTGGGACTGGAACTCCCGCACTCAGTGTGGGACTGGAACTCCTGGTCTCAGTATGGGACTCTAACTCCCGGCCTCAGTGAGGGACTGGAACTCTCAGCCTCAGTGAGGGACTGGAACTCCAGGACACAGCGTTTGGATGGCAACTCCCATCCTCAGTGTGGGACTGGAACTCCCGGTCTCAGTGTGGGACTGGAACTCCCGGTCTCAGTGTGGGACTGGAATTCCCGGTCTCAGTGTGGAACTGAAACTCCAGGTCTCAGTGTGGGACTGGAACTCCCAGTCTCAGTGTGGGACTGGAACTCCCGGTCTCAGTTTGGGCCTGGTATGCCCGGACTCGGTGTGGGATTCGAAATCCCGGCCTCGGTGTGGGACTGGAACTCCCGGTCTCAGTGTTGGACTGGAACTCCCAGTCTAAGTGTGGGACTGGAACTCCGGGTCTCAGTGTGGGACTGGAAATCCCGGCCTCAGTGTGGGACTGGAACTCCCGGTCTCAGTGTGGGGTGGAACTCCCATCCTCAGTGTGGGACTGGAACACTCGGCTTCAGTGTGGGACTGGAACTCCTGGTCTCATTGTGGGACTGGATCTCCCTGTCTCAGTGTGGGACTGGAATTCCTGGTCTCAGTGTGGGACTGGAACTCCCGGCCTCAGTGTGGGACTGGAACTCCCGCACTCAGTGTGGGACTGGAACTCCTGGTCTCAGTATGGGACTCTAACTCCCGGCCTCAGTGAGGGACTGGAACTCTCAGCCTCAGTGAGGGACTGGAACTCCAGGACACAGCGTTTGGACGGGAACTCCCATCCTCAGCGTGGGACTGGAACTCCCTGTCTCAGTGTGGGACTGGAACTCCCGGTCTTAGTGTGGGACAGAAACTCCCGCCCTCAGTGTGGGACTGGAACTCCCGGTCTCAGTGTGGGACTCGAACTCCCGGCTTCAATGTGGGACTGGAACTCCCGGTCTCAGTGTGCGACTGGAACTCCTGGTCTCAGTGTGGGACTGGAACTCCCGGTCTCAGTGTGGGACTGGTTCTCCCATCCTCAGTGTGGGACTGGAACTCCCGGCCTCAGTGTGGAACCGGAACTCCCGGTCTCAGTATGGGACTGGAACTCCCATCCTCAGTGTGGGACTGGAACACCTGACTTCAGTGTGGGACTGGAACTCCTGGTCTCATTGTGGGACTGTAACTCCCATCCTCATTGTGGGACTGGAACTCCCGGTCTCAGTGCGCGACTGGAACTCCTGGTCTCAGTGTGGGACTGGAACGCCCGGTCTCAGTGTGGGACTGGAACTCCCATCCTCAGTGTGGGACTGGAACACCTGGCTTCAGTGTGGGACTGGAACTCCTGATCTCATTGTGGGACTGGAACTCCCAGACTCAGTGTGGGACTGGAACTCCCGGCCTCAGTGTGGGACTGCAACTCCAGGTCTCAGTGTGGGACTGGAACTCCCGGTCTCAGTGTGGGACTGGAACTCCCGGTCTCAGTGTGGGACTGGAATTCCAGGCCTCAGTACAGAACTGGAACTCCTTGTCTCATTGTGGGACTGGAACTCCCGGTCTCAGTGTTGGACTGGAATTCCTGGTCTCAGTGAGGGACTGGAATTCCAGGTCTCAGTGTGGAACTGGAACTCCCGGTCTTAGTGTGGGAGTGCAACTCCAGGTCTCAGTGTGGGACTGGAACTCCCGGTCTCAGTGTGGGACTGGAACTCCCGGTCTCAGTGTGGGCCTGGTACGCCCGGCCTCAGTGTGGGACTGGAACCCCCGGTCTCAGTGTGGGACGGGAACTCCCTGTCTCAGTGTGGGACTGGAACTCCCGATCTCAGTGTGGTGCTGGAACCCCCATCCTCAGTGTGGGACTGGAACTCCCGGTCACAGTGTGGGACTGGAACTCCCATCCTCAATGAGGGACTGGTACTCTGGGTCTCAGTGTAGGACTGCAACTCTGGGCCTCAGTGCAGGACTGGAACTCCCGGTCTCAATGTGGAACTGGAACTCCTGGTCTCAAGATGGAATTTGAACTCCCGGTCAAGTGTGCGACTGGAACTCCCGGTCTCAGTGTGGGACTGGAACTCCCGGTCGCAGTGTGGGACTGGAACACCCGGTCGCAGTGTGGGACTGGAACTCCCGGCCTCAGTGTGGGCTGGGAATTCCCGGTCTCAGTGTGGGACTGGATCTCCCGGTCTCAGTGTGGGACTGGAACTCCCATCCTCAGTGTGGGACTGGAACTCCCATCCTCAATGAGGGACTGGAACTCTGGGTCTCAGTGTAGGTCTGCAACTCCGGGCCTCAGTACAGGACTGGAACTCCCGGCCTCAGTGTGGGACTGGAACTCCCGGCCTCAGTGTGGGACTGGAACTCCTGGTCTCAGCGAGGGACTGGAACTCCCGGTCTCAGTGTGGGACTGGAGCTCCCGGTCTCAGTGTGGGACTAGAACTCCCCCCCTCAGTCTTGGACTGGAACTCCCGGTCTCAGTGTGTGACTGGAACTCCCTGTCTCAGTGTGGGACTGAAACTCCCGGCCTCAGTGTGGGACTGGAACTCCTGGTCTCAGTGTGGGACTGTAACTCCCTGTCTCAGTGTGGGACTGGAATTCCTGGTCTCAGTCTCGGACTGGAACTCCCGGTCTCAGTCTGGGACTGGAATTCCAGGTCTCAGTGTGGGACTGGAACACCCGGTCGCAGTGTGGGACTGGAACTCCCGGCCTCAGTGTGGGCTGGGAATTCCCGGTCTCAGTGTGGGACTGGAACTCCCGGCCTCAGTGTGGGACTGGAACTCCCGCACTCAGTGTGGGACTGGAACTCCTGGTCTCAGTATGGGACTCTAACTCCCGGCCTCAGTGAGGGACTGGAACTCTCAGCCTCAGTGAGGGACTGGAACTCCAGGACACAGCGTTTGGACGGCAACGCCCATCCTCAGTGTGGGACTGGAACTCCCTGTCTCAGTGTGGGACTGGAACTCCCGGTCTTAGTGTGGGACTGAAACTCCCGCCCTCAGTGTGGGACTGGAACTCCCGGTCTCAGTGTGGGACTGGAACTCCCTGTCTCAGTGTGGGACTGGAACTCCCGGTCTTAGTGTGGGACTGAAACTCCCGCCCTCAGTGTGGGACTGGAACTCCCGGTCTCAGTGTGGGACTGGAACTCCCAGTCTCAGTGTGGGACTGGAACTCCTGGTCTCAGTGTGGGACTGGAACTCCCGGTCTCAGTGTGGGCCTGGTATGCCCGGACTCGGTGTGGGATTCGAAATCCCGGCCTCGGGGTGGGACTGGAACTCCCGGTCTCAGTGTTGGACTGGAACTCCCAGTCTAAGTGTGGGACTGGAACTCCGGGTCTCAGTGTGGGACTGGAAATCCCGGCCTCAGTGTGGGACTGGAACTCCCGGTCTCAGTGTGGGGTGGAACTCCCATCCTCAGTGTGGGACTGGAACACTCGGCTTCAGTGTGGGACTGGAACTCCTGGTCTCATTGTGGGACTGGATCTCCCGGTCTCAGTGTGGGACTGGAACTCCCGGTCTCAGTGTGGGGCTGGAACTCCCATCCTCAGTGTGGGACTGGAACTCCTGTTCTCAGTGTGGGACTGGAAGTCCCGGTCTTAGTGAGGGACTGGAACTCCCATCCTCAATGAGGGACTGGAACTCTGGGTCTCAGTGTAGGTCTGCAACTCCGGGCCTCAGTACAGGACTGGAACTCCCGGCCTCAGTGTGGGACTGGAACTCCCGGCCTCAGTGTGGGACTGGAACTTCTGGTCTCAGCGAGTGACTGGAACTCCCGGTCTCAGTGTGGGACTGGATCTCCCGGTCTCAGTGTGGGACTGGAACTCCCGGTCTCAGTGTGGGGCTGGAACTCCCATCCTCAGTGTGGGACTGGAACTCCTGTTCTCAGTGTGGGACTGGAAGTCCCGGTCTTAGTGAGGGACTGGAACTCCCATCCTCAATGAGGGACTGGAACTCTGGGTCTCAGTGTAGGTCTGCAACTCCGGGCCTCAGTACAGGACTGGAACTCCCGGCCTCAGTGTGGGACTGGAACTCCCGGCCTCAGTGTGGGACTGGAACTTCTGGTCTCAGCGAGTGACTGGAACTCCCGGTCTCAGTGTGGGACTGGAGCTCCCGGTCTCAGTGTGGGACTGGAACTCCTGGTCTCGGTGTCGGACTGGAACTCCCGGCCTCTGTGTGGGACTTGAACTCCTGGCCTCAGTGTGGGACTGGAACTCCCCACCCTCAGTGTGGGACTGGAACTCCCGGCCTCAGTGTGGGACTGGAACTCCCCCCCTCCTCAGTGTGGGACTGGAACTCTCAGCCTCAGTGTATGACTGGAACTCCTGGTCTAAGTGTGGGACTGGAACTCCATGTCACAGCGTTTGGACTGGAACTCCCGGTCTCAGTGTGGGACTGGAACTCCCAGCCTCAGTGTGGGACTGGACTCCCGGCTTCAATGTGGGACTGGAACTCCCGGTCTCAGTGTGGGACTCGAACTCCCGGCTTCAATGTGGGACTGGAACTCCCGGTCTCAGTGTGCGACTGGAACTCCTGGTCTCAGTGTGGGACTGGAACTCCTGGTCTCAGTGTGGCACTGGTTCTCCCATCCTCAGTGTGGGACTGGAACTCCCGGCCTCAGTGTGGAACCGGAACTCCCGGTCTCAGTATGGGACTGGAACTCCCATCCTCAGTGTGGGACTGGAACACCTGACTTCAGTGTGGGACTGGAACTCCTGGTCTCATTGTGGGACTGGAACTCCCGGTCTCAGTGCGCGACTGGAACTCCTGGTCTCAGTGTGGGACTGGAACGCCCGGTCTCAGTATGGGACTGGAACTCCCATCCTCAGTGTGGGACTGGAACACCTGGCTTCAGTGTGGGACTGGAACGCCCGGTCTCAGTATGGGACTGGAACTCCCGGCCTCAGTGTGGGACTGCAACTCCAGGTCTCACTGTGGGACTGGAACTCCCGGTCTCAGTGTGGGACTGGAACTCCCGGTCTCAGTGTGGGACTGGAATTCCAGGCCTCAGTACAGAACTGGAACTCCTGGTCTCATTGTGGGACTGGAACTCCCGGTCTCAGTGTTGGACTGGAATTCCTGGTCTCAGTGAGGGACTGGAATTCCAGGTCTCAGTGTGGAACTGGAACTCCCGGTCTTAGTGTGGGAGTGCAACTCCAGGTCTCAGTGTGGGACTGGAACTCCCGGTCTCAGTGTGGGACTGGAACTCCCGGTCTCAGTGTGGGCCTGGTACGCCCGGCCTCAGTGTGGGACTGGAACTCCCGGTCTCAGTGTGGGATCGGAACTCCCGGTCTCAGTGTGGGACTGGAACTCCCGGTCTCAGTGAAGGACTGGAATTCCAGGCCTCAGTACAGAACTGGAACTCCTGGTCTCATTGTGGGACTGGAACTCCCGGCCTCAGTGTGGAACTGGAACTCCCGGCCTCAGTGTGGGACTGGAACTCCTGGTCTCAGTGTGGGACTGGAACTCCCGGTCACAGCGTTTGGACTGGAATTCCCGGTCTCTGTGTGGGACTGGAACTCCCGGCCTCAGTGTGGGACTGCTACTCCCGGTCACAGTGTGGGACTGGAATTCCCGTTCACAGCGTTTGGACTGGAATTCCCGGTCTCTGTGTGGGACTGGAACTCCCGGCCTCAGTGTGGGATGGAATTCCCGCCCTCAGTGTGGGACTGGAACTCCCGGCCTCAGTGTGGGACTGGAACGCCCGGCCTCATTGTGGGACTGGAACTCCCGGTCTCAGTGTGGGACTGGAACTTCCGGTCTTAGTGTGGGACTGGAACTCCCGGCCTCAGTGTGGGACTGGAACTCCCATCCTCAGTGTGGTACTGGAACTCCCGGTCACAGCGTTTGGACTGGAACTCCCGGTCTCAGAGTGGGACTGGAACTCCCGGTCTCAGTGTGGGAGTGGATCTCCAGGTCACAGCTTTTGGACTGGAACTCCTGGCCTCAGTGTGGGACTGGAATTCCCGGCCTCAGTGTGGGTCTGGAACTCCCGGTCAAGTGTGCGACTGAAACTCCCGGACAAGTATGCGAATGGAACTCCCGGTCTCAGTGTGGGACTGGAAATCTCGGTCTTAGTGTGGGACTCGAACTCCTATCCTCAGTGTGGAACTGGAATTCGCTGTCTTAGTGTGGGACTGGAACTCCCGGTCTCAGTGTGGGACTGGAACTCCTGCTCTCGGTGTGGGATTGGAACACCTGGTCTCAGTGTGGGACTGGAATTCCAGGTCTCAGTGTGGAACTGGAACTCCCGGCCTCAGTGTGGGACTGCAACTCCAGGTCTCAGTGTGGGCCTGGTTCGCCTGGCCTCGGTGTGGGATTCGAAATCCCGGCCTCGGTGTGGGACTGCAACTCCCGGTCTCAGTGTGTGGGACTGGAATTCCCGGTCTCAGTGTGGGACTGGAACTCCCATCCTCAGTGTGGGACTGGAACTCCCACCCTCAGTGTGGGACTGGAACACCCGGCTTCAGTGTGGGACTGGAACTCCTGGTCTCATTGTGGGACTGGAACTCCTGGTCTCAAGATGGAATTGGAACTCCCGGTCAAGTGTGCGACTGGAACTCCCGGTCTCAATGTGGGACTGGAACTCCCGGTCGCAGTGTGGGACTGGAACACCCGGTCGCAGTGTGGGACTGGAACTCCCAGCCTCAGTGTGGGCTGGGAATTCCCGGTCTCAGTGTGGGACTGGAACTCCCGGCCTCAGTGTGGGACTGGAACTCCCGCACTCAGTGTGGGACTGGAACTCCCGGTCCCAGTATGGGACTCTAACTCCCGGCCTCAGTGAGGGACTGGAACTCCCGGCCTCAGTGAGCGAGTGGAACTCCAAGCCACAGCGTTTGGACGGGAACTCCCGGCCTCAGTGTGGGACTGGAACTCCCGGTCACAGTGTGGGACTGGAACTCCCATCCTCAGTGTGGGCCTGGAACTCCCGGGCTCAGTGTGGGACTGGAACTCCCGCTCTTAGTGTGGGACTGGAACTCTGGGTCTCAGTGTGGGACTGGAATTCCAGGCCTCAGTACAGGACTGGAACTCCCGGTCTCAGTGTGGGACTGGAACTCCCGGCCTCAGTGTGGGACTGGAACTCTCATCCTCAGTGTGGGACTCGAACTCCCGGCTTCAATGTGGGACTGGATCTCCCGGTCTCAGTGTGCGACTGGAACTCCTGGTCTCAGTGTGGGACTGGAACTCCCGGTCTCAGTGTGGGACTGGTTCTCCCATCCTAAGTGTGGGACTGGAACTCCCGGCCTCAGTGTGGTACCGGAACTCCCGGTCTCAGTGTGGGACTGGAACTCCCGGTCTCAGTGTGGGACTGGAACTCCCGGTCTCAGTGTGGGCCTGGAACTCCCGGTCTCAGTGTGGGACTGGAACTCCCTGTCTCAGTGTGGGACTGGAACTCCCGGCCTCAGTGTGGGACTGGAACTCCTGGTCTCAGTGTGGGACTGTGACTCCCTGTCTCAGTGTGGGACTGGAATTCCTGGTCTCAGTGTGGGACTGGAACTCCCGGTCTCAGCCTGGGACTGGAATTCCAGGTCTCAGTGTGGGACTGGAACACCCGGTCGCAGTGTGGGACTGGAACTCCCGGCCTCAGTGTGGGCTGGGAATTCCCGGTCTCAGTGTGGGACTGGAACTCCCGGCCTCAGTGTGGGACTGGAACTCCCGCACTCAGTGTGGGACTGGAACTCCCGGTCTCAGTATGGGACTCTAACTCCCGGCCTCAGTGTGGGACTGGAACTCTCAGCCTCAGTGAGGGACTGGAACTGCAGGACACAGCGTTTGGACGGGAACTCCCGGCCTCAGTGTGGGACTGAAACTCCCGGCCTTCGTGTGGGACTGGTTCTCCCATCCTCAGTGTGGGACTGGAACTCCCTGTCTCAGTGTGGGACTGGAACTCCCGGTCTTAGTGTGGGACTGAAACTCCCGCCCTCAGTGTGGGACTGGAACTCCCGGTCTCAGTGTGGGACTGGAACTCCCAGTCTCAGTGTGGGACTGGAACTCCCGGTCTCAGTGTGGGACTGGAATTCCCGGTCTCAGTGTGGAACTGAAACTCCAGGTCTCTGTGTGGGACTGGTACTCCCGGTCTCAGTGTGGGACTGGAACTCCCGGTCTCAGTGTGGGACTGGAACTCCCGGTCTCAGTGTGGGCCTGGAACTCCCGGTCTCAGTGTGGGACTGGAACTCCCTGTCTCAGTGTGGGACTGGAACTCCCGGCCTCAGTGTGGGACTGGAACTCCTGGTCTCAGTGTGGGACTGTAACTCCCTGTCTCAGTGTGGGACTGGAATTCCTGGTCTCAGTGTCGGACTGGAACTCCCGGTCTCAGTCTGGGACTGGAATTCCAGGCCTCAGTGTGGGACTGGAACACCCGGTCGCAGTGTGGGACTGGAACTCCCGGCCTCAGTGTGGGACTGGAACTCCCGCACTCACTGTGGGACTGGAACTCCCGGTCTCAGTATGGGACTCTAACTCCCGGCCTCAGTGAGGGACTGGAACTCTCAGCCTCAGTGAGGGACTGGAACTCCAGGACACAGCGTTTGGAGGGGAACTCCCGGCCTCAGTGTGGGACTGAAACTCCCGGCCTTCGTGTGGGACTGGTTCTCCCATCCTCAGTGTGGGACTGGAACTCCCTGTCTCAGTGTGGGACTGGAACTCCCGGCCTTCGTGTGGGACTGGTTCTCCCATCCTCAGTGCGCGACTGGAACTCCCATCCTCAGTGTGGGCCTGGAACTCCCGGGCTCAGTGTGGGACTGGAACTCCCGGTCTTAGTGAGGGACTGGAACTCTGGGTCTCAGTGTGGGACTGGAATTCCAGGCCTCAGTACAGGACTGGAACTCCCGGTCTCAGTGTGGGACTGGAACTCCCGGCCTCAGTGTGGGACTGGAACTCTCATCCTCAGTGTGGGACTCGAACTCCCGGCTTCAATGTGGGACTGGATCTCCCGGTCTCAGTGTGCGACTGGAACTCCTGGTCTCAGTGTGGGACTGGAACTCCCGGTCTCAGTGTGGGACTGGAACTCCCGGTCTCAGTGTGGGGGTGGAACTCCCATCCTCAGTGTGGGACTGGAACTCCCATCCTCAGTGTGGGACTGGAACTCCCGGTCTCAGTGTGGGACTGGAACTCCCGGTCTCAGTGTGGGACTGAAAATTCCGGCCTCAGTGTGGTACTGGAACACCCGGCTTCAGTGTGGGACTGGTACTCCTGGTCTCATTGTGGGACTGGAAATCCTGGTCTCAGTGTGGGACTGGAACACCTGGTCTCAGTGTGGGACTGGAACTCCCGGTCTCAGTTTGGGACTGGAACTCCCGGTCTCAGTGGGGGACTGGAACTCCCAGCCTCAGTGTGGGACTGGACTCCCGGCTTCAATGTGGGACTGGAACTCCCGGTCTCAGTGTGGGACTCGAACTCCCAGCTTCAATGTGGGACTGGAACTCCCGGTCTCAGTGTGCGACTGGAACTCCTGGTCTCAGTGCGGGACTGGAACTCGCGGTCTCAGTGTGGGACTGGTTCTCCCATCCTCAGTGTGGGACTGGAACTCCCGGCCTCAGTGTGGAACCGGAATTCCCGGTCTCAGTATGGGACTGGAACTCCCATCCTCAGTGTGGGACTGGCACACCTGACTTCAGTGTGGGACTGGAACTCCTGGTCTCATTGTGGGACTGTAACTCCCATCCTCATTGTGGGACTGGAACTCCCGGTCTCAGTGCGCGACTGGAACTCCTGGTCTCAGTGTGGGACTGGAACGCCCGGTCTCAGTATGGGACTGGAACTCCCATCCTCAGTGTGGGACTGGAACACCTGGCTTCAGTGTGTGACTGGAACTCCTGATCTCATTGTGGGACTGGAACTCCCAGACTCAGTGTGGGACTGGAACTCCCGGCCTCAGTGTGGGACTGGAACTCCCGGTCTCAGTGTGGGACTGGTACTCTGGGTCTCAGTGCAGGACTGGAACTCCTGGTCTCAATGTGGAACTGGAACTCCTGGTCTCAAGATGGAATTGGAACTCCCGGTCAAGTGTGCGACTGGAACTCCCGGTCTCAGTGTGGGACTGGAACTCCCGGTCGCAGTGTGGGACTGGAACACCCGGTCGCAGTGTGGGACTGGAACTCCCAGCCTCAGTGTGGGCTGGGAATTCCCGGTCTCAGTGTGGGACTGGAACTCCCGGCCTCAGTGTGGGACTGGAACTCCCGCACTCAGTGTGGGACTGGAACTCCCGGTCCCAGTATGGGACTCTAACTCCCGGCCTCAGTGAGGGACTGGAACTCCCGGCCTCAGTGAGCGAGTGGAACTCCAAGAGACAGCGTTTGGACGGGAACTCCCGGCCTCAGTGTGGGACTGGAACTCCCGGTCACAGTGTGGGACTGGAACTCCCATCCTCAGTGTGGGCCTGGAACTCCCGGGCTCAGTGTGGGACTGGAACTCCCGGTCTTAGTGTGGGCCTGGAACTCCCGGGCTCAGTGTGGGACTGGAACTCCCGGTCTTAGTGTGGGACTGGAACTCTGGGTCTCAGTGTGGGACTGGAATTCCAGGCCTCAGTGTGGGACTGGAACTCTCATCCTCAGTGTGGGACTCGAACTCCCGGCTTCAATGTGGGACTGGATCTCCCGGTCTCAGTGTGCGATTGGAACTCCTGGTCTCAGTGTGGGACTGGAACTCCCGGTCTCAGTGTGGGACTGGTTCTCCCATCCTAAGTGTGGGACTGGAACTCCCGGCCTCAGTGTGGTACCGGAACTCCCGGTCTCAGTGTGGGACTGGAACTCCCGGTCTCAGTGTGGGACTGGAACTCCCGGTCTCAGTGTGGGCCTGGAACTCCCGGTCTCAGTGTGGGACTGGAACTCCCTGTCTCAGTGTGGGACTGGAACTCCCGGCCTCAGTGTGGGACTGGAACTCCTGGTCTCAGTGTGGGACTGTAACTCCCTGTCTCAGTGTGGGACTGGAACACCCGGTCGCAATGTGGGACTGGAACTCCCGGCCTCAGTGTGGGCTGGGAATTCCCGGTCTCAGTGTGGGACTGGAACTCCCGGCCTCAGTGTGGGACTGGAACTCCCGCACTCAGTGTGGGACTGGAACTCCCGGTCTCAGTATGGGACTCTAACTCCCGGCCTCAGTGAGGGACTGGAACTCTCAGCCTCAGTGAGGGACTGGAACTCCAGGACACAGCGTTTGGACGGGAACTCCCGGCCTCAGTGTGGGACTGAAACTCCCGGCCTTCGTGTGGGACTGGTTCTCCCATCCTCAGTGTGGGACTGGAACTCCCTGTCTCAGTGTGGGACTGGAACTCCCGGTCTTAGTGTGGGACTGAAACTCCCGCCCTCAGTGTGGGACTGGAACTCCCGGTCTCAGTGTGGGACTGGAACTCCCAGTCTCAGTGTGGGACTGGAACTCCCGGTCTCAGTGTGGGACTGGAATTCCCGGTCTCAGTGTGGAACTGAAACTCCAGGTCTCTGTGTGGGACTAGAACTCCCGGTCTCAGTGTGGGACTGGAACTCCCGGTCTCAGTGTGTCCTGGTACGCCCGGCCTCGGTGTGGGATTCGAAATTCCGGCCTCGGTGTGGGACTGGAACTCCCGGTCTCAGTGTTGGACTGGAACTCCCAGTCTCAGTGTGGGACTGGAACTCCCGGTCACAGTGTGGGACTGGAACTCCCATCCTCAGTGTGGGCCTGGAACTCCCGGGCTCAGTGTGGGACTGGAACTCCCGGGCTCAGTGTGGGACTGGAACTCCCGGTCTTAGTGTGGGACTGGATCTCTGGGTCTCGGTGTGGGACTGGAATTCCAGGCCTCAGTACAGGACTGGAACTCCCGGTCTCAGTGTGGGACTGGAACTCCCGGCCTCAGTGTGGGACTGGAACTCTCATCCTCAGTGTGGGACCCGAACTCCCGGCTTCAATGTGGGACTGGATCTCCCGGTCTCAGTGTGCGACTGGAACTCCTGGTCTCAGTGTGGGACTGGAACTCCCGGTCTCAGTGTGGGACTGGTTCTCCCATCCTAAGTGTGGGACTGGAACTCCCGGCCTCAGTGTGGTACCGGAACTCCCGGTCTCAGTGTGGGCCTGGAACTCCCGGTCTCAGTGTGGGCCTGGAACTCCCGGTCTCAGTGTGGGACTGGAACTCCCGGTCTCAGTGTGGGACTGGAACTCCCGGTCTCAGTGTGGGCCTGGAACTCCCGGTCTCAGTGTGGGACTGGAACTCCCTGTCTCAGTGTGGGACTGGAACTCCCGGCCTCAGTGTGGGACTGGAACTCCTGGTCTCAGTGTGGGACTGTAACTCCCTGTCTCAGTGTGGGACTGGAATTCCTGGTCTCAGTGTCGGACTGGAACTCCCGGTCTCAGTCTGGGACTGGAATTCCAGTTCTCAGTGTGGGACTGGAACATCCGGTCGCAGTGTGGGACTGGAACTCCCGGCCTCAGTGTGGGCTGGGAATTCCCGGTCTCAGTGTGGGACTGGAACTCCCGGCCTCAGTGTGGGACTGGAACTCCCGCACTCAGTGTGGGACTGGAACTCCCGGTCTCAGTATGGGACTCTAACTCCCGGCCTCAGTGAGGGACTGGAACTCTCAGCCTCAGTGAGGGACTGGAACTCCAGGACACAGCGTTTGGACGGGAACTCCCGGCCTCAGTGTGGGACTGAAACTCCCGGCCTTCGTGTGGGACTGGTTCTCCCATCCTCAGTGTGGGACTGGAACTCCCTGTCTCAGTGTGGGACTGGAACTCCCGGTCTTTGTGTGGGACTGAAACTCCCGCCCTCAGTGTGGGACTGGAACTCCCGGTCTCAGTGTGGGACTGGAACTCCCAGTCTCAGTGTGGGACTGGAACTCCCGGTCTCAGTGTGGGACTGGAATTCCCGGTCTCAGTGTGGAACTGAAACTCCAGGTCTCAGTGTGGGACTGGAACTCCCGGTCTCAGTGTGGGACTGGAACTCCCGGTCTCAGTGTGGGCCTGGTACGCCCGGCCTCGGTGTGGGATTCGAAATCCCGGCTTCGGTGTGGGACTGGAACTCCCGGTCTCAATGTTGGACTGGAACTCCCAGTCTCAGTGTGGGACTGGAACTCCGGGTCTCAGTGTGGGACTGGAAATCCCGGCCTCAGTGTGGGACTGGAACTCACGGTCTCAGTGTGGGGTGGATCTCCCATCCTCAGTGTGGGACTGGAACACTCGGCTTCAGTGTGTGACTGGAACTCCTGGACTCATTGTGGGACTGGATCTCCCGGTCTCAGTGTGGGACTGGAACTCCTGGTCTCATTGTGGGACTGGATCTCCCGGTCTCAGTGTGGGACTGGAACTCCCGGTCTCAGTGTGGGACTGGAACTCCCGGTCTCAGTGTGGGGCTGGAACTCCCATCCTCAGCGTGGGACTGGAACTCCCGGCCTCAGTGTTTGTCTGGATCTCCCGGTCTCAGTGTGGGACTGGAACTCCCATCCTCAATGAGGGACTGGAACTCTGGGTCCCAGTGTAGGTCTGCAACTCCGGGCCTCAGTACAGGACTGGAACTCCCGGTCTCAATGTGGAACTGGAACTCCTGGTCTCAGTGAGGGACTGGAACTCCTGGTCTCAGTGAGGGACTGGAACTCCCGGTCTCAGTGTGGGACTGGAGCTCCCGGTCTCAGTGTGGGACTAGAACTCCCCCTCTCAGTCTTGGACTGGAACTCCCGGTCTCAGTGTGGAACTGGAACTCCTGGTCTCAGTGAGGGACTGGAACTCCCGGTCTCAGTGTGGGACTGGAACTCCCGGTCTCAATGTGGGACTGGAACTCACGGTCTCAGTGTGGGACTGGAACTCCCGGTCTCAGTGTGTGTCTGGAACTCCCGGTCTCAGTGTGGGACTGGAACTCCCGGCCTCAGTGTAGGACTGGAACTCCCCCCCCTCCTCAGTGTGGGACTGGAACTCTCAGCCTCAGTATGGGACTGGAACTCCCGGTCTAAGTGTGGGACTTGAACTCCCGGTCTCAGTGTGGGACTGGAACTCCCGGTCTCAGTGTGGGACTGGAACTCCCGGTCTCAGTGTGTGACTGGAACTCCCGGTCTCAGTGTGGGACTGGATCTCCCGGTCTCAATGTGGGACTGGAATCCTGGTCTCAGTGTGGGACTGGAACTCCCGGTCTCAGTGTGGTACTGGAACTCCCTGTCTCAGTGTGGGACTCGAACTCCTGGTCTCAGTGTGGGACTGGACCTCCCGGTCTCAGTGTGGGACTGGAACTCCCGGTCTCAGTGTAGGACTGGAACTCCAGGTCTCAGTGTAGGACTGGAACTCCAGGTCTCAGTGTGGGACTGGAACTCCCGGTCTCAGTGTGGGACTGGAACTCCAGGTCTCAGTGTGGGACTGGAACTCCCGGTCTCAGTGTGGAACTGGAACTCCCGGTCTCAGTGTGGGACTGGAACTCCCGGTCTCAGTGTGGAACTGGAACTCCCGGTCTCAGTGTGGGACTGGAACTCCCGGTCTCAGTGTGGGACTGGAACTCCCGGTCTCAGTGTGGGACTGGAACACCCGGTCTCAGTGTGGCTCTCAGACTCCTGGTCTCGAGGTGAAGCCTGATGTGGTCTTGATTGGATGGATCGGTTTTGTGTTCTCTTATTTTTCTGTGTTTTCTGATTTATTGCTGGTCTTCTTATTATTTTATATTTTCACTTTTTTCCGAAAGAATATGTGCTCAAGAATCTACCTTGGCACCTGTGATGTTTCACTGTTCTCATGTGATTGCTGGTGTTAGTGAAGCTAATTGTAATACATCTGTACGATCCTGAATGATCTTCACAAGATGCTTATGGACAAGGCGTTTCCACTTTTAGATCAGTCCATAACTGGCAACCTCAGTTTTTTACAATAACATAAATTGCTGGAAAAACCCAGCAGGTGTGGCAGCATGTGTCGAAAGAAAGTCAAGTTAATGTTTTGGGACCAGTGACTCCTCTTCAGAACATGTTCACAGATACTGCCAAACTTCCAGCACCTGCGGTTCTTTGAGGTCAGTTCTTTATCATCTCGCTCAGTTTTAAAGTTAGGTATCATCCTATCAGGCAGAGCTGGGAGATTTGTTTTTCTCTCAGAAGATTGTAGAGTTTGGGAGTCTCTGCCTGTATAGGTGGTGGAGGTGGCGATATTGGTGACATCTAAGGTACAGTGGCTCAGTGGTTAGCCCTGCTGCCTCCCAGCCCCAGGGACCTGGGTTCGATTCCAGCCTCGGGAGACTGTGTGGAGTTTGCACATTGTCCCCGTGTCTGCGTGGGTTTCCTCCGGGTGCTCCAGTTCCATCCCACAGTCCAAAGATATGAGAGGTTCGGTGAATTGGACCATGCTAAATTACCCATGGTGTTCAGGGATGTGCAGGCTGGGGGAATTGGCCGTGGGAAATTTGGCTTTACAGGAGGTGGGTCTGGGTGAGGGGGTCTTTGTGGGGAGGGGTCAGTGTGACCTGATGGGCTGAATGGCCTGCTTCCACACTTGAAGGGATTCTATTAAAAACGGTATTGATTCAGGGGCATCAGGGATTATCCGGGATAGCTAGGAATGTGGAATTCAAAACCTGAACAAATCAGCCATGAACTTATTGAGCGGTGAAGCAGACTCAAGGGAGCAAATGGTCTACCCCTGCTCCGGTCTGCCACGTGTGTACCAATGCCAAAATAAAATGGAGTGTAACCCATCTGTCCTACTGACTGGTGGATCACATTGAATAATATGCCCATTCAGCTCTTCGATGTAGACATTGCACTGACCATGCTAAACAAGCCTGCACTCACAAAAGAATAAGTTAAAATACAAATACTACAATCTAGAATTTAAAACTGGTCTCAGTAATGGTGAATGCAACAATTTTCTTCAGTTGCTCTAGAATCCCATCTGAGTTTGAGGTTGAACGTTTAAAAGACATTTGGATGTATTGGAAAGGTTTGTAGAGACATAGGCCAGGAGCAGGCAGGTGGGACTAGTTTAGTTTGAGATTATATTGAGCATGGACTGGTTCGGCTGAGCATTTGTTTCTGTGCTGTGTGACTCCATGACTTTAACCGGACACCAGATATGAGCACATTTGAACAGCCACGTCCCGCAGCAACAAAGGAACAAGTGGAGAGTCTGTGATATTGAAACAAATCACTGGGGTTCATTCAGTTTGTCTGGGTGCCCTACAACTTTAATTTGACCCACAGGCTACCTTTGAGTGTGAAAGGTCACAAGAGAAAAGTTTGTTTTTTTTGTTCAGCTCCCTCTGTGGGTGAAGCCAAGAACATAGTTAACCCTTCAGTGTCCGAGGGGCACCAACTACACAGCACCACGTCAGACAGCATGAGACACTGATGGCTTCCTGGGGAACTTTACAGCACTGTGCCCAATGGATGCTGCTTTGTTCCTCAATTCAGTTGCACTTGCTTTACGTTTGAGTTCAAATTTCTCTTTTCCTGGGATGGGGCATGTATCATTTCAATGTCCAGATTAGAGTGGTGCTTTAAAAGCACAGGATTCCTGAAGAAGGGCTTTTGCCCGAAACGTCGATTTTCCTGCTCCTCGGATACTGCCTGGCCCGCTGTGCTTTTCTAGCACCACTCTAATCTAGACGCTGATCTCCAGCATCTGCAGTCCTCACTCTCGCCTGTGGATCATTTTAATGTCAACAGTTGGACCCAAATTGAGCTGAATGGCTCTCTAGGCCATTTCAGAACAAAGTGAAGCATCGATCCCATTACTGTGGGTCTGGACAAGCCAGATAAAGGCAGCAAATCGTCAGTTGTGACCCACTTGAAGTTTGTTATTTGCTGTAGCGATTAATGGTGACTATTGTTGGAAAAGCCCACCTGGGTCACTAATGTCCTTGAGGGAAGCAAACTGCCATCCTTACCTGGTCTGGCCTACATGTGACTCCAGACCCACAGCAACGTTGGTGACTCTCAACTGCACCTCTTGGATGGGCAATAAATACTGGCACCACCAGTGACGTCCTCATCCCACGAATGAGTTTTTTCTTAAAAATCACTGCGACCAAGTTTCAAATCCAGGATTGTCCATCAAATTTAAACTTGACCAACTGCTGTTGCGAGATTTGAACCCAGAGCCTTTGAAGGAGTGGTGTTATCACTGCACCACCGCTGGTCCCAGAACCCCGTGGGTGTGCGCTATTTGGCTGTTGGTCCTTCCATCCATTTGGGGGTATAAAAGCTGCTGGACCACAGTATAAAAACAGATACTGTTCTCCCCCTCTGTCTCCGAAACCTTATCTGAGGTGGGTTTGCTCTCGAATCTTGGAGATGCCAACAGAAACGTAGAAAAGACAGCTTCCATTGTCCGCCAAGACAAAGGATGATCCCCAAACTGAGAGGATTATAACCAGAGCAAGGAATGAATATACAGACTTCCTTTCTCTGGAAGGTTGTGCGCAGTTCTGGTCACCACATCCTAGGAAGGAGGTGGAGGCTTTGGAGGGGGAGGTTTACCAGGATGTTGCCTGCACTGGAGAGTATTAACTATAAGGAGAGATTGGACAAGCCTGGATTGTTTTCACTCGAGAATCAGAGGCTGAGGGGTGACCCGATAGAAATACACAATAATGAGGGACCTGGATAGGGTGATAGTCAGTCGTTCCCCCAGGATGGAAATGTCAAACAATAAGGGGCATAGGTTTAAGGTGAGAGAGGGAAAGTTTAAAGGAGATGTGAGAGGCTTTTCTTACACAGAGAGTGGTGGGTGCCTGGTACACGCTGCCAGGGGGAGGTGCTAGAGGCAGGTACAATAGCAATGTTTAAGAGGCATTTAGACAGACACATGAACAGGCAGAGGTGAGAGGGATACTGACCATATGCACACAGGTGGGATTATTTTAGAATGGCTTCATGGTTGGCACAGACATAAAGGGCCGAATGGTCTGTTCCTGTGCTGTCCTATGTTTCAAGGGATAGACAAGGGCTAGACCCAATGGAGGTTGATAAGGTTATGGAAGGGTCTGATAAGATCAACATAGAGAGGCTGTGTCCACTTGTGGGAAAGGCTGGAAACTCAGCCCATGACTATAAATCAGCCACAATAAATCCAATCAGGGATCGAGAAAAAGCATCTTTAACCAGAGAGTGCAATTAGCACAGGGACCTCATATGGCTGAGAGTGGTTTGAGGTGAACTGTTTAACATAAGGGGAAGCTGGATAAGTGGAAAACAGGAATACCGCACAACGTTACACTGTTAGAACGAGATGAAGGGTGGGAGCAGGAATTGGTTGGGCTGAACAGGCTGGTTCTGGGCTGCAGCTGGCTTGTCTCTCACTTACCCTTTCCACCAAGTTAACACCCATCAACTGTGGTGTTGGGTGGGATCCATGGGTACACTGGTCACTGCTAAAGCTGACCTCTGCACAGAATGCTCCATTGCAATTAGCACCAGATTCCGCCAATGATTCAGCTCCTGCCAAATGTTAGCTTGGGATTTACTTTCCTTGCAATCTCTCTTTTCAGAGCCATAGAGATGTATAGCACAGAAATAGACCCTTCAGTCCAACTTGTCCATGATGTCCAGATATCCCAACCCAATCTAGTCCCATTTGCCAGCATTTGGTCCATACCCCTCCAATCCCTTCCTATTCATGTACCCATCCAGATGCCTTTTAAATGCTGTAATTGTACCAGCCTCCACCACATCCTCTGGCAGCTCATTCCATACACGTACCACCCGCTGCGTGAAAAAATTGCCCTTCAGGTCCCTTTTATATCTTTCCCCTCTCACCCTAAACCTATGTCTGATGAAGGGCTTTTCCCCGAAATGTTGACTGTCCTGCTGCCTGACCTGCTGTGCTTTTCCAGCACCACACTCTCGACTCTAATCTCCAGCATCTGCACTCCTCACTTCCGTCTAAAACTATGCCCTCTAGTTCTGGACTCCCCCACCCCAGGGAAAAGACTTCATCTATCCATGTTCCTCATGATTTTATAAACCTCTATAAGGTCACCCCTCAGCCTCCGATGCTCCAGGGAAAACAGCCCCAGCCTGTTCAGCCTCTCCCTATAGCTCATGCCCTCCAACCCCGGCAACATCCTTGTAAATCTTTTCTGCACCCTTTCAAGTGTCACAAATCCTTCTCGACTTGTTTTGGAAGATGGATGCCCACTTTCTCTGGTTCTGCCAGGCGCAATGTTCCCCACGATCCCGGGTCAATCAGTGTGGTCTTCAAAAGTATCTTTGCTGCAGTTCCTTTAACTGCCAAGAGAGTGCGCCCCAGGCTCAAGCTCTCTGATCTCGAGTTGCTTTGTTCTGCTTTGTAACATTATCCTAAAATGTCAGGAATGGGTTCACAGAACGCGGGCTTCCTGTCTCTGTAGAATTAAAGATATTTCACATCTGTCTTTCCTCTTTAATACAATCGATAATTTGAGCTCTCAACACATACTCCTCCCCCTATTACGTTACATTCAAAAGATACCTTCAGAGGCAAAGTTAATAGCCACAGTGCTTGTCATCCAAAGAAATCTGCTCAAACTGCCCTTTCACTGATGCCTTGGAGAAATGGGAGGAAATAGTCAATTACCAGCATCCCTCTCCCTCTCTTCTTTTTTGTTCTTAACGCGATGGTAATCAAGCAGCTCAAATTCCCTCTGTCGGGGAGGGCTGGCCTCATCAATACACCTGGGGCTTCCAAATGGTCAGGGAACATTATCTGTCTTCCAATGATTCTAATGGAACTGTGCCCTCAACACAGGATCAAAGCTCCCCTTTACGTCTCTTAACAACTCTTCCTGTCTCTTAAGTAGCCTCTTCCCTGAGTTCTTCCCCTTGGATCTGTCAGCCCTTGTGTTTTCTTACAGCCCTGAGGCAAGTCTCACACATTGACTGCAAATGCTGGGATGTGATAGACTACTTTCTGGATTCATTTATCCGCGCTCTAAGCCTCAGTTTTGTGTTCGGTTCTGGGCATTTTTCTGAGCGATTTTGTGTTTTCGGAAGGATGCTGAGGACTTGGGAGGTGACACAGAGGAGATTAGCTTCAATGGGCTTCCATGTGGAGACTGGAGAAACTAAGTCGGTTCAGCTGGAAGGTTAATAGAGGGGCTTTGATGGAGTAAATAGGGACAGACAGTTTCCAATAACCGGAGTGGGTGGGAATCAGAGGATATCGATGTAAGGAGATCCATAAGAGAATCACAGGGAGAATGTGCTTATTTATTCAGAGAATGTGGGTATTGCTCATTCAACTATGATTCATTGTCAATCCATAATTGTCGAGAAGGCAGTTAAGAGTCAACCACATTGCACCTTTTTTTATTCATTATTGAGAGGTGGGTATCTTTATTCCCTGTCCCAAGTTGCCCTTGAGAAATTGATGGTGAGCTGCCTTCTTGAACCACTGCACACAATGCCCTGAGGAAGGAATTCCAGGATTGTGACCCAGCGACAGTGAAGGAACGGCAATATATTTCCAAGTCAGGACGGTGAGTGGCTTAGAGAGGAACTTGCAAGGGATGGTGTTCCCATGTATCTGTTGTTCTTATCCTTCTAGATGGAAGTGGTCGTGTGTTTGGAAGGTGCTGCCTGAGGATCTTTGGTGAATGTTTGCAGTGCATCTTGTAGACAGTACACACTGCTGCTACTGAGTGTCAGTGGTGGGGGGAGTGGATGCTTGTGGATGTGGTGCCAATCAAGTGGGCTGCTTTGTCCTGGATGGTGTCAAGCTCCTTGAGTGTTGTTGGAGCTGCCCTCATCCAGGCAAGTGGGGTGTACTCCATCACCCTCCAATCAATACTAGACAATTGACAGGCTTTGGGGAGTCAGGAGATGAGTTACTCACCTCAGTTTTTCTAGCTTCTGACCTGCTTTTGCAACCATTGTATTTCTGTGGTGAGTCCAGTTCAGTTTCTGGTCAATAGCAACCCGCAGGATGTTGATAGTGGAAGAATCAGTGATGGTAACACTATTGAACATCAAGGGGAGGTGGTTAGGTTGTTTCTGATTGGTGATGATTATAGCCTGGTATTTAAGTGGCATGAATGTTACTTGCCAGTCGTCAGCCCAAGCCTGGATATTGACCAGATCTTGTTTCATTTGAACATGGACTGCTTCAGTATCTGAGGACTCGCGAATAGTGCTGGGCATTGTGCAATCATCGGTGAACATCCTCACTTCTGACCTTATGACAGAGGGAAGGTCATTGATGAAGTAGCTGAAGATGGTTGGGCCTAGGACACTACCCTGAGGAACTCCTGCAGAGATGTCCTGGAGCTGAGTTGACTGACCTCCAACAACCACAACCATCTCCCTATTTGTTTTTATTCATTCACAGGATGTGGGTACCACTGGCTACGTCAGCATTTATTGCCCATCCCTAATTACCCAGAGGGCAGTAAAGAGTCAACCACACTGCTGTGGGTCTGCAGTCACTTATAGGCCAGACCAAGTAAGGATGGCAGTTTCTTTCCCTGAAGGACATTAGTAAATCAGACAGGATTTTTTTTTCCAACAATGGATTCATGATCATCGTTGTACTCTTAATTCCAGAGAATCCAATAGATTTTTATTGAATTCAAATTCCAGCAGGCAGTGATTCTTCTGGGTTTGAGTGATTCAATTGTGACTGCAAGTAAGTGAGCCAGTAAACACATTGATAGTCATCGTGTGAGTGATACAGCAACACGATAAATTGGTTGGGTTATTTGATTTTGTCATTTTATAGCGCCTCACCATCCCTCCCATTCTGTCTGTTTTTACAGTCTCAAGAACCAGCACTCCTCCTCCCCCCAAACCAGCACCCCACACACCCACTCTGGATCCACAGTCTGAAGGGGATTTTATACTGTCATAGTTACTCACCCTGGTTAGAATCTCAGGTGCACAGTTTGATAGGATAGGGGACAGAGATCATGCGGGGAATATCATTAGAAGAGAGATGGAGAAATATTTGAAAGGGAAAGAGGGCAGAGTGATCTGATAATCTGTTTAAGGAGCTTTTCATTGACAAATCGCAGAGTTGGATGCAGAGTGTGCCCGTCACCTTCTCAGGCAGGGTCAGTTTGAACAGCCTGCCTGCCTTCTCTCTGCCTCAGGCCCTTTCATTAGAATGGAAGACTTCCTCACAGTCCACATCTGTCCAGGAATCTGTCCAGGACACAAACGGAATATATTGCTGCCAGTAAGCTGTGACAGAACATCATGACTGCGGTGTTTGCACATCAAGATCCCCAAGCAGCAACATAATTACCATGTTACATAGAACAACACAGCACAGGCCCTTCGGCCCACAATGTTGTGCCGAGTGTTTACCTTAATCTAAGATCAACCTAACCTAATCACCCCTCAATTTACTGCCATCCATGTGCTTGTCCAGCAGTCGCTTAAATGTCCCTCATGTCTCTGAGGAGAAAGTGAGGTCTGCAGATGCTGCAGATGCCCTTCCTGAAGAAGGGCTTATGCCCGAAACGTCGATTCTCCTGTTCCCTGGATGCTGTCTGACCTGCTGCGCTGTTCCAGCAACACGTTTTCACCTCATGTCTCTGACTCTACTACCACCGCTGGCAGTGCATTCCACACACCCACCACGCTCTGTATAACGAACCTACCTCTCACATCTCACTTATACCTTCCTCCAATCGCCTTAAAATTATGACCCCTCGTGATAGCCATTTCTGCCCTGGGGAAAAGTCTCTGGCTAGCTACTCTATCGATGCCTTTCATTACCTTGTACACCTCTCTCAAGTCACCTCTCTTCCTTCTTCTCTCCAATGAGAAAAGCCCTAGCTCCCTCAACCTTTCTTCACAAGACATCCCTCCAGTCCAGGCAGCATCCTCCTCTACACCTTCTCTAAAGCTTCCACATCCTTCCTGTAATGAGGCAACCAGAACTGAACACAATATTCCAAGTTTGGGCTAACCACGGTTTTATAGAGCTGCAGCGAAACCTCGTGACTCATAAACTCAATGAAAACCAACACACCATATGCCTTTTTAGATTTTAGATTACATTACAGTGTGGAAACAGGCCCTTCGGCCCAACAAGTCCATGCTGACCCGCCGAAGTGCAACCCACCCATACCCCTACATTTACCCCTTACCTAACACTACGGGCAATTTAGCATGGCCAATTCACCTGACCTGCACATCTTTGGACTGTGGGAGGAAACCGGAGCACCCGGAGGAAACCCACGCAGACACGGGGAGAATGTGCAAACTCCACACAGTCAGTCGCCTGAGGCGGGAATTGAACCCGGGTCTCTGGCGCTGTGAGGCAGCAGTGCTAACCACTGTGCCACCGTGCCGCCCACAAAGCCTTCTTAACAATTTGGGTGGTAACTTTGAGGGACCTATGTTGGTGGACCTCAAGATGTTTTTAGCGATTGAAGGATAGGTATTGGACCGGACGGCAGTGAGGATGTCCTTGCTCTTCCTCAGCCTGGGCACATCCACGGAGTCTTGGTTTGTGAAAATGCAGCCCTCTGATATCATGGCCCTCTCTCAGTATTGCACCGATATTTGTGGTTTGACACAGTAATAAGGCCAAAAGACACAGGAGCAGAAGATTAAATAAAAATCTGTCCCTCTCAGCCTTGAACATAGATACTGACCCAGCCTTGACAGCTCTCTGTGGTCAAACATTCCATAGATTCACTCCCCTCTGAAAGAAGAAATTCCTCCTTATTTCTCTCTTAAACATGGACTGCAGCGTCCAAGAAGTCAACTGACCACCACCGCTTCAGGGACAGCTAGGGACAGGCAATAAATGTTGGCCCAGCCCACATCCCACAAATGAATAATAAAGGAAGTGCAACCTTTACTCTGAGAGTATGCCCTCTGGCCCTTGACTCTCTCACATGGATAAATGACCTTTCCACATCTACTCTGTCAATTGTCTGCTTCAATAAAGGTTGTCTCGCAATACTCTACTACAATCAATGAGCACAGGCCCAATCTACTCAACCTCTCGTCACACGACAATGGCGTCAATCTCGGGAACTTTCTCTGAACTGCCTCCAATGCCAGTGTCCATTTCTTCAGTTAAGGGGTCCAAAACTGTACACCGTGCTCCAGCTGTGGTCTGACTAGTGCCTTGTACACCTTTGACAAGACCTCCCTATTTTTATGCTCCATTCCCTTTGAAATAAAGGCCAATATTCCATTTGCTTTCCCTATTACCTGCTGAACTTGGATGTTAGCTTTCATGGAGGAGGGCTCCCAGATGCCCCCGTTCTGAAGCATTAACAAGGGTGTCTCCCATCCCTGCAGCATGGGAGATAGCTGTCGATCTCCTGTCCACTTGTCTCTCTGACCTACAAAACCTCCTGTTTGCTAGGCGGCTATGACTATTGCCAAAGGCACCTCAGAGGAACCTCTCTGCATAAGTAGCTCACTTCCTCAGCAATCCCATTAAACAAGCAAGGGATCCTGAGGGAACACTGCTCCATTTCATTAGTGGGGTTATTGACCTCAGTTAGTCAAGCTGACAGTTCCTTGAAGGACTCTGCTGAGAGAGGAATATCCTGCTGATATAACCCACTCACCACTACTGCAAATCAGCCATTCAGAAAAAAAAGTAGATGTCCTTTCACCCTCGCCCTGCCTTGTCTGAGGGACCTCTTCATCCAGGAACAGGCCGGAATGCACAGTCACACGAAGGAGATACTGGCTCTGTTGTTAGTGGCAGTACAGAGGCACACCATGTCAGCCATCTTGGTGACCCTTCAGCATTTGGTGGGCGGCACGGTGGCACAGTGGTTAGCACTGCTGTCTCACAGCGCCAGAGACCCGGGTTCAATTCCCGCCTCAGGCGACTGACTGTGTGGAGTTTGCACATTCTCTCCCCGTGACTGCGTGGGTTTCCTCCGGGTGCTCCGGTTTCCTCCCACAGTCCAAAGATGTGCAGGCCAGGTGAATTGGCCATGCTAAATTGCCCATAGTGTTAGGTAAGGGGTAAATGTAGGGGTATGGGTGGGTTGCGCTTCAGCGGGTCAGCGTGGACTTGTTGGGCCGAAGGGCCTGTTTCCACACTAATGTAATGTAATCTAATCTAATCAATGTGCAGCAGCATCAACGTCTGCATCGACACAGCAACACGACCGGAAGACCCAGGAACAGAAGTAGGTCATTCAGCCCATCGGATACTGCAGATGCTGGAGCTTAGAGTCAAGATTCCAGTGGTGCTGGAAAAGCACAGCAGGTGAGACAGCATCCGAGGAGCAGGAAAATCGACATTTCGGGCAAAAGCCCTTGATCAGGAATGCTCGAAATGTCGATTTTCCTGCTCCTCGAATCTTGACTCTTATTCAGCCCATCGAACCTGCTCTGCCATGCAATGAGATCACGGTCAATCTGATAACCCTCAACTCCACTTTCCTGCGTTATCCCCATCACCCTTGATCCCCTTACTTATTAAAGATCTCACTCTTGAATATACTTGACGCAGTGTTCGCCCAGGCTCCTCCAACAGAGCCCGTTTCCTTAGCCACCATCTTCTCAAGGACAGTAATGGATGGGCAATATACATCAGGCCTCACCAGAGTTGGACACACCTCAAGAATGAATAATTGCCTTGCAAGCTGTGCGGTGAGTGATGGACATACTTTAAGGGGTTTTCCCAAAGTGTGTTTGTTAGCCTGGTAGACCAACTCTGAGGAGAGTAACATGCAGCCATGCAGAAATGGAGTCAGGAGCAGACCCCGTTGGGTCATGGGTGATACCTCAGTCAGTATCCCAGCAAACCAGTCATGAAAACTGGTGTCTCTTCTGGTCAATTCAGACGTTCCGTTGACCATATACAGACAGGCTATGGCGTCAGGGTAACATGGCTGGACTGGCTAATGTTCTGGGGATTTGGGGTTGAATTCTATCGCGGCTGATGGCGAAATTTGAATTCATTAAAATCTAGAATTAGTAAAGGCCAGGCCTAATGATGCATCCAAACCTATCGGGGTCACTCATGGTCCTTTCAGGAAGGAAATCTGCCATCCTTCAGTCTTGGCTGACATGGGACTCCAGACCCACAGCAATGTGGTTGACTCTTAACTGCCCTATGGTCAATTAGGGATGGGCAATAAATGGTAGTGACACCTACGTCCTGTGACTAGATTTGATTCCCGACAGTATGGAAGCAGGCCCTTCGGCCCAACAAGTCCATCCCGACCCTCTGAAGATCCAGTCCCCCACTCTATATTTGCCTCTGACTAATGTACCTGCACTATGGGCAATTTAGCATGACCAATTCACCTGACCGGCACATCTTTGGATTGTGGGAGGAAACCGAAGGTTTTTCCCGGTTTTTCTAAAATTGAAACCCACACCCAAATACTGGTCACCTTGTACTTATTGGTCGACATTGCTTTCTGAACTGACAATGCACCTAATTCTAATTGCAGCCTTTCCTGGTCTCCCTCCCATTTTCTGCTATCTCCTCCCGGCCTCGTGTTGAGATTCCTTTGTTAAAACTCCAATCCTGTCGGCAGGACGACTGCCTGAAGGGTTAACTCTGCAATTGTCTTTGGCTGCTCTGGGTCAGGGAGGTTAATTGAGGGGGTCAGAGGGTTCAGACTGATGGCTGCACAAGTTCAAGCTTTCTGACATCTCACTGCTCACTGGTGACCAGCTCCCCACCTCCCCTACTCCCCAACTGCCAGGAAAGTGGCCAGCCTCTGCTGGGACCAGGCTTCCCTGTTGCTATCTGCACGGGCCAATCTCCATCGGAGCCCGACGCTCCCCGTGAGATTTGAGCATCTCTCAAGATTGCGAGCGGAAGGATGGGGGAGGGGAGATGGTGAGGTCTTTGCACATTACCGATCCGATTAATCCTGATCGAGCAAATTGGGAAGAGGCTGGGAGACTAATTTAACTCTGTTTCATGTCGGCCAATCCAGCTGTGTGCCCTTTGACCTCAGCAGAGGTTGATTGGGGATGAAGGGGGTGATCATGCTGGGAATGTGTCAACTCAGGAAGAAGCAGCAAGCAGACCACGGGAAACATGGAGCTCCGAGGGATTCGGTCCCAGGGACCGACGAATGGAGAGGTTAGGGTGGTGGAATTGCTTTCGAATTTGACCCCTGGGAGATATTTTGCGCAGTTCTGACCCTGCTTGAGCCGTGGTTTATCTCTCTCCATATCCAACCAGCCCAGAGCCCTCTGGGAACTGGTTTCCCTGAAACCCAAGTTGCTCCTGTATCTAAAGCCCCCACCTCATTGTGTCTGTGAACTTTGAACTCCCCGACCTCCCTTAGCTCTCAGCCTGGCAACAGCTCGAGATTAAAATTCTCTCTCCTCGTTTTTCACTTCCTCTCCTCCAGTCCTAAGGGAGATCTCCAGAATCCTCCATTTCTCCACATCCGTGGCTAATCCCTGCACAAACCCTGCCTTCAGCAACCTGGGTCCAAGCCTCTGGAATTCCTTCCCTCAATCTTTCTGCCTCTCAGGCGTCCTAGTTTTGGTATCTCTCAAGGAGAACGCACAGGTTCAGTTGGCAGCTAATAAGAGAAATGCAATGTAAGCATTAATTTCAAGAGGGCTAGGATACATCAGAGATGTACAGCTGGGGCTGTACAAGGCTCTGGTCAGACTACATTTGGAATATTGTGAGCAGTTTTGGGCCCCATATCTAAGGAAGGATGGGCTGGCACTGGAGGGAGACGAGAGGAGAATTACAGGAATAATCCCAGGTTGAAGGGCTTGTCATATGAGGAGCAGCTGAGGACTCTGCGTCTGTACTCGATGGAGTTTAGAAGTGTTGCCACGTATGGAAGGTCTCAGTTATAAAGAAAGGCTGGATAGACTTTTCACTGGAGCATGGGAGGTTGAGAGATGACCTGCTCGAAGTTTATAAAATAATGGTGAGTTCCTCTGCATCCCCAGTCATTGTTCGCCTTCAGTTCAGGAACGTAGGAGATTGAGAGGTGACTTTATAGAAGTTTATAAAATAATGAAAAGTATGGATAGAGTTAATGTTAGTTGTCTTTTCCCTAGGGTGGGGGATTTCACAAAAAGTGGGCATATCGTTCAGGTGAGAGGAGAGAGATTTAAAAACGACATGAGGGGCAATTTCTTTACACAGAGTGTGTGAAGTGAGCTTCCTGAGGAAGTGGAAGATATGGGTACAATTACAATGTTTAAAAGACATTTGGATAAGTACATGAAGAGGAAAGGTTTGGAGGGATATGGGCCAAGTGCAGGCAGCCAGGCGGGACTAGTTTAGTTTGGGATTATGTTTACCATGGATTGGTTGGACCAAAGGGTTGGTTTCCATGCTGCATGACTCTATGACCTGGTGGAGGGGTGGGGGTTTCTGATTGAAACTTACAGAATACTGAATCGAGTGGAGGGTGGAGAAGATATTTCCACTAATAGGACAGACTAGGACTCGAGGGTGAAAGCAGCAGCTGAATTTGTTTAGCAATGCAATGGTCGGCGTTACCGAGACTAATACTTTGCTGCCAGATATTGAAGGCTAGTTTTGTAGCAGTCTCTGGCTGTGTTTGAACTAATGCCTGTCTAGATCATTGAGCCCAGTTCCTCAACTGGGTAATGTGGTAACAGTGGGGAACACGGAAGGAGAGCCTCCCAACCCCCACACACTCTTAGCTGAAAATGTGTTGCTGGAAAAGCGCAGCAGGTCAGGCAGCATCCAAGGAACAGGATAATCGACGTTTCGGGCATAAGCCCTTCTTCAGGAAGAAGGGCTTATACCCGAAACGTCGATTCTCCTGTTCCTTGGATGCTGCCTGACCTGCTGCGCTTTTCCAGCAACACATTTTCAGCTCTGATCTCCAGCATCTGCAGTCCTCACTTTCTCCCCACACACTCTTAGGCTAATTCTGCCACTCGACTAGGAGATGGTGAACCTGTCTCATCAGTGCCCCTTCCCCCGTCATAGCTCTGTAACTCTAATCCCCCTCCCCAATGAAAACCCATCATTCCAAACAGGGTGCAATTCTGAGAAGGGCTGTAGGAGCAGAGTGACCGAGGTGTATATGTGCACGGGTCACTGAAAGTTATAGGACAACCCTCTGTCCCACAAGGAAATCAAACCAAAACGTGGGAATCCATTTGGCCGTACAGAGAGCTCCTACAAACAATCTTTCTATTCATTCTTTCATGGGGTGTCTATGTTACTGGCAAAAGTAGCTTTCTTATTGCCCATCCTTAATAACCCTTGAACTGATTGGCTTCCCAAGCCACTGTATAGCGCAGTTAAGAATCAAATGCATTGCTGTGGGTCTGGAGTCACATGTAAACCAGACCATGTAAGGAGGGCAGATTGCCCACCCTAATGGATATGAGTGAACCAGATGGGCTTTTAACAACAACTTGCAATAATTGCCACGGTCACTATTGCTGTTAGTGGGCGGCACGGTGGCACAGTGGTTAGCATGGCTGCCTCACAGTGCCAGAGACCTGGGTTCAATTCCCGCTTCAGGTGACTCTCTGTGTGGAGTTTGCACATTCTCCCTGTGTCTGTTTGGGTTTCCTCCCCCAATCCAGCAGTCCTCATGGGATTTGAACCTATGAGCATTAGCCTGGGTTACTGGATCAGCAGTGTTAACTTACATCACAATGTCCTGAAATAATAATAAAAGCATGGATGCTTTTTTGGAATGGAGTCATACAGCACGGAAACAGACCTTTCAGTATAACCAGTCCATGTCAAACCCAATCCCAAATCAAACTAGTCCCGCCTGCCTGCTCCTGACTCAAATCCCTCCAAATCTTTTCTATTCATGTATCCCTCCAAATGTGTTTGAAAACATTTGCAATTGTACCGACCTCCACCACTTCCTCATTGCCCACATGTACCAGCCTCTGTGTAAAATATTTGCCCCTCCTGTCTTTTTAACATCTTTCTCCTTTCACCTTAACAATGTGGCCCCATGTCTTGAAATCCCGCACCCTAGGGAAAAGACAACTCACATTAACTCTATCTATACCTTTCGTTATTTTATAAACTTCTATCAAGTCACCTCCCAACCTCTTACGTTCCAGGATTGAGGGCTAACAATGGCTGCGGATGCAGGAACACCTCACCCTTATCTTTAACCATAAAGCCATAAGATACAGGAGCCTAGATCAGAGTGGTGCTGGAAGCGCACAGCAGGTCAGACAGCATCTGAGGAGCAAGAAAATTGACAATTCGGGCAAAAGCCCTTTATCAGCATTCCTCGTGAAGGGCTTTTGCCCAAAACATCGATTTTCCTGCTCTTCGGATGCTGCCTGACCTGCTGTGCTTTTCCGGCACCACTCTGGTCTAAACTCTGGTTTCTAGCATTTGCAGTCCTCACTTCTGCCATAAGATACAGGAGCAGAATTAGGCCATTCGGCCTGTCGAGTCTGCTACTCCATTGGATCATGCCTGATACATCTCTCAACCCCGTTCTCCTGCCTTCTCCCTGTAACCCTTGACCCCCTTACTAATCACAACCCTACCTATCTCTGTCTTAAATACACTCAATGACTTGCCCTCCCCAGCCCTCTGTGGCAATGAGTTCCACAGATTCCCCACCCTCTGGCTGAAGAAATCCCTCCTCATCTCAGTTCGAAAGGGTCATCCCCTCACTCTGAGGCTGTGCCCTTGGGTCCTAGTCTCTCCTACCCATGGAAACATTTCCACATCCACTCTATCCAGGCCTCTCAGTATTCCCTAAGTTTCAATCTGATCCCTTCACACCCCCACCCGCATCCTTCTAAACTCCATTGAGAACTGACTCAGAGTCCTCAACCGCTCCTCAAATGACAAACCCTACATCCCCGGGATCATTCTTGTAACCCTCTTCTGGGCCCTCTCCAACAGCAGCACATCCTTCCTGAGATACGGGGCCCAAAACTGCTCACAGTAAACACCTGAGGGGTCAGGCAGCTTTCTCTATATCTCAGTGGAAAGATGACATCACCAGACAGGGCAACACTCCCTCAGCATTGGCATTGATGCTAAGTGGTCTGGACCGTGATTTAACCTGAAGAAGCATGTGACTCAGAGACAAGAGCGAGAGTAAACACTGAGCCACTGCTGCCCGACTCGGAGCCGAGCATTCCCTTCGCACGGTGCGATTCCCGTTCCCCTCCACAGTCTTCCCCTGCCTCCCTCCAACACGTCCCCCTCCTCCCCCCACCCCATCCTCCTGGCCCAGTCTAGAGAGACTGCTGTGTGTATTTAAATGGCTGACAGTCTGCTTGCCAAATGCTTTTCGCTTCCTGAAAACATTGGCATGTTGTGGGCTGGAAGGCACATTTCCATAAACACCTTTAATTAGGGTTTAAGAAGCTCTTAACGAGTCCAAAAACCATTAACACAGGATCCATGTGTTACTGTATAGTCAAACAAGTTACTCCTTGGAATAATGTCAAGAACTTGGACATAAATTGATTGATAATTCATGCACCCCGAAGACATATTAATCACAGAGCCTTACTGTTCAGAAGGTGGTCGTTCAGCCCATCATGGTCATGCTAGATTTTTGAAAGGGATCACCACCTAACCCCACTCACCCCTGCTTCCCTGCACAGCCCTGAGTGGATAGTCTTTTTTAAGTATCAAACTCATTTTTGTTTGAAAATCATTATCGAACGTGCTTCCTCCACCCTCTCAGGCAGCAGCTTATAGATTGCGTAAAAGAAACTTTCATCAATCCCATGGGACTTTTCTTTCTCTCTCTGCCAAGGCCCTCTGGTTCTCAAGCCTCCTGCCAGTGGAAACAATTTCCCTTGATCCACATCCTGTACCGGCACCAATGAGAGAAGGAGAGTCCAGGTTTACAGCGTTGTCGCTTACGCACCTTCAAACAAACCATTGCCTCTCTTCATGTCGCTACTCATGGGTGGCACGGTGGCTCAGCGGTTTGCACTGCTGCTATCTCACAGCACCAGAGACTCAGGTTCAGTTCCAGCCTTGGGTGACTGTCTGTGTGGAGTTTGCACATTCTCCCCGTGTCTGCGTGGGTTTCCTCCGGGCACTCCGGTTTCCTCCCACAGTCCAAAGATGTGCAGGTCAGGGTGAATTGGCCATGCTAAATTGCCCGTAGTGTTAGGTGCATTAGTCAGAGGGAAGTGGGTCTGGGTGGGTTACTCTTTGGAGGGTCGGTGTGGACTGGTTGGGCCAAAGGGCCTGTTTCCACACTGTAGGGAATCTAATTAGATTAGATTAGATTAGATTACAGTGTGGAAACAGGCCCTTCGGCCCAACAAGTTCACACCGACCCGCCGAAGCGAAACCCACCCATACCCCTACATTTACCCCTTACCTAACACTACGGGCAATTTAGCAAGGCCAATTCACCTGACCCTGCACATCTTTGGACTGTGGGAGGAAACCGGAGCACCCGGAGGAAACCCACGCAGACACGGGGAGAACGTGCAAACTCCACACAGTCAGTCGCCTGAGGCGGGAATTGAACCCGAGTCTCAGGCGCTGTGAGGCAGCAGTGCTAACCACTGTGCCACCGTGCCGCCCACCATAATCTCTGGATATGGGGAGAATGGGACATTGAGTCAAAAGTTGAGCCCTGATCTAGAAGGGCAGAGCAGCCTCAAAGGGCTGAATGGCCTACTCCTGCTTTGATGTTGATCCTAGATTTTGTTTTATTTGGTTTTGGCAGAGATACGGTGTAGAAGGATGGGTGGGTGATGCTCTCTCCCCGCTGCAGTCACTTTGGGGTCAGCCTGCACAGTGACTGTAAGTGTGAGTGAAGGAGAAGGGAGCTGGACAGAGACCCTGTGGCCTGGTGATGAGGCTTTCTACCATACGGCGCTGCAGAATGACACAAAGGTGGCCGGAGGGATTCGATGAAAATACGCTTTGTTGACAACCTATCGAAAATGCATCAGCTTCCTGGACTGCTGAAACCCAGGCCTTTTCCCCCAATGTTAACTCGTCATTCAATCATCTATATTACAGCTACCATGACCTCATCTTACCCCCAAATCCCTCACTTCAACAATGCACACGATCTAATCGTTTCATAATGATCATGGAATTCACCCTCTTTGGACTGGGAGGGCTTGATAGGTGTTTTGCTTTTAGGACTGTTCATCCTTTCTGAAACATGAAAAGGTTCAGAAAAGATTTACAAGGATGTTGCCAGGGTGGAGAGTTTGAGCTATAGGGAGAGGCTGAACAGACTGGTGCATCGGAGGCTGAGGGGTGACCTTATAGAGGTTTATAAAATCATGAGGGGCATGGATAGGATAAATAGACAAAGTCTTTTCCCTGGAGTGGGGGAGTCCAGAACTAGGGGGCATAGTTTTAAGGTGAGGGGGAAAGACTTAAAAGGGATGTAAGGAGCAACTTTTTCACGCAGAGGGTAGTGCGTGTATGGAATGAGCTGCCAGAGGATGTGGTGGAGGCTGGTACAATTGCAACATTTAAAAGGCATTTGGATGGGTACATGAATAGGAAGGGTTTGGAGGGACATGGGCCACATGCTAGCAAACGTACAGAGAAGAACTGCCCAACCCCCTCAGGTGGTTACTGTGAGCAGCTTTGGGCCCCGTATCTAAGGAAGGATGTGTTGGAATCAGAGGCAGCCCAGAGGACGATTTCATGAATGATCCCGAGGTTGAAGGGTTTGTCATTTGAGGAGCAGTTGAGGACTCTGGGTCTGTACTCGATGGGGGCAGGGGGATCAGATTGAAAGGTACAGAATACTGAGAGAAGGTGGAGAAGATGTTTCCACTGGTAGGAGACACTAGGACCTGAGGGCACCGCCTCAGAGTGAAGGGACAACCCTTTAGAACTGAGATGAGGAGGAATTTCTTCAGCCGGAGGGTGGGGAATCTGTGGAACTCATTGTCACAGAGGAGGCTGTGGGGAGGCTAAGTTGTTGATAGCAGGTTCTTGATTAGTAAGGGAGTCTATGGTTCAAGGGGGAAGACAGGAGAATGGAGTTGAAAAACATGTCAACCACGAGTGAAAGGTGGAACAAAGTCGATGGGTGGAATGATTTTAATTCCACTTTGATGTCCTTTGGTCTCCCCCCAGAGACTGGCCCCACCCATTACACTGATGTTCCACACTATGTAACATGAACAATAACCATGTCAGAATCATGCCTTCATATCATACCCCAGACTTTCTGAATCATAACTCCCACACTTTGAGGTAATCTGACCTGGCAAGGAAGGGAACAAAGGCTCATCAGCCCATTTACCATTGCAAAACAATCGCCTCAAACTTGCCTCGATGGACCTTTGTTGCTGAAAATGTGTTGCTGGAAAAGCGCAGCAGGTCAGGCAGCATCCAAGGGGCAGGAGAATCGACGTTTCAGGAATGAGCCCTTCTTCAGGAATGAGGAATGAGGAAGGGCTCATTCCTCATTCCTGAAGAAGGGCTCATGCCCGAAATGTCGATTCTCCTGCCCCTTGGATGCTGCCTGACCTGCTGTGCTTTTCCAGCAACACATTTTCAGCTCTGATCTCCAGCATCTGCAGTCCTCACTTTCTCCTTTGTTGCTGAAACCAGTTTAAACTGGTCGTTGATCAGACTGTGCACCAACACTGGACCCAAGCAGAAGGTAGTGGGTTTGCCTGTGTGAAGGGGTCTCCAATCTTCACTGCCTGAGATAGTCATCTCTCACATACTCACATCTTTGCTCGTGGGCTCTCATCTTTGCAACAAATGAGCAAGACAGAGGAGCGACAGAGAGAGAGAGAGAGAGAGAGCGGGAGAGAGAGTGCAACCTAGCTCATCTCCAGATCTGATTGGAGCTTTGCTTATTGGGAGGTGCTGGTGCAGCGATATCATCTCTGGGTCTGTAATCCAGATTCTTTGTCTGACAGCTTTGGGAGCTTGAGCCAGGTGGTGACGTTTCAATTCAATACACTCCGACTGAAAAGCTAGCCTCATGGTGACCATATCGTCACTGTCAAGAGTGTGGTGCTGGAAAAATACAAACGGTCAGGTAGCATCTGAGGAGCAGGAGAAGAAGGGCTTTTGCCCGAAGCACTCATTCTCCTGCTTCTCGGATGCTGCCTGACCTGCTGTGCTTTTCCAGCACCCCATTCTCGACTCTGATCTAGAACATAGAACATAGAACAGAGAACAGTACAGCACAGAACAGGCCCTTCGGCCCACGATGTTGTGCCGAACATTTGTCCTAGCTTAAGCACTTATCCATGTACCTATCCAATTGCCGCTTAAAGGTCACCAATGATTCTGACTCTGCCATTCCCACAGGCAGCGCATTCCATGCCCCCACCACTCTCTGGGTAAAGAACCTACCCCTGACATCCCCCCTATACCTTCCACCCTTCACCTTAAATTTATGTCCCCTTGTAACACACTGTTGTACCCGGGGAAAAAGTTTCTGACTGTCTACTCTATCTATTCCCCTGATCATCTTATAAACCTCTGTCAAGTCACCCCTTATCCTTCGCCATTCCAATGAGAAAAGACCTAGCACTCTCAACCTATCCTCGTACGACCTATTCTCCATTCCAGGCAACATCCTGGTAAATCTCCTCTGCACCCTCTCCAAAGCTTCCACATCTTTCCTAAAGTGAGGCGACGAGAACTGCACACAGTACTCCAAATGTGGCCTTACCAAGGTCCTGTACAGCTGCAACATCACCTCACAACTCTTGAATTCAATCCCTCTGCTAATGAACGCTAATAGACCATAGGCCTTCTTACAAGCTCAATCCACCTGAGTGGCAACTTTCAAAGATCTATGAACATAGACCCCAAATCCCTCTGCTCCTCCACATTACTAAGAACCCTACCGTTAACCCTGTATTCCGCATTCTTATTTGTCCTTCCAAAATGGACAATCTCACACTTGACAGGGCTGAACTCCATCTGCCACTCCTCAGCCCAGCTCTGCATCATATCTAAGTCCCTTTGCAGCCGACAACAGCCCTCCTCACTATCCACAACTCCACCAATCTTCATATCGTCTGCAAATTTACTGACCCACCCTTCGACTCCCTCTTCCAAGTCATTAATAAACATTACAAACAGCAGAGGACCCAGAACTGATCCCTGCGGAACTCCACTTGTAACTGGGCTCCAGGCTAAATATTTACCATCTACCACCACTCTCTGACTTTGACCAGTTAGCCAGTTCTCTATCCAACTGGCCAAATTTCCCACTATCCCATGCCTCCTGACTTTCCGCATAAGCCGACCAGGGGGAACCTTATCAAATGCCTTACTAAAATCCATGTATACTACATCCACTACTCTACCCTCATCCACATGCTTGGTCACCTCCTCAAAGAATTCAATAAGACTTGTAAGGCAAGACCTACCCCTCACAAATCCGTGCTGGCTGTCCCTAATCAAGCAGTGTCTTTCCAGATACTCATAAATCCTATCCCTTAGTACCCTTTCCATTACTTTGCCTACCATCGAAGTAAGACTAACTGGCCTGTAATTCCCGGGGTTATCCCTATTCCCTTTTTTGAACAGGGGCACAACATTCGCCACTCTCCAGTCCCCTGGCACCACCCCCGGTGACAGTGAAGACGAAAAGATCATTGCCAACGGTACTGCAATTTCCTCTCTTGCTTCCCACATAATCCTAGGATATATCCCATCAGGCCTTGGGGACTTGTCTATCCTCAAGTTTTTCAAAATGCCCAACACACCTTCCTTCCTAACAAGTATCTCCTCTAGCTTACCAGTCCGTTTCATACTCTCCTCTTCAACAATACATCCCTCTCATTTGTAAATACTGAAGAAAAGTACTCATTCAAGACCTCTCCTATCTCTTCCAACTCAATACACAGTCTCCCACTACTGTCCTTGATCGGACCTACCCTCGTTCTCGTCATTCTCATGTTTCTCACATACGCATAAAAGGCCTTGGGGTTATCCTTGATCATACCCGCCAAAGATTTTTCATGCCCACTCTTAGCTCTCCTAATCCCTTTCTTCAGCTCCCTCCTGGCTATCCTGTATCCCTCTAACACTCTGTCTGAACCTTGTTTCCTCAACCTTATGTAAGCCTCCTTCTTCCTCCTTACAAGACATTCAACCTCCCTCGTCAACCAAGGTTCCCTCTCACAACCATCTCTTTCCTGCCTGACAGGTACATACATATCAAGGACACGTCGTATCTGTTCCTTGAAAAAGTTCCACATTTCCACGACATCCTTCCCTGACAGCCGATGCTCCCAATTTATGCTCCTCAGATCCTGTCTTGCAGCATCGTATTTACCCTTCCCCCAATTGTAAAACCTGCCCTGTTGCACACACCTATCTCTCTCCATAACCAAGGTGAAAGTCACGAAATTGTGGTCACCATCACCAAAATGCTCACCCACTGACAAGCCCATCACTTGTCCCGGTTCGTTACCAAGTACCAAATCCAGTATAGCCTCCCCTCTGGTCGGACAATCTACATCCTGAGTTAGAAAAGCTTCCTGGACACACTGCACAAACACTGTCCCGTCCAATCTACTTGATCTCAAGAGCTTCCAATCAATATTTGGGATGTTGAAATTGACCATGACTGCTACCCTGTGGCTTCTGCACCTTTCCAAAATCTGTTTCCCAATCTGTTTCTCCACATCTCTGCTGCTATTGGGGGGCCTATAGTAAACACCCAACAAGGTGACTGCACCTTTCCTATTTCTGACTTCAGCCCATACTACCTCCAAAGGCAGATCCCCCTCGAACTGCCTTTCTGCAGCCGTTATACCATTTCTAATTAGCAATGCCCCCCACTTCTTTTTTACCGCCCTCCCTAATCCTACTGAAACATCTGTAACCAGGAACCTCCAACAACCATTCCTGTCCCTCTTTTATCCACGTTTCCGTGATGGCCACAACACGGTAGTCCCAGGTACTGATCCACGCCTTAAGTTCACCCACCTTATTTCTGATACTCCTTGCATTGAAGTATACGCACTAGAACCCATCTCTGTGTCTGCAAGTATTCCCTGTCAGTGCTACCTTCTCCACAGCCTCCCTACATTCTTGGACATCCTGACAAACAGCTAACCTACTTGCTGGACTACAAGTCCGGATCCCATCCCCCTGCCAAATTAGTTTAAACCCCCCCCGAAGAGTGCTAGCAAACCTACCCCCCAGGATATTGGTGCCCTTCTGGTTCAGGTGCAACCCGTCCTGCTTGTACAGGTCCCACCTTCCCCAGAATGCAGTCCAATTGTCCAAATACCTGAAGCCCTCCCTCCTACACCATCCTTGCAGCCACGTGTTCAACTGCACTCTCTCCCTATTCCTTGCCTCACTGTCACGTGGCACCGGCAACAACCCAGAGATGACGACTCTGTCCGTCCTAGCTTTTAGCTTCCAGCCTAACTCCCTGAGCTCCTGAATGACCTCCCCACCCCTCTTCCTACCTATGTCATTGGTGCCAATGTGCACCACGACTTCTGGCTGCACACCCTCCCCCTTAAGGATTCTGAAGACACGGTCCGAGACGTCTCGGACCCTGGCACCCGGGAGGCAACAAACCATCCGAGAGTCTTGCTCATGTCCACAGAATCGCCTGTCCGTCCCTCTAACTAGAGAGTCCCCTATAACTAGCGCTCTCCTCCTCTCCCCCTTTCCCTTCTGGGCCTCAGAGCCGGACCTCATGCCAGAGACCTGGTCACTGCAGCTTACCCGTGCTTGGCCGTCCCCCCCAACAGTTTCCAAAGCTGTATACTTATTGTTTCGGGGAACGACCACAGGGGATCCCTGCACTGCCTGCTTCCTCCCCTTCCCACCTCTAACTGTTACCCAGCTACCTCTGTTCTCCGGCGTAACTATGTCCCTGTAGCTTCTATCTATCACCCTCTCAGCCTCTCGAATAATCCTCAGTTCATCCAACTCCAGTTCCAGTTCCCTAACGCGTTCTGTGAGGAGCTGGAGCTGACTGCATTTCCTGCAGATGAAGTCGGCAGGAGTATCGGTGGTCATCCCTACCTCAAACATCCTGCACCTCCAACAGTCCTCACTTTCTCCATATAGTCAAAGGTGTCTGGTTCAGGAACATCCTTTAAGGGACAAAAGCTGTCTTCCTTAACCAGTCTAGGCAACGTTCTCAACTGCCCTCTGGGCAAAAAATGTTGGCCTAACCAGTGATGCCACGTCCCATGAATTAGCTATTTTAAAAAATTCCAACGTTTCCTCTTGCTCCAGATAGCTTTTGTCTATAGTCGTTCAGTCTTGCATCTCTCACACTGATCACAGTGAGGAACCAGTGTCCTGGATATTAGCAACAAGCAGAAATTAAGAATGCGATGTCCTATTTCACAGCAAGCGTAAGAGTTGACGTTTAAACTAAACTTGTGTCTGCAACCGAAACAAATTATCCCTCCCTGCTCTCCCCTCATAATCCACATAAACAGAACTCTCTGCTTCCTGTGTTACCCACACAGAGTCTAACCAAGGACACAGCTACTCTGTTGTCTTGCACCCTAACTTCAGTTATATCTGAGATCTTCTGCTGAATCTGTTCCAAAAGTGCCCTCACCTCCACCCAAGATATCACAGTCCACTCCTAAATATCAGATCCCTCAAATATTACGATCAAACCCTTAGGCAATAAATTTCCACAGGAAATTCTTTCACAAGCATGGCTCCTGACTGGTTATGATTAGATAGGTGAAAGTGAGGACTGCAGATGCTGGAGATTAGAGTCAAGAGTGTGATGCTGGAAAAGCACAGCAGGTCAGCCAGCATCTGAGGAGTAGGAGAATCGACGTTTCGGGCAAAAGCCCTTCATCAGGAATGAGGCTGGGAGCCTCGGGGGTGGAGAGATAAAAGGGGCTGCGGGCGGGGAAGGTAGCTGAGAGTGCAATAGGTGGATGGGTGGATAGGTGGTAAAGGTGATAGGTCAGAGGGGAGGGTAGTGCAGACAGGTGGGAAAGAAGACTGACAGGTGGGACAGATATTGACAGCTGTGCCAAGTTGGAAGGTTAGACCTGTGATAGGGTGGGAGGGAGGGGAAATGAGGAAACTGGTGAAATCCACATTGATGCCCTGGGGTTGAAGTGTTCCGAGGCGGAAGATGAGGCGTTCTTCCTCCAGGCGTAATAAGGGTGATAAGGGAGCGGTGATGGAGGAGGCTCAGGACCTGCATGTCCTCAGCAGAGTGGGAGGGGCAGTTAAAGTGTTCGGCCACGGGGTGGAGGGGTTGGTATGGGTGTCCCAGAGATGTTCTCTGATATGATTAGATACCCTCCCATAGCTTGTGTGTTCACTCTAGCATTTTGCTGGGGTAGTTTTTGTGAGATATTGAGACCAAGTAACAACAGCCTGCATTTAATTAACAGCTATAAGGTGCTAAAAACCCTCAAGCTGCTTGAGAGGACAGTTATTCATCAAAAATCATTGGGGCAAGAAGATACTCCGCCCCAGCTGAAAACTACAGGCTTTAAAGAGCTACAGAAACAGGGAGGAGGATAATAGAGAAGCAGGGAGAGAATTTCAGAACCCATAACTCAGGAAGCTGGAAGGCCACCAATGCAGGAGTCTCAGAGGGTGAGAAGAGAAGGGAATGGAGGCAAGAGGTAAAGAATATGTACTTGCCTCTCACTATACAACACTGTGCAGGCTCTATCACTGCCTCAGCATGACAGAGTGGGTGTTGGACAGAAGGTGAGATACAGCCTTGCTCACAATACCTGCCCGAGTGGGCAAATTAATGTCGAGGGACTTTTCTCATCATGTTCTTCCAAACCCAACAAAGTCTAACGTAGGGACATTAGTCACTTCACTCAGAGAAATGCCTTAGGGAATGTAGTTAAAAATCACACAACACCAGGTTATAGTCCAACAGGTTTAATTGGAAGCACTAGCTTTCAGAACACTGCTCCTTCGTCAGGTAGCTATGATCCTGCCCCACTAGCCAGTGCTTCCAAATAAACCTGTTGGGCTATAACCTGATGTTGTGTGATTTTTAACTTTGTCCACCCCCCAGTCCAATACCTGCTCCTCCACATTGAGGGAACGTAGACAGGGCAGATTCCTGGGATGAAGGGGTTGTCTTATGAGGAAAGTTGAACAATTTGGATCTATAATCATTGGAATTGGTTGGAGGGGGTGGTGCTGGGGTGACCATATTGAATCATGTCAGATTCTGAGGGAGGGGTCTGACAGGTTTGATGTTAGGAGGATGTTTACCCCCGAGCGACTGGGGAGCACCACTTAAAAATAAAGTGTAGCCCATTTAAGACAAAACTGAAAGGGGATTCCTCCTCTCTGAAAATATTTAATCTTGCAAATTCTCTGGTCCAGTGAGCCTTGGAGGCTGTGTCACAATATATGAATAGGAAATGCCAAGTGCAGGGAAATGGGGTTAGCATGGACGGACATGTTGGTCAGCATGGACCAGTTTGGGCTGAAGGGCCTGTCTCCCTGCTGTAGGATTCCATGGCTCAAAGAGGACACGCAAAGAGAGACATTTGATCAAAACAGGAGTGATGGCAGGCAGGAAAAGTGAAGGTGCGGAGGCTGTGCTTTTATCAAATGGTGCTGGGAAGGGGTTTAGATGGGCCACACACCCTACTCCAGCCCCTATTCATTATGATCGATGATTTCCTTTATTGGACAAGGACATCTCCAGACCAATCAGTATATTGGATGTGCAAAGCCTTATTCCTACATATGGTCATTCAGAATGTGGGTCAAAAAGTATGGTGCTGGAAAAGCACAGCTGGTCAGGCAGCGTCCGAGGAGCAGGAGTGTCGATGTTTGAGCATAAGCTCTTTATCAGGTTGTGGGTACCAATTGTTGCACATCTCGGTGTTTGCTACATTTGAATTGCTTATAACGCCTCTTTCAGGGCAGTTTGAAGTCAACCGTGGACCTGCTGGACTGGAGCCATCCTGATGGGGTGGATATTCTTCCACTGAAAAAGATAGGAGTGGGCAGGATAAGGTACAGTAGGAGGATGGGAAGCACTGAGGATCCGAATGACCTTGAGATTCATGTCCACTGGTCCCTTAATGAATAAGGACAGGTGGATATAATGCTTAAGAAGGCACATGGATTACTTGTCTTTATTAACTGAGGCACAGAGTTTAAGAGCAGGAAGGTTATGCTGGAATAGTATAAAACATTGGTTCGGCCACAGCTGGAATACTGTGTGCAGTTCTGGAACGCACATTCTAAGAGGGCTGTGACCACACTGGAGAGAAGATTTACCAGGATGTTGCATGGCTGGAGAGTTTCATTTATGAAAAGTGATTGGACAGACTGGGGGATGTTTTCCTTCGAGCAGAGGAGATTGAGAGGGGACAAATTTGAGATGTATGAGATTATGAGGGAGTTAGGTAGGGTAGACAGGAAGAAACATTTACCCTCGATGGATTGTTCTTTGAGCGGGAGTGTAGGTTGAAGGAGGTTTTGAGGGGATGTGAGGGAAAACCTTTTTTTAACCCAGAGGTTGGTAGGAATCTGTAGCTCACTACCTGTGAGGGTGGGAGAGACAGAAATCCTCATCACATTGAGGAAGTATTTCGATGTGCTGTTGTGATGCCCAAGACACACAGGCCTATGGACCAAGTGCTGGAAAATGAGATTAGAATAGTTAGGTGGTAGTTTTTGATTGGTGCGGACCTGATGGGCTGAAGGGCCTTTATCCTGTGTGGTTGACCTCTATGACTCTTTGAATCATATAGTTTTTTAAGCAATTGAATAAATTCATGGTCACCCAGTAATTTAATTTCTAGATTTGTTTTTCTCATTTTGACCCGGTGGAATTCTGATCTCACTGTTTGAAATGATTTGCAGTTTACCTTGAGATCACCAGGCCAGTAACGCAACCCCTGCCTTACTGCATTTTCTTGGGCCAGCATGCTCAGGGAGTGATGAGCGAAACACAGAGCTCCGTGCTATAGGCAGCATGATAAGGAATTGCCAATTCTTATCTGCCCAGTTGCAAGGACACCCCAATGGAGACGTTGGTGTGTAGACCTTGCATCTCTCCCATACGTTCTCCATTATCTCGGTGTGCTCCCATCTGTGTGGACTTGTCTGAGACGTTCACATTGTTCCCAAGATATGTGTTAGACTGTTCTGCCTGTGGAAAAATGCACACACACTCACACTCTCTCTCATACTCTCTCACAGACACACTCACACTCTCACACACACACACACACATTCACACATTGTCTCTCACAAACACACACGTTCTCTCATACCCTCTCTCTCTCATACACACACACATACACACTCTCTCTCACACACACTCTCTCTCATACTCTCGCAGACGTACTCATACTCTCTCGCACACACACATTCACACTCACTGTCATACACACACTGACACGCACACAGGCACATACACTATCACTAACTCACACAGACACACATAGATATGTGCACACATACACATGCACACTTACACACACATATCTACACACAGACACACATACATATGCGCACACATACACATGCACACACATAACTACACAAAGACACGCACACACACTCTCACACATACACACAGACTTACACACACATACATACACACACGCACATACACTCACACACACACACTCTCACACATACACACAGACTTACACACACATACATACACACACACACTACCACTCACACACACTCACTTTGACTGAGCTTCTTCTCAATTGCGATTGAACTTCTCTCTGAAATCAGCTTTATTTTCTTTGGAACTGAACAGACTATGACAGGGATTTTGAACTGAAATATTCAAATTTTCACATGGGATTTTCCAAAAGCTAAACGGGGAAAATTCTGTTTGGCAAAGGGTGTAAATTAGCGAGAACGTCAAGTGAGAAGGGGCATGATACAGTTATTCAGTTGCTGGTAATTCTGAAAAGACCAGCTTCATCTTCCACCATTCTAGTTATTTAAAGTCACAGAATTTATTTTGCAAATGTAGAATTAGAATTTCCTGTGTCACGATTCTCTCTGGTTACAGGCTCAGTGTCAGAGGCTGAAGGAGAGCTAACATTGTATCAATAAGGGATTGCTCAAGGTGATGGAGAAGCCTGGTCAACCAACATTGTAGCAATCCCAAGTAAAATGGGAAAAAGTGACAGGAAATTTCCGTTTCTATAACTTGGACAGTCGAGGACAGTCAGAATGGATTTGTTCATGGGGATGGCCATGCCTGACTGATTCAATTCAATTGTTGAGGAAGCATCAGAAATGGACAATGAGGTTCACTTACTTGATGTGTTTCGTAAGATTTTCAATAAGGTCCTGGAACCGAGGCTGGTCAGAAGACTACAAAGCTCAGGGGTTTCAAGGGGAAGTGTTTAAGTTGAATCTGAAATCGTTTCAGTGACAGAAAGGACAGGGTTACACTCAACAGACAGCACTTTCCAAACCCACAACCACTTCCATCTAGAAGGACAAGGGCAGCAGGTACATAGGAACACCACCCCCTGCAAGTTCCCCTTCAAGTCACTCACCATCCTGACTTGGAAATATGTCGCCGTTCCGTCACTGTCACTGGGTCACAATCCTGGAATTCTCTTCCTAAGGGCATTGTGGGTCAACCCACAGCACACCGACTGCAGCTGTTCAAGAAGGCAGCTCACCCCCACCTTCACAAGGGGGCAACTAGGGACGGGCAATAAATGTTGGCCCAGCCAGCGATGCCGTCACCTCAAAAGTGTATTTTTAAAAGCCGATTTGTGACTGGGAAACAAGTTCCTATTGGGGCGCCACTGTGACTTTTATGATGCACGCAAAGGATTTTGACTCAAATGGAGAGCTGGCTGGTGGGGATGGGAATTGTGAAATGATCAGGAAGTTTGTCGATCATTTGAACATTAGCCATGTGGTTGATTGCAAGGATGGAACCTTCAGGAAAAGACCAATGGGCTGGTGATTTGGACAGAAAGGTGGCAAATAAAATCCCTCCTGGGAAAATGAGAGGTATTGCACTTGGGAGGACAAACAAGGCCAGGGATCACACAATAAATCAGAACAGAGTGAGAAGCGAAGAGGAATAGGGAAACTCTGCAGTGACAATACTTATTTGAACTTGCAGGACAAGTAGATAAGGTGGAGGAGTGGATAATTTCCTTATTAGTCCTTCTAATTTCCTTTATTGACAGAGGTCTAAAGTGTAATAGCAAAGCAGTTAGATTAAAATGGTATGAAACACTAGTTAGACTGCAGCTAGTTTGTTTAGAGTTCTGATCTGTGCATAACTAATGTAATAGCACTAGAAAGGAGGAGATTCAGAACAATATGAGGTACGGTGAAGAATTAGATAGATTTGGATTAGTTTGCAAAGGAATACAGAAGGCTGGAGGGGTTTTAATTCAGGTGTATAAATTACAAGGAGTCTGCAGGATGGGAATTCCGGACCAATTTTCATGAGCTGTGCGGTCAACAGAGAAGGATCAGAAGGAAGTTGAGGAGAATTTTATTTCCCTCAGAGCATGTTGGGGATTTGGAACATGATTAGCTGACTGGAAGTTAGACACACAAACTCTCACTGTACTTTAACGACACACTTGATGTGAGTAATGGCTGACTGATTATGGACTGTTAATCTAGAGACCCAGGTAATGTTCTGGGGACATGGTGGGATTTGAACCCAATATAAACCTGGAAGTAAGAATCTAATGATTGGCGGGGACTCCTGATAGTGGTAGGCCCGGAACAGGGACTCCTGTTGTGGTAGGCCCAGAATGGGGACTCCTGTTTGCGGTCGGCCTGGAGCAGGGACTCCTTTTGTGGTAGGCCTGGAATGGGGGCTCCTGTTTATGGTAGGCCTGGAGCAGGGATTCCTGTTGTGGTAGGCCTGGAGCAGTGTCTCCTGGTTCCGGTAGGCCCAGAGTGGGGACTCCTGTTTGCGGTAGGCCCGGAGCAGGGATTCCTGTTGTGGTAGGCCCAGAGTAGGGACTCCTGTTTGCGGTAGGCCCGGAGCAGGGATTCCTGTTGTGGTAGGCCTGCAGCGGGGTCTCTTGTGGTAGGCTGGAGCAGGGACTAGATTAGAGTGGTGCTGGAAAAGCACAGCTGGTCAGGCAGCATCCGAGGAGCAGGAATATCGACGTTTGGGGCAAAAGCCCTTCATCGGGCGCAGGCACTCCTGGTTGCTGTAGTACCTCAGTGGGGACTCCTGTTGTGGTAGGTCCAGAGTGGGCACTCCTGGTTGTGATAGGCCTGGAGTGAGGACTCACAGTTGCTGAGTGAGTGTGGGTTCAGCACGGGACACAGCATTGGCATCGATGGCAGCGTTGGTGAGATGAGAGTGGCGACTCCTATGTTGGTGGGTCCAGTGCAGGCAGCAATGAGGTGATGGAGGAGGGGTAGTAGTGCAGATACCTTTGGTGAGGAGACTCATGGCGGAATGAAGATAAACTCTCGCTCAGTTATATCTTTTTATCTTGTTTATTCTTAAACTATTCAAAATGGCACTGGCTTGTTGAAGTTTTTCTCTGTATTATTCACCATAAGATGCAAGCGACAATACATCATTCAACTCAATTCAATCCAAAGTTTCCGATATCTGACTGGCATCAGTACCATAAAACTATTGGACTTCTGTTGTGATGAAATGTTATGGGCATTTTTGTAGTTGAGACTGGATTCCCTACAGTGTGGAAACAGGCCCTTCGGCCCAACAAGGTAATAACAAGGACTGCAGATGCTGGAAACCAGAGTCTAGATTAGAGTGGTGCTGGAAAAGCACAGCAGGTCAGGCAGCATCGAGGAGCAGGAAATACGACGTTTCGGGCAAAAGCCCTTCATCAGGAATGGAGGCAGAGTGTTAGGCCCTTCGGCCCAACAAGTCCACACTGACCCTACCCTCCCCAATACTTATCCCTGACTAATGCACCTTACACTACGGGCAATTTAGCATGGCCAATACACTTGACCTGCACATCTTTGGATTGTGGGAGGAAACCCACGCAGACATGGGGAGAATGTGCAAACTCCACACAGACAGTCGCCCGAGGCTGGAATTGAACCCGGGTCCCTGGCGCTGTGAGGCAGCAGTGCCAAACACTGATCCAACTGTGCCACCCTGTTTGCTTCCATTCTGTACAGTGTAAGCCAGCACTCTGTGAATATTGTAACATTTATGGAATTCATTGCCACAGAAGGCTGTGGAGATCAGGTCACTGAGTATATTTAAGACCGAGATAGATAGGTTCTTGAGGATCAAGAGTGACAGGGAGAAAGCGGGAGAATGTGGTTGAGAAACTTATCAGCCATGATTGAATGGCAGAGCAGACTTGATGGGCTGAATGGCCTAATTTCTGGCCTTATTTGCAAGAATAGTCAATGTCATAGAGTGGCCATGTTTGGTATTCTGAACATTCAGGTTCACCCAGGAACAAAGATGGGGCTTGGGGCAAGATTTTCAGTAAGTCAGTCAGAACAATTCAAGGGTTACTGAACAGAAACACTTAGGGAGTTGGGAAGTGGGAATGAGAGGAGGAAGGATCCTCCCTTTGGGTTGTGACCCAGTCGGGAGATGAGTACTCTGGGCTGAGAAAGTTCTGTTATAGCAGGCTTGGAGCAGTTACATCTCAGGAGAAATCTTCACAGCCAGGGTGCTCAGTTATGTGCTGGGTGCCAAAGGATATCAGAAAGATTTACCAGGATGTTGCCCAGTTTGGAGAGTTTTACCTATGAAGAGAGATCGCATAAACTTGGTTTGCTGTCATTTGAACTTTGGAGGCTGAGGGACAACCTGACAGAGGTTTTACAAAATAATGAGAGGTGTGGATAGACTGGATAGTCAGAGTCTTTTTCCCCAGGGTAGAAATGTCAGTTACTAAGGGACATAGTGTGGAGGAGCCGGTATTGGACTGGGGTGGACAAAGTTAAAAATCACACAACACCAGGTCATAGTCCAACAGGTTTATTTGGAAACACTAGCTTTCGGAGCGCTACTCCTTTGTCAATTAGTCAGTGGGGCACAGCTACCTGATGAAGGATTGACATTGGAGGGGATTCCTGAGCGAGATCTTCAGTTGCGAAGAATTAGAATCCCTTACAAAGGCTTCATGAGATTTGGTGACTTCCAGGTTTGCTCAGACCTAGGCTGGTTACTGAGAAACCTATGGGACTGGTGTTGACGACAGTTGCTATCTGATCTGCTCTGTGGGGGTTTCAACACAATGATGTGTTACCTCAGGGTAATTCTGGATGTTACAATGTAAGTCATATACTGGAGATATATATATATATAATATATGTATGTGTACACATGTAGATTGTATAACTGTTCTAACATTGCATAGTCAATTTTTTTTTTCAAAACCGTGAAATCCTGTGGCTTGATTCTCTCAGTAAGTATCTGAAATCTCACACATTGACTCCTTTGAAAAATGAGTTATTAGTTTCCATCCAGATAGACTTGGCAGTCCGACCTGGGATGCTAACATTGTAAAAACACAATTTCTTTTCTTCCTTCACGAGATGTGAATGTTGTGGGGAAGACCAGCATTTACTATCCATCTCCAGTCACTAATAAACCAGAAGAAATGGTTCTGTGTTCTATCGAGAAAAGGGATCTCGTGTTGTTCATATTGTCACAGTTGTAATGTAAGAAATGTGGCCAGTTTACTCACAGCACCCTCTTGCAAACATCACCGTGCCAGTGGTCACGTAAACAGTTAATTTGGCTGAGGGATAAATATTAGTCTGGACTTTCAGGGAAATCTCTCCAATTTTTCTTTGAAGTAATCCCATGGGCTGCAGCTCCCTGTGAGAGCCAACTTGCCTCAGTCTGGCATTGGTCCAGGAACTCTCCACATACATTTGGGGCACCATCCACGCCCTCCACCTCCTCCATGGCTTTTGGTTCCCTGGCCCCCAGTGCCTCACCTTCACCATGGACATCCAATCCCTGTGCACCTCTATCTACCTTGATGAAAGCTTCCAAACCCTCTGTTTCTTCCTCTCCTACCGACCCAATCATTACCCCTCCACTCATTCGATTGGTGGAACTGGTCCTCACCCTCAACAGCTTCTCCTTCCAATCCTCCCACTTCCTCCAAACCAAAGGGGTAGCCTTGGGCACCCGCATGGGCCCCAGCTCTGCCTGCCTCGTCTTCGGGTAGTCCATTTTCCGCAGCTACATTGGCACCTCTCCCCACCTCTTCCTCCGCTGCATCGATGACTGTATCGGCACCACCTCGTGCTCCCACGAGGAGGTTGAATAGTTCATCAACCTCACCAACACCTTCCACCCCGACCTCAAGTTCACCTGGACCATCTTGGGCACCTCCCAGCCCTTCCTGGGCCTCTCCATCTCCAGAAATCTACTTCAAACCAACCGACTCCCACAGCTACCTGGACTATACTTCCCCCTATACCTCCTGTAAATGTGCAATCCCCTACTCCCAATTCCTCTGCTTCTGCCGTATCTGCTCCCAGGCGGAGCGGTTCTCCTCCAGGACCTCCCAGATGGTGTCCTACCTCAAGGACTGCAATTTCCCCTCCAACGTGATCAACGATATCCTCCAGCGCAAATCCTCCACTTCCCGCACCTCTGTCCTTGAACCCCCACCCCCCCCCAGCCACGACAAGGACAGAACCCCCCTGGTCCTCACCTTCCACCACACCATTGTCCAGATATAACGCGTCATCCTCCGCCATTTCCACCACCTACAGTCAGACCCCACCACCAGAGATATATTTCCCTCCCCACCCCATCTGATGAGGGGCATGGATAGGATAAATAGACAAAGTCTTTTCCCTGGGGTTGGGGAGTCCAGAACTAGAGGGCATAGGTTTAGGGTGAGAGGGGAAAAGATATAAAAGAGACCTAAGGGACAACGTTTTCATGCAGAGGGTAGTATGTGTATGGAATGAGCTGCCAGAGGATGTGGTGGAGGCTGGTACAATTGCAACATTTAAGAGGAATTTGGATGGGTATATGAATAGGAAGGGTTTGGGGGGATATGGGACGGGTGCTGGCAGGTGGGACTAGATTGGGTTGGGATATCTGGTTGGCATGGACCGAAGGGTCTGTTTCCGTGCTGTACATCTCTATGGCTGTGGGAGGAAATCCATGCAGACATGAAGAGAATTCACAAACTCCGCACAGACAGTTGCCTGAGGGTGGAATTGAACCTGTGTCCATGGGGTAACAATACTAACCACTGAGCCACCATGCTGCCCCAGCATACAGTGTTAAATTTAAACTTAATAACTCGAAAGAAGAAGTGACAGCCCAATGGTATTATCACAAGATTATTAATCCTGAGACTCAGGTAATGTCCTGAGGAAATATAAACTAAAGGAATTGCAGATACAGGGACAATAACAGAAATTGCTGGGAAAGCTCAGCAGGTCTAGCAGCATCTGTGGAGAGAAATCAAAGTTAAAGCTTTGGGTCATAGAGTCATAGAGATGTACAGCACGGTAACAGACCTTTCTGTCTAACCCATCCATGCCGACCAGATATCCCAACCCAAACTAGTCCCATCTGCCAGCACTTGGCCCACGTCCCTCTAAACACAAGTGACCCTTCCTCAAAACTGACTTGTGGTCTTGGGTTCAAATCCCGTCTTGGCAGAAGTTGGAGTTTGAATTCGATTAAAACCTGGAATTGAGACTGTATGCCGTGGGTGGCACGGTGGCACAGTGGTTAGCACTGCTGCCTCACAGCACCAGAGACCCGGGTTCAATTCCCGCCTCAGGCGACTCTCTGTGTGGAGCTTGCACATTCTCCCCGGGTCTGCGTGGGTTTCCTCCCACAGTCTAAAAATGTGCAGGTTAGGTGAATTGACCATGCTAAATTGCCCGTGGTGTTAGGTGAACAGGTACATGTAGCGGAATGGGTCTGGGTGGGTTGTTCTTCGGAGGGTCAGTGTGGGCTTGTTGGGCCGAAGGGCCTGTTTCCACGCTGTATAATAATGGTGAAAGCGCTGGGCATGCAGTGGGAGGAAGAGCCATCTCATTCTTGAGGAAGAAACCTGTTGGTTTGGCCTACATGGCTCTCTAGACCCACAGTATTGCGGTTGATTCATAACCAACCTTAGAAATTGCCAAGCAAGCAAGGGAAATTAGGGATTGACCGCAAAGCCTGGGCAGGTCTGCAATGCCCAAATCCCATGACGAAAGGGATAGGCTTTCGGCTCACATCCTGGATTTTGTTTTCCACTGAGTGCGGTGTGGATCTGGAACTCATTGACTGAGAGGGCAGCCGATTCATGGAGCTTGAACTTACAACCCTGTGACTCACGGGCAAAAGTTGTGGATATTGGACGAGAGTCAAAGGCTGACCGGGTCACGCGATCGTGATAAAGGCCATCCCAAGCGAAGCAGAGGCATGTCGGTTGAAGAAGATGGTAAATAGGTGCTGAGGACCAGGCAAGAAGGTTTGAAATAGAAGGTGAGAGAGAGAGATTGCAATGACTGCCAGGTGGTGTACAGTGGCTCCTGAGATTGTGAGGCCATTGAAATGCCGTGTGCAGGAAGCAGATTGGACAAGGAAATATAAAAAGGAGGATGTAGGGTTGGCAAAACGTTCCGTATTTTTGTTCAACGTGCCCTTGGGAAGCATAAAGGAACTCTGTCAAACCTTTCCACTGACAAAGCTGGGTTTGGGAGGAATCCAGCCTTCAATCGATTGCACATGTCCCAGGAACGAAACGGGCTTGATCTACTCAAAAGCCTTCTCTTATTTTCTAAGCTCCCGTGCCCACAAAGGCCTCCAGAGGAGGTGATTGGGCAGTTTGTACTTCCCCACAAAGCCGAGTTTCCTCTCTATAGAATTTCCGTCTGAAGGAGCAGCCAGAACCGAAGTTGGCACAAAACCACAGACATCACAATGTGGCACTCCGTGCCAACTTTAAGGTTGTACAGAACTCTCCGACCTCACCCCCCCACCCCCTCCCCAAATAACCATACCACCAGGCCCCTTTCCCAAGCACAGGCTGAGCGTGTGAAGGAGATGCTGCTGTTGACTTGCAGGTGCTGGAAGCAAACTCCAGGGTGACGAGGAGGCCTGTTTTCCTCCAGGGTGACATGCTCGATGTGGTGGAGGTGTGCCCATTGACTGCCCGGGATTTGGGGTGGTCTTGCAAACTACCTGCCTGAGCCTGGGACAGTGATCACTGAGAGCTGACCTGGAGGTTCCCATCGTTCCTGAGATGTCACAGATCCTCTGGAAGTTGGAAATTTATCAGCCAGGATACAGCTGGGAGTCATCCAGAGATATAGACCACTTAGAACATTCAATGCACTTTAACGTCTTCATTCTATCAGTGTACAGCAGCAATTCCACTCTGAATCATTGAATTGCTACAGTGTGAAAACAGGCCCTTCAGCCCAACAAGTCCCCACTGACCCTCCAAAGAGTAACCCACCCAGACCTGTGCTAGTAACCCTCCCCTGATATCCTACATTTACCCCTGACTAATGTATCTAAACTACACATCCCTAGACATTATGGGCAATTTAGCATGGCCAATTCACCTGACCTGCACATCTTTGGACTGTGGGAGGAAACCCACGCAGACACGGGGAGGATGAGCAAATTCCACACAGTCGCCCGAGGCTGGAATCAAACCCAGGTCCCTGGTGCTGTGAGGCAGCAGTGATAACCGCTGAGCCACCTCACCGATGTGATATTCTACAGGGCACATTACACTGAGGGATAAAGGGATCAATCTACGAGAGACAAAAACACAAAATGCTGGAAAAACTCAGCAGGTCTGGCACATCCGCGGAGAGAAATTGGAGTTAACGTTTCAGGTCCAGTCACCCTTCCTCAGTCCACGCGAACCTTGTTTATGGAGAGAGACTGCGACCTGACAGCTGGGTTTAGTTACCCAGAACCCCGGGCTAATATTCTGGGATATGATTTAGAACCTCACGAGAACAGATGCTAAAATTTGAATTGAATGAATCCAATAGAGACATAAAGTCATAGAGATGTACAGCACGGAAACAGACCCTTCGGTCCAACCTGTCCATGCCGACCAGATATCCCAACCCAATCTAGTCCCACCTGCCAGCACCCGGCCCATATCCCTTCAAACCCTTCCTATTCATATACCCATCCAAATGTCTCTTAAATGTTGCAATTGTACCAGCCTCCACCACATCCTCTGGCAGCTCATTCCATACACGTACCACCCTCTGTGTGAAAAAGCTGCCCTGTAGATCTCTTTTATATCTTTCCCCTCTCACCCTAAACCTTATGCCCATAGTTCTGGACTCCCCCACCCCAGGGAAATGACCCTGCCATCGTATGGAATTGTTGTAAATCTCCATCTGGTTCACTCATGTCCTTCATGGCAAGAAATATGTGGTCCTTACTTAATCTGTGTGCCTACATGTGACTCCAGACCCACAGCCATCCTCTGGGCTACTTGTGATAGATAATAAATGCTGACCCATCCAGTAACACCCACGTCCTGTAAATAAACTAACAAAACATTCTCGTACAAGTGCCTGTGCGATCAGTTGCTGAACAAAACAGAAATCGCTGGAAAAGCCCAGCAAGTCTGGCAGCATCTGTGGAGAGAAATCAGAGTTAACGTTTCTGGTGTAGCGACACTTCCTCAGAGCTGTCAATTGTTGGTGTTTCCAGTGCCGATCCTGTATAAAGGGGTTACATCGGACTATGTCAACACAGAAAGTGGTGCAATGTTACATGGGCCTATCACAGCCAAGAGTCCCCGCTCCGGGCCTATCACAACCAGGAGCCCCTGCTCCGGGCCTATCACAACCAGGAATCCCTGCTCCGGACCTATATAGCCAGGAGTCCCCACTCCAGGCCTACCAAAGTCAAGGGTCCCTGCTCCAGGCCTATCACAGCCAGGAGTCCCCGCTCTGAGCCTATCGCAGCCAGGAGTCCCTGCTCCAGGCCTATCGCAGCCAGGAGTCCCCACTCCAGGCCTATCACAGCCAGGAGTCCCTGCTCTGGGCCTATCGCAGCCAGGAGTCCCCGCTCTGAGCCTATCGCAGCCAGGAGTACCTGCTCCAGGCCTATCACAGCCAGGAGTCCCTGCTCTGGGCCTATTACAGCCAAGAGTCCCCGCTCTGAGCCTATTGCAGCCAGGAGTCCCCGCTCTGAGCCTATCGCAGCCAGGAGTCCCCGCTCTGAGCCTATCGCAGCCAGGAGTCCCCACTCTGAGCCTATCGCAGCCAGGAGTCCCCACTCTGAGCCTATCGCAGCCAGGAGTCCCTGCTCTAGCCTCCCGCAGCCAGGGGTCCCCGCTCCAGGCCTATCACAGCCAGGGGTCCCTGCTCCAGGCCTATCACAGCCAGGGGTCCCTGCTCCGGGCCTATCACAGCCAGGAGTCCCTGATCTGGGCCAATCACAGCCAGGAGTCCCTGATCTGGGCCAATCACAGCCAGGAGTCCCTGATCCAGGCCTATCACAGCCAGGAGTGTGATTTTGCATAAAGATAGGCAACTTTCACCGTGCATGTCTCATTGAATGCTGTACAGACAAAGCTAAAGAAGGAGCTTTGAAACAATCGTAAAATGCGCAAAACAGAACATAGCAAAGGAGTGAAGACACCTTTCCACGTCGACATTGAGGAACAAAGCAGAGTTAATATCCCTGCAGAAGGAAACAAGACATTTTAATTCAGACACTGCTCCAGTCGTCTTGGCTTTTTTCTGATACAAAACTTTAACTGGAGATGATTCCCATCATTGATCATGCATGAAACTGCATGTGACAGGAGATATCGCCCTCATGGTCATTGGGCAACTGAATGCAACCCTTCAAAATGCAGAGAGATCTTAAACCTGAGGTAAGGGTGACAGCCCCTGAATCAAAGCTTCATTTTACAGAGCAAGGCACCAGGGAGGCCGAGCTCAATTGGAATCATTAGGTAATGGGGGAGGGGGCAAACCCTCTGCTAGTTAGTCACACCCTGCACATCGGAAGATGGTTGTGGTTGTTGGAGGGTCAGTCATCTCAGCTCCAGAACATCTCTGCAGGACTTCCTCAGGGTAGTGTCCGAGGCCCAATCATCTTCAGCTGCTTCATCAGTGACCTTCCCTCCGTCATAAGGTCAGAGTGAGGATGGTCGTCAATCATTGCACAACGTTCAGCACCATTCATGACTCCTCAGGTACTGAAGCAGACCGTGTTCAAAACAACAGGATCCGGACAGCGGCAAATAACATTCACACCACAGAAATGCCAGGTGATGACCATCTCCAATAAGAGACATTCTCACTACCGCCCCTTGCCATTCAATGGTGTTACCATCACTGAATCCCCGACTAAAACATCCTGGGGGATTAACATTGACCAGAAACTCAACTGGACTCACCACATAAACACAGTGGCTACAAGAGCATGTCGGAGGCTAGGAATACTGCAGCAAGTAACTCACCTCCTGGCTCCCTAAAGCCTGTCCACCACCTACAAGGCACAAGTCAGGAGTGTAATGGAATACTCCCCACTTGCCTGGATGGGGGCAGCCCCAACAACACTCAAGAAGCTTGACACCATCCAGGACAAAGCAGCCCGCTTGGTTAGCACCACATCCACAGATATCCCCTCCCTCCACAACTGACGCTCAATTACAGCAGTGTGTACTGTCTACAAGATTCACTGCAGAAATTCACCAAAGAACCTCAGACAGCACCTTCCAAACCACTTCCATCTAGAAGGACGAGCAGCAAATACATGGGAACACCACCCCCTGCAAGTTCCCCTCCAAGTCACTCACCATCCTGACTTGGGAATATATTGCCATTCCTTCACTGTCACTGGGACAAAATCCTGGAATTCCCTCCCTGAAGGCATTGTGGGTCAACCCACAGCACATGGACTGCAGCGGTTCAAGAAGGCCACTCACCCCTACCTTCTCAAGGGGCAACTAGGGACGGGCAATACATACTGGGCCCAGCCAGTGACACCCACATCCCATGAATGAGGAAAACAAATGTGATGTTAAACTAGAATTATTGACTTGTAAGAAGGAAAGCTGACACTAATTTGTGTCTGACTTGTGTGGAGGAAGCAGATAGTTGAGAAGATCAGCCCGAAAATTTCAGTACTGAGTACCTACAGAGGATGCATCCCATCACAAGAGATCCTGAATGAAACCATTGGCTACCTACACCCAGATAAGTTCCTCGTTCATTCTTGACAAAGCTTAAGAAGCAAATGGATTCAAAGTCTTTGAGTCCATTTGAGTTGAAACAAAGGGGTTTAGTTTCCATCTGACAGAACCCAGCAAGCTGCTCCTTCAGGCTGGTCCCAGTCAGGAACAAAACCCAAAAGAACTGCGAACCCTGTACATCAGAAACGAAAGCAGATATTGTTGGAAAAGCTCGACAGCATCTGTGGACAGAAATCCAAGTTAACATTTCAGATCCCACGACCCTGCCTCAGGACGGATGGTAGCTAGGAAGTCAGTTTATATGCAGAAGATAGGGTGGGGTGGGGAGGGGGTAAGGAATAAGCAATAGGGAAGGCTAGAGCTGAAAGAGAACAGTTGAGTAGACAAAGGAATGATACCAATCTGGCTAGGAGGGTGAATACGTTTATTGGGAACTGTTACTAACTAACAATGGGTTCTCCCAGAGTCATAGAGATGTACAGCATGGAAACAGACCCTTCGGTCCAACCCGTCCATGCCGACCAGATATCCCAACCCAATCTAGTCCCACCTGCCAGCACCTGGCCCATATCCCTCCAAACCCTTCCTATTCATATACCCATCCACATGCCTCTTAAATGTTGCAATTGTACCAGCCTCCACCACATCCTCTAGCAGCTCATTCCATACACGTACCACCCTCTGTGTGAAAACATTGCCTCGTAGGTCTCTTATATCTTTCCTCTCTCACCCTAAACCTATGCCCTCTAGTTCTGGACTCCCCGATATCAGGGAAAAGACTTTGTCTATTTACCCTATCCATGCCCCTCATAATTTTGTTAACCTCTATAAGGTCACCCCTCAGCCTCCGACGCTCCAGGGAAAACAGCCCCAGCCTGTTCAGCCTCTCCCTATAGCTCAGATCCTCCAACCCTGGCAACATCCTTGGAAATCTTTTCTGAACCCTTTCAAGTTTCACAACATCTTTCCGACAGGAAGGAGACCAGAATTGCACGCAATACACCAACAGTGGCCTAACCAATGTCCTGTACATCCACAACATGACCTCCCAACTCCTGTACTCAATACTCTGACCAATAAAGGAAAGCATACCAAACGCCTTCTTCACTAACCTACCTACCTGTGACTCCACTTTCAAGGAGCTATGAACCTGCACTCCCAGGTCTCTTTGTTCAGCAACACTCCCTGGGACCTGGCAGACTGTGTGATAACAAGGCCTAGTGCGTGAGGGTAGGGGCAAGGACGTAGAGTCACAGAGATGTACAGCATGACAACCAACCCTTCGATCCAACTCGTCCATGCCGACCAGATATCCTAAATGAATCTAGTCCCATTTGCCAGCACTTGGCCCATATCCCCAGATTTTCCTGCTCCTTGGATGCTGCCTGACATGCTGTGCTTTTCCAGCACCACTCTGTTGACGCATATCCCTCTAAACCCTTACTATTTATATACCCATCCAGATGCCTTTTAAATGCTGTAATTGTACCAGCCTCTCCCACTACTTCCTCTGGTAGCTCATTCCACACATACACCACTCTCTGTGTGAAAAAGAATTGCCCCTTAGGTTCCTTTTAAATCTTTCCCTCTCACGTTGAACTGATGCCCTCTAGTTCTGGACTCCCCCACCCCAGGGAAAAACCTTGTCTATTTATCCTATCCATGCCCCTCATGATTTTATAAACTTCTATAAGGTCACCCTTCAGCCTCTGATGCTCCATGGAAAACAGCCCCAGCCTATTTCACCTCTCTCTACACCTCAAACGCTCCAACACTGGCAACATCCTTGTAAATCTTTTCTGAATCCGTTCAACATCCTTCCTGTAGCAGGGAGACCAGAACCGAACAGAATATTCCAAACAGTGGCCTAACCAATGTCTTGTACAACCACAGCAGTGGGAACAGAGTCCTTGTGTACACATAAGGCTGAGATAGTTCTTGATCAGTCAGGGAATCAAGGGTTACAGGGAAAGGGCAGGAATGTGGACGTGGAAAATGTCAGATCGGTCATGATCCTGTTGAATGGCTGAACAAGGTCGAGGGGCCAAATAGCCTACTCGCGTTCCTATTTTGTTTGGTGTCATGGTCTGATGGATGATGTCCTCATCTATGGATTCACCCAGGCACAAGCTGAAGCAGAGCATGAGCTGTGCGGTAATGCTGACAGAATGCAAGACAAACATCCAACACAAAATTCCAGTTCTCGCAGTTGGGTCACGTCCTTCAGCCATCCTGTTGGTCAGAACTGGTCTTCAGGAGACATGAGCAAACAAGGGGGTTCCAAATGAGTCAGAGTTCCCCAGAGTCAGGGGTATGAATATAGAACATAGAACAATACAGCGCAGAACAGGCCCTTCGGCCCTTGATGTTGCGCCGACCTGTGAACTATTCTCAGCTCGTCCCCCTACACTATCCCATCATCATCCATGTGCTTATCCAAGGACTGTTTAAATCTCCCTAATGTGGCTGAGTTACCTACATTAGCAGGTAGGGCATTCCACACCCTTACCACTCTCTGCGTAAAGAACCTGCCTCTGACATCTGTCTTAAATCTATCACCCCTCAATTTGTCGTTATGCCCCCACTTACAAGCTGACGTCATCATCCTAGGAAAAAGACTTTCACTGTCTACCCTATCTAATCCTCTGATCATCTTGTATGTCTCTATCAAATCCCCTCTTAGCCTTCTTCTTTCCAATGAGAACAGACCCAAATCTCTCAGCCTTTCACCATAAGACCTTCCCTCCAGACCAGGCAACATCCTAGTAAATCTCCTCTGCACCTTTTCCAATGATTCCACATCCTTCCCGAAATATGGGGACCAGAACTGTACATAATATTCCAAGTGTGGCCGCACCAGCATTTTGTATAGTTGCAGCATGATATTGCGGCTCCGGAACTCAATCCCTCTACCAATGAAACCTAACACACCGTAGGTCTTCTTAACAGCACTATCCACCTGGGTGGCAACTTTCAGGGATCTATGTACATGGACTCCAAGATCCCTCTGCACATCTTTCCATTGACCCAGTACTCTTCCTTCCTGTTATTCCTCCCAAAGTGCATCACCTCACATTTAGCTGCATTGAACTCCATTTGCCACCTCTCAGCCCAATTCTGCAGATTATCCAAGTCCCCCTGAAACCTGTAACATTCTTCCAAACTGTCCACTACTCCACTGACTGTCATGCATATCCAGAGGCTCTTGCTAAACCAAGCTAACAATGAACCGTTGCTTCAGCTCCTGTGATGAGACAATATGTGGTGCTGGGAGGAAGCTGGATAAAAGACATGGTCAGCACATTGAGTATAGGAGCTGAGATGTAATGTTGAGGTTGGTGAAGCCTCTTTCAGAGTACTGTGTCCAGTTCTGGTCACCCTGTTATAGGAAGAATATTATTCAAGGGTACAGGAAAGATTTACAAGGACGTTACTGGGACTGGAGGGTTTGAGTTATAGGGAGAGGTCGGTAGGCTGGGACTTTTTTTCACTGGAGCAGAGGAGGCTGAGGGGGGACCTTATTAGAGGCATAGCTAAGGTGAATAGCAAAGGTCTTTTTCCTGGGGTCGGGGAGTTCAAACCTAGAGGGTATATGCTTAGAGTGAGAGGGGAAAGATTTCAAAGGAGCCTGAGGGGCAACTTTTTCACACAGAGGGTGATGCATAGATGGAACAAGCTGCCAGAGGAAGTGGTGGATGCAAGTACAGTTACAACATTTAAAAGATATTTGGACAGGTGCATGAATAGGAACTGTTTGGAGAGATATGGGGCAAACACAAGGAAATAGGACGAGTTTAGATTAGATTCCCTACAGTGTGGAAACAGGCCCTTCAACCCAACTAGTCCACACCGACCCTCCGAAGAGTAATCCACCCAGACCCATTCCCCCTAACTAATGCACCTAACTCTACGGGCAATTTTAGCACGGCCAATTCACCTGACCTGCACATCTTTGGACTGTGGGAGGAAACCGGAGCACCCGGAGGAAACCCACACAGACATGGGGAGAACGTGCAAACTCCATACAGACAGTCACCCAAAGCTGGAATCGAACCTGGGACCCTGGTGCTATGAGGCAGCAGTGCTAACCACTCAGCCACTGTGCCACCCCCATTTAGTTTAGTTTGGGAACTTGGTCGGCGTGAATGAGTTGGACTGAAAAGTCTGTTTCTATGACTCCATGTTCTACATCATTATGAACTGGAGCTACCCATTATCATTGCATGAGATGCATCTTCCACAGTCCAAAGATGTGCAGGTCAGGTGAATTGGCCATGCTAAATTGCCCGTAGTGTTAGGTGCATTAGTTAGGGGGAATGGGCCTGGGTGGGTTACTCTTCGGAGAGTCGGTGTGGACTAGTTGGGCCAGAGAGCCTGTTTCTACACTGTAGGGAATCAAATCTAATCTAATCAAACTGGGAGATGGATTGTTATGATCTCAGTTGATGTTATTATTGGCCAAGTTAGATCCCAAACTAAAATCTGCCTTAATAGCCAATAGCAATAGTGATCACAACACCATATGTTTTGAGTTTCTTATGGAAAAGGAGAAAGAGTCTGTGAAAAAAAAGGGTTTTGGATTGGGGGAAGGCAGATTTTACTCAAATAAGGCAGGATCTGGCCAAAGTAGACTGGGAACAGCTTCAAGCAGAACAACAATGGGAGATGTTCAAAAAGGTACAAGGAAAAGTACAAACTCCTTAGAGTGAAATGTCAGAGCAACGAGCCGAGAAAATCCTGGAAGTGTCGGAATATTCAGGAATTGATAAAGAGAAAAAGAGAGATGGAAAGTAGGTACAAAGGGAATAAGACAACTGAGGTGCTACATGAGGTTAGGAAGTGCAGAGTGTACCTCAAGAAAGCAACTAGGAGAGCAAAGGAGGGACACAAGAAGTGTATGTTGGAGTAACGTCCAACACCACAGCCAACTCCTCATGACATCAGGAAGATTAAGAAAAGATAAAGAAAAAAGACAAAAGGAGAAAGGAACATGCTGGCAGTCCAGATTAGGGAGAATCTCAAGATATTCTCCCAGGCATTTCAAAAGTAAGAGAATAACCAGGGAAAGAGTCAAGCCCCACAGGGACCAAGTGGCAATCAGTGGGCGAAGTCAGAGGACATTAACAGGGTGATAAATGTATATTCCAGACCTGCCTAACTCAAGGAGAAGGAAGGTGTACAGAATTTGAGAAGGTGGACTGGGAAGTTTGCGAACAGATTGACTTTAGGAGCGAGGAGGTGTTGAAGGTTTTGGCAGATTGAAAAGTAAACAAATTGCCAGGTCCAGATGAGTTGTATGCCAAGGAACAAGGCAGGAAATTATCGAGGCCCTGAGCCAAATTCTTCTTCCCTTTCTCCTTTGGTCTTTTTTTTTCTTTTTCTTTCCTTCATCTTGCTGACGTCATGAGGAGTCCGGTGTGGTGTTGGAGGTTACTCTGTAGGCCTGATATGTTCGCTCCTGACTGAGGTAGGTCTGGAACAGGGACATCACAGAATTCCTGGAGCTGTGTTTGGGATCCTGGCCAATGAAGATGAACTCTATTTAAAAACTTCCTTTTCCTTCTTTTGTGCCTCAGAATTCCACCAATTTCGGTGACAGAACACTTTTCACTGCATTCCCCCAGGTATATGTGATAATAAATCATTCATCATCATCACATTTCTAAATAATCTATGACCACAGGGAGGTGCTAGAGGACTGGAGGACAGTTCATGTGGTTCCACTTTACCTAAATGATGAGAGGGATAGACGAGGGAACTACAGACTCGTGAGTGTCAAATCAGTGGGAGGGAAGATATTAGAGAAAATAGTGAAGGAGAGCATTAATCTCCATTTAAAGGTTTGATCAGGAATAGTCAGCAAGGCTTTGGCAGAGAGATGCCTGACAAATCCGGTGGAAGTTTTTTGAGGAGGTGACCAAGTATTTGGATGTTGGTAGGGCAGTCAATGGAGTTTATATGGATTTCAGCAAGGTCTCTGAAAGTAAAAGCACATGGGATCCAGGGTGATGTGGCAAGGTGGATCCAAAGTTGGCTTAGTGCCAGGAGACAGAGAGTGGTGGTGCAAGGCTGTTTGTATGCCTGGAACCCGGTGTTGAGTGGTGTACCACAGGGGTCAGTGCTGGCTCCCTTATTCATTCAGATCTTCAGAAATGATGGAGATTGGAGTGTTGGGGGATGATAAATAAGTTTGCAGATGACACAAAGATTGGCTGGGTGACAGTGAGGAGGGTACAGGAGGATTGGTCAGATAGGCAGATCAGTGGCAGATGGACCTTAACCCTGATTAATTTGAGGTGATGCACTTTGGAAGAAATACCAAGACAAGGGAATACTCAGTGAATGTCAGGATATTAGGAAGTTTAGAGGAACAGAGGGATTTTGGGGTGTTGTCCATAGATCCCTGAAGGTAGCAGGACAGGTTAAAAGAGTGCTTTAGAAAGCATACAGGGTGCTTGCCTTTGTTGAGGTGAAAGTGAGGACCGCGGATGTTGGAGATCAGAGTCGAGAGTGTGGTGCTGGAAAAGCACAGCAGGTCAGGTAGTATCTGAGGAGCAGGAGAATCGACATTTCGGACATCAGCCCTTCATCAGGAATGAGGCTTATGCCCGAAACCTCGAATTCCTGATGAAGGGCTTACGGCCGAAATGCTAATTCTCTTGCACCTCGGATGCTGCCTGACCGGCTGTGCCTTTCCAGCACCACACTCTCGACCCATGCATCTTCGGATCTCCTGTGTGATTCTCTGATTTTGTTTTATTTCACAAGGTGCTCTTTCACTGAAGTGCAAGTACGCGATGCTGCTCATCTGATTTTACCAACAAAGCAGAAATTTATTACGCAAAATAATATAAAATAAAATAAAATAAAATGGTATAAATCAACATTTTCTGCATATAACACAATGTGAAAGGTACAAACCACACTGTTAAAGTACCGTATTCAATCCATTCCCAACAGCATACCTTTGCAGTACTCCAATACCAGAGAATTTCCTTCTCTGCTGCTTCTATAAACTTAAATGTTGCTTTCAATTCCTGGTTGTGATAGCCAGATCATGTCTTCCTTGAGTATTCTCATATTGAGCTTAAACTTTCTTAGCTTCAAATCACCCCTTTGGGGTTTGAGCCAAATATTTCTGGTCTGCGTCTTTCAACTTAAATGATTACAATTGAGGCCAGAATATTTTCAAGAAGGAGGTTATATTCCTTATGATTAAAGAGTTTCAGGAGATAGCGTGAATAGATGATGAACGGCAGAGTAGGCTCTAAAGGGGCTGAATGGCGTCCTCCTACTCCTGCTTTCTGTCACTCACCTGGTTGAGTTTTTTTGATGAGGCAACAGAAAGGGTTGAGTCAGGATCATATGGTGAGGATTCAGAAAATACTGACCAAGCGTGTTATCAAGGCAAACTCAACTTCAGAGAAGAAATTTGCAGGGCTAGGGGGACAGGATGCAGTTAAATTTTCATTGCAGAGATCAGCACACACACACGACAGGTCAAACAGCTTCTTTCTGTATGGTCATCCTCTCATCCTAATTACAAACTGAATGAAGATTTACAGCTGCCACTGTGAAATGCAAAGACCCAACTTTGGTTCCTATTATTTATTCACAGGATGAGGGCAGCACTGGCCAGGCCAGGGTTTACTGTCCATCCCTAATTACCCAGAGGGCAAATAACAGTCAGAGAGTCGTAGAGCTGCACAGCACAGAAATAGACCCTTCGGTCCAACTCGTCCAAACCGATCGGATATCCTAAATTAATCTAGTCCCATTTGCCAGATTTGGCCCATATCCCTCCAAACCCTTCCTATTCATATATCCATCCAGATGCCATTTAAATGCTGTAATTGTACCAGCCTCCACCACATCCTCTGGCAGCTCATTCCATACACGTACCACCCTCTGTGTGAAAATGTTGCCCCTTAGGTCCCTTTTATATCTTTCCCCTCTCACCTTAAACCTATGCCCTCCCCTGCCCTGGGAAAAAAAAACCTTGTCTATTCACCCTGTCCATGCCCCTCATGCTTTTATAAACTTACATTACGGTCACCCCTCAGCCTCAGATGCTCCAGAGAGATCAGTGCCAGCCTATTCAGCCTCTCAACCATATTGCTGTGGGTCTGGAGTCACACGTAGGCAAGACCAGGTAAGGATTGAAGTTTCCTTCCCTCAAAGGACATTAGTGTAGCAGATGAGGTTTTTTCTGACAATCAACAATGGATTCACGGCCATCATTAGACTCTTCACTGTTTTCTTTGTATTCAAATTCCATTACCTGCCATGGCAGGATTTGAACCCGGGTCCCCAGAACATTACTTGGGCTTCTGGTTTAATAATCCAGTGATAAGGCCATGACCTCCCGTCAATCCTGAGTCTAAGCCATTGTGGATTAATTATTCAGCGATGTGATCACAATTGCATCATTCTCCATCAAGCCATGTGACACCTGAGCCTCGAGACATTGTGGAAATGATGTACCAGGTCACGTAACTTCAGTGACATAGAGAGAGGGACCGGGACTGTATCCCTTGGAGCAGGAAAGGCTAAAGGAGACTCGTTAAACTTCTTCAAAACCATGTGTTAGGAAGACTGAGATGAAGAGGATTTTCTCCTCTCTAGGGTTGTGAGACCTTGCCACAGAGAGAGCTGTAGGGACAGGGTTCTTGTGTATATTTGAGGCTGAGATAGATTCTTGATCAGTCGGGGAATCAAGGGTTACAGCGAAAATGCAGGAAAGTGAATTTGAGATGCGTTAGATTGGCCATTGAATGGTATAGCAGGCTGGACAGACCGAACAATATGGTTTTGTTGGAGTAACCAAGAGGAAACCATTCAGCGGCAACCATTCAATACTTGGGGAACACAGGCTGAAGAGAATAGATTAGATTCCCTACAGTGTGGAAACAGGCCCTTCGGCCCAACAAGTCCACACCGACCCTCCAAAGAGCAACCCACCCAGACCCATTCCCCTACATTTATCCTTGACTAATGCACCTAACACTACGGGCAATTTAACATGGCCAATTCACCTAACCTGCACTTTGGACTGTGGGAGGAAACCGGAGCACCCGGAGGAAACCCACGCAGACACGGGGAGAATGTGCAAACTCCACACAGCCAGTTGCCTGAGGCAGGAATTGAACCTGGGTCTCTGGCACTGTGAGGCAGCAGTGCTAACCACTGAGCCACCATAGTGACGATGTGTATGTAAATATATGAATTAGGTGCAGGAGCAGGGCACTTGGATCATGGCTGATTTGATGATTCCGCATTCCTGCCATTTCCACATAACACCTCTTCCCCTTGTCTATCAAGAAATATTGACTTACATTCTAAAAATATTCAAGTCTCTACTTCTCCCGCCTTTTCAGGATTTATTGATCATGGATTTAGCAGAGCTAAGAGCATTTACTCTCTGAAGAAGGATCACTAGACCTTAAACATTAACTCTGGTTCTCTCTCTCTCTCTCTCTGCAGACCATGCTAGACCTACAGAGTTTCTCCAGCAATTTCTGTTTGTTCTTCTGATTTCCAGCACCTGCAATTTCTTTGGATTTTGTTTTCCTGAACTTTTACGTCCAGCTGTGTTTAATTCCTTGCCACGTGATCAATTGTTTGAACTTACCACTGGCTCAGCAATCTCTCCAAAATAGGATGAACCCAGATGCAACAGAGAGAGCTGTCTGAAGCAGATTGAACTATAACATTCCAAAGGACATTGGAGAGAAGGAGACATTTGGAAGGATAATGGGAAGGTGAAGAGTATGGAGATTAATTGTTGCGCAAGAGTTGACATGGGATGGAAAATGTGAATGGCCTGCTTCTGTGTTGCCATTGAAAGGCAAATGGTGACCTCCATATGGACACACAGAATGACCCTTTGTCCCTCAGTTCAAGCTTGTATTGGGAAAAGGAGCGATCGTCCATCAGGTTCACCTGGATTAGCACACTCAAAGCTGGTCTTAACCAATAACCTTCAGTAAGCACAGTTACAGCGGGCAGTAATGGGGTCAATATTGATTAGTCATCTAAATCAGTGTGGTGCTGGAAAAGCACAGCAGGTCAGGCAGCATCCGAGGAGCAGGAAAGTCGACGTTTCGGGCAGGAGCTCTTCATCGGGCAGGAATCTGATGAGTCGTCTGTCCATTTCACCCGAGTTCCCTGGGCTCATCATTGGCACCACTTGGACACAACCAAGTGTTGCCTGTTTTATCTGCCCAAGTCCTCCAAATGAGCACTGCCACTCTTACCTTACCCTCTAATTCAAATACCTGCACCATTCCCTCATAGTCACTGGGTCGAAATCCTGTTCGTTTCATGTCAACAATTGGAAAAGAGGCCTCACTCATGGTGGGGTGTACTGACAGCAGAAGGACTGTCGGAATTCAACAAGATGGACCAGTACCTCAAGGGGAAGCCAGAAAAAGGCATTAATAACTGCCTTGCCAGTGAAGCTGGGATCCTGGGAATGCATGTTTTCAAAGGGAATGAAAACTGGCTCAGAACAGGAACGTTCTTTTGAAGACGTGATAGGACACATCTCTAAGGTAGAATCTCATCCGAACTGGGATGAACATCAGGAGGAAAGAAATAGGAGCAACATTAGGCCATTCGGCCCCTTCAAACTGATCTCAATGGTCATGGCTAATCCTGCTCCAACTCCATTTTCCTCTCGTCTCTTGAGTTCCAAACAGACCAAAACTCTTCTATCCCAGCCTTAGATATAGTCACTGATGAGAACATCCCCATCCTCTCCGGTAAGGGGTTCATAGAATCCCTACAGTGTGGAAACAGGCCATTAGGCCCAACAGGTCCACACCAACCCTCCATGGAGTATCTCACCCAGACCCATTCCCTGACCATATTTCCTCTACATTTCTCCTGACTAATGCACCTCACCTACACATCCCTGAGCAATACAGGCAATTTCCCAAGGCCAAATCACCTCACCTGCGTATCTTTGGACTGTGGGAGGAAACTGGAGAATCAGGTAGAAACCCACACAGGCACAGGGAGAATGTGCAAACTCCACACAGACAGTTGCCCGAGGCGGGAATCAAACCCAGGTCCCTGGCGCTGTGAGGCAGCAGTGCTAACCACTGAGCCACCTTCCTACTTATTGCCTTGTTTCCATCCTGAAGGCAATTATCTAATAATATTCCAAATGTGGTCTAACTAAAGTTTTATACGGTTATAACATGACTTGCTAACTTTTATATTCGATGCCCCTGCTGATGAAGGCAAGTGGGCTGTATGCCTTCATTGTAGACGTCTGTGAGATCTCCTCTCATTGCTCAAAACTCCAGAAAATACAGACCCAGTCTACTCAACCTCCCAACACATCGCCACATCTCAGGCTGTGCATGTACTCTCCTCAACAGGAACAATGCACAATGGCTTCAGAAAAAAAAATAGAAATGTCTGATTTCCCAGAACCGCTGATAATCTCAAGAACGCACCTCCGCCTGCTGTTATCACCTTTCGTTACAAACAGGCATCTCACCAAGAAAGATACACAATCGAGAGACTGTTTTGCCTCACAGCTGTACACACACGTCAGCCAAGGGACAACCTTCCCCTTTTCTTTTCAAACAGGAGGTTGACAGCAGCACCACTCACTCCGGGAGGAGCAGCCGCCGCTTTGAGATATCGCCAGGAATCCAGAGATGTTACATCTGCTTTGCAGCTCAGAATCAAGCCATTCGGCCCATCCACAGACTGGGGCTGCCCATTCCCCGTGAGAATTTCATCCAACCTTATCAAAATATCTTTCCATTCCATTCTGTAAAAACAGAGGAACAAAAGCAGGCTATTCAGCCCATCCGTGCTGCTATTCCAATCCCCCACGTGAATTTCTGCCCACCCGAATTCATCCAACATCACCAAATGTCCTTCCATTCCGTTCTCTCAGACATAGGAGTAGAAATAGGCCATTCAGCCCATCGAATCTGCTCCACTATTCAATGAGGTTATGACTAAATCTGATAGCCCTCAACTCCGCTTTCCTGTCTTTTCCCCCTTGCCCTTAATGCCCTTCCTGATTAAAAATCCGTTGGCCTCAGCCTTAATGACCAGCCTCGACAGCCCTCTGTGAGAAAGAACTCCCCAGATTCACTCCCCTCTGAGAGAAGACATTCCGCCTCATCTCTGTGTTCAGTATGCGAATCCATTACTCTGAGATGATGCCCTCTGGTCCCAGACTCTCCCACAAGGGGTAACAATGCTTCCACATCTACTCTGACAAGTCCATTATCAATTTTGTATTTCTCTATAAGGTCAGCTCTCATTGTTCGACATCCTAACGAGTGGTCCTCACTATCAAGCTTTTATTTAGCCCTGGCATTCACTTTGGTTTTTGGATCAGAGTGGTGCTGGAAAAGCACAGCAGGTCAGGCAGCATCCAAGGAGCAGGAATATCGACGTTTCGGGCAAAGGCCCTTCACCAGGAATAGAGGCAGGAAGCCTCCAGGGTGGAGAGATAAATGGCGGGGGTGGGGCTGGGGAGAAGGTAGCAAAGAGTACACTAGGTGAATGGGGGTGGGGATGGAGGTGATAGGTCAGAGGGGAGGGTGGGGGAAGGTAGCAAGGAGTACACTAGGTGAATGGGAGTGGGGATGGAGGTGATAGGTCAGAGGGGAGGGTGGGGGAAGGTAGCAAGGAGTACAATAGGTGAATATGGGTGGGGATGGAGGTGATAGGTCAGGTGGGAGGGTGGGGGAAGGTAGCAAGGAGTACAATAGGTGAATGGGGGTGGGGATGGAGGTGATAGGTCAGGTGGGAGGGTGGGGGAAGGTAGCAAGGAGTACAATAGGTGAATGAGGGTGGGAATGGAGGTGATAGGTCAGGTGGGAGGGTGGGGGAAGGTAGCAAGGAGTACAATAGGTGAATGGGGGTGGGGATGGAGGTGATAGGTCAGGTGGGAGGGTGGGGGAAGGTAGCAAGGAGTACAATAGGTGAATGGGGGTGGGGATGGAGGTGATAGGTCAGAGGGGAGGGTGGGGGAAGGTAGCAAGGAGTACAATAGGTGAATGGGGGTGGGGATGGAGGTGCCACACTCTCTCTGGTGCTAATCATCCATATTCCAACAGCACAATGAGTTCCAAAGATTCCCAAAAAAACACCCAAGCAAAGTTGTGACTTATTCACCAGACAGATTCCCTCTCCAGAAAGGATTTCAGGAGTGCAATTGGGAATGAGTCTACTATTACTGAGACAGATTCCTACTGTGAGAAGGGACAAAAGGAAGAACAAAGCTGCATTTCCATAGCACCTTCACTAAGTCAGGGCATTCCACAATGCTTCATCAGCCAATGAAGTACATTTCAAAGTGCAGTCATGGTTTTACTACAAGGCAGTAAATTTCCTCACGGTAAACGCGCAGCAAGTGCAATAAGATAACATCCAGAATGTCTGCTTTTTTCTGATATTAATTAAATTATAAATATTGACCAGGCCAACATTGATAACTGAATGGAGGTCTGAAGTGGACTGAAAGTGTTAATCTGTCTATCTCTCCACAGGAGCTGCCAGTTCTACAGAGTTTGTTCAGCAGATTGTCTGTATTTGTATCCACACAGACAACTCTTCTGTCCTCTTTCAAAATGGACCATGGAATCATTGACAGATACAGGACAGACGTGGATTAATATCATGTTTGAAATAATGTTTTATGTCAGTGCAGCACTCGGTCCGAACTGACCTTCTAACAGTGCGGCACTCCCTCAGTACTGACCCTCCGACTGTGCAGCACTCCCTCAGCACTGACCCTCCGACTGTGCAGCACTCCCTCAGTACTGACCCTCCGACTGTGCAGCACTCCCTCAGTACTGACCCTCCGACAGTGCGGCACTCCCTCAGTACTGACCCTCCGACTGTGCAGCACTCCCTCAGTACTGACCCTCCGACAGTGCGGCACTCCCTCAGTACTGACCCTCCGACAGTGCGGCACTCCCTCAGTACTGACCCTCCGACTGTGCAGCACTCCCTCAGTACTGACCCTCCGACAGTGTGGCACTCCCTCAGTACTGACTCTTCGACAGTGCGGCACTCCCTCAGTACAGACCCTCTGACAATGCAGCACTCCCTCAGTACTGACCCTCCAACATTGCGATACTCCCTCAGTACTGACCCTCTGATAGTGTGCCATTCCCTCAGTACTGAGTCTCTGACAGTGCAGCATTCCCTCAGTACTGACCCTCCTACAGAGCAACACTCCCTCAGTACTGACACTCTGACAGCGTGACACTCCCTCAGCACTGACCCTCTGACAGTGCGGCACTCCCTCAGTACTGACCCTCTGACAGTGTAGCACTCCCTCAGGATGGACCCTCAATGCAGCGCTCCCTCAGTACTGACCCTCTGACAGTGTGGTATTCCCTCATTACTGAACTCCCTACCGTGCGGCATTCCTTCAGCACTGACCCTCCGACTGTGCGGCACTCCCTCAGTAGTAACGCTCTGACAGTGCGGCACTCCCACAGTACTGACCCTCCGACAGTGCGCACTCCCTCAGTACTGACCCTCCGACAGTGCGGCACTCCCTCAGTACTGACCGTCCGATATTGCGGTACTCCCTCAGTACTGACCCTCCGACAGTGCGGCACTCCCTCAGTACTGACCCTGTGACAGTGCGGCACTCCCTCAGTACTGACCGTCCGACATTGCGGTACTCCCTCAGTACTGACCTGCTGACAGAGTGCCATTCCCTCAGTACTGAGTCTCCGACAGTGCGGCACTCCCTCAGTACTGACCCTCCGACAGTGCGGCACTCCCTCAGTACTGACCGTCCGATATTGCGGTACTCCCTCAGTACTGACCCTCCGACAGTGCGGCACTCCCTCAGTACTGACCCTGTGACAGTGCGGCACTCCCTCAGTACTGACCGTCCGACATTGCGGTACTCCCTCAGTACTGACCTGCTGACAGAGTGCCATTCCCTCAGTACTGAGTCTCTGACAGTGCAGCATTCCCTCAGTACTGACCCTCCTACAGAGCAACACTCCCTCAGCACTGACCCTCTGACAGTGCGGCACTCCCTCAGTACTGACCCTCTGACAGTGTAGCACTCCCTCAGGATGGACCCTCAGTGCAGTGCAGTCCTTACCGTGCGGCATTCCTTCAGCACTGACCCTCCGACTGTGCGGCACTCCCTCAGTAGTAACCCTCTGTCAGTGCAGCACTCCCTCAGTACTGAACCTCTGACAGTGCAGTGCTCCCTCATTATTGACCCTCTGACAGTGCAGCACTCCCTCAGTACAGACTTTCTGACAGTGCAGCATTCCCTCAGTATTGACCCTCTGACAGTGCAGCACTCCCTCAGTATTGACCCTCTGACAGTCCGGCACTCCCTCAGTATTGACCCTCTGAGAGTGCACACTCCCTCAGTATTGACCCTCTGACAGGACAGCACTCCCTCAGTATTGACCCTCTGATAGTGCAGCACTCCCTCAGTACTGACCCTGTGATGGTGCAGCACTCCCTCAGTACTGACCCTCTGACAGTGCGGCACTCCCTCAGTATGGACCCTATGACTGTGCAGCACTCTCTCAGTACTGAACCTCTGACAGTGCGGCACTCTCTCAGTACTGATCCTCTAACAGTACGGCACTCCCTCAGTACTGACCCTCTGACAGTGCGGCACTCCCTCAGTACTGACCCTCCAACAGTGCGGCACTCCCTCAGTACTGACCCTCTGACAGTGCGGCACTCCCTCAGTACTGACCCTCCAACAGTGCCGCACTCCCTCAATACTGACCCTCTGACAGTGTAGCACTCCCTCTGGATGGACCCTCAGTGCAGCGCTCCCTCAGTACTGACCCTCTGTCAGTGTGGTATTCCCCCAGTACTGACCCTCTGACAGTGCCACACTCCCTCAGTACTGACCTCCTGACAGTGCGGCACACTCTCAGTACTGACCCTGTGACAGTGCAGCTCTCCGTCAGTACAGACCCTCTGACAATGCAGCACTCCCTCAGTACTGGCCCTCTGACAGTGCGGCACTCCCTCAGTACTGACCGTCCGACATTGCGGTACTCCCTCAGTACTGACCTGCTGACAGAGTGCCATTCCCTCAGTACTGAGTCTCTGACAGTGCAGCATTCCCTCAGTACTGACCCTCCTACAGAGCAACACTCCGTCAGCACTGACCCTCTGACAGTGCGGCACTCCCTCAGTACTGACCCTCTGACAGTGTAGCACTCCGTCAGGATGGACCCTCAGTGCAGTGCAGTCCTTACCGTGCGGCATTCCTTCAGCACTGACCCTCCGACTGTGCGGCACTCCCTCAGTAGTAACCCTCTGTCAGTGCAGCACTCCCTCAGTACCGAACCTCTGACAGTGCAGTGCTCCCTCAGTATTGACCCTCTGACAGTGCAGCACTCCCTCAGTACAGACTTTCTGACAGTGCAGCATTCCCTCAGTATTGACCCTCTGACAGTGCAGCACTCCCTCAGTATTGACCCTCTGACAGTCCGGCACTCCCTCAGTATTGACCCTCAGACAGTGCACACTCCCTCAGTATTGACCCTCTGACAGGACAGCACTCCCTCAGTATTGACCCTCTGACAGTGCACACTCCCTCAGTACTGACCCTCTGACAGTGCGGCACTCCCTAAGTACTGACCCTCTGATAGTGCAGGAGAAAGTGAGGTCTGCAGATGCTGTATCGGCGCTACCTCGTGCTCCCACGAGGAGGTTGAACAGTTCATCCACTACACTAACACCTTCCACCCCGACCTCAAATTCACCTGGACAGTCTCGGACTCCTCCCTCCCCTTCCTAGACCTTTCTGTTTCTATCTCAGGCGACCGAATCAACACGGACATCTACTACAAACCAACCGACTCCCACAGCTACCTGGACTACACCTCCTCCCATCCTGCCCCCTGTAAAAACGCCATCCCATTCTCCCAATTCCTTCGTCTCCGCCGCATCTGCTCCCAGGAGGACCAGTTCAAAATACGTACAACACAGATGGCCTCCTTCTTCAAGGACCGCAATTTCCCCCCCGACGTGGTCGACGGTGCCCTCCACCGCATCTCCTCCACTTCCCGCTCCTCTGCCCTTGAGCCCCGCCCCTCCAACCGCCACCAGGACAGAACCCCACTGGTCCTCACCTACCACCCCACCAATCTCCATGTACAGCGCATCATCCGCCGTCACTTCCGCCACCTCCAAACAGACCCCAGCACCAAGGATATATTTCCCTCCCCTCCCCGATCAGCTTTCCGTAGAGACCACTCCCTCCGCGACTCCCTTGTCAGATCCACACACCCCACCGACCCAACCTCCACTCCCGGCACCTTCCCTTGCAACCGCAGGAGGTGCAACACTTGCGCCCACACCTCCCCCCTCACTTCTCTCCAAGGCCCCAAGGGAAACTTCCATATCCGCCACAGATTCACCTGCACCTCCACCCACATCATCTACTGCATCCGCTGCAGCCGGTGTGGCCTCCTCTATATTGGGGAGACAGGCCACCTACTTGCGGAGCGATTCAGAGAGCACCTCTGGGCCACCCGGACGAACCAACCCAACCACCCTGTAGCACAGCATTTCAACTCCCCCTCCCCCTCCACCGAGGATATGCAGGTCATTGGACTCATCCACCGCCAAACCACAACAACGCGACGGTCGGAGGAGGAGCGTCTTATCTTCCGACTGGGAACCCTCCAACCACAGGGGATGAACTTGGACTTCACCAGTTTCTTCATCCCCCCTCCCCCCACCTTGTCTCAGCCGGATCCCTCCAGCCTGGCACCGCCTTCCTGACCTGCAATCTTCTTCTTGACCTCTCCGCCTCCATTCTACTCCGACCTATCACCCTCACCTTGACCTCTTTCCACCTATCACATTTCCAACGCCCCTCCTCCAAGTCCCTCCTCCCTACCTTTTATCTTCTCCTGCTGAACACTCTCTGCTCATTCCTGAAGAAGGGCATGTGCCCGAAACGTCGAATCTTCTGTTCCCTAGATGCTGCCTGACCTGCTGTGCTGTTCCAGCAATAAAGTTTCACCTCTGATAGTGCAGCACTCCCTCAGTACTGACCCTGTGACGGTGCGGCACTCCCTCAGTACTGACCCTCCAACAGTGCAGCACTCCCTCAGTACTGACCCTCTGACAGTGCGGCACTCCCTCAGTATGGACCCTGTGACTGTGCAGCACTCTCTCAGTACTGACCCTCTGACAGTGCGGCACTCTCTCAGTACTGACCCTCTAACAGTACAGCACTCCCTCAGTACTGACCCTCTGACAGTGCTGCACTCTCTCAGTACTGACCCACTAACGGTACGGCACTCCCTCAGTACTGACCCTCCAACAGTGCCGCACTCCCTCAATACTGACCCTCTGACAGTGCGGCACTCCCTCAGTACTGACCCTCTGACAGTGCAGCACTCCCTCAGTATTGACCCTCTGACAGTACGGCATTCCCCCAGTACTGACCCTCTGACAGTGCAACACTCCCTCAGTACTGACCTCCTGACAGTGCGGCACTCCCTCAGTACTGATCCTGTGACAGTGCAGCTCTCCCTCAGTACTGTCCCTCTGACAATGCAGCACTCCCTCAGTACTGGCCCTATGACAATGCAGCACTCCCTCAGTACAGACCCTCTGACAGTGCAGTGCTCCCTCAGTATTGACCCTCTGACAGTGCAGCACTCCCTCAGTACAGACCCTCTGACAGTGCAGCACTCCCTCAGTATTGACCCTCTGACAGTGCACATTCCCTCAGTACTGACCCTCTGACAGTGCAGCACTCCCTCAGTACTGACCCTCTGACAGTATGGCACTCCCTCAGTATTGACCCTCTGACAGTGCAGCACTCCCTCAGTACTGACCCTCTGACATTACGGCATTCCCTCAGTATTGACCCTCTGACAGAGCACAATCCCTCAGTACTGACCCTCTGACAGTGCACACTCCCATAGTACTGACCCTATGACAGTGCAGCACTCCCTCAGTACTGACCCTCCGACAGTGCAGCACTACCTCAGTACTGACCTTCTAACAGTACACACTCCCTCAGTACTGACCCTCATAAAAGTGCGGCACTCCTTCCGTACGGACCCTGTGACTGTGCAGCACTCTCTCAGTACTGACCCTCTGACAGTGCGGCACTCTCTCAGTACTGACCCTCTGACAGTATGGCACTCCCTCAGTACTGACCCTCCGACAGTGCGGCACACCCTCAGTACTGACCCTCCAACAGTGCCGCACTCCCTCAATACTGACCCTCTGACAGTACGGCACTCCCTCAGTACTGACCCTCCGACAGTGCGGCACACCCTCAGTACTGACCCTCCAACAGTGCCGCACTCCCTCAATACTGACCCTCTGACAGTGCGGTATTCCCCCAGTACTGACCCTCTGACAGTGCAACACTCCCTCAGTACTGACCTCCTGACAGTGCGGCACTCCCTCAGTACTGACCCTGTGACAGTGCAGCTCTCCCTCAGTACAGACCCTCTGACAATGCAGCACTCCCTCAGTACTGGCCCTCTGACAATGCAGCACTCCCTCAGTACAGACCCTGTGACAGTGCGGCACTCCCTCAGTACTGACCCTGTGACAGTGCGGCACTCCCTCAGTACTGACCATCGGACATTGCGGTACTCCCTCAGTACTGACCCTCTTACGAGCAACACTCCCTCAGTACTGACACTCTGACAGCGTTACACTCCCTCAGTACTGACCCTCTGACAGTGCGGCACTCCCTCAGTACTGACCCTCTGACAGTGTAGCGCTCCCTCAGGATGGACCCTCAGTGCAGCGCTCCCTCAGTACTGACCCTCTGACAGTGCGGTATTCCCTCAGTACTGAACTCCTTACCGTGCGGCATTCCTTCAGCACTGACCCTCCGACTGTGCGGCACTCCCTCAGTAGTAACCCTCTGTCAGTGCAGCACTCCCTCAGTACTGACCCTGTGACAGTGCAACACTCCCTCAGTACTGATCTTCTAACAGTGCACACTCCCTCAGTATTGACCCTCTGACAGTGCAGCACTCCCTCAGTACTGATCTTCTAACAGTGCACACTCCCTCAGTACTGACCCTCTAACAGTGCGGCACTCCCTCTGTACTGAACCTCTGACAGTGCAGTGCTCCCTCAGTATTGACCCTCTGACAGTGCAGCACTCCCTCAGTACAGACTTTCTGACAGTGCAGCACTCCCTCAGTATTGACCCTCTGACAGTGCAGCACTCCCTCAGTATTGACCCTCTGACAGTACGGCACTCCCTCAGTATTGACCCTCTGACAGTGCAACACTCCCTCAGTATTGACCCTCTGACAATGCAGCACTCCCTCAGTACTGAACCTCTGACAGTGCAGTGCTCCCTCAGTATTGACCCTCTGACAGTGCAGCACTCCCTCAGTACAGACCCTCTGACAGTATGGCACTCTCTCAGTATTGACGCTTTGACAGTGCAGCACTCCCTCAGTATTAACCCTCTGACAGTGCGGCACTCCCTCAGTATTGACCCTCTGACAGTGCAGCACTCCCTCACTACTGACCCTCCGACAGTGTAGCACTCCCTCAGGATGGACCCTCAGTGCAGCGCTACCTCAATACTGACCCTCTGTCAGTGCGGTATTCCCCCAGTACTGACCCTCTGACAGTGCAACACTCCCTCAGTACTGAACTCCTGACAGTGCGGCACTCCCTCAGTACTGACCCTGTGACAAAGCAGCACTCCCTCAGTACTGGCCCTCTGACAATGCAGCACTCCCTCAGTACAGACCCTCTGACAGTGCAGTGCTCCCTCAGTATTGACCCTCTGACAGTGCAGCACTCCCTCAGTATTGATCCTCTGACAGTATGGCACTCCCTCAGTATTGACCCTCTGACAGTGCACACTCCCTCAGTACTGACCCTCTGACAGTGCACACTCCCTCAGTACTGACCCTCTGACAGTGCACTCTCCCTCAGTATTGACCCTCTGACAGCACGACACTCCCTCAGTATTGACCCTCTGACAGTGCACACTCCCTCAGTACTGACCCTCTGACAATACACACTCCCTCAGTACTGACCTTCTGACAGTGCGGCACTCCCTCAGCACTTCCCTGAAAGACCTGGATTTTTTAACTGGGTACTCTGAAGCAAAATGAGTGTGTCCAGTGCCCTGACCCTCGAGGTGGGATCACTGCCCATTGCGCTCCACATAGACCATCCAGACAATCTAGAGCACGGATTGATGTTAATGTCTCAAGTTCAAGTAGCTGTCGATGGGGAGCAGCAGAATTTCCTTGAATTCTCTCCCTCATCTTCATCTTTCTGGGGGAATAGTACTGAGAATTTCATGATTATATTGTTCCCTTGCTTTACTCTCTTTCAGTTACGAAGGTCTCAGTCACTGCCTGTCTCTCCATAATAAGTCCATAAGAAATAGAAACAGGAGTTGGCTGTTGGACTCTTCGAGGCTGTTCTGACATTTAATGAACTTTGGTTGATTCCTCATGTCCACTTTCCCTGACTAAAGAAGAGTCTATCCATCTCAGCCTTAAATATACATAGTTAAAAATAACACAACACCAACAGCTTCGTTTGGAAGCGCTAGCTTTCAGAGCATTGCTCCTTCATTGGCTACCTTCATCAGAGCTACCTAACACTGGCACCTCCACATCTTATACATACACAAGGACTCTCCCCCCACAACTCTCTCAGTGGCAAGGAGTTCCAAAGACTCACAACCCTCTGAGAGAAGAGGTTCCTCCTCATCTCAGTCTTAAATTGGTGCCCCTTTATTCTGAGAGTGTGCCCTCTGGTCCTAGACTCTCCCACGAGGTGAAACACTCTCTCAGCATTGACCCTGTCAAACCCCTTCAGAGTCTGATATGGTTCAATAAGATCATCCCTTACTCTCCTGCACTCCAGTGAATAGAATCCTAACCTGTTTAATCTTGCTCATTAGACCATCCCTCCATACCGGGGATCATCCTAATGAACCATCTTGAACTCGTTCCAACAAAATAATATCATTCCCTTAAATAAGGGGAACAAAACTGCTCACAGTACTGCAGATGTGGTCTCACCAGCATCTGTACAGTTGCATGAACACTCCCCCACTCTTATCCTCCAACTGCCTTGAAATAAGGGCCAACATTTCCATTATTCTGATTACCTGTTGCTTCTGTGAGCTAGCTTTCTGTGTTTTGTGCACAAGTTTCCCTAACATGAGAAAGAACCCTCTCTCCCCACTCGCTGTTTCCTGCCCATGAGCCAATTCTCTATCTACGCCAACATACCACCTCTCATCTTATGACTGAACCTTTTGTGAGGTACCCTGTCAAATGCCTTCTGTAAGTCCAAAGACAATACGTGCCTCTCTCTCCACTCTGGGTGAGACTTTCTTGAAAAAAATTCCAATAAACAAGTCAGATACGATTTCTCTTTCCTGAAGCTGTGCTGACTCTTTTGGATTAGATTATGATGTTCCCAATAGTCTGCTACGATGAGCAATTGTCCTCCTATTTCTGTCATGGAATTTGGAAGATAGCTGGGATATCCTAGAGGGGTTGGTGCTGGTGAGTGGGACTGAATGTCAGTGTGAAGGTGATGTATTTCCTTCTGCTACTGTTCAGACACACAGCCAAGATGGGCTCCTGGCAGCAGCTGATGGGCTGGGAAACATTGTCTATTCTATAGGAGCTGATGGAAGGCATGCCCACTTGCACTGGGCTCTACTGAGGCTAATACATTCACCTCTTAATGATTCCACATTCAGCTCCCACTGCTATACTCATGGCAGAGAGAGACTGCCCTCCTGTGGGTAACCTGGCAGCATTAGCTACCCTGAATGATGTTGAGCACCCTTTGAGTGACCCCAGCCTCCCGCGAGGACACATTTTCTCTTTAACCTTCTCAAAACCACCTTGCCCTCCCCAAAACTCGTCACTTGTCTTTCTGGGACCTGTCAAGCAAACCGCTCTGAAATTCAGCCTCGATGACCTCCTCTTTCTTGGTCCAGAGGGGATCACTGCTCGACTTTGGCACGCTGCTGGCCATCCGATTGGCCACAAAGGAGGATATCCTCTGCCGAGGGTGTAGTGGGGGGACAGAGGGGGTGATGGAGGAGCCTTGCCCCGAGCCAGTGAACACCTCAGTCTGATGGTTTCCTCAGGCTGGGAAACACCACCATCTGAAAACCTCCTACCCAGAGAGTAGGAAAGGAATCACAGGATGAAAGGAATCTCTGGACCAAAAATCCCAGTTTGCCTTTGTCTATAATCTGGTGGAGGGTACAACGATTTAGCAGTTGTGGAGGACACAAAGAATTCAGCCATTTGTTAACGAGTCTGAATTAAACTCAGACTTGAAGTAAGCAAATATTTTACTGAAGCCAAATCCAATCCCGGCCAATTACCGCCCCATCAGTCTACCCTCAATCATCAGTAAAGTGACACCCAGTGTGGGTCCCACCAGGGCTACTCAGCTCCTGACCACGTTACAGCCTTGGGTCAAACATGGACTAAAGAGCTGAACTCCAGAGGGGAGGGGAGAGGGACAGCCCTTGACATCAAGGCTGCATTCAACCGAGTGTGGCATCAAGAAGCCCTGGTGAAACTGGGATCAATGATATCAGGGTGCATACTGTGCGCTAGTTGGAGTCACACCTGACATATAGGAAGGTGGTTATGGTTGTTGGAGATCAGTCATCTCAGCTCCATGACATCTCTGATTGGTTTGACGATAGGAGACACAGGGTAGTGATGAAGGGTTGTTTCTTGGACTGGAGGCCTGTGACCAGGAATGTTCCACAGGGATCAGTGATGGGTTCATTATTGTTTGTCATTTGTATAAACAATTTGGATGACAATTCAGGAAGCCTGATTAGGAAGCTTACAGATGGCACCAAAATTGGTGGCAATAGCTGACAGTGAAGAGGGTTATCTAAGAATGCAAAGAGATCATGATCAATTGGGCCAATGGGCTGAGGAGTGGCAGATTGAGTTTAAGTCCAATAATTGCAAGGTATTGTATTTTGGTAAAACAAATCAGGGCAGGGCTTGTACATGTTTTAGATTAGATTTCCAGCATATGGAAAGAGGCCCTTCAGCCCCACAAGTCCATGCCCACCCTCTGAAGAGTAACCCTGTATTCCTGATTAAGGGCGTTTGCCCGAAATGTCGATTTTACTGCTCCTCGGATGCTGCCTGAACTGCTGTGTTTTTCCAGCACCACTAATCCAGAATCTGGTTTCCAGCATCTGCAGTCATTGTTTTTATCTACCTTGAAGAGTAACCCACCCAGACCCATTCCTCTACCCTATATTAACCTCTGACTAATGCACCTAACACTATGGGCAATTCACCTGACCTGCACATCTTTGGATTGTGGGAGGAAACCCACACAGACAAGGGGAGAATGAGCAAACTCTACACAGATGGCTGCCCGAGGCAGGAATCGAGCTAGGGTTCCTGGTGCTGTGAGGCAGCAGTGTTAACCACTGAGCCACCGTGCTGCCCTGGTGGTGTCATATGGTTAATAGTTGGGCCTTGGGTGGTGTTGTAGAACAGAGAGACCTAGGGGTGCAGGTGCATAGTTCTTTGAAAGTTGCATCACAGTTAGTCAGAGTGGTTAAGAAGGTGTTTGGCATGCTTGCCTTCATTGCTCAAACCTTTCAATACAGGAATTGAAATGTCATGTTGAGGTTGTACAGGATGTTGGTAAGGCCACATTTTGAGGCCTGTGTGCAGTTATGGCCGCTCTGCTATTGGAAGGAGAGGGTTCAGCTGGAGAGGGTTCCAAAACGATTTACCAGAATGTTGCTGGGAATGGAGGGTTTGAGTTGGAAGGAGAAAATTGAGGGTTTGGTTAAGAAAAAGAAGGAAGCATATGTCAGGTACAGACAGGATAGATCGAGTAAATCCTTAGAAGAGTATAAAGAATGTAGGAGTATATTTAAGAGGGAAAGCAGGAGGGCAAAAAGGGGACATGAGATAGTTTTGGCAAATAGAATTAAGGAGAATCCAAAGGAGTTATACAAATATATTAAGGACAAAAGGGTAACTAGGGAGAGAATAGGGCCCCTCACAGATCAGCAAGACAGCCTTTGTGTGGAGCCTCAGAAAACAGGGGAGATACTAAATGAATATTTTGCATCAGTATTTACTGTGGAAAAGAATATGGAAGATATAGACTCTAGGGAAATAGATGGTGACATCTTGCAAAATGTCCAGATTACAGAGGAGGAAGTGCTGGATGTCTTGAAACGGTTAAAGGTGGAAACATCCCCAGGACCTGATCAGGTTTCTGTGGGAAGCTAGAGAAGTTATTGCTGGGCCTCTTGCTGAGATATTTGTATCATCGATAGTCACAGGTGAAGTTCCGGAAGACTGGAGGTTGGCAAACGTGGTGCCACTGTTTAAGGAGGGCGGTAAAGACAAGCCAGGGAACTATAGACCGGTGAGCCTGACCTCGGTGGTGGGCTAGTTGTTGGAGGGAATCCTGAGGGACAGGATGTGTATGCATTTGGAAAGGCAAGGACTGATTTGGGATAGTCAACATGGCTTTGTGCGTGGGAAATCATGTCTCACAAACATGATTGAGTTTTTTGAAGAAATAACAAAGAAGATTGATGAGGGCAGAGTGGTAGATATGATCTCCCATGGGAGATTGATTAGCAAGGTTCGACCTCATGGAATATAGGGAGAATTAGCCATTTGGATACAGAACTGGCTCAAACGTAGAAGACAGAGGGTGTTGGTGGAGGGTAGTTTTTCAGACTGGAGGCCTGTGACCAGTGGAGTGCCACAAGGATCGGTGCTGGGTCCTCTACTTTTTGTCATTTACATAAATGATTTGGATGTGAGCATAAGAGGTACAGTTAGTAAGTTTGCAGATGACACCAAAATTGGAGGTGTAGTGGACAGCGAAGAGGGTTACCTCAGATTACAACAGGATCTGGACCAGATGGGCCAATGGGCTGAGAAGTGGCAGATGGAGTTTAATTCAGATAAATGCTCAATTTTGGGAAAGCAAATCTTAGCAGGATTTATATCCTTAATGGTAAGGTCCTAGGGAGTGTTGCTGAACAAAGAGACCTTGGAGCGCAGGTTCATATCTCCTTGAAAGTGGAGTTGCAGGTAGATAGGTTAGTGAAAAAGGCGTTTGGTATGCTGTCCTTTATTGGTCAGAGTATTGAGTACAGGAGTTGGGAGGTCATGTTGCAGCTGTACAGGTCATTGATTAGGCCACTGTTGGAATATTGTGTGCAATTCTGGGCTCCTTCCTATCAGAAAGATGTTGTGAAACTTGAAAGGGTTCAGAGAAGATTTACAAGGAGGTTGCCAGGGTTGGAGGACCAGAGCATCAGGGAGATGCTGAACAGGCTGGGGCTGTTTTCCCTGGAGCATCAGAGGCTGAGGGGTGACCTTATAGAGGCTTACAAAATTATGAGGGGCATGGATAGGATAACTAGAGAAAGTCTTTTCCCTGGGGTCGGGGCGTCCAGAACTAGAGGGCAAAGGTTTAGGGTGAGAGGGGAAAGATATAAAAGAGACCTAAGGGGCAACCTTTTCACACAGAAGGTGGTACATGTATGGAATGAGCTGCCAGAGGATGTGGTGGAGGCTGGTACAATTGCAACGTTTAAGAGGATGGGTATATGAATAGGAAGGGTTTGGAGGGATATGGGCTGGGTGGAGGCAAGTGGGACTAGATTGGGTTGGGATATCTGGCCGGCATGGGCGAGTTGGACCGAAGGGTCTGTTTCCATGCTGTACATCTCTATGAGTCTATGAGAGGCTGGACACGCTGGGACTTTTCTCACTGGAGCATAGCAAGTAAAGGGTGACCTTATAGAGGTTTATAAAATCATGAGGGACTTGGATAGGGTAAATAGACAAGGTCTTTCCCCTGGGGTGTGGAGTCCAGAACGAGAGGGCATAGGTTTAGGGTGAGAGGGGAAAATTTAAAAAAAGACATAAGGGGAAACTTTTTCACACAGAGTGTGGCTCTTAAGTGGAATGAATTGTCAGAGGAATTGATGGATGCAGTTACAACTTTTAAAAAGCATTTAGGAAATGAAAAAGAACAGTTTAGAGGGACATAGGTCAAAAAGTGGCAAATGGAATTACTATATTTTGGGAAACTTGGTTGGCATGAACGAGTTGGACCGAAGGGTCTGTTTCCATGCTGTGAGAATCTATGACTCTATGAGTGTAGTGTCCTCGGCCCAGCATCTTCAGCTGCTTCATCAATGGCCTTTCTCCACCATAAGGTCAGAAGTGGGGATGTTCCCAATGATGACACAATGCTCAGCACCATTCGTGACTCCTCAAGACACTGTAGTAGACCACACTGAAATGCAGCAAGACCTGGATAATGCCCAGGGCTGACAGGTGACTAGTAAGATTTTTGTCAAAAAGGAAACAGGCAATGACCATTTCCAACAAGACAGAATTTAACTATCCTCCCTTGACATCCATGGCATGATTGTCATTGAATCCCCCTTTGTCAATATTCTGGGCATTACCATTGACCAAGAACCCAAATGGATCAGCCATTTCAATAAAGGAAGAGTCATGCCAGACTGAAAAACATTAACTTATTTACACTGATGTCGGCAGAACTGTGGCATTTCTCGATAATTCGATAATTGTAGTAATATAAATACCAAGCCTCCAAGAGTAGGTCAGAGGGTATACATCCTGTATCAAGTAACTCACCTCCTGACTCCCCAAAGCCTGTCCACCACCTACAAGGCACAAGTCAGGAGGGTGATGGAATACTCCCCACTTGCCTGGATGGGGGCAGCTCCAACAACACTCAAGAAGCTTGACACCATCCAGGACAAAGCAGCACTCTCGATTGACATCACATCGACAAGTATCCACTCCCTCCACCACCGACGCTCAGTAGCAACAGTGTGTTCTTCTGCAAGATGCCCTGCAGAAATTCATTAAAGATGCTTAGACACCACCTTCCAAAGCCATGACCATTACATCTAGAAAAACAAGGGCAACCGATACATGGGAACACCAACCCCTGCAAGTTCCATTCCAAGCACCTACTATTCTGACTTGGAAATATATTGCTGTTCCTTCACATTTGCTGCAATATCGAATCATAGAATCCTTACAGCGTGGAAGTAGGCTATTCAGCCCATTGAGTGCACACCGGTCCTCTGAAGAGCATCCTACCCAGATCCACCCCCCAACTCTATCTGTGTAACACTGCATTTCCCATTGCTAACACACCTAGTCTGCACATGCCTGAGCACTACAGGCAATTTAGCATGGCCAATCCACCAAACCTGCACATCTTTGGACTGTGGGGGGAAACCAGAGCACCTGTAGGAAACCCACGCAGACACGGGGAGAATGTGCAAACTCCAAATATGTCAAGATCCTGGAGCTCCCTTCCGAAGGGCATTGTGGGTATCCATACTCCTTAAGGGATGCAGAGGCAAGCATGCCAAACACCTTCTTAACCACTCTGACTAACGTGATGCAACTTTCAAAGAACTATGCACCTGCACCCCTAGGTCTCTCTGTTCTACAACACCACGCAGGGCCCAACTATTAACCATATGACACCACCAGGGCAGCACGGTGGCTCAGTGGTTAACACTGCTGCCTCACAGCACCAGGAATCCTAGCTCGATTCCTGCCTCAGGCAGCCATCTGTATAGAGTTTGCACATTCTCCCCTTGTCTGTGTGGGTTTCCTCCCACATCCAAAGATGTGCAGGTAAGGTGAATTACCCATAGTGTTAGGTGCATTAGTCAGAGGTTAATATAGGGTAGGGGAATGGGTCTGGGTGGGTTACTCTTCAAGGTAGGTAAAAACAATGACTGCAGATGCTGGAAACCAGATTCTGGATTAGTGGTGCTGGAAAAGCACAGCAGTACAGGCAGCATCCAAGGAGCAGTAAAATCAACATTTCGGGCAAAAGCCCTTAATCAGGAATACAGGGTTACTCTTCAGAGGATGGGCATGGACTTGTGGGGCTGAAGGGCCTCTTTCCATATGTTGGAAATTTAATCTAAAACATGTATAAGCCCTGCCCTGATTTGTTTTACCAAAATACAATACCTTGCAATTATTGGACTTAAACTCAATCTGCCACTCCTCAGCCCATTGGCCCAACTGATCATGATCTCTTTGCATTCTTAGACTACCCTCTTCACTGTCAGCTATTGCCACCAATTTTGGTGCCATCTGTAAGCTTCCTAATCGTTTATACAAATCGTTTATACAAATGACAAACAATAATGAACCCATCACTGATCCCTGTGGAACATTCCTGGTCACAGGCCTCCAGTCCAAGAAACAACCCTTCATCACTACCCTGTGTCTCCTATCGTCAAACCAATCAGAGATGTCATGGAGCTGAGATGACTGATCTCCAACAACCATAACCATCTTCCTATATGTCAGGTGTGACTCCAACTAGCGCACAGTATGCACCCTGATATCATTGATCCCAGTTTCACCAGGGCTCCTTGATGCCACACTCGGTTGAATGCAGCCTTGATGTCAAAGGCTGTCCCTCTCCCCTCCCCTCTGGAGTTCAGCTCTTTAGTCCATGTTTGACCCAAGGCTGTAACGTGGTCAGGAGCTGAGTAGCCCTGGTGGGACCCACACTGGGTGTCACTTTACTGATGATTGAGGGTAGACTGATGGGGTGGTAATTGGCCAGGATTGGATTTGGCTTCAGTAAAATATTTGCTTACTACAAGTCTGAGTTTAATTCAGACTCGTTAACAAATGGCTGAATTCTTTGTGTCCTCCACAACTGCTAAATCGTTGTACCCTCCACCAGGTTATAGACAAAGGCAAACTGGGATTTTTAGTCCAGAGATTCCTTTCATCCTGTGATTCCTTTCCTACTCTCTGGGTAGGAGGTTTTCAGAAGGTGGTGTTTTTCAGCCTGAGGAAACCATCAGACTGAGGTGTTCACTGGCTCGGGGCAAGGCTCCTCCATCACCCTCTCTGTCCCCCCACGACACCCTCGGCAGAGGATATCTCCTTTGTGGCCAATCGGATGGCCAGCAGCGTGTCAAAGTCGAGCAGTGATCCCCTCTGGATATAAGATAATCAGATGGCTAGATAGAGTGGACAGGGAGAACGTTTTTCCAAGTATGGTGATGGCGAACACGAGTGGGCATAGCTTTAAATTGAGGGGTGATAGATATAGGACAGATGTCAGAGGTAGTTTCTTTACTCAGAGAGTAGTAAGGGTATGGAATGCTTTGCCTGCAATGGTAGTAGATTCGCTAAGTTTAAGTACATTTCAGTCGTCATTGGACAAACATATGGATGTACATGGAATAGTTTAGGTGGGATGGGCTTCAGATTAGTATGACTGGGCAGTGCAACATCGAGGGCTGAAGGGCCTGTACTGTGCCGTAAAGTTCTATGTTCTATGCCTGTAACCAGCTGGAACCCTCAAAGAATATGAGTTCCCTGATTGGGGCTGATAATCTGGTCCTGTTAATCTGGATCTCTGGCTGACATAAAAGGAATTTTGGGGCCCCGAATAACTGACTCAGCGAGAGGCAGTGCTATTGTCAAAGGCTATGTCTTTGTGAATAAAGAGTGATTGGCGATGGGACATTGGCCTCTGAAGGGTTATTTCAGGGTCAAACCACCATCTCCAGAGCACATCAGGATTAACCATAAATCCTGGCTCACTCAGCAATGGCTGCTCCCCATCAATGAATTATTGGTAAAATCAAGTGGATATAGAGAAACTCTTTTCCTAGATGAAGGGCATCAACCAGAGAACATAGACTCACAATGATTGGCAAAGAACCAGAGGCGACATGAGGAAAAAATAATTTTACTCATCAAGTGATTAGGATTTGGAACAGACTCGCTAATTGCGGCATTGAAAATGTTTTAAGAGAAGCCTTCCAAAGAAAATTGGATGCAGAGGGAAAATTGCAGAGGTACTGAGAAAGAGCAAGGAAATGGATTATTTATTGAGAAATCCAAAACAGACTGATGGGGCTGAATGGCCTCTTCTGTGCTGTATTATTCTGGGATTCTACCTGAAGCCTTGCGCCATCAGTCAGATTTAATCTGTTGGCCGATCTCATATTTGTTCTCTGTTCCTCATTTCTGCAAAGACACAACCCAAAAACATTAAGTTTGTAACAGCTAGAATCGTGTGCCTGATATAACACTTTGAGAGTATTTCACAGACTGTTCATTCCCGATAAGATGGAGCCCAGTTCCCACAGACTCCCCAAGGACACACAGGCTGCCAAGAGCAAAGGCTTTTTACTAAACATATCACTACCAAAAAAAAACCTTGTTAGCTGTTCCACTCAAAAACGTTCTCTGAATTTGTGTTGCATCTGATCTGACAGACAACTGGCACCAATTATAACCATCGGGTACCACAGACCAACCTGTGTTTTCAATTACAGCCTGCAATATATTCTCCCACATTTTTGTCTTTCTTTTGAAATGTTCATGGAATTACATTGCACACTAGCTTGCTGAATCCCTCCCCTAAATGAAGGGATAGTATTTCCCACTCTGAACATCAATGCTGGAGAGATGCTCCAATTTTAGAGTCATAGAGATGTATAGCATGGAAAAAGACCCTTCAGTCCAACCCGTCCATGCTGACCAGATATCCTCAACTAATCTAGTCCCATTTGCCAGCGCCCGGCCCATATCCACCTAACCCCTTCCCATTCATATACTCATCCAGATGCCTTTTAAATGTTGTAATTGTACCAGCCTCCACCACTTCCTCTGGCAGCTCATTCCATACATACAACATCCTCTGCGTGAAAAAGTAACCCCTTAGGTTTCTTTTATATCTTTCCCCTCTCACCCTACACCTGTGCACTCTATAACATTGGTCACAGAACAGTACAGCACAGGAACAGGTCCTCCAGCCCTCAATGTTGCATCAAACATGACGCCAAATAAAACTAATCCCTTCTGCCTGCCCTTCGTCCTTATCCCTCCATCCTTGCATATTCATGACCTTATCTAAAAGTCCCTTAAACACCCTTATTGTATCTGCCTTCACCACCCCTGGCAGTGCATTCCAGACACCTACCACTCTCTGTGTAAAAACCTTACCCCTCACATCTCCTTTGAACTTTCCCCCTCTCATCTTAAATGCATGCCCCTTAGTATTAGACATTTCAACACTGGGAAAAAAGATTCTGACTGTCATACCTATCTGTCCATCTCTTAATTGTATAGACTTCAATCAAGTCTCCCTTCAGCCTCTGCTGCTCAAGAGAAAACAACCTGAGCTTTTCTAGCCTCTCCTTATAACTCATACCCTCTGATCCAGGCAGCATACTAGTAAACTCTTCTGCACCCTCTCCAAAGCCTTCACATCCTTCCTGTAATGTGGTGACCAGAATTGAACACAATACTCTAAGTGTGGCCAAACCAAAGTCTCATAAAGCTGCAACATGACATCCTGACTCTTATACTCAATTCCAAGACCAATAAAGATAAGCATGCCACACGCCTTCTTTACCACCCTATCTACTTGAGGGGGCACTTTCAGGGAGCTATGGACTCGAACCCCAAGATCCCTCTGTAAATCAGTGCTGTTCAGGGCCCTGCCATCAACTGGATACTTTTCTTTAATATTTGATCTCCCAAAGTGCAGCACCTCACACTTACCTGGATTAAACTCCATCTGTCATTTCTCCGTCCGTATCAGCAACTGATCTATATCCCACTGTATCCTTTGACAACCTTCTATAGTATCTACAACTCCATTGATCTTTGTATCATCAGCAAACTTACAAACCCACCCATCAACATTTTCATCCAAGTCATTTATATATATCACAAACAGCAGAGGTCCCAGTATGGATTCCTGTGGAACACCACTAGTCACAGATTTCCAGCCTGAAAAATACCCTTTCACCACTACCCTCTGCCTTCCATAGGCAAGCCAATTCTGATTCCAAGTGACCAAGTCAACGTGGATCCAATGCAACTTAATTCTCTGGATGAGCCAACCATAAGAGACCTTGTCATGGAATGCCCTGCCAGTAGCAGTGGTGGACTCTCCCTCTTTATGGGCATTTAAACAGGCATTGGATAGGCATATGGAGGATAGTGGGCTAGTGTAGGTTAGGTGGGCTTGGATCGGCGCAACATCGAGGGCCAAAGGGCCTGTACTGCGCTGTATTTTTCTATGTTCTATGTTGTCGAAATTAGATTACTTACAGTGTGGAAACAGGCCCTTCCGCCCAACAAGTCCACACTGACCCGCCGAAGCGCAACCCACCAAGACCCATTCCCCTACATTTACCCCTTCACCTAACACTATGGGCAATTTAGCATGGCCAATTCACCTTACCTGGACATCTTTGGACTGTGGGAGGAAACCGGAGCACCCAGGGGAAACCCGCGCAGTCATGGGGAGAATGTGCAAACTCCACACAGAGAGTCGCCTGAGGCGGGAATTGAACCCAAGTCTCTGGCGCTGTGAGGCAGCAGTGCTAACCACTATGCCACTGTGCTGCCCAAATCCTTACTAAAATCCATGTAAACAACATTCACTGCTCTACCCTCTTCAATCACCTTCATCATCTCCTCAAAAACTTTAATCAAGTTAGTAAGACATGACCTGTCCTGCACGAAGCCATGCTGACTGCCCTTAATTAGGTCATGCTTTTCCAAATGCGCATTAATCCTATTCATTAGAATTCTTTCCAGTAGCTTCCTAACCACCAATGTAAGACTCATCAATCTATAGTTTCCTGGATTACCCCTATTTCTCTTCTTGAACAGTGGAACAATATTAGTTATTTTGGACTCCCCTATCCTGAGGAAAAGACCTTGTCTATTTATCCTATCCATGCCCCTTATGACTTAATAAAGGTCACCCCTCAGCCCGCGACGCTCCAGGGAAAATAGTCCCAGCCTGTTCAGCTTCTCCCTTTGGCTCAAACTCTCCAAGCCTTGCAACATCCTTTGTAAACCTTCTCTGAACCCTTTTAAGTTTCACAGCATCCTTCCTGTAGGCGGGAGACCAGGAATGAACGCAGTATTCCAAAAGTGGCTTAACCAATGTCCTGTACAGCTGTAACGTGACCTCCCAACTTCTATACTCAATGCATTGACCAATAACGGAAAGCATACCAAATGCCTTCTTCACTACCCTGATTATCTGTGAGTCCACTTTCAAGGAGCTATGAACCTATACTCCAAGGTCTCTTTGTTCAGCAACATTCCCCAGAACCTTACCATTAAGTGTATAAGTCCTGCCCTGATTTGCCTTTCCAAAATGTAGAACCTCCCCTTTATCGATAAGATGGTTCATGGGAGTTGGCAGTAAGACACTCCTTAATGGGAGAGAATCTCCCAAATATTCCAGATAGATAGGAATTTGATCCCTGACCATATCATCCAGGGGCAGAATTAAGCCTTTGGCCAATCGGGTCTGCTTTGCCATTTGATTATGGAAGATACGTTTCTGAACCCCATTCTCCTGTTTTCATGATCCTGTTACTAATCAAACAGCTGTCTATCTCCTGATGCTCTGTAGTCTGAAGACATCTTGGAGTGTTGTACTGCAGGAGTCAATGCTGCATATATACAATCAATGCTTTCAGAAATATTGTGAAAAGATTACAGAGACAGAAGTTCTTTATTGGGTAAAGATATTGTCAGAAGACGGACAATTGGCTTCAGGTTCATTTCAGCCAAGAACCTAACAAAATGTTGGAATAGTGGGATGGGCTGAATGGCCTCCTCCTGTTCCTTTGATTTCATTAAACAGAAGTTAGTCAATAAGAGTTAGAGAGAAGGTTAAAGTTGGGGAGAAGATTAAAATTAGCGAGTTGGATGAAGTTAGAGTGAGGGATGAAGTTAAACAGAAGGTTAAAGTTCGAGAGAGCGATGAAGTTAGGGAGAGGGAAGAAGTCAGAGAAAGGGTTAAAATTAGAGAGAGGAATGAAGTTAGAGAGAACGATGAAATTAAGGAAGAAGTCAGAGAGAGGTTAAAGATAGAGTGAAGAATAAAGTTTGGGAGAAGGTTAAGGTTCGAGAGATGGATGATTCCGAGAGAGGAACTTCTTCAACCCTTCCTCATCACTGAGGTTCCTCATCCTTGAACAATTTTTATAAAAATTCCACACTATCTCCAATGCACTCACATCTTTCCCATTATGTGGCATCCTCAGATGTACACAATACTCCACCAGAGGTCGAATATGCCCTTATTCATAAAGCCAAGACCACCGTATATTTCATTATGTGTTCTCTTCCTGTCCTGCCACTTCCCTGTAGTCATAGAGTCATCATCTCTCTCCCCAATGTCACATTCTTTCTCTAACTTTATTCCCTCTCTCTAATATAATGCGTCTCCCTAACTTTAACCCTTTCTGTAACTTCAACTCTCTCTCTAACCTTAACACTCTAACTTCATCACTTCAGTAACTTTAACTCTGTCTCTCACTTTAACTTTCTGTTCAACTGCATTCCTCTCTCCAACTTTAATTCTGTCCCTAACTTTAACTTTCTGCTTAACTTCATCCCTCTCTCTAACTTTACCCCTCTCTTGAACTTTAACTCTGTCCCTAACTTTAACTTTCTGCTTAACTTCATCCCTCTCTCTAACTTTACCCCTCTCTCTAAATTTTATTCTGTCCCTAACTTTAACTCTGTCCCTAATTTTAACTCTATCCCTAACTTTAACTCTCTGTCCGACTTTACCCCTCTGTCTAACTGCACCCCTCTCTCTAACTTTAACTCTGTCCCTAACTTTAACTCTATCCCTAACTTTAATTCTCTGTCCGACTTTACCCCTCTGTCTAACTGCACCCCTCTCTCTAACTTTAACTCTGTCCCTACCTTTAACTCTCTGTCTAACTTCACCCCTCTGACTAACTGCCTCCCAGGAGAGGAGAAGGCTGAGAGGGGTTTTGAACAGGCTGGATGGAGTAGAAATAAAAACAACAAGGAGGACCATGCATAGATTAAAGTGGTAAGCAAATGAGGCAAGGATGATGTGAGCAATACTTTTTTCACCCAGTGAGGAGTTAGTGTCTGGGATGCACTGCCTGGGAATGTGGTGCATGCAGGTTCCACTGAGGCATTCCTGAGGGAATCAGACAGGTTTTTAGAATAGTAATGGTGGACAAGGATACAGGGCAAAAGTAGGAGATTGCCACGAAGAAATAGTAAACTTGACCATAGAGCCAACATAGGTACAATGGACTGATTTGTTAAAGAAATTGATTTGGAAAATCGGAGCAAATGGATATATGAAAATCCAACCTGGATACAAAAATGAAGCACAAAAGGACTTAGGAGTCCTAGTTCAGGATTGACTTAAGGTTAAGAATTCAAGTGCAATGTTAGCATTTATTTCAAGAGGGCGAGAATGTAAGCACAGAGATGTACAGCTGAGGCTGTGTAAGCCTCTGGTCAGACCCCATTTGGAATATTGCAAGCAGTTTTCGGTCCCATACCTCAGGAAGGATGTGCTGGTGTTGGAGGGGGTCCAGAGGAGGTTTACAGAATGATCCCGGGGATGAAGAGCTTGTCATATGAGGAGTGGTTGAAGACTCTGGGTCTGTACTCGATGGAGTTTAGAAGGATGGGGGGGATGTGATTGAAATTTACAGAATACTGAGAGGCCTGGATAGAATGAACATGCAGAAGATGTTTCCACTAGCAGGAGAGACTAGGACCCAAGGGCACAGCCTCAGAGTGAGGGGATGACCCTTTCGAACTGAGATGAAGAGGAATGTCTTCAGCCAGAGGGTGGGGAATCTGTGGAACTCATTGTTACAGAGGGCTGGGGAGGGCAATTGATTGAGAGTATTTAAGACAGGGATAGATAGGCTCTTAAGTAGTAAGGGGGTCAAGGGTTACGGGGAGAAGGCAGGAGAATGAGGTTGAGAAACATATCAGCCATGATCGAATGGTGGAGCTGGGCTGAAGGACCAAATTCAGCTCTGATATCTTTATGTCGACAGTGTGGTGCTGGAAAAGCACAGCAGGTCAGGCAGCATCCGAAGAGCAGAAAAATCGATGTTTCCGGCAAAAGCCCTTCATCAAGAACGAGGTTCATTCCTGATGAAGAGCTTTTGCCCGAAACGTTGATTTTCCTGCTCCTCGGATGCTGCCTGACCTGCTGTGCTTTTCCAGCACCATACTCTTCGATTCTGATCACCAGCATCTGCAGGCCTCACTGTCTCCTATACCTTACGGTCTTACAGTCTTATGACAATGGGAGGCAGAAAGTAATTATTCGTGGGTTGGAGAGCTGAAGGCAGTGAGGTCCCCTAGGAATAGGTGTTGGGACCATTTCTTCTCTGGCACTATGTACATGACCTGGATTTGGGTACTGGATTCTGAGTTTTCCAACGAAACAAAACATAGTGAGTAATGGGCTGGAAATGTGTTGCTGGAAAAGCGCAGCAGGTCAGGCAGCATCCAGGGAACAGGAGAATCGACGTTTCGGGCATAAGCCATTCCTGAAGAAGGGCTTATGCCCGAAACGTCGATTCTCCTGTTCCCTGGATGCTGCCTGACCTGCTGCGCTTTTCCAGCAACACATTTCCAGCTCTGATCTCCAGCATCTGCAGACCTCACTTTCTCTCCATAGTGAGTAATGGGACAAAGAGAGAGAATGCTGGAGAAACTCAGCAAGTCTGACAATAGCTGCGGAGAGAGAAACAGAGATAATGCTTCAAGTCATTTCTGACTTGCCTTCAGAATTTATTTAATAAATAATGGGGAGGATTAACAGACTCTGAGAAGCCTCAGACTGAGGAAAGGAGCTGACAGTTGGCAAATATAATCTGCCGCTTATAATATTCCAAAAGCTGGCACGGTGGCTCAGTGGTTAGCACTGCTGCCTCACAGGAGCAAGGTCCCAGGTTCGAGTCCAGCCTCGGGTGACTGTCGGTGTGGAGTTTGCACATTCTCCCCGTGTCTGCGTGGGTTTCCTCCCACAGTTCAAAGATGTGAAGTTCAGGTGAATTGGCCATGCTCAATTGCCCATAGTCAGAGCGGAATGGGTCTGGGTGGGTTACTCTTCAGAGGGTTGTTGGGCCGAAGGGCCTGTTTCCACACTGTAGGGAATCTAATCTAATCTGGGCACTGAAATGGCAGTAGAAAGTAAATGATTCCTTGATGGGGATGAGACAGAATAGCCTGTTCGCAAACCCTCGAGAAAGCATGCACATCAGTGAAATGATTCAGAAATCAAAAGGGATGTGTTTCATTAGGAACATTGAATGACCAACACGAAGTCATGCTAAACACTTTGCAGCTTTCAGTTTTGGTCTGGCAGTTCCAGGCACCCCATTTTAGAAAAGACAATAAGGACCTCAAGAGGAGTCTGAGGAGATTTAGCAGGGTGTTCAGCAATTTGTGGGGAAATGGGAAACAAGAGATTCCTCTCCTTAGTACGGAGAAGGAGATACTTTCATGGACCTGTTCAAATTTACATGAGAGCAAATGGGGAGAAGTCATCTCCCCTTGATAGATGGGTCAGTAAAGGCACATTACTGATTTATAATAAAGCTCAAAAGAATTCAAGAGGGAATGAGAAAACATGTTTCTGTGCAGAAAGTTGCAACGATCTGCGATTAGTTCCCTGGTGGAAGTAAATTCCACACAAACTTCCAACAGGGAATCAGTTATGAGGGAAAAGATTGGAATGGGAGGGCTGGACTGATCAGACTAGGATACAGTGGCCATCTTCCATGTTGACTATGCGGCTATATGATCTGAGACCCGAAATATCTGATTTCTACTCAAATGCAATCTGACCAGATGAGTCTGTCCAGTTTTAATTGTTTCAGAATGTAGCACCTGTTGACCATTAGGGCTACATTAAGACCATGAGCAACAGGAACATGAGTAGGCCATTCGGCCCCTCCAGCCTTCTTCACATTCAACAGGATCATGGCTGATTCAACATTCCTCTGTCCACTTTCCTGCCTTTTCCCTATAACCTTTATTCCCTGACTGATCGAGAATCTATCTCAGCCTTAAATACACACAAGGACTCTGCCTCCCTCCACGCCACCCCCCCCTCCCCCCCCCCCCCACAGCTCTCTCAGTGGCAAGGAGTTCCAAAGACTCACAACCCTCTGAGAGAAGAGGTTCCTCCTCATCTCAGTCTTAAATTGGTGCCCCTTTATTCAGAGACTATGCCTTCTTTCGCGTTTCTTTATCAATGATTCGGGCGTGAGTCTCGGGGAAAATAATTCTGAAATTTGTTGATGAAACTAATGTAAGAGACTTGGCAAAGAGGGTGCGTAATGAATTCAGGAAGACATTATAGGTTAGCAGAATGGGCAGACAAGGGGCAAGCTTAATGATGACCAGTGCTGGGTAAGTGGGACTTGGAATGAGCTGCCTGAAAGAACGGTGGAGGCAGATTCCATCGGAGGCTGGATATGTATCTGAGTGGGATGAAGTTAGAGGGTTGCAGGGATAGGGTATGAGCTGGGTAGCTCTTTCAGCAGCTAATATGGACACAATGATTGAATGGCTTCCTTCAGAAGAGAAGGAAGTGAGAGAGTGTGGAAGGATGATGTCAGAATAAAGGTATGATTGACATGAACATTTCTTCCAAAGTGCACAGAAATGTTTTGCTTGTTGAAACAAATGATAATGGGGGCAATCAGGAGAGTGCAGGGCAGTAGGAGTAATTTTGGATTACCCTAGCATAGAGCCAGCACAGACATTATGGACCAAATGATCTCCATATTTACAGTGGCTCTCTATAATGTGCAATACTTATGGCTGTGAGAATCTCATTGTTGAGATGGTGAGACTGATAGAGGGTCTTCCTGCCTTCAAGGTAAGTTGGAAAAATAAGAAAATTACATATGTATAGCAGCCTGCACCACCTCCTGATATCCTAAACTGCTTCGCAGCCTGTGCCCAAAATGTAACGCAGAGGACAGTGAGGAAAATCAAGAGGAAAGAGGCAGATACTTGCAGGATGGGATTTAACAGATCAAAGCACAAGGTATTACAATTTGGTTTGAAGAATGTGGAGAGAGCAAAATTAATTTAAGATTTCTGAAATAAAACATATACTTTGTGGAAGATATTCATCCTGCATGAAAGACATTCAGAGGAATATCAGAGTAAAAAGGGAAGCAGAGAGCCAACTTTTTGCAACATGAAATGCAATCAGAATTGAAAGTGATGCCTCGTCTTTGTCTGGTCAGGCTGTGAGGATCATGTGACCTGACTTTGCAAATGTTGGTGGTCTCCTTTAATAATTGAATGGAAGGGGCATTGAACACTCGGGAAGCCCTACTGCTTGCCGTGTGGCAGCCTCAGGTCACTCAGTGGTCTTCTCGTCTCTGCGTGTGATGGGTTGCCAAAGCCCCCTTCTACACACTCAGGCACTAAGATCTGACGTTGCCAGTGCTGCACTGTGTAAAAGCTGTCAGGCCAAAGGCTTCAGCTTTCACTGGAGATGTTGAACTGAGGGCCTGTTCCTGTCTTATGCTGTTCAATGTCATTTGCTCAATATTCTATGTTCTTATGACCTTTGTCCTACGGCTTATCTCCAATGGCCTATGCTCTAACCTTTATGTTCTATGTCATACTGTCACAGATGCACACAGCATAGAAACAGGTCAACTCATCCATGCTGACTAGATACCCTAAATTAATGTAGTTCCATTTCTCAGCACTTGGCCCATGTCCCTCTACATATACCCTATTCATATACCCATCCAGATGCCTTTTAAATGTTGTAATTGTACCAGCCTCCACCACTTCCTCTGGCAGCTCATTTCATACACGCACCACCCTCTGTGTGAAAAAGTTGCCCCTTAGGTCCCATTTATATTTTTTCCCTCTCACCATAAACCTATGCCCTCTAGTTTTGGACTCCCCAACCCCAGGGAACCCTATCCATACCCCTTATGATTTTATAACGCTCTATAAGGTCACCTCTTAGCCTCCAACACTCCAGGGGAAAAGAAATCCCAGCTTTTTCTTATAACTTACACCTTCCAGTCTCAGTGACATCCCTGTAAATCTTTTTTGAACCTTTCCCAGTTTCATAACATCCTTCCTGTAGCAGGGTGACCAGAATTGTACTCAGTCCTCCAAATGTGGCCTCACTAATGTCTTGTACAACCATAACATGACATACCAACCCCTGTACTCAATGCTCTGATTGATGAAGGCAAGTATACCAAATACCTGCTTCCTTACCCTGTCTACCTGTGACCTCACTTGCAAGGAACTATGTACCTGTACCGCTTGGTCTCTCTGATGAGGGCCCTCAGGGTCCTATCATTAACTGTGTAAGTCCTACCCTGGTTTGTCTTACCAAAATGTACCTTGCATTTATGTGAATTAAACTCCATCTACCACTGCTTGGCCCACCAGCCCAGTCGATCAAGATCCTGCTGTAAACTTGAATAAAGTTCTTCGCTGTCCAACATACCACCAATTTTGGTGTCACCTGCAAACTTACTAACTATACCTCTTATATCCTTTATATAAATGATGAACAACAGTGGATCCAGCACCAATCCTTGTGGCACCATGCTGGTCATGAACAACATGAACAACAACCTTCTACCACCACCTTGTGTCTCCGACCATCAAACCAATTTTGTATCCAATTGACTAGTTCTCCTTGGATCCCATGTGATCTAACCTTACTAACCTGAGGCACTTGGGGCTGTTTTCATTGGAGAAAAGAAGGTTTAGGGGTGACTTGATAGAGGTGTACAAGATGATTAGGGGTTTAGCTAGGGTTGACCATGAGAACCTTTTTCCACGTATGGAGTCAGCTATTACGAGGGGGCATAGCTTTAAATTAAGGGGTGGTAGGTATAGGACAGATGTTAGGGGTAGATTCTTTATACAGCGAGTCGTGAGTTCATGGAATACCCTGCCAGTAGCAGTGGTGGACTCTCCCTCTTTATGGGCATTTAAACGGGCATTGGATAGGCATATGGAGGATAGTGGGCTAGTGTAGGTTAGGTGGGCTTGGATCGGCGCAACATCGAGGGCCAAAGGGCCTGTATTTTCTATGTTCTATGTTCTATGTAACCATGTAGAACATTGTCGTATACCTTGCTAAAGTCCATGTGGACAAAGTCTACTGCTCTGTCTTCATCTATCTTCATGGTTACATCTTCAAAAAGCTCAATTAAGTTTATGAGATACAATTTCCTGCTCACAAAGCCATGTTGACTATCCCTAATCAGTTCTTGCCTTTCCAAATGTATATAGATCCTGTTTCTCAGAATGACCTCCAACAAGTTACCCACCACTAACATCAGGCTCATTGGTCTGTTGTTGCATGGCTTTTTCTTACAACTTTTCTTAAATAATAGTCATGATTTGGAGATGCCGGTGTTGGACTGGGGTGTACAAAGTTAAAAATCACACAACACCAGGTTATAGTCCAAAAGGTTTAATTGGAAGCACTAGTTTTCGGAACGCTGCTCCTTCACAACCACCTGATGAAGGAGCAGTGCTCCGAAAGCTAGTGCTTCCAATTAAACCTGTTGGACTATAACCTGGTGTTGTGTGATTTGTAACTTTCTTAAATAATGGCCATGAACTCTACAATTTCTTCCCTTGCTTCCCACAATGCTCTGTGTTCTAGTTCCTGTGTCCTATGTTCTATGTCCTACGTCCTATGTTCCATTCTCCAAGTTCTATGTCCTGTGTTCTATGTCATACATTCAATGTCCTATGTCCTATATTCTATTTTCTATGTTCTATGTTTGAGCTTGAGTTTTATGTATCATTGTCACATTGACTGACTCTCACATGTACCGAAGTACAGTGAAAAGCTTTGTTTGCAAGCAGTGCAGGGATTAATAGATCAAAGAGACTTAGACAGAGGCATACAGGTAACATTGCCTATTGAGGCTAAAACCTCCCCATTCATCAGTCTAATACCGGGCGGGAAGAAGCTGTTCCTGAACCTGCTGGTGCGTGTGTTCAGGTTTCTGTACCTCCTGCCTGATGGAAGATGTTGTAGGAGAACATGTACTGAGATACAGTGAAAAGTGTTGTTTTGCATGCTCGACAAGCAGATCATACTATGCAAAGTGCATCAGGGTAGCAGAACAGAGGGCAGAATACAGTGGTACTGCTGCAGAGAAGGTGCAGAGACAGAGAGATCAGCGTCCACATTTGAGTCTTTACAGAGCACTGCTCTTGGGGCAGCAGCAGCATGGAGATGGGGAGGGATACAGTAAATGATAGGCCCCAGGAATACACCCTGAGAATCTTCAGCGGCAACTCCTGTTGATATCATGACTTCAGAACGGTTTCGGATTGGTGAGTGCTGCGTATCTGACAATTACTGGTTAACACCAGAAAGAAGGAAAATGTTCTAAGGATAGGTCAAACGACATGAAACATTGACTGATTTCTCTCCACAGATGCTGCCAGACCTGCTGAGCATTTCCAGAAACTTCTGTTTTGGTTTCTGATTTACAGCATCCACAGTTCTTTCAGTTTTAATGACTGGTTAACCCTTTCCTATCCGACAGATTTGGTGCAGCAGAAACTGGGTTCCAGTTAACCTTTTTCATAACCATAGTGGTAGAGCAGGAAGTTAAAACGAAAACCAGATAATACGAGTCTCAGGCATTAATTGTAAACTTAACAGATGTTAGGAGAGTTGAGCTGAGCAGAAGGTGGAGCTTGTCACGTGTGGGAGGGTCCTGGGTGCTGCCAGTATCATTCAACTGTACATTCAACTGGTGACGGCAACTGTACCATTCAAGGTCAGAGACGGTTACAGAGAGGGGTGAACTCGGCCCGGACAAGCACAAAGGCCAACCTCCCATCTATAGAACCCATCTACCAGGCCCACTGTCAAGGAAAGGCCCCCAGCATTCTTAAAGATCCATCCCACCCTGGCAATGTTTTTCTACAACCTCTACCATCAGGGAGAAGGTACAGAAACGTGAACACACACCAGCCGGTTTCGAAACAGTTTCTACCCTACTGTTGTCAGACTACTGAATGGACTCACAAACTCTTAACATTGGCCTGTACCTGTGTTTTTGTTTTTGCCGCTGTTTACCTATTATTTACTTAACTCTGTGATCTGCCTGTATTGCTCGCAAGACAAAGCTTTTCACTGTGTCTCGGTACACGTGACAATAAATTCAATTCAATTCAATTCAATTCAATTCTGAAGTGACCATGTGTGCAGGAGGTGCTCCCAGCTACAGAAGCTGGAGCTCTGGGTCTCGGAGCTTGAGCTTGAGACTCGATGGTACATCCATGAGGCTGGGAAGTGACATGGATAACATGTTCGGAGAGGTGGTCACACCGCAGCTCAAGGGGGCTAGAGGAAAGTTCAGAATGGGTGTCCATCAGACAGACCAGAAAGAAGAGGCAGGTAGTGCCGGAGTCCCCTGGGGTCCTCCCGCGAATGGATATTCCATTTTGGAAGCCGACGTGGGTGCTGGAGGAGTGCAGTCAGAGCCATGTTTTTGTCTCCATAAGTGTGGTGGGGGTGGGGCCGGGGGCAATGGTGACGGAGAAGGAGGAGGAGCAATAGTGATATGGGGAGTCTTCAATCGGGAAGAAAACAGGTATTTCCATGGCGGAAGACGTGACTCCAGGGTGGTGCGTTGCCTCCCTGGTGCCAGGGTCACGAATGGCACTGAATGGCTGCTGGGCATCCTGGAAGGGGCTGGGGGATGCGTTAGAGGGCTTGGTACATGTTGGCAGTAATGATATGGGCAAAGTGAGGATTGAAGTCTTGCATCAAGAATTCAGGGAGCTGAGAGGTAGATTGAAAAGTGTGACCTCAATGCTCGTAATGTCTAGATTACTCCCAGTGCCATGTGCAAGCATGTTTATAAATGGGAAAATAGGACCAATTATTGCGTGGCTCAAGAGTTGGTGCAAGTGGGAGGGTTTTAGATTCCTGGATCACTGGCTTTATTTTCGGGGAAGGTGGGACATGTACAAACAGTATAATCTGCACCTGAACCACACAGGGACCAATATCCTTGCAGGTAGGTTTGCTAGAGCTTTTGGGAGGAGTTTAAACTCATCTCGCAGGGGTGGGGACCTCGAATATTAACAAAACAGACACACATCATGCTACAGCAAAAGGAAGCAAGTCCCAGTGAGTTCAGCTGTGTTGTGTCAAAAGAGTAAGGCAAGGCTGGATGGTCTTTAAGTTGAGAGGGTGTTGCTGGAAAAGCACAGCCAGTCAGGCAGCATCCAGGGAGCAGGAGAATGGACATTTCGGGCATTAGGAACGGCTGGCAAAGGATTTATGCCCGAAATATCAATTCTCCTGCTCCTCGAATGCTGCCTGACCTGCTGTGCTTTTCCAGCACCACACCCTCGACTCTGATTTCCAGCATCTGCAGTCCTCGCTTTCTCCTGGGTGGTCTTTCATGCTAGGAATGTAATAGGTAAGACTGATGAGTTAATGGCATGGATTGACCCAGGGAAGTGTGATATTGTTGCCATCACGGAATCGTGGCTGAAGGGAGGGATGGACTGGCAACACAATGCTTCAGAGTATCGGCAGTTCTTCCATAATGTGATGGGTGCATTCGTGTGCAACCCCACATTATAGCGAAGTCACGCTTTAGAAACAGCACTTAAAATGTTGGTGATACAATTGTGTTACAGCCAACACACGTTTTAAAAGTTTTAAAGTTTTAAACACACTGTTTAGTAACAGTGTCCCCAACTGGTCAATCACGTTACAGTGAATTCACATCAACAAAACATGCGTTATGGAAGAGCAAGCTGTATAGGATCTTTAGGCAAGACTGATATGGGTGTGAAAAGATTGGTACTGTAGCACTATTAATTAAGGAGTCAGTTACTGCAATAAGGAGAGATTATGCTTTTGGAGTACTGTGTACAGTGGTGGTCACCCTGCTACAGGAAGATATTATTAAATTGGAGAGGGTTCAGAACAAATTATCTCTCCACCCCCGAGGCTCCCAGCCTCATTCCTGATGAAGGGCTCTGGCCCGAAACGTCGATTCTCCTGCTCCTCAGATACTGCCTGACCTGCTGTGCTTTTCCAGCACCACATTCTCGATTCAGAACAGCTTTGCCAGGATGTTACCAAGTACGCAGGGTGCGAGTTATAACAAGCAGCTGGGTAGGCTGGGACCTTTTCCCCAAGGGCTGAGTTTTATAAGGTTGGGCTGGAATGTTTTTCATTGGAGTGTAGGAGGTTTATAAAATCATGAGGGGTATAGATAAGGTGAATAGCAGTCTTATTGTCAGAGTGGGGGTTCAAAACGAGGGGGTGTGTTTTTAAGGTGAGAGGAGAAAGATTTAATAGGGACCTGAAGGGCAGTCTTTTCAAACAGAGAGTGGTTTGGATGTGGAACAAGCTGCCAGAGGAAGTAGCAAATGCAGGTCCAGTTGTGACGTTTTAGATATTTGGGCAGGTACATGAATAGGAAAGGTTTGGAGGGATATGGAGAAAGTGAGGAATGCAGATGCTGGAGATCAGAGTCGAGAGTGTGGTGCTGGAATCCCTGATGAAGGGCTTATGCCCGAAACGTCTATTCTCCTGCTCCTCAGATGCTGCCTGACCTGCTGGACGTTTGGAAGGATATGGGCCAAACATTGGCAAAGGGGACTCGTTTCTTTTCGGAAACATGGTCAGCATCAATGTTTTGGACCAAAGGGTCTGTGTCCATGCTGACTTTATGTCTTGATAGGGTCCTCAAACGAGGCTTCGTGGATAGAACGTAGGAACATTGAGGGAGCGACTACTTTACTGGGACTGAATTATAGGACCCCAAAAGAGTCAGCAGAAATAGAGGAGCAAATATGTAGACAGTTCACAGAGGTGCGTTAGAGTAATACACAGGTAATTAACCTTGGGGTTTCAACTTTTCCAACATAAATTGGGATAGTCATAATGTTTCGAGGGAGCGGATTTCTTGAAATGTGTCCAGGGGAATTTGTTTTGTATCAATACGCAGCAGGCTCAACAAGGGTCAGCACAGTGCTGGATCTGGTTCTGGGGAAAGAGTGCTCAATAGCCAGGGGTTCAATAGCTACTACAACACAGTACAGTTCAAATTTGTTCTGGACAAGGATGACCTACAAAAGATGGCTTTGGACTGTAGGGAGGCAGATTTTATTAAAATCTGGTCACAGTAGAGTGCGAACAGCTCCTTGTGGGTAAATCTACATCAGAGCAACAGGAAGCATTCAAAATGGAGCTGGGGAGAGTCCAGCTCCAACATGTACCCTTTAGAGGGAAGTGCAGAAGCAATATGTTCAGAGAACCCTCGATGTCTGGGACAATTCAGGACTGGATAAGGAAGAAGAGTAGGGCCTTGAGCAAGTCCAAAGCAAGCAATTCAGCTGCAGCCCTAGAGGAATACAGGAAGTGCAGGAAGTAGTAAGGGTATGGAATGCTTTGCCTGCCACGGTAGTAAATTCGCCAACTTTAAGTGCATTTAAGTGCATTGGACAGGCATGTGGACGTACGTGGAATAGTATAGGTGGGATGGGCTTCAGATTGGTATGACAGGGCGGCGCAACATCAAGGGCCGAAGGGCCTGTACTGCGCTGTAATGTTCTATGTTCTATGTTCTATATAACTTAAGAAAGCAATTAGAGCAAAAAGGGTTGTAAAAAAGGTCTTGTGAACAGAATTAGGGTGAATCCTAGGATATTTTATAAAAACGTTAATAGGAAGAAGATAACCAGGGAAAGAGTAAGGCTGTTATGAAGATGTGGTTGTACTGTACCTTTAAGAGAGTTAAAAGCACTACCTGATAGCACAAAGTCTTCTGAAAGAGAACATAACGTAACATTTGGTTGAACAACTTGATTAGCTGGTTGCCTGGAAACGACAAAACAGATTTGAATTAGACCTATCCATTTAAATTATACCCCAAAAAATACCAAACTCCAATCCATTTTGAATTGAGTATATTGACAATCTTAAAAGCCAATGACACAATCCGATGATTTGGGGATATAACACCGGGGAAACTTGAACGGTTGAGAGGAGTACTGCCAAGCCACCAGCATGTAAAAAGACTGCCTGAAAAGTACCTTTATCAATCAGTAACCTCAGAAGCACAATCCACAAGAAGAACAAAAGGAGACAGGAATTCAGAGAAAACTGAAAGCTGCCTGGTTTTGCGATAAGAAGTTTTGTTTTGTAAATCTTATTTGGGGGTTTTATCAGATAAGTATTGTCAAGGGGAAAGTAAAAGATAAGTAAATAGTTATTAGTTAATTATTTTCTGTTATACATTAAGAAATAAAGTTGTTAAGCTACACTTTAACTAGTTCTTGGACTATCGAATTCTCACAGATTACTGCACGGGATAAATATTTTCTGTGTTGCTGGTTTTAAATTAATAGAGGAGTTTACCCCACATCGTAACAGTTTTGGGCTTGGGTCCATGATTTGAGCTGGTTTCGGCAGACTTGAATAGATTTGGATGTACGAAACTTCCCAGTTGATATAAACACTTGCAGGTTAGTGTCCGAGATCTTTAAACAAAACGTAGGTGAGACAGTTTGTTTCATTTCACTGACTTGAGGTTGATTAAATTCAAAGTGAGAGAAATGACTCTTAAAATTGCTGAAGAGGCTCTGGGAGTTGAAGATGTTTCTCAAATTTGCCAAGAAAGTTTAGAAGGAAAGAAACAGGCCATACGTTTAGAGTAAGCAAAGAGGTTAGATTTGGGTTTAACCAAGGACAAAAGTAAAGCTGAAATTGTAAGGAAATTAGTCAAATACTTAGTGAGTGTCCTTGATAAGTATGTGCCCGTCAGGCAGGGAGGAAAGGGTCGTGTGAGGGAGCCGTGGTTTAATAAAGAATTGGAATCCCTTGTTAAATGGAAGAGGGCGGCCTATGTAAAGATGAGGCGTGAAGGTTCAATTGGGGCGATTGAGAGTTATAAGGTAACCAGGAAGGACCTGAAGAGAGAGCTAAGAGCAGCAAGGAGGGGACATGAAAGGTCCTTAGTTGGTAGGATTAGGGAAAACCCTAAGGCTTTCAATAGGTATGTCAGGAATAAAAGAATGACTAGGGTAGGAATAGGTCCAGTCAAGGATAGTAGTGGGAAGTTGCGTGTGGAGGCTGAAGAGATTGGGGAGACACTGAATGAATACTTTTCGTCAGTATTCAATCAGGAACAGGACATTGTTGTCAATGTGAGTACTGAGTCACAATTAAGTAGAATGGATGGCTTTGAGGTATGTAGAGAAGAGGTGTTAGAAATTCTAGAAAGGGTGAAAATAGATAAGTCCCCTGGGCCTGATGGCATTTATCCTAGGATTCTCTGGGAAGCAAGGGAAGAGATTGCAGAGCCATTGGCCTTGATGTTTATGTCCTCGTTATCTACAGGAGTAGTGCCAGAAGATTGGAGGCTAGCAAATGTAGTTCCCTTGTTCAAGAAGGGGAGTAGGGATAACCCTAGTAACTATAGGCCGGTGAGTCTCACTTCTATTGTGGGCAAAATCTTAGAGAGAATTGTAAGGGATAGGATTTATGAACATCTGGATAGGAATAATGTGATCAAGGATAGTCAGCATGGTTTTGTGAAGGGCAGGTCGTGCCTCACAAACCTTATTGAATTCTTTGAAAAGGTGACTAAGGAGGTGGACGAGGGGAAAGCAGTAGATGTGGTGTATATGGATTTTAGTAAGGCGTTTGATAAGCTTCCCCATGGTAGACTGCTGCAAAAAATATGGAGGTATGGCATTGAGGGTGAGTTGGAGGTTTGGATTAGGAGTTGGCTGGCTGGAAGAAGACAGAGGGTAGTAGTTGATGGCAAAGGTTCATCTTGGAGTGCCGTCACTAGCGGTGTTCCGCAAGGATCTGTTTTGGGACCATTGCTGTTTGTCATTTTTATAAATGACCTGGAGGAGGGGTTAGAAGGTTGGGTGAGTAAGTTTGCGGATGATACGAAAGTCGGAGGAGTTGTAGACAGTGAGGAAGGATGTGGCAGGTTACAGCGGGATATAGATAAGCTGCAGAACTGGGCAGAAAGGTGGCAAATGGAGTTCAATGTAGCTAAGTGTGAGGTGATTCACTTTGGTAAGAGTAATAAAAAGATGGGGTACTGGGCTAACGGTCGGATACTTGGTAGTGTGGATGAGCAGAGGGATCTTGGTGTCCATGTACACAGATCTTTGAAAGTTGCCACCCAGGTAAATAGTGCGGTGAAGAAGGCATATGGCGTACTGGCTTTTATTGGTAGAGGAATTGAGTTCCGGAGTCCTGAGGTCATGTTGCAGTTGTATAAGACTCTGGTGCGGCCACATCTGGAGTATTGTGTGCAGTTTTGGTCGCCATACTATAGGAAGGATGTGGAGGCACTGGAACGGGTGCAGAGGAGGTTTACCAGGATGTTGCCTGGTATGGTAGAAAGATCGTATGAGGAAAGGCTGAGGCACTTGGGGTTGTTTTCATTGGAGAAAAGAAGGTTTAGGGGTGACTTGATATAGGTGTATAAGATGATTAGGGGTTTAGATAGGGTCGACAGTGAGAATCTTTTTCCACGTATGGAGTCAGCTATTACAAGGGGGCATAGCTTTAAATTAAGGGGGGGTAGGTATAGGACAGATATTAGGGGTAGGTTCTTTACTCAGCGAGTCGTGAGTTCATGGAATGCCCTGCCAGTAGCAGTGGTGGACTCTCCCTCATTATGGGCATTTAAGCTGGCATTGGATAGGCATGTGGAGGATAGTGGGCTAGTGTAGGTTAGGTGGGCTTGGATCGGCGCAACATCGAGGGCTGAAGGGCCTGTACTGCGCTGTATTCTTCTATGTTCTATGTGTCAGAGATACAGACAAGTACAGAAGAGGGAGAAAACCTTAAATTACAATTGACGAAAATGGAGTTAGAAGATAAACAAAGGGTGAGAGAAAGGGAAATAGAGAGAGAAGAAAGGGAGAGAGAAAGGTGGCTCACTGCTGCCTCACAGCGCCAGGGACCCGGGTTCAATTCCCGCCTCGGGCAACTGTCTGTGTGGAGTTTGCACATTCTCCCTGTGTCTGCGTGGGTTTCTTCCGGGTGCTCCGGTTTCCTCCCACAATCCAAAGATGTGCAGGTCAGGGTGAATTGGCCATGCTAAACTGCCCGTAGCGTTAGGTGCATTAGTCAGAGGGAATGGGTCTGAGTGGGTTGCTGTTCGGAGGGTCGGTGTGGACTGGTTGGGCTGAAGGGCCTGTTTTGACACTGTAGGGAATCTAAAAAAAAGGGAAAGAGGGAGAGAGAAAGATAAAAAGAGGCAGAGAGAGGAAAGAGAGAGAATTGATTCTTAGCTGAGCAACAAGGGAGAAAGAAAAAGAGAGAGGAAAAAGAAAGAGAGAGAAAGTCCTTAGCTAAGCAAAAGGAGAGAGAATTTGAACTTGAGAAGTTGCGACTTAGTCAACAAAGTCACGTTAACAGGATGGAGATGAAAACAGAAGTTAGTGATATATATAAATATGTCAAAACTCTGCCATATTTTGATGAGAAAGATGTTGAAGCCTTCTTTATTTCATTTGAAAAATTGGCTCGGCAGATGGAGTGGTCTGAGGATTTATGGGTAATGCTAGTTCAGACTAAACTGGTAGGCGGAGCTAAGTGAGGTATTTGCCGCACTGTCAGGTGAGGGGTCAAGAGATTATGAAGAGGTTAAACAGGCTATTTTGAGTGCTTATGAATTGGTACCAGAAGCATATAGACTGCAGTTCAGAAACACAAAGAAGGAACCAGGTTAGACTTATGTTGAGTTCAAAAGAATTAAACATAGTCAATTTGATTGATGGTTGCGTGCTTTAAAAGTAAATAGGATCTTTGGGGCTCTAAGAGAGGTGGGCGGCACGGTGGCACAGTGGTTAGCACTGCTGCCTCACAGCGCCAGAGACCCGGGTTCAATTCCCGCCTCAGGCGACTGACTGCGTGGAGTTTGCACGTTCTCCCCGTGTCTGCATGGGTTTCCTCCGGGTGCTCCGGTTTCCTCCCACAGTCCAAAGATGTGCAGGTCAGGTGAATTGGCCATGCTAAATTGCCCGTAGTGTTAGGTAAGGGGTAAATGTAGGGATATGGGTGGGTTGCGCTTCGGCGGGTCGGTGTGGACTTGTTGGGCCGAAGGGCCTGTTTCCACACTGTAAGTAATCTAATCTAATCTAATTATTCTGCTGGAGGAGGAACAGAAAGTTCAGGAAATGAGAAAGGCAGCAGAATTAGCTGATGAGTACATGTTGGTGCATAAGACAAGCTTCTGGCCAGAATTTCGTCCTGTGTGAGATAGACGATGGCAGAAGGGGAGATCCTACACTACGAAACCAAGAGTCGAGAGCACTGGTAAGAATTTACCACAGGATAAAAAAGAAGCCCAAGAGGGTGGAAAGGAAGTGAAAGGCCTCAGGTATTTCCACTGTGGTAAAGTGGGACACGTAAAGACACAGTGCTGGTTATTAAAGAAAGGCACTGTGGGAAATGATGTGGTAAAAGAAGCTAAGCCAGTGACATTAGTGAAGGTAGTAAAGGAGACCCCAAGAAGAGCCAAGGAGCTGCAGGAGAGTGCACAGCCCAGACAGGGGCTGGGTATGGAGTTAGTATCTGATCTCTACAAAACATTCACTTCTGTGGGTAAAGTTTACTCAGAAAGACAAGGAGAGAAGGACACAAAGTTATAATTTTGAGACAGACAGGATCTAACCAGTTGCTGATAGTAAGGGATATGCAAATATGCACTTTTTTCTGACCTGTTACCCGAGAGTGTGATAATTTGTGGGATAGATGGACAGAAATTTAGCATTCCCCTGTGTAAGGTCAGTTTGGAGTGCCAACTCAAGACTGGGGAAGTAACAGCGGAAGTGATTGACAGACTGTCAGTTCCAGGAATTCAGTCTGTTCTTGGGAATGATTTGGCAGGATCCAAGGTGGGAGTGACACTCCTTGTTGTGGAGAAGCCCAAGGAAGACCAAGAAACTGAGGACTTAAAATAGAAATATCCTGGTATTTTCCCAGACTGTGTGGTACCCGGGCCCCACCATCATAAGTGACAGCACGAAGTAAAAACTAAAGAGAAAGATGAAGGAGTTGAGGTTCAGTTTGTGGACACCCTGTTTAGATTACATTACTTTACAGTGTGGAAATAGGCCCTTCGACCCAACAAGTCCACACCAGCCCGCCGAAGCACAACCCACCCATACCCCTACATTTACCCCTTACCTAACACTATGGACAATTTAGCATGGCCAATTCACCTGACCTGCACATCTTTGGACTGTGGGAGGAAACCGGAGCACCCGGAGGAAACCCACGCAGACACGGGGAGAATGTGCAAACTCCACACAGACAGTCACCTGAGGCGGGAATTGAACCCGGGTCTCTGGCACTGTGAGGCAACAGTGCTAACCACTGTGCCACCGTGCTGCCCACCGTGCCGCCCACTGTTTGATGCGGTGCAGGAAAAACCTGAACAGGCAGAGGGTCAGACAGAAGTGTTTAATCCTGAAAGGCTAAGGGACTTGCAACAGCAAGACAAGACAATAGAAGATACAGATGTGGATGTACACTCCAAAAGGAGGCAGAGAATATTCCGAAGGGTTATTATCTCAAAGAGAGAATCTTAAGATGGAAATGGAGACCACAGCAGGTTAGTGCAGAAGAGAAATGGGCCAAAGTGCACCAGATTGTGTTGTCAGTAGCATACAGACAGGAGGTGTTACAGGTAGCCCATGACCTGTAGGAGGTCACCCAGGGGTATGAAAGACTCAGACTAAGGTACAAAAACATTTTTATCGGCCTGGAATGCACAAAGATGCGGTTAATTTTTGCGGTACGTGTCATACATGCCAAATGGTAGGTGAATCACAGGCGGTAATAAAACCAACATCTTTGTTACCAATTTCCGCACTTGAAGAACCTTTCACCTGGGTTATAATTGATTGTGTAGGTCGCCTCCCAAGAACTAAAAGTGGGAACCAGCACTTATTAATCATAATGGATGTGTCTCCCAGATTTCCAGAGGCCATTCCATTACAGAGTAACAAGGCGAGAAAGGTGGGAGAGGAATTAGTAGCTTTCTTCACACGGTATGGGCTACCCAGAGAGATTCATTCGGACCAAGGGTCAGATTTTACAGCTAGGTTGCTTCAGGAGGTTATGGATAAATTAGGTTTACAGCACTTTAAATCCAGTGCACATCATTCTGAATCCCAGGGAGCTTTGGAAAGGTGACAGACCATGTTGAGAGCACACTGTCAGGACTTACCCTAGCAACTGGAATAAATGTATCCCATTCATGTTGCTTGCCATTAGACATGTCGTAAACGAATTTACTCAGTTCACTCCCTTTGAGTTAATATTCAGTCATGAAGTGAGAGGCCCTTTGAAATTAATTAAAGAAAAATTGATTATGTATCGGAGGTGAGGGAGGGACTAAATCAAGTAGGTGAGTTAACTAAACAGCACCTAAAGAGGGCACAGTGTAGAATGAAGCAGGTGGCAGATAAAAGCTCTGAGACTAGGACTTTTTCCCGAGGAGTTGACGCGTTAGTCCTGTCACCAGTGATAGGAGGTTCCTTCAAAGCCAGGGTTAGCGATCCCTATCAAATTGAGAAAAAGTTGAGTCAGGTGAACTATCCAGTAAAGTTACCAGATAGAAAAAAAAGCTACCGGGTATGTCATGTAAACATGTTGAAATCATATTACACTGGAGAGAAAGAACTGGAGAAACAGGTGTTAGGTACTGTCCCGCAGAGTGAGAAATCAAACCCAGATGATGTGGATTTTGATGTGCCTCAAAATAGATTTTAAAATGAAGAAGTCCTTGAGGAGTGGGATAGATTAGCGAGCTATCTGTCTCAGGAGCAGAGAACGCAGTTGAAAGATTTTTTACTGCAGTATAAAGACATATGTAAGAATCAGATGGAGAAGACTAATGCTATTGTTCATGAAGTAGACGTAGGGAATACTGCTCCAATAAAACAACACCCCTATTGGCTTAATCCTCTCAAAGCCAGACAGGTCCACAAGGAGGTGGAGGCCATGCTCGATGAAGACATCATCGAACCGAGCCAGAGCGAGTGAAGTTTGCCAATCATCTTAGTTCCCAAACCAGACAGGACTCAACGATTCTGTGTGGATTATAAGAAGGTCAACGCTGTTACAAAATCGGACCCATATCCAATTCCTAGATTGGAGGACTGTATCGAGAAGTTACATCACCAAGTTGGAATTAAGGTGTGGTTACTGGCAAGTAGCTTTATCAGAGTTGTTTTAGATTAGATTAGATTACTTACAATGTGGAAATAGGCCCTTCGGCCCAACAAGTCCACACCGACCCGCCGAAGCGCAACCCACCCATACCCCTACATTTACCCCTTTAACCTAACACTACGGGCAATTTAGCATGGCCAATTCACCTGACCTGCCCATCTTTGGACTGTGGGAGGAAACCGGAGCACCCGGAGGAAACCCACGCAGACACGGGGAGAATGTGCAAACTCCACACAGTCAGTCGCCTGAGTCGGGATTTGAACCCGGGTCTCTGGTGCTGTGAGGCAGCAGTGCTAACCACTGTGCCACCGTGCCGCCCGTTCCCCAGTTGGTGAAAGAAGTTTCTGTGTTTGTGTTTGTAACCCAGATGGGCTATATCAGGTTAAAGTGATGCCCTTTGGAATGAAGAACGCACCCACCACATTCCAAAGACTCATGAACAGAGTTGTGGCTGGATTAACAAACTGTGCAGTCTGTTTGGATGATGCAGTGATCTTTAGTAATGTCCTGGAAAGATCACATGATAAAGTTGGCAGAGCTCTTTGAACAATTACAGGAAACAAAAGTGGTGATAAACTTAAATAAAACCGAATTCACGAAAGCAGAGGTGACGTTCTTGGGACATAGCATCGGTCATGGAAGTTTGACCCCATGAGATGAAAAGGCGAAGGTCATCGAGGAATTTCCATGACCAACCTCGAAGAAAGAGGTGCTTCAATTCCTAGGACTCAGCAGATTGTATTGGATGTTTGTTCCAAGCCTTCAGCAGTGGAGGGGCACCATTAACTGATTTGCTGAAGAAGAACACGACGTTTCGGTGGACAGAACAATACCAGGAGGCATTTGACCATTTGAAATCAATATTAACCACCAAACCAGTTTTAGCTACACCCAAACTTTTTAAAACTTTTTAAAGTCACCATCAATACTAGTGACATAGGTATTAGAGCTGTACTCCTACAGGACGATGAGGATGAGATTGAACTGCCAGTTGGTTACATTTTGAAGAAGATCAACATTCCCCAGAGGAAAACCACCACAATTGAAAAAGAACTATTGAGTTTGGTACTGGCCTTACAACATTTTTAGGTGTATGTCACAGTGAGCAGGAGGGGGCATAGCTTTAAATTGAGGGGTGATAGATATAGGACAGATGTCAGAGGTAGTTTCTTTACTCAGAGAGTAGTAAAGGTATGGAATGCTTCACCTGCAATGGTAGTAGATTCACCAACTTTAAGTACATTTAAGTCGTCATTGGACAAGCATATGGATGAACATGGAACAGTATAGGTTAGATGGGCTTCAGATTGGGGCTAAAGGGCCTGTACTGAGCTGTAATGTTCTATGTTCTATGTATGTCACTAACAATGTGTCTGAGCCAGTTGTGTACATACTCTTACTTTCTTAGAATGCTTTAAAGTCAAGAATATGAGACCATTTTGTTGGAAACTTACATTACAGACTTTTAATTTTAAAATCATACATGCTGCGGGTCGGAAGAATGTAAATACAGATGCATTATTGTGGATTTAACGATACAGTTTAGATGAGATTTTTCTTTATTTCATGTTTTTATATATAGGTATATGAGAAGAAGTTAAGGTGAACCTCTATTAAAGTTATCTGTATGTTAGGGTAGTGTGTTTAAAAAGTAGAGAAAAAAAATCTTTTCATTATGAAGATTAATTTTTTTCTTAAAGGGGAGGTGTTATGAAGATGTGGGTGTACTGTACCTTTATGTGAGTTAAAAACAAGAGAACTATCTGACAGCACCAAGTGTTCTGAAAAAAAAACACTTAGTCAAACAACTTGATTAGCAGGTTGCTTGGAAATGACAAAACAGATTTGAATTAGGCCAATCAGTTTAAATTATACCCCCAAAAATTTCAAACTCCAATCCATTTTGAATTGAGTATATTGACAATCTTAAAAGCCAATGACACAATCCAATGGGGGTATAAGACCAGATTGAATAGTTGAGAGGAGAACTACCAAGCTACCAGCATGTAAAAAGACTGCCCAAAAAATATCAGTAACCCGTGAAGCAGAAGACAGGAATTCAGAGAAAGCTGAAAGCTGCCTGGATTTGCGATGAGAAGTTTTGTTTTGTAAATCTTAATTGGGGGTTTTATTTGACTAGTATTGTAGAGGTGGAAATGTGTTGCTGGAAAAGCGCAGCAGGTCAGGCAGCATCCAGGGAACAGGAGAATCGACGTTTCGGGCATAAGCCCTTCTTCCTGTATTGTAGAGGGGAAAGTAAAAGAAAAATTAGAGGAAGGAATTGTGAAAAGTTGTTAGTTAATTATTCTCTGTTATACTTTAAGAAATAAAATTGTTAATTTAGTTCTTAGCCTATCAAATTTTCACAGATGACTGTATCGGATAAATCTTTTCTGTGTTGCTGGTTTTAAATTAACAGAGGAGTTTACCCCGCGCCGTAACATGGGCCCATTAGGAAGCAAGCGGGTATCCTGTCTGTGATACTGCAGGATTTTGGAAGGATATTCAACAAATATTTCTCTTTGGTGGCCACTCTTGAAAAGGAGAATATAAGTATGAAATTCAGGAAAAGGGACTGGGAGGAACTTGCACCAATTGACATAGGAAAGGGGAGTTATTGGAGCCTTTTGTATTTCGGAAAGTCAAGTCAACAGGAGTTTCATGGTGAATGGTAGGGCGTTAAGGAGTGTAGGGGAACAGAGGGATCTTGGAGTTCAGGTACACGGTTCTTTGAAAGTAGAGTCACAGTTGACTGGGCAGTGAAGAAGGCTTTTAGCACACTGACCTTCATCAGTCAGGGCATTGAGTATAGAGACTGGGAAGTTATATTGCAGTTGTACAGGATGTTGGTGAGGCTGCACTTGGAGTATTGTGTTCAGTTTTGGTCACCTTGCTATAGGAAGGATGTTATTAAACTGGAAAGTGCAGGAGAAATTTACAAGGATGTTGCCTGGACTCAATGGTCTGAGTTATAGGGAGAGTTTGGGCAAGCTAGGACTTTTTTCTTTCGAACGTAAGAAACTGAGGGGGGACGTTATAGATGTGTATAAGATCATGGATAGAGTGAATGCACTGAGTCTTTTTCCCAGGGTTGGTAAATCAAAGACTAGAGGGCATCAATTTAAGGTTAGAGGGGAAAGAATAAAAGGGAATCTGAGAGATAACATTTTTACACAGTGGTACGCAAATGGAATGAGCTGCCAGTGGAAGTGGTAGAGACGGGTACATTAACAACATTTAAAAGGCATTTGGACAAATACTTGGATAGGAAAGGATTAGAAGGATATGGGCCAAGTGCAGGGAAATGGGGTTAGTGTGGACGGCCATTTTGGTCGGTATGGACCAGATTGGGCCGAAGGGCCTGTCTCCGAGCTGTAGGACTCTATGATTCTATTGGTTCTGGCCTGGATGAATTGCATCCCAGGCTGCTGTGGGAGGTGAGGCAGGGTCTCTGGCTATTGGGAATGTGTCAAAGGACTGGAGGACAGAAAATATGGCTGCTAATGGAGATTATTAGTGGTTAACAATGTGTAATAGCAGACCATGTGATAACAAAGCCTGGTGTGTTGGGGTTGGGGTGAGGACATGGGAGAAGGTGCCTCTAACCCTAAAATCGTTGAACACGGTATTGAGTCCAGAAGGCTGCAGCTTCCAAGCGGAAAACGAGGTGCTGTTCTTCCGACTTGCACTGAGTTTCACTGGAGCACTGCGCCAAGTCTGAGGCTGAGATGTTGGCTGGGAAACTTGGTGATGTGTTGAAGTGGCAGGCAACTGGAAGCTCAGGGTCTTTATGGCAGGCAGAATGTAACTGTTCTGCAAAGCAGTCACAGTCTACACTTCATTTCCCCAGTGTAAATGTGCAGCTTCACCTGGAAGGTGTGTCTGGAGCCCTTGGATACTGAGGAGGGAAGCTCCTCTGTTCGATTTTACTTTGTAGTCCTTTGTGTTGTGTCAGCCTTGTCAGAAACGATGGGGGGATCCATGTGGTTATTCTGAGTCTCAAACTTAGTTTGGTGTCTTTGATACCTTATGAAGGTCGTACCTGGATTTTCTGGATAGATTAGGTTTGTCTGACTTGAATGTCTCAGACCTGGACTTCAGCGGGGAGTGGATCTTCCAGTTAGAACATAGAATGTAGAAAAGTACAGCACAGAACAGGTCCTTCGGCATTTGCCGAGGATTAATCCTAATGTAAAAATAAAATAACCTAACCAACACACCCCTCAATTCACTGCTGTCCATGTACATGTCCAGCAGTCGCTTAAATGTCCCTAATGACTCTGCTTCCACCACCACTGCTGGCAACGCATTCCATGCATTCACAACTCTCTGCGTAAAGAACCTACCTCTGACGTCTCCTCTATACCTTCCTCTTATCCATGGTTTCCAGTTGGGGAACATTCAGATTAATTTCTTTGGCACGCAGTCTTCTACACACTTATTATGTTTAAGTTCTGTGTTCTATGTTCTAAATCCTTACTTAGGACCACCAAGCATTCAGTATTATATTATTACGGGAAAAAATACATCCACAATCGGCTAAAAGGTCTTATGAGGAAAGGTTGGACAAAGTGGGTCATACCGTCTGGATGTTAAAAGACGATTTAATTGAAACATACAAGTTTCTGAGGTGACACGACTGGGTGGATGTTTCCTCTTGTGGGAGAAGCTGGGACTAAGGGTCATAGTTTAAAAATAAGGGATCGCCGATTTAAAAGAGATGAGGCAATGTTTTTACTCTCAGAGAGTTGTGGGCTTTTGGCAATCCATTTGCAAAAGGCAGTAGATGCAGAAATATTGTTAAGGCAGAGGCAGATAGATTCTGGATTCTCAAGGGGGAATAAAAGATTATCAGGGAACATGCAGGAACGGAGAGTTGAGGTTTAAAACAAGATCAGCCATGAGCTTATTGAATGGTAAACTGAGTGGTCTGTTCATGATTGTGTCGTGTTACCACTGTGATGGAAACTGTTAGCTGTTGCTATAGTGCATCCAGTCACCTGATGATAGCTGTTCCAGAGTTGGGGGTGGGAAGGAAGGACCTTTTCTTTTCTTGACTTGAATCAAGCTATTTTCAGGAGTTTCTCATGTTAGTCAACCTTTTGCAAAAAGGAAGTATGATTCATTTCTACAGATGCAAGCAACATGGTTTCAAACAGGAAAAAAAACACAAAGATGGATGTCCTGTAATGGGTCCGAATCTCCCCGGCGCATTGGGGGAAAAAAAACCCAACATTTCTTTCAGGGGAAATCAGATTGTTCACTTAATAGAAAGCTGATGTGCAGAAGAACAAATAATCATTCATATTCAGGCTGTAATCTGTCATTCAGAATACATTGGAATGACCCCAAGAATATAAAAATTGTCATACGCTTTTCACCTGTGTTTTTTCATCCAGGATCAGTTCAGCTTTATTAACCCCTGAACATTCCCTGGGTATCTGGATTAATCACTTCCCTGTAATTGTGTGTAGTTAGAGCAAGTGAGGAGTATTCTAACACACTCCTGACTTGTGCCTTGTAGATGGTGGACAGGCTTTGGGGTGTCAGGAGGGGCATTACTCGTTGCAGGATTCCTAGCCTCTGACCTGCTCTTGTAGCCACTGTGTTTATGTGGCAAGTCCAGTTCAGTTTCTGGTCAATAGTAACCCTATGAATATTGATGGTTGGGGATTTGGTGATAAAAGTGAAGGATCAGAAGTTAGATTGTTTCTTGTTGGAGATGGCCATTGCCTGGCTCGGCCAGTATTTATTGCCTATCCCTAATTACCCAGAGGGCAGCTAAGAGTCAACCACATTGGCTGTGGGTCTGGAGTCACATGTAGGCCAGACCAGGTAAGGATGGCAGCTTCCTTCCCCAAAGGGCATCAGTGAACCAGATGGGTTTTTCTGACAATAACTTTATTTTCATCATAAGTCTCAATTCTTCATTGAAAGTCCACCATCTGTCACAGCTGCATTTGAACATCTGGCCCCCAGATCCTTACCTGGGTCTCTGAGTTAAAAGTGGAGTGTTAATACCACTGGGCCATCACCCCCCTGAACAATAACACCCTTGTTAACCATAGTGTGGAGGTGCTGGTGTTGGACTGGGGTGGGCACAGTTCAAAATCACACAATACCAGGTATAGTCCAACAGGAGGCACTAGCTTTCGGAGCACAACTCCTTAGTCATTTTTAACTTTAACCTTGTTAATGTACTCCTTTTATTGATCTCATGTGTATTTTTAACAACCTTATGAACGTGGGTTGACACCGTCAGGGTTTTGAGTGCACCCCATCCTCGTCTTCCTGCACCCCCTTCAAACAGAGCTGTTTAATTTATATTACATTCCTTCCAATACTATTGAGCACTTTTATTTGGATTTTTGCTGTTTGAAGATCAGCTGCCACACCAGCGTGCTGCTTTCCCACATGACTCAAGGTTGCAGGCTGTGTCACTAGTGAGACTAACTTCCTCTTTTTATAAGGATGATTAAGCTGCACTTGTTTGTACTTTACCAGCCCAGGCTATCTGGTCATTAGTGAAGCCAAGGTCATTGACCTTCTCTGCATGAGTAAGTGAGCTATTTGTGCATGAATGCATCGGAACTCTCTCTCTCGTTACTCCTGGTCACTGTCATGTGACTCATCAGAGGCCACGCAGTGCAACAGAGGTGATGAAAAAGCCTTGTTGAATTGCAACTCTGCATCTTATAGATAGTACACACTACTGCTACTGAGCATTGGTGGTGGAGGGAGGGGATGCTTGTAGATGTGGTACCAGATGTGGGCAGCACGGTGGCACAGTGGTTAGCACTGCTGCCTCACAGCGCCAGAGACCCGGGTTCAATTCCCGACTCAAGCGACTGACTGTGTGGAGTTTGCACATTCTCCCCGTGTCTGCGTGGGTTTCCTCCGGGTGCTCTGGTTTCCTCCCACAGTCCAAAGATGTGCGGGTCAGGTGAATTGGCCATGCTAAATTGCCCGTAGTGTTAGGTTAAAGGGGTAAATGTAGGGGTATGGGTAGGGTTGCGCTTTGGCGGGTCGGTGTGGACTTGTTGGGCCGAAGGGCCTGTTTCCACACTGTAAGTAATCTAATCTAATCAGTCAAGTGGGCTGCTTTGTCCTGGATGGTGTCAAGCTTCTTCAGTGTTGTTGGAGCTCCCCCATCCAGGCAAGTGGGGAGTACTCCATCACACTCCTGACTTGTGCCTTGTAATCAGGCTTTGACTGTATAGGATAGCATGTGAGGCTCAATGGACTGAATGGCCTATTCCTATCTTGCTGTATCTTGGGAAAATGCTGGAGTCCATTATTAAGGAAGAAATTGCAGGACGTTAAGAAAAGCTTAATGCAAACATACAGAATTTGATATGGTTTTAAGGGTTTTTTTCGCATGGTCTTACGAAAGGGAAATCATGTTTGACAAGTTTACTGGAGTGTTTAGGATTATTACAGAATAAGAAGATAAATGGGAACCGGTAAATGGGGTGTATTTGGAATTTCAGAAGACATTTGATAACGTGCCACATGAAAGGTTAATGGGTAACCAAAAGAGAAAATGCTGGAAAATCTCAGCAGGTCTGGCAGCATCTGTAAGGAGAGAAAAGAGCTGACATTTCGAGTCTAACTGACCCTTTGTCAAAGTTAATGGGGAAGACAGGAGCTCACATGTTGGGGTAGAGTGAGGATTGGTTAGCACGTAGAAAACAGAGGCAAAACCAATGAGCCTTTTCAGGGTGGTAAGACATAACTAATAAGAGAGCCCAAAGAGTAGTCATAGGACCTCAATTATTTAATAACATGGAGGAGGGGCCAGAGGGTCATGAACCCAAAGTTGCTGACAATACAAAAATTGGTGGGAGGGCATAATGTAATCAGGACATAAAGAGTCCATAATGGAATATAAGACCATAAGACCATAGGGACAGAAATTAGGCCATTCAGCCCATTGAGTCTGCTCCACCATTCAATCATGGCTGATAGGTTTCTCAACCCCATTCTCCCACTTTCTCCCTGTAACCCTTGATACTCACGAACCTATCTATCTCAGTCTCAAATATACTCAATGACCTGGCCTCCACAGCCTTCTGTGGCAGTGTATTACAAACCCCAATAATATTACCGGGGCGCCACTTGCTGCCCGATTGTGTGATGGAAAGAGTGCAATACGGAGGTGAACTCCAGGAACACCTCCCACCTACACAGCCTCAAGAGGCAGATTGACAATCACCCATTAGGATAGCTTAGAAACATAGAAGATAGGAACAGGAGTAGGCCATTCAGCCCTTCAAGCATGCTCCACCATTCAATATGATCATGTTGATCATCCAGCCCAATACTCTAATCCCCTCTTTCCCCCCAGCCCCATATCCCTTGATCCCTTAATCACAAGAGTTACATCTACCACCTTCTTGAAAACAAAATATTTCCTGTCGTCAATCACATACGGATCCTAATATATTAAACATGAATGCTGACAATGTTGACTTTGGAAATATTTGCTCCCTTAATCACTGACACAAGATGGATTGCAGAAACTAACAAACAACCCTTAGGTAGCATATTCCAAACTGAATACCACTTCTATCTGGGAGGACAAGGGCAGCAGATACATGGGACACACACACATATCAGACACATATACCTCACACACACTATACACACACACACATATACCCATACACATCACATCACATCATACACGCACATCACAGACACACTATTACTCATTCATATACACATATCTGACATACTCACTCACATACACACATATCATACATATTGCACTTACACTACAGTATAACATATCACATACCATAGTTCCTTCAGGGTCACTGGGTCAAAATCCTGGAACTTCATGTTACTACAGTGACACCCCCCCCCCCCAAAACCCTGACTAATCCCCACTCCACCTTCTCCCCCATCCCCTATTAACCCCAAAATCCATAGAGTGCAGCAGTTCAACAGGCAACTCAAGGCTAACTCAGGAGTAGCCCGAACATCGAGGATAGGAGCAGGAGCTGGCTATTCACCACCCTGAGCATGCTCTGTCATGACCAGCCAGCATCCTGGAAAGGAAATTGTAACAATGTGCAATATAAGGGCTAGATACTCATTTGCGTTGCTGAAAGGGTTAAGGGAATAAAGTGTGGGTGAGATTCATAAACGCTTTAAGTGGATGGCAACCCTGGTGCAGAGAATGAGCTGGGGACGTAAGCAGGGCTCTGACCAGCAGCACTGGGATTATTTTTCATGTAACGGTGTAGCTCGGAGATCTTTACCAGTAAAGTGCAGGAAGGAGGTGGCCAATTCTGCTGAGGTACCTGGAGCAGTTCCATGACTGAATCACTACAGAGGCCTATGTGCAGGAACCATATGGAGAACAGATGTCCTGTGAGTCATACATTGGTAAGGCTGCGTTGAGAAGGGTTTCTAGTGTGAGCTTTTATTTTCCTCACATACGACTGGAATAAGATCATCTTGAGGGAGACCGACAAGAAGCAACAGCAGTCGGATCACCATGACAACCCTCTCCGATCCCCGGAGGAATCGCGTTTGTTCACAGGTAGGGGTTTGGAACCCCACCCCCACCCCCCACCCACCACCTCCTCCCCAGGTGTAACCTTCTTTTCCAGCACTTCATTCACCCTGATGCCTAAAAATAGCTGACCTCCAGCCTGCCTTGGCAGCCTCAGCCCTGCACAGTGAGTGAGTGAGCCTTTATCAACCCAGCCCACACAGGCAAACACATCACGTGTTTCTCCCAGAGCAAGGTTCTCCAGTATCCGGGGTACAGGGAAAGGGCACTTCCACGTAGAGAGAGAGAGAGAGAGGGGAGTTCTCAGCTTGTGAGGTAAGCACTCACAGTGACCGTCTGGACTGGGCCCCAAGTCAACACGTCTTTCTCGTGCATTGACTGTTCCTCCACAGCTACTGAATCCGAATCGTGGAATTCCCTCCCTCCCACAGCCCCTCGCAGGGCCTACATATATCTGCAGCTGTACAAGAAGGCCAGCTCCTGAAAATTCACAAATATTAATGTGGAGGGGGAGAGACAGACGGAGAAAGAATCTGGAGAAAAAAAATCAAGTGAATAAAGTGATTCTCTTTGCAATCTGTTTACATTCTCCTCATTGTACACCCTTACTAATGTTTCACGGTTGGAGACAAGGTCAAGATCTCTGCTGTGGAGTGGCTGTTCCAACAGCTGTCTCGCACTGCGTGAGAGATTTCCCAATCAAACCAACCACAGTTTCCCAATGAGTCACACAGTCGTACTGCACAGGGGAGGCCCTGCAGCCCATCGAGTCTGCACCAACCTATCCATCCTAGCCCCATGTTCCAGCAATCGGTGCATAACATTGAATGTTGACGGGTTTCAAGTTCTTATCCATTCCCATTTTCAATGTTGTGAGGTTTCCTGCCTCACAGTCCCCCACCACCCTCCAGGGGGAAACCTTTTCCTCCAATCCCCTCCTGCCTTCACCTTAATGTTTTGCCCCCTGATTTATTACCCCTCAACTAAGGGGAACAGGTGCTTCCTATCCACCCTGTGCTTGCCCTCGTAACCTGAAACATTTCCGACAGGTCCCCCTCGGCTCTCCCTGCTCCCTAGAAAACGATCCGAGCTTACCTAGCCTCTTTTCATTGCTAAAATGTTCCATCCCAGGGGACATCCTGGTGAATCTCCTCTGCACCCTCTCCTGAACAGAATCCAGCCCCGCTGTTTCCTTGTCCAATCCTTAGCCTTCACTCTGAGCATGGGTTGGGTGGTGTTGATTGGCCAGCCGAGCTGGTCTTGGGGATGGACTGCCAATCGCAAATGGGCAGATTGTCACGACGTTACCCTTGGTGCGGCTGGAGTGGGGGGAATCATTCCACAGGGAGCAGGGTGGGGAAATCACATGAAATCCTCCCAACCCCATCCCAACTGAGCCCAAGGCAGAATAGCCGCCAATGACCATCCTGCTCCTGTGCCTCCAATGGGCACTGCGTGCTCATGTAAAGACCTCACCCTGGGAGAGGGTCATCTCCAGACTGGGATAGTGAAAGGGCTAGTGAACACTGGAACATTGCTTTAAAAGATATCCCAGGTTAGGATAGAGTGACTCTCACTCAAAGACACACCCAGCACCAGTACCAGGAGCCTGGCACCAGGAAGTACCTGCGGCTGACACAGTCTTCGTGGTGGTGCCACTGAGCATACAAGAGACACTGGCCTCAGCCACCAAACAGAACAATATATCACACACAACAATATATCATACATGATATATCATGGTATATATCACACACTGCAATACTTCACACACACAGCGATATATTCACATGCAACAACAGCTCACACGCAGCAACATATCACACACAACAATATATCACACACTGCAACAATTGTGGACGGCACGGTGGCTCAGTGATTAGCCCTGCTGCCCCACATCACCAGGGTCCCAGGTTCGATTCCAGCCTTGGGCAACTGTCTGTGTGGAATTTGCACATTCTCCCCGTGTCTGTGTGGGTTTCCTCCGGGTGCTCCGGTTTCCTCCCACATTCCGAAGATGTGCAGGTGAGGGTGAATTGGCTATGCTAAATTGCCTGTAGTGTTCAATGCGTTAGTCAGAGGGAAATGGGTCTGGGTGGGTTACTCTTCGGAGGGTTGGTGTGGGGTTGTTGGGCCAAAGGGCCTGTTTCCCCACTGTAAGGAATCTAATCTAATCAATATCACACACAATATATCGGACACGACAATATTTCACACACACCAACATACCCACACAAAACAATGTATCACAAAACCTATATATCAATATATCATACAACAGAAAAAGATGATCACACAAACCACACAATATACCACAACACCGTATATCACACATACCACAAATCCATATATCACACATGCCATAAAAAAATCACACACATCAGACAACAATACACAGCTAACACACACACGCGCATGCACACGCACAATCCTCAGAAAAAGACACCACAAAATAATATGACAAAAAGAAACACACAACAGAATACCACAGACATCACAAAACAATTATACTAGACACACACCATGAAACAATAAGCACACATTACAGTACTATACATATCTCACACAGATCACAGAAAAAAGTACCAGAGTTACCTCTGGTGAATGTATCACACACATCCAGAAAAGAATTTCATAAAGAACTTTTGATCATACATCAGAGAACTTGCGGGGGGTGGTACCCCCAGGTATCTGCTGCCCTGGTCCTTCCAGATGGAAGTGGATTGGTGTTTGAAGGGTGCTGTATGAGGATCTTTGGTGAATTTCCCCAGTGCCTTTGTCTGATAACACGACTGTGGAATGCTGTGTAATAGTTGAGATGTTATGACAGTATGGTGGTCATGTTACTAAAGTCAGAAACATAGCTCTGGGTTCAAATCTCACCAAGGCAGCTGGTGGGCTATAATCTTTAGGAAAAAATCTGAAATTGGAAGCTAGGCTCAGCGATTGTGTTTGTGAAATTATCACCAATTACTGTAATATCCCAGCTCATTCATTCAGGGATGAAAATCTGCTGTACTTACCCTGTCTGGCCTACAGGTGACTCCTGACCCGTCTTTAATGTAGTTGACTCTTTGCTGATTTGGGACGGGCAACAAATATTCCCATATTCCATGAAAGGGTGAAGAGAAAATGGAGGTTCTTTTAGAATGCAAGCTGTTGTTGTAGAGCTTCATCATGCAACAAAAAGTCAGAGGATTTGTGGTTTCAAAAGAACATTTCTGTTAGTCTAACCTCGAAAATAATTGATTGAGAATAAAGAGTCCCATAAAAAGCTAACAGTCAGAATGGAAATAAGGAGCTGGGGGAGACGGTTAACTATGCAATTACAAAGTACTGGGATTGATTTTGAAAGGGAGAGAATGTGAAAGTAATGAACCCTGGCACATTACTTTAAAAGAGACTCCAGGCTAGGATAGAGTGACTCTCACTCAAAGACACACACAGCACCAGTACCAGGAGCCTGGCATCAGGAAGTACCAGTGACAGGCACAGTCTTCGTGGTGGCGCCACTGAGCATACAAGAGACACTGGCCTCAGCCACAAAACAGAAGAATGTATCATACACAACAATATATCGTACATGATCTATCATGGTATATATCACACACTGCAATATATCACACACAGTGATATACTCACACACAGCAATATATCACACGCACCAGGGTCCCAGGTTTAATTCCCGCGTTGGGCAACTGTCTGTGTGGAGTTTGCACATTCTCCTTGTGTCTGCCTGGGTTTCCTCCGGGTGCTTGGGTTTCCTCCCACAGTCACAAAGACGTGCAGATTAGGTGAATTGGCCACGCTAAATTTCCCGTAGTGTTAGGTGCATTAGTCAGAAGGCAATGGGTCTGGGTGGGTTACTCTTTGGGGGGGTCGGTGTGGACTGGTTGGGCCGAAGGGCCTGTTTCCACACTGTAGGGAATCTAATCTTATAGAAATTTATAAAATCATAAGGAGCATGGATAGGTTAAAAGACAAAGTTTAGGGTCAGAGGCAAAAGATATAAAAGAGACCTAAGGGGCAGCTTTTTCACACAGAGGGTGGTACGTGTATGGAATGAGCTGCCAGAGGAAGTGGTGGAGTTTTGGACAATGACAACATTTAAAAGGCATTTGGATGGGTATATGAATAGGAAGGGTTTGGAGGGATGTGGGCCGGGTGCTGGCAGGTGGGACTCGATTGGGTTGGGATATCTGGTCGGCATGGACGGGTTGGACCAAAGGGTCTGTTTCCATGCTGTACATCTCTATGACTCTAAGAAGCCAAATGGAATATTGTCCTTCATTGCTAAAGTACTGGAGTTTAAAAGCAAGCAGGTTATGCTGCAACAAAACAGAAATTGCAGGAAAAGCTCAGCAGGTCTGGCAGCATCTGTGACCCTTCCTCAGAACAGTTCACCGGACCCGAAACGTTAACTTTGATTTCTCTTCACAGATGCTGCCAGACCTGCTGAGCTTTTCCTGCAACTTCTGTATTTGTTTCTGATTTACAGCATCCGCAATTCTTTTGGTTATTATTTAGGTTATGCTGCAGCTGTACAGGGTGCTGGTGAGGCCACACCTGGAATACTGTGTGCAGTATTCTTGCAGTGTGCAGGAATAGAAACGTACAAAATTATGAAGAGAATAGATAAGATAGAAGCAGGGAGGTTGTTTCTAACCGGGGGAGGGGGCGGGGGGCAAGGTGAGGTAGGGGGTGGTGAGGGTGAAACTAGAACTAGGAGCATCGCCTCAAAATAAGGGGGAGCAGATTTGGGATGAAGCTGAGAAGGAACTTCTTCACCCAATGGGTTGTGAACCTGTGGGATTCCCTGCCCAGTGAAGGAGTTGGGGCTACCTCAAGACAAGGATGGATAGAGTTTTGAACAGTAAAGGAATTACGAGCTATGGTGAGCGGGTGGGGTAAGTGGAGCTGAGACCATGGTAAAGATCAGCCATGACTGTATTGAATGCTAGAACAGGCTCAAGGGGCCAGATGGCCTACTCCTGCTCCTTGTCCTTATGTTCTTATGTGGATCCACTTGGGAGGGCGCAAGAAAAAAGTGATTTCCAAAGGATTATATCAGAATGAGGAGATTATAGAAATAAGCAGAATAGATTGGGACTTTTAAGTTTAGAAAAGGTCAAGAGGTGACTGGGCTGAGGTTTCGAAAGTTATGAATGGGTTAGACAGAGGAGAATTGGAAAGTGTTTTCACTTGCAAAACCCATTGGAACTAAGGAGAATGAGAGACAACACGATTGAAACGTACAAGCTCCTCAGGGGACTGATGGGATAGATGCTGAAAGGTTGTTTCCTTTTCTGGCAGAGTCGAGGACCAGAGGGCATCAACTCAGAGTAAGGAGTCACGTATATCAGACAGAGATTGGGATTAATTTCTTTCTTGGAGGGTCAAGAAGCTGTGGTATTTCCTTAGCACAGAGTGCTGTCAAGATTAGGTCATTAAACATAGTCACGTTTGAGAGAGGTGGATTTTTAATCAGTAAGGAAATCAAGAGTTATGGGGATAAGGCAGGAAAGTGGAGTTGAGGATTATCAGATCAGCCCATGGTCTTATTGAATCATGGAGCAGACTCAATGGGCTGAATGGCCAACTTCTCCTCCTTTCTCTTCTGGTCTTATTGTAGGAAGAGGGCTCACAGCTCAGGGCAATAATCACAAATCAATGGCAAAGGAATCCAATACAGTCCTAAGGAGAACTGTGCTTCTAATGTGTAAGTGACTATTACTGGAAGGGAAAGAGCTCAGGAAGCACATACAGGCTCTGTAGCGCGTCCAGTGGAGATTCACACGGATGATGCCTGGAATGGTAGGTCTAACATACGATGAATGACTGGGGATCCTGGGGTTGCATTCATTAGAGTTTAGAAGGTTGAGAGGAGATCTAATCGAAACTTACAAAATAATGCATGGCTTAGAAAGGGTGGACGCTGGGAATTTGTTTCCGTCAGGCAGGGAGACTAGGACCTGTGGGTACATACTTAGAATTAGAAGGGGTTCAATTTAGAACAGAAATGAGGAGACATTTCTTCAGCCAGAGAGTGGTGGGCCTGTGCATAGAGTGCAGTGGAGGCCGGGACGTTAAATGTCTTCAAGGCAGAGACCGATAAATTCTTAATCTTGCAAAGAATTCAGGGATATGGGGAGAATGCGGGTAAGTGGCATTGAAATGCCCATCAGCCATGATTAAATAGCGGAGTGGACTCGATGGGCCGAATGGCCTTATTTCCACTCCTATGGTTTCATAGGAGGTCTTCAGTTTAATGTGTCAACGAGAGAAAGGTGTGTAGAATGAGTCAAAGGCAGAAATCACACAATACCAGGTTATAGTCCAACTGGTGAAGTGCTTCACCTGATGGAGGAACAGTGCTCTGAAAGCTTGTGATGTCAAAAATCTCCTGTTGGACTGTAACCTGGTGGTGTCTGCCTTCTGGCTTTTGTCCACCCCAGTCCAACACCAACAACTCCACATCAGCAAGAGTTAGATTAGGTAGATTGAATGAGAGGAGTTTCTTCTTGTAATACAGGATGAGGGTGTCACTGGTGAGGTCAGCATTTATTATCCATCCCTAATTGCCCAGAGTGAATGTAAGAGTCAGCCACATTGCTGTGGGTCTGGAGTCACAGGTAGACCAGACCAGGTAAGGACGGCAGTTTCCTTCCCTAAAGAACATTAGTGACCCAGATGGGTTTTTCCAACAATCAACAATGGATTCATGGTCATCATTAGACTCTTAATTCCAGTTTTTTTATTGAATTCAAATTCCACCTGGACGGGTTCCCATAATATTATCTGGCTCTCTGGATGAACGGTTCACTGATAATCCTACAAGGCCATGTGTATGGTATATAAACACCAACACAGACTGGGTTGGTCCATATGAGCTCATTCTGTTTAAGGTCTGAGGGGAAAGATTTAAGAAGGACCTAAGAGGCAACTTTTTCACACAGAGGGTGGTACGTGTATGGAATGAGCTGCCAGAGGATGTGGTGGAGGCTGGTACAATGACAACATTAAAAAAGGCATCTGGATGGATATGTGAATAGGAAGGGTTTAGTGGGATATGGGCCAAATGCTGGCAAATGAGACTAGATTAATTTCGGACATCTGGTCGGAATGAATGCGTTAGACCGAAGGGTCTGTTTCCGTGCTGCACACTCTATGTACGTTTGCTCTACTCCTGTGTAACTGCATGACCAATGCTTTGGCGCTTGCGGTGAAATGGTAGTGTCCCTATCTCTGATCCAGGAGACCTAGGTTCAAATTCATCTCAATAACACGCCGAAACAGCTTGCCTCGAAATGCCTGCAGCCCTCCATGACAACATATCTGTCTGGACGTTTCCTTGTTTGATTCGTGTGTCACTCAGGCAGATTCAATGTCAGGCAGACTTCAGTTGGGAATTACACAGCACTCACTCGCTGAAATACAGCAGGAACTCTCAAACAGGAAAAGGGCGGTGTTTTACTCTTTTGCTTTAAGGAAAAAAAAATGAAGTAGGTTGTTTTGGACAGTGCCTTTGTTGGTTTCTTTCCTAAATCAACAAGCAGTCGATTGGAGAGACTGCTTCCATCGCCTGAGGAAATAATCACAGTGTTTTATTTCGATAAAGGTCAGACTGAGCCTCCAGGCCCACACTGTGTAATACACCACCTTCAGCCAGAATGACTTATTCGACAGCAGACCACAAGAACTTCGTGCACAGGACAGGCAATTTTTAAACACAGGAAAGCTCTGTTTCATGCTGCTTGCTATGTAATATGTTATCATAGAATATTATAACGCGTGACCATTCAGCCCATTAAGCCTATGCTAGCTATTTCAAAAAGCTATCCTATGAACCCGATATCTCACTTACAAACTGAGGAAGGCAATGGTCGAGTAGGATTATCGCCACTCCGTTAATCTAGGAACCACAGCTAGTATTCTGAGGAGGTGAAAGTGAGGACTGCAGATGCTGGAGATTAGAGTCAAGTTAGAGTGGTGCTGGAAAAGCACAGCAGGTCAGGCAGCATCCGAGGAGCAGGAAAATCGATGTTTCAGGCAAAAGTACCTGATGAAGGGCTTTTTGCCCGAAACGTCGATTTTCCTGCTCCTCGGATGCTGCCTGACCTGCTGTGCTTTTCCAGCACCGTTGTAATCTTGACTATGATGTTCTGAGGATGTGGGTTCAAATCCTGCCATGGCAGATGGTGAAATTTGTATTCAATAATCATGTCAAATTAAGAATCTAATGACGACTGTCAGGAAAATCCCATCTGGTTCACTAATGCCCTTAGGGAAGGAAATCTGCCATCCTTACCTGGTCTGGCCTACATGTGACTCCAGACCCACATCAATGTGGTTGACTCTTCACTGCCCCCTTGGCATTTAGGGATGGGTAACAGATGCTGGTTCAGCCAATGATGTCCTCATTCTGAGTTGTTTTACAAACTGAGATACAGGAGACTCTCACTTGAGTCTGCCGGCGTACGTGCAGAGAGGAGACAGTTAATGTTTTGAGTCTGATGTGACTCCCCTTCATAGGGTCAGAGATCTACAACAGAAAAAAAAGGTCCTTCGGCCCTGCTAGTCAAAACCAACCAGCTATCCATCCTCATCCCATTTCCCAGTCCTTGGTCCACAGCGTTGGTGTCAAAAGTGCACATTTAAATCCTTCTTCAATGTGATCAGGGTTTCAGTCTCTCTCACCCTCACAGGCAGTGAGTTCCAAATTCTCACCACCCTCTGGGTGAAAATATCCCCTCGAAACCTCCTGCCCCTCTCTTTCAATGTACACCCTCGGTCATTGACTCCCCCATCAAGGAGAAAAGTTTTTTCCTTTCTACCCTGTTTATGTCCCTCATAACCCTGTACATCTCAATCATGTCCCCTCGCAATCTCCTTCTGCCCAATCTCTCTTCATCACTGAAATTGTCCAGCCCAGGCAACATCCTGGGAAATCTCCTGTCTCCCCTCCTTATACAGCCTCCGCATTACATTCCTGCTCTTATATTCTAGCCCTTTTGAAATGAATGTTAACATTGCATTTGTCTTCCTCATTGCTGACACTGAACCAGCATGTTAACTTAAAGAGAATCCTGAAGCAGGATTCCCAAGTCCCTTTGTGCTTCAGATTTCCAAAACCTTTTCCTGTGCATAACCTCACACATTCCCACATTGTATTCCATCTGCCACTTCTTTGCCCACTCTCCAGGCCTGTCCAAATCCTTCTGTAGCCTCCCCGCTTCCTCAACATTACCTGTCCCTCCACCGATCTTAGTGTCATCTGCAATATTCGCAATAATGCCCTCAGTTCCTTCATCTAGATTGTGAATGTATAACATGAATAGCTGTGGTCCCAACACTGTCCCCTAGTCGCCCTCTTCCATTCTGAAAAATATTCCTTTGTCCCCACTCTCTGCCTTCTGCCAGTCAGCCAATCCTCTATCTATGCCAGTACCTTGTCCCCAACACCATGGGCTCTCATCCTATTTAGCAGATCCCTGTGTGCCACCTTATCAAATGCTTTCTGGAAATCAAAATAGGTCACATCCACTGGCTCTCCTTTGTCTAACTTGCTCATTACCTCCTCAGAGAATTCTAACAGGTTTGTCAGACATGACCTCCCCTTGGTGAAGCCGTGCTGACTCAGCCCTATTTTACCATGCACTTCCAAATACTCCATAATCATACCCTTAATAACGGACTCTAACATCTTACCAATGACTGAGGTCAGGCTAACCGGCCTTTAATGCCCTGTCTTCTGCCTCCCTCCCTTATTAAACAGGGATGGTCCATTTTCCAGTCCTCTGGGACCCTCCCTGATTCCAGTGAATCCTGAAATATCACCACCAATGCCTCTGCAATCTCCTCAGCTATCTCCATCAGAACTCTGGGGTGTAGTCCATCTGGGTGATCTATCCACCTTCAGACCTTTCAGCTTCCCCAGCACCTTCTCCTTAGCGATGGCCACTACACTCCCCTCTGCCCCCTGCCTCTCTTAAAGTTCTGGAATGCTGCTGGAGTCTTCTGCAGTGAAAACTCTTACAAAATACCTGTTTGGTTCCTCCATCATTTCTTTGGTCCCCATTACTAGTTCTCCAGCCTCATTTTCCAGTGGGTCCAATGGCCAGTCTTGCCTCTCTCTTACCTTTTAGATATCTCAAAATACTCTTGCAATCTTCTCTTGTATTACCAGCTCACTTGCCCTCATATTTCATTTCCTCCCCACTTATTGTTTTCATAGTTATCTTCTGCAGGTTTTTCCAAGGCTTCTCAATCCTCCGGTTTCCCAGTAATCTTCACCATATTGTATGCTTTTTCTTACATCCTTATGCCTTCCCTGACTTGCATTATCAGCCACGGTTGCCTCACCCTCTCCTTGATGTTTTGCTTTCTCTGCCCCAGAAACTCCCCTATTGCTGTTTCACCATCTTCCCTGCTGGTCTCTCCTTCCAATTAACTCTGACCAGCTTCTCCCTCGGATCTTTGCAGTTATCTTTACTCATTTGTAACACCGATTCCAGCTTCTCCTTCTCCAACTGCAGGGTGAATTCTGTCATATTATGGTCACTGTTTCCTCAGGGATTCCTTCACCTTACGCTCCCTAATCAACTCTGTCCCTCTTACACATCATCAAATCCAGAATGGCCTGTTCCCTAGTGGGTTCTACCACAAGCTACACCAAAACAAAACCATCCCATAGGCATTCCACAAATTCCTTTTCTTGGGATCCGCTCCCTACTGGATTTTCCCAGGAAGTCCCCCATGATCATGGTAACAGTGCCTTTCTTACCTGCCTGTTCTGCTCGATATCCTCTGGATTATGAAGTTAAAAATCACACAACACCAGGTTATAGTCCAACAGGTTTAATTGGAAGCACACTAGCTTTTGGAGCGACGCTCCTTCATCAGGTGATTGTGGAGGGCTCGATCGTAACACAGAATTTATAGCAAAGATTTACAGTGCGATGTAACTGAAATTATACATTGAAAAACTGATTGTCTGTTAAGCCTTTCATCTGTTAGAACACAGTGATAGTTTCACTTCTTTCATGTGTAAATCACAAAACCCTTTTTTTTAATTGCATTCTCGGGTTAGCTGTTAACAATGGTGATAGCTAGACAGTATGTTGAAGGTGTTGGCCCCCTGTGTTCTCTGTCTATGACCTGATGTTTAGATTGATTCCAATCTAAAAAGTGAGATAACAGAGTTTTACATAAATTCATGCAGTTTTTGAGCTCATAGTTCTACATGAATGTATGTGGTTTTTGAGCAAAGTGCAATGTAACTCTGAAAGTACCAAAAAAATTCACCACACAAAATATATGTGTGCATGTGGGTCTTTGTCTCTGTGTGTGTGTCTGTCTGGGGTGGGGGTTGTGAGTGTGAGAATGTGTGTGTGTGTGTGTAGTGAGTGCAGAGTGTCTTAAGTCTGTGAGGGGGTGCATGTGTGGGAGTCTGTGTGTCTATAAGAGTGTGTGTGGGTGTCTGTGTGCGTGTCTGTGTGTATCTGTGTCCGTGTGTATGTGAGAGTGTGTGTGTGTAGGAATATCTGTGTGTGTGTGTGTGTGTGTGTGTGTAGTGCAATGGTGATCACCTGTAATGTGACATGAACCCAAGGTCCCGGTTGAGGCCCTCCCTATGGGTACCAAACTTAGCTATCAGCCTCTGCTCGGCCACTTTCCTCTGCTGCCTGTCCCGAAGTCCACCTTGGAGGATGGTCACCCGAAGGTCCGAGGCTGAATGCCCTGGACCACTGAAGTGTTCCCCAACTGGAAGGGAACCCTCCTGTCTGTTGATTGTTGTGCGGTGCCCATTCATCCATTGTTGTAGCCTTTGCTCAGTTTCCCCAATGTACCATTTGAAAGTTGCCACCCAGGTAAATAGTGCGGTGAAGAAGGCATATGGCGTACTGGCTTTTATTGGTAGAGGAATTGAGTTCCGGAGCCCTGAGGTCATGTTGCAGTTGTATAAGACTCTGGTGCGGCCGCATCTGGTGTATTGTGTGCAGTTTTGGTCGCCATATTATAGGAAGGATGTGGAGGCACTGGAATGGGTGCAGAGGAGGTTTACCAGGATGTTGCCTGGTATGGTAGGAAGATCGTATGAGGAAAGGCTGAGGCACTTGGGGTTGTTTTCATTGGAGAAAAGAAGGTTTAGGGGTGACTTGATAGAGGTGTACAAGATGATTAGGGGTTTAGCTAGGGTTGACCATGAGAACCTTTTTCCACGTATGGAGTCAGCTATTACGAGGGGGCATAGCTTTAAATTAAGGGGTGGTAGGTATAGGACAGATGTTAGGGGTAGGCTCTTTACTCAGCAAGTCGTGAGTTCATGGAATGCCCTGCCAGTAGCAGTGGTGGACTCTCCCTCATTATGGGCATTTAAGCGGGCATTTAAGCATGCATTGGATAGGCATATGGAGGATAGTGGGCTAGTGTAGGTTAGGTGGGCTTGGATCGGCGCAACATCGAGGGCCGAAGGGCCTGTACTGCGCTGTATTTTTCTATGTTCTATGTTCTATGTACCATGCCTCTGGGCATCCCTGCCTGCAACGTATAAGATAGACAATGTTGGCTGAGTCACATGAGTACCTGCCATGTACACGGTGGGAGGTGTTCCCACGCATAATAGTGGTATCTATGTCCACAATCTGACACGTTTTGCAGCGTCCACTGTGACAGGGTTGTATGGAGTTGTCCTGAGAGCCGGGCAGTTTGCTATGAACAATGATCTGTTTGAGGTTTGGCGGTTGTTTAAACGCAAGTAGTGGAGGTGTGGGGAAGGTCTTGGTGAGGTGCTCATCCTCATTGATAATGTGTTGCAGGTCACGAAGAACATGGCGTAATGTTTCAGCCCATGGGCACCGCACAACAAACAACAGACAGGAGTGTTCCCTTCTAGTTGGGGAACACTTCAGTGGTCCAGGACATTCAGCCTCGGACCTTCGGGTGACCATTCTCCAAGGTGGACTTCGGGACAAGCAGCAGAGGAAAGTGGACGAGCAGAGGCTGATAGCTAAGTTCGGTACCCATAGGGAGGGCCTCAACCGGGACCTTGGGTTCATGTCACATTACAGGTGATCACCGTTGCACTACACACACACCCACACACACACAGATATTCCTACACACACACACGGACACAGGTACACACAGACGCGCGCACAGACACCCACACACACTCTTATAGACACACAGACTCCCACACATGCACCCCCTCACAGACTTAAGACACTCTGCACTCACTACACACACACACACACACTTTCTCACACTCACAACCCCCACCCCAGACAGACACACACACAGACAGACAAAGACCCACATGCACACACATATATTGTGTGTAGTGAATTTTTTTGGTACTTTCAGAGTTACATTGCACTTTGCTCAAAAACCACATACATTCATGTAGAACTCTGAGCTCAAAACTGCATGAATTTATGTAAAACTCTGTTATCTCACTTTTTAGATTGGAATCAATCTAAACATCAGGTCATAGACAGAGAACACAGGGGGCCAACACCTTCAACATATTGTCTAGCTATCACCATTGTTAATAGCTAACCTGAGAATGCAATTTAAAAAAAAAGTTTTGTGATTTACACATGAAAGAAGTGAAACTATCACTGTGTTCTAACAGATGAAAGGCTTAACAGACAATCAATTCTTCAATGTATAATTTCAGTTACATCACACTGCAAATTTTTGCTATAAATTCTGTGTTATGATCGAGCCCTCCACAATCACCTGATGAAGGAGCGTCGCTCCGAAAGCTAGTGTGCTTCCAATTAAACCTGTTGGACTATAACCTGGTGTTGTGTGATTTTTAACTCTGGATTAAAACACAGGGTTAGGAAGTGGCCATCATCCCATCAAGCCTGTTCCTCCATTTCATGAGGACACAGCTGATGACTTTGAACAACTCTATTAAATCACCTCTTAACTTTCCATTCTGTATGAAGAGCAATCTTAACTTCTGCGGGCTCCCTGTGGAGCTGAGGCTTCAAATCCCAGGAACTATTCTATGGAATCTCTCTCTCTCTCTCTCTCGCTCTCTCAGACTTTCTCATTGCTCCAAAAGCACAGTGCCCAAGGTAAGACACAAATCATATCTTACTGCCAATGATAGTTAAAGGAGGAGTTGGAGATGGCCTAGTGGCATTATCGCTGGACTGTTAATCCAGAGACCCATGTCAAGTTCTGGGGACCCGGCTTCAAATCCCACCCTGTGAGATGGTGGAATTTAATTTCAACAACAGTGTAGAATTAAAAGTCTAACAATAACCATGAAATCTTTGTCAATTGTTGGGAAAACCCCATCTGGGTCACTAATATCTTTCAGGGAAGGAAACTGCCATCCTTACCTGGTCTGGCCTACACGTGACTCCACACCCACAGCAAAGTGGTTGACTCTTAACTGACCTCTGGGGAATTAGGGATGGGTAATACATGCTGGCCTAGCCAGTGACACCTTCATCCCATGAATGAATAAAAAAACCCAGCAAATCTACCCCAACTTGGATGGCAGGAATAGCAAGAGTAATACTGTTACCCTGCCATGTACCCTGTCCCAATTCTCTCTTGCAGGTTTAATGCCAGTGGGACAATTTACTGGAAGACAGCAATTTGACAATAGTCAAATGGTCGGTTTTAGTCAAGGGGTTAATATTAGTCCAGTAATAATATTCGGAGCAAAGCACATCATGTCTCCACATCATGCTACAGGACCTTTAAACGTTGAGTCAGAGGATACATTTCAATATCGGACCCCAGTTCCAACAGTGCGGCACTCCCTCAACGCTGCACTGCACCACATTGGGAGCTCATACCACCGAAGTAAGATTTGAACACACGCCATTTTGACAGAACAGTCAAGTGTGCCAGCCACTGAACAACAGCTGAGGCCAAGCTATACAGAATGTCCACATTAAAGTGGACTTAATAAACACAGAAAAAACATTGTCTTCAGTCAGTAAGGTTTTAAGGCTCAGAAAAGTCAGGACAAAGTGGAGGCAGCTTTACTCTGTATCTAACCCCGTGCTGTCCCTGTCCTGGGAGTGTTTGATGGGGACAGTGTAGAGGGAGCTTTACTCTGTATCTAACCCCGTGCTGTCCCTGTCCTGGGAGTGTTTGATGGGGACAGCGCAGAGGGAGCTTTACTCTGTATCTAACCCCGTGCTGTCCCTGTCCTGGGAGTGTTTGATGGAGACAGTGCAGAGGGAGCTTTACTCTGTATCTAACCCCGTGCTGTCCCTGCCCTGGGAGTGTTTGATGGAGACAGTGCAGAGGGAGCTTTACTCTGTATCTAACCCCGTGCTGTCCCTGTCCTGGGAGTGTTTGATGGAGACAGTGCAGAGGGAGCTTTACTCTGTATCTAACCCCGTGCTGTCCCTGTCCTGGGAGTGTTTGATGGGGACAGCGCAGAGGGAGCTTTACTCTGTATCTAACCCCTGTGCTGTCCTTGTCCTGGGAGTGTTTGTTGGGGACAGTGTAGAGAGAGCTTTACTCAGTATCTAATCCCGTGCTATCACTGCCCTGGGAGTGTTTGATGGGGACAGTGTAGAGGGAGCTTTACTCTGTATCTAACCCCACACTGTCCCTGCCCTGGGAGTGTTTGATGGGGACAGTGCAGAGGGAGCTTTACTCTGTATCTAACCCCGCTCTGTCCCTGCCCTGGGCGAGTTTGATGGGGACAGTGTAGAGAGAGCTTTACTCTGTATCTAACCCCATGTTGTCCCTGGTGTCTGAGTATTTGATCCCTGCGTTTGAATTTGTGTCTAACCCAGTCAAGTATAAAGTGAGAAAAGACAATGGCAAGCCTCTGCCCAAACGATGTGGTTTAAGTTAACCCTGAGACCAGCCCTCAGCTTTTTCAGTGCAATACAAGCACTTCTGCCAAATTCTGGCCAATTAATGTTTCATTTTGGGGGCAGAGATGGTGCCCAAATGTGTCCCAAATGCATTGCAAATGAGACTTAAGCACTTTGACAGATGACACGCCCGCCTTAATAGCAGGGTTTAAGGTGTTTTGTAAGTGTTTGACAGCACCACCTCAGTCCTGTCCTGGCAGCTTCGATGGTACTGCTGAACGTGATTGCAACCAATCAGCCCAGAGGCTGGCTGGCGGTGAGGCTGTCCAGCCTTTACTTCTTTATTATGTCCCCTTTTGGTTCGGTTTTTCTGGCAACGGTGCCTGAGCATTTTTTTCTCTCTCTCTCTCTCTCAAAATGTTTCGCGTCTGACAGTGAACGCCAGACTGTGTTAACACTGCTACTGTTGCAAGGAAAAGTAACCGATATGGCATTAACACAGGGCTCTGGCCTCAGCTCTCTCTCGCCCTTGAAATCATTCACAGTTTGCCCTGTGGGATCCTCTGACCCCGATCGCTTCACAACAAATTCCATTCTGGAGGATTTTTCCCGAATTACGGACCCAGTTCACTGTTCCAGAAGGGTTTCTCTGTGGAAATTACACACTGCTATTTACCGTATTCCGTCCTTCGACTTGATCCATGGTATCCCAATGGCCTGTCCTCATTCTCCAGCTGACCTGGCCAAGTCGCAAATTATGCAAAAGTGAGGACTGCAGATGCTGGAGATCAGAGTCAAGATTAGAGTGTCGCTGGAAATGCACAGCAGGCCAGGCAGCATCCGAGGAGCAGGAGAATCGACATTTCGGGCAAAAGCCCTTCATCAGCAACCAACTGATCTCACATGGATTCCGGAACTACATTCAAACCAGCACAGTTTGGATCCGAACAGGTCAACCAGTACAGATTACAAATTCAAAAGTCACAAGTTATCCCTCTGGGTTTCATAACGGTCAACTTGTTTTCCAGCCGCAATCATCCATCAAACCTTCACTCCCTGTATTCCCACTCCCCAAAGTACAGTTTACTCGAAACAAAAAACCCAAAGAACTCAAATGGATGCTGGAAATCAGAACAACAATGGAAATTACTACAAAAACTCAGCAAGTCTGGCAGCATCAATGCAGAAGAAAGCAGAGTTAGTGTTTTGGCTCCAGTGACCCCTCTTCAGAACTCTGAAAAACTCCGAAGAAGAGTCAATGGACCCGAAACATTAACTCTAAATTCTCTCCACAGACGTTACCAGACATGCTGAGATTTTCCATCAATTTCTGCTTTTGTTTCACGTTCCACTCACTGGCGAAGCAACAATTCCATTAAATCACTGTTTAAATCTCTGTTTGGCTTCAATCTCATTGAAACGTATCAAATTCTTGAGGGGCTTGACAGGGTCAATACTGAGAGGATGGTTCCCCTCATGGGAGGAGTCTAGGACCAGAGGACACAGTCTCAGAATAAAGGGGCACCAATTCAAGACTGAGGTGAGGAGGAATTTCTTCTCTCTGAGGGTTGAGAGTCTTAAGAACTCCTTGCCACAGAGAGAGCTGTGGGGGCCTTGTGTATATTTAAGGCTGAGATCGATTTACAATCAGTCGGGGAACCAAGAGGAATGGGGAAAGGGTGTGAGAAACGTCAGATCAGCCATGGTCCTATTGAATGGAGGAGCAGGTTTGAGGGGGCTGAATGGCCTACTTCTGTCACTATTTCTTATGGTCTGGTAGTGAAGAGGCAGGAGGAGAAACCATTGCTGCTGATATCAGGGTGGAATCAGGAGAGAGCTGTCTCACCTACTTGAGTGGGGGAGGGAGGGGAACTTGAGTGTCAACCATGTCAACAGTGAATGTCAATGGACAATGATGAAGCTCATCAGTTTACCACAGTCTGACAGGATGTGATCAGTGGCTGAGGCAAGAGCTAGTTTGGGACCAAGGCAGAGTCAGGAAGTGGACTGGAGGGATTCCAACATGGAGCTCCAAGCAAAATGAAAATGGAGATGACAACACATTCAGGGAATGTGGCACGAAAAGGGATTTATTTGTCAGATTCATTAGGGATATTTAAGCGACTTTTGGATAGACACATGGAAGATAGTACAACACAGGTTATGTAGGTTCATCTGATCTTAGAGTAGGATAAAAGGTTGGCACAACATCGAGGGCTGAAGGGCCTGTACTGTGCTGAACTGTTCCATATTCTATGTTTGGAGCTGGAGCAGTACAGGGCATCCTCCATTTTGTCAGACCGGCGAGGAGAGAAGTTAGAGTGAAGGGAGGGCTGCTGGGAAGGTAAGGGCTTAACTTATATTTGGGCAGTGGTTAAACCCAAGATATTACATGTGTAGTATCTCCCTCCTCCCCCTCCCCCCCCCCCCCCCCCCCCCGACTCCTCTAATTGAAAGAAAAAGACTCTGTAAGGTAAGGCTTTTAATTTTTTCTTTATCTTTCTTTTTCATATATTTAAGTGCATTGTTTGGTTTTAGTTAGTCGATATAAAGCTAAGCTTACACTGGCAGGTGACCTCAGACCCGTGACGTGTGCCTCTTGCTTAATATGGGAGCTCAGGAACGTGTCTGACATTCCTGACTCTTACACTTGCAAGAAGTGAGTCCAGCTGCAGCTGTTGTTTGACCACATGACAGCTCTGGAGTGTGGGTGGACTCACTGTGGAGCAGCCGCGATGCTGAGGAGGTCGTGGATAGCACGTTTAGTGAACTGGTCACATCGCAGGTTAGAATTGTTGAGGGAGACAGTGAATGGGTGACCAAAAGACAGAAAAAGAGTAGGAAGGCAGTGCAGGTGTCCCCTGCGGTCATCTCCCTCCGAAACAGGTATACCGTTTTGGATACTGTTGGGGGAGATGGTTCACCAGGGGAGGGCAGCAGTTGCCAGGATCATGGCACCGTGGTGGGCACTGCTGTTCAGAAGGGTGGGAAAAACACTCGTAGGGCCATAGTCATAGGGGATTCTATTGTGAGGGGAGTAGATAGGCGGTTCTGTGGCTGAAAACAGGATTCCCAGATGGTATGGTGCCTCCCAGTTGCTCAGGTCAGGGATGTCACCGATCGGCTGCAGAGCTTTCATGAAAGGGGAGGGGGAACAGCCAGTTGTCATGGTGCATATAGACACCAATGATATAAGTAAAAAACGAGATGAGGTCCTGAAAGAATTCAGGGAGCTAGGGAAAAGTTAAAGAGAAGGACCTCAAAGGTAATGATCTCAGGATTACTACCAGTGCCACATGCTAGCCAGTGTAGAAATGAAAAAATAGGCAGGATGAACACGTGGCTTGAGAGATGGTGTAGGAGGGAGGGGTTCAGATTGGTTGGACATTGGGACCGGTTCTGGGGAAGGTGGGACTATTACAAAAGGGACGGTCTACATCTGAACCAGACCAGAACCAATGTCCTTGGGGGAGTTTTTGCTACTGCTATTGGGGAGGTTTTAAACTAATGTGGCAGGGGACTGGGAACCAGAAGAGAAAGCAAGTAGGCAGCGAGGTGGAGATTGTAAGAATTATGAAGGTAGTATTAATAAATGGAAGAATAGGCAGAGAGCAGGTGAGTGCAAAGAACTGGTGGCATGAAATGCATCTACTTTAATGCAAGGGGCACAGTGTGTAAGGCAGATGGACATAGGGCTTGGATTGGTGCCTGGAAGTATGATGTTATTGCAATCACAGAGACTTGGTTGAAGGAAGGGCATGATGATTGGCAACTAAATGTTCCAGGATATAGACGCTTCAGACAGGACAGGGAGAGAAGTAAAAGGGGGGGAGGGGTTGCATTGCTGGTCAAGGACGATAACACGGCTGTGCTAAAGGAGCACACTATGGAGGTCTTGGGTGTTGAGGCATTATGGGTGGAGCTGAGAAATAAGAAGGGTGCAGTTACATTGTTGGGGCTGTATTACAGGCCTCCCAACAGTGAGCGTGAGGTAGAAGAACAAATAGGTAAACAGATTATGAGTAGATGTAGAGGCAATAGGGTAGTGGTGATGGGAGATATTATTTTTCCCAACATTGACTGGGATACACTTAGCGTCAGAGGTCTTGGTGGGGTAGAATTTGTACGAAGCTTCCAGGAGAGTTTTCTAGAGCAGTATGTCAATAGTCCAACGAGGGAAGGGGCCACATTGGACCTGGTACTGGGGAATGAGCCAGGACTGGTGGTAGAAGTTGCGGTGGGGGATTTCTTTGGGAACAGTGACCACAATTCTGTAAGTTTTATAATACTCGTAGATAAAGAAGAGAGTGGTCCTAGGGGAAGAATATTAAACTGGGCCAAGGCCAATTATATCAAAATTAGGCAGGAGCTGGGAAATGTGGATTGGACACAGCTATTTGAAGGGAAGTCCACATTTGAGATGTGGGAGGCTTTCAAAGATAGATTAAAGATAGTGCAGGATAGGCATGTCCGTTGAAGGCAAAGGATAGGAAGGGCAAGATTCGTGAACCGTGGATGACAGGAGAAATTGTACAACTAGCCAAGAGGAAAAGTGAAGCATACATAAGGTCTAGGCAGCTAAGAACAGAACGGACCCTGGAGGAATATCGGAAGAGTAGGACAAGTCTTAAACAAGGAATCAAGTGGGCTAAAAGGGATCGTGAAATAACTTTAGTGAACAGAATTAAGGAGAATCCCAAAGCATTTTATTCTTATATAAGAAGCAAGCGGGTAACTCGAGAAAGGGTTGGCCCACTAAAGGATAATGAAGGAAGGCTGTGCGTCAAACCTGATAAAATGGGTGAGATTCTGAATGGTTACTTTGCATCAGTGTTCACTGAGGAGAGGAACATGATGAATGTTGAGATTAGAGATAGAAGGTTGATTAGTCTGGATCACGTTGGCATAAGTAGGAAAGATGTGTTGGGTAGGCTAGAGGTTATTAAGATGGACAAATCCCCAGGACTGGATGGGATGTATCCCAGGTTGCTGAGGGAAGCGAGAGAGGAAATAGCTGGGGCCCTGATAGATATCTTTGTGACATCCTTAAACACAGGTGAGGTGCCGGAGGACTGGAAGGTTACAAGAAGGGTAGTAGGGATACTCAGGGTAACTACAGACCAGTGAGCCTGACTTCAGTGGTGGGAAAGTTGCTGGAGAAGGTACTGAGGGATAGGATCTATTTATATTTAGAAAAAAATGGGCTTATCAGTGATAGGCAACATGGTTTTGTGCAGGGGAGATCGTGCCTTACCAACTTAATAGAGATCTTCGAGGAAGTTGCCAAGTTGAGAGATGAAGGAAGGGCTGTTGATGTTATATACATGGACTTTAGTAAGGTGTTTGATAAGATTCCCGATTGTAGACTAAAGGAGAAAGTGAAGTCACATGGTGTGCAGGGTGATCCAGCTAGGTGGATAAAGAACTGGTTGAGCAACAGGAGACAGAGAGTAGTAGTTGAAGGGAGTTTTTCGAAATGGAGGAAGGTGACCAGTGGTGTTCCACAGGGGTCAGTATTGGGGCCACTGTTATTTGTAATATGCATAAATGATCAGGAAGAGGGCACTGTTGGTATGATCAGCAAGTTTGCAGATGACACGAAGATTGGTGGAGTAGCAGAAAGCATAAGGGACTGTCAGAGAATACAGGAGGATATAGATAAACTTGAGAGTTGGACAGAAAAGTGGCAGATGGCTTTCAATCCAGACAAATGTGAGGTGATGCATTTAGGCAAGTCTAATTCTAGAGCGAATTATACAATGAACGGAAGAGCTTTGGGAAAGGTTGATGGGCAGAGAGATCTGGGACTGCAGGTCCATTGTACCCTGAAGGTTGCTGTACAGGTGGATAGAGTGGTCAAGAAGGCATATAGTATGGGGTACTAGACGGGGTATTGAGTATAAGAGCTGGCAAGTCATGTTAAAATTGTACAAGACATTGGTTCGGCCACATTTAGAATACTGTGTACAGTTCTGGTCACCACATTACCAAAAGGATGTGGACGCTTTGGAGAGGGTGCAGAGAAGGTTTACGAGGATGTTGCCTGGTATGGAAGGTGCTAGCTATGAAGAGAGGTTGAGTAGGTGAGGTTTATTTTCACTAGAAAAAAGCAGATTGAGGGGGGAGTTGAAACTTTATTGCTGGAACAGCACAGCAGGTCAGGCAGCATCCAGGGAACAGGAGATTCGACGTTTCGGGCACAGGCCCTTCTTCAGGAATGGAGATTGAGGGGGGACCTGATTGAGGTTTACAAAATCATGAAGGGTATAGACAGGGTGGATAGAGACAAGCTTTTTCCCAGGACGAATGATTCAATAACGAGAGGTCACGCTTTCAAGGTGAGAGGTGGAAAGTTTAAGGGGGTTACACACAGCAAGTACTTCACACACAGAGGGTGGTGGATGTTTGGAATGTGTTGCCAGCAGAGGTGGTAGAGGCAGGCACGGTAGATTCATTTAGGATGCGTCTGGACAGATGCATGAGTAGGTGGGGAGCAGAGGGATACAGATGCTTAGGAATTGGGCGACTGGTTTAGACAGTAGATTTGGATCAGCTCAGGCTTGGAGGGCCAAAGGGCCTGTTCCTGGGCTGTAAATTTTCTTGGTTCTTTGTCTTCTTTGTTCTTCAATTTCGGAATACCTGCCTTCCGAGCACACATACTTATAAACGGGATCCCCTTCAGGGGCGTATTAATGCTAATTTCAAAGATCTGTAGGGATTTAAGAAAACAGTGTGATTGAGCTGACGTCGTATAACAGTTTAAAAAGTAAGAAAACAGCTTATCTGATTGAGTTAAAATCATGTAACAGTTAAAAATGTAAGAAAATAGCTAGTCTGATTGAGTTAATATTATGTAACAGTTAAAGTTGTTTCTGCTGCTATAATGGGGTTACATGGCAAACAGAGTGTTGATCAGATTATGTAAACACATACACAAACTATCACCAACTGAACCTAATCAATGTCACAGGGGTTCAAGTCAAGTGACTTACTGATGGAATGTCATTTTGTAATTGACTTATTGTGTTGCTAAGGCTTGAAAATGATATATAATTAGATAAAGCTATCAGTGCCTTAATGTTTAAAAATATGAGCTGAACTTAGAATCGACACAACTACACCCTTATTTACAGCAACCAGGAAGTAACTGTCACTACTTCTCCATAAAAATTCTCAAATTTTTACTTATTGACAAAAGGTTAGAGGAAAAAGACAGTATCTAACAGACCTGACTTATGAATGCTTCCTTTACCAACAAAGGGTGACTTTGTGTTGTCCTGTGTTGCTTTCTGACTTGCATACAATTTGACTTGCGAATGGATTCCAGATTGGAACCCGTTCAGAACCCAGGCACGCTCTGTCATTGAAAAGGTTCAATGGAATCAGAGAGGAGCGATCTGGTGTTGTGGTTCTCGCTCTGAATTAATAAGCCATAAATCCCACAAGCTAATGTTCAATTCCTCCCAGGAAGTTTCAATTGATCGAAACTAGAATATGAACTTCTCTGTGATGGTGACCATGAAACCACGATAGATTGTCGTAACGACCCGTCTTGTTAATAACTATCTTTTCGGGAAGGAAATCTGCCATCCTGACTGGGTCTGGCCTACATTTGACTCCAGACCCACAGCAATGGGGTTGACTCCCTCTGAAATGGTTCTGCAAGCCATTCATTAGACATGGGTGCATAAATTAGGCCATTCAGCCCATGCTCCACCATTCAATCATTTATAAAGTCAGTTCAGGGGCAGTTAGGGATGGCAGACACACACTTGCTTTGCTAGCAACACCCACATCAGGAGAAACATGCATTGTTACTGATTGTCAATCTAGAAACCCAGGTAATGCTCTAGGAGACCTGAGTTTGAATCTAGCCATAGCAGGTGTTGGAATTAAAAGTCTAATATTGACCATGAACCATTGTCAGGAAAGACCCATCTGGTTCACTAATGCCCTGGTCTGCCCGATATGTGAGTCCAGACCTACGGCAATGTCATTGGCCCTCTTTTGCCTTTGTATAATTTGAGATGTTGGCCTAGCCAGTGACGCTCATGTCCCATGAAAGAATGGTCTTTAAAAAAACGACTGCCCAGCTAGAAGCGAACAGTCCACTTTTCTGCAATAGGCGGCTCAGGAATCACTAGCCAATCAGGCAACTGACTGGCCAGCACGGGGTCTTTCCAGGATATGTCGAGCGCGAATCGAAGTGAGAATCTACCATCCAGCAGGACCATGTAGGGGAGCCAGTGGTTCCCAGTTCCCAGTACCACAATCTTCCAAAGCTCAGGACTGTCACTGTGTCCTAGCCCAGAGGTGAGTGGCAATGCTTGGGTGAGTGTGTCCACAGGAAGGAGCTTGAACTGAGGAAGGAGGTGGACATCCAGCAGAGAGAAGGAATCCAGAGGGCCCTCAGCACCTTTGAAGCAGGACCATGTGAAATGGAGGAAGGAGGAGGTTGCGAAGACATAAGGAGCCACTCAGAGATTGTGCTTACATCTGCAGAGTGGGACTTGAACCCACAACCTTCCCAATGAGCCAAGGCTGTCAGTGAAACCGCATGGTGGTGCAGTGGTTAGCACTGCTGTTTCCCAGCACCAGGGACCTGGATTTGATCCCGCCCTTGTGGAGTTTACACATGGTCCTTGTGTCTGCGTGGGTTTCCTCCCACAGTCTAAAGATGTGCTGGATAGCCATGGGGTGGGGGGGGGGGCTGTTGGTTTTGGGTGGGAGGGTCAGTGCACACTTGATGGGCTGAAGGGCCTGTATCTGTACCAAAGGGATTCCATGCCATCCGTAGGCAGGGCTTGGAGTTAGATACACAGTCTCCAACTGATGGATGAAGTGCACGTCAAATGTACGCTCCTTCTCACCATCGAAGAGTAGATGGGTTACAATAAAACTAAAAATTGACCCTCTACTCCTAACATAGAATTGAGCATTCTAATTAACTAGAACATTCTGTGACTGAGAAACTAACCAAGCTCTTTCAATTGAATTCTCCTCCTCTCCAGGAAATGTTCTTTCACTCTTCACTGTTGCTTTCCGATCCCCACTGCAGTTCTCCACTGGCTTTAACATCACAGAACCGGAACATTCCGAGCAGTTGTAAAATAAAACAAATGCTACACAATGTGGTCGAATAAAACGTTATGTGAACTTTAACCAAACTGGATGGAGGCAAAATGGACTGGGCTTTTAAAGCATACTAGGCAAAAGTGAGGACTGCAGTTGCTGGAGATTAGAGTCGAGAGAGTGGTGCTGGAAAAACGCAGCAGGTCAGGCAGCATCCGAGGAGCAGGAGAATCGACGTTTTGGGCAAAAGCCCTTCATCAGGAATGAGGCTGGGAGCCTCAGGGATGGAGAGATAAAAGAGGGATGGGGGATGGGGGGCCGGGGGGGGGGTGAATGGAGGTGGGGGTGAAGGTGATAGGTCAAAGAGGAGGGTGGAGTAGATAGGTGGGAAGAAAGATGGACAGATCATGAGGGCAGTGCTGAGCTGGAAGGTTGGAACTGTGGTAAGGTGGGGGGAGGGGAAATGAGGAAACTGGTGAAATCCACATTGATGCCCTGGGGTTGAAGTGTTCCGAGGCGGAAGATGAGGCGTTCTTCCTCCAGGCGTTGGGTGGTGAGGGAGGAGGCCCAGGACCTGCATGTCCTCGACAGAGTGGGAGGGGGAGTTGAAGTGTTCGGCCATGGGTCGATTGGTGCGGGTATCCCGGAGATGTTCCCTAAAGCGCTTTGCCCTAAGCTGTAATCTGCCTCTGATTTAGTCTACATAGACTGATTCAATTAGCATGAAATGGAGAACCCTCTCAGCAATCATCATGCATTGGTTGAAGAGGCATTTAACTGTCTAAACTCTGATTGAAGGAAGGACAGTTCATCCTTGTGTCCCGACCAATATTTATTTCTGACATAAACTGGTATTGTGTGTTCATTAGAGACTCCTGTACGCAAATTTGTTTTATTCATTTGTGGAATGAGGGCATCGCTGGCTGGGCCTAGCATTTATTGCCTGTCGCTAGTTGCCCCATGAGAAGTTGGGGTGAGCTGTCTTCTTGAACCACTGCAATCCGCTTGCTTGTGGGTTGACCCACAATGCCCTGTAGGAGAGAAATCTAGGACCTTGATCCACTGACAGTGAAGGAACAGCAATATGGTTCCAATCATTGAGGATGAGGTTACCCCTCACCCTCCGACACTCCAGGGAAAACAGCCCCAGCCTGTTCAGCCTCTCCCTGTAGCTCAGATCCTCCAACCCTGGCAACATCCTTGTAAATCTTTTCTGAACCCTTTCAAGTTTCACAACATTTTTCCGATAGGAAGGAGACCAGAATTGCACACAATATTCCAACAGTGGCCTAACCAATGTCCTGTACAGCCGCAGCATGACCTCCCAATTCCTGTACTCAATACTCTGACCAATAAAGACAGGCATCCCAAACGCCTTCTTCACTATCCTATCTACCTGCAACTCCACTTTCAAGGAGCTATGAACCTGCACTCCAAGGTCTCTTTGTTCAGCAACACTCCCTCGGACCTTACCATTAAGTGGCTTTTGCCTGAAACGTCGATTTTGCTGCTCGTCGGATGCTGCCTGAATTGCTGTGTTCTTCCAGCACCACTGATCCAGAACCCTTACAATTAAGTGTATAAGTCATGCTAAGATTTGCTTTCCCAAAATGCAGCACCTCATATTTATCTGAATTAAACTCCATCTGCCACTTCTCAGCCCATTGGCCCATCTGGTCAAGATCCTGTTGTAATCTGAGGTAACCTTCTTCGCTTTCCACTACACCTCCAATTTTGGTGTCATCTGCAAACTTACTAACTGTACCTCTTATGCTCTCATCCAAATCATTATGTAAATGACAAAAAGTAAAGGGCCCAGCACCGATCCTTGTGGCACTCCACTGGTCACAGGCCTCCAATTTGAAAAACAACCCTCCACCACCACCCTCTGTCTTCTGCCTTTGAGCCAGTTCTGTATCCAAATGGTTAGTTTTCCCTGTATTCTGTGAGATCTAACCTTGCTAATCAGTCTCCCATGGGGAACCTTGTCAAATGCCTTACTGAAGCCCATATAGATCACATCTACTGCTCTGCCCTCATCAATCTTCTTTGTTACTTCTTCAAAAAACTCAATCAAGTTTGTGAGACATGATTTCCCACGCACAAAGCCATGTTGACTATCCCGAATCAGTCCTTGCCTTTCCAAATACATGTACATCCTGTCCCTCAGGATTCCCTCCAACACCGAGGTCAGGCTCACCTGTCTATAGTTCCCTGGCTTGTCTTTACCGCACTCCTTAAACAGTGACACCACGTTTGCCAACCTCCAGTCTTCCGGCACCTCACCTGTGACTATCGATGATACAAATATCTCAGCAAGAGGCCCAGCAATCACTTCTCTAGCTTCCCACAGAGTTATACCTGATCAGGTCCTGGGGATTTATCCACCTTTAACCGTTTCAAGTCAGATATTTGTAAATCAGGAACCCCCATATGAAAATAAATTGCAAGAATTAAAGATAAAACTGGCGAAGATTCTATAAATTCGTAAAAAGAAACAGATTAGTGAAGAAAAACTTGGTAGAATTGATAATGGAGAACAAAAAATGACAAAGCAAGAAACGATTGCTGTTTTTGCTGTATCTTTATGGAAGATGACGCAAGAAACTTTTCACAACTGTGAGGGAAGCAGAGTGGGAGAAATTGTAGGAAATTAGTGTTTACTAAGAAAAAAGCTTTTAATGGGACAGAAAGCTGATAAATCCCCTCAGCCTGATAATTCACAGCCCAAGGTCACTAAAGAGTTAAACACGTTATAAGGAATAGATCTTCCAAACAGCCCTGGCAACTCAAACAGTGGGAAGTGTAAACTCACTATATTTTAAAAACAGGAGACAAAGAAACCATGGAATTGCAGCCTGGTTTACCGAACAGCCATACTGGGAAACATTCTTGTACCTATTCTAGAGGTTGTGATAACAAGGCACGTAGAAAATGTCAATGGAATTCCACAAGCTCACCATGGATTTAAGAAAGGAAAATCATGTTTGAAAAATCTACTAAAAGTTTATGAGGACATAACGACCAGAACAGGTGAGGGAGAACCAGTGGTGATATCACATGTTGTGATAAAGTCCCACATTAGGGTTTAGTGTTCTTAACTAAAAACACATGGGACCAATGCTGATGTAGCGGCATGGATTGAGCATAGGTTATAAGAGACAGGAAACTAAATATAGGAAGAAGGGGGTCATTTTCCGATTGGACAACAGGGACCAGTGAGGTACCACAGGGTTCTCAGCTATTCCCAAAATGTATCAATGATCTGGACGATTGAATTGAATGTAAGATTTCCATGATTGTCGATGAAATAACCTTGCAGAGGCCAGTATTCAGTCACCCTTTATTTACTTGTACACAGCCAACTCAGAGTCAGTCCCTGAGCTGAGGAGATTCTAAATTCCCTACCTGTCAGCCAGGACTGCCTGATGGATTGGGTCAGGTTAACTACCCCAATGACCTCACAGTCAACAAGGTCTACCTGGTTCCAATAATTACATTCCCCCTTTCCTCCCACTCCCCCAAGTCCAGGGAAATAGGCCTGGTCTTTCTCTTGTAGCTTCTCGTGCGATGTTTTTGCCACAGGTCCTGACTCTGACACGGGCGGTGTGTACCAGACCGTCGTCCATCTCTTGCATCTGGAGCCTTTCAGGAGCGTTTTTCCCCTTCTACCGGCAGTAACAGTATGGAGGCTACATCCATCTCAGACGTTTCCTTGGGGAGCACCTGTGGTTTCTGCCAGACTTTCTGAGGGGGGGACAGATTTGTTTTGCTCCTGCCCCCAGCTTTCAGGTGATCCGCGTGTTTGTTCAGGACTGTATCACCTACCTGAACTTTGTAACTGACCGGATCTGACCTCAGATGCTCGCCTCATACCCATTCAGGGCCATTCCCATAATTCCAGCACCTCAAACTTCATCCCCTGAGTTAAACTGTCTTCCTCGCCCAGAGGAGATATGTGGCTGACAGTGGCCTTCCTGCAGCCATTTCACCACTCCCCATTCCCCCCACCCCCACTCCACAGCCATGTCTGAGAATATCGGGTTTAACCTGATGTGGAGTTTTCTCCCCATCAGCAACTCTGCTGGAGCTATCCCTGATGTTGCGTGTGTTGTGGTCTTATAATCAAACAGGAATCAGGACAGTTTGGTACCAACTGACTTCTTTAAGTCTGCCTTCAATGTTTGGGCCGGGTCTTTCCACCAGACCATCTGATGATGGATGATAGATGTGCCGAATGCCATTCGACTTCAGGAAATAATCAAATTCGTTGCTGGGAAATGATGTCACATTGTCCGTGACCACTACACCCAGGAGTCCGTGCATAGCAAATGATGTTCATAGCTTCCTCATCATCATCATCCCCAAGTTTGCTGAATACACATAACGCGCGCCCAATCACATTGAGTGGGCGTCCACCATGACCAGGAACATTGAGCCCATGAAATGACCGACATCATCGAAATGCAACCTAGTCCAGGGTTTACCTGGCCCCATAAATGTGCAGGGGCTGCTGATGGCAAATGTTGTCCTTGTTGGCACTGCCAGCACCAATACAGTTATGTCGGCATCCAACCCTGGCCACCAGACGTAGCTTCTTGGATGACCCTGGATGATTGGATGACCATTTTGATGATTGAATGAGACCCTTATACTTTTGAGACTGCTTGAGGAATAGTAGAATTTGATTTCTGGGTGCCCCTCCTTCTGTCTGAGTCATAAAGAATAGGTGTAGGGACCAGTGGAGTGTTATATCCAACCCTCAGCTCCTAGTAATCCTGGGGGAGAGGGAAACCCTGGATGACCCTGGCAGAGTTCAGCTAGTATCTGGCAGTGACTTCCACTCCGGACAATCACTCTTGCTCCCCACAGTAATATGCAACATTACGACGAGGCCAGTTGTAGTGCCTGTTTGAAGTCCAGTTGGGCTTCAGCTAGTAGGCGCCTCTACATGGTTACATCATTAATCCCACATCCCAAACGGTCTCTCAGCATCTCGTTCAAGGTTAACCCAATACCGTATGCCTCTGCCAGTCGTCATAACCTTGTCGCAAGTCCCAGTACGGACTTCCCCAGTTCTCTGATAGCTGGTTAAAACCAACAACGTCTCAGAATAGGGGAGGTTTGGGGTCATGATATTCCTTAAGCAACTCCATCAACTCTTGGAAGATTTTAGCGTCTGGTGCTTCTGGGTAAGTTAAGCCCCTTATAACCAAAAATGCTGCAGCTCCGCAGTCAGGCAGAAGGATTACTCATGGCTTTCCATCTGCCCCAATGTCATTTGCTCAGAAAACAGATCGCATCCTTTCGACATACTGGGCTCAGTCTTTGACAGCAGGGTCAAATGAGTTAACCTTCCCAAATAAAGGCCTGTTGCCAGAAATGCTTACCCCAACTCCAAGATGTCTGTTGCGAGCGAGTGTTCTTCAGACACACTATTTTCTTCCATCGTCACTGAAATAACTGCACAGAGGGTGGTATCCTAATCACCCAGTCACCCTTTATTTGTGCACAGTTTGCTCAGAGTATGAACTGAGGAGATTCTGAATCCCCTGTAACTTTTTTCTTTAGTGAACAGAACCTCTGACACTCCTGTTTATTTATTATTTTTCTTTTTTTTTCCTTTTTCTTTCTTTTTTAAACCCCCACACTACCGCCTAACTGTGGTAGAGCTTATTTTTCCCCCAGCACCCATGGTGTGTGTGTGCAGGTGTGAGACACAATGAGAGACACAAGGTGCACAAATCTTTATCCGGTTTCCACCACCAGGAAGATAGGAAACACCCGAGTGGCCAGTGACAAACACTGCCCTTCCCATCAAAGGGCAGTGCTGTGTGATCAAAAACAGTGAAGGGGAGGGTAGGGACTAAATCAAAATAGAGTTGGAGGGAGAAATGATGCACTCCACTCCCTGCGGCGCCCACCTCTCCCTGAACAACTCCGGGGTGTTGGTGGACACCGCGTGTTTCTTCTCCAAAGAAACCGCGGAAGAGGGGCAGGCAGTCGGCCCTAACGACCCCCTCCACGGCCCGCTGCCCGGACCTGTTGATGGCCAGTTTGGCCAGGCCCAGGAGCAGAACCACGAGAAGGTCTTCAGACCTGCCCTCCCTCCTCCGTACCGGGTGCCCGAAGATCAGGAGCGTGGGACTGAAGTGCAGCCAAAAGCAGAGGTGGAGGTTTTTAAGAAAATCAAAAAGGGAGTGCAAACGCCCACACCCAATATATACATGGTCCACGGACTCCACAGCGCCACAGAACAAGCAGTTGGGCTGGGAGTCCGTGAACCACCGCAATCTGCGGTTGCAGGGGACTGCTGCGTGCAGCACCTTCCACCCCAGATCCCCGAGAGAAAGGGGGAGGACTCCCGCGTAGAGAGCCCTCCACTGGGGATCCCCACCGCCCGGTGGCAAATGCGCACGCCAAGGCGTAATCCCCTGTTACTATTGGTCGGGCTTCCTGATTGGCCCATGTTAACAATGTATAGCCAACGAGGTCCACCTGGTTCCAATCACTACAATCCAAAACTCAATCTCCCTCTCCCCCAGGATTACTTGGAGCTGAAGGTTGGATATAACCTTATGACTCAGACAGAAGGAGGTGCACAGAAATCAAACACCACTATTCCTCAACCAGTCTCAAAAGTGTAAGGGTCCCATTCAATCATCAAAATGGTCAAGTTGTTTCTCTTTATGACTGTTACATAGAACAAAAGAGACTCTTCCAAAGTTTCATCAATTAACTCAAAAGTAACTTGATTCTTAGGGGCATGTGCTCTTGTGATAAATGTATTCTTCCAAGTGATTAAACTTGTTATCAGCTATAATACTGTCAGACAGGAGGTGGGGGTGTAGTTGTAATGTCATTGGGTTGGTCACCCAGACTGCTGGGGTCAGGGGTTCGAATCTCACTGTAGCTGGTAGCAAAATGATATGTGGAACTTGTTCAAGGGGCAACTATTGAGTGTCCTTGATAATTATGTACCTGTCAGGCAGGTAGGAAAGGGTCGTGCGAGGGAGCCGTGGTTTAATAAGGAATTGGAATCCCTTGTTAAATGGAAGAGGGCGGCCTATCTCAAGATGAGACGTGAAGGTTCAATTGGGGCGATTGAGAGTTATAGGGTAGCCAGGAAGGACCTGAAGAGAGAGCTAAAAGCAGCAAGGAGGGGACACGAAAGGTCCTTAGTAGATAGGATTAGGGAAAACCCTAAGGCTTTCTATAGGTATGTTAGGAATAAAAGAATGACTAGGGTAGGAATAGGTCCAGTCAAGGATAGTAGGGGGAAGTTGCGTGTGGAGGCGGAAGAGATTGGGGAGACACTGAATGAATACTTTTCTTCAGTATTCACTCAGGAACAGGGCATTGTTGTCGATGAGAATACTGAGGCACAAATAAGTAGAATGGATGGCTTTGAGGTATGTAGAGAAGAGGTGTTGGAAATCCTGGAAAAGGTGAAAATAGATAAGTCCCCTGGGCCTGATGGCATTTATCCTAGGATTCTCTGGGAAGCAAGGGAGGAGATTGCAGAGCCATTGGCCTTGATTTTTATGTCCTCTTTGTCTACAGGAGTAGTCCCAGAAGACTGGAGGATAGCAAATGTGGTTCCCTTGTTCAAAAAGGGGAGTAGGGATAGCCCTAGTAACTATAGGCCGGTGAGTCTCACTTCTGTTGTGGGCAAAGTCTTAGAGAGAATTGTAAGGGATAGGATTTATGCACATCTAGATAGGAATAATGTGATCAAGGATAGTCAGCATGGTTTTGTGAAGGGCAAGTCGTGCCTCACAAACCTTATTGAATTCTTTGAAAAGGTGACGAAGGAGGTTGATGAGGGGAAAGCGGTAGATGTGGTATATATGGATTTTAGTAAGGCGTTCGATAAGGTTCCCCATGGTAGGCTACTGCAGAAAATACGGAGATATGGCATTGAGGGTGAGTTGGAGGTTTGGATTAGGAATTGGCTGGATGGAAGAAGACAGAGGGTAGTAGTTGATGGCAAAGTTTCTTCATGGAGTGCCGTCACTAGCGGTGTTCCGCAAGGATCTGTTTTGGGACCATTGCTGTTTGTCATTTTTATAAATGACCTGGAAGAGGGGTTAGAAGGTTGGGTGAGCAAGTTTGCGGATGACACGAAAGTCGGAGGAGTTGTTGACAGTGAGGAAGCATGTGGCAGGTTACAGCAGGATATAGAGAAGCTGCAGAGCTGGGCAGAAAGGTGGCAGATGGAATTCAATGTAGCTAAGTGCGAGGTGATTCACTTTGGGAAGAATAACAAAAAGATGGGGTACTGGGCTAATGGTCGGATACTTGGTAGTGTGGATGAGCAGAGGGATCTTGGTGTCCATGTACACAGATCTCTGAAAGTTGCCACCCAGGTAAATAGTGCGGTGAGGAAGGCATATGGCGTACTGGCTTTTATTGGTAGAGGAATTGAGTTCCGGAGTCCTGAGGTCATGATGCAGTTGTATAAGACTCTGGTACGGCCGCATCTGGAATATTGTGTGCAGTTTTGGTCGCCATACTATAGGAAGGATGTGGAGGCATTGGAACGGGTGCAGAGGAGGTTTACCAGGATGTTGTCTGGTATGAAAGGAAAATCGTATGAGGAAAGACTGAGGCACTTGGGGCTGTTTTCACTAGAGAAAAGAAGGTTTAGGGGTGACTTGATTGAGGTGTACAAGATGATTAGGGGGTTAGATAGGGTCGACAGTATGAACCTTTTCCCGCGTATTGAGTCGGGTATTACAAGGGGGCATAGCTTTAAATTAAGGGGGGGTAGATATAGGACTGATGTTAGGGGTAGGTTCTTCACTCAGCGAGTCGTTAGTTCATGGAATGCCCTGCCAGTAACAGTGGTGGACTCTCCCTCTTTATGGGCATTTAAGAGGGCATTGGATAGGTATATGGAGGATAGTGGGTTAGTGTAGTTTAGGTGGGCTTGGATCGGCGCAACATCGAGGGCCCAAGGGCCTGTACTGCGCTGTATTCTTCTATGTTCTATGTTCTATGTTCTATGAATTGTCACTGGACCCGAAACATTAACTCTGATTTCTCTCCACAGATGCTGCCAGACCTGCTGAGCTTTCCCAGCAAATTCTGTTTTTATATCTGATTTACAACATCCTCAGTTCTTTTGTTTTTTATTTTGTATTTCACTCCCTGCCACTTCTCTTCCAAGAATGCTAACCTCTCTCCAATGGGATTTCAGTTCCGATCTTTTTTCTTGTCCACCGACATTAATTTCACTTCGATCCTGGTGTTTGACCAGTTATAGCAGTTTTGACGAAGGGTCACTCGATCTGAAACGTTAATTCTGATTTCTCTCCACCGGTGCAGCTGAGGTTTTCTAACAACTTCTGGTTTTGTCTGTGGTAGACATCTATGTGGGTGTGAGGACCTGGGATTGCCAACAAGTGCCAAAGACAACCAACCCTTTTCCAAGAGCGACTCGTTAAAGCACTAACCAAATGGCAGCAACTTGCTAATAGCCCAATGTCCTTGTTTAGTGTTGTGTATACAAATCATAGAGAGTCAGAGGGAGACAGGCCCTATGGCCCAATCTGGTCCATGCCGACGAAAATGTCCATCCACACTAACCCCATTTCCCTGCACTTGGCCCGTATCCTTCTAATCCTTTCTTATCCATGTATTTGTCCAAATGCCTTTTAAATATTGTTAATGTACCTGCCTCAACCATTTCTGCTGGCAGCTCATTCCAGATGTGTACCACCCTGTGTGTACAAAGGTTCAGAGTGGGACCATTCGGCACAGCCACTTTGACACGACCAATTCGGCGCAGAACTGTTTTGTAGTTATTTAGTAGTAGTTATTAAACTATTATTTGTGGGCGACACGGTGGCACAGTGGTTAGCACTGTTGCATCACAGTGCCAGAGACCCAGGTTCAATGATGTTGTGCCGAACATTTGTCCTAGCTTAAGCACCTATCCATGTACCTATCCAATTGCCACTTAAAGGTCGCCAATGATTCTGACTCTGCCACTCCCACAGGCAGCGCATTCTATGTCCCCACCACTCTCTGGGTAAAGAACCTACCCCTGACATCCCCTCTATACCTTCCACCCTTCACCTTAAATTTATGTCCCCTTGTAACACTCTGTTGTACCTGGGGAAAAAGTCTCTGATTGTCTACTCTATCTATTCCCCTGATCATCTTATAAACCTCTATCAAGTCACCCCTCATCCTTCACAGTTCCAATAAGAAAAGGCCTAGCACGCTCAACCTATCCTCGTACGACCTATTCTCCAAACCAGGCAACATCCTGGTAAATCACCTCTGCACCCTCTCCAAAGCTTCCACATCTTTCCTAAAGTGAGGCGACGAGAACTGCACACAGTACTCCAAATGTGGCCTTACCAAGGTCCTGTACAGCTGCAACATCACCTCACAACTCTTGAATTCAATCCCTCTGCTAATGAACGCTAATACACCATAGGCCTTCTTACAAGCTCTATCCACCTGAGTGGCAACTTTCAAAGAGCTATGAACATAGACCCCAAGATCCCTCTGCTCCTCCACCTTACTAAGAACCCTACCGTTAACCCTGTATTCCGCATTCTTATTTGTCCTTCCAAAATGGACAACCTCACACTTGACAGGGTTGAACTCCATCTGCCACTCCTCAGCCCAGCTCTGCATCATATCTAGAAAATAGAACAATACAGCACAGAACAGGCCCTTCGGCCCACGATGTTGTGCCGAACTTCTAACCTAGATTAAGTACCCATCCATGTACCTATCCAAATGCCGCTTAAAGGTCGCCAATGATTCCGACTCTACCACTCCCACGGGCAGCGCATTCCATGCCCCCACCACTCTCTGGGTAAAGAACCCACCCCTGACATCTCCCCTATACCTTCCACCCTTCACCTTAAATTTATGTCCCCTTGTAACACTCTGTTGTACCCGGGGAAAAAGTTTCTGACTGTCTACTCTATCTATTCCTCTGATCATCTTATAAACCTCTATCAAGGCACCCCTCATCCTTCGCCGTTTCAACGAGAAAAGGCCGAGAACTCTCAACCTATCCTCGTACGACTTCCTCTCCATTCCAGGCAACATCCTGGTAAATCTTCTCTGCACCCTCTCCAAAGCTTCCACATCTTTCCTAAAGTGAGGCGACCAGAACTGCACACAGTACTCCAACTGTGGCCTAACCAAAGTCCTGTACAGCTGCAACATCACTTCACGACTCTTGAATTCAATCCCTCTGCTAATGAACGATAATACTCCATAGGCCTTCTTACAAACTCTATCCACCTGAGTGGCAACCTTCAAAGATCTATGTACATAGACCCCAAGATCCTTCTGTTCCTCCACCTGACTAAGAACCCTACCATTAACCCTGTATTCAGCATTCTTATTTGTTCTTCCAAAATGGACAACCTCACACTTGGCAGGGTTGAACTCAATCTGCCACTCCTCAGCCCAGCTCTGCATCATATCTAAGTCCATTTGCAGCCAACAACAGCCCTCCTCACTATCCACAACTGCACCAAACTTCGTATCGTCTGCAAATTTACTGACCCACCCTTCGACTCCCTCTTCCAAGTCATTAATAAAAATTACAAACAGCAGAGGACCCAGAACTGATCCCTGTGGAACTCCACTTGTAACTGGGCTCCAGGCTGAATATTTACCATCTACCACCACTCTCTGACTTCGACCAGTTAGCCAGTTCTCTATCCAACTGGCCAAATTTCCCTCTATCCCATTCCTCCTGACTTTCCGCATAAGCCTACCATGTGGAACCTTATCAAATGCCTTACTAAAATCCATGTATACTACATCCACTGCTCTACCCTCAGCCACATGCTTGGTCACCTCCTCAAAGAATTCAATAAGACTTGTAAGGCAAGACCTACCCCTCACAAATCTGTGCTGGCTGTCCCTAATCAAGCAGTGTCTTTCCAGATACTCATAAATCCTATCCCTCAGTACCCTTTCCATTACTTTGCCTACCACCAAAGTAAGACTAACTGACCTGTAATTCCCGGGGTTATCGCTATTCCCTTTTTTGAACGGGGGCACAACATTCGCCACTCTCCAGTCCCCTGGCACCACCCCCATTGACAGTGAAGACGAAAAGATCATTGCCAACAGCTCTGCAATTTCCTCTCTTGCTTCCCACATAATCCTAGGATATATCCTGTCAGGCCCGGGGGACTTGTCTATTCTCAAGTTTTTCAAAATGCCCAATACATCTTCCTTCCTAACAAGTATCTCCTCTAGCTTACCAGTCCGTTTCATACTCTCCTCTTCAACAATACGGTCCCTCATTTGTAAATACTGAAGAAAAGTACTCATTCAAGACCTCTCCTATCTCTTCCGACTCAATACACAGTCTCCCACTACTGTCCTTGATCGGACCTACCCTCGTTCTCATCATTCTCATGTTTCTCACATACGCATAAAAGGCCTTGGGGTTATCCTTGATCCTATCCGCCAAAGATTTTTCATGCCCTCTCTTAGCTCTCCTAATCCCTTTCTTCAGCTCCCTCCTGGCTATCCTGTATCCCTCTAACGCTCTGTCTGAACCTTGCTTCCTCAACCTTATGTAAGCCTCCTTCTTCCTCCTTACAAGACATTCAACCTCCCTCGTCAACCAAGGTTCCCTCACACGACCATCTCTTTCCTGCCTGACAGGTACATACATATCAAGGACACGTCGTATCTGTTCCTTGAAAAAGTTCCACATTTCAACGACATCCTTCTCTGACAGCCTGTGCTCCCAATTTATGCTCCTCAGATCCTGTCTTGCAGCATTGTATTTACCCTTCCCCCAATTGTAAAACCTGCCCTGTTGCACACACCTATCTCTCTCCATAACCAAGGTGAAAGTCACAGAATTGTGGTCACCATCACCAAAATGCTCACCCACTAACAAGCCCATCACTTGTCCCGGGTCGTTACCAAGTACCAAATCCAATATGGCCTCCCCTCTGGTCGGACAATCTACATCCTGAGTTAGAAAAGCTTCCTGGACACACTGCACAAACATCGCCCCGTCCAATCTAAAGAGCTTCCAATCAATATTTGGGAAGTTGAAATCGCCCATGACTACTACCCTGTGACTTCTGCACCTTTCCAAAATCTGTTTCCCAATCTTAATACCATAACAAATAGAAACAGGAGCTCTGCCATTCAACAGGACCATGGCTGATCCGAAGTTCCTCACATCCACATTCCTGCCCTTTCCCTGTAACCCTTGATTCCCTGACTGATCAAGAATCTATCTCAGTCTTAAATATACACAAGGACCTTGCCACCACATCGAGTCACAGAGTCATACAGCCCAGAAACAGACCCTTCGGTCCTGCTCATCCATGCCAGCCCAGTTTCCCAAATTAAACTGGTCCCATTTACCTGCATTTGATCCACATCCCTCTAAACCTTTTCGATTCATGTACTCATTTAAAGGCCTTTTAAATATACTTGCTTCTACCATTCAACAGGACCATGGGACTTCGATGTTGTGGCTATTACGGAGACATGGGTAGAACAGGGACAGGATTGGCTGTTGCAGGTTCCAGGGTTTAAATGTTTTAGTAGGGTCAGAGGTGGGGGTAAAAGAGGGGGAGGTGTGGCATTGCTTGTCAAAGATAGTATTACTGCGGTGGGAAAGGACGATGGATGAAAACTCGCCATCTGAGGTAGTTTGGGCTGAGGTTAGGAATAGGAAAGGTGAGGTCACCCTGTTAGGAGTTTTCTACAGGCCTCCTAATAGTCCTAGAAACGTAGAAGAAAGGATTGCGAGGATGATTCAGGAGAAGAGTGAAAGTAATAGGGTGGTTGTTATGGGGGACTTTAACTTTCCTGATATTGATTGGGAAAGCTATAGCTCAAGTTCGTTAGATGGGTCAGTGTTTGTCCAATGTGTGCAGGAGGGTTTCCTGACACAATATGTAGATAGGCCAACAAGAGGTGAGGCCATACTGGATTTGGTTCTGGGTAACGAACCAGGCCAGGTGTTAGAATTGGAGGTAGGTGAGCACTTTGGGGACAGTGACCACAATTCGGTGACTTTTACTCTAGTGATGGAGAGGGATAAGAGTGCACTGCAGGGCAAGAGTTATAGCTGGGGGCAGGGAAATTATGATGCGGTGAGGCACGACTTAGGATGTGTGGCTTGGAAAAGTAAGCTTCAAGTCAAGGGCGTAATTGAGATGTGGAGCTTGTTCAAGGAGCAACTATTGAGTGTCCTTGATAAGTATGTACCCGTCAGGCAGGGAGGAAAGGGTCGTGTGAGGGAGCCGGGGTTTAATAAGGAATTGGAATCCCTTGTTAAATGGAAGAGGGCGGCCTATGTAAAGATGAGGCGTGAAGGTTCAATTGGGGCGATTGAGAGTTATAAGGTGGCCAGGAAGGACCTGAAGAGAGAGCTAAGAGCAGCAAGGAGGGGACATGAAAGGTCCTTAGTTGGTAGGATTAGGGAAAACCCTAAGGCTTTCTATAGGTATGTCAGGAATAAAAGAATGACTAGGGTAGGAATAGGTCCAGTCAAGGATAGTAGTGGGAAGTTGCGTGTGGAGGCTGAAGAGATTGGGGAGACACTGAATGAATACTTTTCGTCAGTATTCAATCAGGAACAGGACATTGTTGTCAATGTGAGTACTGAGTCACAATTAAGTAGAATGGATGGCTTTGAGGTATGTAGAGAAGAGGTGTTGGAAATTCTGGAAAGGGTGAAAATAGATAAGTCCCCTGGGCCTGATGGCATTTATCCTAGGATTCTCTGGGAAGCAAAGGAGGAGATTGCAGAGCCATTGGCCTTGATTTTTATGTCCTCGTTGTCTACAGGAGTAGTGCCAGAAGATTGGAGGCTAGCAAATGTGGTTCCCTTGTTCAAGAAGGGGAGTAGGGATAACCCTAGTAACTATAGGCCGGTGAGTCTCACTTCTGTTGTGGGCAAAATTTGAGAGAGAATTGTAAGGGATAGGATTTATGAACATCTGGATAGGAATAATGTGATCAAGGACAGTCAGCATGGTTTTGTGAAGGGCAGGTCGTGCCTCACAAATCTTATTGAATTCTTTGAGAAGATGACTAAGGAGGTGGATGAGGGGAAAGCGGTAGATGTGGTGTATATGGATTTTAGTAAGGCGTTTGTTAACGTTCCCCATGGTAGACTACTGCAAAAAATACGGAGGTATGGCATTGAGGGTGAGTTGGAGGTTTGGATTAGGAGTTGGCTGGCTGGAAGAAGACAGAGGGTAGTAGTTGATGGCAAAGGTTCATCTTGGAGTGCCGTCACTAGCGGTGTTCCGCAAGGATCTGTTTTGGGACCATTGCTGTTTGTCATTTTTATAAATGACCTGGAGGAGGGGTTAGAAGGTTGGGTGAGCAAGTTTGCGGATGATACGAAAGTCAGAGGAGTTGTAGACAGTGAGGAAGGATGTGGCAGGTTACAGTGGGATATGGAGGTGCTGGGCCTCCTCCACCGCCGCTCCCTCACCACCAGACGCCTGGAGGAAGAACACCTCATCTTCCGCCTCGGAACACTTCAACCCCAGGGCATCAATGTGGATTTCAACAGTTTCCTCATTTCCCCTTCCCCCACCTCATCCTAACTTCTAACCTCCAGCAACTCGATCCCCTGACTTGTCCGGACTTGTCCGACCTGCCCAGCTCCTTTTCCACCTATCCACTCCACCCTCTCCTCCCTGACCTATCACCTTCATCTCCTTCCCCACTGACCTATTGTACTCTATGCTACTCTCTCCCCACCCCCACCCTCCTCTAGCTTATCTCTCCACGCTTCAGGCTCTCTGCCTTTATTCCTGATGAAGGGCTTTTGCCCGAAACGTCGATTTTGCCTGTCCTCGGATGCTGCCTGAATTGCTGTGCTCTTCCAGCACCACTGATCCAGAATACAGTGGGATATAGATAAGCTGCAGAACTGGGCAGAAAGGTGGCAAATGGAGTTCAATGTAGCTAAGTGTGAGGTGATTCACTTTGGTAAGAGTAATAAAAAGGTGGGGTACTGGGCTAACGGTCGGATACTTGGTAGTGTGGATGAGCAGAGGGATCTTAGTGTCCATGTACACAGATCTTTGAAAGTTGCCACCCAGGTAAATAGTGCGGTGAAGAAGGCATATGGCGTACTGGCTTTTATTGGTAGAGGAATTGAGTTCCGGAGTACTGAGGTCATGTTGCAGTTGTATAAGACTCTGGTGCGGCCGCATCTGGAGTATTGTGTGCAGTTTTGGTCGCCATACTATAGGAAGGATGTGGAGGCACTGGAACGGGTGCAGAGGAGGTTTACCAGGATGTTGCCTGGTATGGTAGAAAGATCGTATGAGGAAAGGCTGAGGCACTTGGGGTTCTTTTCATTGGAGAAAAGAAGGTTTAGGGGTGACTTGATAGAGGTGTACAAGATGATTAGAGGTTTAGATAGGGTCGACAGTGAGAATCTTTTTCCACGTATGGAGTCAGCTATTACCAGGGGGCATAGCTTTAAATTAAGGGGGGGTAGGTATAGGACAGATGTTAGGGGTAGGTTCTTTACTCAGCGAGTCGTGAGTTCATGGAATGCCCTGCCAGTAGCAGTGGTGGACTCTCCCTCATTATGGGCATTTAAGTGGGCATTGGATAGGCATATGGAGGATAGTGGGCTAGTGTAGGTTAGGTGGGCTTGGATCGGCGCAACATCGAGGGCCGAAGGGCCAGTACTGCGCTGTATTCTTCTATGTTCTATGTTCTATATCCTCTGGCAGCTCATTCCATAGGCAAAAGTGAGGACTGCAGATGCTGACAATCAGTCTAGATTAGAGTGGTGCTGGAAAAGCACAGCAGGTCAGGCAGCATCCCAGGAGCAGGAGAATCGACGTTTCAGGCAAAAGCCCTTCATCAGCTCATTCCATATACTCACCATCCTCTGTGAAAACACTGCCCCTCAGGTTCTTTGTAAGTATTTCTAGTCTCACCTTAAACCTCTGCCCTCTAGTTTTGAACTCTCTACCCTGGGAAGATACCTTGGCCATTCACTGTATCTACATCTCTCACAATTTAGCAAATCTCTATAAGGTCACCCCTAAACCTCCTATGCTCCAGGGAAATAGGTCTCAGCCTATCCAGCCCCTCCTTATAACTGAAACCCTTTAGTTCCGGTAACATCTCGGTAAATCTTTTCTGCACCCTCTCAACATTAACAACATGCTTCATATACAGCGGCAACCAGAAGTGTACACCGTATTCTACAAGTGTCCTCACCAATGTCCTGTACAGCTGCAACATGACACCCCAACTCCAACACGCAATTTTTCTGGGACAAGAGTTCCAAAGACTCTCAACTCTCTGAGAGAAGAAATTCCTTTCCATCTCCAAATTGCTGCCCCTTTATTCTGAGACTGTACCCTCTGGTCCTCGACTCTCCCACGAGAGGAACTATCCTCTCAGAGTTGACCCTGTTGAGCTGCTTAAGAATCCAACATGTTTCAAAGAGATCAGAGAGACCTTTCATATGGTAGAGAAATACCTTGCGTAGGCTTTCGCCCAAAATGTCAATTTTCCCTGCTCTTCAGATGCTGCCTGACCTGCTGTGCTTTTCCAGCACCACTCTGATCTTGACTCAATACCTTGTGCTGACAAATGGCATTATACGTATAGGAACAGTTTGTACACAGGAAAGTAGAGTCAAGAGAAGAGAGATTCCTTATGTAGAGGACGGAAACATCCTACATACGGGAGAGGAAGATACTTAGAGGAGGTGATGGCCTAGTGTATTATCACTGGACTGTTAGTCTAGAGACCCAGGTAATGTTGTGGGGACCTGTGTTCAAATCCTGCCACAGCAGATGATGGAGTTTGAAATCAATTTAAAGAAAGTCTTGAATTACAAGTGTAGTGATGACCATGAATCTGTTGTCAACTGTTGTAAAAACCCATCTGATTCACTAATGCCCTGTAGGGAGGGAAGCTACCATCCTTGCCTGGCCCACATGTGACTCCAGACCCACAGCAACAAGACTGACTCTTAATTGTCCCCCTTCTATGAATAAGTTTTAAAAATCTTTTTTATAGAGGAGCAGAAGCCCTTTCGTCTCTGTAAGAAGCATGTGGCTGGTGAGCTGCAGGTGAGCATTAATTGATTATTAGATTAATTGAGCCACAGTTATTGTGAATGAGATTGTAATCGCATAACATGGTGCTGAGTGTCTCTCCCTCTCCCTGTCCCTGACCCTCAACCTTCAGGTTTCTCATATGTTCAGATGTCCCACCCTCTCCCCGGCGTGTCACTGTCAGGGTCACAGAGATCCCCCTGGGTTATTCCAGGAGGCTGAACCCAGGTACTCTGAGGTTTCTGCTGGCCAGCTGCCACTTCAGACAAGAAACCTTACCCTCCCAGGGCCTTGAGCGAATGAGACAATCCAATCTTCCCCGCAGTCTGTTTTCTTTGTAAATTATGCTGGAAACATCACAAGATATGTCAAAAAAACCCTCTTGGAAAGAAACCTTCTATCTGTGCTTCAGACTGTCAAAGTTTCAATTACATATAGACTAACAATGTAAAAATAACATTTTCCCCACCTACAGTCTATTTGTTTTGTCAAATAATATAAAGCAAGTCTTGGTGTCCTCTGAGTCATGCTGTGCTAATTCCTAAGTAAACCCTTCAGTGTTGTGTACCATGTGTATGGCCTCTGGTTGCCCCCCTCACAGACCCTAAAACAGCAAATTAAATTTTCTTTAAATATTTGCAAGCGATCTGCTCCAGTGAAAATAAAATCTGAAGAAATGTTGTGTTGTTTAAGCTCAGCTAGCCACTGAGGCTCTCTTACATACTCTTTCCCTTTCCATTTTGCTCTCTCTCTCCTCTCTCTGAATCACATTCTCTCTTCCTAAATCTCTCTCTCTCTCTTTCTCTCCCCGCTCTCCCTCTCACTCAATCTTTCTCTCTCTCTCTCTCTCTCTCTCTCTCCCCACCTACACCTCCCCCTTTAGAATGGCACGGTGGCTCAGCAGTTAGCACTGCTGCCTCACAGCACCAGGGACCTGCATTCCATTCCCACCTCAGGCGACTGTCTGTGTGGATTTGCACATTCTCCCCATTTCTGCGTGTGTGCTCCGTTTCCTCCCACGGTCTAAAGATGTGCAGCTTAGGTGAATTGGCCATGCTAAATTATCCATAGTGTTCAGAGATGTGTAGGTTAGGTGCATTAGTCAGGGGTAAATGTAGAGTAATAGAGTCTGGGTGGGATACTCTTTGGAGGGTCGGTGTGGACCTGTTGAAGGGCCTGTTTCCACACTGTAGGGATTCGATGATTATACTTTCATTCACATGCTTCAAACAATATTGGAGAGATGTATCTGGCTCAAAGAACAAAGAACAAAGAAAATTTACAGCCCAGGAACAGGCCCTTTGGCCCTCCAAGCCTGAGCCGATCCAAATGTACTGTCAAAATCTGTCGGTCAATTCCTAATCATCTGTATCCCTCTGCTCCCCACCTACTCATGCATCTGTCCAGACGCATCTTAAATGAATCTACCGTGCCTGCCTCTACCACCTCTGCTGGCAACGCGTTCCAGACGCCCACCACCCTCTGTGTGAAGTACTTACCGCGTGTATCCCCCTTAAAGTTTCCAACTCTCACCTTGAAAGCATGACCTCTCGTTATTGAATCCTTCACCCTGGGAAAAAGCTTGTCTCTATCCACCCTGTCTATATCCTTCATGATTTTGTAAACCTCAATCAGGTCCTCCCTCAATCTCCTTTTTTCTAGTGAAAATAAACCTAATCTACTCAACCTCTCTTCATAGCTAGAACCTTACATACCAGGCAACATCCTCGTAAAAATTGGCTCAAAGCCAATAGCCTCTTGAACCTAATGGTGTAGAATCCAGGGTTTTTAAAGAGGTAGCTAAAGAGATAACAAGAGCATTGGATTTTATCTTGAAGTATGCAGTAGGTTCTAGAACGATCCATGAGAATTAATAACAAGAGGAGACCATTTGGCCTTTATGACTAATCCATCATTGGATAAAATTATGATTTTAACTCCAATTGTCGGCCCACCATCCAGTAACCCTCAACTCCTCAACTGGTTCAATGGATTGAAAAGTGGCAAGTGGAGTTTAGTTTGGATAAATGTGAGGTATTGCATTTGGTAAAACAAACAAAGACAAGACTTAAACAATTAAAAGTTCAGTCTTGGGCAGTGTTGTAGAACAGAGAGAGACCTAGGGGTTCAGGTAACATAAGCCTTTGAAGTTTACATCACATACAATGGGCTGGTTAAGAAGACATTTAGCACGCCTGTCTTCATTGCTCAGACCTTTGAGTTTAGGAGTTGGGATGCCATGTTGAGGTTATATAGGACATTGGTGAGGCCTCTTCTGGAGCATTGTGTCCAGTTCTAGTCACCCTCTTATAGGAAGGATAGTATTAAGCTGTAGAGGGTTCAGAAAAGCTTTACCAGGGTGTTGCCAGGAATGAAGGGTATGAGTTGTAAGGAGACACTGGATAGGCTGGCACTGTTTTCACTGGAGAGTAGGAAGTGGAGAGGTGACCATGTGGAGGCTTATACAGTCATGAGGGGCATAGATAAGGTGAATGGCAGGTGTTTGTTCCCTAGGTCAGGGGACTTCAAGACTGGGGTCATAGTTTTAAGGTGGGAGGAGAAAGATTAAAAAAAAACATGAGGAGGATTTTTGTTTTACACAGAGAGTGGTTTGTGTGTGGAATGAATGTCCACAGGAAGTGGTGGATGCAGGTACAGTTAGAACGTTTAGTTTGAGATTTTGGTTGGCATGGACTGGTTGGACCGAAGGGTGTGTTTCCGTGTTGTATGACTTTAGGACTCCCTTGGTTCCTAGAGGATTGGAAATTTGTAAATATAAAGCCAATTTTTGAGAATGGATGGAAACAAGGCCAGGAGCACAGGTCAGGAAGCCCTGATATCAAACATTGAGAAAATACTGGAGTCTTATCAGAAATTGGTAATAACAAGACATGTAGAAAATCGCAATACTATTAAGCAGAGCCAACATGGATGTTCTGCTTGACAGATATGGGCATCAATGTAAGGGATTTGTTGTGCATCCCTAATTGCCCTTGAACGTGCTCAAACGTTTCGAAATGATTTTGAGATGCCGGTGTTGGGCTCGGGTGTACAAAGGAAAATTCACACAACACCAGGTTTTAGTCCAACATGTTTATTTGGAAGCACTAGCTTTTGGAGCGCTGCTCCTTCATCAGGTGGTTGTGGAGGACATGATCAGAAGATGTCGTGTGAATTTTAACTTTAAACTTTTCAGAGGGTCGTTAAGATTCAAAAAATGACCATATTGCTGTCGCAAAACAAAAGCAAAATATGACAGATTCTGGAAGTCTGAAATGAAAGCTGAAAGTGCTGGAGAAACTCAGCAGGTCTGTGGAGAGAGATGCAGAGTTAATGTTCTGAGTCCAATATTTATGCTTTTTCAAAGGGTCAAAAGGCTTTATGGTAGTGAGCCTACCTCTGGGCCAGAATGTTAAGTTCAAGTCCCAGCTGCCTTGAAGGTGTGTCCTATGTGTTAGATTTGAAGTTAAAATCAGATCATTCATGATCTTACTGAATGGTAGAGCAGTTCTGAGTGGTCCATCTTGCTCCTTGATCGTACGTAATATGTCCAAACAGATCGATTAAAATTCAATCATTTTCCTCCTTAGAACATAGAACATAGAACATAGAAAAATACAGCGCAGTACAGGCCCTTTGGCCCTCGATGTTGCGCCGATCCAAGCCCACCTAACCTACACTAGCCCACTATCCTCCATATGCCTATCCAATGCCCGCTTAAATGCCCATAAAGAGGGAGAGTCCACCACTGCTACTGGCAGGGCATTCCCTGAACTCACGACTCGCTGAGTAAAGAATCTACCCCTAACATCTGTCCTATACCTACCACCCCTTAATTTAAAGCTATGCCCCCTCGTAATAGCTGACTCCATACGTGGAAAAAGGTTCTCATGGTCAACCCTTTCTAAACCCCAAATAATCTTCCTTCTATGTAAGGAAAACAGATTTCCTTACCTGAAGGACTTTAGCAAGCCATTTAACGACGCTTTTACAACCACTGTTGTCGTGGTCACCATCACGTGTTATGGACCAGACCAGATGCCCTCAAGATATATTAAGAAGGTAGCCGAGACCCAAACCTTTTTTTTTATTTTTAAGGTAAATATTAGGCGCTATTTTCCAGATGCAATTCAATTGGTCAAACTACTTGATGTTAAACAAAACACAATTTATTCATACACTATAATAAAAATGCAACAAAAAAAACGAATATTGAAAGGAAACGGTTGAACTGTATCTTTATTGGAATGATTAATTTGTAATAATTATTGTATCTATTATTTTGTTAAGCATTCCAATAAAGATTTAGCTAAGCCAATTATTTGCTTTATTCTTCCTGTTGTTGTATTTCATCTAAAGTGTATGAATTTGTTTTTTGCCAAGAGTGTGTCTATGGGATGATACAATATTGGAACAGTTAATGGGTAATAGTTATTGTATCTATTATTGTGTTACCTGGTCCAATATTGTAACTAATATCCCATAAAAACACCCTTGGCAAAAGGTAAATTCAGCAAAAGGATGGTCTCGCATGCAGTTCTCCAATCCAGGAGGAACGCACATAAAAGACAACTCAGCTTTTCACAATCTCAGGAGCTTCTGCTTCTGCAAGACTGCAAGCAACTTCTGCTGAGAAACCTAAACCTCCTGGTTCTGGGGCTGGGAGCTGGACCACACCCACTCAGGCTGTTCCAACTTTTTAAAAAAAGCACCCAAGCCTTCACAATTTGTTCATGTTCTCATAGACTCCTCAGCAAACTGTCCTCTCTCTCTCTCTCTCTCAAAGAAACCAGGACAACATACCCCTCTTAAAGCCACAGTATCATCATAGCCGAGACTACCATTTAATTTTGGATGTCAGTAATTGAATTTAACTAACTACAAGAGTGACCAAGCATTAATTTGAGCCAGTTATCAGTCCAATGATATCATTCATGATCTTACTGAATGGTAGAGCAGTTCTGAGTGGTCCATCTTGCTCCTTGATCGTATGTAATATGTCCAAACAGATCGATTAAAATTCAATCATTTTCCTCCTTAGAGCATAGAACATAGAACATAGAAAAATACATTGCCACTATATCATTGCACATGGCAAATTTACTTGAGCTTTTTTGAAAATGTCACTAGCAGCTGTTCTGTTCTTTAAATACTGAAGGATTGCATAGTGTACCACTAATCCTTGTATATGTTGAAATATTACTTGTTGTCTGCTTCCATACCTTTGACAATGATAATCATAGAATCCCTAAGGTGTGGAAATAGGTCATTTGTCCCAACAGGTTCACACTAACCCTCCGAGGAGGAACCCACCCAGACCCACTCCCCAACCCTATTATTTTACCTTTACCCCTGACTAATCCACCTAACCTACACAATCCTGAACACTACGGGCAGATCTAGCATGGCCAATCCATCTAACCTGCACATCTTTGAACTGTGGGAGGAAACGGAGCACCCAGAGGAAACCCACGCAGACACTGGGAGAATGTGAAAACTCCACACAGACAGTCATCCAAGGCTTAAATTGAATCCGGGATCCTGGCACTGTGAGGCAGCAGTGCTAACCACTGAGCCACTGTGCTGCCCTTAAATATTGCTTGGAAAGCAAGAGAACTAGCAAGCTAGATAAGGGGGAACCAGTGGATATAATATATATGGATTTTCAAAAACATTCAATATGAGGCCTCAGAAGAGTTTGTTACATAAAGTTAATGCACACAGAGTTGGAGTAATGTATATTTATGAAGACTTAATGGATAGCAACCAGGATAAGCAGCAGAGGTTAGCAAGTTGTTGTAACAAGTTATTGCAAGGATCATTCCTGTGGTCGCAACTATTTACAATTTAAATATATTCCAAATCTATTTAAGATTGTACAAGAATGGAAGTTGTTTATATATGGAGGACTGAGGTCTTACTGGAGATAAATCATCATGTAGAAACAAGCAGCATTCAGGAAGGCAAATGTTGTTAACTTTTTATCTCCAAGGGATTGGAGTCTCGAGGTAATGATGTCTTACTGTAGTTTTACAAGGCATTGGTGAGGCCACAGCTGGAGGTGCGGGGCCAGCTTTGGATTTCCTACCTAAGGATAACCAAACTAATGTCAAGAGAAAGCAACTGAGAGTCGCTAACGTCCTACGATTAAAGGATTGCCTCTGAGAAGCGACTGAGTAGATCAGGCCGATGTTGCTCTACAGTTTAAAAGAATGAGAGATGATTTCCTTGGTAGCTGTAAAATTGTTAAGGGGCTTGGCAGGGTGGATGGTCCCTCTCACTGGCGAGACCATTAACTCGAGGTTAAAATCTCAATTAGGACTGAGGTGAAGGGTTGTGGGTCTGTGGAATTTTCCAGGTCAGAGGGCTAGGGTGCTCAGTTGTTGAGCATATTTAAGGCAGACATCAGTAAACATTCCAGTTCTAAATAATAGACAATGCACACTGGAGAATATGGAAAGGTGTAGTCAACTTAGAAAGTCAACTGAATTCTTGTGAAATGTTAGGCCAGACTTTAGCCAATCTGTTTTCCCTTTCCTTATCTTATTCACTTGGTTTCTCCCTGAAAATGATGACCTGGAATCTGTGTTTGCAAGTTCACCTGACCCAGAATCTCCCACTCATGTTGTATCTTGACATGATTCCAAATCCCTAAATCCCGTCTCCACTCTCCACTTTGTGATCGCTCTGAACCAATTATCCTCAGTAAGGTGATCTTTCTGAATCACTCAATTATTCTGAATTGCAGAAAAATGCCATCCCTCCTCCCTACCATGAGAATTCACTTCTGCCATCCTGACAGCAGTCTACATACCACCCTACGCGGAGGTGAGGAATGCCCTAGAGGTGATGTACACTGCCACAGACACTGGAGATGGAATTCCCCAAGGCCCTATTCATCATGGCCTGCTACTTCAAACAGGCCCACCTCAAGAGGGCAATGCCAAAGTCCAACCAACACATCTCCTGCCCCATCAGAGGACCCAACATCCTGGACCACTGCTACACAACCATCAGAGACACTTATCGCTCCATTCCCCGCCCACACTTTGTAAAATCAGATCACAGAGCTGGATTCCTCCTCCTGGCTTACAAGCAGAGGCTGAAATGGGAAGACCTTTCACAAAAGGAAGTACAATGCTGGTCCAAGGCTGTGGAAGACCGTCTCTGGGACTGCTTGGAATGGGTAGACTGGACCGTGTTCAAGTACTCAGCGGAACACCTAGATGAGTACGCCACCACCATCATGGACTTCATTAAATGAATGCATAGAGGACTGCATTCCAAAGAATTCAATCCGAGTGTTACCCAACTGTAAACCTTGGATGAACCAGGATATGCACTCCCTACTGAAGACCAGATGTGCAGCGTTCAAGTCGGATGACCCAGACTAATACAGGAAATCCAGATATGACTTCCACAATGCCATCAGGGCTGCCAAGAGGCAGTACCAGGTCAGGTTATAGGCCCGAACCTACAAAACAGACTCCCACTGCCTGTGGCAAGGCCTAAGAAACATTCTGGGATACAAAGTGAAACAGAGCAAGATAGTGGACAAAGGCATTTCCCTCCCTGAGGTGCTCAATGCTTCCTATGCTCGGTGATGATGCCTGCCCCAACAGCCCAAGACACACTTGTTCCCTCGGTCACCACTGCGGATGTCAACCCAAGGAAAGAGATGGGCCCAGACAGCATCCCGGGATGAACACTCAGATCCTGTGCAGCTCAGCTGGTGGAGGGATTCACCCACATCTTCAACCTCTCCCTCCTATAAGCCGAAGTCCCCACCTGCTTCAAGAAGACCACCATTATCTCCATACCTCAGAAAGTACATATAACGTGCTTTAATGACAACGCCCAGTGGCTCTGACCTCCGTAATCCTGAAGTGTTTTGAGAGGCTGGTCACGGCCCACATCAACCCCAGTCTCCCAGCCTGCCTGGATCCCCTACAATTTGCCTACTGATGTAACAGGTTCACAGTGGATGCCATATCCCTAGCCCTGCACTCATCCCTGGGGCATGGACAACAAGGCCACGTGCGGCAGACTTCTGCTCATCAACTACAGCTCCGCCATTAACCCCTCCAGAGTGATCTTTAAAACTCTGAGACAGAGGCCTTGGCTCTGCCCTCTGTGGATCCTCAGCTTCCCGACCCAGAGACTGCAATCAGTGAGCTCAGGGAACTACATCCACTCCACAGTAACCCTCAACACTGCAGCCCCTCACTGTACTCCCTGTACACCCACAACTGTGTAGCCAATTCCTAACAAACAGCATCTACAGGTTCGCTGACAACAAACACCGTGATAGGACGGATATTGAACAATGACAAGTCAGAATACAGAATGGAGATAGAGGGCTTGGTGTGGTGGTGCAATGAGAACAACCTCTCCCTCAATGTCGGCAAAACTAAAGAACTGATCATTGGGTTCAGGAAGCAAGGAGGAGAACACCCCCCCATCTACATCAACGGAGCTGAGGGTGAGAGGGTGGAGAGTGTCAAGTTCCTCGGAGTGACGATAACCGACAACCTGTCCTGGCCTTCCCAGGTAGATGTGATGGTGAAGAGGCACAACAACACCTCTTCTTCCTCAGGCACCTCAGGAAATTCAGCACGTCCATAAGGACCCTCACCAACTTCTACAGATACACCATTGAGACCATACTGTCCGGGTGTATATCGGCCTGGTATGGCAACTGCTCTGTCCAGGACCGTAGGAAACTACAGAAGGTGGTGTGCACAGCCCAGACCATCACGGAAGCCAATCTTCCATCCATGGGCTCCATTTACAGGGCTCGCTGCCACGGAAACGCTGCCAACATCATCAAAGACCCCTCCCACCCCGGTAATGATCTCCTACAACCGCTTCCATCAGGCAGGAGGTACAGAAACTTGAACATACCCTCCAGCAGGTTCAGGAACAGCTTCTTCCCGCCCGGAATTAGACTGATGAATGGAGTCTCTAACTTCAAACAATGCTGACCTTGCTAATGTTGATGTTGCCTTGCACACATGCTCTGTGATGTAACCCATATGCCTTGCTCAGTCTAAGGTTTTTTTTCACCCTATGACCTGACTGTACTGCTCATAAACAAAGCTTTTGACTGTACTTTGGTACATGTGACATCAAATCAGATCAATCAACCGATTAATCTCAGTCTCTCTCCATCTGTATCCCCCCATCTCTGTCTCTCAATCTGTTTGCATCTTTATATCTCCCTCCTTGCTGTCTTTCTCTCCGTCTTTATCATCCCTTCTCTCTGTCTCTCTCTCCATCTTTATCTTCCCCTTGTTCTCTCTCCCCATGTGTATCTCTCCCTCGCTTTGTCTCTCTCTCTCTCTCTCTCCCCTTTTCTCTCCATCTCTATCTCACTCTCTCACTGTCTTTGCCCCTGATTTCAACTCCCTTGCATTTAACAGGAGCCAAAGCCTTTTCAAGCCAAGTTGGACTGAACAAAAAAAAAAGTGAAAATAGAAAGGGAAGGCTCATTGGACTGTCAGTGCCATTGTGCGCTCTTGTTTTGGCCTGGCTCCATGGAATTCTTTTGTCACAAATTCTTTCTCTCTGCTTAAAAATCTCCCTCCTTTGTTTGCTTTGAATATTCTGAATGAAAGACATTTGCAAAACATGATTTCTTAACGAAATAAAGCCTTAAATCTGCTTAATCTAGGTCATTATGTTTAAAAAAAATATCTTCCTCCAGCCAAAGCTGACTCTCAGGAAGGTCATTCGTTCTGACAGAGTTCGACGGGAGGGCAGTTCAGCTGAAGTTATCACAGGAGCTTTTGCAACTGTAGAGATGGAATTTGGAAGTGGGGGGGTGGGGGGGGCGGCGGGCACGGTGGGGGCTGTGGTGCAAGGATTAAATGAGATGCTTTCTCGTGTGACCCGGGATTGGTGGGTGACAGAGGGGTGTGGGTGGTGCGGTCCCATCCCAGGAGGGAAAATGGGGGTGGGCAGGAGTGAGGCCTCATAGAGACACGGCTAGGCCAAGAAGCCTCTAGAAAGTAGGAATGTGTTTTGTTTGGAGCGGAGTGGTGAGGGTAGAGGGATCAGGGAGAAGGGGCGGTGTGGGATACTGGTGACAACATGAGAGCATTGTTGGGATGGGGGTGGGTGGGAGCAGGCTGGTTACCATGGGAGCTGGGCACTGTGCCAACAGTCAGACGGTCAAGAAGGGTAGAAGGAGACAAGGCAAAAAGTCAAGAGTTTGTGCATCGGGGACGATGGTAACCATGGCAACCGGCAACACCAAACACAAGGCTGTTGCTTTCCTTGGACGGGGAGATAGAGAGTCAGAATGTTCCAGAATGGGCGCTTGGACAGCATTGATGATTCAACAACAAGTGGCCAATTATGGTCTCACTGTGGACAACAATCTCATCACTCCTGCCCCCTGCCCTCACTGACCTACCCATCTGTTCCCAGTCCAGCACTTCCTCATCTGCATTTCTCCCTGGGCTCCCTCCCCATGTCATGATGATTTTTTTTCAGTCTGACTCACATTTAAATATTTTCCCAGTCAACATTCTCAGAGATGTTATTGCGCTCTTCTGGGGCAGGTAGGACTTGAACCTGGGCCTCCAATGTTCAGAGATAGGGACACACCCACAGTACCACAACAGCATCCCCCCTCCCCCAATTCTGTGTAATCTCCTTTAGTCCAACGACCTTCAGCTGCTTCACCAATGTGCTTTCCCCCATCATAAAGTCAGAAGTGGGGATGTTCACTGATGATCACACAATCTTCAGCACCATTCGCAACTCCTGAGATACTAAAGCAGTCTGTGTCCAAATGCAACATGATCTGGACAATATCCAGGCTTGGGCTGACAAGTGGCAAGTAACAGTCATGCCAAACAAATGCCACGCTATGATCATCACCAATAAGAGACAATCTAACCACCATTCGTTGACAATCAATGGTGTTACCACCACTGAACCCCCCACTATCAACATCCTGGGGATTACCATTGACCAGATCCTTGACTAGACAGGTCAGAGGCAAGGAACACTCTCGCAAGTACTCACCTTCTGGCTCCCCAAAGCCTGCACACTATATACAAGGGCAGAGGTTAAAACTGAGGGGGGAAGGATTTGAAAAGGACCTGAGGGGTAAATTATTCACACTGAGGGTGGTACGTGTATGGAATGAGCTGCCATAGGAAGTGGTGGAGGCTGGTACAATTACAACATTTAAAAGGCATCAGGATGCGTATATGAATAGGAAGGGTTTGGAGGGATATGGGCAAAATGCTGGCAAATGGGACTAAGTCTGTTTGGGATATCTGGTCGGTGCAGACTAATTGGACCAGAGGGTCTGTTTCCGTGCTGTACATCTCTATGGCTCTATGAATCTATAAGTCACAGTGTGATGGAATACTCCCCTCTTACCCAGATAAGCGAAGCCCCAACAACACTCAAGAAGCTCAGCACCATCCAGGACAAAGCAGTCCACTTGATTGGCACCACATCCACAAGCATCCCCTCCCTCCACCACCGACACTCAGTAGCAGCAGTGTGGACTATCCACAAGATTCACTTCAGAAATTCACCAAGGCTCCTCAGACAGTCCTTTCCAAACCCATGACCACTTCCATCCAGAAGGACAAGGGCAGCAGATACATGGGAACACCACCCCTTGCAAGTTACCCTCCAAGCCACTCACCACCCTGACTTGGAAATTGCAGTACCTTCAGTGTCATAGAACACAGAACATTACAGCGCAGTACAGACCTTCAGCCCTCAATGTTGTGCCGACCTGTGGAACCGATCTGAAGTCCATCTAACCTACACTATTCCATTCTAATCCAGATGTTTGTCCAATGACCATTTAAATGCCCTTAACGTCGGTGAGTCTACTACTGGTGCAGGCAGGCCATTCCACGCCCCGACTACTCTCTGAGTAAAGAACCTACCTCTGACATCTGTCCTATATCTATCACCCCTCCATTTAAAGCTATGTCCCCTCGTGCTAGCCATCACCATCTGAGGCAAAAGGCTCTCCCTGTCCACTCTATCTAACCCTCTGATTATCTTATATGTCTCAATTAAGTCGCCTCTCAACCTGCTTCTCTCTAACAAAAACAGCCTCAAGTCCCTCAGCCTTTCCTCATAAGACCTTTCCTCCATACCAGGCAACATCCGAATAAATGTCCTCTGAATCCTTTCCAAAGCTTCCACGTCCTTCCTATAATGCAGCGACCAGAACTGTACACAATACTCCAAGTGCGACTGCACCAGAGTTTTGTACGGCTGCAGCATGACCTCGTGACTTTGAGACTCAATTCCTCTCCCAATAAAGGGAACACACCATATGCCTTCTTAACAACCCTATCAACCTGGGTGGCAACTATCAGGGATCTGTGTATCTGGGCACTGAGATCTCTCTGCTCATCTACAATACCAAGAATCTTACCATTAGCCCAGTACTCTGTATTCCTGTTACTCCTTCCAAAGTGAATCACCTCACACTTTTCCACATTAAACTCCCTTTGCCACCTCTCAGGCCAGCTCTGCAGCTTACCTATGTCCCTCTGTAACCTGCAACATCCTTCAGCATTATCCACAACTCCACCGACCTTAGTGTAATCCGCAAATTTACTAACTTATCTTTCTATTTCCTCATCCAGGTCATGTATATAAATGACAAAAGCAGTGGGCCCAAAACAGATCCTAACTGAGCCTTCACATCTCATCCTAACATAAGACTTGTTCTTCCTCTAGACAAGAGATTCAACTTCTTTAGTAAACCATGGCTCCCTCATTCGACCACCTCCTCTCTGCCTGACAGGTACATGCTTATCATAGACACACAGTAGCTGTTCCTTGAACAAGTTCCACATTTCAATTGTGCCCATCCCCTGCAGTTTCCTTTCCCATCCTATGCATCCTAAATCTGGCCAAATCGCAGAAATAATTGATGATTGGTCCTGGAACCGGGAAGCTGGGGGGAATGTGTTCAATTTTATTCAGCACTGAGTTGTTATGGTCTGGAACCTGTGTCCTGAAAAGGTGGCATAAGTCAGTCCAATCCTAACACCCAAAGGGAGCAATTTCAGTCACTCCTCTTTTCATTTTGGGATCCTTGCATCCAATATTCTCTCTTCCTTCTGTCTTAAAATGCCGCCTCTTGTGTTCTCGCTGCGTAAGTGAAAAATTTACCCATGGGGAAGGCTTCAACCAGAACCTTGAGTTCATGTCACACAACAAGTGACCCCACTGCACCATCCACTCTCTCACACACGCACACACACACACACAACACACACAATCTCAGACACATACACACACAATCTCAGACACATACACATGCAAACACGCACACACATACAACACACACAATCTCAGACACATACACATACAGAGACACACACACACACACACACAATCTCAGACACATACACATGCACACACACAAAACACACACACACACAATCTCAGACACATACACATGCACACACAACACACACACACACACACACAATCTCAGGCGCATGCACATACAGAGACACACACACATTTACACACACACTCCTATATACCCAAAAACTCATGCAGACCCTCTCTCATACACAAGCTCTCTCTCTCATACCCACACACATGCACCCCATGCTCTCACCCCCACCCACACACCCTCTCACAGACTGATACCTCATAACACTCATACACATACTTGACCAAGCTTACACACACACATGTACACACAGTTTCACCTGCCCTCACACCCACACACACACTCACATGCACACACTCACTCGGTCTCTCCTACAGCATGCACATATAAGTTTATGGGGTGAATTTGTTACATGTTATTTTGCTCAAAGATTGCATAAATCTATGTAAGGTTCTGTAAACCCCACGTTAGGAAAATAATTGCCTCAACATTGGTACAGACTTTACCTTCACACATATAATGCATTGTCTGAGCTGAGGTGACACCTATTAGTAGATAAGCTGACGCCACCTTGAGAATGGAATTCTGGGATTTACACTTTAAAGAACTTAAACCACCATAACCCATTCTAAAAGATGAAAGACTTAATCTAAATTTGTTTAAGAACTATAATCTGGTGTTGTATGGTTTTTTAACTGAAGTTGTTTAACATATCATTACAACTCCATGACACTGTAACCCTTTTGCAATCAATTCTGTGTCGTATGGTCATGTTAAAGAGGCAGAGCCTTGAAAACTAGGGCTTCCAAATAAATCTGCTGGAATATTACATGGTGTTCTGTGATGTTTTACTTTGTCCATCCCAGTCCAACACTGGCATCTCCAAATCATAAGTGAAAAACAGGGTTATCAGAGAGGAAATCAGCGAGTTTGGAGTTTGCAATGATGTCCACTACCAAGAAAACATTCAGGGAACAAGAGAGATCGTGTCAGTTCAATAGGAGGGGGAAGGGGCTCTATATGTCTCAGCGGCCAGGAATCCCTCATTAATTCAATAATTATAGACATTTACACAATGTCTGATCGCAGTAGTAGGTCAAAAGATTGAGGGATCAGGAATCTCCTCTTCACACTGAGAGTAACTGATACTTACATTGGCCACTGGATGGGGCTACTCCCTACCTGGTGACTCTCTGGGGTTACAGAGGTAACTCTGAGAAGGCAAGTGATTTCCCCACAAAAGTCTTGGAAAGATCACAATCGCCATGGTCTTTCTTCAGCAACACCTCGCAGCCCGCTGCTGTCTACAGGAAGGGCGAAGGATATTGCGTTTTTTTCCCCATGATCCCAGCACTGTTCATGATCCCAGCCTATACGCTGTACCACCAAGTAAAGGTTTTCAAAGTCCTACGATAGTGTAGGAGAGGCGGCAACTAATTTGCACAGAGCAAGCTCCCGCAGTCAGCGATGTGACAAGAACAAGATATGGTGTGGAGGAGCTGGCGTTGGACTGGGATGGACAAAGTTACAAATCCCACAACACCAGGTTATAGTCCAACAGGTTTAATTGGAAGCACTAGCTTTCAGAGTGCCACTCTTTCATCAGGGGTAGCTACCTGGAGAAGGAGCAGTGCTCCAAAAGCCAGTGCTTCCAAATAAACCTGTTGGATGATAACCTGGCATTGTGTGATTTGTAACAATACCAAGATATAAAGAGTGAGGCTCAGGTTCAGTGGGTCATAGGGAAGGTGAATGGAATGTTTCAAAGGGAATGCTGTATAACAGTGGTGAGGCTTTGTCGAAACTCTGCAAGGCGGTATAGTCAGAGCACAGCTGGTAGGCTGTGAACAATTCTGGCTCCCTTATCTAAGGAAGATATATCAGTGTTGGAGGTTCACTTGGCTGATAGTTGGTCTGGAGGGACTGCCTTATGAGAAGTATTATAGAAACACAGAATCCCTACAGTGTGAAAGCAGGCCATTCAGCCCACTGAGTCCACACCAACTCTCCAAAGAGCATCCCACCTTTCCCCGTTCCCCTGCCCTCTCCCTGTAACCCTGCATTTCCCATGGCTAACCCACCCCAGCCTGCACATCTTTGGAGAGCTGGAGTAGCTTGGGTTTGCACTCGCTGGAGTTTAGAAGAACAAGAGGACATAAGTGAGAACTGCAGAAGCTGGAAACCAGATTCTGGATCAGAGTGGTGCTGGAAAAGCACAGCAGGTCAGGCAGCATCCGAGGAGCCAGAAAATCGACGTTTCAGGCAAAGGCCCTTCATCAGGAATAGAGGCAGGAAGCTTCCAGGGTGGAGAGATAAATGGGGGGGGGGGGGGGGGGGGGGGGGGGGGTTGGGTTTGGGGGAGGGTGGGTGGGGCTGGGGAAATGGTAGCAAAGAGTACAATAGGTGAATGGGGGTGGGGATGGAGGTGATAGGTCAGAGGGGAGGGTGGAGTGGATTGGCGGGAAGGGAGATTAGCAGATAGGACAGGTCATGAGGATGGTGCTGAGCTGGAAGGTTGGAACTGGGGTGAGGTGGGGGGAGGGGAAATGAAGAAACTCGTGAAGTCCACATTGATGCCCTGGGGTTGAAGTGTTCCAAAGCGGAAGATGAGGCGTTCTTCCTCCAGGTGTCAGGTGGTGAGGGAGCAGCGGTGAAGGAGGCCCAGGACCTCCATGTCCTCGGCAGAGTGGGAGGGGGAGTTGAAATGTTGGGCCACGGGGCGGTGGGGTTGATTGGTGTGGGTGTCCCGGAGATGTTCCCTAAAGCGCTCTGCGAGGAGACATCAGGTTTCCCCAATGTAGAGGAGACTGCATCGGGAGCAACATATACAATAAATGACATTGGTGGATGTGGAAGGCTCCTTTGGGGCTTTGGATAGTGGTGAGGGAGGGGGTGTGGGCTCAGGTTTTGCAATTCCTCGGCCTCCTTCACCGCCCGAAACGTCGATTTTCCTGCTCCTTTAGAAGAATGAGAGGCAACCTTATTGAAACACAAAAAATACTTAGAGGACTTGACAGGGAAGTTGGAGAGAAGTTATTTTCCCCATTGGGAGAGTCTGGGACCAGAAGGTATCATCTCAGAGTCAGGGGTTATAGAGTCACAGAGTCAGAGATGTACAGCCTGGAAACAGACCTTTCGGTCCAACTCATCTATACTAACCTAATCTAGTCTCATTTGGCCCATACATTTAGGATGGAGATGAGGAAGAATTTCTTCTCTCAGAGGGGAGTGATTTGGAGTAAATTGGTGGAATTCTTTACCACAGAGGGCTGTTGAAGCTGGATCAGTCAGTATATTCAAAGCTGAGAGACATAGATTTTTATTCAGTGAAAGAATCGAGGGTTATGGGATACAGGCAGAAGAGCGAAGTTGAGGATTATCAGTTTAGCTTTGATCTCATTGAGTGGTGGAGCAGACACAATGGCCTCAATGTTCCTGTGTCTTATGGTCTGAAATTAACTGTAATGTTGATTGAGAGCTAAACATTGGCCGGAGTTCAGGAAAAGTTCTTCTTCAAAATATTGCTGTGAGATGTTTCCAATCCGTCGCCCAGAAGATTGAGTTGGGACTCCCACTGATGCGGTGGCATTTGAACCCTGTGTCCTCAGAGCATCCATCTCAGCCCCTTGGTTGCTGACTCAGTGACATTACTGTCCTTGCTGTCTCCATTGCTGTGTGATCTTTTACTACCATCAATGTGAGTAAGACCAAAACTTGCCAGTTCCTCTCCCAAACACAAACCACCCTTGTTTGGACATTCAGGGCCAATACCTTAAGACTGTCAGGTCCAAACATAGAACACAGAACAGTACAGCACAGGAAACAGGCCCTTCAGCCCACAATGCTGTGCTGAACATGACACCAAATTAAACTAATCCCTTCTGCCTGCCCTTGGTCCATATCTCTACATATTCATGTGCTTACCTCACAGTCTCTTGAAATGCCCCTATCGTATCTGCCTCTACCCCTTGCAGCACATTCGGCTCCTACCACTCTGTGTAAAAAACCTGCCCCTCACATCTCATTGAGCTTTCCCCCTCTCACTTTCAATGTATGCCCCCCCCCCCCCCCCCTAGTTTAAGACATTTCCACTCTGGGGAAAAAATTTTGATCATTAATCCTGTCTATGTATCTCATAATTTTATAGAATTCCATCTCATTGACTGCAGTTCAGCCTTCAACACTACTATCCCCTCGTTACTAACCACTAAACTTAGAGATCTTGGACTAAGCCCTACTCTCTGCAACTGGATCCTCAGTTTCCTGACCCACAGGCCACAATCAGTGAAGATTGGGGACAATATTTCATCCTCACTAACACTTAACACTGGAGCCCCCCCCCCCCAGGGGTGCGTACTCAGCCCCCTACTGTACTCACTGTATACCCATGACTGCATTGACAAATACCAGACTAATGTCATTTACAAGTTCGCTGATGACACCACCATAGTCGGTCGAATCTCAGATGGCGACAAAACAGACGACAGACGCAAGGTTGAAGAGCTGGAAAAATAGTGCACTGAGAACAACCTAGCTCTCAATGTCGGCAAAACCAAGGGACTCATTATTGACTTGCAGCGGGATCTTACTCATGCCCCTTACAAATTAACAGCACAGAGGTGGAACGGGTGGAGAGTGTCAAGCTCCTGGGAGTGGTCATCCACAACAAGCTTTCTTGGACTCTTCATGTGGACGCACTGGTTACAAAGGCCCAACAATGTCTCTTCTTCCTCAGGCGAATACTCTTGCCAACTTTTATAGGTGCATTCTGTCTGGGTGTATCACCACCTGGTATGGTAACTGCACCATTCAAGATCAGAGACAGTTACAGAGAGGGGTGAACTCGGCCCGGACAATCACAAAGGCCAACCTCCCATCTATAGGATCCATCTACCAGGCCCACTGTCAAGGAAAGGCCACCAGCATTCTCAAAGATCCATCCCACCCTGGTAATGTTTTTCTACAACCTCTACCATCGGGGAGAAGGTACAGAAACCTGAACACACACACTAGCCGGTTTCTACCCTACTGTTGTTAGAATACTGAATGGACTCACAAACTCTTAACATCCGCCTGTACTTGTGTTTTTGTTTTTGCCGCTGTTTACCTATTATTTACTATCTATGCTACTTAACTCTGTGATCTGTCTGTATCGCTCACAAGACAAAGCTTTTCACTGTGTCTCGGTACACATGACAATAAATTCAATTCAATTCAAGTCTCCCCCCCCAGCCTCCGCTACTCCAGGGAAAACAACCTGAGTTTTTCCTAGCCATTCCTTATACCTTATACCCTCTAATCCAGACAGCATCCTGGTAAACCTCTTCTGCACCCTCTCCAACGCCTCCATATCCTTCCTGTAATGTGGCAACCAGAAGTGAACACAATTCTCTAAGTGTGGCCAAACCAAAGTCTTATAAAGTTGCAACATGACATCCTGACTCTTGTACTCAATTCCACAACCAATAAAGGTTTGCATGTCATATACCTTTTTTACCACCCTATCTACTTGTGGGAACATTTTCAGGGAGCTGTGGACCTGATCCCCAAGATCCCTTTGTATATCAATGTGTTCAGGGCCCTGCCATTAACTGTAATCTTTTTCTTAATATTTGATCTCCCAAAGTGCAGCACCTCACACTTACCCGGATTAATCTCCATCCACCATTTCTCCGCCCACATCAGCAACTGATCTATATCCCACTGTATCCTTTGACAACTGTCTACACTATCCACAACTCCACCGATCTTTGTATCGTCTGCAAATTTACGAACCCACCCATCGACAGTTCCATCCAAGTAGGGGGTCCCAGTAAGGGTCCCTGTGGAACACCACTAGTCACAGACCTCCAGCCTGAAAAACACTCACGACCTGCTGCCTTCATTGGGCACGCCAATTCTGAATCCATGTGGCCAAGTCACTGTGGATCCTATGCATACCATGAAGGGCCTTGTTTAAAATCTTACCAACATCCATGCAGTCAACATCCACTGCTCTACCCACATCGACCTTGAAATGCTCTCCCTGAGGCTATGAGGATTGAGGCCTGACTGGCCGAAGAGCCTTTGCTGTTCTCAATGAGGACAGCCTCTCCAGTGAATGGGTGACAGTAATTCCTGAAGGCGGCTCACCATCTGTTTCTGAAGGACAGCAACATATGACAGCCGTGGCAGGGATGATCACCTCCCGATACTAAACTTTAAACCTTTCTGGAGTGCACAGAAAGAAGGGCTGAAGAAGGGCTTATGCCCGAAACGTCGATTCTCCTGTTCCCTGGATGCTGCCTGACCTGCTGTGCTTTTCCAGCAACACATTTTCAGCTCTGGAGTGCACAGAGTAATGCAGTAACTAATCAACATCAGTAATGGACCACAAGTGAAACAATGAGGCAGCCAACTCACACTTGATATATTAAGGCATCTCTGGGCACTTCCCAGGAGAATAATCAGATTTTAAAAAAATCAAAATCAAGCCATTAAAGCAGAAATTGGGGCAAGGTAAACAAGAGTCTGGTCAAAGAGGTAGGTTTTGTGAGAGAGAGAGAGCGAGATCTGAGAAGCAGCTTCCCGATCTAGTGAAACTGCTGAAAGCCAAAGGATAAAAAACACAAGAGATTGAAATTGGAGGACTGCAAAGTTCCCGAAGGTTTGTTGAACTGTGGGAAAGGTCATCGAGATGGGGAATGGGTGTGCTTACCGGTGGATTTGCAAATAAAGACAGGGATTTTTAACTTTAAGACATTGTTGGAGGTGATGCGGGTGGGAGTCAGTGGTGTCTGCTGAATAACGTGGGAGAGGAAGAGCAGAAAGTTCCATGTATCCATCTGAGACACAGACTCCCCAATTAAAGGCTGCATGTCAGTGCAACTGCCCTGTCATCAGACCCAGACTGCCAGCTTGAATCAATGCCAGATTAAACAGAACGGGACTTCACTGCATCGAATCCTAATCCTCAAAACAGTTCCACCAACAACAGTAACATTCCAGGCAAAAATCCTTGCTATATTTAGAAGCTGGTTCTGAAACTAAGAAATTTGTAATTTGTCTTGATTTTCAAACCAGAATGTGACCTGGGAACAACTAAAGTTTGAATTGTAATATATTGCCCTTGAAAGCAAATAGGTTCATTGAGCCCCTCTGTTTTGCTGATTCCCCGCTCTGGTCTGGGAAGAATTACTCAGCTTGGAATCTCAATTCTTCATCACTGAGTGAATGTGAGGGAATACCTTCATTTGGGAATAATCTACCATCACTCCAGAACAGCGCTGATCCCACCACATCTTCTGTTGTTATCTTGGGAGCAATAAAGCAGGAGTGATGTATTTGTTGGAGTCAACTTTAACGTATCGCTCCCAGTGTTAATGTTTAGAAATCTGAGCACAATCCATGAGATAGTCATCCTGAAAAGCCAGCTGAAATGTGCAACATTATGCCATTGAGTCCCAAACCAAATCCCAGTGAATTACCTCATGTAGCTCCTACCTCATCCCTTAGCATAGCATTCATTGTACAGACTGTATGATGAAAGCCCATACTTAATGAGATCTCACCAGGCCAATGAGATTCTCCCTGGAGAAACTGCTCAGCTCATTGCATGCATGCTCAGCCAATGGCTATATGGTCAGTAAATGACAGGTCAAAGGCAACAGTCAGAGTGCAATGTCCTCTGGGTAAATTAGACAGGAGCCCACCTCTTTTTCTGTCAGCAGGCAGATATTGGATGAGGACTGAGTCATTGACATAACAAGGAAAAGATCGTTCTGCTCATTAAATCCATTCCCCAACCATTTCCAGCCCTTTAAAGAAAGAAATCCCACACCTTACCAAGTCTGGCCTACATGTGACTCCAGCCCCATAACAATTAGTTGACCGGGGTGCCCTCTGAAGTGGCAAAGCAGACTGCACAGTTCAAAGGTCACTAGGCATGGGTGACCAGAACTGCTTCTGCACACACCTCACAAAGGAATGAAATAAAAACATTCCCATTTCATCCCCAGAGAGTCGTGGGCACTAAATAAGATGGCTGCAGAAATGATGATTCCAATTGTGAGAGTGACCAAATCCTGGCCCAATCAAATGAGTCCGAAAGGATCCTCAGGAGTGAGGCAGATTTTGACAAGGGTGTGGGATGTGCCACCATGGATCGGAAGACAGGCTGGCCTTTCCATTCTGACCCCAGATAACTCTCTAAGAGTTTCTCCTGAATTCTCGATTGAACTTACACCAGGGCGAAAGAAAGAATGCTTGAGGAGGAGGCATGATCTGGTGGAAGCTTGTCTAAGTAAGGAAGTTTGGATTTTATCAAACTGAAATGAACCTTATACACTGAGGTCCCTTTGACCCATCATATCCAGGCCAGTCAAAAACAAAATCTAATTATTCTCATCTCACTTTTCAGACCCATAGCTTTATATGCCTTGGCATCGCAAGCACACATCTAAACACTTCTTCAATGGGATGGGGGATTCTGTCTCTCCCACCGTCACAGGCAGTGAGTTCCAGATTCCCACCAGCCTCTGGGGGGAGAAAGGTTTCTCTCCCCATCTCCTTGAATCTATGCCATCGTCATTGACCTCTCCATCAAGGGGAAAAGTTTGTTCCTGTCCTCCCCATCTTTGTCTCTCATAATTTTATACATCGCAACCATGCCCCCCAGGTCCTGATGAGGGGTCACAGCCCGAAACATCAACTTCCCTGCCCCTCTGGTGCTGCCTGACATGTGGTGCCTGTCCAGTTCCACTTTTTATCAACTCTGACTTCCGGCATCCGCAGTCCTCACCATCTCCATGGCTCCTCTCAGTCTCATTCTGTTCTGAGGAAAACAACTCCAAACTCTCCTCATAGTTCAAACTCTCCAGTTAAAACCCTCTCAGTGCTGTCATGTCCCTCCTAGAATGTGGCTTCCAGAACTGTCCACAATACTCTTGCTGTGGACTAACCAACATTTTCTACAGTTCCAGTATCACCTCCTTGGAGACAGTGAGGACTGCAGACGCTGGAGATCAGAGTCGAAGGGAAAAGCACAGCAGGTCAGGCAGTATCCGAGGAGCAGGCGAATTGACGTTTCGGGCATAAGCCCTCATCAGGAATTCACGATGAAGGGCTTATGCCCGAAATGCTGATTCTCCTGCTCCTCAGATGCTGCCTGATCTGCTGCGCTTTTCCAGCACCACACCCTTCGACAGCATCACCTCCCCGTTCTTATGCCTCAGCTAATAAAGGCCAGAATGCTGTATGCCTTCTTAACCAATTTACCCACGTGTCCTGATACATTAAGAGACCCATGGACATACACACCAAGGTTACCCTGATCCTCGGTGCTTCACAGGTCCTATTCTACATCATGTACTCCCTAGCCTTGTATGTCCTGACCAAGTCTATCACCCTCCCATTTATCCGGATTGAATTCCATTTGCCACCGATTGGCCCACCTGATCAGCCTGGCTGTGTACTCTTGTAATCTGAGGCTGTCCTCTGCACTATTTACCACTCGCCCAAGTTTACTGGTCAAGCCACGCCCCTCGCACCCCCTACATTCAACCTGAAATCATTTATACGAACCACCCCCCCCCCCCACCAACGGCTTCAACAAGGACCCCTGTGGGACCTCAATGGACCCAGACTTCCGGCCAGAAAAACACCCCTCAACCAACATCCTCTCCTTAAACATCAAACGTTGAATGGTACAGTACAGGAATAGGCCTTTCTGCCCACCATGCCTGTGCTGAACATGATGCTATTTTAAACTAACCCCAACTGCTGTGTATGGTCTGTATCCCCCTATTCCCTGCCTGTTCACATATCTGTCCAAGTGCCTGCTAAACATTGCTATCATGTCTGTTTCTAGCATGCCCTCCTGGCAACACGTTCCAAGTACCTACCACTCTCTGTGTAAAAAACCTGTCTCGCACATCTCCTTTAAGCTTACCCCTCTCACCTTAAACCTACACCCCCTAGTATTTGACATTCCTACCCTATCTACCCTACCCAAGCCTCTCATTATTTTTTATGCTTCTATCAGATCGCCTCTAAATGCTCTAGCTAAAACAATCCAAGTTTGTCCAACCTCTCCTCATAGCTCCAATCCAGGCAACATCCTGGTAAACCACTGTCGAACCCTCTCCGCAGTCTCCACATCGTTCCTATAACGTGGAAACCAGAACTGCACACAATACTCCAAATGTGGCCTCACTAAAGTTCTTACAGCTGCAATGTGACTTGCCAACTTTTATACTCAATGCCCTTACCGATGAAGGCAAACACTGCCTTCTTTACCACCCCTTGTGTTGCCACTTTCAGGGAGCTATGGACTTGCACCTCAAGATCCCTCTGTATATCATTGTTCCTAAGGGACCTGCCATTTAATGTCTATTTGGCTCTTTTAACCTCCCAAAATGCATCACCTCACAGTTGTCAGGATTAAACTCCATCTGCCATTTCTTTGATTTGACTTGATTTGATTTGATTTCATTTCTTGTCACATGAACCGAAATACAGTGAAAGGCTGTGTTTCTGAGCAGCATGGGTAGACCATAGTCAGCAAAGATGTACAGAACACAGGGTGGGAATGTGATGTCACATTGCACAGGGCATGCACTAGACAAAGGGTGGCATGGTGGCTCAGTGGTCAACACTGCTGCCTCACAGCGCCAGAGACCTGGGTTCAATTCCAGCCTCAGGCAACTGTTTGTGTGGAGTTTGCACATTCTCCCCGTGTCTGCGTGGGTTTCCTCCTGGTGTTCCGGTTTCCTCCCACAGTCCAAAGTAGTGCACGTCAGGTGAATTGGCCATGCTAAATTGTCCATACTGTTAGGTGCATTAGTCAGATGGAAATGGGTCTGGGTGGGCTACTCTTCAGAGGGTTGGTGTGGACTGGTTGGGCCTGTTTCCACACTGTAAGTAATCTAATCTAATCTAGACAAGATCAACATGAGCAAGGCCAGAATTATTTGAGGCTAGAGACTCCATTCATCAGTCTAATATTGAGTAGGAAGAAGCTGTTCCTGAACCTGCTGGTGTATGTGTATGTGTGTTCAGGTTTCTGTACCTCCTGCCTGATGGAAAGGGTGGGAGGGGTCTTTGATGATGTTGGCAGCGTTTCCGTGGCAGCGAGCCGTGTAAATGGAGCCCATGGATGGAAGATTAGCTTCCGTGATGGTCTGGGCTGTGCACACCACCTTCTGTAGTTTCCTATGGTCCTGGACAGAGCAGTTGCCGTACCAGGCTGATATACACCGGGACAGTATGGTCTCAATGGTGTATCTGTAGAAGTTGGTGAGGGCCCTCATGGACATGCTGAATTTCCTGAGGTGTCTGAGGAAGAAGAGGTGTTGTTGTGCCTCTTGACCATCGCATCTACCTGGGAAGGCCAGGACAGGTTGTCGGTTATCGTCACTCCGAGGAACTTGACACTCTCCACCCTCTCACCCTCAGCTCCGTTGATGTAGATGGGGGGGTGTTCTCCTCCTTGCTTCCTGAACCCAATGATCAGTTCTTTAGTTTTGCCGACGTTGAGAAAGACATTTTCTCTGCCCAACTTTCCAAATGAGGCTACTCTGAGAAAAGAGAGGGAGGATGCAAGGCAGATTAGGCAAATAGTAGTGGTGGGTTACTCAATAGTTCAAGGGAGAGACAGCGTAGTTGCAGCTGAGACTGTGAATCCTGTACGGTCTGATGCCTCTCGGGTAAGAGGATTCAGGACATAACAGAACAATTGGATAAGCTTCTGGAAAAGGGGGTGAATGGCCAGTGGGAATCAATGACACAGTGAGGGAGATCTTGCAGGAGTTAGGGAGTAGGGTGAAGTGAAAGATTTCCAAGGAGTAATCTCAACAATACTGCTTGCGCCAGAAGCTTCACCATTTAGGCAAAGGCAGGTCAGGGAGATAAATGTGCGGCTTGAGCAATGGTGTAGACGGGAGGGTTTCAGATTTTTTGATGTGGAGGTTCCAGTGTTGGAAATCACAAGAGCATAAGAGGTACAGTTAGTAAGTTTGCAGATGGCACCAAAATTGGAGGTTACCTCAGATTACAACAGGATCTGGACCAGATGGGCCAATGGGCTGAGAAGTGGCAGATGGAGTTTAATTCAGATAAATGTGAGGTGCTGCATTTTGGGAAAACAAATCTTAGCAGGACTTATCCACTTTATGGTAAGGTCCTGGGGAGTGTTGCAGGTCGTATTCCAGCAGGTTTATTTGGAAGCAAAAAACTTTCGGAGTGCTGTTCTTTCATCAGGTATTTATGGTCCTGCCCCACTACCCACTTGACACAAGAGCAGCGCTCTAAAAGCTAGTACTTCCAAATAAACCTGTTGGGCTATAACCTGGTGCTGTAAACTGAATTGAATTGAAACCTGGTGCTGTAAATTGAATTGAATTGAATTTATTGTCACGCGTACCGAGGCACAGTGAAAAGCTTTTTAACTTTGATCTTTTGGACATTGGGATCACTTTTGGGAAAGGAAGAAGGCTGTTGAGAAGAAGGGTTCAGAAAAGATTTACAAGGATGTTGCCAGGGTTGGAGGGTTTGAGCTATAGGGAGAGGCTGAACAGCCTGGGGCTGTTTTCCCTGGAGCATCAGAGGCTGAGGGGTGGCCTTTTAGAAGTTTATAAAACCATGAGGGGCATGGGAAGGGTGAATAGACAAGGTCTTTGCCCTTGGGTAGGGGAGTCCAGAACTACAGGGCATAGGTTTAGGGTGAGAGGGAAAAGATTTAAAGGGATGTAAGGGGCAACTTTTCACGCAGAGGGTGGTAGTACGTGTATGGTATGAGCTGCCAAAGGAAGTGATGCAGACTGGTACAATTACAGCATTTAAAAGGCATCTGGATGGGTATGTGAATAGGAAGGGTTTAGCGGGAAATGGGCCAATTGCTGGCAAGTTAGACTAGATTAATTTAGGGTATCTGTTCAGACTGGAGGCCTGGGATTAGTGGAGTGCCACAAGGATCGATGCTGGGTCCACTACTTATCATCATTTATGTAAAAGATTTGGATGTGAGCATAAGAGGTATAGTTAGTAAGTTTGCAGATGATACCAAAATTTGAGGTGTAGTGGACAGCAAAGAAGGTTACCTTAGATTACAACGGGATCTTGATCAGAAAAACTGAAAAAATTGCGGATGCGGTAAATCAGAGACAAAAACTGAAACTGTTGGAAAAGCTCAGCAAGTCTGGCAGCAACTGTGGAGAGAAAGCAGAGGCAACACATCGGGTCAGGTCCCTTGACCTGACACATTAACTCTGTCATTTTAAGACAGAGGTAATGAGCTATCTAGTTGGACAGCCGGTAATGTAAACAGTTTGTGAGGCCTTGTGTTTTTTAAAAAAGTTGGAACAATAGGAGCAGCCTGAGCGGGTGTGATCAATCTCCCACAGAATAAGAATTGTTAGTTTTAGCTTTCAACATTTGTTGCTGGGGTCTCATCAGGATTAGAAAGCAGTGAACCTCTCCCAGCCATGACACTCTGTCTCTGAGTTTTCTCTCAATGTTTTATTTTTCCTCTTGGGCTGTGAGGCATTCTGCTTCTGAATTTGTCTTTTGCCAAGCATGTGTTTATGGGATGTTACTATATTTAATTTTTAATAGTTACTGTATCTTTTATTCTGTTACATTTTCTAATGGAGTTAAGTTATTCCAATTCCTTCTCTCTTTTTCGTTGTATTTTAACTATAATGTATGAATAAAGTGCGCTTTAATCCAGTAGTTTGATCAATCAAATTGCATCTGGAACACAACACCTTACATTTACCTTTAAAGTAAGGAAAAGTTAGTGTTTACACTATCTTCTGAACAATTTGAGGGGGTTTGGTCTGGTCTATAACAATGGGGAGTGAAATCAGAAGGGAGGAACACTTATTTTATATGGAATCACCAAAGTGTGGAAACAAGCCATTCGGACCAACAAGTCTGCACCAATGTGGGATGTCTTTTGAACAGCATCCCTCCCAGACCTCTCCCCCTATAACTTTGTATTTCCCATCATTAATGCACCTAGCCTGCACACTTTAGGACAATTTAGCATGGCCAATTCACCGAAATTACACATCTTTGGGACTGGGGGAGGAAACCCACGCAGGCACAAGGAGAATGTGCAAGCTCCACACAGACAGTCGCCCGAGGCTGGAATTGAACCTGGGACCCTGGTGCTATGAGGCAGCCATGCTAACCACTCAGCCACTGTTCCACTCTTAGGATGGTTAATGAGGTGAGTTTGGTATGATAGGATGAGAAACTCTTCCAGGTCCTCACAGCACAAATCCCTCCAAAAAAACTCAACGTAACCTAGCCTTAGCCAAAAGAGAAAGTTAACCCTGGGTGCTTGCTATTCAAGTGCTGACACACAATGCGATGTAACAAAGGAAACCCCATGTTGAAAATGACATTGGGTATATTTTGGACACTGTTTGTACAGAGCCTGTACATTGCAGCCATGGTCCCATTTCCAATCTTCGAGGAGAAAGTGAGGTCTGCAGATGCTGGAGATCAAAGTTGAAACTTTATTGCTGGAACAGCACAGCAGGTCAGGCAGCATCCAGGGAACAGGAGATTCGACGTTTCGGGCACAGGCCCTTCCTCAGGAATGAGCAGAGAGTGTTCAGCAGGAGAAGATAAAAGGTAGGGAGGAGGGAATTGGAGGAGGGGCGTTGGAAATGTGATAGGTGGAAAGAGGTCAAGGTGAGGGTGATAGGTCGGAGTAGGATGGAGGCGGAGAGGTCAAGAAGAAGACTGCAGGTCAGGAAGGCGGTGCCGGGCTGGAGGGATCCGGCTGAGACAAGGTGGGGGGAGGGGGGATGAAGAAACTGGTGAAGTCCAAGTTCATCCCCTGCGGTTGGAGGGTTCCCAGTCGGAAGATAAGACGCTCCTCCTCCGACCGTCGGGTTGTTGTGGTTTGGCGGTGGATGAGTCCAATGACCTGCATATCCTCGGTGGAGTGGGAGGGGGAGTTGAAATGCTGTGCTACAGGTTGGTTGGGTTGGTTCGTCCGGGTGGCCCAGAGGTGCTCTCTGAATCGCTCCGCAAGTAGGCGGCCTGTTTCCCCAATATAGAGGAGGCCACACCGGCTGCAGCGGATGCAGTAGATGATGTGGGTGGAGGTGCAGGTGAATCTGTGGCGGATATGGAAGTTTCCTTTGGGGCCTTGGAGGGAGGTGAGGGGGGAGGTGTGGGCGCAAGTGTTGCACCTCCTGCGGTTGCAAGGGAAGGTGCCGGGAGTGGAGGTTGGGTCGGTGGGGGGTGTGGATCTGACAAGGGAGTCGCGGAGGGAGTGGTCTCCCCTCTATGGTCAGGTTTAAACATCATTGTAATGAGTTTGATATTTCATCAGTGGTCAGCCAGTGTTCGAAATATTGCTTAGCATGTTTATTTCCTCTGTTGAGAGATTGCACACAGATATTTAAATGCTCAAAGGAATCGTTGGGTGAAAAGTATAGTTCAGCAGTCCTGTGTTTTTTTCCTGGAGGCAGGCACACAGAGGACATCTGACCTGAAACTTTCCAACGGACTGTACAGGGGTGTGCTCCAACCATCACAGACAGCAAACGTCTGAAAGGAGAAAACAAATTCACAACCAAAATACTTCAGCTTGAAAGGCTTGCCAGGTTACCCTGACCTGATGTCAAAGAGGACTTTGTTTCAAAGCTGGTTTGTCTGCTGTGGGTTTTGGGGAAAAAAAAGGGTATTTAATGATTTAAGACTTTACACTGTGGAATTCACTCAAATGGCAAACGCGACTTCCCACTTCAGAGTCCAATGTCTAATTTTGTGTCCTCATTCACGGGATGTGAGTATCCTTGGCTGGGCTATTATTGATTATCCATCCCAACTGCTCTGGAGCAGATGGTGAGCTGCCTTCTTGAACCTGAGGGCCTCGGAACACCTACACTTTTGATAAGGAGGTGTTTCCCAGAGATAACCTTTCCACATCTATCCTGTCAATTCCTCTCAAAGTCTTCTATGCTTCTATAAGGTCACCCCTCATTCTGAGGAAGAGTTACTGAACCCGAAACTGCTATCCGTCCCCAGTTGCTATCAGACCTGCTGAGACTCCCCTTCTGCTTTTGTCACCCCATCACTCTTCTCTACTCCAATGAGTACAGGCCCAATCTACATAACCTCTCCTCATTAGGCAGACCCTCCATACCTTGCATCCGGTGAGTGAATGTTCTCTGGACTGCCTCCAATGCCAGAATATCTGACCAAGTGTTTCAGCCCAAAACATTGACTGTCTTGCCACTTGGATGCTGTCTGACCTGCTGCGCTCTTCCAGCTCCACATCTATTGACTCTGGCTTCTAGCTCCTGCAGTCCTTACTGTCTCCCAAAATATTTTTCCTCAGATAAGGGACCCAAAAGAGTTCACAACATTCCAGCTGTGCTCTGACTGATGCCTTTTATAAAAACACCTTTTATTCTCTTTGACATAAAGGTCAATATTCCAGTTGCCTTCCCTATTATTTAGATGCTAGCTTTTTGTGAAACACCTCCATTCTGTAACTGTTGTTCTCTGGTTAAATAATATTCAGCTTCTCTGTTCTTCCAGCCATTAGCTGAGTTCCTGAAGCTGTGGGATTTGAACCCACCTGCCCACGGTTTTTCGCTGGGCTTTTGGAGTTTTGGAGTTTTTGCCCATTGACGTTACTGTTCCATCAGTGTTTGGAGCAACTTCCAAAGAGAACTCACTTCATTTGTCAAGTTTCCTTCAACAATACTTCCCATTTGAGACTAGTCATAGAGTCATACAGTCATAGAGTCCAACAGAGACAGAGTCAAAGACTCATACAGCACAGAGATAGGCTCTTTGGCCCAATCTGGTCCATACCGACCAAAATGGCCGTCCACACTAACCCCATTTCCCTGCAATTGGCCCATATCCTTCTAATCCTTTCCTATCCATGTATTTGTCCAAATGCCTTTTAAATGTTGTTAATGTACCTGCCTCAACCACTTCCACTGGCAGCTCATTCCATACCTGTACCATCCTCTGTGTTAAAAGGTTACCCCTCAGGTTCCCTTTTATTCTTTCCCCTCTAACCTTAAACTGAACCCTCTAGCCCTCAATTGCCCAACCCTGGGAAAAAGACTGAGGGTACTCACACTAGCACAGTTCTGGTCTCCTTCCCATTCAGAAGGATGTTGTGAAACTTGAAAGGGTTCAGAAAAGATTTACAAGGTTGTTGCCAGGGTTGGAGGATCTGAGCTATAGGGGGAGGCTGAACAGGCTGGGGCTGTTTTCCCAGGAGTGTCAGAGGCTGAGGTGTGACCTTATAGAGGTTTACAAAACCATGAGGGGCATTGATAGGGTAAATAGACAAAGTCCTTCCCCTGGGGTCGGAGAGTCTAGAACTAGAGGGCATAGGTTTAGGGTGAGAGGGGAAAGATATAAAAGAGACCTAAGGGACAACCTTTTCACACAGAGGGTGGTACGTGTATGGAATGAGCTGCCAGAGGAAGTGGTGGAGGCTGGTACAATTGCAATATTTAAGAGGCATTTGGATGGGTATATGAATAGGAAGAGTTTGGAGGGATATGGGCCCGGTGCTGGCAGGTGGGACTAGATTGGGTTGGGATATCTGGTCGGCATGGATAAGTTGGACCGAAGGCTCTGTACATAACTCTATGACTCTGAGACACTCCCTCTCAGTCTCCTGTGCTCTAAAGATAAAACCACCACCTTCTCAAGGGGCAACTAGGAATGGGCAATAAACACTGGGCCCAGGCAGCACCACCCACATCCCACAAGTAAATACAAGAATGGACTCTGTTGCACTTTCATGCTTCATAATATTCTGTGTCATCCTTGGACAGGGCCCAGCATCAGAATGTTACAGAGAAGCGTGACTTGGCCCTTGTACAAGGATGATGTGTTAGAATGGCTCCCTTAACCCAGAGGTCAGTGGATTAAAGCCATCCTCTGCTGCTTACATTCTCCGAAGCAGGGAATTTCGATCAAATTGCTGCCTGCAATCCTATTCTGCGCCATTTAGAACGGCTCAGAGACTGTCCACTTTGTCACCTTTGCCCTCCACTCACATATCCCTTGGCGTAACCTTTTTTTGCCCTCTGGCAGCAGAAACTCCCAGTGGAGGGCCACATGGAAAAGGACACACCCCTTTTCCGCTCGGGATTGTGGGTGGAGAGTGCGGTACGCAGCAGTGCCCAGTGCGATTACAACTTCAGCAAGGTCACTGGGTGATAGGCTGCACTGGGTGTGGCCTGGATGTCATACTGCTGTTAAATGTTTCCCTGGAGAGGGAGCAGGCGGTGCTCACTGGCACAGTGCAGGCCTTTAGGGGCGGACTTCTGCATCGGTCATTTTTACTGAGTAACTTTCCGTTTCCTTCTCGAAGTTTCACTTTATCATCAATTTGGGTTTTGGTTGCACTGCCCAGTGTAGGGACTCTTTAACCATTGCATGACTTTCCTCTTCAATGAGTAGGGGGAGCTTTAGTTTCACATTAAAAAAGGAGAGAAAAACTTTGTCCTGACAGAAATGAGATGGAACTGAATGGAAGGAGGCACAAAGCAGTTATTGAATTAAATTGAATTGAATTGAATTTATTGTCATGTATACCGAGGGACAGTGAAAGGCTTTGTCTTGCGAGCAATACAGGCAGATCACAGAGTTAAGTAGCATAGATAAGTAAATAATAGGTAAACAGCGGCAAAAACAAAAACACAGGTACAGGCCAATGTTAAGAGTTTGTGAGTCCATTCAGTAATCTAACAACAGTAGGGTAGAAACTGTTATGAAACCGGCTGGTGCGTGTGTTCAGGTTTCTGTACCTTCTCCCCGATGGTAGAGGTTGTAGAAAAACATCACCAGGGTGGGATGGATCTTTGAGAATGCTGACGGCCTTTCCTTGACAGCGAGCCTGGGAGATGGATTCTATAGATGGGAGGTTGGCCTTTGTGATTGTCCGGGCTGAGTTCACCACTCTCTGTAACTGTGTCCGATCTTGAATGGTACAGTTACCATACCAGGTGGTGATACACCCAGACAGAACGCTCTCGATGGTGCACCTATAAAAGTTGGCAAGGGTATTCGCCGTCATGCCAAATTTTCTCAGCTGCCTGAGGAAGAAGAGACGTTGTTGGGCCTTTGTAACCAGTACGTCTATGTGAAGAGTCCAAGAAAGCTTGACCACTCCCAGGAGCTTGACACTCTCCACTTGTTCTACCTCTGTGCTGTTAATATGTAGGGGGGGCATGAGTAACATCCCACCGAAAGTCAATAATGAGTTCCTTGGTTTTGATGGCATTGAGAGATGTGAACTTAAAGGAGAATGCACGAGCTTCGGAATAAAACCAAGAATTGCCAATGCTGGAAATCAGAACCCAAAACAGAAATTGCTAGAGGAACTCAGCAGGTGTGGTAGCATCTGTAGAGAGAAATGTTTCAGGTCCAGTGCCCCTTCTTGAGGATGAGGAAGGTTGAAAACAGGTCACTTGGCCTCAAATATTAACTCTGCTTTCTTTCTACAGATGCTGCTAGACCTGCTGAGTTTTTCCAGCATGCTTTGCTGTTTCTGGCTTTGGAGACAATGTTCCCCAGGCTGATATTGGGTCATGGGGAGAGATTGAATATCATTGTAAGACTGTAAAAGCTCACAGCTCACAGTGACAGACAAAGGGGTTGCTAATAGTGCTGAAGGGATGGTAGAGCTTTTGAAAGGTTATCAACATAACTGTGAAAAGGAGAAAATACAAGACAAACCTGCCCAACCTCATCTCAAAGGGCAGTAAGGTGCCATTTTTATAGATGCGTCATAGAAAACATCTTTTCTGGAGCTTGGTACAGTAACGACTCTGCCCAGGTCTGTAAGAAACTAAAGAGAGTTGTGAAAACAGCCCAGTCCATCACACAAACCAGCCTTCCATCCATTGGCTCCATCTACACTTCCCACTGCCTCGGGAAGGCAGCCAACATCATCAAAGATCCCTCCTACCCTGGTTTTAAACTGTTCCAGCCTCTTCCATCAGAAAAAAAGTTACAAAAGCTTAAACACTCGTACCAACAGATTCAAGAACAGCTTCTTCCCCGATGTTATTAGACTTCTGAATGGACCTCTCAAATTTTAAATGTAATGTTGATCTCGCTCTCTGTGCATCTGCTCTGCAGCTGTAACATTGTATTCCTCGCTCTGTTTTATTATCATGATGCACTCTGTCTGGTATGACCTGCCTGTACTGCACACAAAACAAAATTTTTCACTGTACCTAGGTACATGTGACAACTATAAATCAAAGCAAGTAAATCAAATCAAAGTTTGGATAGTCATACGAACAGATTCAAGAACAGCTTCTTCCCCGATGTTATCAGACCTTTGAATGGATCTCTTTAATGTTAATGTTCACCTCTCTCTCTCTCTGCACCTCCTTAACTGTATCCTGTTAATAACACTGTATCCTGCACTCTTTTGTTTTGCTGAGGCACTTGTATTGTACAATCTGCCTGTCAAGCCTGCAAGACTTTACACTGTACCTTGGAACATATGACTGTAGTAAATCAAATCCAGTCATCTCAAATCAAAAATATGGCATGTCAACATGACAGTCTGACCCAGATGCCTTCTGGGACTGTTTATTCCCAGAGAGAGAGAGAGAGAGAGAGAAATACATTTCCATGTGAAAGTGACCTTTCATTGTAGCCCATCAGTACTCACCAAATATATCTACACCAAGATCGAAAAGCTATCATTTAATAAAGATCTGAGTTCTTACAATTCTGTTCTAGATGTCCATTGTTAAGCTCTTACCATCCCTACTTGCTTAAAATTAAGTGTCATGTGATCGTTCCAAATTTTATGTGGTTTGGAAGATCCTTCAAGGAGGGATCTTTAAGAAATGTTAGAGGAAGTGAACTGAGCTCTTTGTTGAAGACTGACATGAATTCCAAGCGGATGATTGTGTCCTTTCGGAGCAGTCCTTTCCCCGAAGTGTTCGACCACATTTGAAGCAACTCTTGCACAATCTGAGAGGTTGCGTAGGTTTGGGGAAAGGAAAGAATTCACAGCGTAAACAATTGGTGGAGGCTGTGAGGATTCTGTTCTTATGGCATACACATTGGATGGGTCTGTAATGCAATGAAAAGCAGAGACTCAGAAATCAAGATGTGCTGTAGGGAAATGAGCCCAGTGGTTTCTGACAGCACAGAGTAACCTGGAGATGTACATCCCTGGGGAAAGCCAACAGGCTGTCTTGTATCCTCACGAGACACCCAACCTCTGGAGACCGGGAGCATCAGCCAAGTTTCTGTTCATGGGGAAAGTGCAATGCGGGCATCATTGACAAAACTAGATTTCGTTGCCAATCCCTTGTTGTTCTGGGAAGGTGTTAAGTGAGTGGTATACACAGACCATTGATAGCACTTTGATAACTAATAGTTTTGTACAAGATATTGATTCTAGAAGGGCTATTTTTGAAGTTGTCTTAGCCCACCTAACCTGATAATACCACACAGTTTTTGGAGGAGACATGGAGCTCTGCACTAGCCTTCACTGGGTGCAGAGTTATGTAATAAAGCTCCTGAGAGTTCTTAATAATTAGGCCAATGTATGTTGTACTTATTGCTATGATACATTGAATGATCTTCTGAATTAAGACGTACCTCTTCTGTTCAGAATGCTGTATCCTCTACCACAGACCATTGGACAGGTCCCAGACACAAGAAGAGACAAAGGATGGTTGGTGACAGCAAACTAATTCCAACAGGTATCACTCCATGCCCTACACTGGCCCAGGTGGTAGATATCACAAGATGCCAGCAGTGACAGTCTGGGCACAGTGCCCATCGAGACGTTTACGCAACTCTTCAGAGGGCATAAGGGGGTCAGTCCCATTTTGATGTGGAGTCACATATCCACTCAGGTTGGGCAGTTTCCCTTCCTGAGGACAGAATTCCATGAAGAAACGAGGGCAGAACTTTCCCACATCGCCGTCAAACAATTCTGAAATCTACTGTATTCCCTGCCTGTTCATGTGCCTACGATACATATCCCACTATTCCCTGCCTGTTCATGTGCCTATGGTCCATATCCCTCTATTCCCTGCCTGTCCATGTGCCTACGATCCATATCCCTCTATTCCCTGCCTGTCCATGTGCCTATCATCCATATCCCTCTATTCCCTGTCTGTTCATGTGCGTATGGTCCGTATCCCTCTATTTCCTGCCTGTTCATGTGCGTATGATCCGTATCCCTCTATTCCCTGCCTGTCCATGTGCCCATGGTCTGTATCCCTGTATTCCCTGCCTGTTCATGTGCCTATGGTCCATATCCCTCCATTCCCTGCCTGTTCATGTGCCTATGGTCCATATCCCTCTATTCCCTGCCTGTTCATGTGCCTATGTTCTGTATCCCTCTATTCCCTGCCTGTTCATGTGCCCATGGTCTGTATCCATCTATTCCCTGTCTGTTCATGTGCCTATGTTCTGTATCCATCTATTCCCTGTCTGCCCATGTGCCTATGGACGGTATCCGTCTATTCGAGATTTGGTTTTGATTTGGATTACATTACAGTGTGGAAACAGGCCCTTCGGCCCAACAAGTCCACACCGACCCGCCGAAGTGCAACCCACCCATACCCCTACATTTATCCCTTAGCTAACACTACGGGCAATTTAGCATGGCCAATTCACCTGACCTGCACATCTGTGGACTGTGGGAGGAAACTGGAGCACCCGGAGGAAACCCACGCAGACACGGGGAGAACGTGCAAACTCCACACAGTCAGTCGCCTGAGGCGGGAATTGAACCCGGGTCTCAGGCGCTGTGAGGCAGCAGTGCTAACCACTGTGCCACCGTGCCGCCCAATTCCCCGCCTGTTCATGTGCCTATGGTCTGTATTCACCTATTCCCTGCCTGTTCATGTGCCTATGATCCGTATCCCTGTATTCCCTGCCTGTTCATGTGCCTATGGCCCGTATCCCTCTATTCCCTGCCTGTTCATGTGCCTATGGTCTCTATTCATCTATTCGTTGCCTGTTCATGTGCCTATGGTCCATATCCCGCTATTCCCTGTCTGTTCATGTGCCTATGGTTCATGTCCCTCTATTCCCTGTCTGTCCATGTGCCTATGGTCCGTATCCCAGTCCCGTATTCCCAGTCTGTTCATGTGCCTATGGTCCATATCCCTCCATTCCCTGCCTGTTCATTTGCCTATGGTCCGTATCCCCCTATTTCCTGCCTGTTCATGTGCCCATGGTCTGTATCCCTGTATTCCCTGCCTGTTCATGTGCCTATGGTCTGTATCCCTCTATTCCATGTCTGTTCATGTGCCTATGGTCCATATCCCCCTATTCCCTGCCTGTTCATGTGCCTATAGTCTGTTTCCCACTATTCCCTGCCTGTTCATGTGCCTATGGTCCATATCCCTCTATTCTCTGCCTGTCCATGTGCCTATAGTCTGTATCCCCCTATTTCCTGCCTGTACATGTGCCTGTGGTCCGTATCCCCCTATTCCCTGTCTGGTCATATGCCTATGGTCCGTATCCCTCTATTCCCTGCCTGTTCATGTGCCTATGGTCAGTATCCATCTATTCCCTGCCTGTTCATGTTCCTATGGACCGTATCCGTCTATTCGAGATTTGGATTAGATTTGGATTACATTACAGTGTGGAAACAGACAGACCCGCCGAAGTGCAACCCTCCCATTCCCCTACATTTACCCCTTACCTAACACTACGGGCAATTTACATTGGCCAATTCACCTGACCTGCACATCTTTGGACTGTGGGAGGAAACCGGAGCACCTGGAGGAAACCCACGCAGACACGGGGAGAACGTGCAAACTCCACACAGTCAGTCGCCTGAGGCGGGAATTGAACCCGGGTCTCAGGCGCTGTGAGGCAGCAGTGCTAACCACTATGCCACCGTGCCGCCCAATTCCCCGCCTGTTCATGTGCCTATGATCCGTATCCCTCTATTCCCTGCCTGTTCATGTGCCTATGGTCTCTATTCGTCTATTCGTTGCCTGTTCATGTGCCTATGGTCCATATCCCGCTATTCCCTGTCTGTTCATGTGCCTATGGTTCGTGTCCCTCTATTCCCTGTCTGTCCATGTGCCTATGGTCCATATCCCAGTCCCGTATTCCCAGTCTGTCCATGTGCCTATGGTCTGTATCCCTCTGTTCCCTGTCTGTCAATGTGCCTATGATCAGTATTCCTCTGTTCCCTGTCTGTCAATGTGCCTATGGTCTGTATTCATCTATTCCCTCCCTGTTCATGTGACCATGATCCGTATCCCTCTATTCCCTGCCTGTTCATGTGCCTATGGTCCGTATCCCTCTATTCCCTGCCTGTTCATGTGCCTATGGACCGTATCCCTCTATTCCCTGTCTGTTCATGTGCCTATGGTCCATATCCCAGTCCCGTATTCCCAGTCTGTCCATGTGCGTATGGTCTGTATCCCTCTGTTCCCTCTCTGTCCATGTGGCTATGGTCTGTATTCATCTATTCCCTGCCTGTCCATGTGGCTATGGTCCGTTCCCTCTATTCCCTGCCTGTCCATGTGCCTATGGTCCGTATCCCTCTATTCCCTGCCGGTTCATGTGCCTATGTTCCGTATCCCTCTATTCCCTGCCTGTTCATGTGCCTATGTTCCGTATCCCTCTATTCCCTGCCTGTTCATGTGCCTATGTTCCGTATCCCTCTATTCCCTGCCTGTTCTTGTGCCTATGGCCCGTATCCGTCTATTCCCTGCCTGTCCATGTTTCTATGGACTGCATCCCTCTGTTCCCTGCCAGTTCATGTGCCTATGGTCCGTATCCCTCTATTCCCTGCCTGTTCATGTGCCTATGGTCCGTATCCCTCTATTCCGAGTCTGTCCATGTGCCTATGGTCCGTATCCCTCTATTCCCTGCCTGTTCATGTGCCTATGGTCTGTATCCCTCTATTACCTGCCTGTTCATGTGCCTATGGTCCAAATCCCTCTATTCCCTGCCTGTCCATGTGAACATGGTCCGTATCCCTCTATTCCCTGTCTGTTCTTGTGCCTATGGTCCTTATCCCTCTATTCAATGTCTGTCCATGTGCCAATGGTCCGTATCTGAGTATTCCCTGCCTGTTCATATGCCTATGGCCCGTATCCCTCTATTCCCTGCCTGTTCATATGCCTATGGTCCGTATCCCTCTGTTCCCTGCCTGTTCATGTGCCTATGGTCCATATCCCAGTCCCGTATTCCCAGTCTGTCCATGTGCCTCTGGTCTGTATCCCTCGATTCCCTGTCTGTCCATGTGCCTCTGGTTTGTATCCATCTATTCCCTGCCTGTTCATGTGCCGAAAGTCTGTATTTATTTAGAACCTGCCTGTTCATGTGCCTATGGTCTGTATTCATCTGTTCGCTGCCTGTTCATGTGCCTCTGGTCCGTATCCCTCTATTCCCTGCCTGGTCATGTGCCTGGAGTCCATATCCCTGTATTCCCTGCCTGTCCATGTGGCCATGGTCTGTATCGCTCTATTCCCTACCTGTTCATGTGCCTATGGTCCGTATCCCTCTATTCCCTGCCTGTTCATGTGCCTATGGTCCGTATCCCTCTATTCCCTGCCTGTTCATGTGCCTATGGTCCGTATTCCTCTATTTCCTGCCTCTTCATGTGTCTATGGTCCGTAACCTCTATTCCCTGTCTGTCCATGTGCCTGTGGTCCGTATCCCTCTATTCCCTGCCTGTTCATGTGCCTATGGCCTGCATCCCAATATTCCATGCCTCTTCATGTGCCTATGGTCAATATCCCTTGATTCCCTGTCTGTCCATGTGCCTATGGTCTGTATCCGCCTATTCCCTGCCTGTTCATGTTACTGTGGTCTGTTTCCCTCTATTTCCTGCCTGTTCACGGCCTATGGTCCGTATCCTTCTATTCTAAGTCTATCCGTGTGACTATGGTGTGTATCCCTCTATTCCCTGCCTGATCATGTGCCTATGGTCTTTATCCCTCTATTCCCTGCCTGTCCATGTGCCTATGGTCTGTATCGCTCTATTCCCTGTCTGTTCACGTGCCTATGGTCAGTGTCCCTCTATTCCCTGCCTGTTCATGTGACTATGTTCTATATCCGTCGATTCCCTGCCTGTTCATGTGCCTGTGGTCCATATCCCTCTATTCCCTGTCTGTTCATGTTTCTATGGACCGCATCCCTCTGTTCCCTGCCTGTTCATGTGCCTATGATCCATATCCCTCTATTCCCTTCCTGTTCATGTGCCTATGATCCATATCCCTCTATTCCCTTCCTGTTCATGTGCCTATGATCCATATCCCTCTATTCCCTTCCTGTTCATGTGCCTATGATCCATATCCCTCTATTCCCTTCCTGTTCATGTGCCTATGATCCATATCCCTCTATTCCCTTCCTGTTCATGTGCCTATGTTCCATATCCCTCTATTCTCTGCCTGTTCATGTGCCCATGGTCTGTATCCATCTATTCCCTGTCTGTTCATGTGCCTATGTTCTGTATCCGTCTATTCCCTGTCTGCCCATGTGCCTATGGATCGTATTCGTCTATTCGAGATTTGGTTTTGATTTGGATTACATTACAGTGTGGAAACAAGCCCTTCGGCCCAACAAGTCCACACCATCCCACCAAAGCGCAACCCACCCATACCCCTACAATTACCCCTTACCTACCACTACGGGCACTTTAGCATGACCAATTCACCTGACCTGCACATCTTTGGACTGTGGGAGGAAACTGGAGCACCCGGAGGAAACCCACGCAGACACGGGGAGAACGTGCAAACTCCACACAGTCAGTCGCCTGAGGCGGGAATTGAACCCGGGTCTCAGGCGCTGTGAGGCAGCAGGGCTAACCACTGTACCAGCGTGCCACTCAATTCCCCGCCTGTTCATGTGCCTGAGGTCCGTATCCCTCTATTCCCTGCCTGGTCATGTGCCTGGAGTCCATATCCCTGTATTCCCTGCCTGTCCATGTGGCCATGGTCTGTATCCCTCTATTCCCTACCTGTTCATGTGCCTATGGTCCGTATCCCTCTATTTACTGCCTGTTCATATGCCTATGGTCCGTATCCCTCTGTTCCCTGCCTGTTCATGTGCCTATGGTCTGTATCCCTCTATTACCTGCCTGTTCATGTGCCTATGGTCCAAATCCCTCTATTCCCTGCCTGTCCATGTGAACATGGTCCGTATCCCTCTATTCCCTGTCTGTTCTTGTGCCTATGGTCCTTATCCCTCTATTCAATGTCTGTCCATGTGCCAATGGTCCGTATCTGAGTATTCCCTGCCTGTTCATATGCCTATGGCCCGTATCCCTCTATTCCCTGCCTGTTCATATGCCTATGGTCCGTATCCCTCTGTTCCCTGCCTGTTCATGTGCCTATGGTCCATATCCCAGTCCCGTATTCCCAGTCTGTCCATGTGCCTCTGGTCTGTATCCCTCGATTCCCTGTCTGTCCATGTGCCTCTGGTTTGTATCCATCTATTCCCTGCCTGTTCATGTGCCTATAGTCTGTATTTATTTAGAACCTGCCTGTTCATGTGCCTATGGTCTGTATTCATCTGTTCGCTGCCTGTTCATGTGCCTCTGGTCCGTATCCCTCTATTCCCTGCCTGGTCATGTGCCTGGAGTCCATATCCCTGTATTCCCTGCCTGTCCATGTGGCCATGGTCTGTATCCCTCTATTCCCTACCTGTTCATGTGCCTATGGTCCGTATCCCTCTATTCCCTGCCTGTTCATGTGCCTATGGTCCGTATCCCTCTATTCCCTGCCTGTTCATGTGCCTATGGTCCGTATTCCTCTATTTTTTTGCCTCTTCATGTGTCTATGGTCCGTAACCTCTATTCCCTGTCTGTCCATGTGCCTGTGGTCCGTATCCCTCTATTCCCTGCCTGTTCATGTGCCTATGGCCTGCATCCCAATATTCCATGCCTCTTCATGTGCCTATGGTCAATATCCCTTGATTCCCTGTCTGTCCATGTGCCTATGGTCTGTATCCGCCTATTCCCTGCCTGTTCATGTTACTGTGGTCTGTTTCCCTCTATTTCCTGCCTGTTCACGGCCTATGGTCCGTATCCTTCTATTCTAAGTCTATCCGTGTGACTATGGTGTGTATCCCTCTATTCCCTGCCTGATCATGTGCCTATGGTCTTTATCCCTCTATTCCCTGCCTGTCCATGTGCCTATGGTCTGTATCGCTCTATTCCCTGTCTGTTCACGTGCCTATGGTCAGTGTCCCTCTATTCCCTGTCTGTTCATGTGCCTATGGTCCGTATCCCTCTATTCCCTGCCTGTTCATGTGACTATGTTCTATATCCGTCGATTCCCTGCCTGTTCATGTGCCTGTGGTCCATATCCCTCTATTCCCTGTCTGTTCATGTTTCTATGGACCGCATCCCTCTGTTCCCTGCCTGTTCATGTGCCTATGATCCATATCCCTCTATTCCCTTCCTGTTCATGTGCCTATGATCCATATCCCTCTATTCCCTTCCTGTTCATGTGCCTATGATCCATATCCCTCTATTCCCTTCCTGTTCATGTGCCTATGATCCATATCCCTCTATTCCCTTCCTGTTCATGTGCCTATGTTCCATATCCCTCTATTCTCTGCCTGTTCATGTGCCCATGGTCTGTATCCATCTATTCCCTGCCTGTTCATGTGCCTATGGTCTGTATCCCTCTATTCCCTGTCTGTTCATGTGCCTATGTTCTGTATCCGTCTATTCCCTGTCTGCCCATGTGCCTATGGATCGTACTCGTCTATTCGAGATTTGGTTTTGATTTGGATTACATTACAGTGTGGAAACAAGCCCTTCGGCCCAACAAGTCCACACCATCCCACCAAAGCGCAACCCACCCATACCCCTACAATTACCCCTTACCTACCACTACGGGCACTTTAGCATGACCAATTCACCTGACCTGCACATCTTTGGACTGTGGGAGGAAACTGGAGCACCCGGAGGAAACCCACGCAGACACGGGGAGAACGTGCAAACTCCACACAGTCAGTCGCCTGAGGCGGGAATTGAACCCGGGTCTCAGGCGCTGTGAGGCAGCAGGGCTAACCACTGTACCAGCGTGCCACTCAATTCCCCGCCTGTTCATGTGCCTGAGGTCCGTATCCCTCTATTCCCTGCCTGGTCATGTGCCTGGAGTCCATATCCCTGTATTCCCTGCCTGTCCATGTGGCCATGGTCTGTATCCCTCTATTCCCTACCTGTTCATGTGCCTATGGTCCGTATCCCTCTATTTACTGCCTGTTCATATGCCTATGGTCCGTATCCCTCTGTTCCCTGCCTGTTCATGTGCCTATGGTCTGTATCCCTCTATTACCTGCCTGTTCATGTGCCTATGGTCCAAATCCCTCTATTCCCTGCCTGTCCATGTGAACATGGTCCGTATCCCTCTATTCCCTGTCTGTTCTTGTGCCTATGGTCCTTATCCCTCTATTCAATGTCTGTCCATGTGCCAATGGTCCGTATCCCTCTGTTCCCTGCCTGTTCATGTGCCTATGGTCCATATCCCAGTCCCGTATTCCCAGTCTGTCCATGTGCCTATGGTCTGTATCCCTCGATTCCCTGTCTGTCCATGTGCCTCTGGTTTGTATCCATCTATTCCCTGCCTGTTCATGTGCCTATAGTCTGTATTTATTTAGAACCTGCCTGTTCATGTGCCTATGGTCTGTATTCATCTATTCGCTGCCTGTTCATGTGCCTCTGGTCCGTATCCCTCTATTCCCTGCCTGGTCATGTGCCTGGAGTCCATATCCCTGTATTCCCTGCCTGTCCATGTGGCCATGGTCTGTATCCCTCTATTCCCTACCTGTTCATGTGCCTATGGTCCGTATCCCTCTATTCCCTGCCTGTTCATGTGCCTATGGTCCGTATTCCTCTATTCCCTGCCTCTTCATGTGTCTATGGTCCGTAACCTCTATTCCCTGTCTGTCCATGTGCCTGTGGTCCGTATCCCTCTATTCCCTGCCTGTTCATGTGCCTATGGCCTGCATCCCAATATTCCATGCCTCTTCATGTGCCTATGGTCAATATCCCTTGATTCCCTGTCTGTCCATGTGCCTATGGTCTGTATCCACCTATTCCCTGCCTGTTCATGTTACTGTGGTCTGTTTCCCTCTATTTCCTGCCTGTTCACGGCCTATGGTCCGTATCCTTCTATTCTAAGTCTATCCGTGTGACTATGGTGTGTATCCCTCTATTCCCTGCCTGATCATGTGCCTATGGTCTTTATCCCTCTATTCCCTGCCTGTCCATGTGCCTATGGTCTGTATCGCTCTATTCCCTGTCTGTTCACGTGCCTATGGTCAGTGTCCCTCTATTCCCTGTCTGTTCATGTGCCTATGGTCCGTATCCCTCTATTCCCTGCCTGTTCATGTGACTATGTTCTATATCCGTCGATTCCCTGCCTGTTCATGTGCCTGTGGTCCATATCCCTCTATTCCCTGTCTGTTCATGTTTCTATGGACCGCATCCCTCTGTTCCCTGCCTGTTCATGTGCCTATGATCCATATCCCTCTATTCCCTTCCTGTTCATGTGCCTATGATCCATATCCCTCTATTCCCTTCCTGTTCATGTGCCTATGATCCATATCCCTCTATTCCCTTCCTGTTCATGTGCCTATGATCCATATCCCTCTATTCCCTTCCTGTTCATGTGCCTATGTTCCATATCCCTCTATTCTCTGCCTGTGCATGTGCCCATGGTCTGTATCCATCTATTCCCTGCCTGTTCATGTGCCTATGGTCTGTATCCCTCTATTCCCTGTCTGTTCATGTGCCTATGTTCTGTATCCGTCTATTCCCTGTCTGCCCATGTGCCTATGGATCGTATTCGTCTATTCGAGATTTGGTTTTGATTTGGATTACATTACAGTGTGGAAACAAGCCCTTCGGCCCAACAAGTCCACACCATCCCACCAAAGCGCAACCCACCCATACCCCTACAATTACCCCTTACCTACCACTACGGGCACTTTAGCATGACCAATTCACCTGACCTGCACATCTTTGGACTGTGGGAGGAAACTGGAGCACCCGGAGGAAACCCACGCAGACACGGGGAGAACGTGCAAACTCCACACAGTCAGTCGCCTGAGGCGGGAATTGAACCCGGGTCTCAGGCGCTGTGAGGCAGCAGGGCTAACCACTGTACCAGCGTGCCACTCAATTCCCCGCCTGTTCATGTGCCTGAGGTCCGTATCCCTCTATTCCCTGCCTGGTCATGTGACTGGAGTCCATATCCCTGTATTCCCTGCCTGTCCATGTGGCCATGGTCTGTATCCCTCTATTCCCTACCTGTTCATGTGCCTATGGTCCGTATCCCTCTATTTACTGCCTGTTCATATGCCTATGGTCTGTATCCCTCTATTACCTGCCTGTTCATGTGCCTATGGTCCAAATCCCTCTATTCCCTGCCTGTCCATGTGAACATGGTCCGTATCCCTCTATTCCCTGTCTGTTCTTGTGCCTATGGTCCTTATCCCTCTATTCAATGTCTGTCCATGTGCCAATGGTCCGTATCTGAGTATTCCCTGCCTGTTCATATGCCTATGGCCCGTATCCCTCTATTCCCTGCCTGTTCATATGCCTATGGTCCGTATCCCTCTGTTCCCTGCCTGTTCATGTGCCTATGGTCTGTATCCCTCTATTACCTGCCTGTTCATGTGCCTATGGTCCAAATCCCTCTATTCCCTGCCTGTCCATGTGAACATGGTCCGTATCCCTCTATTCCCTGTCTGTTCTTGTGCCTATGGTCCTTATCCCTCTATTCAATGTCTGTCCATGTGCCAATGGTCCGTATCTGAGTATTCCCTGCCTGTTCATATGCCTATGGCCCGTATCCCTCTATTCCCTGCCTGTTCATATGCCTATGGTCCGTATCCCTCTGTTCCCTGCCTGTTCATGTGCCTATGGTCCATATCCCAGTCCCGTATTCCCAGTCTGTCCATGTGCCTATGGTCTGTATCCCTCGATTCCCTGTCTGTCCATGTGCCTCTGGTTTGTATCCATCTATTCCCTGCCTGTTCATGTGCCTATAGTCTGTATTTATTTAGAACCTGCCTGTTCATGTGCCTATGGTCTGTATTCATCTATTCGCTGCCTGTTCATGTGCCTCTGGTCCGTATCCCTCTATTCCCTGCCTGGTCATGTGCCTGGAGTCCATATCCCTGTATTCCCTGCCTGTCCATGTGGCCATGGTCTGTATCCCTCTATTCCCTACCTGTTCATGTGCCTATGGTCCGTATCCCTCTATTCCCTGCCTGTTCATGTGCCTATGGTCCGTATTCCTCTATTCCCTGCCTCTTCATGTGTCTATGGTCCGTAACCTCTATTCCCTGTCTGTCCATGTGCCTGTGGTCCGTATCCCTCTATTCCCTGCCTGTTCATGTGCCTATGGCCTGCATCCCAATATTCCATGCCTCTTCATGTGCCTATGGTCAATATCCCTTGATTCCCTGTCTGTCCATGTGCCTATGGTCTGTATCCGCCTATTCCCTGCCTGTTCATGTTACTGTGGTCTGTTTCCCTCTATTTCCTGCCTGTTCACGGCCTATGGTCCGTATCCTTCTATTCTAAGTCTATCCGTGTGACTATGGTGTGTATCCCTCTATTCCCTGCCTGATCATGTGCCTATGGTCTTTATCCCTCTATTCCCTGCCTGTCCATGTGCCTATGGTCTGTATCGCTCTATTCCCTGTCTGTTCACGTGCCTATGGTCAGTGTCCCTCTATTCCCTGTCTGTTCATGTGCCTATGGTCCGTATCCCTCTATTCCCTGCCTGTTCATGTGACTATGTTCTATATCCGTCGATTCCCTGCCTGTTCATGTGCCTGTGGTCCATATCCCTCTATTCCCTGTCTGTTCATGTTTCTATGGACCGCATCCCTCTGTTCCCTGCCTGTTCATGTGCCTATGATCCATATCCCTCTATTCCCTTCCTGTTCATGTGCCTATGATCCATATCCCTCTATTCCCTTCCTGTTCATGTGCCTATGATCCATATCCCTCTATTCCCTTCCTGTTCATGTGCCTATGATCCATATCCCTCTATTCCCTTCCTGTTCATGTGCCTATGTTCCATATCCCTCTATTCTCTGCCTGTGCATGTGCCCATGGTCTGTATCCATCTATTCCCTGCCTGTTCATGTGCCTATGGTCTGTATCCCTCTATTCCCTGTCTGTTCATGTGCCTATGTTCTGTATCCGTCTATTCCCTGTCTGCCCATGTGCCTATGGATCGTATTCGTCTATTCGAGATTTGGTTTTGATTTGGATTACATTACAGTGTGGAAACAAGCCCTTCGGCCCAACAAGTCCACACCATCCCACCAAAGCGCAACCCACCCATACCCCTACAATTACCCCTTACCTACCACTACGGGCACTTTAGCATGACCAATTCACCTGACCTGCACATCTTTGGACTGTGGGAGGAAACTGGAGCACCCGGAGGAAACCCACGCAGACACGGGGAGAACGTGCAAACTCCACACAGTCAGTCGCCTGAGGCGGGAATTGAACCCGGGTCTCAGGCGCTGTGAGGCAGCAGGGCTAACCACTGTACCAGCGTGCCACTCAATTCCCCGCCTGTTCATGTGCCTGAGGTCCGTATCCCTCTATTCCCTGCCTGGTCATGTGACTGGAGTCCATATCCCTGTATTCCCTGCCTGTCCATGTGGCCATGGTCTGTATCCCTCTATTCCCTACCTGTTCATGTGCCTATGGTCCGTATCCCTCTATTTACTGCCTGTTCATATGCCTATGGTCTGTATCCCTCTATTACCTGCCTGTTCATGTGCCTATGGTCCAAATCCCTCTATTCCCTGCCTGTCCATGTGAACATGGTCCGTATCCCTCTATTCCCTGTCTGTTCTTGTGCCTATGGTCCTTATCCCTCTATTCAATGTCTGTCCATGTGCCAATGGTCCGTATCTGAGTATTCCCTGCCTGTTCATATGCCTATGGCCCGTATCCCTCTATTCCCTGCCTGTTCATATGCCTATGGACCGCATCCCTCTGTTCCCTGCCTGTTCATGTGCCTATGATCCATATCCCTCTATTCCCTTCCTGTTCATGTGCCTATGATCCATATCCCTCTATTCCCTTCCTGTTCATGTGCCTATGATCCATATCCCTCTATTCCCTTCCTGTTCATGTGCCTATGATCCATATCCCTCTATTCCCTTCCTGTTCATGTGCCTATGTTCCATATCCCTCTATTCTCTGCCTGTGCATGTGCCCATGGTCTGTATCCATCTATTCCCTGCCTGTTCATGTGCCTATGGTCTGTATCCCTCTATTCCCTGTCTGTTCATGTGCCTATGTTCTGTATCCGTCTATTCCCTGTCTGCCCATGTGCCTATGGATCGTATTCGTCTATTCGAGATTTGGTTTTGATTTGGATTACATTACAGTGTGGAAACAAGCCCTTCGGCCCAACAAGTCCACACCATCCCACCAAAGCGCAACCCACCCATACCCCTACAATTACCCCTTACCTACCACTACGGGCACTTTAGCATGACCAATTCACCTGACCTGCACATCTTTGGACTGTGGGAGGAAACTGGAGCACCCGGAGGAAACCCACGCAGACACGGGGAGAACGTGCAAACTCCACACAGTCAGTCGCCTGAGGCGGGAATTGAACCCGGGTCTCAGGCGCTGTGAGGCAGCAGGGCTAACCACTGTACCAGCGTGCCACTCAATTCCCCGCCTGTTCATGTGCCTGAGGTCCGTATCCCTCTATTCCCTGCCTGGTCATGTGACTGGAGTCCATATCCCTGTATTCCCTGCCTGTCCATGTGGCCATGGTCTGTATCCCTCTATTCCCTACCTGTTCATGTGCCTATGGTCCGTATCCCTCTATTTACTGCCTGTTCATATGCCTATGGTCCGTATCCCTCTGTTCCCTGCCTGTTCATGTGCCTATGGTCTGTATCCCTCTATTACCTGCCTGTTCATGTGCCTATGGTCCAAATCCCTCTATTCCCTGCCTGTCCATGTGAACATGGTCCGTATCCCTCTATTCCCTGTCTGTTCTTGTGCCTATGGTCCTTATCCCTCTATTCAATGTCTGTCCATGTGCCAATGGTCCGTATCTGAGTATTCCCTGCCTGTTCATATGCCTATGGCCCGTATCCCTCTATTCCCTGCCTGTTCATATGCCTATGGTCCGTATCCCTCTGTTCCCTGCCTGTTCATGTGCCTATGGTCCATATCCCAGTCCCGTATTCCCAGTCTGTCCATGTGCCTATGGTCTGTATCCCTCGATTCCCTGTCTGTCCATGTGCCTCTGGTTTGTATCCATCTATTCCCTGCCTGTTCATGTGCCTATAGTCTGTATTTATTTAGAACCTGCCTGTTCATGTGCCTATGGTCTGTATTCATCTATTCGCTGCCTGTTCATGTGCCTCTGGTCCGTATCCCTCTATTCCCTGCCTGGTCATGTGCCTGGAGTCCATATCCCTGTATTCCCTGCCTGTCCATGTGGCCATGGTCTGTATCCCTCTATTCCCTACCTGTTCATGTGCCTATGGTCCGTATCCCTCTATTCCCTGCCTGTTCATGTGCCTATGGTCCGTATTCCTCTATTCCCTGCCTCTTCATGTGTCTATGGTCCGTAACCTCTATTCCCTGTCTGTCCATGTGCCTGTGGTCCGTATCCCTCTATTCCCTGCCTGTTCATGTGCCTATGGCCTGCATCCCAATATTCCATGCCTCTTCATGTGCCTATGGTCAATATCCCTTGATTCCCTGCCTGTCCATGTGCCTATGGTCTGTATCCGCCTATTCCCTGCCTGTTCATGTTACTGTGGTCTGTTTCCCTCTATTTCCTGCCTGTTCACGGCCTATGGTCCGTATCCTTCTATTCTAAGTCTATCCGTGTGACTATGGTGTGTATCCCTCTATTCCCTGCCTGATCATGTGCCTATGGTCTTTATCCCTCTATTCCCTGCCTGTCCATGTGCCTATGGTCTGTATCGCTCTATTCCCTGTCTGTTCACGTGCCTATGATCAGTGTCCCTCTATTCCCTGCCTGTTCATGTGACTATGTTCTATATCCGTCGATTCCCTGCCTGTTCATGTGCCTGTGGTCCATATCCCTCTATTCCCTGTCTGTTCATGTTTCTATGGACCGCATCCCTCTGTTCCCTGCCTGTTCATGTGCCTATGATCCATATCCCTCTATTCCCTTCCTGTTCATGTGCCTATGATCCATATCCCTCTATTCCCTTCCTGTTCATGTGCCTATGATCCATATCCCTCTATTCCCTTCCTGTTCATGTGCCTATGATCCATATCCCTCTATTCCCTTCCTGTTCATGTGCCTATGTTCCATATCCCTCTATTCTCTGCCTGTTCATGTGCCCATGGTCTGTATCCATCTATTCCCTGCCTGTTCATGTGCCTATGGTCTGTATCCCTCTATTCCCTGTCTGTTCATGTGCCTATGTTCTGTATCCGTCTATTCCCTGTCTGCCCATGTGCCTATGGATCGTATTCGTCTATTCGAGATTTGGTTTTGATTTGGATTACATTACAGTGTGGAAACAAGCCCTTCGGCCCAACAAGTCCACACCATCCCACCAAAGCGCAACCCACCCATACCCCTACAATTACCCCTTACCTACCACTACGGGCACTTTAGCATGACCAATTCACCTGACCTGCACATCTTTGGACTGTGGGAGGAAACTGGAGCACCCGGAGGAAACCCACGCAGACACGGGGAGAACGTGCAAACTCCACACAGTCAGTCGCCTGAGGCGGGAATTGAACCCGGGTCTCAGGCGCTGTGAGGCAGCAGGGCTAACCACTGTACCAGCGTGCCACTCAATTCCCCGCCTGTTCATGTGCCTGAGGTCCGTATCCCTCTATTCCCTGCCTGGTCATGTGACTGGAGTCCATATCCCTGTATTCCCTGCCTGTCCATGTGGCCATGGTCTGTATCCCTCTATTCCCTACCTGTTCATGTGCCTATGGTCCGTATCCCTCTATTTACTGCCTGTTCATATGCCTATGGTCTGTATCCCTCTATTACCTGCCTGTTCATGTGCCTATGGTCCAAATCCCTCTATTCCCTGCCTGTCCATGTGAACATGGTCCGTATCCCTCTATTCCCTGTCTGTTCTTGTGCCTATGGTCCTTATCCCTCTATTCAATGTCTGTCCATGTGCCAATGGTCCGTATCTGAGTATTCCCTGCCTGTTCATATGCCTATGGCCCGTATCCCTCTATTCCCTGCCTGTTCATATGCCTATGGTCCGTATCCCTCTGTTCCCTGCCTGTTCATGTGCCTATGGTCCATATCCCAGTCCCGTATTCCCAGTCTGTCCATGTGCCTATGGTCTGTATCCCTCGATTCCCTGTCTGTCCATGTGCCTCTGGTTTGTATCCATCTATTCCCTGCCTGTTCATGTGCCTATAGTCTGTATTTATTTAGAACCTGCCTGTTCATGTGCCTATGGTCTGTATTCATCTATTCGCTGCCTGTTCATGTGCCTCTGGTCCGTATCCCTCTATTCCCTGCCTGGTCATGTGCCTGGAGTCCATATCCCTGTATTCCCTGCCTGTCCATGTGGCCATGGTCTGTATCCCTCTATTCCCTACCTGTTCATGTGCCTATGGTCCGTATCCCTCTATTCCCTGCCTGTTCATGTGCCTATGGTCCGTATTCCTCTATTCCCTGCCTCTTCATGTGTCTATGGTCCGTAACCTCTATTCCCTGTCTGTCCATGTGCCTGTGGTCCGTATCCCTCTATTCCCTGCCTGTTCATGTGCCTATGGCCTGCATCCCAATATTCCATGCCTCTTCATGTGCCTATGGTCAATATCCCTTGATTCCCTGTCTGTCCATGTGCCTATGGTCTGTATCCGCCTATTCCCTGCCTGTTCATGTTACTGTGGTCTGTTTCCCTCTATTTCCTGCCTGTTCACGGCCTATGGTCCGTATCCTTCTATTCTAAGTCTATCCGTGTGACTATGGTGTGTATCCCTCTATTCCCTGCCTGATCATGTGCCTATGGTCTTTATCCCTCTATTCCCTGCCTGTCCATGTGCCTATGGTCTGTATCGCTCTATTCCCTGTCTGTTCACGTGCCTATGGTCAGTGTCCCTCTATTCCCTGTCTGTTCATGTGCCTATGGTCCGTATCCCTCTATTCCCTGCCTGTTCATGTGACTATGTTCTATATCCGTCGATTCCCTGCCTGTTCATGTGCCTGTGGTCCATATCCCTCTATTCCCTGTCTGTTCATGTTTCTATGGACCGCATCCCTCTGTTCCCTGCCTGTTCATGTGCCTATGATCCATATCCCTCTATTCCCTTCCTGTTCATGTGCCTATGATCCATATCCCTCTATTCCCTTCCTGTTCATGTGCCTATGATCCATATCCCTCTATTCCCTTCCTGTTCATGTGCCTATGATCCATATCCCTCTATTCCCTTCCTGTTCATGTGCCTATGTTCCATATCCCTCTATTCTCTGCCTGTTCATGTGCCCATGGTCTGTATCCATCTATTCCCTGCCTGTTCATGTGCCTATGGTCTGTATCCCTCTATTCCCTGTCTGTTCATGTGCCTATGTTCTGTATCCGTCTATTCCCTGTCTGCCCATGTGCCTATGGATCGTATTCGTCTATTCGAGATTTGGTTTTGATTTGGATTACATTACAGTGTGGAAACAAGCCCTTCGGCCCAACAAGTCCACACCATCCCACCAAAGCGCAACCCACCCATACCCCTACAATTACCCCTTACCTACCACTACGGGCACTTTAGCATGACCAATTCACCTGACCTGCACATCTTTGGACTGTGGGAGGAAACTGGAGCACCCGGAGGAAACCCACGCAGACACGGGGAGAACGTGCAAACTCCACACAGTCAGTCGCCTGAGGCGGGAATTGAACCCGGGTCTCAGGCGCTGTGAGGCAGCAGGGCTAACCACTGTACCAGCGTGCCACTCAATTCCCCGCCTGTTCATGTGCCTGAGGTCCGTATCCCTCTATTCCCTGCCTGGTCATGTGACTGGAGTCCATATCCCTGTATTCCCTGCCTGTCCATGTGGCCATGGTCTGTATCCCTCTATTCCCTACCTGTTCATGTGCCTATGGTCCGTATCCCTCTATTTACTGCCTGTTCATATGCCTATGGTCCGTATCCCTCTGTTCCCTGCCTGTTCATGTGCCTATGGTCTGTATCCCTCTATTACCTGCCTGTTCATGTGCCGATGGTCCAAATCCCTCTATTCCCTGCCTGTCCATGTGAACATGGTCCGTATCCCTCTATTCCCTGTCTGTCCATGTGCCAATGGTCCGTATCTGAGTATTCCCTGCCTGTTCATATGCCTATGGCCCGTATCCCTCTATTCCCTGCCTGTTCATATGCCTATGGTCCGTATCCCTCTGTTCCCTGCCTGTTCATGTGCCTATGGTCCATATCCCAGTCCCGTATTCCCAGTCTGTCCATGTGCCTATGGTCTGTATCCCTCGATTCCCTGTCTGTCCATGTGCCTCTGGTTTGTATCCATCTATTCCCTGCCTGTTCATGTGCCTATAGTCTGTATTTATTTAGAACCTGCCTGTTCATGTGCCTATGGTCTGTATTCATCTATTCGCTGCCTGTTCATGTGCCTCTGGTCCGTATCCCTCTATTCCCTGCCTGGTCATGTGCCTGGAGTCCATATCCCTGTATTCCCTGCCTGTCCATGTGGCCATGGTCTGTATCCCTCTATTCCCTACCTGTTCATGTGCCTATGGTCCGTATCCCTCTATTCCCTGCCTGTTCATGTGCCTATGGTCCGTATTCCTCTATTCCCTGCCTCTTCATGTGTCTATGGTCCGTAACCTCTATTCCCTGTCTGTCCATGTGCCTGTGGTCCGTATCCCTCTATTCCCTGCCTGTTCATGTGCCTATGGCCTGCATCCCAATATTCCATGCCTCTTCATGTGCCTATGGTCAATATCCCTTGATTCCCTGTCTGTCCATGTGCCTATGGTCTGTATCCGCCTATTCCCTGCCTGTTCATGTTACTGTGGTCTGTTTCCCTCTATTTCCTGCCTGTTCACGGCCTATGGTCCGTATCCTTCTATTCTAAGTCTATCCGTGTGACTATGGTGTGTATCCCTCTATTCCCTGCCTGATCATGTGCCTATGGTCTTTATCCCTCTATTCCCTGCCTGTCCATGTGCCTATGGTCTGTATCGCTCTATTCCCTGTCTGTTCACGTGCCTATGGTCAGTGTCCCTCTATTCCCTGTCTGTTCATGTGCCTATGGTCCGTATCCCTCTATTCCCTGCCTGTTCATGTGACTATGTTCTATATCCGTCGATTCCCTGCCTGTTCATGTGCCTGTGGTCCATATCCCTCTATTCCCTGTCTGTTCATGTTTCTATGGACCGCATCCCTCTGTTCCCTGCCTGTTCATGTGCCTATGATCCATATCCCTCTATTCCCTTCCTGTTCATGTGCCTATGATCCATATCCCTCTATTCCCTTCCTGTTCATGTGCCTATGATCCATATCCCTCTATTCCCTTCCTGTTCATGTGCCTATGTTCCATATCCCTCTATTCTCTGCCTGTTCATGTGCCCATGGTCTGTATCCATCTATTCCCTGCCTGTTCATGTGCCTATGGTCTGTATCCCTCTATTCCCTGTCTGTTCATGTGCCTATGTTCTGTATCCGTCTATTCCCTGTCTGCCCATGTGCCTATGGATCGTATTCGTCTATTCGAGATTTGGTTTTGATTTGGATTACATTACAGTGTGGAAACAAGCCCTTCGGCCCAACAAGTCCACACCATCCCACCAAAGCGCAACCCACCCATACCCCTACAATTACCCCTTACCTACCACTACGGGCACTTTAGCATGACCAATTCACCTGACCTGCACATCTTTGGACTGTGGGAGGAAACTGGAGCACCCGGAGGAAACCCACGCAGACACGGGGAGAACGTGCAAACTCCACACAGTCAGTCGCCTGAGGCGGGAATTGAACCCGGGTCTCAGGCGCTGTGAGGCAGCAGGGCTAACCACTGTACCAGCGTGCCACTCAATTCCCCGCCTGTTCATGTGCCTGAGGTCCGTATCCCTCTATTCCCTGCCTGGTCATGTGACTGGAGTCCATATCCCTGTATTCCCTGCCTGTCCATGTGGCCATGGTCTGTATCCCTCTATTCCCTACCTGTTCATGTGCCTATGGTCCGTATCCCTCTATTTACTGCCTGTTCATATGCCTATGGTCCGTATCCCTCTGTTCCCTGCCTGTTCATGTGCCTATGGTCTGTATCCCTCTATTACCTGCCTGTTCATGTGCCTATGGTCCAAATCCCTCTATTCCCTGCCTGTCCATGTGAACATGGTCCGTATCCCTCTATTCCCTGTCTGTTCTTGTGCCTATGGTCCTTATCCCTCTATTCAATGTCTGTCCATGTGCCAATGGTCCGTATCTGAGTATTCCCTGCCTGTTCATATGCCTATGGCCCGTATCCCTCTATTCCCTGCCTGTTCATATGCCTATGGTCCGTATCCCTCTGTTCCCTGCCTGTTCATGTGCCTATGGTCCATATCCCAGTCCCGTATTCCCAGTCTGTCCATGTGCCTATGGTCTGTATCCCTCGATTCCCTGTCTGTCCATGTGCCTCTGGTTTGTATCCATCTATTCCCTGCCTGTTCATGTGCCTATAGTCTGTATTTATTTAGAACCTGCCTGTTCATGTGCCTATGGTCTGTATTCATCTATTTGCTGCCTGTTCATGTGCCTCTGGTCCGTATCCCTCTATTCCCTGCCTGGTCATGTGCCTGGAGTCCATATCCCTGTATTCCCTGCCTGTCCATGTGGCCATGGTCTGTATCCCTCTATTCCCTACCTGTTCATGTGCCTATGGTCCGTATCCCTCTATTCCCTGCCTGTTCATGTGCCTATGGTCCGTATTCCTCTATTCCCTGCCTCTTCATGTGTCTATGGTCCGTAACCTCTATTCCCTGTCTGTCCATGTGCCTGTGGTCCGTATCCCTCTATTCCCTGCCTGTTCATGTGCCTATGGCCTGCATCCCAATATTCCATGCCTCTTCATGTGCCTATGGTCAATATCCCTTGATTCCCTGCCTGTCCATGTGCCTATGGTCTGCATCCGCCTATTCCCTGCCTGTTCATGTTACTGTGGTCTGTTTCCCTCTATTTCCTGCCTGTTCACGGCCTATGGTCCGTATCCTTCTATTCTAAGTCTATCCGTGTGACTATGGTGTGTATCCCTCTATTCCCTGCCTGATCATGTGCCTATGGTCTTTATCCCTCTATTCCCTGCCTGTCCATGTGCCTATGGTCTGTATCGCTCTATTCCCTGTCTGTTCACGTGCCTATGGTCAGTGTCCCTCTATTCCCTGTCTGTTCATGTGCCTATGGTCCGTATCCCTCTATTCCCTGCCTGTTCATGTGACTATGTTCTATATCTGTCGATTCCCTGCCTGTTCATGTGCCTGTGGTCCATATCCCTCTATTCCCTGTCTGTTCATGTTTCTATGGACCGCATCCCTCTGTTCCCTGCCTGTTCATGTGCCTATGATCCATATCCCTCTATTCCCTTCCTGTTCATGTGCCTATGATCCATATCCCTCTATTCCCTTCCTGTTCATGTGCCTATGATCCATATCCCTCTATTCCCTTCCTGTTCATGTGCCTATGATCCATATCCCTCTATTCCCTTCCTGTTCATGTGCCTATGTTCCATATCCCTCTATTCTCTGCCTGTTCATGTGCCCATGGTCTGTATCCATCTATTCCCTGCCTGTTCATGTGCCTATGGTCTGTATCCCTCTATTCCCTGTCTGTTCATGTGCCTATGTTCTGTATCCGTCTATTCCCTGTCTGCCCATGTGCCTATGGATCGTACTCGTCTATTCGAGATTTGGTTTTGATTTGGATTACATTACAGTGTGGAAACAAGCCCTTCGGCCCAACAAGTCCACACCATCCCACCAAAGCGCAACCCACCCATACCCCTACAATTACCCCTTACCTACCACTACGGGCACTTTAGCATGACCAATTCACCTGACCTGCACATCTTTGGACTGTGGGAGGAAACTGGAGCACCCGGAGGAAACCCACGCAGACACGGGGAGAACGTGCAAACTCCACACAGTCAGTCGCCTGAGGCGGGAATTGAACCCGGGTCTCAGGCGCTGTGAGGCAGCAGGGCTAACCACTGTACCAGCGTGCCACTCAATTCCCCGCCTGTTCATGTGCCTGAGGTCCGTATCCCTCTATTCCCTGCCTGGTCATGTGACTGGAGTCCATATCCCTGTATTACCTGCCTGTCCATGTGGCCATGGTCTGTATCCCTCTATTCCCTACCTGTTCATGTGCCTATGGTCCGTATCCCTCTATTTACTGCCTGTTCATATGCCTATGGTCCGTATCCCTCTGTTCCCTGCCTGTTCATGTGCCTATGGTCTGTATCCCTCTATTACCTGCCTGTTCATGTGCCTATGGTCCAAATCCCTCTATTCCCTGCCTGTCCATGTGAACATGGTCCGTATCCCTCTATTCCCTGTCTGTTCTTGTGCCTATGGTCCTTATCCCTCTATTCAATGTCTGTCCATGTGCCAATGGTCCGTATCTGAGTATTCCCTGCCTGTTCATATGCCTATGGCCCGTATCCCTCTATTCCCTGCCTGTTCATATGCCTATGGTCCGTATCCCTCTGTTCCCTGCCTGTTCATGTGCCTATGGTCCATATCCCAGTCCCGTATTCCCAGTCTGTCCATGTGCCTATGGTCTGTATCCCTCGATTCCCTGTCTGTCCATGTGCCTCTGGTTTGTATCCATCTATTCCCTGCCTGTTCATGTGCCTATAGTCTGTATTTATTTAGAACCTGCCTGTTCATGTGCCTATGGTCTGTATTCATCTATTCGCTGCCTGTTCATGTGCCTCTGGTCCGTATCCCTCTATTCCCTGCCTGGTCATGTGCCTGGAGTCCATATCCCTGTATTCCCTGCCTGTCCATGTGGCCATGGTCTGTATCCCTCTATTCCCTACCTGTTCATGTGCCTATGGTCCGTATCCCTCTATTCCCTGCCTGTTCATGTGCCTATGGTCCGTATTCCTCTATTCCCTGCCTCTTCATGTGTCTATGGTCCGTAACCTCTATTCCCTGTCTGTCCATGTGCCTGTGGTCCGTATCCCTCTATTCCCTGCCTGTTCATGTGCCTATGGCCTGCATCCCAATATTCCATGCCTCTTCATGTGCCTATGGTCAATATCCCTTGATTCCCTGTCTGTCCATGTGCCTATGGTCTGTATCCGCCTATTCCCTGCCTGTTCATGTTACTGTGGTCTGTTTCCCTCTATTTCCTGCCTGTTCACGGCCTATGGTCCGTATCCTTCTATTCTAAGTCTATCCGTGTGACTATGGTGTGTATCCCTCTATTCCCTGCCTGATCATGTGCCTATGGTCTTTATCCCTCTATTCCCTGCCTGTCCATGTGCCTATGGTCTGTATCGCTCTATTCCCTGTCTGTTCACGTGCCTATGGTCAGTGTCCCTCTATTCCCTGTCTGTTCATGTGCCTATGGTCCGTATCCCTCTATTCCCTGCCTGTTCATGTGACTATGTTCTATATCCGTCGATTCCCTGCCTGTTCATGTGCCTGTGGTCCATATCCCTCTATTCCCTGTCTGTTCATGTTTCTATGGACCGCATCCCTCTGTTCCCTGCCTGTTCATGTGCCTATGATCCATATCCCTCTATTCCCTTCCTGTTCATGTGCCTATGATCCATATCCCTCTATTCCCTTCCTGTTCATGTGCCTATGATCCATATCCCTCTATTCCCTTCCTGTTCATGTGCCTATGATCCATATCCCTCTATTCCCTTCCTGTTCATGTGCCTATGTTCCATATCCCTCTATTCTCTGCCTGTTCATGTGCCCATGGTCTGTATCCATCTATTCCCTGCCTGTTCATGTGCCTATGGTCTGTATCCCTCTATTCCCTGTCTGTTCATGTGCCTATGTTCTGTATCCGTCTATTCCCTGTCTGCCCATGTGCCAATGGATCGTATTCGTCTATTCGAGATTTGGTTTTGATTTGGATTACATTACAGTGTGGAAACAAGCCCTTCGGCCCAACAAGTCCACACCATCCCACCAAAGCGCAACCCACCCATACCCCTACAATTACCCCTTACCTACCACTACGGGCACTTTAGCATGACCAATTCACCTGACCTGCACATCTTTGGACTGTGGGAGGAAACTGGAGCACCCGGAGGAAACCCACGCAGACACGGGGAGAACGTGCAAACTCCACACAGTCAGTCGCCTGAGGCGGGAATTGAACCTGGGTCTCAGGCGCTGTGAGGCAGCAGGGCTAACCACTGTACCAGCGTGCCACTCAATTCCCCGCCTGTTCATGTGCCTGAGGTCCGTATCCCTCTATTCCCTGCCTGGTCATGTGCCTGGAGTCCATATCCCTGTATTCCCTGCCTGTCCATGTGGCCATGGTCTGTATCCCTCTATTCCCTACCTGTTCATGTGCCTATGGTCCGTATCCCTCTATTCCCTGCCTGTTCATATGCCTATGGCCCGTATCCCTCTATTCCCTGCCTGTTCATGTGCTTATGGTCCGTATTCCTCTATTCCCTGCCTCTTCATGTGTCTATGGTCCGTAACCTCTATTCCCTGTCTGTCCATGTGCCTGTGGTCCATATCCCTCTATTCCCTGCCTGTTCATGTGCCTATGGCCTGCATCCCAATATTCCATGCCTCTTCATGTGCCTATGGTCAATATCCCTTGATTCCCTGTCTGTCCATGTGCCTATGGTCTGTATCCGCCTATTCCCTGCCTGTTCATGTTACTGTGGTCTGTTTCCCTCTATTTCCTGCCTGTTCACGGCCTATGGTCCGTATCCTTCTATTCTAAGTCTATCCGTGTGACTATGGTGTGTATCCCTCTATTCCCTGCCTGATCATGTGCCTATGGTCTTTATCCCTCTATTCCCTGCCTGTCCATGTGCCTATGGTCTGTATCGCTCTATTCCCTGTCTGTTCACGTGCCTATGATCAGTGTCCCTCTATTCCCTTCCTGTTCATGTGCCTATGATCCATATCCCTCTATTCCCTTCCTGTTCATGTGCCTATGTTCCATATCCCTCTATTCTCTGCCTGTTCATGTGCCCATGGTCTGTATCCATCTATTCCCTGCCTGTTCATGTGCCTATGTTCTGTATCTGTCTATTCCCTGTCTGCCCATGTGCCTATGGACCGTATCCGTCTATTCGAGATTTGGTTTTGATTTGGATTACATTACAGTGTGGAAACAGGCCCTTCGGCCCAACAAGTCCACACCATCCCACCAAAGCGCAACCCACCCATACCCCTACAATTACCCCTTACCTACCACTACGGGCACTTTAGCATGACCAATTCACCTGACCTGCACATCTTTGGACTGTGGGTGGAAACTGGAGCACCCGGAGGAAACCCACGCAGACACAGGGAGAACGTGCAAACTCCACACAGTCAGTCGCCTGAGGCGGGAATTGAACCCAGGTCTCAGGCACTGTGAGGCAGCAGTGCTAACCACTGTACCAGCGTGCCACTCAATTCCCCGCCTGTTCATGTGCCTATGGTCTGTATTCATCTATTCCCTGCCTGTTCATGTGCCTGAGGTCCGTATCCCTCTATTCACTGCCTGTTCATGTTCCTATGGCCCGTATCCCTCTATTCCCTGCCAGGTTCATGTGCCTATGTTCTTTATCCCTCTATTCCCAGTCTGTCCATATGCCTTGGGTCCGTATCCCTCTATTCCCTGTCTGTCCATGTGACTATGGTCCGTATCCCTCTATTCCCTGTCTGTCCATGTGCCTATGGTCACTATCCATCTATTCCCTGCCTGTTCATGTGCCTATGGTCTTTATCCCTCTATTCCCTGTCTGTCCATATGCCGATGGTCCGTATCCCTCTATTCCCTGCCTATGGTCAGTGTCCCTCTATTCCCTGTCTGTCGATGTACCTATAGTCTGTATCTCTCTATTCCCTGCCTGTTCATGTGACTATGTTCTATATCCCTCGATTCCCTGCCTGTTCATGTGCCTATGGTCTGTATTCATCTATACCCTGTCTGTTCATGTTTCTATGGACTGCATCCCTCTGTTCCCTGCAAGTTCATGTGCCTATGGTCCGTATCCCTCTATTCCCTGCCTGTTCATGTGCCTATGGTCCGTATCCCTCTATTCCGAGTCTGTCCATGTGACTATGGTCTGTATCCCCCTATTTCCTGCCTGTTCATGTGCCAATGGTCCATATCTGATTATTCCTTGATTAGATTAGATTCCCTACAGCGTGGAAACAGGCCCTTCGGCCCAACAAGTCCACACCGACCCGTCGAAGCGCAACCCACCCAGACTAATATACCTAATACTATGGGCAATTTAGCATGGCCAATTCACCTAACCTGCACATTTTTGGAATGTGGGAGGAAACCGGAGTACCCGGAGGAAACCCACGCAGACACAGGGAGAATGTGCAAACTCCACACAGTCAGTCGCCTGAGGCAGGAACTGAACCCGGGTCTCTTGCGCTGTGAGACAGCAGTGCTAACCACTGTACCACTGTGCCTGCCTGTTCATGTGCCTATGGCCCCTATCCCTCTATTCCCTGTCTGTCCATGTGCCTATGGTCCGTATCCCAGTCCTGTATTCGCAGTCTGTCCATGTGCCTATGGTCTGTATCCCTCGATTCCCTGTCTGTCCATGTGCCTATGGTCTGTATTCATTTATACCCTGCCTGTTCAAGTGCCTAGAGTCCATATCCCTGTATTCTCTGCCTATTCATGTGCCTATGGTCCATATCCCTCTATTTACTGCCTGTTCATGTGCCTATGGTCTGTATTCATCTATTCCCTGCCTGTTCATGTGCCTATGGCCCGTATCCCTCTATTCCCTGCCTGTTCATGTGCCTATGGTCCGTAACCCCTTTTCCCTGCCTGTTCATGTGCCTATGGCGATATCCGTCTATTCCCTGCCTCTTCATGTGCCTATGGTCCGTATCCCTCTATTCCCTGTCTGTCCATATGCCTTGGGTCCGTATCCCTCTATTCCCTGTCTGTCCATGTGCCTATGGTCTGCATCCCTCTATTCCCAGTTTGTCCATGTGACTATGGTCCATATCCCTGTATTCCCTGCCTGTTCATGTGCCTATGGTCCGTATCCCTCTATTCCCAGTCTGTCCATGTGACTATGGTCCGTATTCTCTATTCCCTTGCTGTCCATGTGCCGATGGTCGCTATCCCTCTATTCCCTGCCTGTTCATGTGCCTATGGTCCATATCCCTCTATTCCCTGCCTGTTCATGTGACTATGGTCTGTATCCCTCTATTCCCTGCCTGTTCATGTGCCGATGGACAGTATCCCTCTATTCCCTGCCTCTTCATGTGCCTATGGTCCGTAACCGCTTTTCCCTGCCTGTTCATGTGCCTATGACCCGAATCCCTCTATTCTCTGCCTGTTCATGTGCCTATTATCCATATCCCTCTATTCGCTGCTTGTTCATGTGCCTATGGCACGCATCCCAATATTCCATGCCTCTTCATGTGCCTATGGTCCGTAACCCCTTTTCCCTGCCTGTTCATGTGCCTATTGTCTGTATCCCTCCGACCCTGCCCGTTCACGTGCCTATGGTCCATATCCCTCTATTCCCTGCTTGTTCATGTGACTATGGTCCATATCCCTCTATTCCCTACCTGTTCATGTGCCTATGTTCCGTATCCGTCTATTCCCTGCCTGCCCATGTGCCTATGGACTGTATCCGTCTATTCGAGATTTGGTTTTGATTTGGATTACATTACAGTGTGGAAACAGGCCCTTCGGCCCAACAAGTACACACCGTCCTGCCAAAGCGCAACCCACCCATACCCCTACATTTATCCCTTAGCTAACACTACGGGCAATTTAGCATGGCCAATTCACCTGACCTGCACATCTTTGGACTGTGGGAGGAAACCGGAGCACCTGGAGGAAACCCACGCAGACACGGGGAGAACGTGCAAACTCCACACAGTCAGTCGTCTGAGGCGGGAATTGAACCCGGGTCTCAGGCGCTGTGAGGCAGCAGTGCTAACCACTGTGCCACCGTGCCACCCAATTCCCCGCCTGTTCATGTGCCTATGGTCTGTATTCACCGATTCCCCGCCTGTTCATGTGCCTATGGTCTGTATCCCTCTATTCCCTGCCTGTTCATGTGCCTATGGCCCGTATCCCTCTATTCCCTGCCTGTTCATGTGCCTATGGCCCGTATCCCTCTATTCCCTGCCTGTTCATGTGCCTATGGTCCATATCCCTCTATTCCCTGCCTGTTCATGTGCCGATGGACTGTATCCCTCTATTCCCTGCCTGTTCATGTGCCTATGGTCCGTAACCGCTTTTCCCTGCCTGTTCATGTGCTTATGGTCTGTATCCCTCTGTTCGCTGCCTGTTCATGTGCCTATGGTCCGTATCCCTCTATTCCCAGTCTGTCCATGTGACTATGGTCCGTATCCCTCTATTCCCTGTCTGTCCATGTGCCTATGGTCCATATCCATCTATTCCCTGCCTGTTCATGTGCCTATGGGCTTTATCCCTCTATTCCCTGTCTGTCCATATGTCTATGGTCTGTATCGCTCTATTCCCTGTCTGTCCATGTGCCTTGGGTCCGTAACCTCGATTCCCTGTCTGTCGATGTGCCGACGGTCTGTATCCCTCTATTCACTGCCTGTTCATATGCCTATGGTCCTTATCCCTCTATTCCCAATATTCCATGCATCCCAATATTCCATGCATCTTCATGTGCCTATGGTCCGTAATCCCTTTTCCCTGCCTGTTCATGTGCCTAGGGTCCGTATCACTTTGTTCCCTGCCTGTTCATATACCTAAGGTCTGTATCCCTCTATTCCCAGTCTGTCCATGTGACTATGGTCTGTATCCCACTATTCCCTGCCTGTTCATGTGCCTATGGTCCGTATCCCTCTATTACCCGGTCTGTCCATGTGACTATGGTCTCTATCCCTCTATTCCCTGCCTGTTCATGTGCCTATGGTCCGTATCCCCCTATTCCCAGTCTGTCCATGTGACTATGGTCTCTATCCCTCTATTCCCTGTCTGTCCATGTGCCTATGGTCCGTATCCCTCTATTCCCTGTCTGTCGATGTGCCTATGGCCCGTATCCCTCTATTCCCTGTCTGTCGATGTGCCTATGGCCCGTATCCCTCTATTCCCTACCTCTTCATGTGCCTGTGGTGTGCATCCCTCTATTCCCTGCCTGTCCATGTGCCTATGGTCCGTATCCCTCTATTCCCTGACTGTCCATGTGCCTATGGTCCGTATCCCAGTCCCGTATTCCCAGTCTGTCCATGTGCCTATGGTTTGTATCCCTCTATTCCCTGCCTGTTCATGTGCTTATGGTCTGTATTCATCTATTCCCTGCCTGTTCATGTGCTTAGAGTCCATAGCCCTCTATTCCGTGCCTGTTCATGTGCCTCTGGCCCGTATCCCTCTATTCCCTGCCTGTTCATATGCCTCTGGCCCGTATCCCTCTATTCCGTGCCTGTTCATATGCCTCTGGCCCGTATCCCTCTATTCCCTGCCTGTTCATGTGCCTATGGTCCGCATCCCTCTATTCCCTAGGTAAAAACAATGACTGCAGATGTTGGAAACCAGATTCTGGATCAGTGGTGCTGGAAGAGCACAGCAATTCAGGCAGCATCCGAGGACAGGCAAAATCGACGTTTCGGGCAAAAGCCCTTCATCAGGAATAAAGGCAGAGAGCCTGAAGCGTGGAGAGATAAATTAGAGGAGGGTGGGGGTGGGGAGAGAGTAGCATGGAGTACAATAGGTCAGTGGGGAAGGAGATGAAGGTGATAGGTCAGGGAGGAGAGGGTGGAGTGGATAGGTGGAAAAGGAGCTGGGCAGGTCGGACAAGTCCGGACAGGTCAGGGGATCGAGTTACTGGAGGTTAGAAGCTAGGATGAGGTGGGGGAAGGGGAAATGAGGAAACTGTTGAAATCCACATTGATGCCCTGGGGTTGAAGTGTTCCGAGGCGGAAGATGAGGCGTTCTTCCTCCAGGCGTCTGGTGGTGAGGGAGCGGCGGTGGAGGAGGCCCAGCACCTCCATATCCTCAGCAGAGTGGGAGGGGGAGTTGAAATGTTGAGCCACTGGGCGATTTGGTTGATTGGTGCGGGTGTCTCGGAGATGTTCCCTAAAGCGCTCTGCTAGGAGGCGCCCAGTCTCCCCAATGTAGAGGAGACCGCATCGGGAGCAACGGATACAATAGATGATATTAGTGGATGTGCAGGTAAAACTTTGATGGATGTGGAAAGCTCCTTTGGGGCCTTGGATAGAGGTGAGGGAGGAGGTGTGGGCGCAGGTTTTACAGTTCCTGCGGTGGCAGGGGAAAGTGCCAGGATGGGAGGGTGGGTCGTAGGGGGGCGTGGACCTGATCAGGTAGTCACGGAAGGAACGGTCTTTGCGGAAGGCGGAGAGGGGTGGGGAGGGAAATATATCCCTGGTGGTGGGGTCTGTTTGGAGGTGGCGGAAATGTCGGCGGATGATTTGGTTTATGCGAAGGTTGGTAGGGTGGAAGGTGAGCACCAGGGGCGTTCTGTTCTTGTTGCGGTTGGAGGGGTTGGGTCTGAGGGCGGAGGTGCGGGATGTGGATGAGATGCGTTGGAGGGCATCTTTAACCACGTCGGAAGGGAAATTGCGGTCTCTAAAGAAGGAGGCCATCTGGTGTGTTCTATGGTGGAAACGCTCCTCCTGGGAGCAGATACGGCGGAGGCGGAGGAATTGGGAATACGGGATGGCATTTTTGCAAGAGGTAGGGTGGGAAGAGGTGTAATCCAGGTAGCTGTGGGAGTCAGTGGGTTTGTAGAAGATGTCAGTGTCAAGTCGGTCGTCACTGATGGAGATGGAGAGGTCCAGGAAGGGGAGGGAGGTGTCAGAGATGGTCCAGGTAAATTTAAGGTCAGGGTGGAATGTGTTGGTGAAGTTGATGAATTGCTCAACCTCCTCGCGGGAGCACGAGGTGGCGCCATTGCAGTCATCAATGTAGCGGAGGAAGAGGTGGGGATCATCAATGTAGCGGAGGACCTCTTCCTCCGCTACATTGATGACTGCATTGGCGCCACCTCGTGCTCCCACGAGGAGGTTGAGCAATTCATCAACTTCACCAACACATTCCACCCTGACCTTAAATTTACCTGGACCATCTCTGACACCTCCCTCCCCTTCCTGGACCTCTCCATCTCCATCAGTGACGACCGACTTGACACTGACATCTTCTACAAACCCACCGACTCCCACAGCTACCTGGATTACACCTCTTCCCACCCTACCTCTTGCAAAAATGCCATCCCGTATTCCCAATTCCTCCGCCTCCGCCGTATCTGCTCCCAGGAGGAGCGTTTCCACCATAGAACACACCAGATGGCCTCCTTCTTTAGAGACCGCAATTTCCCTTCCGACGTGGTTAAAGATGCCCTCCAACGCATCTCATCCACATCCCGCACCTCCGCCCTCAGACTCAACCCCTCCAACCGCAACAAGGACAGAACGCCCCTGGTGCTCACCTTCCACCCTACCAACCTTCGCATAAATCAAATCATCCGCCGACATTTCCGCCACCTCCAAACAGACCCCACCACCAGGGATATATTTCCCTCCCCACCCCTCTCCGCCTTCCGCAAAGACCGTTCCTTCCGTGACTACCTGATCAGGTCCACGCCCCCCTACGACCCACCCTCCCATCCTGGCACTTTCCCCTGCCACCGCAGGAACTGTAAAACCTGCGCCCACACCTCCTCCCTCACCTCTACCCAAGGCCCCAAAGGAGCTTTCCACATCCATCAAAGTTTTACCTGCACATCCACTAATATCATCTATTGTATCCGTTGCTCCCGATGCGGTCTCCTCTACATTGGGGAGACTGGGCGCCTCCTAGCAGAGCGCTTTAGGGAACATCTCCGAGACACCCGCACCAATCAACCAAATCGCCCAGTGGCTCAACATTTCAACTCCCCCTCCCACTCTGCTGAGGATATGGAGGTGCTGGGCCTCCTCCACCGCCGCTCCCTCACCACCAGACGCCTGGAGGAAGAACGCCTCATCTTCCGCCTCGGAACACTTCAACCCCAGGGCATCAATGTGGATTTCAACAGTTTCCTCATTTCCCCTTCCCCCACCTCATCCTAGCTTCTAACCTCCAGTAACTCGATCCCCTGACCTGTCCGGACTTGTTCGACCTGCCCAGCTCCTTTTCCACCTATCCACTCCACCCTCTCCTCCCTGACCTATCACCTTCATCTCCTTCCCCACTGACCTATTGTACTCCATGCTACTCTCTCCCCACCCCCACCCTCCTCTAGCTTATCTCTCCACGCTTCAGGCTCTCTGCCTCTATTCCTGATGAAGGGCTTTTGCCCGAAACGTCGATTTTGCCTGTCCTCGGATGCTGCCTGAATTGCTGTGCTCTTCCAGCACCACTGATCCAGAATCCCTCTATTCCCTGCCTGTTCATGTGCCTATGTTCCATATCCCTCTATTCCCTGCCTGTTCATGTGCCTATGGTCCGTATCCCTCTATTCCCTGCCTGTTCATGTGCCTATGGTCCGTATCTCTCTATTCCCTGCCTGTTCATGTGCTTAGAGTCCATATCCCTGTATTCCCTTCCCGTTCATGTGCCTATGGTCCATATCCCTCTATTCCGTGCCTGTTCATGTGCCTCTGGACCGTATCCCTCTATTCCGTGCCTGTTCATGTGCCTCTGGCCCGTATCCCTCTATTCCCTGCCTGTTCATGTGCCTATGGTCCATATCCCTCTATTCCCTGCCTGTTCATGTGCCTATGGTCCATATCCCTCTATTCCCTGCCTGTTCATGTGCCTATGGTCCGTATCCCTCTATTCCGTGCCTGTTCATGTGCCTCTGGCCCGTATCCCTCTATTCCCTGCCTGTTCATGTGCCTATGGTCCATATCCCTCTATTCCCTGCCTGTTCATGTGCCTCTGGCCCGTATCCCTCTATTCCCTGCCTGTTCATGTGCCTATGGTCCATATCCCTCTATTCCCTGCCTGTTCATGTGCCTATGTTCCGTATCCCTCTATTCCCTGCCTGTTCATGTGCCTATGGTTTCCCTCTATTCCCTGTATGTCCATGTGCCTATGGTCTGTATTCAACTATTCCCTGTCTGTTCATTTGCCTATGGTCCGTATCCCTCTATTCCCTGCTTGTCCATGTGCCTATAGTCCATATCCCTCTATTCCCTGCCTGTTCATGTGCCTATGGTTTCCCTCTATTCCCTGTATGTCCATGTGCCTATGGTCTGTATTCAACTATTCCCTGTCTGTTCATGTGCCTATGGTCTGTATTCATCTATTCCCTGTCTGTTCATGTGCCTATAGCCCGTATCCCTCTATTCCCTGCTTGTCCATGTGCCTATAGTCCATATCCCTCTATTCCCTGCTTGTCCATGTGCCTATAGTCCATATCCCTCTATTCCCTGCCTGTTCATGTGCCTATGGTTTCCCTCTATTCCCTGTATGTCCATGTGCCTATGGTCTGTATTCAACTATTCCCTGTCTGTTCATTTGCCTATGGTCCGTATCCCTCTATTCCCTGCTTGTCCATGTGCCTATAGTCCATATCCCTCTATTCCCTGCCTGTTCATGTGCCTATGGTTTCCCTCTATTCCCTGTATGTCCATGTGCCTATGGTCTGTATTCAACTATTCCCTGTCTGTTCATGTGCCTATGGTCTGTATTCATCTATTCCCTGTCTGTTCATGTGCCTATAGCCCGTATCCCTCTATTCCCTGCTTGTCCATGTGCTTATGGTCCGTATCCCCCTATTCCCTGTCTGTTCATGTGCCTATAGCCCGTATCCCTCTATTCCCTGCTTGTCCATGTGCCTATAGTCCATATCCCTCTATTCCCTGCCTGTCCATGTGCCTATGGTTTGTATCCCTCGATTCCCTGTCTGTTCATGTGCTTAGAGTCAATATCCCTCTATTCCCTGTCTGTCTATGTGCCTATGGTCTGTATTCATTTATTCCCTGCCTGTCCATGTGCCTATGGTCTGTATCCCTCTATTCTCTGCCTGTTCATGTGCTTATGGTCCATATCCCTCTATTCCCTGCCTCTTCATGTGCCTATGACCCGTATCCCTCTATTCCCTGTCTGTTCATGTACCTATGGTCTCCATCCCACTGTTCCCTGCCTGTTCATGTGAATATTGTCTGTATTCATCTACTCTCCGACTGTTCATGTGCCTATTGTCTGTATTCATCTATTCCCTGACTATTCATGTGCCTTGAGTCCATATCCCTGTATTCCCTGTCCGTCCATGTGCCAATGATCAATATCCCTCTATTCCCTGCCTGTTCATGTACCTAAGGTCTGTATCTCTCTATTCCCTGCCGGTTCATGTGCCTATGGTCCGTATCGCTCTATTCCCAGTCTGTCCATGTGACTATGGTCTGTATCCCTCGATTCCCTGTCTGTCCATGTGCCTATAGTCTGTATCCATCTATTCCTTGAATGTTCATGTGCCTATGGTCCGTATCCGTCTCTTCCCTGTCTGTCCATATGACTATGGTCCGTATCCCTCTATTCCCTGTCTATCCATGTGCCTATGTTCCGTATCCCTCTATTCCCTGCCTTTTCATGTGCCCATGGTCCGTATCCCTCTATTCCCTGCCTGTTATTGTGCCTATCGTCTGTATCCCTCTATTCCCTGCCTGTCCATGTGCCTATGGTCTGTATCCCTCTATTCCCTGACTGTTCATGTGCCTTTGGTCCGTATCCCTCTATTCCCAGTCTGTCCATGTGACTATGGTCTGTATCCCTCTATTCCCTCTCTGTCCATGTACCTATGGCCCGTATCCCTCTATTCCCTGTCTGTTCATGTGCCAATGGTCCGTATCTGAGTATTCCCTGCCTGTTCATGTGACTATGGCCCGTATCCTTCTATTCCCTGTCTGTCCATGTGCCTATGGTCCGTATCCCAGTCCCGTATTCCTAGTTTGTCCATGTGCCTTTGGTCTGTATCCCTCTATTCCCTGTCTGTCCATGTGCCTATGGTCTGCATCCCTCTGTTCCCTGCCTGTTCATGTGCCTATGGTCCGTATCCCTCTATTCCCAGACTGTCCATGTGACTATGGTCTCTATCCCTCTATTCCCTGCCTGTTCATGTACCTATGGTCTGCATCCCACTATTCCCTGCCTGTTCATAAGTGTATGACCCGTATCCCTCTATTCCCTGCCTGTTCATGTGCCTATGGTCTGCATCCCACTATTCCCTGCCTGTTGATTTGCCTATGGCCTGTTTCCCTCTATTCCCTACCTGTTGATTTGCCTATGGCCTGTTTCCCTCTATTCCCTGCCTGTTGATTTGCCTATGGCCTGTTTCCCCCTATTCCCTGCCTGTTGATTTGCCTATGGCCTGTTTCCCTCTATTCCCTGTCTGTCCATGTGCCTATGGTCTGCATCCCTCTGTTCCCTGCCTGTTCATGTGCCTATGGTCCGTATCCCTCTATTCCCAGACTGTCCATGTGACTATGGTCTCTATCCCTCTATTCCCTGCCTGTTCATGTACCTATGGTCTGTATTTATCTATTTCCTGTCTGTTCGTGTGCCTATGGCCCGTATCCCTCTATTCCCTGCCTCTTCATGTGCCTATGGTCTGCATCCCTCTGTTCCCAGTCTGTCCATGTGACTATGGTCTGTATCCCTCTATTCCCTCTCTTTCCATGTACCTATGGCCCGTATCCCTCTATTCCCTGTCAGTTCATGTGCCTATGGTCCGTATCCCAGTCCCGTATTCCCAATCTGTCCATGTGCCTGTGGTCTGTATCCCTCGATTCCCTGTCTGTCCATGTGCCTATGGTTTGTATCCATCTATTCCCTGCCTGTTCATGTGCCCATGGTCTGTATTCACCTCTTCCATGCCTGATCATGTGCCTATAGTCTGTATTTATTTATAACCTACCTGTTCATGTGCCTATGGTATATATTCATCTATTCCCTGCCTGTCCATGTGCCTATGGTCTGTTTCCCTCTATTCCCTGCCTGTTCATGTGCCTATGGTCCGTATCCCTCTGTTCCCTGCCTGTTCATGTTACTGTGGCCTTTTTTTCTCTATTTCCTGCCTGTTCACGGCCTATGGTCCATATCCCTCTGTTTCCTGTCTGTTCATGTTACTATGGTCTGTTTCCCTCTATTCCCTGCCTGTTCACGTGCCTATGGTCCATATCCCTCTGTTTCCTGTCTGTTCATGTTACTATGGTCTGTTTCCCTCTATTCCCTGCCTGTCCATGTGCCAATGGTCCATATCCCTCTGTTCCCTGCCTGTCCATGTTTCTGTGGTCTGTTTCCCTCTATTTCCTGCCTGTTCACGTGCCTATGGTCCGTATCCCTCTGTTCCCTGTCTGTCCATGTGCCTATGGTCTGTTTCCCTCTATTCCCTGCCTGTTCATTTGCCTATGGCCTGTATCCCAATATTCTATGCCTCTTCATGTTACTATGGTCTGTTTCCCTCTGTTCCCTGCCTGTTATTGTCCCTATCATCTGTATCCCTCTATTCCCTGCCTCTTCATGTGCCTATTATCTGTATCCGCATATTCCCTGTCTGTTCATGTACCTATGGTCTCCATCCCACTGTTCCCTGCCTGTTCATGTGAATATGGTCTGTATTCATTTACTCTCCGACTGTCCATGTGCCTATTGTCTGTATTCATCTATTCCCTGCCTATTCATGTGCCTTGAGTCCATATCCCTGTATTCCCTGTACGTCCATGTGCCAATGATCAATATCCCTCTATTCCCTACCTGTTCATGTACCTATGGTCCGTATCGCTCTATTCCCAGTCTGTCCATGTGACTATGGTCTGTATCCCTCGATTCCCTGTCTGTCCATGTGCCTATAGTCTGTATCCATCTATTCCTTGAGTGTTCATGTGCCTATGGTCCGTATCCGTCTCTTCCCTGTCTGTCCATATGACTATGGTCCGTATCCCTCTATTCCCTGTCTATCCATGTGCCTATGTTCCGTATCCCTCTATTCCCTGTCTATCCATGTGCCTATGTTCCGTATCCCTCTATTCCCTGCCTTTTCATGTGCCCATGGTCCGTATCCCTCTATTCCCTGCCTGTTCATGTTACTATGGTCTGTTTCCCTCTGTTCCCTGCCTATTCATGTGCCTATGGTCCGTATCCCTCTATTTCCTGCCTGTTATTGTGCCTATCGTCTGTATCCGTATATTCCCTGCCTGTTCATGTGCCTATGGTCCGTATCCCTCTATTCCCTGCCTGTCCATGTACCTATGGCCCGTATCCCTCTATTCCCTGCCAGTTCATGTGAACATGGTCCGTATCCCTCTATTCCCTGTCTGTTCATGTGCCAATGGTCCGTATCTGAGTATTCCCTGCCTGTTGATTTGCCTATGGCCTGTTTCCCTCTATTCCCTGTCTGTCCATGTGCCTATGGTCCGTATCCCAGTCCCGTATTCCCAGTCTGTCCATGTGCCTTTGGTCTGTATCCCTCTATTCCCTGTCTGTCCATGTGCCAATGATCTATATCCCTCTGTTCCCTGCCTGTTCATGTGCCTATGGTCCGTATCCCTCTATTCCCAGACTGTCCATGTGACTATGGTCTGCATCCCACTATTCCCTGCCTGTTCATGTACCTATGGTCTGTATTTATCTATTTCCTGTCTGTTCGTGTGCCTATGGCCCGTATCCCTCTATTCCCTGCCTCTTCATGTGCCTATGGTCTGTATCCCTCTATTCCCTCTCTTTCCATGTACCTATGGCCCGTATCCCTCTATTCCCTGCCAGTTCGTGTGAACATGGTCCGTATCCCTCTATTCCCTGTCAGTTCATGTGCCTATGGTCCGTATCCCAGTCCCGTATTCCCAGTCTGTCCATGTGCCTGTGGTCTGTATCCCTCGATTCCCTGTCTGTCCATGTGCCTATGGTTTGTATCCATCTATTCCCTGCCTGTTCATGTGCCCATGGTCTGTATTCACCTCTTCCCTGCCTGATCATGTGCCTATAGTCTGTATTTATTTATAACCTACCTGTTCATGTGCCTATGGTATATATTCATCTATTCCCTGCCTGTTCATGTGCCCATGGTCTGTATTCACCTCTTCCGTGCCTGATCATGTGCCTATAGTCTGTATTTATTTATAACCTACCTGTTCATGTGCCTATGGTATATATTCATCTATTCCCTGCCTGTTCATGTGCCTATGGTCTGTTTCCCACTATTCCCTGCCTGTTCATGTGCCTATGGTCTGTTTCCCTCTATTTCCTGCCTGTTCACGTGCCTATGGTCCGTATCCCTCTGTTCCCTGTCTGTCCATGTGCCTATGGTCTGTTTCCCTCTATTCCCTGCCTGTTCATTTGCCTATGGCCTGTATCCCAATATTCTATGCCGCTTCATGTTACTATGGTCTGTTTACCTCTGTTCCCTGCCTGCTCATGTGCCTATGGTCCGTATCCCTCTATTTCCTGCCTGTTATTGTGCCTATCATCTGTATCCCTCTATTCCCTGCCTCTTCATGTGCCTATTATCTGTATCCGCATATTCCCTACCTGTCCATGTGCCTATGGTCTGTATCCCTCTACTCCCTACCTGTTCATGTGCCTATTGTCTGTATTCATCTATTCCCTGCCTGTCCATGTGCCTATAGTCTGTATCCCTCTATTCCCTGCCTGTTCATGTGCCTATGGTCTGTATCCCTCTATTCCCTGCCTGTTCATGTGCCTATGGTCCATATCCCTCTATTCCCAGTCTGTCCATGTGCCTATAGTCTGTATCCCTCTATTCCCTGCCTGTTCATGTGCCTATGGTCTGTATCCCTCTATTCCCTGCCTGTTCATGTGCCTATGGTCCGTATCCCTCTATTCCCAGTCTGTCCATGTGACTATGGTCTGTATCCCTCTATTCCCTGCCTGTCCATGTGCCTATTGTCTGTATCGCTCTATTCCCTGCCTGTCCATGTGCCTTGTGTCCGTAACCCTCTATTCCCTGTCTGTCCATGTGGCGATGATCCGTATCCCTCTATTCCCTGTCTGTCCATGTGCCTATGGTCCGTATCCCTCTATTCCCTGTCTGTTCATGTTCCTATGGTCTGTATCCCTCTATTCCCTGTCTGTTCATCTGCCTATGCTCCATATCCCTCTATTCCCTGTCTGTTCATGTGCTTATGGTCTGTATCCCTGTATTCCCTGCCTGTTCATGTGCCTATGGTCCGTATCCCTCTATTCCCTGCCTGTTATTGTGCCTATAGTCTGTATCCCTGTATTCCCTGTCTGTTCATGTGCCTATGGTCCGTATCCCTCTATTCCCTGCCTGTTCATGTGCCTATGGTCTGTATCCCTGTATTCCCTGCCTGTTCATGTTCATATGGTCCGTATCCCTCTATTCCCTGCCTGTTCATGTGCCTATGGTCCGTATCCCTCTATTCCCTGCCTGTTATTGTGCCTATAGTCTGTATCCCTGTATTCCCTGTCTGTTCATGTGCCTATGGTCCGTAACCTCTATTCCCTGTCTGTTCATGTGCCTATGGTCCGTATCCCTCTATTCCCTGTCTGTTCATGTGCCTATGGTCCGTATCTGTCTATTCCCTGCCTGTCCATGTGCCTATGGTCTGTATCCCTCTATTCCCTGTCTGTCGATGTGCTTATGGTCTGTATCCCTCTATTCCCTGTCTGTCGATGTGCCTATGGTCTGTATCCCTCTATTCTCTGCCTGTTCATGTGCCTATGGTCTGTATCCCCTTTTTCCCTGCCTGTCCATGTGCCTATGGTCCGTATCCCTCTATTCCCTGCCTTTTCATGTGCCTATGGTCTGTATCTCTCTATTCCCTACCTGACCATGTGCCTATGGTCTGTATCCCTCTATTCCCTGTCTGTCGATGTGCCTATGGTCTGTATCCCTCTATTCCCTACCTGTCCATGTGCCTATGGTCTGTATCCCTCTATTCTCTGCCTGTTCATGTGCCTATGGTCTGTATCCCCTTTTTCCCTGCCTGTCCATGTGCCTATGGTCTGTATCCCTCTATTCCCTGCCTTTTCATATGCCTATGGTCTGTATCTCTCTATTCCCTACCTGACCATGTGCCTATGGTCTGTATCCCTCTATTCCCTGTCTGTCGATGTGCCTATGGTCTGTATCCCTCTATTCTCTGCCTGTTCATGTGCCTATGGTCTGTATCCCCTTTTTCCCTGCCTGTCCATGTGCCTATGGTCCGTATCCCTCTATTTCCTGCCTGTTCATGTGCCTATGGTCTGTATCTCTCTATTCCCTGCCTGTTCATCTGCCTATGGTCCGTATTCATTTATTCCCTGTCTGTCAATGTGCCTATGGTCCATATCCCTCTATTCCCTGCCTGTGTTTGTACCTATGGTCTGTATCCCTGTATTCCCTGCCTGATCATGTGCCTCTGTTCCGTATCCCTCTAATCCCTGCCTGTTGCCATCTTGACTTAGAGTCAGAGAGTCAGAGAGTCAGAGAGGCCCTTCGGTCCAACTTGTCCATGCCGACCAGATATCCTAACCCAATCTAGTCTCACCAGCCAGCACTTGACCCATATCCTTCTAAACCCTTCCTATTCATTCTATTCCATCCAGATGACTTTTAAATGTTGCATTTGTACCAGCCACCACCACTTCCTCTGGCAGCTCATTCCATACACGTACCACCCTCTGCATGATAAAAATTGCCCCTTGGTCTCTTTTATATCTTTCCCCTCTCACTCTAAACCTATGCCCCCTAGTTCTGAGCTCTCCCACCTTAGGGTAAAGACTTTGTCTATTTATCCATCCATGCCTCTCATGATTTTACAAACCGCTATAAGGTCACCCTCAGCCTCCGACGCTCCAGGGTAAACAGCCCCAGCCTGTTCAGCCTCTCTCTATAGCTCAAATCCTCCAACCCTGGCAACATTTTTATAAATCTTTTCTGAACCCTTTCAAGATTCACAACATCTTTCTGATAGGAAGGAGACCAGAATTGCACGCAATATTCCAACAGTGCCCTAACCAATGTCCTGTACAGCCGCAACATGAACTCCCAACTCCTGTACTCAATACTCTGACCAATAAAGGAAAGCATATCAAACACCTTCTTCACTATGCTACCTACCTGTGACTCCACTTTCAAAGAGCTATGAACCTGCACTCCAAGGTCTCTTTGTTTAACAACACTCCCTAGGACCTTACCATTAAGTGTATAAGTCCTGCTAAGATTTGCTTTCCCAAAATGCAGCACCTCGCATTTATCTGAATTAAACTCAATCTGCCACTTCTCAGCCCCTTGGCCCATCTGAGACTTGGAAATATATCGCCGTTCCTTCACTGGGTCACAATCCTGGAATTCCCTCCCTAAGGGGCATTGTGGGTCAACCCACAGCACAGGGACTGCAACAGCTCAAGAAGGCAGCTCACCCCCACCTTCTCAAAGGGCAACTAGTGACAAACAATAAATACTGGACCCAGACATGAATGGATAAAAATATAACAGAGCAATAGTTACCTTCCCTGGCATTCACAGTTATTGATCAAAATCTGGGTCCAACATTAAATGAGAGAGGGTGGCACGGTGGCACAGTGGTTAGCACTGCTGCCTTACAGCGCCAGGGACCCAGGTTTAATTCCGGCCTCAGGTGACTGTCTGTGTGGAGTTTGCACATTCTCCCCGTATCTGCGTGGGTTTCCTCCGGGTGCTCCGGTTTCCTCCCACAGTCCAAAGATGTACAGGTCAGGTGAATTGGCCATGCTAAATTGTCGAGAGTGTTAGGTTCATTAGTCAGAGTAAATATTTGGAAATGAGTCTGGGTAGGCTACTCTTCAGAAGGGAAGTGTGGACTTGTTGGGCTGTAGGGCCTGTTTCCACAATGTAGGGAATCTAATCAGGATGGTATCTATCAGGTTGTAATCCAAGCCGGCTCACAATTAGATCACCAGCCACTTTCCATTCTGGAAAGATCAAATGACATTGTTAAAAGCTTTTACGTCGAGAATCATCAGGGTCTCCTCCTTGAGTGACAAATTAAATTTGCTCCCTTTATTTTTAAGTGGTGATGTCAATATTTGGGTCTGCGCCAATGTTGCTGACCTGATCTCAGTAAGTGCTGAGCTCAGCCACTGCACTGCAGTCAATGGGACAGCGCGATCCCAGCCTCCCATTTTCACAGGCGATTGGACTGGGGAGGTATGGGGAGAGGGAATGATGAGAGAGGGGAGTTATGAACCAGGGTTCACCCTGCAAACTCTGCCCCACTTGCAGAATTACAGAAGACATCACCCTGGCAATTGTACAACCTAACTTTCCAACTGAAACCACACGATCAAGCCAAGACAGGGTGAGGTCAAAATTGGTCACTGAAATCCCCCACCCAGTTTACATTGTGTGCCATTGTCACTCTCAGTGCTTCCTCCAAGTGTTGGTCATTACGGAGGAGTACCGATTCATCAGCAGAGAGAGGTCAGTACCAAGTATCCACTCAGATGTTTCCTGGCCCACGTCTAACCTGAAACCATGAGACTTCAAAGAACAAAGAACAAAGAAAATTTACAGCCCAGGGACAGGCCCTTCAGCCTTCCAAGCCTGAGCGTATCCAAGTCCACTGTCGAAACCTACTGCCCAATTCCTAAGCATCTGTATCCCTCTGCTCCCCACCTACTCATGCATCTGTCCAGACGCATCTTAACTGAATATACCGTGCCTGTCTCTACCACCTCTGCTGCCGACGCGTTCCAGACTCCCACCACCCTCTGTGTGAAGTACTTACCGCGTGTATCCCCCTTAAACTTTTCACCTCTCACCTTGAAAGTGTGACCTCTCGTTATTGAATCCTTCACCCTGGGAAAAAGCTTATCTCTATCCACCCTGTCTACACCCTTCATGATTTTATAAACCTCAGTCAGGTCCCCCCCCCCATCTCCTTTTTTCTAGTGAAAACAAACCTAACCTACTCAACCTCTCTTCATAGCTAGCACCTTCCATACCAGGTAACATCCTCGTAAACCTTCTCTGCACCCTCTCCAAAGTGTCCACATCCTTTTGGTAATGTGGCAACCAGAACTGTACACAGTATTCTAAATGTGGCCGAACCAATGTCTTGTACAATTTTAACATGACCTGCCAGTTCTCTTTTTATTATTTCTTTTTTGAGGTGTGAGACACAGTGAGAGACACAAAGTGTATGAATCTTTATTCAATTTCCACCACCAGGAAGAAAGGAAACACCCGAGTGGCCAGTGACAAGCAGTGCCCTTCACAAAAGAGCAGTGCTGTGTGATCATATAGTGAAGGGGAGGGCAGGGATTAAATCAAAATAGAGTTGGAGGGGGAAATAATTCACTCCATTCCCTGCGGCGCCCACCTCTCCCTGAACAACTCCAGGGTGTTAGTGGAGACCGCGTGCTCCTTCTCCAAGGACACCCGGGCTCTAACATAACCGCGGAAGAGGGGCAGACCTGCCAGCTCTTATACTCAATACCCCGTCCAATGAAGGTAAGCATACTATATGCCTTCTTGACCACTCTATCCACCTGTGCAGCAACCTTCAGGGTACAATGGACCTGCACTCCCAGATCTCTCTGCCCATCAACCTTTCCCAAAGATCTTCCATTCATTGAATTAGATTTCCTAAATGCATCACCTCACATTTGTCTGGATTGAAAGCCATCTGCCACTTTTCCGTCCAACTCTCCAGTATATCTATATCCACCTGTATTCTCTGACAGTCCCTTATGCTTTCTGCTACTCCACCAATCTTTGTGTCATCTGCAAACTTACTGATCATACCAACAGTGCCCTCTTCCAGATCATTTATGCATATTATAAATAACAGTGGCCCCAATACTGATCCCTGTGGAACACCACTGGTCACCTTCCTCCATTTTGAGAAACTCCCTTCAACTACTACTCTCTGTCTCCTGTTGCTCAACCAGTTCTTTATCCACCCAGCTAGGATACCCTGCACACCATGTGACTTCACTTTCTCCATTAGTTTACCATGGGGAACCTTATCAAACACCTTAATAAAGTCCATGTATATGGCATCAACAGCCCTTCCTCCATCTATCAACTTGGTCACTTCCTCAAAGAACTCTATTAAGTTGGTAAGGCACAATCTCCCCCACACAAAACCATGTTGCCTATCACTGATAAGCTAATTCTTTCCTAAATATAAATAGATCCTATCCCTCAGTACCTTCTCCAGCAACTTTCCCACCATTGACGTCAGGCTCACTGGTCTGTAGTTACCTGGAATATCCCTACTACCCTTCTTGTACAGGGGGACAACATGAGCAACCCTCCAGTCCTCCGGCACCTCACCTGTGTTTAAGGATGCTACAAAGATATCTGTCAGGGCCCCAGCTATTTCCTCTCTCACCTCCCTCAGCAACCTGGGATAGATCCCATCTGGTCCTGGGGATTTGTCCACCTTAATAACCTCTCGCCTACTCAACACATCTGCCCTACTTATGTCAACGTGTTGTAGAGTAATCAAACTTCTATCTCTAATATCAAGACTCATCATGTTACTCTCCTCAGTGAACACTGATGCAAAGTAATCATTCAGAATCTCACCCATTCTCTTAGGTTCGACACACAACCTTCCTTCCTTATCCTTTAGTGGGCCAATCCTTTCTCTAGTTACCCACTTGCTTCTTATATAAGAATAAAGTGCTTTGGGATTTTCCTTAATTCTGCTTGATAAAGCTATTTCATGACCCCTTTCAGCCTGTTTGATTCCTTGTTTAAGACTTTTGTCCTACTCTTCTGATATTCGTCCAGGGCCCGTTCTGTTCTCAGCTGCCTAGACCTTATGAGCACTTCCTTTTTCCTCTTGGCTAGTTGTACAATTTCTCCTGTCATCTGCGGTTCATGAATCTTGCCCTTCCTATCCTTTGCCTTCAACAGGACATGCCTATCCTGCACTATCTTTAACCCATCTTTTAAAGCCTTCCATATATCAAACGTGGACTTCCCTTCAAATAGCTGTGTCCAATCCACATTTCCGAGCTCCTGCCTAATTTTGATATAATTGCCCTTGGCCCAGTTTAATATTCTTCCCCTAGGACCACTCTCTTCTTTGTCTATGAATATTCTAAAACTTACAGAATTGTGGTCACTGTTCCCAAAGAAATCCCCCACCGCAACTTCTACCACCTGTCCTGGCTCATTCCCCAGTACCAGGTCCAATATGGCCCCTTCCCTCGTCGGACTATTGACATACTGCTCTAGAAAACTCTCCTGGACGCTTCTTACAAATTCTACCCCATCCAGACCTCTGACGCTAAGTGTATCCCAGTCAATGTTGGGAAAATTAAAATCTCCCATCACCACTACCCTATTGCCTCTACATCTACTCATAATCTGTTTACCTATTTGTTCTTCTACCTCACACTCACTGTTGGGAGGCCTGTAATACAGCCTCAACAATGTAACTGCACCCTTCTTATTTCTCAGCTCCACCCATAATGCCTCATTACCCAAGACCTCCATAGTGTCCTCCTTTAGCACAGCCGTGTTATCGTCCTTGACCAGCAATGCAACTCCTCTCCCCCTTTTAGTTCCCTCCCTGTCCTGTCTGAAGCGTCTATATCCTGGAACATTTAGTTGCCAATCATGCCCTTCCTTCAATCAAGTCTCTGTGATTGCAATAACGTCATACTCCCAGGCACCAATCTAAGCCCTAAGTTCATCTGCCAGACACATTATACTCCTTGCATTAAATTGGATGCATTTCAAGCTACCAGTTCTTTTGCATTCATCTGCTATCTTTGTGATTCTTACAGTCTCCAGTCTCCACCTCGCTGCCTATTTGCTTTCTCTTCTGTTTCCCAGTCCCCTGCCACATTAGTTTAAAACCTCCCCAACAGCAGGAGCAGAAACTCCCCCAAGGACATTGGTTCTGGTCTGGTTCAGATGTAGACTGTCCATTTTGTATAGTCCCACCTTCCCCAGAACCGGTCCCAATGTCCAACAAATCTGAACCCCTCCCTCCTACGCCATCCCTTAAGCCACGTGTTCATCCTGCCTATTTTTTCATTTCTATGCGGGCTAGCATGTGGCACTGGTAGGTCGTTGCTTGGAGACAAAAATAAATTCGAATTCGGACAATCAGTTTAAATTATACCCAAAACATATCAAACTCCAATCAAGATTGGATTGAGTATACTGACATCTTAAAAGGCAATGACTCAATCCCATGTTCTGGAGTATAAGACCAGGGAAAATTGAACAGTTGTGAGGAGAACTACCATGGCACAGTATGTAAACAGGCTGCTTGAAAAAAAAAAGCTCTCTCTTAAAAATATCTTTTTGATCAGTAATCTGTAAAGCAGAAATTCCTAACCAGAAGAAAATAAGTCACCTGAAGATCTGAAGACAAGAACCAAAAGCTGTCTTGTTTTGAGATAAGAAGTGCTGTTTTGTGAATCTTAATTGGGAGTTTTATCGGAGTAGTATTATAGAAGGGAAGATAACAGACAAGTTAGAGAAAGAAATTGAAATAGTGGTTAGTTAATTGTTCTTTATTTTATTTTAAGAAATAAAGTTGTTAATTTTTACTTTACATAGTTTACTGAGGTAGTGCCTCCCACCCGCCCTCCTCCTCTAACCTAATAATAAGACCCGTTGTGGTAAGTAGGTAAGTGCTGCATTTTGCTTGTTCTATTCTTTAGACCTAGTTTTTTTTATAAAAGGTTACTTTTAGAGGGATGGTAGTGAAGGCAGTGCAATGTTCCTCTTGCAACATGTTTGAGGTGAGGGATGCCATGGACGTCCCTGCTGATTACACTTGCAGGAAGTGCACCCATCTCCAGCTCCTCCAAGACCGTGTTAGGGAACTGGAGCTGGAGTTGGATGAACTTAGGATCATTCGGGAGGCAGAGGGGGTCATAGATCGGAGCTTTAGGGAAGTAGTAACTCCAAAGATTGCAGACAGATGGATGACAGTGGGGGGGACTGGGAGGAAGCAGCCAGTGCAGGGACCCCCTGCAGCCATTCCCCTCAAGAACAAGTATACCGTTTTGGATACTTGTTGGGGGGGACGACTTACCAGGGGTAAGTAATGGGGCTCAGGCCTCTGGCATGGAGCCTGTCCCCATTGCTCAGAAGGGAAGGGTGGAGAAGAGCACAGCAATAGTTATTGGGGACTCGATAGTTCGGGGCACAGATAGGCAGTTTTGTGGGGGCAAGAGAGACTCACGTTTGGTATGTTGCCTCCCAGGTGCAAGGGTACGTGACGTCTCTGATCGTATTTTCTGGGTCCTTAAGGGGGAGGGGGAGCAGCCCGAAGTCGTGGTCCACATTGGCACCAACGATATAGGTAGGAAGAGGGCTGAGGATGTTAGGCAGGCTTTCAGGGAGCTAGGTTGGAAGCTCAGAGTTAGAACAAACAGAGTTGTTGTCTCTGGTTTGTTACCCGTGCCACGTGATAGAGAGTCGAGGAATAGGGAGAGAGAACAGTTAAATGCGTGGCTACAGGGATGGTGCAGGAGGGAGGGATTCCGGTATCTGGATAACGGGGTTCTTTCTGGGGAAGGTGGGACCTCTATAAACAGGATGGTCTACACCTGAACCTGAGGGGTACCAGTATCCTTGGGGGGAGGTTTGCTAGTGCTCTTTGTGGGGGTTTAAACTAACTCTGCAGGGGCATGGGAACCTAGACTGTAGCTTTAGGGTGCAGGACCTGGAGTGTAGGGAGGTTAGGAACATGGCATCAAGCTCAAAGGAGGGTGCCTGTAAACAGGAAAGTGGCTTGAAGTGTGTATGCTTCAATGCAAGAAATATACGAAATAAGGTAGGTGAACTTGCAGCGTGGGTTGGTACCTGGGATTTCGATGTTGTGGCTATTACGGAGACATGGGTAGAACAGGGACAGGATTGGCTGTTGCAGGTTCCAGGGTTTAAATGTTTTAGTAGGGTCAGAGCTGGGGATAAAAGAGGGGGAGGTGTGGCATTGCTTGTCAAAGATAGTATTACAGCGGTGGGAAAGGACGATGGATGAAGACTCGCCATCTGAGGTAGTTTGGGCTGAGGTTAGGAATAGGAAAGGTGAGGTCACCCTGTTAGGAGTTTTTTACAGGCCTCCTAATAGTCCTAGAGATGTAGAAGAAAGGATTGCGAGGATGATTCAGGAGAAGAGTGAAAGTAATAGGGTGGTTGTTATGGGGGACTTTAACTTTCCAGATATTGACTGGGAAAGCTATAGCTCGAGTTCGTTAGATGGGTCGGTGTTTGTCCAATGTGTGCAGGAGGGTTTCCTGACACAATATGTAGACAGGCCAACAAGAGGTGAGGCCATACTGGATTTGGTTCTGGGTAACGAACCAGGCCAAGTGTTAGAATTGGAGGTAGGTGAGCACTTTGGGGACAGTGACCACAATTCAGTGACTTTTACTCTAGTGATGGAGAGGGATAAGTGTGCACTGCAGGGCAAGAGTTATAGCTGGGGGCAGGGAAATTATGATGCGGTGAGGCACGACTTAGGATGCGTGGCTTGGAAAAGTAGGCTTCGAGTGAAGGGTGCAATTGATATGTGGAGCTTGTTCAAGGAGCAACTATTGAGTCTCCTTGATAAGTATGTACCTGTCAGGCAGGGAGGAAAGGGTCGTGTGAGGGAGCCGTGGTTTAATAAGGAATTGGAATCCCTTGTTAAAGGGAAGAGGGCAGCCTATGTAAAGATGAGGCATGAAGGTTCAATTGAGGCGATTGAGAGTTATAAGATAGCCAGGAAGGATCTGAAGAGAGAGCTAAGAGCAGCAAGGAGGGGACACGAAAAGTCCTTAGTTGGTAGGATTAGGGAAAACCCTAAGGCTTTCTATAGGTATATCAGGAATAAAAGAATGACTAGGGTAGGAATAGGTCCAGTCAAGGATAGTAGTGGGAAGTTGCGTGTGGAGGCTGAAGAGATTGGGGAGACACTGAATGAATACTTTTCTTCAGTATTCACTCAGGAACAGGACATTGTTGTCGATGCGAATACTGAGTCACAATTAATTAGAATGGACGGCTTTGAGGTATGTAGGGAAGAGGTGTTGGAAATTCTGGAAAGGGTGAAAATAGATAAGTCCCCTGGGCCTGATGGCATTTATCCTAGGATTCTCTGGGAAGCAAGGGAGGAGATTGCAGAGCCATTGGCCTTGATTTTTATGTCCTCGTTGTATACAGGAATAGTGCCAGAAGACTGGAGGATAGCAAATGTGGTCCCCTTGTTCAAAAAGGGGAGTAGGGATAACCCTAGTAACTATAGGCCGGTGAGTCTCACTTCTGTTGTGGGCAAAGTCTTAGAGAGAATTGTAAGGGATAGGATTTATGAACATCTGGATAGGAATAGTCAGCATGGTTTTGTGAAGGGCAGGTCGTGCCTCACAAACCTTATTGAATTATTTGAGAAGGTGACTAAGGAGGTAGACGAGGGTAAAGCGGTAGATGTGGTGTATATGGATTTTAGTAAGGCGTTTGATAAGGTTCCCCATGGTAGGCTACTGCAAAAAATACGGAGGTATGGCATTGAGGGTGAGTTGGAGGTTTGGATTAGGAATTGGCCGGCTGGAAGAAGTCAGAGGGTAGTAGTTGATGGTAAAGGTTCATCTTGGAGTGCCGTTACTAGCGGTGTTCCGCAAGGATCTGTTTTGGGACCATTGCTGTTTGTCATTTTTATAAATGACCTGGAGGAGGGGCTAGAAGGTTGGGTGAGCAAGTTTGCGGATGATACGAAAGTCGGTGGAGTTGTTGACAGTGAGGAAGGATGTGTCAGGTTACAGCGGGATATAGATAAGCTGCAGAGCTGGGCAGAAAGGTGGCAAATGGAGTTCAATGTAGCTAAGTGTGAGGTGATTCACTTTGGTAAGAGTAACAAAAAGATGGGGTACTGGGCTAATGGTCGGATACGTGGTAGTGTGGATGAGCAGAGGGATCTTGGTGTCCATATACAAAGATCTCTGAAAGTTGCCACCCAGGTAAATAGTGCGGTGAAGAATGCATATGGCGTACTGGCTTATTGGTAGAGGAATTGAGTTCCGGAGTCCTGAGGTCATGTTGCAGTTGTATAAGACTCTGGTGCGGCCGCATCTGGAGTATTGTGTGCAGTTTTGGTCACCATACTATAGGAAGGATGTGGAGGCACTGGAACGGGTGCAGAGGAGGTTTACCAGGATGTTGTCTGGTATGGTAGGAAGATCGTATGAGGAAAGGCTGAGGCACTTGGGGCTGTTTTCATTGGAGAAAAGAAGGTTTAGGGGTGACTTGATAGAGGTGTACAAGATGATTAGAGGTTTAGATAGGGTTGACCATAGGAACCTTTTTCCACGTATGGAGTCAGCTATTACGAGGGGGCATAGCTTTAAATTAAGGGGGGGGGTAGGTATAGGACAGATGTTAGGGGTAGATTCTTTACTCAGCGAGTCGTGAGTTCATGGAATGCCCTGCCAGTAGCAGTGGTGGATTCTCCCTCTTTATGGGCATTTAAACGGGCATTGGATAGGCATATGGAGGATAGTGGGCTAGTGTAGGTTAGGTGGGCTTGGATCGGCGCAACATCGAGGGCCAAAGGGCCTGTACTGCGCTGTATTTTTTCTATGTTTCTATGTTTCTATAATTCTTGGCCACTTGAATTTTTACAGATTACTGCACGGGATAAATCTTTTCTGTGTTGCTGGTTCTAAATTAAGTGGGAGAGTTTACTCCATGTAACAACAGTGTGATGGTCACCCTTACCGATACGGTCATGGACAGATGCACCTGCAGCCGGCAGATTGGTGAGGAGGACTTGCAAAGCAATTTATCAGAGTGGTCAGCAAAAATATATTCCAGTGGAAAGGGAGGCGTTGATTCTGGGTAATCCAAGATGGAGGATGGGAAAAATTTCTAGCTGTAACAGCTGCTCCTTTTTTTGAGGTGTTTTAGGTGCTGGAGGTGATTTCCTCGAATTCCATGAGCAGCAATTACTGTTTCATATGCTGTTGCATTGTTTTGGAACTTTGGAAGAAAAAAGTCAAAACAATATCACTTTTAAAAGGGAGAAGACAGACAAAGGAAGCACATGGTGAGATCAATGCAGCAGAGAGAGAGAAAGAAACTGACACAGTAGTGACCCTGCACAGTTACTGCCTTTGCTTTTTGAATTCATGTATCGCTGGACATCGGCGTGCATCTGGGAAAATTAAAATACAGTGGAATTCACAACTAATCTTGGAGGAACTGTTTGGGCGAAGTTCACAACACAGAATCAGATAAGTGTATTGTTTTTAAGTGGGCCTACAGAAAGTCTGCAGCAGTGAGTAGAGTGGGTTCTTTCTTGATTATATGCTTTTTGTGAATTGTCTCTTGATTAAACTTAAAATATAAGTCATAACTATTAATATAACCTGGGGCAGTGTTTTGTGAAGGAATAAGACAGTGTTATTTTCTGGGTCTGTAGATTATGAAGGAGCAAAAATGTCCTTAATTAGAGTGAAATGTGCTTCTTGTCAGATGTGGGAATGTAATGAGAGTTTAAGGGTTACTGTGGATTATATCTGCAATAAATGCAGTTTGTTTGTGAATCTTATCAGATCGAATGGATCGGTTAGAGATACAGTTAGAAGCAATGAGGAATTTGCAACAGCAACTGTATGTGATGGATGGCAGTTATAGGAAGGGGGGATCTTTCAGAGACAGTCACATGGTAAACTCCAGGAAAGGTAAGAGAGGTAGGCAGCAGGTACAGGAACCTTCTGTGGCTATATCCTTTTCAAATAAGTATGCTTTTTTGAAAAATGTAGGGGGTGATGGATTCTCAGGGGATCGTAGCACGAACAGCCAAATTTCTGGTATTGTAACTGGCTCAAATGTAATGAGGGGTAGGTTGAGTTCCAAGAGATCAATTGTGTCAGGGGATTCTGTAGTCCGAGGTACAGACAGACGTTTCTGAGGCCAGCAGCAAAAAAACAGAATGGTGTGTTGCTTCCCTGATGCCAGGATCAAGGATGTCTCAGAGAGGGTGCAGAATGTTCTCACGGGGGAGACGGGCCAGCACTAGGTCGTTGTCCACATTGGAACCAACGATATAGGAAGGGAAAACGTTGAGAGTCTGAAGGGAGATTACAGAGAGTTAGGCAGGAATTTAAAAAGGAGATCCTTGAGAGTAGTAATATCTGGATTACTCTCAGTGCTACGAGCTAGTGAGGGCAGGAATAGGAGGATAGAGCAGGTGAATGCATGGCTGAGGAGCTGGTGTATGGGAGAAGGATTCACATTTTTGGATCATTGGAATCTCTTTTGGGGTAGAGGTGACCTGGACAAGAAGGACAGATTGCACCTAAATTGGAAGGGGACTAATATACTGGCAGGGAAATTTGCTAGAGCTGCTCGGGAGGATTTAAACTAGTAAGGTGGGGGAGTGGGACCCAGGGAGATAGTGAGGAAAGAGATCTGAGACTGGTACAGTTGAGAACAGAAGCGAGTCAAACAGTCAGGGCAGGCAGGGACAAGGTAGGAGTAATAAATTAAACTGCATTTATTTCAATGCAAGAGGCCTAACAGGGAAGGCAAATGAACTCAGGGCATGGTTAGGAGCATGGGACTGGGATGTCATAGCAATTACAGAAACATGGCTCAGGGATGGGCAGGACTGGCAGCTTAATGTTCCAGGATACAAATGCTTAAGGAAGGATAGAAAGGGAGGCAAGAGAGGAGGGGATAGGGATAGCATTACAGCTGTACTGAGAGAAGATATTCCCGGAAATACATCCAGGGAAGTTATTTGGGTGGAACTGAGAAATAAGAAAGGGAAGATCACCTTATTGGGATTGTATTATAGACCCCCTAATAGTCAGAGGGAAATTGAGAAACAAACTTGTAAGGAGATCTCAGCTATCTATAAGAATAATAGGGTGGTTATGGTAGGAGATTTTAACTTTCCAAACATAGACTGGGACTGCCATAGTGTTAAAGGTTTAGATGGAGAGGAATTTGTTAAGTGTGTACAAGAAAATTTTCTGATTCAGTATGTGGATGTACCTACTAGAGAATGTGCAAAACTTGACCTACTCTTGGGAAATAAGGCAGGGCAGGTGACTGAGGTGTCAGTGGGGGAGCACTTTGGGGCCAGCGACCATAATTCCATTATATTTAAAATAATGATGGAAAAGGATAGACCAGATCCAAAAGTTGAAGTTCTAATTTGGAGAAAGGCCAATTCTGACGGTATTAGGCAAGAACTTTCGAAAGCTGATTGGAGGTAGATGTTCGCAGGTAAAGGGACGGCTGGAAAATGGGAAGCCTTCAGAAATGAGATAACGAGAATCCAGAGAAAGTATATTCCTGTCAGGGTGAAAGGAATGGCTGGTAGGTATAGGGAATGCTGGATGACTAAAGAAATTGAGGCTTTGGTTAAGAAAAAGAAGGAAGCATATGTCAGGTACAGACAGGATAGATCGAGCGAATCCTTAGAAGAGTATAAAGGAAGTAGGAGTATACTTAAGAGGGAAATCAGGAGGGCAAAAAGGGGACATGAGATAACTTTGGCAAATATAAGTAAGGAGAATCCGAAAAGTTTTTACAAATACATTAAGGACAAAAGGGTAACTAGGTAGAGAATAGGGCTCCTCAAAGATCAACAAGGCAGCCTTTGTGTGAAGCCGCAGAAAATGGAAGAGATACTAAACGAGTATTTTGCATCAGTAGTTATTGTGGAAAAGGATATGGAAGATGTAGACTGTAAGGAACTAGATGGTGACACCTTGCAAAATGTCCAGATTACAGAGGAGGAAGTGCTGGATGTCTTGAAACGCATAAAGGTGGATAAATCCCCAGGACCTGATCAGGTGTACCTGAGAACTCTGTGGGAAGCTAGAGAAGTGATTGCTGGGCCTCTTGCTGAGATATTTGTATCATCGATAGTCACAGGTGAGGTGCTGGAAGACTGGAGGTTTGCAAACGTGGTGCCATTGTTTAAGAAGGGCGGTAAGACAAGCCAGGGAACTGGTGAGCCTGACCTCAGTGGTGGACAAGTTGTTGGAGGGAATCCTGAGGGACAGGATGTACATGTATTTGGAAAGGCAAGGATTGATTAGGGATAGTCAACATGGCTTTGTGCGTGGGAAATCATGTCTCACAAACATGATTGAGTTTTTTGAAGAAGCAACAAAGAGGATTGATGAGGGCAGAGTGGTAGATGTGATCCATATGGACTTCAGTAAGGCATTCGCCAAAGTTCCCCATGGGAGATTGTTTAGCAAGGTTAGGTCTCACGGAATAAAGGGAGAACTAGCCATTTGGATACAGAACTGGCTCAAAGGTAGAAGACAGAGGGTGGTGGTGGAGGGTTGTTTTTCAGACTGGAGGCCTGTGACCAGTGGAGTGCCATAAGGATCGGTGCTGGGTCCTCTACTTTTTGTCATTTACATAAATGATTTGGATGAGAGCATAAGAGGTACAGTTAGTAAGTTTGCAGATGACACCAAAATTGGAGGTGTAGTGGATAGCAAAGAGGGTTACCTCAGATTACAACAGGATCTGGACCAGATGGGCCAATGGGCTGAGAAGTGGCAGATGGAGTTTAAATCAGATAAATGCGAGGTGCTGCATTTTGGGAAAGCAAATCTTAGCAGGACTTATACACCTAATGGTAAGGTCCTAGGGAGTGTTGCTGAACAAAGAGACCTTGGAGTGCAGGTTCATAGCTTCTTGAAAGTGGAGTCACAGGTAGATAGGATAGTGAAGAAGGTGTTTGGTATGCTTTCCTTTATTGGTCAGAGTATTGAGTACATGAGTTGGGAGGTCATCTTGCGGCTGTTAGGCCACTGTTGGAATATTGTGTGCAATTCTGGTCTCCTTCCTATCGGAAAGATGCTGTGAAACTTGAAAGGGTTCAGAAAAGATTTACAAGGATGTTGCCAGGGTTGGAGGATTTGAGTTATAGGGAGAGGCTGAATAGACTGGGGCCGTTTTCCCTGAAGCGTCGGAGGCTGAGGGGTGACCTTATGGAAGTTTATAAAATCAGGAGGAGCATCGATAGGATAAATAGGCAAAATCTTTTCCCTGGGGTGGGGGAGTCCAGAACTAGATGGCATAGGTTTAGGGTGAGAGGGGAAAGATATAAAAGAGACCAAAGGGGCAACGTTTTCACACAGATGGTGGTACGTGTATGGAATGATCTGCTAGAGGAAGTGGTGGAGGCTGGTAACAGTACAGCATTTAAAAGACATCTGGATGGGTATCTGAATAGGAAGGGTTTAGAAGGATATAGGAAATGGGACTAGATTAGGTTGAAATCTCTGGTCGGCATGGACGAGTTGGACTGAAGGGTCTGTTTCATGCTGTACATCTCTATGATTCTATGGCTGTGGTTTTGTACAAAATTAATTGGCATGTTAGAGCAATGATTCATGAAACACGCTGAAGACAGTGACGGGAGAAGCTGTCTTGTGGGGAGCTGATAAATCTTGCTGTCTAGATCACCCAACCACATTTATGTCTTCCCCTCGGCCTGGCCTCTGCGTTTAATATCTAACCACAGTACAATAAATTACAACACTGAGACGGTGCAAAAGTTAAGGGAGATTCGATAAGATTTATAAGCTGGGTGGTCATCAGAAATTATTATGTCAGGCGCAGTCATCTTAGTTGAAACATACTAGACATTTAAGGCCAATGTGGGAAGGTTGTTTCCCATTGTGGGAGAGTCCTGGACCAAAGGGCATCATCTCACACATTTAAGATAGACATAGGGAGTGACACTGTGGAATTCTTGACCGCAAAAGGGTTTGAAGAATATGTCATTAAATATATTTAAGGCTGAGATAGACAGATTTTTATTCGTTAAGGATGATGGGGAAAATGCAGATAATTAGGTTTGAGAGTTGGCAGGTCAGCCAATGTCTCATTGAATTTTTTTTTAAAGTTCATTCATGGATGAGGGCATCGTTGGCTAAGCCAGCATTCATTGCCCATCCCTAATTACCCAGAAGGCAGTGAGAGTCAACCATGTTGCTGTGGGTGTGGAGTCACGTGTAGGCCTGACCAGGTAATGACGGTAGTTTCCTTCCCTGAAGGGCATTAGTGACCCAGATGGGGTTTTCCTGACAATTGGCAATGGATTCATGGTCACACTCTCACATTCACTGTGACACTCTGGAATTTCAGTCATCATACAAACCCGAGACTGACCCTCTATCTGCTGCTTTCCACTTTGCCCACGAGAAAAGACCTCTAACTGTGAGAGAAATAAAGAAAGGTGGGCTCGTGTGAAGGAAGGGAGAAAACAAAATTAAAGGACCAAACATAGAAAGATAGAAACATAGAAAGTAGGAGCAGGAAGAGGCCATTCGGCCCTTCGAGCCTGCTCCACATTCATCACGATCACGGCTGATCATCCAACCCAAAGACTAATCCTGCTTTCTCCCCACAACCTTTGATACCATTCACCCCAAGTGCTGTATCTAGCTGCCTCTTCAATATATTCAATGTTTTGGTATAACCTGCTTCCTGTGGTAATGAATCCCACAGGCTCACCCACTCTTTGGGTGAAGAAATGTCTCCTCATCTCCATCCTAAATGGCCCACCCTGAATCCTCAGACTGTGACCCCCTGGTTCTGGACACACCCACCATCAGGAACATCCTCCGTGCATCTACCCTGTTTGAATTTTGTAACGCTCCATAAGAATTCCACCCCCACCCCCCCCCGTCTGAACTCCAGTGAAACCAATCCTAACCTAGTCAATCTCTCCTCATACATCAGTCCCACCATCCCTGGAATCAGCCTGATAACCCTATGCTGCACTCTCGAGAGAGAGCAAGAGTATCCTTCCTCAGAAAAGGAAACCAAAATTGCACACAATATTCTATACATTTATATTGTGCCTTTCACAGTATCAGGTTAAAAATCACACAACACCAGGTTATAGTCCAACAGGTTTAGTTGGAAGCGCTAGCTTTCGGAGCCCTGCTCCTTCATCAGGTGATTGTAGACTATAAGAGCATAAGACACAGAATTTATAGCATTATCTGGTCCAACATGACACCAGTCATAGAGTCATAGTCATTGAGATGTACAGCATGGAAAATTACCTTTCGGTCCAACCCGTCCATGCCGACCAGATATCCCAACCCAATCTAGTCCCACCTGCCAGCACCCAGCCCATATCCCTCCAAACCCCTCCTATTCATATACCCATCCAAATGCCTCTTAAATATTGCAATTGTACCAGCCTCCACCACATCCTCTGGCAGCTCATTCCATACACGTACCACCCTCTGCGTGAAAAAGTTGCCCCTTAGGTCTCTTTTATATCTTTCCCCTCTCACCCTAAACCTATACACTCTAGTTCTGGACTCCCTGACCCCAGGGAAAAGACTTTGTCTATTTATCCTATCCATGCCCCTCATAATTTTGTAAACCTCTATAACGTCACCCCTCAGCCTCCAACGCTCCAGGAAAAACGGCCCCAGACTGTTCAGCCTCTCCCTATAGCTCAGATCCTCCAACCCTGGCAACATCCTTGTAAATCTTTTCTGAACCCTTTCAAGTTTCACAACATCTTTCCGATAGGAAGGAGACCAGAATTGCACGCAATATTCCAACAGTGGCCTAACCAATGTCCTGTACAGCTGCAGCATGACCTCTCAACTCCTGTACTCAATACTCTGACCAATAAAGGAAAGCATACCAAACGCCTTCAGTTCACTTGAGAATGTAACTTTAAAAACATTCTGCGCTTTTCAAATGAAAGAACTGAAACCAACACAGTCATTCTAAAAGATGAGAGACTTAAACAATCCAGGTCTTTTTCAAGATATAATTTCAGTTACATCACATTGTAAACTTTTGCTATAAATTCTGTGTCTTGCGATCTTATTCTCCACAACCACCTGATGACGGAGCAGCGCTCTGAAAGCTAGTGCTTCCAAATATACCTACAACCTGGGTGTTGTGTGATTTTTAACTTTGTCCACCCCAGTCCAACAAAGGCATCTCCACATCATCACAGCCTCATGACATCCTCCAGCCACAGAAGTATTTTTGAAACCAATGCTAGAGAGGACCACTTTTTGGAGTGTCTTGGGGATGGTTTTCTCCAGCAATAAAATGAACAACTGTCGAGAGGGCAGTTTAGATGAAATGTTAATTAAATGAGAAAGGTCTAATAAATAATGCAAAAGACAGGGATGAGTGGCAATAATATGATAGGTTGTACATTCTGTTTGAAAGTGAGGTAGTTTCAATCTGAAGCAAGGACGTTAAATTTGACTTTGGGCAATTCTACAAGAATGTGGCACAATTTTACTGAACGGTATTACACCAATAGAAAGTAGGACCAGAAGGTGGCCTGCTATGTCATCCAATAGAATCATGGTTGATTATTAAGCCGGAGAGGGTTCAGAAGAGATTTCCCAGGATGTTGCTGGGTGTGGAAGGTTTGAGGTATAAAGAAAGGCTGGATAGGCTGGGGCATTTTTCACAGGAGCATAACAGGGTGAGGGGAGATTTTGTCGCGATTTATAGCTTCATGAGGGGTATAGATTGGGTTAATAGCACTTGAGTTGAAAAATGTGGTGCTGGAAAAACACAGCAGGCCAGGCAGCATCTGAAGAGCAGGAGAATCGACGTTTTGGGCATAAGCCCTTCTTCAGGAATCAGTTAAAGTGTTCAGCCACGGGGCAGTTGGGTTGGTTGGTGCGGGTGTCCCAGAGGTGTTCCCCGAAATGTTCCGCAAGTAGGCAGCCTGTCTCCCCAATATAGAGGAGACCACATAGGGTGCAACGGATACAGTAAATGATATGTGTGGAGGTGCAGGTGAATTTGCGACGGTGTGCCAAGCGGGCTGAGATAAAGGGTAGGGGGGGAAGGAATTTGGGGGAGAGGCACTGGGAATACGATAGGTGGAAGGAGGTGAGGGTGAGGGTGATAGGCCAGAGAGGGAGTGGGGGCGGAGAGGTCGGGAAGAAGATTGCAGGTCAAGAGGGTGGTGCTGAATCCAGGGGTTGGGACTGAGATAAGGTGGGGGGAGGGGAAATGAGGAAGCTGGAGAAATCTACATTCATCCCGTGTGGTTGGAGGGTTCCTAGGCGGAAGATGAGGAGCTCTTCCTCCAGGCGTCATGTGGTCAGGGTCTGGCGATGGAGGAGGCCAAGGACCTGCATGTCCTTGGCGGAGTGGGAGGGGGAGTTAAAGTGTTCAGCCACGGGGTGGTTGGGTTGGTTCATGCGGGTGTCCCAAAGGTGTTCCCTGAAACGTTCCGCAAGTAGGCGGCCTGTCTCCCCAATTTAGAGGAGACCACATTGGGTGCAACAGATACAGTAAATGATGTGTGTGGAGGTGCAGGTGAATTTGCGATGGATATGGAAGGATCCCTTGGCGCTTTGGAGGGAGGTGAGGGGGAGGTGTGGGCGCAAGTTTTGCATTTCTTGCAGTTGCAGGGGAAGGTGCCGGGAGTGGAGGTTGGGTTGGTGGGGGGTGTGAACCCGACGAGGGAGTCACGGAGGGAGTGGTCTCTCCGGAACGCTGATAGGGGAGGGGAGGGAAATATATCCCTGCTGGTGGGGTCTGTTTGGAGGTGGCGGAAATGACAGAGGATGATACGATGTATCCGGAGTTTGCTGGGGTGGTAGGTGAGGACCAATGGGGCTCTGTCCTGGTGGTGATTGGAGGGGCTAGTTTTAAGGGCGGAGGAGCGGGAAGTGGAGAAGATGCGGTGGAGAGCATCGTCGACCACGTCGGGGGGGAAATTACAGTCTTTGAAGAAGGAGGCCGTCTGGGTTGTTCGGTGTTGGAACTGGTCCTCCTGGGAGCAGACGCGGCAGAAGCGGAGGAATTGGGAATATGGGATGGCGTTTTTACAGGGGGCAGGGTGGGAGGAGGTGTAATCTAGGTAGCTGTGGGAGTCGGTCGGTTTGTAGTAAATGTCTGTGTTGAGTCGGTCACCTGAGATAGAAATAGAGAGGTCTAGGAAGAGCAAGGAAGAGTCTGAGACGGTCCAGGTAAATTTGAGGTTGGGGTGGAAGGTGCTAGTAAAGTGGATGAACTGTTCAACCTCCTCGTGGGAGCACGAGGTAGCGCCGATACAGTCATCGATGTAGCAGAGGAAAAGGTGAGGGGTGGTGCCAGTGTAGCTGCGGAAGATGGACTGTTCCACATATCCAACGAAGAGGCAGGCATAGCTGGGACCCATGCGGGTGCCCATGGCTACTCCTTTGGTTTGGAGGAAGTGGGAGGATTGGAAGGAGAAATTGTTAAGAGTGAGGACCAGTTCAGTCAGTCGAAGGAGGGTATCAGTGGAAGGGTACTGGTTGGGTCGGCGGGAGAGGACCCTCCCCACCCCTATCAGCGTTCCGGAGAGACCACTCCCTCCATGACTCCCTCGTCAGGTCCACACCCCCCACCAACCCAACCTCCACTCCCAGCACCTTCCCCTGCAACCGCAAGAAGTGCAAAACTTGCGCCCACACCTCCCCCCTCACCTACCTCCAAGGTCCCAAGGGATCCTTCCATATCCGTCGCAAATTCACCTGCACCTCCACACATATCATTTACTGTATCCGCTGCACCCTATGTGGTCTCCTCTACATTGGGGAGACAGGCCACCTACTTGCGGAACATTTCGGGGAACACCTCTGGGACACCCGCACCAACCAACCCAACCGCCCCGTGGCTGAACACGTTAACTCCCCCTCCCACTCCACCAAGGACATGCAGGTCCTTGGCCTCCTCCATCGCCAGACCCTGACCACACGATGCCTGGAGGAAGAGCGTCTCATCTTCCGCCTAGGAACCCTCCAACCACACGGGATGAATGTGGATTTCTCCAGCTTCCTCATTTCCCCTCCCCCCACCTTGTCTCCGTCCCAACCCGCGGATTCAGCACCGCCCTCTTGACCTGCAATATTCTTCCCGACCTCTCCGCCCCCACCCCCTCTCCGGCCTATCACCTTCACACTCACCTCTTTCCATCTATCGTATTCCCAGCGCCCCTCTCCCAAATTCCCTCCGCTCCCCCCCTACCCTTTATCTCAGCCCGCTTGGCACACCTGCCTCATTCCTGAAGGGCTTATGCCCAAAACGTCGATTCTCCTGCTCCTCGGATGCTGCCTGGCCTGCTGTGTTTTTCCAGCGCCACATTTTTCAACACTGGTCTCCAGCATCTGCAGTCCTCACTTTCTCCTAGTTAATAGCACTTGAGGGTGTGTTTCTGGAAAAGTGCAGCATCCGAGGAGCAGGAAAATCGATGTTTTGGGCCGGAGCCCTTCATCAGGAATTGTCCTTCCCCTAGGATGGGGGAATTTCAAGTCTAGGCGGTACACTTTTAAGGTGAGAGGATAGAGATTTTAAAAGGGGTAATTTTATACACAGAGGGTGGTTCACGTGTGGAATGAACTTCCTGAGGAAGTGGTGGATGCAGTCACAGTTACAATGTTTAAAAGTCATTTAGAAGTACATGATTCGGAAAGGTTTGGAGGGATGTGGACCAGGGGCAGGCAGGTTGGACTAGTTTGGTTTGGGATTATGGCCGGCATGGACTGGTTGGACCGAAGGGTCTGATTCTGTGCTGTATGACTCAATGACTGGGAAAGTACATTAAAATTTATGACTGTACATCGGCAATGAACAATATTTAAAGAACTAAGTGCTTTATTACAACTATACATTCCTTTGAGGTGCAAAACCTCATAAAACGCAAGTCAGCCATGTCGAACAAGGACTGTGGAAGATTAAAAGTCAAGGGTTATAAAATGGCCAGGAATAGTATTAAATCTGAGAAGGTTTGAAGAATACATCCAGAAACTGAGAAGGTAAAGATAAATATAATCAGGCTAACTACATAAAAATGCATTGGAAAAATCTCACAAGGTACATTGGAAAAGGGAGACTAAGATGAATGATTCCATATAAAGCAGAATGAGGAGAACTTATAATGGGATGACAGAAATGGTAGAGAAAGTAAATGAATGATTTCTATCTGTTATCACTGAGGTAGATACCAGGAATCGCCCAGAATTAGCGATTCAAATTATGTGGGAGAACGAGGAATTATAGGAAACTAGTGTTAGTAAGCAAGTTGTACCGGAGAAAACGACGGAGCTAAAATTTCCTAGGACCTGATAGTCTACATTTCAGAGTGTTGAAGGAGGTGGCTGGAGACATTCTTGATGCATTGTGAGCGAGACTGGATGCTCACAAATGTCTTGCCAGTACTTAAGAAGAAGAAAGGGAAGAAACAGGCAACTGCAGACCCATCAGCCTAACAGCAATAACACGGGAAACGCTAGAATCTATTCCAAGGAATGTGATCTTTCAATACTTGGACAAAAATAATCTGATTGGGCAGAGTCAGCCTGGATTTGTGACAGAGAACAGAATTTGAGAAACTTTTTGGAGTTTGTTGGAGAATTGATAAAGGAGAGTTGGAAGATGGTTTGGATTTTCAGAAGGTCCCAGCTGGGGGGACATGGCCACGGATTGAGGATTGGCTAACAAACAGAAAACAGAGAGTAGGAGTAAATTAGTCTTTCTGGTACTGGCAGGCTGTGACTCCAAATCAATGATTTGGACAAAGTCAGAAGTCACACGACACCAGGTTATAGTTCAACAGGTTTATTTGAAATCACAAGTTTTCGGAGCGCGGCTCCTTCTTCAGGTGAAGAGAGGAAGGAGCTGTGCTCCGAAAGCTTGAGATTTCAAGTAAACCCGTTGGACTATAACCTGGTGTCATGTGACTTCTGACCTCATCCACCCCAGTCCAACACCCAGCCCCCTCCACATCATGATTTGGACCAAACGAAATATTTCCAAATTTACAGATGATACCAAATTAAGTAGCAAGGTGTGTTTGTGAGGAAAATGGATTTGTATAAACTTGATAATGAGGCAAGAACATGACAAATAGAAGCTCATGTGGAAAAATGCAAGCTTATCCAGTTGGTAGGAAAAACAGATGAGCAGAGTATTTCTTAAATGGCGAGAGGTCGGAAAGTGTTGGACATAGAAAGGGTCCTGAGCACTCTCGCCAATAAGTCACTGAAAGCTAACACATGGGCTCAGCACATGATTAGGAAGGCGAAAGCGAGGACTGCAGATGCTGGAGATTAGGGTCAAGAGTGTGGTGCTGGAAAAGCACAGGCAGGTCAGGCAGCATCCGAGGGGCAGGAGAATTGACATTTCGGGCAAAAGCTGGGAGCCTCGGGGGTCGAGAGATAAATGGGAGGGGGAAGGTAGCTGAGAGTGCAATAGGTGGATGGAGGTGGGGGTAAAGGTGATAGGTCAGAGGGGAGGGTGGAGTGGATAGGTGGGAAGGGAGATAGGCCGGTAGGACAGGTCATGAAAACAGTACTGAGCTTGAAGGTTGGAACTGGGGTAAGGTGGGGTGAGGGGAAATGAGGAAACTGGTGAAGCCCACATTGATGCCCTGGGGTTGAAGGGTCTGAGGCAGAAGATGCACTCTCTTACCAACCGACACCTGGACACTTTCCCTGCCACGGCAGGAATTGCAAAACCTGCTCCAAACCTCCCCGCACCCCCTCACCTCTGTCCAAGTACCCAAAGGAGCCTTCCACATCCATCAAAGTTTCACGTGCACTTCCACACATCATTTACTGTATTCATTGCTCCTGATGTGGTCTCGTCTACATTGAGGAGACAGGATGCCTACTCGCAGAGTGCTTCAGAGAACATCTCCGGGACACCCTCACCAACCACCCCCACCGCCCCGTGGTCAAACACTTCAACTCCCCCTCCCACTCTGCCGGGGACATGCAGGTCCTGGGCCTCCCCCATCGCCACTCACTTACCACCCGATGCCTGGAGGAAGAATGCCTCATCTTCCACCTTGGGACTTCACCAGTTTCCTCATTTCCCCTCCCCCCATCTTACCCCAATTCCAACCTTCCAGCTCAGCACCATCCTCATGACCTGTCCCACCTGTCACTCTTTCTTCCCACCTATCTGCTCCATCCTCCTCTCCGACCTATCACCTTTACCCCCACCTCCATCCACCTATTGCATTCTCAGCTACCTTCCCTCCAGCACCACCTCCCTCCCATTTATCTCTCTACCCTAAGGCTTCCAGCCTTATTCCTGATGAAGGACTTTTGCCAAAAACATTGATTTTCCTGCTCCTCAGATGCTGCCTGACCTGCTATGCTTTTGATACCATTAGGAAGGCTAATGGAATGTTAGCCTTTATCACACGTGGATTTAAATACAGAAATAGTGAAGTCTTGCTTCAGGTGTACAGGTGAAAGAGAGGACTGCAGATGCTGGAGATTAGACTCGAGAGTGTGGTGCTGGAAAAGCACAGCAGGTCAACATTGACTTTCCTGCTCGTCGGATGCTTCCTGACCTGCTGTGCTTTTCCAGCACCACACTCTCGACTTCAATTGTATAGGAGTTTGGTTGGACTGAACCAAACTGTGTGAAACTTTGGTCGTTTTGTTCAGGAAAGATATCATTACCACAGAGGGAGTGTCATGGAGGTGTACGGGATGGTGGGAATATCCCAGGAAGAAAGTTCAGGCCTGTCTTCTCAAGACTTACCAGGAATGAGAGGTGAGCTCCCTGAAAGCAACAAAGTGATAGATAGGGCAGATGCAGATCAGATGTTCCTCCTAGTTGGGGAGTCTAGAACCGGGGGCACAATTTAAAAATTAATAGGGCACCATTAGGACTGAGATGAGGAGAACTGCTTTTTACTCAGAGCATGGGGAATCTCTGGTCCAGAGAGCAGTGGAAGTAGAGTCTTTAAATGTATTCAAAGTAGAGGTTAGTAATTTTTCATTATCAATGATGCAAAGGATCATGTGGGAAAAATATTGAAGTATTTGACTAGCCACGGTCAGGTTAAATGATGGAACAGACTCGATGGGCTGAATGGCCTACTCCAATTCCTATCTGTTCTGATCCAGGCACAATTCCATATTACCCGATTTTCTATCCCTGTCCTGAGAGTGTTTGATGGGTACAGTGTAGAGGGAGCTTTACTCTGTATCTAACCCCGTGCTGTCCCTGTCCTGGGAGTGTTTGATGGGGACAGTGTAGAGAGAGCTTTACTCTGTATCTAACCCCGTGCTGTCCCTGTCCTGGGAGTGTTTGATGGGGACAGTGTAGAGAGAGCTTTACTCTGTATCTAACCCCGTGCTGTCCCTGTCCTGGGAGTGTTTGATGGGGACAGTGTAGAGAGAGCTTTACTCTGTATCTCACCCCGTGCTGTCCCTGTCCTGGGAGTGTTTGATGGGGACAGTGTAGAGAGAGCTTTACTCTGTATCTCACCCCGTGCTGTCCCTGTCCTGGGAGTGTTTGATGGGGACAGTGTAGAGAGAGCTTTACTCTGTATCTCACCCCGTGCTGTCCCTGTCCTGGGAGTGTTTGATGGGGACAGTGTAGAGGGAGCTTTACTCTGTATCTAACCCCGTGCTGTCCCTGTACTGGGAGTGTTTCTTAGGAACAGTTTAGAGAGAGCTTTACTCTGTATCTAACCCCGTGCTGTCCCTGTCCGGGGAGTGTTTGATGGGGGACAGTGTAGAGGGAGCTTTACTCTGTATCTAACCATGTGCTGACACAGACTGGCTGGATATTCATGCAGCCTGGCTAAAATAGAAGGTGTTATATTCCCTCCTATGATCTGTCATCTTGGGAAGTGAAAAATTCACAGCAAAACCAGAGCACAAACAAATTGAATCACAGAGCGCCGAGAGAGGTGGGACGGTGGGGGGAGAGTGGAAGGAAATGATTAAGTTGCTGCATTTTACACTCGCTGGACGGTGTACTGTGCAAATATATTCACAGCCAGCATGCTTGCTCGTGTTGTAACACTGAGCAGTCTGTCTGACCTCTGATAATAACAGACGTCCCGTCAGCCTGCTCCTATACCCCACTGTCTCTCCACGGTCTGCTACTTCTCTCTCTCTGTGAACTCGAGTTGACCTGTTTTGAGTTTTTGAACTCATCTGGAACAGTCCGAACGGAACTCAGCTCCTTCCTGAATGAACAATCGCTTTCGGTCACACCTGCAGTGTTCCAGCACAAACTCTCCATTCCAACAGCCACCCATGCCCTCCCTATACCCCCCACATCGCCTCCACGTTCCCTTGGCGGTGCACACACAAAATCACAACAATGCAATATCGGTCGAGGTTGCACAAAGGTGTCTCTGTCTGAGTAGCTCTAGCCTCTTCACAAAGGATTCTGCTAACGGCGTGTTGAACCTCTACACTACCCTGTCCCTCAGCCCATGAGGACTCTGGCCCACTTGTGGTGACATTGGACTAGAGTCACCGTGGAATTTTAAATTCCAAAACCGCGGGTCAAATGTCGCCCATGAGGCACCGAGGACGTTTTACTGTGTTTGTGATATTATTTGAAGACACGTTCGGCTTGCAGTACTGCCCCTGAGGTTATTGGTGTGTTTACTGGTTGACGAGGAACTGAGTGGAAGAGTGGGTTGCATCCATCATCGCTGTCCACTTCTCTTCCAGAATATTCTCAACAAGTACCTTCCACTCTCCCCCCACCGTCCCACCTCTCTCGGCGCTCTGTGATTCAGTTTGTTTGTGCTCTGGTTTTGCTGTGAATTTTTCACTTCCCAAGATGACAGATCATAGGAGGGAATATAACACCTTCTATTTTAGCCAGGCTGCATGAATATCCAGCCAGTCTGTGTCAGCACAGGGTTAGATACAGAGTAAAGCTCCCTCTACACTGTCCCCATCAAACACTCCCAGCACAGGGACAGCACGGGGCTAGATACAGAGTAAAGCTCCCTCTACACTGTCCTCATCAAATACTCCCAGCACAGGGACAGCACGGGGCTAGATACAGAGTAAAGCTCCCTCTACACTGTCCCCATCAAACACTCCCAGCACAGGGACAGCACGGGGCTAGATACAGAGTAAAGCTCCCTCTACACTGTCCTCATCAAACAATAGACAATAGGTGCAGGAGTAGGCCATTCTGCCCTTTGAGCCAGCACCACCATTCATTATGATCATGGCTGATCATCGACAATCAGTATCCTGTTCCTGTCTTATCCCCATAACCCTTGATTCCACTATCCTTAAGAGCTCTATCCATCTCTTTCTTGAAAGTATCCAGAGACTTGGCCTCCACAGCCTTCTGGGGCAGAGCATTCCATACACCCACCACTCTCTGGGTGAAGAAGTTTCTCCTCAACTCTGTTCTAAATGGCCTACCCATTATTTTTAAACTGTGTCCTCTGATTCGGGACTCACCCATCAGCAGAAACATGCTTCCTGCTCCCAGGACAGGGACAGCGCGGGGTTAGATACAGAGTAAAGCTCTCTCTACACTGTCCCCATCAAACACTCCCAACACAGGGACAGCACGGGGTTAGATAGAGAGTAAAGCTTTCTCTACGCTGTTCCCATCATACATAGATCCCTGAAAGTTGCCACCCAGGTTGATAGTGCTGTTAAGAAGGCATACGGTGTGTAGGGTTTCATTGGTTGTGGGATTGAGTTCCAGAACCGCAATATCATGCTGCAACTATACAAAACGCTGGTGCGACCACACTTGGAATATTGTGTACAGTTCTGGTTGCCCCATTTCGGGAAGGATGTGGAAGCATTGGAAAAGTTGCAGAGGAGGTTTACCAGGATGTTGCCTGGTCTGGAGGGAAGGTCTTATGAGGAAAGGCTGAGAGACTTGGGTCTGTTCTCATTGGAAAGAAGAAGGCTAAGGGGGGGATTTGATAGAGACATACAAAATGATCAGAGGATTAGGTAGGGTAGACAGTGAAAGTCTTTTTCCTAGGATGATGACGTCAGCTTGTTTGAGAGGGCATTACTACAAATTGAGGGGTGATAGGTTTATGACAGATGTCAGAGGCAGGTTCTTTACGCAGAGAGTGATAAAGGTGTGGAATGCCAATGTAGTTAACTCAGCCACAATAGGGAGATTTAAATAATCCTTGGATAAGCACATGGGTGATGGCGGGATAGTGTAGGGGGGATGGGATTAGATTAGGTTGGCACAACATCAAGGGCTGAAGGGTCTGTTCTGTGCTGTATCGTTCTAATGTCAGTATTTTGAGGAGGCTGAGGAATTGAACAGTGTTGTCTGCAGCAGTGGGTGTAAGTCCAGAAGGCTGTGTTCCCTGCATGGTGCCAGGATTGAAGATACCTGCTCAGAGCTGGAGAGGAAGTGGTAGTGGAAGGGGGAGAACCCAGTCTTCATGTGGATACCAATGACAGAAGCAAGACAATGACGGAGGTTCTGCAGAGTCGGTGTGAGAAGCTAGCTGCCAGTTAAGAACCAGAATCTATACACAGTACTGCAGAGGCAGTCTGCATATTGCCATGTATTCAGTTCCCCCTGCAATAAGTGATAAAATTCTACTATCTTTCCTGATTACTTGCTGTATCTGCATACTAGCAATTAGTGATTCGTGATCTAGGATCCCCAGATCTCTCTACACCTCAGAGCTCTGCAACATCTCACCATTTAGATAATAGACTGTGGTATTCTTTCTAGGAGAAAGCGAGGGCTGCAGATGCTGGAGATCAGAGTCGAGAGAGTGGTGCTGGAAAAGCACAGCAGGTCAGGCAGCATCCGAGGAGCAGGAGAATCGACGTTTCGGGCATATGCCCTTCATCAGGAATACTGAAACGTCGACTCTCCTGCTCCTTGGATGCTGCCCGACCTGCTGTGCTTTTCCAGAGCCACACTCTCGGCTTTTGTATTCTTTCTGCCAAAATGAACAATCTCCCACAAAACATTCCATTTGCCAGATCTGTGTTCAGTCACTTAACAGGTCAATGATATCCTCCAAATCTGCCCTCTTGAGCACCCCTAATTTTTAATCACTCCATTATTAAACCTTATTTCGGGAACATTGACAATGTGTTGGAAGCAATTTTGATGTGATTTTAGATTAGATTCCCTACAGTGTGGAAACAGGCCCTTCGGCCCAACAAGTCCACACTGACCCTCCGAACAGTAACCCATCAGACCCATTTCCCTCTGACTAATGCACCTAACATTACGGGTGATTTAGCATGGCCTACTCACCTGACCTGCACATCTTTGGACTGTGGGAGCCAACCGGAGCACCCGGAGGAAACCCACGCAGACACGGGGAGAATGTGCAAACTCCACACAGACAGTCACCCAATCAAACCTGGGACCTTGGTGCTGTGAGGCAGCAGTGCTAACCACTGAGCCACCATGCCGCCCCAGTTACTAAACTAATACCTGGAAGGAAGTGAGAGAGGGAGGGGTTGGGAGCAGGGGGAAGGCAGAATGATTGTCTGATGAAGAAAGGTCAGTCAGACTAGGTTCTTATTCACTGGAATTTCGAAGGATAAGAGCTGACGTGACTGAACCTTAAAAGACCCAGACAGGTTTTGACAGGGTAGATGCAGAGAGGATGTGGAGAATTTAGAACCGCACGTCACTGTGTAAAAGGCACGGGTCATCCATTTAAAACAGAGATGAGGTGAATTTATTTCCTCTCAGAGGGTCTTATGTTTTTGAAACCATCTTCCTGAAAAGGTGGTGAAAGCAGAATTCTAGAATATTTTTGACACTGGAAGCGGATAGAATCTTGTCAAGCAAGGTTGGGGGTTGGGGTTGGGGGGTGAGGTGGTGCTGGTCATCAGGACAAGCAGGATTGTGCATTTGAGGTTATCGTCAGATCAGCCGTGAACCGATAAAATTGTGGGGCAGAATGGAGGGGCTCCTCCTCCGGAGTCATATTTTCACGTCATAGAGTCATACAATCCCTACAAGTGTGGCCCTTCGGCCCTTATGGGCGGCACGGTGGCAATGGGCAGCACGGTGGCACATGGGCGGCATGGTGGCACAGTGGTTAGCACTGCTGCCTCACAGCGCCAGAGACCCGGCTTCAGTGTGGAGTTTGCACATTCTCCCCGTGTCTGCGTGGGTTTCCTCCGGGCACTCCGGTTTCCTCCCACAATCCAAAGATGTGCAGGTCAGGTGAATTGGCCATGCTAAATTGTCCGTAGTGTTAGGTGAAGGGGTAAATGTAGGGGAATGGGTCTGGGTGGGTTGCGCTTCGGCGCTCTGGAAGTAATCTAATCTAATTTAACTAAGTAAGTAATCTAATCTAAGTCCACACCGACCCTCCAAAGGGTAACCCTCCCAGACACATTCCCCTTACCCAATACTCTACATTTACCCCTGACTAACGCACCTCACTTACACATCCCTGAGCACTACGGGCAATTTAGCATGGCCACTCCACCTGACCTGCACATCTTTGGATTGTAGGAGGAAATCGGAGCACCCGGAGGAAACACACACAGACGTAGGGAGAATGTGCAAATTCTACACAGAAAGTCACCCATGGCTGGAATCAAGCCCAGGTTCCTGGCGCTGTGAGGCAGCAGTATTAACCACTGAGCCACCATGCCACCCAGTGGTTCTGACCCAGCAACATGTTTCCAAGTCAGGATGGGGTGTGGTTTAGAGGAGGAACTTGCAGGGGGTGGCGTTCCTATGTATCTGCTGCCCTTGTCCTTCTCGATGGAAGTGGTCATGTGTTTAGTTGGCACCATCTAGAAGCATGGAATCCTTATAGTGTGCAAGTAGGTGATTCAGCCCTCAAGTCCATACCAATCATCAAAAGTGTGTCCCACCTCCCCAACCCTTTCCCTGTGACCCTGTGTTCCCCACGGCTAACCCACCTAGCCTACACATTCCTGGACACCATGGGCAATTTAGCATTGCCATACCACTTAACCTGCACTTCTCAGATTACAGGAGGAAACTGAACCACCCAGCGGAAACCCATGCAGATACAGGGAGGATGTGCAAACTCCACACAGACAGTCACCTGAGACTGGAATCGAACCTGTGACCCTGGCGCTGTGAGGTGGCAGTGCTAACCCACCCACTTGTGGTGGTTACAGAGATGGAGAGGTGGAAAAGCAACAGAGTGATTTGAAAACGAGGATGGCTTGAAATTGCTGCTAATAGCATTCTTGACTTCATTGGGATTCAGATACAAACAGGGATTAATGAAAGCATCCTCCTGGTCCATCATTGAACATGATTTGGAGATGCCAGTGTTGGACTGGGGTGGACAAAGTTAAAAATCACACAACACCAGGTTATAGTCCAACAGGTTTATTTGGAAGCACTAGCTTTTGGAGCGCCGCTCCTTCGTCAGGTAGCTCGTGGGGCTTGACGAGGCTACATAACGAAGGAGCAATGCTCCAAAATCTAGTGCTTCCAAATAAACCTGTTGAACTATCACTTGGTTTTGTGTGATTTTTAACATAATTGAACAATTTGAGCAGATATAGAGTAAGGAGGAAAGAAAAGAACATTGAGGTCACAAAGCTATGTAAATTTGTCTTTAAATCTCTCTTCTGCTTTAAGATGCACCTTAAAACGTAGCTCAGTGATTCAGCTAAACCAACAACATTCTGACTCAGAGCGTATGAACGGCTGAGTCACAACTGACACTTGGAAGGAGAGCTCATCAAAGACTCGCCTGCATCAAGCCCACAGAGCCATTTCACAGTGTTGAAAGCAAAGAGGCTGTAGCCTGGATTCGGGCCCAGACTCAAGATTTATAAGAACACTGAGCTTTTATTTTAGAAAGGGGAACTGAGACTGATTGAACCTTTCCGTGAACCAATCACCCGAACTAGTTCTCACTTCTTACTCCCATCATTGCTGACTTTGCCAAGACCAATGCAGGACCAAGCAGCTTAGAGGCTGGACAACAAGAGGGATGTGGTCAAATCCTCTGTGTCCTACAGTAAGGTGCTGGGTCTGATTTCTCACATTGGATTTATCTGTTCCAGATCTTATTTTTAGTATTTTGGAGCAGCAAATTACAATCCATAATACGGTGCCTGCATTAAGGAACTGCACTTTTTGTGTGTGTATGTCACTTGCCAGACCAGCATTCATGGTCCACCTCTAGTTAGCCTTGAATGGAGTGGATTTCTAGACCATCTAAGAGTCAAACACATTGCTGTGGATCTGCAGTCAAGTTTAGGCCAGACTGTGTAAGGTTAGCAGATTCCCTCCTTGACATGGCATTGGTGAACCAGATGAGTTTTGTTTTCCCCCTCCCACCCCGATAATGCTCTCTTCCAACCTCTTCCGTCAGGCAGAAGATGCAGAAGCTTGAACACACCCATCAACAGGTTCAAGAACATTATTTGGAAGCACTAGCTTTCGGAGTGCTGCTCCTTCATCAGGTGGTAGTGGAGAATAAGACCATAAGACACATAACTTATAGCAAAGGATTACAGTGCCATGCACAGTAAAACCTTGTTACCTCCAGAAAGTGACTTAAAAGAAATTTTGGGATTTACATATTAATGAACCAAAACCTGCACCCCATTCTAAAAGATGAAAGACTTAACAGCAATCTGGGTTTGTTCAATATATCATTTCACAGCGCATGACACTGTAATCCTTTGTTATAAATTCTGTATCTTATGGTCTTATTCTCCACAACCATCTGATGAAGGAGCAGCGCTCCGAAAGCTAGTGCTTCCAAATAAACCTGTTGGACTATAATCTGGTGTTGCATGAGTTTTAACTTTGTCCACCCCAGTCCAACACCAGCTCCTCCACATCATGACATCCACGAATGGATGCCCAAGGGCCACCCTGCTATTGACATGTCAACCGCCTGGTTGGGTCCAATTGACTGAACACGACCATCCGGCTCTGATCGATCTATTGGAAGAAATGAAGACTCTCCCAAAAAGGCCTGAAACAGCTACTGAGTATAAGCCTCTCTGTAACACCACCCTCAGGAGCAGTAACTCGAGACCAACCACATGAAGAGAAGGCACCCCTGGGACCAGCAGGAGAGGATGACCAGATGATCATCACCACGTGGATCAAGGCCAAGGTCTAATGTGGTGGGATATGATCTTCCAGAGTGAAGGTAAAGCACAACATAGATTTGTGATGGAAATGGTTAGTTTACAGTGTATTTTGTTGTGATAGTATTAATTGCGTTAAATAAATAAATATTATTGTTTCTTATTATTAGGAACCAGCTCACAGTTTCTTTGCGAGATATAAGAGTTAAACACATTGTGTGGCAGGCACAATAATCTCCATGAATTAACATTTTAAGAAGTCTTTTTTCTGCTCTATTGGTGGTGCCCAATGGACAGAGGTCTTGCCTCTGACTCATAGAAACTGAAAATAGGAGGAGGAGCAAGCCATTCGGCCCTTCTCGTCTGCTTTGCCATTCGATATGGTGGATCATCCAACACAGTCCCCTGTTCCCGATTTCTCCCCATGTTCTTTGATCCTTCTAGCTCCAAAATCTATATCTAATTCCTTCTCGAACACATACAGCATTTTGGCCTCAACTGCTTTCTGTGGCAGAGAATTCCACAGGCTCTCTGAGTGTAGAAATGTCTCCTCATCTCAGTCATAAATGGCTTACCCCTACCCTTAGACTGTGACCCCTGGGTATGGGCCCCCTGCTCATCGGGAACATCCTTCCCACATCCACCCTGTCTCAAAATGTTAGGAATTTATAGCTTTCTTTGAGATCCTCCCTCAATTTTCTAAACACTAGTGAATATAGTCCTAACCGATCCATTCTCTCTTTGTACATCAATCCTGCCATCCCAGGAATCAGTCTGCACTCAGAAGGCTGGGGGGTTGAAATCCAACAGAGACTTGACCACCAACTCCAGACTATTACACCCAGTGCTGATTCTGAGAGAGTGCTTGACCTATGGTCATCTTTCAGGTGGGGTGGCCTCTCTGGCGGATGTTAAATATCCCAGGGTACATCATCTTGATGGAGAATAGGGGGTTTCCTCCTAACCAATATTTACCGTGGGAAACAATTATCTGTTTCGGATCATGTTGCTTTGTGTGGGATCTTGCTGAGGGCAGATTGGCTGTGACTTTCGAACAGCGCTTATCTTCGGAAACTACTGCATCGGCTGTAACGCACTTTGGAGTGTTGCAAAAGGGCGGTATAAAAATATATAAGGTTGGATTGAAGGTTGCTGCGAATTCTGTTGGTGGATCTTGCTTCGTGCTAGATGACACAACTGTGAATATGAGAACAATGCTGCAGTTGGGCAGCATGGTGTCTCTGCATGGTGCTCTACCAGGTATATCAGAAACACTCCGCAGAATTCCATAAATAATGCTTTCACCTCAGGTGTTATAAAATCCCTACAGCTTGGAAGCAGGCCATTTGGCCCATCAAGTTTACACCAACCCACCCCTATAACTCCATTTCCCATCGCTAATCCACCCAGCCTGCACACCATGGAACAATTTCCTTTAGCCAATCCATTTAACCTGCATATCATTAGACTGTGGGAGGAAACCCACACAGACAGAGAGAAAATTTTCCCACTCCACACAGACAGTTGCCCGAGGCTGGAATTGAACCTGGGTCCCTGGCGCTGTGAGGCAGCAGTGCTCACCATTGAGCCACTGTTTCATCCAATTGCAGGATTGTTCTCATATTCACAGTTATGTCATCTGGCACAAAGCAAGATCCCACAAGCAACATGGTTAAGTGAATCTGTTTATATAAATGCTAACTGGGATGTACCAGGTGGAAATTATGCACGTTGTATCAATAATCACTATGCCAAGCCATCAATGGGAAACATAAAGACACAAATTAAGAAGAGGAATAGGCCATTCAGCCCATCAAGCCAGCTCCACCATTCTTTAAGCTCATGGCTGATGTAATTGCAATCTCAAACCCACATTCCTGCCTTCCCTGGTAACCTTTTACCTCTTGTTTAACAAGAAACTACCCACCTCTAACTCAAAAATATCCAAGGACTCTGCTCCCACTTTTCAGGAAGAGAATTCTAAAGATTCCCAACCTTCTTAGGTACCATGTGATTTGCAGATGTGATGAAATGGTGAACAGCTTCTGGGTTAGAAAGAGTGGTGCTGGAAACGCACAGCCGGTCAGGCAGCATCCGAGGAGCAGGAGAGTCGACATTCAGGCATAAGTCCTTCATCAGGTATGTCCTAACAAAGGGCCACACCTTTTGACTCCAATCTGCAGCCCTCACTATCTCCATTCAGTGTCAATAGCTTGAGAAAATCCACATAGAGGAGAATACAGGTGACCTTAAAAAATGCCCCTTAATTAAACCTGTGTCCCCTAATTAAACCTGTGTCCCCTAATTAAACCTATGCCCCTTAATTAAACCTATGCTCCCTAATTAAACCTGTGTCCCCTAATTAAACCTATGCCCCTTAATTAAACCTATGCTCCCTAATTAAACCTGTGTCCCCTAATTAAACCTATGCCCCTTAATTAAACCTATGCTCCCTAATTAAATCTGTGTCCCCTAATTAAACCTATGCCCCTTAATTAAACCTATGCTCCCTAATTTTGGATTCCCTCACCATAGGGAGAAGTCCTTTGCTAATCACATTATATATGCCCCTCATGTTATAAGCCTCTGTAAGATCACCCCTCAACCTTTCTATGAACCAAAGACAAAACTCCCAGCCTATCTAGCCTCTTGTTCTAGCTCAAACTCACCAGGCCATCCATGTCAGGGGCCAGTCAGATTTTCAGAGTCCTTTCTCAGGATCACTTATTGCTTGGTCCGTATATAAAGCTGCATAGGTTGCTTGAGTAGGTGTTATTCAGTAATGGTATAATTAGAACATGGAACATAGAACATTACAGCACAGTGCGGACCCTTTAGCCCTCGATGTTGCGCCGACCTGTGAAACCAATCCAAAGTCTATCTATCCTACACCCTTCCATTTTCATCCATCTGTTTATTCAATGAATATTTAAATGCCCTTAAAGTTGGTGAGCCTACTGCTGTTGCAGGCAGGTCATTCCACGCTCCTACGACTCTCTGAGGAAAGAAACTACCTCTGACATCTGTCCTTTATCTATCACCCCTCAATTTAACGCTATGGCCCCTTCTGCTAGCCATCACCATCCGAGGAAAAAGGCTCTCACTGTCCACCCTATCCAACCCTCTGATGATCTTGTATGTCTCAATTAAGTCACCTCTCAACCTTCTTCTCTCGAATGAAAACAGCCCCAAGTCCCTCTGCCTTTCCTCATAAGACCTTCCCTCCATACCAAGCAACATCCTCGTAAATCACCTCTGAACCCTCTCCAAAGCTTCCACATCCTTCCTATAATGTGGTGACCAGAACTGTACACAATACTCCAAGTGCAGCCACACCAGAGTTTTGTTCAACTGCAACATGATCTAGTGGCACCAAAACTCAATCCCTCCACCAATAAAAGCTTCTTAACAACCCTAAAATCTGGGTGGCAACTTTCAGATCAATGTACATCCAAAGTGAAACACCTCACACTTTTCCACATTAAACTCCATTTGCCACCTCTCAGCCAAGCTCTGTAGCTTATCTATTGCCTTCTGCAACATCCTTTGGCACTGTCTACAACGCCACCGACCTTAACGTCATCCGCAAATTTACTAATCCATCATTCTATGCCCTCATTCAGGTCATGATTATAAATCCTATCTCTTAAAACCTTTTCCTAAACTTTACCCACAACCAAAGTAAGGCTCACTGGTCTATAATTACCAGGGTTGTCTCTACTCCCTTTCTTGAACAAGGGGACAACATTTCCAGTCTTCTGGCACTATTCCTGTAGACAATGATGACTATCAAGGTCAAAGCCAAAGTCTCAGCAATCTTTTCCCTGCCTTCCCAGAGAATCCTTAGATAAATCCCATCTGGCCCAGGGGACTTATCTATTTTCACACTTTCCAGAATTTCTAACACCTCCTCCTTGTGAACCTCAATCATGTCTAAACTAGTAGCCTGTTTCTCAGTATTCTCCTCGACAACATTGAATTTTTCCAGTGTGAATACTGACGAAAAATATTCATTTAGCGCTTCCCCTATCTCTTCAGACTCCATGCACGACTTCCCATTACTGTCCTTGATTGACCCTAAACTTACTCTAGTCATTCCTTTATTCCTGATATGCCTATAGAAAGCTTTAGGATTTTCCTTGATCCTACCTATCAATGACTTCTCATGTCTCCTCCTGGCTCTTCTTAGTTCTCTCTTTAGGACTTTTCTGCTATCTTGTAACTCTCAATCGCCCTAACTGAATCTTCACGTTTCATGCTAACATAAATCTTCTTCATCCTATTGACAAGAGGTTCAACTTTTTTTTAAGATTAGATTCCCTACAGCGTGGAAACAGGCCCTTCGGCCCAACAAGTCCACACTGACCCTCCGAAGAATAACCCACCCAGACCCATTTCCCTCTGACTAATGCACCTAATACTATGAGCAATTTAGAATGGCCAATTCACCTGACCTGCACATCTTTGGACTGTGGGAGGAAACCGGAGGAAACCCACACAGACACAGGGAGAATGTGCAAACTCCACACAGACAGTTGCCCGAGGCTGGAATCGAACCTGGGACCCTGGTGCTGTGAGGCAGCAGTGCTAACCACTGTCGCCCTTCTTTAGTAAACCACAGCTCCCTCACACGACCACTTCTTCCCTGTCTGACAAGTATATACTTATCGAAGACACACAGTAGCTATTCCTTGGATAAGCTCCAGATTTTAATTGTGCCCATCCCCTGCAGTTTCCATCCCTATCCTATGCATCCTAAACCTTGCCTAACCGCATCATAGTTGTCGACCCAATCCATAATTAAGTGTTTGCCTTCCTTTCTTTGGTTACAGGGCTTTTTGTTTGGAGTAGACTTCAGGATTTATTTGTTTCTGTCACTTGTTTTATCTCTTTTGCTTTTTTTCTCTTTTAAATTTTCAATTTTTCTGCTTATTTTTCACTTTCTTTTTCCTGGTGCTGTCCTTCATTGGGCTTTAGTGAGTTGAAACTCCTCCTTTAAGAATCAGCAACCGGCCATTAAATGGTGTTCATGCCAAATAAGGAATGATGACATCACAGAGGAGACCCCATTGCCTCAGCACTGAACTGGAGAGATACCCTGATGGTCCCAACCAATCTCTGCACACTGATTTCATTTTTTACAAAAAAACGCACTTTGCTATTTTAAAAGTTGCATCTAATTCAGAAGTGCTTTCTATTTAAGCCGTGAGTATCAACTGACTCCTTTTTTTCATTTTTAAATCTAACAATTGGTGAGGAAGGGTCACAGAAAGACTAACTCTGCTTTCTGTCCACAGATGCAGCCAGACCTGCTGAGTTTCTCCAGCAATTTCTGTTTTCGTTTCTTTATCTTAGAAAAAAAGAGAAGGGGTTTTGAGCTATCCAAACTTGACTTTTAGCAAGAAGAAAATAGCTCTCCCTTCAAGCTGTTCAAAGTTATAGATCTTTATTCACAGCAATCAGTGCTGTTATTTCTCGAAGAGCTGCACTCTACCCATATACCCCACACCAGTGTTTCAGATGCATATCCATTTTATTAACATTATGTAGCCTCAACCAGTCAACAGGTGACTCAAGAGAGAGATTATTACCTTTAAGGTTCTGATCTTCAATTCTTATTTTAACTTAAGCAATCTTTCTTTATTGTTAATTTCCAGAAGGTCTTTGACAAGGTGCTCCATAGGAAGCTGCAATATAAGATCAGAGCCCATGGTGTTAGAGGCAAGGTACTCGCCTGGATAGAGGATTGGCTGACTGGCAGAAGGCAGAGAGTGGGGATAAAGGAGTCTTTTTCAAGATGGCAGCCAAAAACTAGTGGAGTTCAGCGGGGGTCAGTGTTGGGACCACAACTATTCATGCTATGCATTAACGATCTGGACGAAGGAACTGGGGGCATTGTTAATATGTTTGTAGATGGCACAGAGATAGGTGGAGGGACAGGTAGTGTGAGGAAGTGGGAATGCTACCGAAGGATTTGGACAGGATAGGAGAGCAGGTAAGTGGCAGAAAGAATATAATGTGGGAAAGTGTGAGGTAAGTGCTTTGGTAGGAAGAATAGAGGCAGACTATTTTCTAAATGGGGAAAGGCTTCGGAAATCCGAAGCACAAAAGAACATGGGAGTCCGAGTTCAGGATTCTTTTAATGTAAGCATGCAGATTCAGTTAGCAGTTAGGAAAACAAATGCGATGTTAGCATTCATTTCAAGGGAGCAGGGACGTACTGCTGAGACTGTTTAAGGTTTTGGTCAGACCGCATTTGGAATATTGTGAACAGTTTTGGGCCCCATATCTAAGGAAGGATGTGCTGCATTGGAGGGGGTCCAGGGGAGGTTTATAGAATGATCCTGGGGATAAAGGGCTTGTCATATGAGGAGTGGTTGTGGACTCTGGATCTATATTTGATGCAGTTTAGAAGGATGAGGGGGGATCTGATTGAAACTTACAGAAATCTGAGAGGCCTGGATAGAGTGGACATGGAGCAGCACAGCCTCAGAGAGAAGGGGCAACTTTTAGGGTTGATATAAGGAGGACTGTCTTCAGCCAGAGGGTGGGGAATCTGTGGAACTCATTGTTACAGAGGGCTGTGGAGGGAAAGTCATTGAGTGTACTTAAGACAGAGATAGCTAGGTTCTTGATTAGCAAGGGGGTCAAATGTTACAAGACAAGACAGGGGAATGGGGTTGAGTCAATAACCCAGTCAGTAAAAACAACAAATGAAGTACTTTGAAAGTATGGTCAGTGTTCAGCACCATTCACAACTCCTCGGACACTGAAGCAGCTAATATTAAAATGCAATAAGATTTGGAAACAGTTTGAGAAGTGGCAAGTAACATTCATGCCTCAGAAATGCCAGGCTATGACCATCACCAACAATTGACACTCTAACCACTGCCCCAATGCTCAATGGTGTAACCATCACTATCAACATCCTAGGGGTTATCATTGACTGGAAACTGACCTGGACTCACCACATAAAGACAGTGGTTACAAGGACAGACCTTAAGAATATCGCAGCAAGTAACTCACCTCCTGACTCCCAAATACCTGTCCACCATTTACAAGGCACAAGTCAGGAATGTGGTGCAACACTCCCCAACAACACTCAAGAAGGTCAACACCATTCAGGACAAAGCAGCTCACTTGATTGACACCACATCCACAAGCATCCCCTCCCTCCGCCACCGACACTCAGGGACAGCAGTGTGTACTAACTACAAGATGCACTGCAGAAACTCACCAAAGATCCTCAGACAGCACCTTCCAAACCCACAACCACTTCCATCCAGAAGGACAAGGGCAGCAGATTTATGGGAACACCACCCCCTGCAGGTTCCCCTCCGAGCCACCCACCATCCTGACTTGGAAATATATCGCCGTTCCTTCACTGTCAAAATCTTGGAATTCCCTCCCTAGGGCCATTGTGGGTCTACCCACAGCACATGGACTGCAGCGGTTCAAGAAGGCAGCCCTCCCCCACCTTCACAAGGGGCAACTAGGGACGGGCAATAAATGCTGGGACCCAGCCAGTGATGCCCATATCCTATGAATGAACAAATAAAAATACATGTTATTGAATAATGGAGCAGGTTTAAAGAGCCAAGTGACCTTGTGTTGTTCTTTATTCTGATCTCCTGCTCTAATATAATGCAGGAAGCTTGGCAGTACGTTGCAGAACAAGCTCCCTTGCAACCAGATGATCCCATAATTTTGCTTTTTTTGTTGTGTGTGATGGCTGAGGGATCAACAATGATGCAGGGCCACCTTTTCGGCACCCCACCCCACCATAGCCCCAAGTAATTGCAGGATCCTGTACCTATGTCCCTGAGTTAGCATGTCAGCCTGGAGGACAGTGCCTGTGACCGGGCAACACGTGCCGCAGCCTCGAAGGCAGGAGCTGAAGTCGTGACCCTCACACCCCAAAGCAAGAGGCGTTACCCGCTGCCTCGTGACCTCTCCATGAAACCTTCCATCAGGTGCACAGAGAGACAAAACAAGATTTGCAGCTACACAGCTCTGTCACGGATCAGTTGAAGGACAGTCACACACCCCAGCTCAGCACTCCCTTTTGTCACTGTCTCTCTGATCGACACACGCAGTCTGAGGATGTCTTTCAGCCTGTGAGAAGATCATCCAGGCGAAAAGATCTAATCGTTGTTTATCTTTCACTTCTTTCAGGATGTTATGCTGAATTTTTTTTTTTATAAACCACTCATTCTACCCCCGGCGTAACTAATTCTTGGCACTGTACTTACTTAAGGCAACTCGGAAGCCAGCAGGTAGGTGCCCCGGAATTCTACACCCGAGCTGAGCATTGACCTTGACGCCATGTTTTTCGCTGCATCCTCATTCCCCTTAACATCTTTCACAGCTAGAAATCTATCATACTCTGAGGTGAAATGATTTAATGAGTGAGATACACCAGCCCACTGGAGTGGACCAAATGTTCACCACCCTCTGAGTGAATGACTCCCCCTCCCCTCACACTGAAATGGGCAGCCCCTCATCCAGAGACTGTTTTCCCTGGTCCCCTATCCCTCTCTCCTACCCCTCACCACCATCCCCTCTCAGCCAGGCAAATCACCCATCCTGCATCCATTATGGTTCTCTCTTCATATAAACCTCTGTGAGGTCACTTCTTATCTTCCTAAATTTGAGAGAATACTGACTCCATCTCCTCAATTTTAGTTATTCCCTCATTGGATATTGGTGTCATTGGCTGGGCCCAGTATTTATTGCCCGTCCCTGGTTGCCCCTTGAGAAGGTGGGGGTGAGCTACCTTCTTGAACGACTGCAGTCCATGTGCTGTGGGTTGACCCACAATGCCCTGAGGGAGGGAATTCCAGGATTTTGACCCAGCGACAGTGAAGGAACGGCGATATATTTCCAAGTCAGGATGGTGAGTGGCTTGGAATCTGAGGGTGGTGGTATTCCCATGTATTTGCTGTCTTTGTCCTTCTAGATGGAAGTGGTCGTCTGTTTGGAAGGCTCTGTCTGAGGACCTTTGGTGAGTTTCTGCAGGGCATCTTATAGATGGTAAACACTGCTGCTAATGAATGTTGGTGGTGGAGGGAGTGGATGCTTGTGGATGTGGTGCCAATCAAGCGGGCTGCTTTGTCCTGGATGGTGTCAAGCTTTTTGAGTGTTGTTGGAGCTGCCACCATCCAGGCAAGTGGGGAGTATTCCATCACACTCCTGACTTGTGCCTTGTAGATGGTGGACAGGCTTTGGGGAGTCAGGAGGTGAGTTACTTGCTGCAGTATTCCTCCCGTCTGACCTGCTCTTGTAGCCGCTGTGTTTATGTGGTGAGTCCAATTTGAGTTTCTGGTCAATGGTAACCAAAAGGATTGTGATAGTTTGGAATTTGGTGATAAAAGTCAAGGTAAGATTGTCTGTTGTTGGAGATGGCCATTGCCCCATCCCTAATTGCCAGGGGGTAGTTAAGAGTCAACCACATCATTTTGGACCTGGAGTCACATGCAGGCCAGACAAGGCAAGGATGGCAGCTTTCTTCCCTAAAGGGCATTAGTGAACCAGATGGGGTTTTCTGACTATTGATAACAGTTTCAATAGACTCTTAATTCCATAATTTTATTGAACTTAAATGTCACCATCTGTCATGGCAGGATTTGAACCTGTGTCTCAGGGTTAATCATCCAGCTGTGATGGGGTAAACTTCAAAACTTTAATAACTGACCACAGAGCAATAATCTGTCTAGAATGAACTATGAAAGGGTTTCTGTTGGAGACTTGGGGGAGGGGGTAGTGGGATCGTATAGAGGTGTATAAGATCATGAGAGGCATGGATAAGGTTAATGCATTCAGTCTTTTTCCCAAGGTTGGGGATTTGAGGACCAGAGGGCATCAGTTTAAGGTTAGAGGAGAAAAAAATAAAAGGGAACCTAAGGGGCAACTTTTTTACACAGAGGGTCGTTGAGGCAGGTACATTAAAAACATTTAAAAGGCATTTGGACAAATACAGGGATAGGAAAGGATTAGAAGGATATGGGCCAAATGCAGGGAAATGGGGTTTAGTGTAGGTGGACAGTTTGGTTAGCATGAACCAGTTTGGGCTGAAGGGCCTGTCTTCATGCTGTAGGACTCTATGGTTAGAGGAACATATACAGGAATTGGACACAATTAACCATGTCTGGGAGAAGATGGAGTCAAAGCTACATGGACAAAACTGTGTTGATGACTGGCTGGCACATGGAGAACTGATTACTCTGAAGAAGAATTGAAGGAGTTAATCACAGGAAAGCTGTGTCTTCAAACAGTCAGTCAATGCCAAATGTAATAAGGAACAGGGAAGCTACTTCTGATAAGAAGGCAAGCTGCAAATTCAGTGGTTTCACAGGATTGGTCAATAAATTGGATGAAAGAATCTAAAAGATCATCAATAATGTCATGCCATAGATCTCAAGGATGAAGAAATGGCATCAGATTCCAACACCAGAGCTCCTCAGTTTATATCATTATTTCAGTGCTTGATTGTCTGTGGAATTTCTTAATAAGTAGCCAAATTAAAGGTAGCAGTGGTGATTTATCCATAAGATAGCAATAACACCACTAAGCCATTGCCTCCTCCCCCCAACCCAATATTTCTTTGTGGCGTTGATGTTATTTGGCAGTTGTCAGCCCAAGCCTGGATATTGTTCAGATCTTGTTGCATTTGAACACAGACTGCTTCACTGTCAGAAAAGTCGCACACGGTACGGGACATTGTACAATCATCGGCAAACATCCCCACTTCAGACCTTGTGATGAAGGGAAGGTCATTGATGAAGTGGGTCTAGGACATGTACCTGAGAAGGCAGGTGGAACCCTAGTGCTATTGGCCTTTCTGAAAGACCGCACCTCCGACAGTGCAGCGTCCTATAAGTGCTGCACAGGGAATGCCAGGCTGAAGTCATGACTTCAGTGTGGGACTTGGATTCAGCGCCTTCACAGAAGAGGTGAGAGAGTTCTAGCCACAAAGGTTCAAGACGGGGCAGTGTGATTGACCCAGCAAGCTAGTGGGAAATTAGATCATTCCATTCTACCATTTATTTACATTTTCTTGAGAACATCTTGGCTTGCTGTTCTTTTTGAATAACACTCCCACACCACAATCCTCCCCTGTGACCAATTCAGAGGAAGCACTGCTCATGAGAAAGGCTGAGTAAAGTTGAGAGGGAAATGAGAGACTCACCGTCAGACTTGAAGTTTCCCCTCTCTCTCTCTTTCCCTTTCTCACTCCGACTCTCTGTGTTGACACTAAAGACCTTGATAGATTGAGTTGACTTTGATGTTCCACATCACAACCTGCTCTGTGTGCAACTCTCACAATTAGAGCTTTTTCAAAATCAAATCTTTCTCACAATCATTGACTGCTTCCCTTGGATTCCCCAGATTGTGGTAGACAGCCATCTTCCTGATCCCCTGCAGTCAATGTTGGGTTAATACAACAGAGAATGTTGCTGAGCCACTGAGCAGTATGTTCCTTTGCTGCAGGACTATAGTCTTATAGAGGCACAGAGTGAAGTAAGTCTGGCAAATTTCCCTTCCTGAACTACACAAATGAGGCCATTGTGTTTTTATACAGTCACCTTTCACTTACAGTCACCAACTTTTATTTTATTAATCAGTCATTGGGATATCATTGGCTGGGCCAACATTTTCAGAGAGGGCAGAGGAAGGTCACCCTCATTGCTGTCACACGTAGGCTAAATTGGGTAAGGCTGGCCCAACTTCCCTTCCCAAAAGGACCAGATGGGCTTTGACCATAATTGGCGCTTCATCGTCATTTTGGTTCTCAGTCTTTTTTATTAAATCAAATTTCACCATCTACCACAATGACATCTGAACCCATGACCCCAAGCACATTAGCGGGAAGAGCTGGCTTCTCAGTGACGTCATCACCTCCCCGGGATCCAGACTTCTTTATTCCAGGCTGGATTCTCCAAACCACACAATCGATTTTCCAGTAGCTCGGTAGCGATACATCAGTGTAAAACAATCAATCACTCACCACAGAAGCAGTTTAGACCATTCTGCCCATCGAGTCTGCATCACCATTCAGGGTAATATGTTTCTCAGCCCCATTCTTCTGCCTTCTCCAGGTAACCAAAAGAGTGGGGAATGGAATCGCATATGTTTGCGGCTGGCCTCAGGGAGCAGCTTCTCGTCCTTATGAGAGGTGAGTGAAGCACTTCGATTTTTTAAGTGGTTCCATTCTAACCCTCACCCACTAAATCTCAGGATTAATTGACTTGCTTTCTGCAGCTCCTATGGTGAGGCTTGAACTCTCAGTCTTGGAGATTACTTACCCCTTGGCTAACCATATCCATAGAGATTTACTTTGAGTCACAGAGATCTATAGCTCAGAACAAAGACCCTTCAAACCCCATCAAAGGCTGCACGGGATTAAACCAACAAGCACTAATCTAAATAAAAACCGAAAACTACAGATGCTGTAAATCAGAGGCAAAATCTGAAATTGCTGGAAAAACTCAGCAGCTCAGGAAGTTCTGACCTGACCTGATTGCTCTCCACAGATACTGCCAGATCTTTTCCAACAATTTCTACTTTTGAACCTAAGTATTCTAATCCCATTTTCCTGCACTTGACCTATATGCCTTGACACCACAAGTGAACATCTAAGTATTTCTTCAATGTGATAACGGTTTCTGACTCACACCACTCCCTTCCGCATCCCCCCACCCCCACCCCACAGGCATTGAGTTCCAGATTCCCACAAATCTTTCGGGGCAATTGTTTCCTTACCTTCCGTCTAAGGTCCCTTACCATAGATCGATGCGCCTTGGTCACTGATCTGTCCATCAAAGGGAAAGACTTCTTACCTATGCCCCCTATCACCTTACATATCTCAATCACTTCCCCGCTCAATCTCTACTGCTCTAAGATAAACAACCCCATTCTTCAAATCTCTTTTCATAATTGAAACTCCCCAGCTCAGGCAACATCTGGCTCACTTGCTACCTCCAGCTAATGGGAAATAGTTACCCAAGGCACTATTAGGACAGGGAACATGGGCTGGATGACCACATTGAGATACTTTCCTACATGTTGTGTGACACTATCACCATGCTAAATGAGACAGACTTCAAACAGATCTAACAAGTCAAGACTGAGCATCCATGAGGCACTGTGGGCCATCAGCAGCAGGAGAACTGTACTCCAGCACAATCTGTAACCTCATGGCCCGTCATATCCCCACTCAACCATTACCATCAAACCACGGGATCAACCCTGGTTCAACAGAGAGTGCAGGGTGTGGGGGGAGGGGGTGGGGGGGCAAGCCAGGTATACACCTGAAGATAAGGTGTCTACCTGGGGAAACCACCACACAGGACTACCTGAATGCCAAACAGCGTAAGCAGCAAGTGATAGACAGAGCGAAGTGATCCCATCATCAATGGATCAGATCTAAGCTCTGCAATCCTGCCACATACAGTCATGAATGATAGTGGACAATTAACAACTCACTGGGGAATGAGAATCCACAAATATCCCCATCCTCAATGATGGAAGAGTCCAGCACATCAGTGCAAAAGATAAGGCTGAAGCGCTTGCTGCAATCTTCAGCCAGAAGTGTTGAGTGGGCTCTTCCAGTGGTCCCCAGAATCAGATACCAGTCTTCAGCCAATTCAATTCACTCAACGTGATATCAAGAACAAATTCCAACGAAGGCTCACTTGACACGAAACGTTAACTCTGATTTCTCACCACAGATGCTGCCAGGCCGACTGAGCTTTTCCAGCAATTTGTATTTTTCATATCAAGGTACAGTCGGAGGCACTAGATACTGCAAAGGCTATGGCCCCTGACAACATCCCGGCAACAGTATTGTAGATTTGTGCTCCAGGACTTGCTGCTCCTCGAGCTAAGCTGTTCCAGTACAGTTACAACACTGGCATCTACCCGACAATGTGGAAAATTGCCCAGGTATGTCCTACACATAAAAAGCAGGACACATAAAAAGCAGGACACATAAAAAGCGGGCATTGGATAGGCATATGGAGGATAGTGGGCTAGTGTACGAAAGTCGGAGGAGTTGTAGACAGTGAGGAAGGATGTGGCAGATTACAGCAGGATATAGATAAGCTGCAGAACTGGGCAGAAAGGTGGCAAATGGAGTTCAATGTAGCTAAGTGTGAGGTGATGCACTTTGGTAAGAGTAATAAAAAGATGGGGTACTGGGCTAATGGTCGGATACTTGGTAGTGTGGATGAGCAGAGGGATCTTGGTGTCCATGTACACAGATCTTTGAAAGTTGCCACCCAAGTAAATAGTGCGGTGAAGAAGGCATATGGCGTACTGGCTTTTATTGGTAGAGGAATTGAGTTCCGGAGTACTGAGGTCATGTTGCAGTTGTATAAGACTCTGGTGCGGCCGCATCTGGAGTATTGTGTGCAGTTTTGGTCGCCATACTATAGGAAGGATGTGGAGGCACTGGAACAGGTGCAGAGGAGGTTTACCAGGATGTCGCCTGGTATGGTAGGAAGATCGTATGAGGAAAGGCTGAGGCACTTGGGGTTGTTTTCATTGGAGAAAAGAAGGTTTAGGGGTGACTTGATAGAGGTGTACAAGATGATTAGGAGTTTAGATAGGGTCAACAGTGAGAATCTTTTTCCACGTATGGAGTCAGCTATCACAAGGGGGCATAGCTTTAAATTAAGGGGGGGGTGGGTATAGGATAGATGTTAGGGGTAGGTTCTTTACTCAGCGAGTCGTGAGTTCGTGGAATGCCCTGCCAGTAGCAGTGGTGGACTCTCCCTCATTATGGGCATTTAAGTGGGCATTGGATAGGCATATGGAGGATAGTGGGCTAGTGTAGGTTAGGTGGGCTTGGATCGGCGCAACATCGAGGGCCGAAGGGCCTGTACTGTGCTGTATTCTTCTATGTTCTATGTTCTATGTTCTATGTTCTATGTTCTAAATCCAACCTAGCCAAATACTCCCCCATCTCGATCATCAGTAAAGTGATGGAAGGTGTCATCAACAGTGCCATCAAGCAGCACCTGCTCAGCAATAACCTGCTCAGTGATGCCCAGTTTGGGTTCAACTAGGGCCACTCATGGAACATAGAACAGTACAGTGCAGAACAGGCCCTTCGGCCCTCGATGTTGCGCCGACCTGTGGACTAGTCTCAGCTCGTCCCCCAACACTATCCCAAAGTCATCCATGTGCTTATCCAAGGATTGTTTAAATCTCCCTAATGTGGCTGAGTTGACTATATTAGCAGGTAAAAACAATGACTGCAGATGCTGGAAACCAGATTCTGGATTAGTGGTGCTGGAAGAGCACAGCAGTTCAGGCAGCATCCAAGGAGCTTCGAAATCGACGTTTCGGGTAAAAGCCCTTCATCAGGAATAAAGGCAGTGAGGCTGGAGCGTGGAGAGATAAGCTAGGGGAGGGTGGGGGTGGGGAGAGAGTAGCATAGAGTACAATGGGTGAGTGGGGGAGGAGATGAAGGTGATAGGTCAGGGAGGGGAGGGTGGAGTGGATAGGTGGAAAAGGAGCTAGGCAGGTCGGACAAGTCCGGACAAGTCACGGGGACAGTGCTAAGCTGGAAGTTTGAAACTAGGATGAGGTGGGGGAAGGGGAAATGAGGAAGCTGTTGAAGTCCACATTGATGCCCTGGGGTTTAGGTGTTCCGAGGCAGAAGATGAAGCGTTCTTCCTCCAGGCGTCTGGTGGTGAGGGAGCGGCTGTGAAGGAGGTCCATGACTTCCATGTCCTTGGCAGAGTGGGAGGGAGAGTCGAAATGTTGAGCCACGGGGCGGTTTGGTTGATTGGTGCGGGTGTCTCGGAGATGTTCCCTAAAGCGCTCTGCTAGGAGGCGCCCAGTCTCCCCAATGTAGAGGAGACCGCATCGGGAGCAACGGATACAATAAATGATATTAATGGATGTGCAGGTAATACTTTGATGGATGTGGAAGGCTCCTTTAGGGCCTTGAGGAGAAAGTGAGGTCTGCAGATGCTGGAGATCAGAGATGGAAATGTGTTGCTGGAAAAGCGCAGCAGGTCAGGCAGCATCTAGGGAACAGGAGAATCGACGTTTCGGGCATTAGCCCTTCTTCAGGAAAGAAGCCCTGAAGAAGGGCTAATGCCCGAAACGTCGATTCTCCTGTTCCCTAGATGCTGCCTGACCTGCTGCGCTTTTCCAGCAACACATTTCCATCCTTTAGGGCCTTGCATAGAGATGAGGGAGGAGGTGTGGGAACAGGTTTTACAATTCCTGCGGTGGCAGGGGAAAGTGCCAGGATGGGAGGGTGGGTTGTAGGGGGGCGTGGACCTGACCAGGTAGTCACGGAGGGGACGGTCTTTGCGGAAGGCAGAAAGGGGTGGGAAGGGAAATATATCCCTGGTGGTGGGGTCTTTTTGGAGGTGGCGGATATGTCGGCGGATGATTTGGTTTATGCGAAGGTTGGTAGGGTGGAAGGTGAGCACCAGGGGCGTTCTGTCCTTGTTACGGTTGGAGGGGTGGGGTCTGAGGGCGGAGGTGCGGGATGTGGACGAGATGCGTTGGAGGGCATCTTTAACCACGTGGGAAGGGAAATTGCGGTCTCTAAAGAAGGAGGCCATCTGGTGTGTTCTGTGGTGGAACTGGTCCTCCTGGGAGCAGATACGGCGGAGGCGGAGGAATTGGGAATACGGGATGGCATTTTTGCAAGAGATAGGGTGGGAAGAGGTGTAATCCAGGTAGCTGTGGGAGTCAGTGGGTTTGTAAAAAATGTCAGTGTCAAGTTGGTTGTCGTAATGGAGATGGAAAGGTCCAGGAAGGGGAGGGAGGTGTCAGAGATGGTCCAGGTAAATTTAAGGTCAGGGTGGAATGTGTTGGTGAAGTTGATGAATTGCTCAATCTCCTTGCGGGAGCACAAGGTGGCGCCAATGCAGTCATCGATGTAGCGGAGGAAGAGGTGGGGAGTGGTGCCGGTGTAATTACGGAAGATCAACTGTTCTACGTAGCCAACAAAGAGACAGGCATAGCTGGGGCCCATACGTGTGCCCATGGCTACCCCTTTGGTCTGGAGGAAGAGGGAGGATTTGAAGGAGAAATTGTTAAGGGTGAGGACCAGTTCGGCCAAACGAATGAGAGTGTCGGTGGAAGGGTACTGTTGGGGACGTCTGGAGAGGAAAAAATGGAGGGCTTGGAGGCCCTGGTCATGGCGGATGGAGGTGTAGAGGGATTGGATATCCATGGTGAAGATGAGGCGTTGGGGGCCGGGGAAACGGAAGCCTTGGAGGAGGTGGAGGGCGTGGGTGGTGTCTCAAACGTATGTGGGGAGTTTCTGGACTAGGGGGGATAGGACAGCGTCGAGGTAGGTAGGGCATTCCACACCCTTACCACTCTCTGAGTAAAGAACCCGCCTCTGACATCTGTCTTAAATCTATCACCCCTCAATTTGTAGTTATGCCCCCTCATACAAGCTGACGTCATCATCCTAGGAAAAAGACTTTCACTGTCTACCCTATGTAATCCTCTGATCATCTTGTATGTCTCTATCAAATCCCCTCTTAGCCTTCTTCTTTACAATGAGAACAGACCCAAATCTCTCAGCCTTTCCTCATAAAACCTTCCCTCCAGACCAGGTAACATCCTGGTAAATCTCCTCTGCACCTTTTCCAATGCTTCCACATCCTTCCCGAAATATGGCGACCAGAACTGTACGCAATATTCTAAGTGTGGCCGCACCAGCGTTTTGTATAGTTGCAGCATGATATTGCGGCTCCGGAACTCAATCCCTCTACCAATGAAACCTAACACACCGTATGCCTTCTTAACAGCACTATCCACCTGGGTGGCAACTTTCAGCTCCTGACCTCATTACAGCCTTGGTTCAAACATGGACAAAAGAGCTGAATTCTAGAGGGGAGGGGAGAGTGGCAGCCCTTGACATCAAGGCTGCATTTGGCCAAGTGTGGCATCAAGGAGCCCTGGCAAAACTGGAATCAATGGGTATCAGGGAGGTCAGTCATCTCAGCTCCAGGACATCTCTGCAGGAGTCCCTCAGAGCCAACCATCTTCAGCTGCTTCATCAATGACCTTCCCTCTGTCATAAGGTCAGAAGTGGGGATGTTCATGGATGATTGCAATATGTTCAGCACCATTTGCAACTCCTCAGATACTGAAGCAGTCGTGGGCTGACAAGCAGTGATGCCTAGTGTGAGTTCCACCAGGGCCACTCAGCTCCTGACCTCATTACAGCCCTGGTTCAAACATGGATAGAAGAGCTGAATGCTAGAGGGAAGCTGAGAGTGACAGCCTTTGACATGGAGGCTACATTCAAACAAGTATGGCATCAATGAGCCCAAGGACAACTGGAATCATTGGGTATCGGGGGCAAACTCTCTGCTGGTTGGAGTCATACCTGGCACAAAGGAAGATGGTTGTGGTTGTTGGAGGGTCAGTCATCTCAGCTCCAGGACATCTCTGCAGGAGTTCCTCAGGGGAGTGTCCTAGGCCCAACCATCTTCAGCTGATTCATCAATGACCTTCCCTCCATCATAAGGTCAGAAGTCAATTGTTTTAGGGAGGTGGTGGTTTAGTGACAATGCCATCCAGAAGCCCAGGGAAATGCTTCGTAGGCAAGGAAACCTAAAAATCCCAACTTGATACCTGGTAGAATTTCAATATCATTCCTAATTCTGGAATATAAAAACCATAGTCCATAGTGGTCCCCATGAAACTTTGTCAGTTGTGGTAATAGGCCATTTGATTCATCAATGTCCCTATAGGAAAGTAATCTGCCGTCCTTACCCAATCTGGCTTGTATAGCTACCAAACCCAGAGTCATGGCATTGACTCGTAGCTGCCTTCCGAAATGTGCAAGCTCAGCTCAAGGGCAATTGGAGATGCTGGCTTTGCCAATGGTGCCCTCATTTCATGTCCCACAGATCTGTCTGACATGGTTTTGTTAAGATTGAAGTATTTAGGATTGCCTTCATTACCCATGCCACCTTGCTGTATATCAGGGCCAGCTCCACAATGAGACATACTGTATGCATTCACCTGCTCTCCACTGAGGAATTCGTGCACAGAAACACTCTGCACGGCACCCTCTCCTCAGTCCTACTTGAGAACCAACATGGACAATGAGAAGGAAGATATTTGGCTTGCTGACACATTCTCTCACAGTTAGACGCAAGCAAGTGGCACTAGTTTAGTTTGAGAAACCTGGTCAGCATGGACGAGTTGGATCAAATGGCCTGTTTCCATGCTCAATCACTCTGTGGTGCAATTCACCTAAACATGGCAGTACCACTTTCTCTAATGGCTGCACTGCCCACTCTGACATAATAACAGAAATGTGGACTGATGGACTTGGGCAGGATAAACAAGGCAAGGGATTATATGATGGACAGTAGAAGCCTAGGAAGCACCAAGGATCAGAGGGACTTGGTGTTCATTGGAGTATCAGGTTAGATCACATGGGATTCAAGGAGAGCTTGTCAATTGGTTAGGAGATAGTGAGGACTGCAGATGCTGGAGATCAGAGTCGAAGAGTGTGGTGCTGGTAAAACACAGCCGGTCAGGCAGCATCCGAGGAGCAGGAGAGTTGACCTTTTGGGCATAAGCCCTTCATCAGGAATGAGGCTTGTGGGGCTGAGAGATAAATGGGAGGGAGGTGGGGCTGGGGGGGCGCAGGTATGGGAATGCAATAGGTAGATGAAGGTGGGGGTGAAGGTGATACGTCGGAGAGGAGAGTGGAGCAGATAGGTGGGAAGGAAAATGGACAGGTAGGACCATTCATGAGGGCAGTGCCGAGTTGGAAGGCTGGATTTGGGGTAAGATGGGGGGAGAGGAAATGGAGAAACTGGTGAAATCCATATTGATCCCGTGTGGTTGGAGAATCCCAAAGCGGACGATTAGGCCTTCTTCCTCCAGGCATCGGGTGGTAAGGGTTTGGCAATGGAGGAGGCCCAGGACCTGCATGTCCTTGGTGGATTGGGAGGGGGAGTTGAAGTGTTGAGTCACAGGGCGGTGGGGTTGTTTAGTGCGTGTGTCCCAGAAATGTTCACTGAAACGATCCACAAGTTGGCGTCCTGTCTCCCCAGCATACAGGAGACCACATCGAGAGCAATGAACACAGAAGATGACATGCATGGAAGTTCAGGTAAATTTCTGTCGGAGTGGAAGGATCCTTTGAGGTCTTGGATGGAGTTGAGGGGGGAGGTGTGGCCGCAGGTTTTTCATTTCTTGTGGTGGCAGGGGAAGGTGCCAGGTGGGGAGGGTGGGTTGCCATTTAGATGTAAGATTGGCTAGACAGAAGCAGGTTGAAGGTGGTGGTGGAGGGTTGCTTTTTGGACTGGAGGCCTGTGACCCATGTGTTCTGCAAGGATCAGTGCTTTTGTTTGTCATTTTAATTAACAATTTGGATGAAAAATGACATGGCATGGTTAGTACATTTACAGATGACACCAAAGTTGGTGATATAGCGGACAGTGAAGAAAGCTAACGAAGGTGACAATGGGATCTTGATCAATTGGGTCAATGGGCTGAGGAGTGGCAGATGGAGTTTAATTTGGATCAATGTGAGACATTGTATTTTGGTAAAACGAACACGGGCAGGACTTGTACAAATAATGGCATGGCCCTGGTTATTGCCGTCAAACAGAGGGACCTAAGATTTCAGGTACATAGTTCTTTGACAGTTGTGTCACAGGTAGACAGGATGGTCAAGAAGGTGTTTAGCACACTTGTCTTCATCACTCAGACCATTGAGAATAAGAGTTGGGATGTCATGTTGAGGTTATACAAGCTGCTGATGAGACCCTTCTGGAGTACTGTGTACAGTCCTGGTTGCCCTGCTATAGGAAGGATATCATTTATTGGAGAGGGTTCAGAAAAGATTTGCCATGATGCTGCCGGGTATGGAGGGTTTGAATTATAATTGGGGGCTGGGTAGGCTGGGACTATTTTCACTGGAGCGTAGGAGGTTGAGGGGTGAATTTATAGAAGCTTATAAAATCATGAGGGGCATAGGTAGGGCAGACAGGAAAGAACTTTTCCCCTTGATGGAGGCATCAGTGATGAGGGACTTAGATTGATGGGAAGGGATAGGAGACTTCGAGGGGATGTGAGGGAAAACCTTTTCTCCCAGACGATGAACTCTCATTGCCTGTGAGGATGGGAGAGGCAGAAACTCTCATCACATTGAAGAAATATGTTGATGTACACTTGTGATGTCAAGGTATACAAGGCTATGGGTCAAATGCTGGAAAGTGGGACTAGAATAGTTAGGTCCTTATCTTTGACTACTGCAGACTTGATGGGCCGAAGGGCCATAATCTGTGCTGTGGATCTGAATGACTCTGCTGTCTATTTCTCCATTTTCCAATGCCTGTGAATCGTCCTCCATCACAATGGAGTAGAAACTATTTACACTGGGTGAATATAAACTCAAGCCTGTGCAAAGAATGCCATCTTGACCACAATTATGTGTAATCAGATTTCTCCTCCATCCTGCCCGCATGCCTCTACTTCAAGAGGCCTCTTCCCTTCAGCTGTCATATTCAAAGGATCCAACAGGTGGAGCTCTGACATTGCAGAACACATGATCGATGAGTCCAGACACACTTTACAACAATTGATGGATCTTCTGTCTCCAGTTTACACCTCACTCGGGCTGGCCAACGTTCATTTGGGAAGGATACCTGCCATTTTCAATCAGTATGGTTCATAGCTGGACAGAGTATGTTGGGAGAACTTGTTCCAAAAGAATTGAGAACCAGTGGATACTGTGATTATTTCTCACTTACACAGGGAATGTTGGCTGGGCCAAGCATTTATTGCCCATTCCTAGTTGCCCTTGAGAAGGTGGGGGTGAGCTACCTTCTTGAACCCGTGCAGTCCATGTGCTATGGGTTGACCCACAATGCCCTTGGGGAGGGAATTCCAGGATTTTGACCTAGCGACACTGAAGGAATGGCGATATATTTCCAAGTCAGGAGGGTAACCTGCAGGGTGCGGTGTTCCCATGTATCCGCCACCCTTGTTCATCTAGATAGAAGTGGTCGTGGGTTTGGAAAGTAATTATCAAATTTTGGTCAGCATGAACAGGTTTGGGCTGAAGGGCCGATCTCCATGCTGTAGGACTCTCTATGACTCTAAATGGATCAAGGCAACGCGCGGGATCTGGAACACGCTGTGGGTAATGGGGGAAGATGAATTATTCTTGCAGAGAGCCAGCCGGTATATAATGGGTCAATAGGTCCTCCTCAACAATCCCTACAGTGTGGAAACAGGACATTTGGCCCATTGAGTCCACACCAACCATCTGAAGAGCATACTATCCTCTATAACCCTGCACATCCCACAGATGATCCACATAACCTGTGCATCTTTGGACTGTGGGAGGAAACTGGAGTCACCCGGAGGAAGCCCACACAGACACAGGGAGAATGGGTAAACTCCACACAGACAGTCGCCTGAGGCTGGAATCGAACCCTGGTCCCTGGCACTGTGAGGCAGCAGTGCTAACCACTGAGCCACCATGCCTTTCCAACCTGGATTTTTTTCTATCATTCTATAATTTGTAAACTAGCAATGCAATCAACTTTTAGGTTACAAGAAACAAGTTGCAAGAAATACAAACACAGAAAATGCGAGAGAAACCCAGCAGGTCAGGCAGCATCTGTGGAGAGAGAAACAGAATTAATGTTTTGGGCCCAGGATCTGGTAGTAGTACTGTTCTGTTTCTCTCTCCAGTTCAGATGTGTGAAATGGGACAAAGGATATAGGCTGCAGTGGGTCAGGAGGTAGATCCAACACTACCACATTCTCAAGCAACAGATGCTCAGCTTGATCGTGAGGCCACATTCTGGTTAGTTTTCTCTGCATTTTGCCAACAATCGTAGAATCCCCACAGTGTGGAAACAGGCTCTTCGGCCCACCCAGACCCATTCCTCTACCCCATATTTACCTCTAACTAGTGCACCTAGCCTACACATTCCTGAACACTACGGGGAATTTCCCATGGCCAATTCACCCTAACCTGCACATCTTGTGGGAGGAAACCAGAGAAAACACATGCAGACATGGAAGAACGTGCAAACTCCACTCAGGCAGTCACCCGAGGGTGGGATTGAACCTGGGTCCCTGGTGCTGTGAGGCAGCAGTGCTAACCACTGAGCCACCGTGCCACCCCATTTAATAGAGTATGGGTGTCACTGGCAAAGACGAAAGGTATTGCCCATCCCTGATTGCCCCTCAAATGTATACCTTGCTCGCCATTTCAGAGGACGTTAAGATTGGACCACCTTGCTGAGGGTCTGGAGTCAGGTGTAGGTCAGGTCAGTTAAAGACATTAGTAGGAATTGGCCTCCAGTTATACAGGTTATGAGTGAGCCAGCACCTGGAGTGTGAGGTTCTTTATCACAAGTGATGATAGTTTCATAGTCCCCATTAGTGGGCGGCATGGTGGCACAGTGGTTAGCACTGCTGCCTCACAGCGCCAGAGACCAGGGTTCAATTCCCGCCTCAGGCGACTGTGTGGAGTTTGAACGTTCTCCCCGTGTCTGCGTGGGTTTCCTCCGGGTGCTCCGGTTTCCTCCCACAGTCCAAAGATGTGCAGGGTCAGGTGAATTGGCCATACTAAATTGCCCGTAGTGTTAGGTAAGGGTAAATGTAGGGGTATGGGTGGGTTTCGCTTCGGCGGGTCGGTGTGGACTTGTTGGGCCGAAGGGCCTGTTTCCACACTGTAATCTAATCTAATCTAATCTAATCTAATCACTGAACCTAGCCTTATATTCCAGGTTTAAGCGAATTTAAATTGCACCTTACTGCCACAGTGTGTTTTGAACCTGAGCATAAACCTGGACCTCTGGATTACCAGCGTAGTAAGATGACCACCCCACCTTCGGTGTTGTTAGAGGAAGGAGGGAGGTGAATAACCAAAGGGAAAATTAGGAGGGAAAACAATCCAAAATTAAAAAGAAGTATTGCATTTAGACAGCACCTGTCTCATCCTCTGGCCAAAATGCTTTCCAGCCCATGAAGTGCCACACAGAAACAGAAACTCAGCAGGTCTGGCAGCTGAGGGAGAGATGCAGGGTTAGTGCTAAACGTCTAGTTACTCTTCATCAGAACACATTTCAATGAGCAACTAGGGCACATTGTCAATCCTCACAACAGAGAGACCAGTGAGACAGTAATTGGCTTTAATGGTAACGCTCAGGCCTGGTGGACAGAACAACACCCCGTCACCTCTTAAATCAGGGGTCATTGACTTGTAGGCCCATTGCAAAGCCTTGAGTGCATAACCCAAACTGACAATCTGGTGGAGCTCTGACGGAAGGCTGCTTTATGGGAGAAGACAATAACAAGGAGGTCCTGCCTGCCTTTTAGAGATCCCAGGCCACTGTTTCAAAGAAACGTGAGGCAGTTCCCCTCAGTGTCCTATTTAACCCTTCAAACAAAATCTCTATTACTTCTGCCTTAAACATTTCAAAACCCAACGCCTCACCACTTCTCAGGAAGAGAGTTCCCAAGACTCACAACCCTGGGAGAGAAAATAAAATGTCTTTCTCTCTTAAATGGGGTAACAGTCTGATTTTTAAACAGTGAACTCAAGTTCTAGATTTTTCTACAAGAGGAAGCATCCTCTCCAAATTTGCACTGTCAAGACCCACAAGCCTGACCACCCTGGCCGACTCATTGTCTCAGCATGCTCCTGCCCCACTGAACACATCTCTACCTATCTCGACACTGTCCTATGCCCCCTAGTTCAGGAACTCCCCACATACGTTCGAGACACCACCCACGCCCTCCACCTCCTCCAAGACTTCCGTTTCCACGGCCCCCAACACCTCATCTTCACCATGGATATCCAATCCCTCTACACCTCCATCTGCCATGACCAGAGCCTCCAAGCCCTCCGTTTTTTCCTCTCCAGACGTCCCCAACAGTACCCTTCCACCGACACTCTCATTCGTTTGGCCGAACTGGTCCTCACCCTTAACAATTTCTCCTTCAAATCCTCCCACCTCCTCCAGACCAAAGGGGTAGCCATGGGCACACGTATGGGCCCCAGCTATGCCTGTCTCTTTGTTGGCTACGTAGAACAGTTAATCTTCCGTAATTACACCAGCACCACTCCCCACCTCTTCCTCCGTTACATTGATGACTGCATTGGCGCCACCTCGGGCTCCCGCGAGGAGGTTGAGCAATTCATCAACTTTACCAACACATTCCACCCTGACCTTAAATTTACCTGGACCATCTCTGACACCTCCCTCCCCTTCCTGGACCTCTCCAACTCCATTAATGACGACCGACTTGACACTACATTTTTTACAAACCCACCGATTCCCACAGCTACCTGGATTACACCTCTTCCCACCCTACCTCTTGCAAAAATGCCATTCCATATTCCCAATTCCTCTGCCTCCGCCGTATCTGCTCCCAGGAGGTCCAGTTCCACCACAGAACACATCAGATGGCCTCCTTCTTTAGAGACCGCAATTTCCCTTCCCATGTGGTTAAAGTGCCCTCCAACGCATCTCTTCCACATCCCGCACCTCCGCCCTCAGACCCCACCCCTCCAACCGTAACAAGGACAGAACGCCTCTGGTGCTCACCTTCCACCCTACCCAGCTTTGCATAAACCAAATCATTCGCCGACATTTCCGCCACCTCCAAAAATACCCCACTACCAGGGATATATTTCCCTCCCCCCCCTTTTCCGCCTTCCGCAAAGACCGTTCCCTCCATGACTACCTGGTCAGGTCCACGCCCCCCTACGACCCACCCTCCCATCCTGGCACCTTCCCCTGCCACCGCAGGAACTATAAAACCTGTGCCCACACCTCCTCCCTCACCTTCATCCAAGACCCTAAAGGAGCCTTCCACATCCATCAAAGTTTTACCTGCACATCCACTAATATCATTTATTGTATCCGTTGCTCCCGATGCGGTCTCCTCTACATCGGGGAGACTGTGCGCCTCCTAGCAGAGCGCTTTAGGGAACATCTCCGGAACACCCACACCAATCAACCAAACCGCCCTGTGGCCCAACATTTCAACTCTCCCTCCCACTCTGCCAAGGACATGGAGGTCCTGGGCCTCTTTCACCACCGCTCCCTCACCACCAGACGCCTGGAGGAAGAACGCCTCATCTTCCGCCTCGGAACACTTCAACCCCAGGACATCAATGTGGACTTCAACAGTTTCCTCATTTCCCCTTCCCCCACTTCACCCTAGTTCCAAACTTCCAGCTCAGCACTGTCCCCTTGACTTGTCCTACCTGCCTATCTCCTTTTTCACATATCCTCTCCTCCCTGACCTATCACCTTCATCCCCTCCCCCACTCACCTATTGTACTCTATGCTACTTTCTCCCCACCCCCACCCTCCTCTAGCTTATCTCTCCACGCTTCAAACTCTCTGCCTTTATTCCTGACGAAGGGCTTTTGCCCGAAATGTCGATTTTGCTGCTCCTTGGATGCTGCCTGAATTGCTGTGCTCTTCCAGCACCACTGATCCAGAATCTGGTTTCCAGCATCTGCAGTCATTGTTTTTACCTTACTATCAAGACACGTCTGGATCTTAAATATTTCAATCATAGAGTCATAGAGTCCTCTTCCAAACACCAATGGATACAAGCGCGGCCTGTCTAACCTTTCCTCAGAAGATATCCCATCCATTCCAGGCCGGTAAATCTTCCCTGAACTGCTTTCAATGCATTTACATCCTTCCTTAAGTGAGTTGACCAGGATGATGTGGTCTCATCTTGCAGGCCAATAATTACTTTCATTAAATAAGGGCATTAGTAGAAGCTTGAGGAAAGAGCTTGGATCTAGAAGGACCTGAGATAATAGACCAGGAGGAAGGTGAGTGGGTGAGCAGTGGCGGACATTTTAAGCAAATATTTAATAACACTCAGCAAAACTACTCCAACACAAGATGTACAATGAGGTGAAAAACAGGAGGAGGCCAGAGGATTGGGAACTCTTTAGGAACCAGCAGTGGATGGTCCTGGTTCAAAAAGGAAAGGAGACAGAAAGCAGGAGACCACAAGCCAGTTAGCTCAACATCTGGGTTGGTACCTGGGATTTCGATGTTGTGGCTATTATGGAGACATGGGTAGAACAGGGATAGGATTGGCTGTTGCAGGTTCCAGGGTTTAAATGTTTTACTCGGGTCAGAGGTGGGGATAAAAGAGGGGGAGGTGTGGCATTGCTTGTCAAAGATTGTATTACAGCAGTGGAAAGGACGATGGATGAAGACTCGCCATCTGAGGTAGTTTGGGCTGAGGTTAGGAATAGGAAAGGTGAGGTCACCCTGTTAGGAGTTTTCTACAGGCCTCCTAATAGTCCTAGAGACGTAGAAGAAAGGATTGCGAGGATGATTCAGGAGAAGAGTGAAAGTAATAGGGTGGTTGTTATGGGGGACTTTAACTTTCCAGATATTGATTGGGAAAGCTATAGCTCGAGTTCGTTAGATGGGTCGGTGTTTGTCCAATGTGTGCAGGAGGGTTTCCTGACACAATATGTCGATAGGCCAACAAGAGGTGAGGCCATACTGGATTTGGTTCTGGGTAACGAACCAGGCCAGGTGTTAGAATTGGAGGTAGGTGAGCACTTTGGGGTCACTGACCACAATTCGGTGACTTTTACTCTAGTGATGGAGAGGGATAAGTGTGCAGTGCAAGGCAAGAGTTATAGCTGGGGGCAGGGAAATTATGATGCGGTGAGGCACGACTTAGGATGCGTGGCTTGGAAAAGTAAGCTTCAAGGCAAGGGTGTAATTGATATGTGGAGCTTGTTCAAGGAGCAACTATTGAGTGTCCTTGATAAGTATGTACCTGTCAGGCAGGGAGGAAAGGGTCGTGTGAGGGAGCCGTGGTTTAATAAGGAATTGGAATCCCTTGTTAAAGGGAAGAGGGCGGCCTATGTTAAAATGAGACGTGAAGGTTCAATTGTGGCGATTGAGAGTTATAAGATAGCCAGGAAGGATCTGAAGAGAGAGCTAAGAGCAGCAAGGAGGGGACATGAAAAGTCCTTAGTTGGTAGGATTAGGGAAAACCCAAAGGCTTTCTATAGGTATGTCAGGAATAAAAGAATGACTAGGGTCGGAATAGGTCCAGTCAAGGATAGTAGTGGGAAGTTGCGTGTGGAGGCTGAAGAGATTGGGGAGACACTGAATGAATACTTTTCGTCAGTATTCACTCAGGAACAGGACATTGTTGTCGATGCGAATACTGAGTCACAATTAATTAGAATCGACGGCTTTGAGGTATGTAGGGAAGAGGTGTTGGAAATTCTGGAAAGGGTGAAAATAGATAAGTCCCCTGGGCCTGATGGCATTTATCCTAGGATTCTCTGGGAAGCAAGGGAGGAGATTGCAGAGCCATTGGCTTTGATTTTTATGTCCTCGTTGTCTACAGGAGTAGTGCCAGAAGACTGGAGGATAGCAAATGTGGTTCCCTTGTTCAAGAAGGGGGGTAGGGATAACCCTAGTAACTATAGGCCGGTGAGTCTCACTTCTGTTGTGGGCAAAGTCTTAGAGAGAATTGTAAGGGATAGGATTTATGAACATCTGGATATGAATAATGTGATCAAGAATAGTCAGCATGGTTTTGTGAAGGGCAGGTCGTGCCTCACAAACCTTATTGAATTCTTTGAGAAGGTGACGAAGGAGGTTGATGAGGGGAAAGCGGTAGATGTGGTATATATGGATTTTAGTAAGGCGTTTGATAAGGTTCCCCATGGTAGGCTACTTCAAAAAATACGGAGGTATGGCATTGAGGGTGAGTTGGAGGTTTGGATTAGGAATTGGCTGGCTGGAAGAAGACAGAGGGTAGTAGTTGATGGTAAAGGTTCATCTTGGAGTGCAGTTACTAGCGGTGTTCCGCAAGGATCTGTTTTGGGACCATTGTTGTTTGTCATTTTTATAAATGACCTGGAGGAGGGGTTAGAAGGTTGGGTGAGCAAGTTTGCGGATGATACGAAAGTCGGAGGAGTTGTTGACAGTGAGGAAGGATGTGTCAGGTTACAGCGGGATATAGATAAGCTGCAAAGCTGGGCAGAAAGTTGGCAAATGGAGTTCAATGTAGGTAAGTGTGAGGTGATTCACTTTGGTAAAAGTAACAAGAAGATGGGATACTGGGCTAATGGTCGGATACTTGCTAGTGTGGATGAGCAGAGGGATCTTGGTGTCCATGTACACAGATCTCTGCAAGTTGCCACCCAGGTAAATAGTGCGGTGAGGAAGGCATATGGCGTACTGGCTTTTATTGGTAGAGGAATTGAGTTCCGGAGTCCTGAGGTCATGTTGCAGTTGTATAAGACTCTGGTGCGGCCGCATCTGGAGTATTGTGTGCAGTTTTGGTCGCCATACTTTCGGAAGGATGTGGAGGCACTGGAACAGGTGCAGAGGAGGTTTACCAGGATGTTGCCCGGTATGGTAGGAAGATCATATGAGGAAAGGCTGAGGCACTTGGGGTTGTTTAAATAGGGTTGACCATGAGAACCCTTTTCCACGTATGGAATCAGCTATTATGAGGGGGCAGAGCTTTAAATTAAGTGGTGGTAAGTATAGGACAGATGTTAGGGGTAGATTCTTTACTCAGCGAGTCGTGAGTTTATGGAATGCCCTGCCAGTAGCAGTGGTGGACACTCCCTCTTTATGGGCATTTAAACGGGCATTGGATAGGCACATGGAGGATAGTGGGCTAGTGTGGGTTAGGTGGGCTAGGATCGGCGCAACATCGTGGGCCAAAGGGCCTGTACTGCACTGTATTTTTCTGTTCTATGTTCTATCTGTCATTTGGAAAATTGCTAGACTCCATTACTAAGGAAGAAATCCCAGGTTATTTAGAAAAATGTCAAGCAATCAGGCAGAGTCTTGTGAAAGGGAAATCAAGCCTGACAAATTTGCCAGAGTTCTTCGGGGATATAACATGCAGAGTAAATAAAGGGGAACTGGTGGATGGAGTGCATTTGCAATTCCAGAAGGTATTCGATAAGATGTCACCAAAAAAGCTCATTGGACAAGATCAAAGCTTAGTGTATTGGAGGTAATGTATTTGCATAGATTGAGGACTGGTCAGCACGCAGTAGACAGACAGTCAGGATCAATGAGTCTTTTCCAGATTGGAAAGATACAACTGATGGAGTGCCTGAAGAACTTCCTCGGGCAAGATGCCATTTATGTTAATTGGAGATGGGGCAGTGTGTAATTAATCCGCATTTACTGATAAGTGGAAGGGCATGTTATGGTGAGGACATAAGGAATCCACAATGGAAGATGACAGATTGAGTCACTGAAACCTAGAATAAATGGGCATTGGGGGTGAACTCTCTGCTGGTTCTTCTTAACCTGGTTCTTCTTAACAACTTGCACACTATGATCCCGGGTTTCATACGGAAGAACACCCAGATCCCTCTGCACTTTCTTGGACTCTCTCCGAACTGGGATCCTGAGCTACTTGGTATTTGTAGAGGGCAAGCACATTGCTGAGCGCCTTCCATAGGCCAAACAGGATAAGGACAACAGAATTCACTCACTGAAGGACTTCAGCAAACCAGGTGGGGTTTTTATTTTAATGACGGGCGGACAGGTTTATGGTCATTATTAATGAGACCAACGTTTTATTCCAGATTTGTCGGATTAATAGAATTTTTATTCCTCCAGCTGCATTGATGTGATTTGAAGTCACGTCATTATCGGGAACAAGAGTATTCCCACTTCATGGAAGAGACAAGGAGGAACAGGAATGCTCAACTGGCTGAGAATGAGAAAATAGAGACCGGTGAATGCAGAACTTTCTCAGTCTTCAACCTTCCTCCTGAGCCCATTTAAAACCAGGCATGGCCGTCAGAAATAGGAACAGGGATAGGCCATTCAGCCCTTCGAGCTTGCTCTGTCATTCAACAGGATCATGGCTGATTTGCCATTTCTCCATCCACTTTCCTGCTCTTTCTCTATAACCCTTGATTCCCTGACTGGTCAAGAATGTTTCTCAGCCTTAAATATACACAAGGTCCCTGCGCCCAAAGCTCTCTCTGCAGCATGGACTTCCAAAGATTCACAATCCTCTGAGAGAAGAAATTCCTCCTCATCTCCATCTTAAATGGGTGTCTCTTTATTCTGAGACGGTGCCCTCCAGTCCTAGACTCTCCCATGAGGGAAATTTCAATGAGATTATCTTTCATTCTTCTAAACCTCCAGTGAGTATGTCAAGGTTTTACAGAACATTGGTGAGGCCTCTTCTGGATTACTGTGTCCAGTTCTGGTTGCTCAGTTACAGGAAGGACATTAATAAGCTGGAGAGGACTCAGAAGGGATTTACCAGGAGATTGCCAGGTATGGAGGGTTTGAGATATAAAGAGAGGCAGGATAGGCTGGGACTAATTTCACTGGAGTGTAGGAGGTTGAGGGTTGACCGATAGAGGTTTGTAAAATCATGACGGGACATCACTAAGGTAAGTAGGGCAGAGGATTTCAAGACTAGGGGGGGTATATTTTAAGGAGAGAGGAGAAAAGTCAAATTTTAATGAAATCCAAGCAATTCAGGTTGGCAGATCAATCCTGGACACATGAAGCAAACTGTGTCCCCCCCGCCAGGGGCATTGGATCAGTTGGCAGTCTGGCTAGTCCCGGTAACTAGGATCCATCCCTTTGTACTGAAAAAGATGAGGGGCAATTTTTTTTACACGGTAAGTGGTTCATGTGTGGAATGAACTTCCTGAGGGAGTGGTGGATGAGGGTAAGTTACAACATTTAAAAGACATTTGGATAAATACATGAATAGGAAAGGTTTGGAGGGATATGGGCCAGGAGCAGGCAGGTGGGACTACTTTAGTTTGGGGATATGGTCAGCATGGACTGGTTGACCCAAAGGGTCTGTTTCCATGCTGTATGACTCTATGACTCAATGAGTAGCCTTTGCTCATTAGACAATGTCTCCACACTGGGAATCAAATGGGGCAACTTTATTTTCTCACAGAGGATGGAGAGCCTTTGTAATTCTCTCCCTGAAAAGGAGGTGCAAGCAAGACAAACGCAGAGGTGGATTGAAACTGGGGAAGCATGGTGGGTGAAAGGTTATCTGGGGGCAGGCAGGAGCGTGGATTTGAGGTAACAAGCAGATGGGCCACAAAATCATTGAGTGGTGGAGCAGGCTCGAGGGACTGATGGCCTACTCCTGCTGCTGTTTGTGTGATTGGTTTGTGGAAGTGGGGTTCCTCAGACAGAGCCATCCATCCCGACTGAACCCATCACCTAATAAGGTGGAAACGCGCCCATACTGGAGTGTTGGCCCCTGTCTCTCACACAGACACACACACACCACGCACACACACACACACACACACCACACACACACACACCACACACACCACACACACAGACACACAGACACACACACAGACACACACACACACAGACACACACAGACACATACACCACACACAGACACACACACACCATACAGACACACACCACACAAACACACACACAGACACACACACACACACACACACACACACACAGACACACACACCACGCACACAGACACACACACAGACACATACACCACACACACAGACACACACACACCACACAGACACACACCACACAAACACACACACAGACACACACACACAGACACACCATACACACACAGACACACCATACACACAGACACACACAGACACACACACACCACACACACACACACACACACACAGACACACACACCACAAACACAGACACACACACACCACACAGACACACACCACACACTCAGACACACACACACCACACAGACGCACACACACACACACACCACACACACAGACACACAGACACAGACACACACACCACACACACCACACACACAGACACACACACACACAGACACACACAGACACACACACCACACACACAGACACACACACACACCACACAGACACACACCACACAAACACACACACAGACACACCATACACACACACACAGACACACCACACAGACACGCACACACCACACACACAGACACATACACACCACACACCACACAGACACACACCACACAAACACACACACAGACACACACACACAGACACAGACACACACACACACACAGACACACACACCACACACACAGACACATGCACAGTCACACACACACTCACACAGACACACACACACTCCACGCACACAGACACACACACCACACACACACACACAGAGACAGACACAGACACACACCACACACACAGACACACACACAAACATACACAGACACACACACACCACACACACACACACAGACACACACTCACACACAGACAGACACAGACACACACACACTGACACACACACACAGACATAGACACACACAGACACAGACACACACCACACACACAGACACACTCACACACACACACCACACACACACACACCACATACACACACAGACACACACACACTCCACGCACACAGACACACACTCACACAGACACACACAGACACCACACACACACACACACAGAGACAGACACAGACACACAGACACACACACAGACACAGACACACACCACACACACAGACAGACACACACACAGACACACACAGACACACACACCACACACACAGACACACACACACCACACAGACACACACCACACAAACACACACACAGGCACACCATACACACACACACAGACACACCACACAGACACACACACACCACACACAGACACATACACACCACACACCACACAGACACACACCACACAAACACACACACAGACACACACACACAGACACAGACACACACACACACACAGACACACACACCACACACACAGACACATGCACAGTCACACACACACTCACACAGACACACACACACACACACTCCACGCACACAGACACACACACCACACACACACACACAGAGACAGACACAGACACACAGACACACACACAGACACAGACACACACCACACACAGACACACACACAAACATACACAGACACACACACCACACACACACACAGACACACACTCACACACAGACAGACACAGACACACACACACTGACACACACACACAGACACAGACACACACAGACACAGACACACACCACACACACAGACACACTCACACACACACACCACACACACACACCACATACACACACAAACACACACACAGACACACACACACTCCACGCACACAGACACACACTCACACAGACACCACACACACACACACAGACAGACACAGACACACAGACACACACACAGACACAGACACACACCACACACACAGACACACACACAAACATACACAGACACAGACACACCACACACACACACACAGACACACACTCACACACAGACAGACACAGACACACACACACTGACACACATACACAGACACAGACACACACAGACACAGACACACACCACACACACAGACACACTCACACACACACCACACACACACACCACATACATACACAAACACACACACAGACACACACACACTCCACGCACACAGACACCACACACACACAGACACACACTCACACATACACACAGACACCACAGACACACAGACACACACACACACACAGACACACACAGACACAGACACACACCACACACACAGGCACACTCACACACACACACCACACACACACACACACACATACACACACACAAACACACACACATACACACACACAGACACACACACACTCCACGCACACAGACACACACTCACACACACACAGACACACACACACTCACACACACACACCACACACACACAAACACACACACACAAACACACACACACAGACACACACACACTCCACACACACATACACACACACACCACACACACACCACACACACACACAGACACACACACACACAGACACACACACACACACACACACAAAGCTGGAACTGAAACAGAGCTCCATGTAAACTCCCTGTGGAGTAACACTATGCAGTTCTGGGCTCCACACCCCTGGGGGGAACACACTGACCTGGCAGATGCTGATAGACCAGAAGTATTCCAAGTACATTTTTGTGCCTAGACTTGTCATCTCTGACTGAAGAAAATTAACGCCTGATTTAATTTGGTGCTTGGGACAATTAGTGGAGTCCTAAGTGAAGATAGAGTGAAGGTTTTGTTTTGGTGGCAACGTCAGAAGGTACTCCTGGGCTCAAAGACTCATTGCAACCTCGCACCCTCTCCATGAGGAGCTGTTAGTGCTTCAAGTTAATTGAAAATTTTACAGCTGCAAATGGTAGATTTTTATTTGTTGAGGTTTACAAAGCTATAGTGAGCAATGGAGTTAAGGTACAAAACAGTGGGGGCCCAATGTAATGGATAAACTATCTTTGAGGGAGTGAATGGTCTCCGCCTGTTTCTGATGGAAATCTGGTTTTCTAATGGTCCAGCAACCCCAGCAGGGCTGCACAGTATGGTCAGGCGAGCTGACAGCATTCACGATCTCTAATGGCTCGAGTTTTGAATGTAACTTTGTGATAAAGTGGAAGTCGATTTACGGTGAGGAATTCTTCTTTCGATTAAAACAGGCAGCTTATTTTTTTCTTGTCACTCTCAATATTACATAACCTGTTGGATTTGCTGATCACTTGCAGATTTGTGTAGGAGGTTGCGTTTTCCAAGTATTTGGAATTGGATGTGTTCTGACCCGCTTGGAATTGGAATGGTGCCCAGGTGAGGCATGAATCAACTCAGCGCTTCTTTCTGTTTCAAGAGACAAGTCAAAGAGACTCGAGCAACGAGTCAAATAGCCTCAGGTCTCCCTCTGAGGACAACAGCACTCCTGAAACAGGACAAAGGCTGTTCAGACCTTACTCCTTTTGTCAGTCAGTGCTATTGACTCCATTGCGGACTCCTGGCCTGAGTACGCTTTAGTCATGAGGGTGGTTCTCGAGCAATCTGCTACATCCATGTTGAGTGGGTCAGGGCTTGTTTTGCAGTCGAGAGTTGCACAACTTGTCAATGATTTTGCCATTGGCAAATCAAAGACTAATGAAATCCAAGGAATTTAGGTAGGCAGATCAATCCTGGAGACATGAAGCAAACTGCGCTCCCCCCAGGGACATTGGATCATTGGCAGATAAAGAACAACACTGAACGATGTGGTCGATCAGGATGGTCCTGGTAACCAGGGATACATCTCATTGTACTGGAAAGATTAACAGTGCCGGACAAATTATTCCATTGTGTGGGCCTTGCATGATATCTACATCCACAGCCTCATGTCCATACTCCCCCCATCACACACTCTACACCAATTTAATCCTGCTCCCACAGCCCCGTGTCCACACTGCCCCCCCCATCACACACTCTACACCAATTTAATCCCCCTCCCACAGCCCCGTGTCCACACTCCCCCCATCACACACTCTACACCCATTTAATCCCCCTCCCACAGCCCCGTGCCCACACTCACCCCCATCACATACTCTACTCCTATTTAATCCCCCTCCCACAGCCCCGTGTCCACTTTCCCCCATCACACACTCTACACCCAGTTAATCCCCCTCCCACAGCCCCGTGTCCACACTCCCCCCCCATCACACACTTGACATCCATTTAATCCCCTTCCCACAGCCTCGTGTCCACTTTCCCCCCATCCCACACTCTACACCCATTCAATGCCCCTCCTACAGCCCCGTGTCCACACTCCCCCCCATCACACACTCTCCACCGATTTAATCCCCCTCCCACAGCCCCGTGTCCACACTCCCCCCATCACACACTCTACACCCATTTAATCCCCCTCCCATAGCCCCGTGTCCACACTTCCCCCATCACACACTCTACACCCATTTAATCCCCCTCCCACAGCCCCGTGTCCACACTCCCCCCATCACACACTCTCCACCCATTTAATCCCCCTCCCACAGCCCGGTGTCCACACTCCCCCCATCACACACTCTCCACCCATTTAATCCCCCTCCCACAGCCCGGTGTCCACACTCCCCCCATCACACACTCTCCACCCATTTAATCCCCCTCCCACAGCCCCGTATCCACACTCCCCCATCACACACTCTACACCCATTTAATCCCCCTCCTACGGCCCCGTATCCACACTCCCCCATCACACACTCTACACCCATTTAATCCCCCTCCTGCAGCCCCGTATCCACACTCCCCCCATCACACACCCTACACCCATTTAATCCCCCTCCTACAGTACCGTGTCCACACTCCCCCCATCACACACTCTACACCCATTTAATACCCCTCCCAAAGCCCCGTGTCCACACTCCCCCATCACACACTCTACACCCATTTAATCCCCCTCCTACAGCCCCGTGTCCACACTCCCCCCATCACACACTCTATACCCAGTTAATACCCCTCCCACAGACCTCTGTGTCCACTCTCCCCCACCATCACACACTCTACACCCATTTAATCCCCCTCCCACAGCCCCGTGTCCACACTCCCCCCATCACACACTCTCCACCCATTTAATCCCCCTCCCACAGCCCCGTGTCCACACCCCCCCATCACACACTCTCCACCCATTTAATCCCCCTCCCACAGCCCCGTGTCCACACTGCCCCCCCATCACACACTCTACACCCATTTAATCCCCCTCCCACAGCCCCGTGTCCACACTCCCCCCATCACACACTCTACACCCATTTAATCCCCCTCCCACAGCCCCGTGTCCACACTCCCCCCATCACACACTCTACACCCATTTAATACCCCCCCAAAGCCCCGTGTCCACACTCCCCCACCATCACACACTCTACACCCATTTAATCCCCCTCCTACAGCCCCGTGTCAACACTCCCCATCACACACTCTACACCCATTTAATACCCCTCCCAAAGCCCCGTGTCCACACTCTCCCATCACACACACTACACCCATTTAATTCCCCTCCTACAGCCCCATGTCCACACTCCCCCCATCACACACTCTACACCCATTTAATACCCCTCCCAAAGCCCCGTGTCCACACTCTCCCATCACACACACTACACCCATTTAATCCCCCTCCTACAGCCCCGTATCCACACTCCCCCCATCACACACTCTATACCCATTTAATACCCCTCCCACAGACCTCTGTGTCCACTCTCCCCCACCATCACACACTCTACACTCATTTAATCCCCGTCCCACAGCCCCGTGTCCACACTCCCCCCATCACACACTCTACATCCATTTAATCCCCCTCCTACAGTCCCGTATCCACACTCCCCCCATCACACACTCTATACCCATTTAATACCCCTCCCACAGACCTCTGTGTCCACTCTCCCCCCATCACACACTCTACACCCATTTAATACCCCTCCCACAGACCCCTGTATCCACACACTTCCCCCATCACACACTCTACACCCATTTAATCCCCCTCCCACAGACCCGTGTCCACACTCCCCCCCATCACTCACTCTACACCCATTTAATCCCCCTCCCACAGCCCCGTGTCCACACTCCCCTCCCATCAAACACTCTACACCCATTTAATCCCCCTCCCAAAGCCCCGTGTCCACACTCCCCTCCCATCAAACATTCTACACCATTTAATCCCTCCTCCCACAGCCCCGTGTCCACACTACCCCCCATCATACAGTCAACACCCATTTAATCCCCCACCCACAGCCCCGTGTCCACACACCCCCCCCCATCACACACTCTACACCCATTTAATCCACCTCCCAAAGCCCCGTGTCCACACTCCCCCCCATCACACAGTCAACACCCATTTAATCCCCCACCCACAGCGCCGTGTCCACACACCCCCATCACACACTTGACACTCATTTAATACCCCTCCTACAGCCCCGTGTCCACACTCCCCCCAACTCAACAGTCAACACCCATTTAATCCCCCTCCCACAGCCCCGTGACCACACACCCCCATCACACACTTGACACTCATTTAATACCCCTCCCACAGCCCCGTGTCCACACTCCCCCCATCACACACTCTACACTCATTTAATCCCCCTCCCACAGCCCCGTGTCCACACACCCCCATCACACACTTGACACTCAATTAATTCCCCTCCCACAGCCCTGTCCACACTCCCCCCATCACAACAGTCAACACCCATTTAATCCCCCTCCTACAGCCCCATGTCAACACTCCCGCCCATCACACACTCTACACCCATTTAATCCCCTCCCACACTCCCCCATGTCCACACTCCCACCCATCACACACTCTACACCCTTTTAATCTCCCTCCCACTGCCCCCCCATGTCCAAACTACCACCCCATCACACACTCTACACCCAATTCTACCCCTCCAACAAAGCCCGTGTCCACACTACCCCCCCATCACACACACTACACCCATTTAATCCCCCTCCCACAGCCCCCCGTGTCCACACTCCCCCTATCATACATTCGGACACAATTAATACCCCTCCCACAGCCCAGTGTCCACACTACCCCCATCACACATTCGGACACAATTAATCCGTCTTCCACAGCCCCCCCGGGTCCACACTCCCCCCCATCCCACACTCTATACCCATTTAATCCCCCTCCCACAGCCCCGTGTCCACACTCCCCCCATTACACACTCGACACCCATTTCATACCCCTCCCACAGCCCCGTGTCCACACTCCCCCCATCACACACTCTACACCCATTTAATCCCCCTCCTACAGCCCCCCAGTGTCCACACTCCCCCATCACACACTCTACACCCATTTAATCCCCCTCCCACTGCCCCCCATGTCCACACTACCCCCCCCATCATACACTCTACACCCATTTCTACCCCTCCAACAGACCCCATGTCCACACAACCCCCATCACACACACTACACCCATTTGATCCCCCTCCCACAGCAGCCCCGTGTCCACACACCCCCATCACACACTCTATACCCATTTAATCCCCCACCCACTGCCCCCCCATGTCCACACTACCCCCATCACACACTCTACACCCATTTCTACCCCTCCAACAGACCCCATGACCACACTCCCCCCATCACACACTCTACAGCCATTTAATCCACCTCCCACAGTCTCCTCATGTCCACACACTACCCCCATCACACACTCTGCACCCATTTAATATCCTTCGCACAACCCCTGTGTCCACACTCCCCCCCATCACACACTCTACACCCATTTAATCCCCCTCCCACAGCCCCGTGGCCACACTCCCCCCATCACACACTCTACACCCATTTAATCCCCCTCCCACAGCCCCGTGTCCACACTCCCCCCATCACACACTCTACACCCATTTAATACTCCTCCCAAAGCCCCGTGTCCGCACTCTCTCCCATCACACACTCTACACCCATTTAATCCCCCTCCCACAGCCCCGTGGCCACACTCCCCCCATCACACACTCTACACCCATTTAATCCCCCTCCCACAGCCCCGTGTCCACACTCCCCCCATCACACACTCTACACCCATTTAATACTCCTCCCAAAGCCCCGTGTCCGCACTCTCCCCCATCCCACACTCTATACCCATTCAATCCCCCTCCTACAGCACCGTGTCCACTTTCCCGCCATCCCACACTCTACACCGATTCAATCCCCCTCCTACAGCCCCGTGTCCACTTTTCCCCCATCACACACTCTACACCCATTTAATCCCCCTCCTACAGCCCCGTATCCACACTCCCCCCCATCACACACTCTACACCCATTTAATCCCCCTCCCACAGCCCGTGTCCACACTCCCCCCATCACACACTCTACATCCATTTAATCCCCCTCCTACAGCCCCGTGTCCACACTTCCCCCATCACACACTCTACACCCATTTAATCCCCCTCCCACAGCCCCGTGTCCACACTCCCCCCATCACACACTCTACACCCATTTAATCCCCCTCCTACAGCCCCGTATCCACACTCCCCCATCACACACTCTACACCCATTTAATACCCCTCCCACAGACCTCTGTGTCCACTCTCCCCCCATCACACACTCTACACCCATTTAATACCCCTCCCACAGACCCCTGTATCCACACACTTCCCCCATCACACACTCTACACCCATTTAGCCCCCTCCCACAGCCCCGTGTCCACACTCCCCCACATCACACACTCTACACCCATTTAATCCCCCTCCCACAGCCCCGTGTCCACACTCCCCTCCCATCAAACACTCTACACCCATTTAATCCCCCTCCCACAGCCCCGTGTCCACACTCCCCCCCCCATCAAACACTCTACACCATTTAATCCCTCCTCACACAGCCCCGTGTCCACACTACCCCCCATCATACACTCTACACCCATTTAATCCACCTCCCAAAGCCCCGTGTCCACACTCCCCCCCCATCACACAGTCAACACCCATTTAATCCCCCACCCACAGCCCCGTGTCCACACACCCCCATCACACACTTGACACTCATTTAATACCCCTCCTACAGCCCCGTGTCAACACTCCCCCCAACTCAACAGTCAACGCCCATTTAATCCCCCTCCCACAGCCCCGTGTCCACACACCCCCATCACACACTTGACACTCATTTAATACCCCTCCTACAGCCCCGTGTCAACACGCCCCCCAACTCAACAGTCAACGCCCATTTAATACCCCTCCCACAGCCCCGTGTCCACACTCCCCCCATCACACACTCTACTCTCATTTAATCCCCCTCCCACAGCCCCGTGTCCACACACCCCCATCACACACTTGACACTCAATTAATCCCCCTCCCACAGCCCTGTCCACACTCCCCCCATCACAACAGTCAACACCCATTTAATCCCCCTCCTACAGCCCCATGTCAACACTCCCGCCCATCACACACTCTACACCCTTTTAATCTCCCTCCCACTGCCCCCCCATGTCCACACTACCCCCCCATCACACACTCTACACCCAATTCTACCCCTCCAACAAAGCCCGTGTCCACACTACCCCCCCATCACACACACTACACCCATTTAATCCCCCTCCCACAGCCCCCCGTGTCCACACTCCCCCTATCATACATTCGGACACAATTAATACCCCTCCCACAGCCCAGTGTCCACACTACCCCCATCACACATTCGGACACAATTAATCCCTCTTCCACAGCCCCCCCCCCCGGGTCCACACTCCCCCCCATCCCACACTCTATACCCATTTAATCCCCCTCCCACAGCCCCGTGTCCACACTCCCCCCATTACACACTCGACACCCATTTAATACCCCTCCCACAGCCCCGTGTCCACACTCCCCCCATCACACACTCTACACCCATTTAATCCCCCTCCTACAGCCCCCCAGTGTCCACACTCCCCCATCACACACTCTACACCCATTTAATCCCCCTCCCACTGCCCCCCATGTCCACACTACCCCCCCATCATACACTCTACACCCATTTCTACCCCTCCAACAGACCCCATGTCCACACAACCCCCATCACACACACTACACCCATTTGATCCCCCTCCCACAGCAGCCCCGTGTCCACACACCCCCATCACACACTCTATACCCATTTAATCCCCCACCCACTGCCCCCCCATGTCCACACTACCCCCATCACACACTCTACACCCATTTCTACCCCTCCAACAGACCCCATGACCACACTCCCCCCATCACACACTCTACAGCCATTTAATCCACCTCCCACAGTCTCCTCATGTCCACACACTACCCCCATCACACACTCTGCACCCATTTAATAACCTTCGCACAACCCCTGTGTCCACACTCCCCCCCATCACACACTCTACACCCATTTAATCCCCCTCCCACAGCCCCGTGGCCACACTCCCCCCATCACACACTCTACACCCATTTAATCCCCCTCCCACAGCCCCGTGTCCACACTCCCCCCCATCACACACTCTACACCCATTTAATCCACCTCCCACAGCCCCATGTCCACACTCCCCCCATCACACACTCTACACCCATTTAATCCCCCTCCTACAGCCCCGTGTCCACACTCCCCCCATCACACACTCTCCACCCATTTAATACTCCTCCCAAAGCCCCGTGTCCGCACTCTCCCCATCCCACACTCTATACCCATTCAATCCCCCTCCTTCAGCACCGTGTCCACTTTCCCCCCATTACACACTCTACACCCATTTAATCCCCCTCCTACAGCCCCGTATCCACACTCACCCCCATCACACACTCTACACCCATTTAATCCCCCTCCCACAGCCCCGTGTCCACACTCCCCCAACATCACACACTCTACACCCATTTAATCCCCCTCCCACAGCCCCGTGTCCACACTCCCCCCATCACACACTCTACATCCATTTAATCCCCCTCCTACAGCCCCGTGTCCACACTTCCCCCATCACACACTCTACACCCATTTAATCCCCCTCCCACAGCCCTGTGTCCACACTCCCCCCATCACACAGTCTACACCCATTTAATCCCCCTCCTACAGCCCCGTATCCACACTCCCCCCATCACACACTCTATACCCATTTAATACCCCTCCCACAGACCCCTGTATCCACACACTTCCCCCATCACACACTCTACACCCATTTAGTCCCCCTCCCACAGCCCCGTGTCCACACTCCCCCCCATCACACACTCTACACCCATTTAATCCCCCTCCCACAGCCCCGTGTCCACACTCCCCTCCCATCAAACACTCTACACCCATTTAATACCCCTCCCACAGCCCCGTGTCCACACTCCCCCCCCATCACACAGTCAACACCCATTTAATCCCCCACCCACAGCCCCGTGTCCACACACCCCCATCACACACTTGACACTCATTTAATACCCCTCCTACAGCCCCGTGTCCACACTCCCCCCAACTCAACAGTCAACACCCATTTAATCCCCCTCCCACAGCCCCGTGTCCACACACCCCCATCACACACTTGACACTCATTTAATACCCCTCCCACAGCCCCGTGTCCACACTCCCCCCATCACACACTCTACACTCATTTAATCCCCCTCCCACAGCCCCGTGTCCACACACCCCCATCACACACTTGACACTCAATTAATTCCCCTCCCACAGCCCTGTCCACACTCCCCCCATCACAACAGTCAACACCCATTTAATCCCCCTCCTACAGCCCCATGTCAACACTCCCGCCCATCACACACTCTACACCCATTTAATCCCCTCCCACACTCCCCCATGTCCACACTCCCACCCATCACACACTCTACACCCTTTTAATCTCCCTCCCACTGCCCCCCCATGTCCACACTACCCCCCCATCACACACTCTACACCCAATTCTACCCCTCCAACTAAGCCCGTGTCCACACTACCCCCCCATCACACACACTACACCCATTTAATCCCCCACCCACAGCCCCCCGTGTCCACACTCCCCCTATCATGCATTCGGACACAATTAATACCCCTCCCACAGCCCAGTGTCCACACTACCCCCATCACACTTTCGGACACAATTAATCCCTCTTCCACAGCCCCCCCGGGTCCACACTCACCACCATCCCACACTCTATACCCATTTAATCCCCCTCCCACAGCCCCGTGTCCACACTCCCCCCATTACACACTCGACACCCATTTAATACCCCTCCCACAGCCCCGTGTCCACACTCCATCCATCACACACTCTACACCCATTTAATCCCCCTCCTACAGCCCCCCAGTGTCCACACTCCCCCATCACACACTCTACACCCATTTAATCCCCCTCCCACTGCCCCCCATGTCCACACTACCCCCCCATCATACTCTCTACACCCATTTCTACCCCTCCAACAGACCCCATGTCCACACAACCCCCATCACACACACTACACCCATATGATCCCCCTCCCACAGCAGCCCCGTGTCCACACACCCCCATCACAGACTCTATACCCATTTAAACCCCCACCCACTGCCCCCCCATGTCCACACTACCCCCATCACACACTCTGCACCCATTTAATATCCTTCGCACATCCCCGTGGCCACACTCCCCCCATCACACACTCTACACCCATTTAATACCCCTCCCACAGCCCCGTGTCCACACTCCCCCCATCACACACTCTACACCCATTTAATCCCCCTCCTACAGCCCCGTGTCCACACTACCCCCATCACACACTCTACACCCATTTAATCCCCCTCCCACAGCCCTGTGTCCACACTCCCCCCATCACACACTCTACACCCATTTAATCCCCCTCCTACAGCCCCGTATCCACACTCCCCCCATCACACACTCTACACCCATTTAATACCCCTCCCACAGACCCCTGTATCCACACACTTCCCCCATCACACACTCTACACCCATTTAGTCCCCCTCCCACAGCCCCGTGTCCACACTCCCCTCCCATCAAACACTCTACACCCATTTAATACCCCTCCCACAGCCCCGTGTCCACACTCCCCCCCCATCACACAGTCAACACCCATTTAATCCCCCACCCACAGCCCCGTGTCCACACACCCCCATCACACACTTGACACTCATTTAATACCCCTCCTACAGCCCCGTGTCCACACTCCCCCCAACTCAACAGTCAACACCCATTTAATCCCCCTCCCACAGCCCCGTGTCCACACACCCCAATCACACACTTGACACTCATTTAATACCCCTCCCACAGCCCCGTGTCCACACTCCCCCCATCACACACTCTACACTCATTTAATCCCCCTCCCACAGCCCCGTGTCCACACACCCCCATCACACACTTGACACTCAATTAATCCCCCTCCCATAGCCCTGTCCACACTCCCCCCATCACAACAGTCAACACCCATTTAATCCCCCTCCTACAGCCCCATGTCAACACTCCCGCCCATCACACACTCTACACCCATTTAATCCCCCTCCCACACTCCCCCGTGTCCACACTCCCCCCCATCACACACTCTACACCCATTTAATCCCCCTCCCACAGCCCCGTGTCCACACTCCCCTCCCATCAAACACTCTACACCCATTTAATACCCCTCCCACAGCCCCGTGTCCACACTCCCCCCCCATCACACAGTCAACACCCATTTAATCCCCCACCCACAGCCCCGTGTCCACACACCCCCATCACACACTTGACACTCATTTAATACCCCTCCCACAGCCCCGTGTCCACACTCCCCCCATCACACACTCTACACTCATTTAATACCCCTCCCACAGCCCCGTGTCCACACTCCCCCCATCACACACTCTACTCTCATTTAATCCCCCTCCCACAGCCCCGTGTCCACACACCCCCATCACACACTTGACACTCAATTAATCCCCCTCCCACAGCCCTGTCCACACTCCCCCCATCACAACAGTCAACACCCATTTAATCCCCCTCCTACAGCCCCATGTCAACACTCCCGCCCATCACACACTCTACACCCATTTAATCCCCTCCCACACTCCCCCATGTCCACACTCCCACCCATCACACACTCTACACCCTTTTAATCTCCCTCCCACTGCCCCCCCATGTCCACACTACCCCCCCATCACACACTCTACACCCAATTCTACCCCTCCAACAAAGCCCGTGTCCACACTACCCCCCCATCACACACACTACACCCATTTAATCCCACTCCCACAGCCCCCCGTGTCCACACTCCCCCTATCATACATTCGGACACAATTAATACCCCTCCCACAGCCCCGTGTCCACACTACCCCCATCACACATTCAGACACAATTAATCCCTCTTCCACAGCCCCCCCGGGTCCACACTCCCCCCCATCCCACACTCTATACCCATTTAATCCCCCTCCCACAGCCCCGTGTCCACATTCCCCCATTACACACTCGACACCCATTTAATACCCCTCCCACAGCCCCGTGTCCACACTCCCCGCATCACACACTCTACACCCATTTAATCCCCCTCCTACAGCCCCCCAGTGTCCACACTCCCCCATCACACACTCTACACCCATTTAATCCCCCTCCCACTGCCCCCATGTCCACACTACCCCCCCATCATACACTCTACACCCATTTCTACCCCTCCAACAGACCCCATGTCCACACAACCCCCATCACACACACTACACCCATTTGATCCCCCTCCCACAGCAGCCCCGTGTCCACACACCCCCATCACACACTCTACACCCATTTAATCCCCCACCCACTGCCCCCCCATGTCCACACTACCCCCCCATCACACACTCTACACCCATTTCTACCCCTCCAACAGACCCCATGACCACACTACCCCCATCACACACTCTGCACCCATTTAATATCCTTCGCACAACCCCCGTGTCCACACTCCCCCCCCATCACACACTCTACACCCATTTAATACCTCTCCCACAGCCCAGTGTCCACACTTCCCACATCACACACTCTACACCCATTTAATCCCCCTCCCACAGTCCCCCTGTGTCCACACTCCCCCCATCACACACTCTACACCCATTTAATCCCCCTCCCACAGTCCCCCTGTGTCCACACTCCCCCCATCACACACTCTACACCCATTTAATCCCCTTCGCACAGCTCCACGTGTCCACACTCCCCCCCATCACACACTCCCCCCCAATCACACACTTGACAACCATTTGATCCCCCTCCCACAGCCGCGTGTCCACACTCGCCCCTTCACACACTCAACAACCATTTAATCCCCCTCCCACAGCCCTCCTTGTCCACACTCCCCCTCCCATCACACACTCTACACCCATTTAATCCCCCTCCCACAGCCCCGTGTCCACACTCCCCCCATTACACAGTCAACACCCATTTAATCCCCCTCCCACAGCCCCGTGTCCACACACCCCCATCACACACTCTACACCCATTTAATCCCCCTCCCACAGCCCCCCAGTGTCCACATTCCCCCATCACACACTCTACAGCCATTTAATCCCCCTCCCACAGTCTCCTCGTGCCCACACACTCCCCCATCATACACTCTACACCCATTTAATACCCCTCCCACAGTCTCCTCGTGCCCACATTCCCCTCCCATCACACACTCTACACCCATTTAATCCCCCTCCCACAGCCCCCCCGTGTCCACACTCCCCCCAACACACACTCTACATCCATTTAATCCCCCTCCTACAGCCCTGTGTCCACACTCCCCCCATCACACACACTACACCCATTTAATCCCACTCCCACAGCCCCCCGTGTCCACACTCCCCCTATCATACATTCGGACACAATTAATACCCCTCCCACAGCCCCGTGTCCACACTACCCCCATCACACATTCAGACACAATTAATCCCTCTTCCACAGCCCCCCCGTGTCCACACTCCCCCCCATCCCACACTCTATACCCATTTAATCCCCCTCCCACAGCCCCGTGTCCACACTCCCCCATCACACACTCTACATCCATTAAATCCCCCTCCCACAGTACTGTGTCCACACTCCCCACCATCACACACTCCACACCCATTTAATCCCACTCCCACAGCCCCCCCGTGTCCACACTCCCCCCAACACACACTCTACACTCATTTAATCCTCCTCCCACAGGCCCGTGTCCACACTCCCCCCATCACACACTCTACACCCATTTAATCCCCCTCACACAGCCCCCCCATATCCACAGTCCCCCCCATCACACACTCTAAACCCATTTAATCCCCCTCCCACAGCCCCCCGTGTCCACACTCCCCCATCATACACTCTACACCCATTTAATCCCCCTCCCACAGCCCCGTGTCCACACTCCCCCCATCACACACTCTACACTCATTTAATCCCCCTCCCACAGCCCCGTGTCCACACTCCTTCCATCACACTCTCTACACTCCTTTAATTCCCCCTCCCACAAATCCTCTGTGTCCACACTCCCCCCCAGCACACACTCTACACCCATTTAATCCCCCTCCCACAGCCCCCCGTGTCCACACTCCCCCCATCACACAGTCAACACCCATTTAATCCCCCTCCCACAGCCCCGTGTCCACAGTCCCCCCCATCACACACTCTACACCCATTAAATCCCCCTCCCACAGCCCCGTGTCCACACTCCCCCCATCACACAGTCAACACCCATTTAATCCCCCTCCCATAGCCCCGTGTCCACAGTCCCCCCCATCACACACTGTACACTCATTTAATCCCCCTCCCACAGCCCCGTGTCCACACTCCTTCCATCACACTCTCTACACTCCTTTAATTCCCCCTCCCACAAATCCTCTGTGTCCACACTCCCCCCCAGCACACACTCTACACCCATTTAATCCCCCTCCCACAGTTCCGTGTCCACACTCCCCCCATCCCACACTCTACACCCATTTAATCCCCCTCCCACAGCCCCGTGTCCACACTCTCCCATCACACATTCTACACCCATTTAATCCCCCTCCCACAGACCCCCGTGTCCACACTCCCCCCATCACACACTCTACACCCACTTAATCCCCCTCCCCCTGCTCCATGTCCTCACTCTCCCATCACACACTCTACCCCCATTTAATCCCCCTCTCACAGACCCCTGTGTCCACACTCCCCCCATCACACACTCTATACCCACTTCATCCCCCTCCCCCTGCTCCATGTCCTCACTCTCCCATCACACACTCTACCCCCATTTAATCCCCCTCCCACAGCCCCCCACCATGTCCACACTCCCCCCATCACACACTGTACACCCATTTCAACCGCTCTTCAACATCAGTTGAATCTCCCCTCACTTCCTGGATACTAGAATATCCAAGGCATATTGTTGAACTTGTATGTTATGATAGTGAAGACCTTTTGTGTAGTGTCGAAGAGACCACTTGCCGATGTGGTCAGAGTTCAGCAGTCGGCTAAGTATGACATGACAGTGTCCATTTCTGTTACGGCCCAGAACAGATCATCGTTCAAATCACCCCTTCCTTAGCTACGTCCTAATGCAGACTAATCTTGAAGTTTTTCTGTTCACCGCCTTGCAGGCTTTCACCTTCAGAGATCCTACTCCTGGTTGGCTGTGAATAAGGACTGCATATCCCATTTTGCACTTTACCATCGCAGGATTTGGAATGCAATTGGTAATGTCCCTGCCTCTGACCCAGAAGCTGTGAGTTTGAGTCCTATTTGAGAAACTGATGGCCAAGGAAGGTGAATTAATGTAGCTGCCGCATCAGTAGAGGTATCTGCCTATGAAACCATGACAATGGTGGGTGGTAAGAGATCCCCTTGTAATGGGAAGGATGGAATCCACACCATCCCTCTGCATAGCTCCCGGCTACAATGTGTGCTGTAGACGGCCATAGCAACCCAGACTCCCTCAGTGAACTCAATCACAGAGTCATTGTCATATAGAAGATGGCCAATGGTTTGCAGACGATGCTCATGATGTTATGCCTTAGTGCCATTCCCTAACTTTCCCTCCTGACCCTGCACCCTATTTCCATCCAAATAATAATATGCTTTGCAGCTTCAGTTGAACCTGCCTGCCCAACATTTCCAGGCAGTGTATTCCACACCCTAACACCCTGCTTCTTTAACATTGTGCTCTTTGGTCCTGCATCTTTTATGAATGGACAAAGTTTCTTCCCATCTACTCTGTGCAGATCCACTGTGTCCAAACCATAAGACATCATAACCAAGCTCGTCGCTGTCAGATGGGAATGAAGCCACGAGAATCAGGAGTTTCCCAGCGATACTTCAATTCGGTTTTTAAAACTAATTGCCTCCGCTCATGGAGTTAAAAATATATCCGTTAAGTTGAAAATGCCACCTCAAAGCCAATGATCACTTTGAGCCAGTCACAGGCCGGTCACTGGATGATTTAACAGACGAACTCAAGAGCTAGGAGCAGGAATAGGCAATGCAGATCCTCGAGATGTTCAATACAATCACAGCTGGTCTCATCACATCCTCAACTCCACTTTCCCGCACATTCTCCATAATCCTTTAACCTGTTACTAATTACATAATGGCTTATTTCCTCCTTAAATTTATTCAGTGTCCACCACACGGTGGGATAACAAATTCCACAGATTCCAGGGCCATTTAGAGAACTAATCCCTCCCTCACCTTGATCCTAAAACTATGAGCTCTTTAGATGGGCCCACAAGGGGAAACATCCTCTCTAAGTCGGTTTTGTCAATCCCCTTCTTTTTTTAATACTTATTCATTCTTGGCCAATGGCTGTCACTGACAGCATTTATTCTCCATCCCTAGTTGCCCCTTGAGAAGGTGGGGGTGAGCTGCCTTCTTGAACCGCTGCAGTCCTTGTGCTGTGGGTTGACCCACAATGTTTTTAGGGAGGGAATTCCCGGATTCTGACCCAGCGACAGTGAAGGAATATTTCCAAGTCAGGATGGCGAGTGGTTTGGAGGGGAACTTGCAGGTGGTGGTGTTCTTATGTACCTGCTGCCCTTGTCCTTCTGGATGGAAGTGGTCATGGGTTTGGAAGGTACTGTCTGAGGATCTTTGATGAATTTCTGCAGGGCATCTTGTAGACAGAACACTCTGCTGCTACTGAGCATCCGTGGTGGAAGGAGGAGATGTTTGTGGACGTGATGCCAATCAAGTGGGCTGCTTTGTCCTGGATGGTGTCAAGCTTCTTGAGTGTTGTTGGAGCTGCCCCCATCCAGGCAAGTGGGGAGTATTCCATCACCCTCCTGACTTGTGCCGTGTTCATGGTGGACAGGCTTTGGGGAGTCAGGAGGTGAGGTACTCGCTGTAGTATCCCTAGCGTCTGACCTGCTCTTTTAACCACTGTGTTTATATGATGAGTCCAGTTGAGTTTCTGGTCAATGGTAACCCCAAAGATGTTGATAGTGGGGAATTCAGTGATGGAAACACCATTGAATATCAGGGGTAGTAGTTAGATTGTCTCTTGTGGATGATGGTCATTGTCTGGCATTTTGTAGCCTGAATGCTACTTACAACTTGTCAGCCCAAGGCTGGATATTGTCCAGATCTTATTGCATTTGAGCACGACTGCTTCAGTATCTGAGGAGTTGCAAATGGTGCTGAACATATTGCAATCATCCATGAATATCCCCACTTCTGACCTTATGACAGAGGGAAGGTCATTGATGAAGCGGCTGAAGATGGTTGGGTCTAGGACATTACTCTGAGGAACTCCTGCAGAGATGTCCTGGAGCTGAGATGACTTACCTCCCTGATACCCATTGATTCCAGTTTTGCCAGGGCTCCTTGATGCCACACTCGGTCAAATGCAGCCTTGATGTCAAGGGCTGTCCCTCTCCCCTCCCCTCTGGAGTTCAGCTCTTTTGTCCATGTTTGACCCAAGGCTGTAATGAGGTCAGGAGCTGAGTGGCCCTGAGTGGGACCCACACTGGGTGTCACTGAGCAGGTTATTGCTGAGCAGGTGCTGCTTGATAGCACTGTTGATGACACCTTCCATCACTTTACTGATGATCGAGGGTAGACTGATGGGGGAGGAATTAACTGGGTTGGATTTGTCCTGCTTTTTTTAAGTACAGGACATACAACATTGTTGGGCAGATGCCAGTGTTGTAACTGTACTGGAACAGCTTGGCTCGGGGAGCAGCAAGTTCTGGAACTCACACCTTCAGTCCTAGTGCCGGAGTGTTGTCAGGGCCCATTGCCTTTGCAGTATCCAGTGCCTCCAACCATTCCTTGATCTCACGTGGAGTGAATCAAATTGGCTGAAGCCTGGTATCTGTGATGCTGGGGACCACAGGGGGAGGCTGAGATGGATCATCCACTCAACACTTCTGGCTGCAGATTGTTGTGAATGCTTCAGCCTTATCTTTTGCCCTGATGTGGTGGGCTGTCCCATCATTGGGGATGGGGATATTTGTGGAGCCTCCTTCCCCGGTGAGTGGTTAATTAACCATGACTGGACCTGGCAGGGCTGCAGGGTTCAGGTCTGATCCATTGATTATGGGATCACTTAGCTCTGTCTATCACATGCTGCTTACGCTGTTTGGCATGCAAGTAGTCCTGTTTGGTAGCTTCACCAGGTTGACACCTCATCTTCAGGTATGCCTGGTGCTGCTCCTGGCATGCCCTCCTGCACTCCCCGTTGAACCAGGGTTGATCCCCTGCTTTGATGGTAATGGTTGTGTGGGGGAGATGCCAGGCCATGAGGCCATGAGGTTACAGATTGTGCTGGAGTACAGTTCTGCTGCTGTTGATGGCCCAGAGTGCCTCATGGATGCCCTGTCTTGAACTGCTCGATCTGTTTAAAGGATGTCCCATTCAGCACGGTGAGCGTACCACACAACACGATTGAGGGTATTCTCAATGTGAAGGTGGGACTTTGTCTCCACGAGGACCGTGCGGTGGTCACTCTTACCATTACTGTCATGGACACATACACCTGCAGCCGGCAGTTTGGTAAGGATGAGGTCAAGTATGATTTTCCATCTTGTTGGCCCCCTCACCACCTGCCGCTGACCCAGTTTCGCAGCTATGTCCTTTAGCACCCAACCTGCTCGATCTGTAGTACCGCTGCCAAGCCACTCTTGAAATCCCCCACCCAGAATACGTTCTGTGCCCTTGCCATCCTCAGTGCTTCCTCCAAATGTTGCTCAACATGGAAGAGTGGCAATTCATCAGCTGAGGGAGGACAGGACAGTAATCAGCAGGAGGTTTCCTTGCCCATGCTTAACCTGAAGCCATGAGACTTCATGGAATCTGGAGTCAAAGTTGAGGACTCCCAAGGCAACTCCCTCCCGACTGTATCCCACTGTGCTGCATCCTCTGCTGGGTCTGTCCTGCCAGTGAGACAGGACATAGTCTGGGATGGTGATGGTAGGGTCTGGGACATTGTCTGACAGGTATGATTCCATGAGTGTGACTATGCCAGACGGTTGCTTAACTAGTCTACGGGACAGCTCTCCCAACCTTGGCACCAGCTCCCAGATGTTAGTGAAGAAGACTTTGCAGGGTCTGTTTCTGCCGTTGTCTTTACTGGTGTTTAGGTCAACGCCAATTTATTTCCTTTGCTGAGACTTTGTAGCCATTAATAAGACAGAATGATTTGCCAAGCCATTTCAGAGGGCAGTTGAGAGCCAACCGCGTTGCTGTTGGTCTGGAGTCAGACGTAGGCCAGACCAGGTGAGAATGGCAGATTTCCTTCCCTGAAGAACATTTGTAAACCAGATGAGTTTTCCTGGCAATTGGCAATGGCTTTTTGGCCATCGGTAAATTCTTAATTCTTGATATTGACTGATTTCAGATTTAGAAATCACACAACACCAGGTTATAGTCCAACAGGTTTAATTGGAATCACTAGCTTTTGGAGCGCCGCTCCTTCATCAGGGGTAGCTACCTGGTGTAGGATCGGCGCTCCGAAAGCTAGTGCTTCCAATTAAACCTGTTGGACTATAACCTGGTGTTGTGTGATTTTTAACTTTGTACACCCCAGTCCAACACCAGCCTCCACATCATGATTTTAACTTTCACATCCTGCTGTGCTGGGATTCAGACCTGGGTCTCCAGAATATTGGAGAATTTCTTGGACTCATAATCTAGCGATAATGCCAAGAGGACAGTGCCTTCCCTCGATATACCTCAGTTAGATCTCCTCTCATCCTTATAAACTCGAGTGAGTATAGGCCTACACTGCTGAATGTCCCTTCATAAGACGAGCCTGTTATCTCTGGAATCAATCTAATGAACCCTGTCGGAACTGCCCAAATGTAACTATATCCATCCTCAAATAAAGGGGCCAACACTAAACTACTGTCCTCCAGATGCAGTCTCACCAATGCCTTGTACATCACCACACAACAGAGTGGACTAGGGCTCAGACACCTCAGCTCCTGCTAGCACCAAGCCTCAGGCATGATTCAGAGACACTAAACGAGAATAAATAAAATACCAAAAGGCCCTCACCTCCCTGAAACACAGAATGCCTGCTACACACAGCTCAGCTCAGTGAATGGGTTCATTTAATACTTTTAATTCTACAACTGACAGCAACAGATAATGAGGAGAAAGTGAGGACTGCAGATGCTGGGAATCAGAGCTTAAAAATGTGTTGCTGGAAAAGCGCAGCAAGTCAGGCAGCATCAAAGGATTACGCTGCATCTCATTCCTGAAGAAGGGCTTATGCCCGAAACGTCGATTCTCCTGCTCCTTTGATGCTGCCTGACCTGCTGCGCTTTTCCAGCAACACATTTTTAAGCAACAGATAATGACTCATGTTCCAAACACGACAGTACATTCCTCAACCAAACTCTTCCCCATTCTTCAAATCTACTTTTGTGAAAGGTAGATTTGGAACTCCACTGTTTTCAACTGAAAGTAAGACTCCCCCAATAGTATCCCCATCAAACACTCCCAGGACAGAGACGGCAAAGGGTTAGATACAGAGTAAAGCTCCTTCTACACTGTCCCCCATTAAACACTCCCAGGACAGGGACAGCATGGGGTTAGACACAGAGTAAAGCTCCCTCTACACTGTCCCCATCAAACCCTCCCAGGACAGGGACAGCACAGAGTTAGATACAGAGCAATGTGAGTTGCAGCTGATCACCATGAAGTGTGTTAATTGAAAGACTTGAGCTGCTGAATACGGATGTAGAGAGAACCAAAATAAACTAATTGCAGCCAGTGACTCGCCCACAGAAAGACCTGTTGGTCTCCAAATGGAAATTGGCCTCAGGAAAGTGTAAGTTGTGCAGCTGCCAGGGACTGAGAGCTGCCAGCTGCATCAGGTCAGTGTACAGTGAGTCATGCTGCAGTCAGGCCATTGGACCCTACATGCTCGTATGTTGCCTTCCTCAGAGTGTTCCAGGTGGGAACTGGACAACGTCCTGCTTCCAAGCAAGCGGAGCCATGCTCACAGTGAACGTGGTGTCACTGGGATCCTGCCGGGGGAGAGGGGTTACTGAGTGACAGTGTGAGTGAGTTGGATTAACATCAGTACAGACACAGTCAGTAACACAGGGTACTGGGGAGGGAGGTTACTGAGTGAGAGTGTGAAGGAGCTGGATTAACATCAGTACAGGTACAGTCAGTAACAGAGGGTGCTGGGGGAGAGGGGTTACTGAGTGACAGTGTGAGGGAGCTGGATTAACATCAGTACAGATACAGTCAGTAACACAGGGTGCTGGGGGTGTGAAGGGTTACTGAGTGACTTTGTGAAGGAGCTGGATTAACATCAGTGCAGACATAGTCAGTAACACAGGGCGCTGGGGGAGAGAGGGGTTACTGAGTGACAGTGTGAGGGAGCTGGATTAACATCAGTACAGGTACAGTCAGTAACACAGTGCCCTGGGGGTGTGAAGGGTTACTGAGTGACTTTGTGAAGGAGCTGGATTAACATCAGTACAGACACAGTCAGTAACACAGGGCCCTGGGGTGGGGCGGGGGAGGGGTGAGGGGGAGATGGGTTACTGAGTGACAGTGTGAGGGAGCTGGATTAACATCAACACAGATACAGTCAGTAGCACAGGACGCTGGGGGAGAGGGGTTACTGAGTGACAATGTGAGAGAGCTGGATTAACATCAATACAGATACAGTCAGTAACACAGGGCACTGGGAGGAGAGGGATTACTGAGTGAGAGTGTGAAGGAGCTGGCTTAACATCAGTGCAGACATAGTCAGTAACACAGGGTGCTGGGAGGAGAGGGGTTACTGAGTGAGAGTGTGAGGGAGCTGGATTAACATCAGTGCAGACATAGTCAGTAACACAGGGTGCTGGGGAGAGAGGGGTTACTGAGTGACAGTGTGAGAGAGCTGGATTAACATCAGTACAGGTACAGTCAGTAACACAGTGCCCTGGGGGTGTGAAGGGTTACTGAGTGACTTTGTGAAGGAGCTGGATTAACATCAGTACAGACACAGTCAGTAACACAGGGCCCTGGGGTGGGGCGGGGGAGGGGTGAGGGGGAGATGGGTTACTGAGTGACAGTGTGAGGGAGCTGGATTAACATCAGCACAGATACAGTCAGTAACAGAGTGCACTGGGGGGAGAGGGGTTCCTGAGTGACAGTGTGAGGGAGCTGGATTAACATCAGTACAGATACAGTCAGCAACGCAGGGCGCTGGGGGAAAGGGGTTACTGAGTAACAGTGTGAGGGAGCTGGATTAACATGAGTACAGATACAGTCAGTAGCACAGGACGCTGGGGGAGAGAGGTTACTGAGTGACAGTGTGAGGGAGCTGGATTAACATCAATACAGATACAGTCAGTAACACAGGGCACTGGGAGGAGAGGGGTTACTGAGTGAGAGTGTAAAGGAGCTGGCTTAACATCAGTGCAGACATAGTCAGTAACACAGAGTGCTAGGGAGAGAGGGGTTACTGAGTGACAGTGTGAGAGAGCTGGATTAACATCAATACAGATACAGTCAGTAACACAGGGTACTGGGGGGAGATGGGTTACTGAGTGACAGTGTGAGGGAGCTGGATTAACATCAATACAGATACAGTCAGTAACACAGGGTACTGGGGGGAGATGGGTTACTGAGTGACAGTGTGAGGGAGCTGGATTAACATGAGTACAGATACAGTCAGTAACACAGGGTGCTGGGGGAGAGGGGTTACTGAGTGACAGTGTGAGGGAGCTGGATTAACATCAGTACAGGTACAGTCAGTAACACAGGGCACTAGGGGGAGGGAGGTTACTGAGTGACAGTGTGAGCAAGCTGGATTAACATCAGTGCAGATACAGTCAGTAACACAGTGCATTGGGGAGACAAGGGTTACTGAGTGACTGAGTGACAAGTAATTTGTGTGGAACTGAGAAATAAGAAAGGGATGATTTCAGGAATAAAAGAATGACTAGGGTAGGAATAGGTCCAGTCAAGGATAGTAGTGGGAAGTTGCGTGTGGAGGCGGAAGAGATTGGGGAGACATTTAATGAATACTTTTCGTCAGTATTCAATCAGGAACAGGACATTGTTGTCAATGTGAGTACTGAGTCACAATTAAGTAGAATGGATGGCTTTGAGGTATGTAGAGAAGAGGTGTTGGAAATTCTGGAAAGGGTGAAAATAGATAAGTCCCCTGGGCCTGATGGCATTTATCCTAGGATTCTCTGGGAAGCAAGGGAGGAGATTGCAGAGCCATTGGCCTTGATTTTTATGTCCTCATTGTCTACAGGAGTAGTGCCAGAAGATTGGAGGCTAGCAAATGTGGTTCCCTTGTTCAAGAAGGGGAGTAGGGATAACCCTAGTAACTATAGGCTGGTGAGTCTCACTTCTGTTGTGGGCAAAGTCTTAGAGAGAATTGTAAGGGATAGGATTTATGAACATCTGGATAGGAATAATGTGATCAAGGATAGTCAGCATAGTTTTGTGAAGGGCAGGTCGTGCCTCACAAACCTTATTGAATTCTTTGAGAAGGTGACTAAGGAGGTGGACGAGGGGAAAGCAGTAGATGTGGTGTATATGGATTTTAGTAAGGCGTTTGATAAGGTTCCCCATGGTAGATTACTGCAAAAAATACGGAGGTATGGCATTGAAGGTGAGTTGGAGGTTTGGATTAGGAGTTGGCTGGCTGGAAGAAGACAGAGGGTAGCAGTTGATGGCAAAGGTTCATCTTGGAGTGCCGTCACTAGCGGTGTTCCGCAAGGATCTGTTTTGGGACCATTGCTGTTTGTCATTTTTATAAATGACCTGGAGGAGGGGTTAGAAGGTTGGGTGAGCAAGTTTGCGGATGATACGAAAGTCGGAGGAGTTGTAGACAGTGAGGAAGGATGTGGCAGGTTACAGCGGGATATAGATAAGCTGCAGAACTGGGCAGAAAGGTGGCAAATGGAGTTCAATGTAGCTAAGTGTGAGGTGATTCACTTTGGTAAGAGTAATAAAAAGATGGGGTACTGGGCTAATGGACGGATACTTGGTAGTGTGGATGAGCAGAGGGATCTTGGTGTCCATGTACACAGATCTTTGAAAGTTGCCACCCAGGTAAATAGTGCGGTGAAGAAGGCATATGGCGTACTGGCTTTTATTGGTAGAGGAATTGAGTTCCGGAGTCCTGAGGTCATGTTGCAGTTGTATAAGACTCTGGTGCGGCCACATCTGGAGTATTGTGTGCAGTTTTGGTCGCCATACTATAGGAAGGATGTGGAGGCACTGGAACGGGTGCAGAGGAGGTTTACCAGGATGTTGCCTGGTATGGTAGAAAGATCGTATGAGGAAAGGCTGAGGCACTTGGGGTTGTTTTCATTGGAGAAAAGAAGGTTTAGGGGTGACTTGATAGAGGTGTACAAGATGATTAGGGGTTTAGATAGGGTCGACCGTGAGAATCTTTTTCCACGTATGGAGTCAGCTATTACGAGGGGGCATAGCTTTAAATTAAGGGGGGGTAGGTATAGGACAGATGTTAGGGGTAGGTTCTTTACTCAGCGAGTCGTGAGTTCATGGAATGCCCTGCCAGTAGCAGTGGTGGACTCTCCCTCATTATGGGCATTTAAGCGGGCATTGGATAGGCATATGGAGGATAGTGGGCTAATGTAGGTTAGGTGGGCTTGGATCAGCGCAACATCGAGGGCCGAAGGGCCTGTACTGCGCCATATTCTTCTATGTTCTATGTTCTATGTTCTACCTTATTGGGATTGAACTCTCAACACCCCAATAGTCAGCGGGAAATTGAGAATCAAATCAGTTATGTGTAGGAATAACAGGGTGGTTATGGAAGGGGATTTTAACTTTCCAAACATAGACTGGGACTGCCATAGTGTTAAGGGTTTAGATGGAAGGAATTTGTTAAGTGTGTACAAGAAAACTTTCTGATTCAGTATGTAGATGTACCTACTAGAGAAGGTGCAAAACTTGACCTACTCTTGGGAAATAAGGCAGGGCAGGTGACTGAGGTGTCAGTGGGGGAGCACTTTGGGGCCAGCGACCATAATTCTAATAGATTTAAAATAATGATGGAAAAGGATAGACAGGATTTACAAGTTAAATTTCTAAATTGGAGGAAGGTCAATTTTGATGGTATTAGGCAAGAACTTTCAAAATTTGTTTGGGGATGGATGTTCGCAGGTAAAGGGACGGCTGGCAAATGGGAAGCCTTCAGAAATGAGACATCGAGAGTCCAGAGACAGTATGTTCCTGTCAGGGTGAAAGGCAAGGCTAATATGTGTAGGGAATGCTGGATGACTGGAGAAATTGAGAGTTTGGTTAAGAAAAAGAAGGAAGCATATGTCAGGTATAGACAGCAGAGATCGAGTGAATCCTTAGAAGAGTATAAAGGCAGTAGGAGTATACTTAAGAGGGAAATCAGAAGGGCAAAAAGGGGACATGAGATAGCTTTGGCAAATCGAGTTAAGGAGAATCCAAAGGAATTGTATAAATACTTTAAAATAAGCGACTAAGGAGAGAATAGGGCCCTTTTAAGGTCAGCAAAGCATCCTCCGTGTGGAAGTGCAGGAGATGGGGGAGCTACTAAACGAGTATTTTGCATCAGTGTTTACTGTGGAGAAGGACATGGAACATACAGAATGTGGGGAAATAAATGGTTACATCTTGAAAAATGTCCATATTACAGAGGAGCAAGTGCTGGATGTCTTAAAACACATAAAGGTGGATAAATCCCGAAGAGCTGATCAGATGTGCTTGCAGTGAACAGGTCCCTGTGTATGAATGTATATCGGCTCAAGCAAGAGTAAACCATAGAACCACAGAAACTATACTTTACAGAAGGGAGCCATTTGGCCTATCTTGTCCATTCTAACCCAAAGACACCCAGATGCCCTTTCTAACCCCATCTTCCTGCACATGGCCCACAGCCCTGCAGCTTACAGCACTTAAGGTTAAGATCCAGGTATTTTTTCAGGGAGTTTCAGATCTTGAACTCCACTATCAACTCAGGCAGCAAATTCCAGACACCCACCACCCTCTCCATAAAAAATGTTTTTCTTTCTGCCACTTAAATCGATGATCCGCGGTTTTTGAACTCTCTGCCCGTTCCTCTGGTCTACTCTATCTCTACCCCTCACAATTCTGTATACCTCAAGCATGTAAGATTAGATTAGATTACATTACAGTGTGGAAACAGGCCCTTCGGCCCAACAAGTCCACACCGACCCGCCGAAGTGCAACTCACCCATACCCCTACATTTACCCCTTACCTAACACTACGGGCAATTTAGCATGGCCAATTCACCTGACCTGCACATTTTTGGATTGTGGGAGGAAACCGGACCACCCGGGGGAAACCCACGCAGACACGGGGAGAACGTGCAAACTCCACACAGTCAGTCGCCTGAGTCGGGAATTGAACCCGGGTCTCTGGTGCTGTGAGGCAGCAGTACTAACCACTGTGCCACTGTGCCGCCCACTATGTAGCCACTAGTCTTCTCTGTTCTGAGGAAGTCAACCCCAACCTCTCTAATCATTCCTCACAGCTAAAGATATAAAAGTTTGAATACACTTCTGAACAGATTTGAGAATAGGCCAATTAGCCTAACCTCGGGTTGTTGGTAAAATTCTAGAATCCATCATTAAGGATGAGGTTTCTAAATTCTTGGAAGAGCAGCGTCGGATTAGAACAAGTCAACATGGATTTAGTAAGGGGAGGTCGTGCCTGACCAACCTGTTGGAATTCTTTGAAGAGGTGTCAAGTAGGTTAGACCAGGGAAACCCAGTGGATGTGGTCTACCTAGACTTCCAAAAGGCGCCACACGGGAGGCTGCTGAGCAAGGTGAGGGCCCATGGTGTTCGAGGTGAGCTACTGGTATGGATTGAGGATTGGCTGTCTGACAGAAGGCAGAGAGTTGGGATAAAAGGTTCTTTTCGGAATGGCAGCTGGTGACAAGCGGTTCAGTGTTGGGGCCGCAGCTGTTCACATTATATATTAATGATCTGGATGAAGGGACTGGGGGCATTCTAGCGAAGTTTGCCGATGATATAAAGTTAGGTGGAAGGCAGGTAGTACTGAGGAAGTGGGGAGGCTGCAGAAGGATCTAGACAGTTTGGAAGAGTGGTCCAGGAAATGGCTGATGGAATTCAATGTGAGCAAATGCGAGGTCTTGCACATTGGAAAAAAGAATACAAGCATGGACTACTTTCTAAACGGTGAGAAAATTCGTAAAGCCAAAGTACGGAGGGATCTGGGAGTGTTAGTTGAGGATTCTCTAAAGGTAAACATGCAGGTTGAGTCAGTGATTAAGAACGCGAATGCAATGTTGTCATTTATCTCAAGAGGGTTGGAATATAAAAGCACCGTTGTGCTACTGAGACTTTATAAAGCTCTGGTTAGGCCCCATTTGGAGTACTGTGTCCAGTTTTGGTCCCCACACCTCAGGAAGAACATACTAGCACAGGAGTGTGTACAGCAGAGATTCACACGGATGATCCCTGGAATGGTAGGGCTAACATATGAGGAACGGCTGAGGATCCTGGAATTGTATTCATTGGAGTTTAGAAGATTAAGGGGAGATCTAATAGAAACTTACAAGATAATACATGGCTTGGAGAGGGTGGACACTAGGAAACAGAGAAATTAGGCAAGGAGACTAGGACCCGTGCACACAGCCTTAGGATTAGAGGGTAAATTCAGAACAGAAATGCGGAGACATTTCTTCAGCCAGAGAGTGGTGGGTCTGTGGAATTCATTGCCGCAGAGTGCAGTGGAGGCTAAATGTCTTCAAGGAAGAGATTGATAAATGTTTGATGTCACAAGGAATTAAGGGCTACGGGGAGAATGCGGGTAAGTGGAGTTGAAATGCCCATCAGCCATGATTGATTGGCGGAGTGGACTCGATGGGCCGAATGGCCTTACTTCTGCTCCTATGTCTTATGATCTTATGGAGAACAGCTTCTTTCCCACTGTTATCAGACTTTAGAATGGATCTCTCAAATGCTAATTCTGTTCTCTCTCTCTCTCTCTCTGCACCTTCTCTATGGCTGCAACACTGTACTCCGCACTCTGTTCTGCTCCCCTGATGTACTTTGGTCTGCCTGTATAGCATTCAAACAACACTTTTCACTTTATCTCAGCATGTGGGAGAACAATAAGTCAATCAATCAATTCCTCAGCCCAGGCAGCTTTCCAGTAAATCTTCTCTGCACGCCTTCCAGAACAATTATGTCCTTCTTGTGATGTGTAGACCAGAACTGCACACAATAGTCCAGCTGTGGTCACACCAGTGCCTTATACAACTGACATTATATGACTACTTTTATACCTTTGCCAATGAATGAGAGCATTCCACATGCCTTCTTTACAACCTTATCTACCTGTACTGCTACCTTCAGGGACCTGTGTAGTTGCACACCAATATATCTCACTTCATCTCGCCCTCTCAGTATATTCCCATTTATTGTGTATTTTCTTTGACTATTTGATCTCCCTAAATGCATTACCTCACACTTATCATGATTTGGAGATGCCGGTGTTGGACTGGGGTGTACAAAGTTAAAAATCACACAACACCAGGTTATAGTCCAACAGGTTTAATTGGAAGCACACTAGCTTTCGGAGCGACGCTCCTTCATGGGGATGCATTGACTTCCCATTTCCATTTTGCCTCATTAGAGATTTTCACAGAAGCTCAGCCAACTCTGCCATTAATCTTTCAAAGGATTTACCTGACAGTCTGATCCTTGCCTGTCTATCACTTACTTGACAAAGGATTCACTCCCTAATTCCAGTTTTAAACCTCCTTTTCTGAAGTTAACTTTCCTCTACAACCACTTGCATTTGCTTAGCTCCCTTAGCACTGCAACATTCCCTAAGGTGCTGAACGGGAGCGTTACCAGGCAGGGATTGATATTGTGATAATCGATCCTGAGTGAGGATATCTGGTGTATTCTGATTCCAGAAGGGACAACGAGAAATGTTTATGCTCCAGTGTACAGAGAGAAGACCAGGGTCCCCTTCTTAATTCAACCCCTGTCCTTGATTATTACGTTAAAAATCACACGACACCAGGTTATAGTCCAACAAGTTTATTTGGAAGCACTAGCTTTGTTCAATATATTGTATCAATTGTATGACACTATGATCTTTTGCGATATATTCTGTGTCCTCAGAGCAGTGCTCTGAAAGCTAGTGTTTCCAAATAAACCGGTTGGACTATAACCTGGTGTTGTGTGATTTTTAACTTTGTCCTCCCCAGTCCAACACCAGCACTTCTTCATCCTAGTTGATCACAACAAGGTTAATTTTTGTTTTAATCATCCCTTTCCTTGTGGATAATTTTTTTTCCAATCCAAGTGCATTTGTGTTTTTCAAAGGACTTCTTTGAGTGAGAGACAGAGTAAGTTTGTTCATTCCTGAACAAGAGAAAATGAAGACTAGCACACAATCCAAAGATGTGCAGATCAGGTGAATTGGCCATGTTAAATTGCCAATAGTGTTAGGTGCATTAGTCAGGGGTAAATGTAGGGTAGGGGAATGGGTCTGGGTGGGTTACTCTTTGGAGGGTTGGTGTGGACTTGTTGGGCCAAATGGTCTGTTTCCACACTGCAGGGAATCTAATCTAATTTAAACACGGATTGGAAATGTGAATTCAGAAAAAAGGTACCGGATAAAAAGATACACCAATCAAGGTGGCTCAGTGGTTAGCACTGCTGCCTCACAGAACTGGGGTCCCAGGTTCAATTCCACCCTCGGGTGACTGTCTGTGTGGAGTTTGCACATCCTCCCCGTGTCTGCGTGGGTTTCCTCCGGGTGCTCCGGTTTCCTCCCACAGTCCAAAGATGTGCCGGTCAGGTGAATTGGCCATGCTAAATTGCCCATAATGTTGGGTGCCTTCGTCAGAGGGGAAACAGGTCTGGGTGGGTTACTCTTTGTAGGGTCAGTGTGGGGGAGATGGGACCTGTACAAACTGGACAGATTACACTTGGGCAGGACTGGGACTGATGTCCCTTGGATGGTTGGGGGTGGGGGTACTTGGTAGAGTGGTTGGGGAGAGTTTAAACCAGTGTGGCAGGAGGACGGAACCAGAGAGTAGGGCAGTAGATAATTCCACTTTCAAACCTTTCATCATTTCGCTTGATTCCATTAAACCCCAAGAATTAATGAAGCTCTCCCCTCATCCAAGAATATATTTGATAGCTGGCCACCCACGGTCCTCTACAATGGGAAATTTCAAGAATTCATAGCTCTTTGAGTAAAGGGATATCAGGATTCAGTCTTCAACTCCCTGATTAGATTCCCTGCAGTGTGGAAACAGGCCCTTCGGCCCAACAAGTCCACACCGAACCTCCGAAGAGCAACCCACCCAGACCCATCCCCCTACACCTAACACTACGGGCAATTTAGCATGGCCAATTTACCTAACCCACACATCTTTGGACTTTGGGAGGAAACTGGAGCACCCGGAGCACCCCCACGCAGACACGTGGAGAATGTGCAAACTCCACACAGACAGTTGCCTGAGGCGAGAACTGAACCCGGGTCTCTGGCGCTGTGAGGCAGCAGTGCTAACCACTGTGCCACTGTGCCGCCGTGATCTGGATCTGATCTGGAGCTGCAATCAACCCCTTCCCATGCTGACCCTCGATGCTCCAGCCAGGGGAAATTCCACGTCGGATCTGAAGCCAGATTTGAAGTCGAGATTGGGAGAGGAAGCAGCGAGGAACAAGTCCAGACACAGCCCGGGCCTTGAGTTGAACTTACAGATGAGGGGAGTGTGCCTGACTCAACCCCAATCCTGGCTGCAGAGTGATGGCCTCCTGTTGGGTGAGTCAAGCCGTTTAGCGATCACCATCTGTTCTTACAGACCAGTTCAGTTCAGTTCCTCTTGCAGGCTGAAGATATGAACCACGTGATGCAGCATTGCTGTGCCTCTGTAGTAATTGCTGCCATGAGGTAAGTTTTATTATTCTTGGCCTGGCTCTAAGTGATTCACTGAAGCCTTTCCTATCTGAGTTGTTCAGTTAAGAGCAAAACAGCAGGCTATTTCACACCCTACATGACTCGTCACTTCTAACTTTAACATGTCAAAGCAGTGCTGTTTTTAGCTCTCGCATTCTACTTTGTATGCATTCATATTCCTTACCTCTGTGGGTATCTACAGCATGGGGAGGCAGCTCACCACCACCTCCTCCAGGGCAATTAGTGATGGGCAATAAATGCTGGCCCAGCCAACCACACTAACATTTATTTTTCCTTCCAAAAATGTCGCAACATCAAAGTTCAGCCTGAGTGTCATTGCTTTTATTTTTAAACACACTCCTTCCCTTTTTAATCATCTGGAAAAGAAGTGAGCACAACACAGGGAAAAGCAACATGCCCACGCCATGAGTGTTTCAGACCTGGAAGTGTGATGGAAGCAGTTTAATTGAAGCGTTCATCAGATGGTTATTAAATAGAGATAAAGAATGAAGGTTACGGGGAAAGTGGAACTGAGTCATTCAGGATCACACTGCAGAAGTGATGGCATGCATTGTAACAGTTCTGTGACTGCGTGATTTAATTCCTGAAATACAATGTTAGCAGGGCATTTAGTTAAGTTGAAAAATTGTTAGAGCATAGAATTGTAAGAGGTGACTTAATCGAAGTTTTCGAGAGGTTCTGATCATTTTGCCTGGGACTGGGTCAGCAAATAGAGGACATATGGAGTCCACTGTTATAGAGTCATATAGTCAAAGAGATGCACAGCACGGAAACAGATCCTTCGGTCCAACCGGTCCATGCCGACCAGATATCCTAAATTAATCAATTTATCTAGTCCCATTTGCCAGCACTTGGCCCATATCTCTCCAAACCCTTCCTATTCATATACACATGCAAATGCCTTTTAAATGCTACAATTGTACCAGCCTCCACCACTTCCTCTGGCAGCTCATTCCATACACGCATCACCTTCTGCTGAACAAAGAGACCTTGGAGTGCAGGTTCATAGCTCCTTGAAAGTGGAGTCACAGGTAGATAGGATAGTGAAGAAGGTGTTTGATATGCTTTCCTTTATTGGTCAGAGTATTGAGTACAGGAGTTGGGAGGTCACGTTGCGGCTGTACAGGACATTGGTTAGGCCACTTTTGGAATATTGTGTGCAATTCTGGGCTTCCTCCTATCAGAATGGTGTAGCGAAACTTGAAAGGGTTCAGAAAAGATTTACAAGGATGTTGCCAGGTTTGCAGCATTTGAGCTTTCGGGAGAGGCTGAATAGGCTGGGGCTGTTTTCCCTGGAGCGTCGGAGGCTGAGGGGTGACCTTATAGAGGTTTATGAAATTATGAGGGGCATGGATAGGATAAATAGACAAAGCCTTTTCCCTGGGATCGGGGAGTCCGGAACTAGAGGGCATAGGTTTAGGGTAAGATGGGAAAGATATAAAAGAGACCTAAGGGGCAACTTTTTCATGCAGAGAGTGGTACGTGTATGGAATGAGCTGCAAGAGGATGTGGTGGAGGCTGGTACAATTGCAATATTTAAGAGGCATTTGGATGGGTATATGAATAGGAAGAGTTTGGAGGGATATGGGACGAGTGCTGGCAGGTGGGTTGGGATATCTGGTTGGCATGGACGGGTTGGACCGAAGGGTCTGTTTCCATGCTGTACATCTCTATGACTCTATGACTCTAATTCCCTCCCTGGCCTCCCCACCCCTCCACTTCTCTTCATTTTGTTCAATCACTCCTTACCTCCTCCACCAATCTTTTCCAAATTTGCCATAACATTGGCTTGAGTGGCTCGAGGCCTAATTTTTTTTTACAGAAACAAAATTAGGGACATTTAAGCAACTCTTGGATAAAAGTACAATGAAGAGTATGTAGGTTTGTCTGATCTTAGAGTAGGATACAAGGCCAGCACAAAGTCGAGGGCCGAAGGGCCTGTACTGTGCTATGTTGCATGTTAAAGATAGTGTTCAACTCAAAGAAAAGCATATAATTATGAAAAGTTTGATGGCAGGTCAAAAGATTGGAGAGGACATAAAAAGAAGCAAAGAAGAACAAAACAATTAGTGGAGTGAAAAATTAGAGTGCAAGTGAAAGCTAGCTAGAAATCTAAAAGCAGATAGTGAGACTTCCTATAAATATTTAAAGAAGAAAAACTTAACAAAGTGAGCATTAGTCATATGGAAAGTAAGACTGGTGAATTAATAATGGGAAATAAGGAAATGGAAGAGAAATTGAACAAGTATTTTGCATCAATCGACACTGAGGAAGATATTAGCGACAGCAATAAATCAGGAAATGGAACGGAGGCAGGAATTCAGAAAAATCACAATCACCAGAGAAGTGGTGCTTAATGAATTATTGGCGCTGTGGGTTAAGAAACGTCCTGATCCTGTACAATTAATCTGAGAGTCTTAAAAGAAGTGACTAGTGAAATAGTTGATGCTTTGGTTTTAGTTTTTCAAAACTGCCTTATTCATGGACTGTCCCTTTAGATTGAAAGGGACAGGCCTTTAGTGGCTGTAACTCTGTTATTCAAAAAGGGATGGACACAGAAAGCAGGAAAATGTAGGGAGTACAGCACATGCACCTCCTCTGCTAGTTTTGAGAAAATCTTGGAAGCATGGCATTCCAACCAGAACTCAATCAACAGACAAATTGAGTTAGACCCGATCTACCTCCCTCTGAGGAAAAGAACAGGAAATGACATCACCACCGGAAATGACATCACCAACCCAAAGAAACCCAAACATATAAATAGAAAGCAGGAGTCATCAGCAGTGCTTCGCCTGGAGGCCCACTGAAGATGTTACCTAGTAGGGCGGCGAAACATCTGGAAATGAACCTTACAGCTCAGTGAGCAAACCTACATCCAGAACCTCCTCTGCTCCTCAGAGGGCTCTAATCAATCATTGAAAACTGTTCCAAAATCCATTTCAAAATAGCACATTGCCTCTGCTTGACGACTTCAAACTTATTTAAGTGTCCTGCTATGATTTAAATCATAGAGTCATCGAGATATACAGCATGGAAACAAACCCTTCGGTCCAACTTGCCAATGCTGGCCAGATATCCTAGACAAGTTTACTCCCATTTGCCAGCATCTGGCCCATATCCCTCCAAACCCTTCCTATTCATATACCCATCCAGATGCCTTTTAAATGTTGCAATTGTACCAGCCTCCACCACATCCTCTGGCAGCTCATTCCATACACATACCACCTTCTGCATGAAAACGTTGCCCCTTAGGTCTCTTTTAAATCTTTCCCCTTTCACCTTAAACTCTAGTTTTGGACTCCCTACCCCGGGAAAAAGACTGTCTATTTATCCTATCCATGATTTTATAAACCTCTATAACATCACCCCTCAGCCTCAGACACTCCAGGGAAAATATCCCCAACCAATACAACCTGTCCCTGTAGCTCAAACCCTCCAAACCTGGTAACACCCTTGTAAACCTTTTCTGAACCCTTCCAAGCTTCACAACATCTTTAATAACTGTTTAGTTAGTGCAGTAAAGGAAACAAAGGGGAACTGCTGGCTTACTTTGATTTATGGAAGGCATTTATCAGAGTGCAACATCAAAGTTATTGTGGAAAATAAGCATACGTGGTGTATGGGGTAGTGTATAGGCTGGCTAACAGGAAGCAGATTGTAGGACTGAATGGGTCTTTTTCAGGTTGGTGAGGTGTATTGTGTGGTGTGCCACAGGGATCCAGGCTGGGACCATAACTGTTTCCCATTTATTGAAATGAATGAGATGAAGGGATGGTTCCCAGATTTGCGGACGACACAAAGGTAGCTGGAAAGTGAGTTGAGAAGAGGACAGAATGAGCCCACAGAGGGATGAGGGTAGGATGAGTGAGTGGGCAAAGATCTGGCAAATGGAGTACAATGTTAGATCAGGTGAAATTGTTCATTTTCACAGAAAGACTGAACAGGGGTATATTATTGAAACGGTGGAAAGATGCAGAGCCCTAAACTGTAGAGGGATCTGGGTGATCAATGGGACACTAGTAAGATGGTATGCCGGGTACTGAGCACAGTATTCATCACTTTCTAACAGGAAGAGTGTAAATGCATTGGAGACAGTTAGCTGGAATGGGAATGTTGTCTACATGGAAAGGTGAGACAGGCTGGGCTTTTATCAGCTGGGGTTTACAGGGGTAATAGGCAACCGTGATGGAAACATACAAGATCCTGAGGGGACTTGACAGGTTTGAAATGGAAAGGATGCTTCCTCTTATAGGGGTTACTATTTCTGACCCCTTTAACAGGCTGACATCTATATTTACTGTTCTCCTTAAGTCTGGGAAGTTGGGAGTTATTGTCCCCTTTAACACACTGACACTGAGAGTTATTGTCCCCTTGAACACATTAGATTAGATTCCAGCTTAGATTCCCTACAGTGTGGAAACAGGCCCTTCGGCTCAACAAGTCCACACCGACCCTCCGAAGAGTAACCCACCCAGAATGCACCTAGCACTATGGGCAATTTAACATGGCCAATTCAACTAACCTGCACATCTTTGGAGTGTGGGAGGAAACCGGAGCACCCGGAGGAAACCCACACAGACACAGGAAGAATGAGCAAACTCCATACAGACAGTCACCTGAGACTGGAACCAAACTTGGGTCCCTGGTGCTGTGAGGCAGCAGTGCTAACCACTGAGCCACCATGCCACCACGGTGTATTAGCTCGGAATATTACGGTCCCAATTAACACACTGACCCTGAGAATTATTGTCCCCTTGAACACACTGACCCTGAGAGTTACTGTCCTCTTTAACACACTGACCCTGAGTGTTACTGTCCCCTTTAACACACTGACCCAGAGAGGTACTGTCCCCTTTAACACACTGACCCAGAGAGTTACTGTCCTCTTTAACACGCTGACTCTGAGTGTTACTGTCCCCTTTAACAAACTGACCCAGAGAGGTACTGTCCCCTTTAACACACTGACCCTGAGTGTCACTGTCCCCTTTAACACACTGACCCTGAGAGTTACTATCCCTTTTAATGCACTAACCCTGTGTTACTGTCCCCTTTAACACAGTGACCTTGAGTGTTACTGTCCCCTTTAACCGACTGAGCCCTTTAACACATTAACCCCAAGAAGTAATGTCCCCTTTATCACACTGAGCCCTAAAATTACTGTTCCCTTTAACCAACTGAGCCCACGGATTACTGACCCCTATAACACATTAACCGAAGATTAATGTCCCCTTTAGCCCACTGATCTATAGGACTACTGAACCTTTAATCCAGAGAGCCCATGGATTACTGACCACTTTAACACACTAACCTAATAGTTAATGTCCCCTTTATAACACTGAGTCGTAGAATTACTTTCTCCTTGAACAAACTGACCCTGCATTACTGTCTCCTTTATCACATTGAACCAAAGAATTACTGTTCCCTTTGTGAAATTGAGCTCGAGTTACCATCCCTTATAACAGACTGACCCTGAGAGTTACTCTCTCAATAAAAAACTGACCCATTCAGTTAATACACCCTCTAATACACTGACCAATAGACTTGTTAACCCCTTTAACACACTGTTCAGTACAGTTACTGCCTCCACTAACACATTGACCCTGAGCGTTACTGTCCCCTTTAACACACTGGCCCTGAGAGCTACTGTCCCCTTTAACACACTGACCTTGATTGTTACTGTCCCCTTTAACACACTGACCCAGAGAGTTACTGACCCCTCTATCACTCTGACCCTGAGAGTTACTGTCCCCTTTATCACACTGACCCTGAGAATTACTGTCCCCTTGAACACACTGACCCTGAGAATTACTGTCCCCTTTATCAGTCTGACCCTGAGAATTACTGTTCCCTTGAAAACACTGAACCAGAGAGTTACTGTCCCCTTTAACACACTGTCCCTGAGTGTTACTGTCCCCTTCATCACACTGACCCTGAGCGTTACTGTCCCCTTTAACACACTGACACTGAGCATTACTGTCCCCTTAACACACTGACACTGAGAATTACTGACCCCTTTAACACACTGACACTCTGAGCGTTACTATCCCCTTGAACACACTGACCCAGAGAGCTACTGTCCCCTTTAACACACAGACCCAGAGAGTTACTGTCCCCTTTAACACACAGACCCAGAGAATTACTGTCCCCTTTAACACACTGTCCCTGAGTGTTACTGTCCCCTCTATCACTCTGACCCTGAGTGTTACAGTCCCCTTTATCACACTGACCCTGAGAATTACTGACCCCTTTAACACACTGACCCTGAGTGTTACTGTCCCCTTTATCACACTGACATTGAGAATTACTGTCCCCTTTAATACACTGATCCTGAGTGTTACTGTCCCCTTTAACACACTGACCCTAAGTGTTACTGTCCCCTTGAACACACTGACTCTGAGCGCTGCTGTTCCCTTGAACACACTGACCCAGAGACCTACTGTGCGCTTTAACACACAGACCCAGAGAGTTACTGTCCCCTTTATCACACTGACCTTGAAAATTACAGTCCCCTTTAATACATTAACCCTGAGTGTTACTGTCCCCTTTAACACACTGACCCTGAGTGTTATTGTCCCTTTGAACACACTGACCCTGAGCGTTGCTGTCCCCTTTAATACACTGACCCTGAGTGTTGCTGTCCCCTTTAACCCACTGACCCTGAGTGTTACTGTCCCCTTTAACACACAGACCCTGAGATTTACTGACCCCTTTAACACACTGTCCCTGTGAATTACTGACCTCTTTAACACACTGACTCTGAGAGTAACTTTCCCCTTTAACACACTGACCCTGAGAATTACTGTTCCCTTTAACAAAATGACACTGAGAATTACTGTCCCCTTTAACACACTGACCCTGGGAGTTACTGTCCCCTTTAACACACTGACCCTGAGAATTACTGACCCCTTTAACACACTGACCCTGAGAGTTACTGACCCCTTTAACACACTGACCCTGAGAGTTACTGTCCCCTTTAACACACTGATCCTCAGAATTACTGTCCCCTTTAACAAAATGACACTGAGAATTACTGTCCCCTTTAACACACTGACCCTGGGAGTTACTGTCCCCTTTAACACACTGACCCTGAGAATTACTGACCCCTTTAACACACTGACCCTGAGAGTTACTGACCCCTTTAACACACTGACCCTGAGAGTTACTGTCCCCTTTAACACACTGATCCTCAGAATTACTGTCCCCTTTAATACACTGACCCTGAGTGTTACTGTCCCCTTTATCACACTGAGCCTGAGCGTTACTGTCCCCTTTAACACACTGACACTGAGAATTACTGTCCCCTTTAAAACAATGATCCTCAGAATTACTGTCCCCTTTAATACACTGACCCTGAGAGTTACTGTCCCCTTTAACACACTGGCCCTGAGAGCTACTGTCCCCTTTAACACACTGACCTTGACTGTTACTGTCCCCTTTAACACAATGATCCTCAGAATTACTGTCCCCTTTAATACACTGACCCTGAGAGTTACTGTCCCCTTTAACACACTGGCCCTGAGAATTACTGTCCCCTTGAACACACGGACCCTGAGAATTACTGTCCCCTTTATCAGTCTGACCCTGAGAATTACTGTCCCCTTGAAAACACTGAACCAGAGAGTTAGTGTCCCCTTTAACACACTGTCCCTGAGTGTTACTGTCCCCTTAACACACTGACACTGAGAATTACTGACCCCTTTAACACACTGACACTCTGAGCGTTACTGTCCCCTTGAACACACTGACCCAGAGAGCTACTGTCCCCTTTAACACACAGACCCAGAGAGTTACTGTCCCCTTTAACACACAGACCCAGAGAATTACTGTCCCCTTTAATACACTGACCCTGAGAATTACTGTCCCCTTTAACACACAGACCCTGAGTGTTACGGTCCCCTCTATCACTCTGACCCTGAGTGTTACGGTCCGCTTTAACACACTGACCCTGAGTGTTACAGTCCCCTTTATCACACTGACCCTGAGAATTACTGACCCCTTTAACACACTGACCCTGAGTGTTACTGTCCCCTTTATCACACTGACATTGAGAATTACTGTCCCCTTTAATACACTGATCCTGAGTGTTACTGTCCCCTTTAACACACTGACCATAAGTGTTACTGTCCTCTTTAACACACTGACGCTAAGTGTTACAGTCCCCTTGAACACACTGACCCTGAGACCTACTGTGCCCTTTAACACACAGACCCAGAGAGTTACTGTCCCCTTTATCACACTGACCTTGATAATTACAGTCCCCTTTAATACACTAACCCTGAGTGTTACTGTCCACTTTAACACACTGACCCTGAGTGTTATTGTCCCCTTGAACACACTGACCCTGAGCGTTGCTGTCCCCTTTAACCCACTGACCCTGAGAATTACTGACCCCTTTAACACACTGTTCCTGTGAATTACTGACCTCTTTAACACACTGACTCTGAGAGTAACTTTCCCCTTTAACACACTGACACTGAGAATTACTATCCCCTTTAACAAACTGACGCTGAGAATTACTGTCCCCTTTAACACACTGAACCTGAGAACTACTGACCCCTTTAACTCACTGAACCTGAGTGTTACTGTCCCCTTTAACTCACTGAACCTGAGAATTTCTGTCCCCCTTAACACAATGACCCTGAGAATTGCTGACCGCTTTAACACACTGACTCTGAGAGTTACTGACCCCTTTAACACACTGACCCTGAGAGTTACTGTCCCCTTTAACACACTGATCCTCAGAATTACTGTCCCCTTTAACACACTGACCCTGAGAGTTATTGTCCCCTTTAACACACTGACCCTGAGTGTTACTGTCCCCTTTATCACACTGACCCTGAGCGTTACAGTCCCCTTTAACACACTGACACTGAGCGTTACAGTCCCCTTGAAAGCACTAACCCAGAGAATTACTTTCTCTTTTAACACACTGACCCAGAGAGTTACTGTCCCCTTGAACACACTGACTCAGAGAGTTACTATCCCCTTTAACACACTGACCCTGAGAATTACTGTCCCCTTCAACACACTGACCCTGAGAGTTACTGTCCCCTTTAACACACTGACCGTGAGAATTACTGACCCCTTTAACACACTGACACTGAGAATTACTGTCCCCTTTAACACACTGATCCTCAGAATTACTGTCCCCTTTAATACACTGACCCTGAGAGTTACTGTCCCCTTTAACACACTGTCCCTGAGTGTTACTGTCCCCTTCATCACACTGACCCTGAGCGTTACTGTCCCCTTTAACACACTGACACTGAGCATTACTGACCCCTTTAACACACTGACACTGAGAATTACTGTCCCCTTTAACACACTGATCCTCAGAATTACTGTCCCCTTTAATACACTGACCCTGAGAGTTACTGTCCCTCTATCACTCTGACCCTGAATGTTACTGTGCCCTTTATCACACTGACCCTGAGAATTTCTGTCCCCTTTAATACACTGTCCCTGAGTGTTACTTTCCCCTTTAACACATTGTCCCTGAGAATTACTGACCCCTTTAACACACAGACCCTGAGTGTTACTGTCCCCTCCATCACTCTGACCCTGAGTGTTACGGTCCGCTTTAACACACTGACCCTGAGTGTTACAGTCCCCTTTATCACACTGACCCTGAGAATTACTGACCCCTTTAACACACTGACCCTGAGTGTTACTGTCCCCTTGAACACACTGACTCAGAGAGTTACTGTCCCCTTTAACACACTGACCCAGAGAATTACTTTCCCTTTTAACACACTGACCCAGAGAGTTACTGTCCCCTTGAACACACTGACTCAGAGAGTTACTGTCCCCTTTAACACACTGACCCTGAGAGTTACTGTCCCCTTTATCAGTCTGACCCTGAGAATTACTGTCCCCTTGAAAACACTGAACCAGAGAGTTACTGTCCCCTTTAATACTCTGACCCTGAGAGTTACTGTCCCCTTTAACACACTGTCCCTGAGTGTTACTGTCCCCTTCATCACACTGACCCTGAGCGTTACTGTCCCCTTTAACACACTGACACTGAGCATTACTGTCCCCTTCACACACTGACACTGAGAATTACTGACCCCTTTAACACACAGACCCTGAGTGTTACGGTCCCCTCTATCACTCTGACCCTGAGTGTTACGGTCCCCTTTAACACACTGACCCTGAGTGTTACAGTCCCCTTTATCACACTGACCCTGAGAATTACTGACCCCTTTAACACACTGACCCTGAGTGTTACTGTCCCCTTTATCACACTGACATTGAGAATTACTGTCCCCTTTAATACACTGATCCTGAGTGTTACTGTCCCCTTTAACACACTGACCCTAAGTGTTACTGTCCTCTTTAACACACTGATGCTAAGTGTTACAGTCCCCTTGAACACACTGACTCTGAGCACTGCTGTTCTCTTGAACACACTGACCCTGAGACCTACTGTGCCCTTTAACACACAGACCCAGAGAGTTACTGTCCCCTTTATCACACTGACCTTGATAATTACAGTCCCCTTTAATACACTAACCCTGAGCGTTACTGACCCTCTATCACTCTGACCCTGAATGTTACTGTGCCCTTTATCACACTGACCCTGAGAATTTCTGTCCCCTTTAATACACTGTCCCTGAGTGTTACTGTCCCCTTTAACACACTGACCCTGAGAATTACTGACCCCTTTAACACACTGTCCCTGTGAATTACTGACCTCTTTAACACACTGACTCTGAGAGTAACTTTCCCCTTTAACACACTGACACTGAGAATTACTGTCCCCTTTAACAAACTGACACTGAGAATTACTGTCCCCTTTAACACACTGAACCTGAGAATTACTGACCCCTTTAACTCACTGAACCTGAGTGTTACTGTCCCCTTTAACTCACTGAACCTGAGAATTACTGTCCCCCTGAACACAATGACCCAGAGAATTGCTGACCCCTTTAACACACTGACCCTGAGAGTTACTGACCCCTTTAACACACTGACCCTGAGAGTTACTGTCCCCTTTAACACACTGATCCTCACAATTACTGTCCCCTTTAACACACTGACCCTGAGAGTTACTGTCCCCTTTAACACACTGTCCCTGAGTGTTACTGTCCCCTTCATCACACTGACCCAGAGAATTACTTTCCCTTTTAACACACTGACCCAGAGAGTTACTGTCCCCTTGAACACACTGACTCAGAGAGTTACTGTCCCCTTTAACACACTGACCCTGAGAATTACTGTCCCCTTTAACACACTGACCCTGAGGGTTACTGACCCCTTTAACACACTGACCGTGAGAATTACTGACCCCTTTAACACACTGACCCTGAGAATTACTGTCCCGTTTAACACACTGATCCTCAGAATTACTGTCCCCTTTAACACACTGACCCTGAGAGTTACTGTCCCCTTTAACACACTGACCGTGAGAATTACTGACCCCTTTAACACACTGACCCTGAGAGTTACTGTCCCCTTTAACACACTGTCCCTGAGTGTTACTGTCCCCTTCATCACACTGACCCTGAGCGTTACTGTCCCCTTTAACACACTGACACTGAGCATTACTGTCCCCTTAACACACTGACACTGAGAATTACTGACCCCTTTAACACACAGACCCTGAGTGTTACTGTCCCCTCTATCACTCTGACCCTGAGTGTTACGGTCCGCTTTAACACGCTGACCCTGAGTGTTACAGTCCCCTTTATCACACTGACCCTGAGAATTACTGACCCCTTTAACACACTGACCCTGAGTGTTACTGTCCCCTTTATCACACTGACATTGAGAATTACTGTCCCCTTTAACACACTGACCCTAAGTGTTACTGTCCTCTTTAACACACTGACGCGAAGTGTTACAGTCCCCTTGAACACACTGACCCTGAGCGCTGCTGTTCTCTTGAACACACTGACCCTGAGACCTACTGTGCCCTTTAACACACAGACCCAGAGAGTTACTGTCCCCTTTATCACACTGACCTTGATAATTACAGTCCCCTTTAATACACTAACCCTGAGTGTTACTGTCCCCTTTAACACACTGACCCTGAGTGTTACTGTCCCCTTTAACACACTGACATTGAGAATTACTGTCCCCTTTAACACACTGACCCTAAGTGTTACTGTCCTCTTTAACACACTGACGCGAAGTGTTACAGTCCCCTTGAACACACTGACCCTGAGCGCTGCTGTTCTCTTGAACACACTGACCCTGAGACCTACTGTGCCCTTTAACACACAGACCCAGAGAGTTACTGTCCCCTTTATCACACTGACCTTGATAATTACAGTCCCCTTTAATACACTAACCCTGAGTGTTACTGTCCCCTTTAACCCACTGACCCTGAGTGTTACTGTCCCCTTTAACACACTGACCCTGAGAATTACTGACCCCTTTAACACACTGTCCCTGTGAATTCTGACCTCTTTAACACACTGAATCTGAGAGTAACTTTCCCCTTTAACACACTGACACTGAGAATTACTGTCCCCTTTAACAAACTGACACTGAGAATTACTGTCCCCTTTAACACACTGAACCTGAGAATTACTGACCCCTTTAACTCACTGAACCTGAGTGTTACTGTCCCCTTTAACTCACTGAACCTGAGAATTACTGTCCCCCTGAACACAATGACCCAGAGAATTGCTGACCCCTTTAACACACTGACCCTGAGAGTTACTGACCCCTTTAACACACTGTCCCTGTGAGGTCCTGTCCCCTTTAACACACTGATCCTCAGAATTACTGTCCCCTTTAACACACTGACCCTGAGTGTTACTGTCCCCTTTAACACACTGACCCTGAGAATTACTGACCCCTTTAACACACTGTCCCTGTGAATTACTGACCTCTTTAACACACTGACTCTGAGAGTAACTTTCCCCTTTAACACACTGAACCTGAGAATTACTGTCCCCCTTAACACAATGACCCGGAGAATTGCTGACCCCTTTAACACACTGACCGTGAGAGTTACTGACCCCTTTAACACACTGACTCTGAGAGTTACTGTCCCCTTTAACACACTGATCCTCAGAATTACTGTCCCCTTTAACACACTGACCCTGAGAGTTACTGTCCCCTTTAACACACTGACCCTGAGTGTTACTCTCCCCTGTATCACACTGACCCTGAGCGTTACAGTCCCCTTTAACACACTGACACTGAGCGTTACAGTCCCCTTGAACGCACTGACCCAGAGAATTACTTTCCCTTTTCACACACTGACCCTGAGAATTACTGACCCCTTTAACACACTGACCCTGAGAATTACTGTCCCCTTTAACACACTGATCCTCATAATTACTGTCCCCTTTAATACACTGACCCTGAGAGTTACTGTCCCCTTTAACACACTGACCCTGAGCGTTACTGACCCTCTATCACTCTGACCCTGAATGTTACTGTGCCCTTTATCACACTGACCCTGAGAATTTCTGTCCCCTTTAATACACTGTCCCTGAGTGTTACTTTCCCCTTTAACACATTGTCCCTGAGAATTACTGACCCCTTTAATACACAGACCCTGAGTGTTACGGTCCCCTCTATCACTCTGACCCTGAGTGTTACGGTCCCCTTTAACACACTGACCCTGAGTGTTACAGTCCCCTTTATCACACTGACCCTGAGAATTACTGACCCCTTTAACACACTGACCCTGAGTGTTACTGTCCCCTTTATCACACTGACATTGAGAATTACTGTCCCCTTTAATACACTGATCCTGAGTGTTACTGTCCCCTTTAACACACTGACCCTAAGTGTTACTGTCCTCTTTAACACACTGACGCTAAGTGTTACAGTCCCCTTGAACACACTGACTCTGAGCGCTGCTGTTCTCTTGGACACACTAACCCTGAGACCTACTGTGCCCTTTAACACACAGACCCAGAGAGTTACTGTCCCCTTTATCACACTGACCTTGATAATTACAGTCCCCTTTAATACACTAACCCTGAGCGTTACTGACCCTCTATCACTCTGAACCTGAATGTTACTGTGCCCTTTATCACACTGACCCTGAGAATTTCTGTCCCCTTTAATACACTGTTACTGTCCCCTTTAACACACTGACCCTGAGAATTACTGACCCCTTTAACACACTGTCCCTGTGAATTACTGACCTCTTTAACACACTGACTCTGAGAGTAACTTTCCCCTTTAACACACTGACACTGAGAATTACTGTCCCCTTTAACAAACTGACACTGAGAATTACTGTCCCCTTTAACACACTGAACCTGAGAATTACTGTCCCCCTTAACACAATGACCCTGAGAATTGCTGACCCCTTTAACACACTGACCCTGAGAGTTACTGACCCCTTTAACACACTGACCCTGAGAGTTACTGTCTCCTTTAACACACTGATCCTCAGAATTACTGTCCCCTTTAACACACTGACCCTCAGAGTTACTGTCCCCTTTAACACACTGACCCTGAGTGTTACTGTCCCCTTTATCACACTGACCCTGAGCGTTACAGTCCCCTTTAACACACTGACACTGAGCGTTACAGTCCCCTTGAACGCACTGTCCCAGAGAATTACTTTCCCTTTTAACACACTGACCCAGAGAGTTACTGTCCCCTTGAACACACTGACTCAGAGAGTTACTGTCCCCTTTAACACACTGACCCAGAGAATTACTGTCCCCTTTAACACACTGACCCCGAGAGTTACTGTCCCCTTTAACACACTGACCGTGAGAATTACTGACCCCTTTAACACACTGACACTGAGAATTACTGTCCCCTTTAACACACTGATCCTCAGAATTACTGTCCCCTTTAATACACTGACCCTGAGAGTTACTGTCCCCTTTAACACACTGACCCTGAGCGTTACTGACCCTCTATCACTCTGACCCTGAATGTTACTGTGCCCTTTCTCACACTGACCCTGAGAATTACTGACCGCTTTAACACACTGACCCTGAGTGTTACTATCCCCTTTATCACACTGACCTTGAGAATTACTGTCCCATTTAATACACTGACTCTGAGAGTTACTGTCGTCTTTAACACACTGACACTGAGTGATACTGTCCCCTTTAATACACTGACCCAGAGAGGTACTGTGCCCTTTAACACACTGACCCAGAGAATTACTGACCCCTTTAATACACTGACCCTGAGAGTTACTGTCCCCATTAACACACTACCCAGAGTGTTACTGTCCCCTTGAAAACACTGACCCTGAGTGTTACAGTTCCATTTATCACACTGACCTTGAGAATTTCTGTCCCCTTTAATACACTGTCCCTGAGTGTTACTTTCCCCTTTAACACATTGTCCCTGAGAATTACTGTCCACTTTAACACACTGACACTGAGCGTTACTGTCCCCTTGAACACACTGACCCTGAGAGTTACTGTCCCCTTTAACACACAGACCCAGAGAGCTACTGTCCCCTTTAACACACAGACCCAGAGAGTTACTGTCCCCTTTAACACACAGACCCAGAGAATTACTGTCTCCTTTAATACACTGACCCTGAGAATTACTGTCCCCTTTAACACACAGACCCTGAGTGTAACTGTCACCTCTATCACTCTGACCCTGAGTGTTACGGTCCCCTTTAACACACTGACCCTGAGTGTTACTGTCCCCTCTATCACTCTGACCCTGAGTGTTACTGTCCCCTTTAACACACTGACCCTGAGAATTACTGACCCCTTTAACACACTGACCCTGAGTGTTACTGTCCCCTTTATCACACTGACATTGAGAATTACTGTCCCCTTTAATACACTGACCCTGAGTGTTACTGTCCCCTTTAACACACTGACCTTAAGTGTTACTCTCCCTTTGAACACACTGACCCTGAGCGCTGCTGTTCCCTTGAACACACTGACCCAGAGACCTACTGTCCTCTTTAACACAGAGACCCAGAGAGTTACTTTCCCCTATAACACACAGACCAGCGGAATTACTGTCCCCTTTAATACACTGACCCTGAGAATTACTGTCCCCTTTAACACACTGACCTTGAGAGTTACTGTCCCCTTTAACACACTGACCCTGAGAATTACTGACCCCTTTAACTCACTGACCCTGAGTGTTACTGTCCCCTTTAACTCATTGAACCTGAGAATTACTGTCCCCCTTAACACAATGACCCTGAGAGTTACTTTCCCCTTTAGGACAATGACCCTGAGAATTACTGACCCCTTTAACACACTGACCGTGAGAGTTACTGACCCCTTTAACACACTGACCCTGAGAGTTACTGTCCCCTTTAACACACTGATCCTCAGAATTACTGTCCCCTTTAACACACTGACCCTGAGAGTTACTGTCCCCTTTAACACACTGACCCTGAGAATTACTGACCCCTTTAACACACTGACCCTGAGAATTACTGTCCCCTTTAACACACTGATCCTCATAATTACTGTCCCCTTTAATACACTGACCCTGAGAGTTACTGTCCCCTTTAACACACTTACCCTGAGCGTTACTGTCCCCTCTATCACTCTGACCCTGAACGTTACTGTCCCCTTTATCACACTGACCCTGAGAATTACTGACCGCTTTAACACACTGACCCTGAGTGTTACTGTCCCCTTTATCACACTGACCTTGAGAATTACTGTCCCATTTAATGCACTGACTCTGAGAGTTACTGTCGTCTTTAACACACTGACCCTGAGTGGTACTGTCCCCTTTAATACACTGAACCAGAGAGGTACTGTCCCCTTTAACACACTGACCCAGAGAATTACTGACCCCTTTAATACACTGACCCTGAGAGTTACTGTCCCCTCTAACACACTACCCAGAGTGTTACTGACCCTTTTAATACACTGACCCTGAGAATTACTGACCGCTTTAATACACTGTCCCTGAGAGTTACTTTCCCCTTTAACACACTGTCCCTGAGAATTAGATTAGATTACTTACAGTGTGGAAACAGTCCCTTCGGGCCAACAAGTCCACACCGCCCCGCCGAAGCGCAACCCACCCATAGCCCTACATCTACCCCTTAACTAACACTACGGGCAATTTAGCATGGCCAATTCACCTGACCTGCACATCTTTAGGACTGTGGGAGGAAACCGGAGCACCCGGAGGAAACCCACGCAGACACGGGGAGAACGTGCAAACTCCACACAGTCAGTCGCCTGAGGCGGGAATTGAACCCGGGTCTCTGGCGCTGTGAGGCAGCAGTGCTAACCACTGTGCCACCGTGCCGCCCCCTTTAACACACTGACCCTGAGAGTTACTGTCCCCTTTAACACACTGACCCTGAGAATTACATGTCCTCTTTAACACACTGTCCCTGAGAATTACTGTACCCTTTAACACACTGATCCTCTTTTTAGATTAGAATCAATCTAAACATCAGGTCATAGACAGAGAACACAGGGGTAAAAACAATGACTGCAGATGCTGCAAACCAGAGTCTGGATTAGTGGTGCTGGAAGAGCACAGCAGTTCAGGCAGCATCCGAGGAGCAGTAAAATCGACATTTAGGGCAAAAGGGCTTTTGCCCGAAACGTCGATTTCGCTGCTCTTTGGATGCTGCCTGAACTGCTGTGCTCTTCCAGCACCACTAATCCAGAGAACACAGGGGGCTAACACCTTCAACATATTGTCTAGCTATCACCATTGTTAACAGCTAAGCCGAGAATGCAACTTTAAAAAAAGGTTTTGTGATTTACACATGAAAGAAGTGAAACTATCACTGTATTCTAACAGATGAAAGGCTTAACAGACATTCAATTTTTCAATGTATAATTTCAGTTACATCACACTGCAAATTTTTGCTATAAATTCTGTGTTACGATCGAGCCCTCCACTATCACCTGATGAAGGAGCATCACTCCAGAAGCTAGTGTGCTTCCAATTAAACCTGTTGGACTATAACCTGGTGTTGTGAGATTTTTAACTTTGTACTCTTTAACACACTGACAATGAGAATTACTGTCCCCTTTAAAACACTGACCCTGAGAATTACTTTCCCCTTTAACACACTGTCCCTGAGTGTTAATGTCCCCTTGAACACATTATCCCTGAGAATTACTGTCACCTTTAACATACTGTCCCTGAGAATTACTGTCCCCTTTAACACACTGACCCTGAGAGTTACTGTCCCCTTTAACACACTGACCCTGAGAGCTACTGTCCCCTTTAACACACTGACCCTGAGCGTTACTGTCCCCTTTAGCACACTGTCCCTGAGAATTACTGACCCCTTTAATACACTGACCCTGAGAGTTACTGTCCCCTTTAACACACTGACCCTGAGAATTACTGACCCCTTTAACACACTGACCCAGAGAGTTACTGTCCCCTTTAATATACTTACCTTGGAGTTACTGTCCCCTTTAACACACTGACCCTGAGAATTACCTTCCCCTTTAACACACTGACCCAGAGGGTTACTGTTCCCTTTAACACACTGACCCTGAGAATTACTGTCCCCTTTAACACACTGACACTAAGAATTACTGTCCCCTTTAACACACTGACCCTGAGAGTTACTGTTCCCTTTAACACACTGACCCAGAGAGTTACTGTCCCCTTTAACACGCTGACCCTGAGAATTACTGACCCCTTTAACACACTGACCCAGAGTGTTACTGTCCTCTTTTACACACTGACCCAGAGGGTTACTGTCCCCTTTAACACACTGACCCAGAGGGTTACTGACCCCTTTAACACACTGACCCTGAGAATTACTTTCCCCTTTAACACACTGTCCCTGAGTGTTAATGTCCCCTTGAACACATTATCCCTGAGAATTACTGTCACCTTTAACATACTGTCCCTGAGAATTACTGTCCCCTTTAACACACTGACCCTGAGAGCTACTGTCCCCTTTAACACACTGACCCTGAGCGTTACTGTCCCCTTTAGCACACTGTCCCTGAGAATTACTGACCCCTTTAATACACTGACCCTGAGAGTTACTGTCCCCTTTAACACACTGACCCTGAGAATTACTGACCCCTTTAACACACTGACCCAGAGAGTTACTGTCCCCTTTAATATACTTACCTTGGAGTTACTGTCCCCTTTAACACACTGACCCTGAGAATTACCTTCCCCTTTAACACACTGACCCAGAGGGTTACTGTTCCCTTTAACACACTGACCCTGAGAATTACTGTCCCCTTTAACACACTGACACTAAGAATTACTGTCCCCTTTAACACACTGACCCTGAGAGTTACTGTCCCCTTTAACACACTGACCCAGAGAGTTACTGTCCCCTTTAACACGCTGACCCTGAGAATTACTGACCCCTTTAACACACTGACCCAGAGTGTTACTGTCCTCTTTTACACACTGACCCAGAGGGTTACTGTCCCCTTTAACACACTGACCCAGAGGGTTACTGACCCCTTTAACACACTGACCCAGAGGGTTACTGCCCTCTTTAACACACTGACCCAGAGGGTTACTGTCCCCTTTAACACACTGACCCAGAGGGTTACTGACCCCTTTAACACACTGACCCAGAGGGTTACTGCCCTCTTTAACACACTGACCCAGAGGGTTACTGTCCCCTTTAACACACTGACCCAGAGGGTTACTGACCCCTTTAAAGATGGGGTACTGGGCTAATGGTTGGATACTTGGTAGTGTGGATGAGCAGAGGGATCTTGGTGTCCATGTACACAGATCTTTGAAAGTTGCCACCCAGATAAATAGTGCGGTGAAGAAGGCATATGGCATACTGGCTTTTATTGGTAGAGGAATTGAGTTCCGGAGTCCTGAGGTCATGTTGCAGTTGTATAAGACTCTGGTGCGGCCGCATCTGGAGTATTATGTGCAGTTTTGGTCGCCATACTATAGGAAGGATGTGGAGGCACTGGAACGGGTGCAGAGGAGGTTTACCAGGATGTTGCCTGGTATGGTAGGAAGATCGTATGAGGAAAGGCTGAGGCACTTGGGGTTGTTTTCATTGAAGAAAAGAAGGTTTAGGGGTGACTTGATAGATGTGTACAAGATGATTAGAGGTTTAGATAGGGTTGACCATGAGAACCTTTTTCCACGTATGGAGTCAGCTATTACGAGGGGGCATAGCTTTAAATTAAGGGGTGATAGGTATAGGACAGATGTTAGGGGTAGATTCTTTACTCAGCGAGTCGTGAGTTCATGGAATACCCTGCCAGTAGCAGTGGTGGATTCTCCCTCTTTATGGGCATTTAAGCGGGCATTGGATAGGCATATGGAGGATAGTGGGCTAGTGTAGGTTAGGTGGGCTTGGATCGGCGCAACATCGAGGGCCAAAGGGCCTGTACTGCGCTGTATTCTTCTATGTTCTATGTTCTATGTTAACACACCGACCCAGAGAGTTACTGTCCCCTTTAACACACTGTCCCTGAGTGTTACTGTCCCCTTTAACACACTGACCCAGAGGGTTACTGTCCCCTTTAACACTCTGTCCCTGAGAATTACTGTCCCCTTTAACACACTGACACTGAGTGTTACTGTCCCCTTTAACACACTGACCCAGAGGGTTACTGTCCCCTTTAACACACTGTCCCTGAGAATTACTGACCCCTTTAACACACTGACCCTGAGAATTACTATCCCCTTTAACACACTGTCCCTGAGAATTACTGACCCCTTTAACACACTGACCCTGAGAATTACTGTCCCCTTTAACACACTGACCCTGAGTGTTACTGTCCCCTTTAACACACTGACCCAGCGGGTTACTGTCCCCTTTAACACACTGTCTCTGAGAATTACTGTCCCCTTTAACACACTGTCCCTGAGAATTACTGTCCCCTTTAACACACTCACCCAGAGGGCTACTGTCCCCTTTAACAAAATGACCTGTCGAGGTACTGCTTCCTTTAACACACTGACAGCCCCAGATTGCTGACCCCTTTAACAGAATGACCCCGGCCATCCTGTTCCCTTTATCAGCTTGGCCCTTTTAAGGAGTGTGCAGTCTCCAAGGCCGACGGCTGGTATTACTGTTTTGTTCTGCATCCTCATACTGACCCCTGGAGGCAGGAATATTTGGAAATTGTGGATGGCACTGATCCAGCAGTCAGCGAATGTATAAGGCCAGTGGAGCCAGGCAGGTCATTGAAGTTACAAACAGACATTGCAACACCTGACAGTGACGATGGTCACTATGCTGAACTTAATTTGTGCTGGGGCTCAGTAACTGGAGGAAATGTTTTGAAAGTGTGTCACCCAGTAGTTTTATTTTTGAATTTGTTCATGGGGTGTGTGTATCTCTGACTGGACCAACATTTATTGCCCATCCCTCATTGTCCAATGGGCAGCTAAGAGTCAGCCACATTGCTGCAGTCACATAGAGGTCAGACCAGGTAAGGATGGCAGATTTCCTTCCCCAAAGGACATTAGTGGGCAAGATGGGTTTTGACAACAATCAACTGTGGTTGCAATAGTTGCATGTAGTCTTTTTCAAAGAAAATTCCAGATTGTTATTGAAATCGCATTTGCCATGGTGAGATATGGACCCATGTTGGATTTGTTTAAGAAAGAGTTGGATTGAGCTCTCAAGGATAGTGGAATCAAGGGTTATGGAGATAAGAACTGAAAAATGTGTTGTTGGAAAAGCGCAGTAGATCAGGCAGCATCCAAGGATCAGGAGAATCGACGTTTCGGGCATAAGGCCTTCTTCAGGAATGAGGAAGGTGTGCCAAGCAGGCTGAGATAAAAGGTAGGGAGGAGGAACTTATGGAGATAAGGCAGGAACAGGATACTGATTGAGGATGATCAGCCATGATCATAATGAATGGTGGTGCAGGCTCGAAGGGCAGAATGGCCTACTCCTGCACCTATTGTCTATTGTCTGTGGCATCCCCAATTCACATTGAGACCAAGTAAAGCTCTGTGGATAGTATGTTATGTTCAGGAACCCAGTCTGAGCAAAGTCAGGGTATGGACTGTTTCTCAGAAACTGAGCGCTGGAGTTTTCTGTGCAGTAACAACCTCCCAGCTGCTTATTTATCCATTCATGGCTATGGGTGTCACTGGCTAGTCCAACATTGATCATCCCTACTTATTAAGAGGTTAGTAAACTATGGTGCCTTGGGTCAGGAGTCACATGTAGGCCAGACCAGATAAGAATGACAGTTCCCTTCCCTAAAGAACATCAGTGAACCAGATGGGATGTTTGTTATCAACAATGGTCATCATTAGACTCTTAATTCCAGATTTTATTAAATTCAAATTCCAACATCTGCCATGGGGGGGTCTTGAATTCACATTCTGCAGAACATTAGCCTGGTTCTCTAGAGTCATACAGCATGGAAAAAGACCCTTCGGTCTAACCAGTCCATGCTGAATACAATCCCAAAGTAAATCTAGATTAATAATCCAGTGACATTGCCACTATACCAGCTCTCCTGCCCCCCAGGGGGCGGTATTCTTTCCCTCAGTTCCTCTGTGGGTTGGAATTGAGATATAGTGGTCTCAGGTACAAGTTTGGAAGGCAGTGGGGAATCTAACTGCGGGCTGTGCGAGGTTGTCTTTAAGTGTCATCAGCTCAGACCCAATCAGAGGCAGGAAGATGCTGTCAGCCCCATTAAACACCCTCCCATCTCCCAAACGTACCTTAGGGCAAGGAGACCCTGTGAGTGGGCAGCTGGAATGGTTTATTTAATTCAGCTGAAAATGGATTCGATGAGCATTTCTAGTCTATGAGAAAGCTGGCTCCGAAATTTCCCTCTCTCATTCCTCCAATCCCCACTTCCTGAATATTCACTTCCTATCTCACAGTTATTCTCAGGGTGTCACTCCATTTCTGCCAAAAGATTACTAAAAGCTTGCTGCTCTGCCAGGATTGGATGATGGACAAGTATTTTGGTGAATCAGAGGTTATGGGGAAGTCAGGACAGGTCAAATAAAGTTTTCTTTTTGAGATTTAAGAAAGTGGGGGTGAGCTGCCTTCTTGAACCACTTGCTGTGGGTTGACCCACAATGCCATGAGGGAGGGAATTCCCGGATTTTGACCCAGCGTCAGTGAAGGAACGGCAACATATTTCCAAGTCAGGATGGTGAGTGACTTGGAGGGGGATCTGGAAGTGGGTGGTGTTCCCATGTATCTGCTGCCCTTGTCCTTCTAGATGGAAGCGGTCGTGCGTTTGGAAGGTGCTGTCTAAGGATCTTTAGTGAATTTCTGTGGAGCACCTTGTGGGCAGCACACACTGCTGCTGCTGAGCGTCAGTGATGCTGAAGGAACGGCAATATATTTCCAAGTCAGGATGGTGAGTAGTTTGGAGGGGATGGTGTTCCCCCTTGTCCTTCGAGGTGGAAGGTTTGGAAGGTGCTGTCTGAGGAGCTTTGGCAAATTTTGATTCCTAATTAGCCCTGGTCCCCATTTTACAATATATATGTATGAATTTCCATTTATTTAGCCGGCCATCTCTTCTCGTTCTCTGCCTCACCTTTTCTGGTTTGCTTTTGCAATTCCTCTCTGAACCTCCTCTAACCAGCCTGCGTCTCAGTCATCCAGCTTATACAAGGCATCGGAACATTTTCTCAGCTTCATCTTAATCTCTTTTGTCCTGGAGGGATCTCTGTTTTGGTTTGCATTACCTTAACTGGAACATACCTCGGCTGTTCCCAAGCTGACAATTCTCTAAAAGCTGTTCAGCTACTGTTTAGCTGCTATTCTCTGATTTCATTGGACCTGGACAAGGTCCATTCTCAGCCCATTGAAGATGGCTCTACCCCAGTTAATCATTCTGACTCTGAATTGGTCCTTATTGTTTTCTGTGGCCAACCTAAAACTTACAATAGAATCATCACTGTCCATTGAATGTTCCACTCATGCTCCATGATTTATGAGAACCAGCTATTTTTCAAAGTAAAAGTGCATCCATCTTTTCCTACTGGATTGGAATATACCACTGGAAAAAATTCTCCTGAACGCACTTTAAGATCTCTCACCCCTTTCTGCCCTTTATGCTAATACCATCGCAGACTATGTTCAGGAAATTAAATGACCCATTATAACTAATTGACAGTTCTTTCAGTTCCCTGTAAATTCCCTGCAAATTTGCTCCTCTGCATCTTTGCAGAGTGCACAGTGGTTAGCACTGCTGCCTCGCAGCGCCAGAGACCCGGGTTCAATTCCCGCCTCAGGCGACTCACTGTGTGGAGTTTGCACGTTCTCCCCGTGTCTGCGTGGGTTTCCTCCGGGTGCTCCGGTTTCCTCCCACAGTCCAAAGATGTGCAGGTCAGGTGAATTGGCCATGCTAAATTGCCCGTAGTGTTAGGTAAGGGGTAAATGTAGGGGTATGGGTGGGTTACGCTTCGGCGGGTCGGTGTGGACTTGTTGGGCCGAAGGGCCTGTTTCCACACTGTAAAGTAATCTAATCTAATCTAATCTAATCTAATCTAATCTTTCCTGTTAGTCTGTGGCCTATAAACTCCGGTAAAAACAATGACTGCAGATGCTGGAAACCAGATTCTGGATTAGTGGTGCTGGAAGAGCAACAGCAGTTCGGGCAGCATCCGAGGAGCAGGAAAATCGACGTTTCGGGACACCAAGCAGTGAAAGGTCACCTTTTCATTTGTGCCTTCACTCTGGCGAATAACTTCTGCCCTTGAGCTCTCTTTATTTCATTCCAGACTGCAATGCTCCTTACTCAATAAGACCATAAGACATAGCAGCAGAAATTAGGCCATTCAGCCCATCGATTCTGCTCCGACATTCAATCATGGCTGATAAGTTTCTCAACCCCATTCTCCTGCTTTCTTCCCGTAACCCTTGATCACCTTGAGAATCAAGAACTTATCTCTGTCTTAGATATGCTCAATGACCTGGCCTCCCCAGCCTTCTGTAGCAATACATTCCATCGATTCCCCACTCTCCAACTGAAGAAGTTTCTCCTTATATCCATTCTAAAAGGTCTTCCCTTTACTCTGAGGCTGTGCCCTTGGGCCCTAGTCTCTCCTGTCAATGGAAACATCTTCCCAACAGCCACTCTGTCCAGGCCATTCAGTATTCTGTATGTTTCAATTAGAATCCCCCTCATCCTTCTAAACCCCATCGAGTATAGACCCAGAGTCCTCAAGCATTCCTCATCTGTTAAGCTTTTCATTCTTGGGATCAAAGCGGCCAACTTCCCCTTTTCAACCTTTCCTCTCTTTGCTGAACATCTTGTATGGAGGAATATTTAACCCCAGTCCTGCTTTTCTTTATGCCAGGCCAGCGTTGTCATGACAACATCGTACTTCCAACTCTGCTGCTCACTGGTCTTAGCTACCACACTCTGTGCGTTCATGAGCACACTCTTATCTGAACTTAGATCTTATTGGAGTTCCCTCACAATTCTTGGGCATGGGTTCGGAAAGTTGTGGCTCAAGGTCTTCAGTGAATTTCTGCAGAGCATCTTGTAGACAGCACACACTGCTGCTACTGAGCATCTTTGGTGGAGGGAGTGGGTGTTTGTGGATGTGGTGCCAATCAAACGGACTGCTTGTTCCTGGATGGTATAAAACTTCTTAGGTGTTGTTGGAGCTGCACCCATTCTTTTTTTACATCAAAAATATGTCTTTTTCATGAAAAATATCTTTATATACTCATAGACACAAACACAGTTTGGTTCTGTACAGTAGCATATCAACAAAACAAACAAACATTAGAGTTTGACTCCATCCAATGAACCAAAGGCTTTACTGACTTGAACAAGACAAGACTACACTAAAATGCATTTGAGCACCCAGGGTGTCTAATAACTGAACAGACTCCCAATTAACTTCAGCAGAAAGACGACAGACAGTGGCCTATCCCCTCTGTGCCTTGGCAGCAGCTGATCCAAGCTTTAGTCCATCCCTCAGCAAGCAGTCCTGGACCCTGGAATGTGCCCGTCAGGGTCAACTCCCTGCTCTGGAAAACCCACAAGATTCAGGCAGACCAAAGAGCACCTTTCACCAAGTTGTTGGTCCTCCAGGCAGTGTCGATGTTTGTCTGTCCACGGGGAATAGCCTGTAGAGCACGGAGTCCCCGCGTCACGGAGCTGCTCAGGATGAACCTGGACAAAAACCACTGCATCTCTCTCAAGACCTCCTTTACAAAGGCACATTCTAGCCGGAGTTGTGTGACAGTCACTACCAACCCCTCCCCAGCTGCTTCGAGGGTAGTGTGCGGTGGGCGCAGACAGACTGAGCATACATGAAGGATCTGACCTCTCACCACCAGCCAAGTGAAATCTTGATACTGGTTGAACCCATCCAGGCAAGTGGGGAATATTCCATCACACTCCTGACTCATGTCTTTTTAGATTAGATTACATTACAGTGTAGAAACAGGCCCTTCGGCCCAACAAGTCCACACCGACCCGCCGAAGCGAAACCCACCCATACCCCTACATTTACCCCTTACCTAACACTACGGGCAATTTAGCATGGCCAATTCACCTGACCCTGCACATCTTTTGGACTGTGGGAGGAAACCGGAGCACCCGGAGGAAACCCACGCAGACACGGGGAGAACGTGCAAACTCCACACAGTCAGTCGCCTGAGGCGGGAATTGAACCCGGGTCTCAGGCGCTGTGAGGCAGCAGTGCTAACCACTGTGCCACCGTGCCGCCGTCTTGTAGATGGTTGACAGGCTTTGGGAAGTAAGGAGTGAGTTGCTCAATGTAGAGGTGCAAATTTGCAAAGAATTTACAGGGAACTGCAAGAGTTGTCCTAGCTAGATTATTCTATGATTCTCTGAATCTCAGAGCCTCCTGTCTCACATTCATCAGAGTTATCCAGAAAGAACCACAGTCTGAATTCTCAAGGGAGCTAATTGCGTGTGTTCTCTTCCAAAATATTTAGCATCAAGAGTGCACAACAGTGCATACAGATGTTTGTCTTTTTCAACTCAAGCAGTGGTGTAATTTGCAAGTGTAAAATGTCCCGTAAGTTCCCAGGAGTTTTAAGTGCTGTTGGAAAGCTTTGAGTTGGCCAAGATGAGCCCGTCATTTCTGAGTTTGAAAATCTATTAATAATTATCAGATTCACTGGAAGTTGCAAATGTCAAGCCATTATTTATATTCAACGTAAACTGGAGAAACAGCCTTTCGAGGGAACAATGCCATTTGAACTCGGTCAAGGGCAGGGGTTAATTTTTTTTTAAGCTTCTTCCTCCTGGCACAAGTACTTGGTAAAAGCTGTTTGCTTTTTTCTGAAGTATCGAATTATTAATGTGGGGTTTAGGCAGCTTAAACAGTGGATTTGTAAACAATCACTTCACCACTATCCCCCGGGACCGGACGCTGATTCCAACCGCGACCTGATCTCAATGGATTTCGTCCAAGACTACTTCGAACACTTGAAACAGAAACTGCGTTGAATTACTGCAGTTCCGCCTCTCATCATTTTCTTCGGAGCAGGGTTAAATCCACAGGGCAGAGCAACGGCCAACAGGGTTCAAGTGTTCCAAAAGGCTTCGGCTCAGAACTTATCGGAAAGTGGGGGGGGGGCCTCTCATTAGGGAGGCCGTGGTGTAGTGGGAATGTCGCTGGGGTCAGAACCCTGAGCCCAGGCTCATGCTCCAGGGATGAAACGTCGATGAAACGTCATGCCCGAAACGTCGATTCTCCTGTTCCCTGGATGCTGCCTGACCTGCTGCGCTTTTCCAGCAACACATTTTTCAGCTCTGATCTCCAGCATCTGCAGCCCTCACTTTCTCCTCCTGCTCCAGGGAGGCAGGTTCAAACCCTACCAGCTGGTGATATTTGGATTCGATGGAATTCAAAGCTAACATAGCCATGTGTTGGTTGGTGTAATAGCCCAGGTGGCTCACTCAAGGAGTGAAACTGTTGGCCTTACCTGGTCTGGCCTACATGTGACTCCAGACCCATGGCAACGTGGCTGACTGCCCTCTAGGCAATTAGGGATGGGTAATCAATACTGGCCTAGACTCTTTTATAAAATCCAGGGCACACCGAGCCCAGAGGATAGTAGCCCATCTAGAGGCATTGAAACATTAAAAGGCTAATCAGCCCATCACAGTCAGTGAGTTCACGGCTCGTCTGCATTGACCCATCCTTAATACCCTTAAAAATCTATTCGTTTCCGGTTTTAGTGAACAGTCGATGGCCTTGGAGCTCCAGATCTATGTTTTAATGATGAGCTTCTCCCTGCCAGCTCTACTTACTGTACCAGAGAGGGCTGGAGAAACCATAAGACCATAAGACACAGGAGCAGAAATTAAGCCATTCAGCCCATTGAGTCCGCCCCGCCATTCAATCATGGCTGAGAAATTTCTCAACCCCATTTTCCCACCTCTTCCTTGTAAACTTTGATCACCATAACAATCAAGAACCTATCTACCTCGGTCTTAAATATACTCAGTGACCTGGCCTCCACAGCCTTCTGTGGCAGTGAACTCCATAGATTCACCACTCTCTGGCTGAAGAAGTTTCTCCTGATCTCCGTTCTAAAAGGTCTTCCCTCTACTTTAAGGCAACGCTCTCGGGTCCTATTCTCTCCTTCCAATGGAAACATCTTCCCAAAGTCCACTCTGCCCAGGCCAGTCAATATTCTGTATGTTTCAATTAGATCCTCCCTCATCCTTCTAAACTCCATCGAGTATAGACCCAGAGCCCTCGAACATTCCTCATATGCTAAACCTTTCGTTCCTGGTACCATTCTTGTGAACTTCCTCTGGACCCACTTCAGGGACAGTATATCCTTCCTGAGATATGGGGCCCAGAATTGCTCACAATACTCCAAATGTAGTCTGACCAGAACCTTAAAGAGCCTCAGAAGTACATCCTTACTTTAATATTCAAATCCCCTCAAAATAAATGCCAACATTGTATCTCCCTTCCTAAGTACTGACTCAACCTGCAAGTTTACCTTGACAGAACCCTGGACTACAACTCCCAAGTCCCTTTGCACTTCCGACTTCTGAATTTTCTCCCCATTTAGAAAATAGTCCATGCATCTATTCTTCCTTCCAAACTGCATGACCTCATGCTTTCCCACTCAGCAACATCTATGGGAGAGAGAAACAGAAGTGCTCTGCACCAGCGCATTCAGATGGACAGGCTATGCAATAACCCCACAGAGGCCGGTATTCTATCACCAAGTCACTCTTTATTCACACTTGGCGACTCCTTGACATTGATCCAGCTCTCAAAGTGCGCAGAACCTCTGACACTCCTGTTTAAATCTGTCAGCCTGGGCTCCCTTACTGGACCAGATTAACAGGCCCAATTCTGAGAGGTCCAGTTGGCTGACCTACGGGCAGGGACACAGAGTCCGGCAGAAATGAAAAGCAGGCAGGTTAAATGAAATGGTGTACAGTGACCATCTCTCTTTATGCAGCTCAAGATAGAAAGTGCAGCACGACTGAGAGAGGCCAGGGTGGGCATATCGAGACCGAGACTGAGGGAAATGCCACTGTGCCAGCACTCAGTGAAGAACTTAACCTAGAAAGGGAGCTCTCACTGCAGAATGAAAGGGCGGCACGGTGGCTCAGTGGTTAGTACTGCTGCCTCACATGGTCAGGGACCTGGGTTCAATTTCAGCCTCGGGCAACTGTCTGCGTGGAGTTTGCACATTCTCCCTGTGTCTGCATGGGTTTCCTCCCACAGTCCAAAGATGTGCAAGTTAGGTGGATCTGCCATGCTAAATTGCTCATAGTGTTCAGGGATGTGAAGGTTAAGTGCGTTAGTCATGGGAAATGCAGGGTTACACAGATGGAGGAGGGGGATGGATCTTGGTGAATGCTTTTCAGAGGGTTGGCGTGGACCTGTTGGGCTGAATGGCCCATTTACACCCTGTGGGGATACTATTTGAAAATAGTGAATAGGCTCCATTACCTTCCAACCGCACAAACATGTCTCATTTTGCACTTAACTCGGAGAAGTGTCTGGAAGATTTCTATGTTGATCCCCAGAATAATGACTGCAGCTCACTGCACAGACACACAAGCTCAATAATGTGGTAAGAAAAGTGAACAAGCATTCTCCTGACAAATGCTCTATCTATGCAAAATGTCAGCCAAAATGACTTCTTTCCTTCCTTAATCTTCCTTTCCCGATCTGGCCACTGCATTGGCAGTAACAGCTGAGCTTGAGGAAGTTCAGTGACAGCATTGCAGGTTTGCGTCAGTTGTCTTTGGTGGTCAATCCTCTGGTGGTCTGGGACCTACAGGGCTCCAGGCTGCTGGCGGGCGAGAGGGGTCCCTCCAGCTGCTGTACCAACAACACTCATGAAGCTTGACATCTTCCAGGACAAGGCGGCCCCTTGATTGGAACCACATCCACAAACATCCATTCCCTCCACCACCGACACTCGGTAGCGGGAGTGTATACCATCTACAAGATGCACTGCAGAAGATCACCAAGGCTCCTTAGATGAGGTGGTTGGTGGATGCTAGCCGCTATGAGATGAGCTCTGATATGAACAAGACCTCTCTGTTTAGAATTATTTAGTAAAGAAGAGACCCATTGGCCCATTGAGTCTGCACCAACCAAAAAAAGGACTTTAATAACAATAGCATTATGTAAACTGTATCCAGACTGATACCTGAAAGGCTATGGAGCAGAGGGATTCAGATCCTCAGAAAATAGGCAACAGGTTTTGAAAGAGGATCTGGATTGGCATAGGATTGGAGGGCCGATGGGTCTGTTCACGGGCTGTAATTTTCATTCTTCATTGTTGTTCTAAATCGGAACTTAATCACATCAGTTGGCAACTCACTACAACCTGACAAGAATCTCACCACAGTCTAACACGAATCATGCTGCAGTCTAACAAGAATCTCACCGCAGTCGAACAAGAATCTCAATGCAATCTAGTAAGAATTTCACCGCAGTCTGATGAATCTAACTGCAGTCTAACAATAATCTCTCTGCTGTTTAACAAGAAGCTCACCGCAGTCTACCAAGAATCTTACCGCAATCTAACAAGAATCTCACTGCAGTCTAACAAGAATCTCACTGCAGTCTAACAAGAATCTCACTGCAGTCTAACAAGAATCTCACCGCAGTCTAACAAGAATCTCACTGCAGTCTAACAAGAATCTCACTGCAGTCTAACAAGAATCTCACTGCAGTCTAACAAGAATCTCACCGCAGTCTAACAAGAATCTCACTGCAGTCTAACAAGAATCTCACTGCAGTCTAACAAGAATCTCACTGCAGTCTAACAAGAATCTCACCGCAGTCTAACAAGAATCTCACTGCAGTCTAACAAGAATCTCACTGCAGTCTAACAAGAATCTCACTGCAGTCTAAGAAGAATCTCACCGCAGTCTAACAAGAATCTCACTGCAGTCTAAGAAGAATCTCACTGCAGTCTAACAAGAATCTGACCACAGTCTAACAAGAATCTCACTGCAGTCTAACAAGAATCTCAGTGCAGTCTAACAAGAATCTCACTGCAGTCTAACAAGAATCTGACCACAGTCTAACAAGAATCTCACTGCAGTCTAACAAGAATCTCACTGCAGTCTAACAAGAATCTCAGTGCAGTCTAACAAGAATCTCACTGCAGTCTAACAAGAATCTCAGTGCAGTCTAACAAGAATCTCAGTGCAGTCTAACAAGAATCTCACCGCAGTTTAACAAGAATCTGACCACAGTCTAACAAGAATCTCACTGCAGTCTAACAAGAATCTCACCACAGTCTAACAAGAATCTCACTGTAGTCTAACAAGAATCTCACCACAGTCTAACAAGAATCTCACTGCAGTCTAACAAGAATCTCACCGCAGTCTAACAAGAATCTCACTGCAGTCTAACAAGAATCTCACCACAGTCTAACAAGAATCTCACTGCAGTCTAACAAGAATCTAACCACAGTCTAACAAGAATCTCACTGCAGTCTAACAAGAATCTGACCACAGTCTAACAAGAATCTCACCACAGTCTAACAAGAATCTCACTGCAGTCTAACAAGAATCTCACCACAGTCTAACAAGAATCTCACTGCAGTCTAACAAGAATCTAACCACAGTCTAACAAGAATCTCACTGCAGTCTAACAAGAATCTGACCACAGTCTAACAAGAATCTCACCACAGTCTAACAAGAATCTGACCACAGTCTAACAAGAATCTCACCACAGTCTAACAAGAATCTCACCACAGTCTAACAAGAATCTCACTGTAGTCTAACAAGAATCTCACTGCAGTCTAACAAGAATCTCACCACAGTCTAACAAGAATCTCACTGTAGTCTAACAAGAATCTCACTGTAGTCTAACAAGAATCTCACCACAGTCTAACAAGAATCTCACCACAGTCTAACAAGAATCTCACTGCAGTCTAACAAGAATCTGACCACAGTCTAACAAGAATCTCACCACAGTCTAACAAGAATCTCACCACAGTCTAACAAGAATCTCACTGTAGTCTAACAAGAATCTCACCGCAGTCTAACAAGAATCTCACCGCAGTCCAACAAGAATCACAGTGCAGTCTAACAAGAATCTCAGTGCAGTCTAACAAGAATCTCAGTGCAGTCTAACAAGAATCTCAGTGCAGTCTAACAAGAATCTCACCGCAGTCTAACAAGAATCTCAGTGCAGTCTAACAAGAATCTCAGTGCAGTCTAACAAGAATCTCACTGCAGTCTAACAAGAATCTCACCGCAGTCTAACAAGAATCTCAGTGCAGTCTAACAAGAATCTCACCGCAGTCTAACAAGAATCTCAGTGCAGTCTAACAAGAATCTCACCGCAGTCTAACAAGAATCTCAGTGCAGTCTAACAAGAATCTCAGTGCAGTCTAACAAGAATCACACTGCAGTCTAACAAGAATCTCACCGCAGTCTAACAAGAATCTGACCACAGTCTAACAAGAATCTCACCGCAGTCTAACAAGAATCTCACTGCAGTCTAACAAGAATCTCACTGCAGTCTAACAAGAATCTCACTGCAGTCTAAGAAGAATCTCACCGCAGTCTAACAAGAATCTCACTGCAGTCTAAGAAGAATCTCACTGCAGTCTAACAAGAATCTGACCACAGTCTAACAAGAATCTCACTGCAGTCTAACAAGAATCTCAGTGCAGTCTAACAAGAATCTCACTGCAGTCTAACAAGAATCTGACCACAGTCTAACAAGAATCTCACTGCAGTCTAACAAGAATCTCACTGCAGTCTAACAAGAATCTCACTGCAGTCTAACAAGAATCTCAGTGCAGTCTAACAAGAATCTCACTGCAGTCTAACAAGAATCTCAGTGCAGTCTAACAAGAATCTCAGTGCAGTCTAACAAGAATCTCACCGCAGTTTAACAAGAATCTGACCACAGTCTAACAAGAATCTCACTGCAGTCTAACAAGAATCTCACCACAGTCTAACAAGAATCTCACTGTAGTCTAACAAGAATCTCACCACAGTCTAACAAGAATCTCACTGCAGTCTAACAAGAATCTCACCGCAGTCTAACAAGAATCTCACTGCAGTCTAACAAGAATCTCACCACAGTCTAACAAGAATCTCACTGCAGTCTAACAAGAATCTAACCACAGTCTAACAAGAATCTCACTGCAGTCTAACAAGAATCTGACCACAGTCTAACAAGAATCTCACCACAGTCTAACAAGAATCTCACTGCAGTCTAACAAGAATCTCACCACAGTCTAACAAGAATCTCACTGCAGTCTAACAAGAATCTAACCACAGTCTAACAAGAATCTCACTGCAGTCTAACAAGAATCTGACCACAGTCTAACAAGAATCTCACCACAGTCTAACAAGAATCTGACCACAGTCTAACAAGAATCTCACCACAGTCTAACAAGAATCTCACCACAGTCTAACAAGAATCTCACTGTAGTCTAACAAGAATCTCACTGCAGTCTAACAAGAATCTCACCACAGTCTAACAAGAATCTCACTGTAGTCTAACAAGAATCTCACTGTAGTCTAACAAGAATCTCACCACAGTCTAACAAGAATCTCACCACAGTCTAACAAGAATCTCACTGCAGTCTAACAAGAATCTGACCACAGTCTAACAAGAATCTCACCACAGTCTAACAAGAATCTCACCACAGTCTAACAAGAATCTCACTGTAGTCTAACAAGAATCTCACCGCAGTCTAACAAGAATCTCACCGCAGTCCAACAAGAATCACAGTGCAGTCTAACAAGAATCTCAGTGCAGTCTAACAAGAATCTCAGTGCAGTCTAACAAGAATCTCAGTGCAGTCTAACAAGAATCTCACCGCAGTCTAACAAGAATCTCAGTGCAGTCTAACAAGAATCTCAGTGCAGTCTAACAAGAATCTCACTGCAGTCTAACAAGAATCTCACCGCAGTCTAACAAGAATCTCAGTGCAGTCTAACAAGAATCTCACCGCAGTCTAACAAGAATCTCAGTGCAGTCTAACAAGAATCTCACCGCAGTCTAACAAGAATCTCAGTGCAGTCTAACAAGAATCTCACCGCAGTCTAACAAGAATCTCACTGCAGTCTAACAAGAATCTCACTGCAGTCTAACAAGAATCACACTGCAGTCTAACAAGAATCTCACCGCAGTCTAACAAGAATCTGACCACAGTCTAACAAGAATCTCACCGCAGTCTAACAAGAATCTCAGTGCAGTCTAACAAGAATCTCAGTGCAGTCTAACAAGAATCTCACTGCAGTCTAACAAGAATCTCAGTGCAGTCTAACAAGAATCTCAGTGCAGTCTAACAAGAATCTCACCGCAGTCTAACAAGAATCTCAGTGCAGTCTAACAAGAATCTCAGTGCAGTCTAACAAGAATCTCACTGCAGTCTAACAAGAATCTCACCGCAGTCTAACAAGAATCTCAGTGCAGTCTAACAAGAATCTCACCGCAGTCTAACAAGAATCTCAGTGCAGTCTAACAAGAATCTCACCGCAGTCTAACAAGAATCTCAGTGCAGTCTAACAAGAATCTGACCACAGTCTAACAAGAATCTCACCGCAGTCTAACAAGAATCTCAGTGCAGTCTAACAAGAATCTCAGTGCAGTCTAACAAGAATCTCACTGCAGTCTAACAAGAATCTGACCACAGTCTAACAAGAATCTCACCGCAGTCTAACAAGTATCTCACCGCAGTCTAACAAGAATCTCACTGCAGTCTAACAAGAATCTGACCACAGTCTAACAAGAATCTCACCGCAGTCTAACAAGAATCTCAGTGCAGTCTAACAAGAATCTCAGTGCAGTCTAACAAGAATCTCAGTGCAGTCTAACAAGAATCTCAGTGCAGTCTAACAAGAATCACACTGCAGTCTATGAAGATTCACACCGCAGTCTAACAAGAATCTCAGTGCAGTCTAACAAGAATCTCACTGCAGTCTAACAAGAATCTCAGTGCAGTCTAACAAGAATCTCACTGCAGTCTAACAAGAATCTCACTGCAGTCTAACAAGAATCTCAGTGCAGTCTAACAAGAATCTCACTGCAGTCTAACAAGAATCTCAGTGCAGTCTAACAAGAATCTCACCGCAGTCTCACAAGAATCTCAGTGCAGTCTCACAAGAATCTCACTGCAGTCCAACAAGAATCTCACTGCAGTCTAACAAGAATCTCACTGCAGTCTAACAAAAATCACACCACAGTCCAATGAGAATCTCACCACAGTCGAACAAGACTCACACCGCAGTTGAACAAGAATCATACCGCAGTCTAACAAGTTTCTCACTGCAGTCTAAAAGAATCTCACCGCAGTCTAAGACGAATCTCACCGCAGTCTAACAAGAATCTCACCGCAGTCTAACAAGAATCTCACCGCAGTCTAACAAGAATCTCAACGCAGTCTAACAAGAATCTCACCGCAGTCTTGAAAGAATCTCACCACAGTCTAACAAAAATCACACTGCAGTCCAATGAGAATCTCACTGCAGTCTAAGAAGAATATCACTGGAGTCTCACTACAGTTTAAGTAGCATCTCACCGCAGTTGAAGAAGAGTCACACCGCAGTCGAACATGAATGTGGCCGCAATCTAACAAGAATCACATTGCAGTCTCAGAAGTATATCACTGGAGTCTCATTACAGTTTAAGTAGCATCTCACCGCAATCTAACAAGAGTCTCACCACAGTGTGACAAGAATCTCACTGCATTTTAACAAAAATCTCACCGCAGTCAACTTGAATCTCACTGCTGTCTGAAAAGAATCTCACCGCAATCTAACAAGAACCTCACTGCAGTCGAACAAGAATCTCACCGCAGTCCAATGAGAATCACTCCACAGTCCAATGAGAATATCACCGCAGTCTAAGAAGAATATCATTGGAGTCTCACTACAGTTTAAATAGCATCTCACCGCAGTCGAACAAGGATCTCACCGCAGTGAGACAAGAATCTGACTTCAGTCTAGCAAAAATCATACTGCAGTCTAACAAGAATCTCACTGCAGTCTAAGAAGAATCTCTCAGACGTCAAGCAAGAATCTTACCGCAATCTAACAAGATTCTCACTGCAGTCTAACAAGAATCTCACTGCAGTCTAACAAGATTCTCACTGCAGTCCAACAAGAATCTCACTGCAGTCTAACAAGAATCTCAGTGCAGTCTAACAAGAATCTCACTGCAGTCTCACAAGAATCTCACTGCAGTCCAACAAGAATCTCACTGCAGTCCAACAAGAATCTCACTGCAGTCTAACAAGAATCTCAGTGCAGTCTAACAAGAATCTCACTGCAGTCTCACAAGAATCTCACTGCAGTCCAACAAGAATCTCACCGCAGTCTAACAAGAATCTCAGTGCAGTCTAACAAGAATCACACCGCAGTCTCACAAGAATCTCACTGCAGTCCAACAAGAATCTCACTGCAGTCCAACAAGAATCTCACCGCAGTCTAACAAGAATCTCACTGCAGTCTAACAAGAATCTGACTGCAGTCTAACAAGAATCTCACTGCAGTCTAACAAGAATCTGACTGCAGTCTAACAAGAATCTCACTGCAGTCTAACAAGAATCTCAGTGCAGTCTAACAAGAATCTCACCGCAGTCTAACAAGAATCTCACCACAGTCTAACAAGAATCTCACCGCAGTCTAACAAGAATCTCAGTGCAGTCTAACAAGAATCTCACTGCAGTCTAACAAGAATCTCACCGCAGTCTAACAAGAATCTCACTGCAGTCTAACAAGAATCTGACTGCAGTCTAACAAGAATCTCACTGCAGTCTAACAAGAATCTGACTGCAGTCTAACAAGAATCTCACTGCAGTCTAACAAGAATCTCAGTGCAGTCTAACAAGAATCTCACCGCAGTCTCACAAGAATCTCACCACAGTCTAACAAGAATCTCACCGCAGTCTAACAAGAATCTCAGTGCAGTCTAACAAGAATCTCACTGCAGTCTAACAAGAATCGCACCGCAGTCTAACAAGAATCTCACCGCAGTCTAACAAGAATCTCACTGCAGTCTAACAAGAATCGCACCGCAGTCTAACAAGAATCTCACTGCAGTCTAACAAGAATCGCACCGCAGTTTAACAAGATTCTCACTGCAGTCTAACAAGAATCTCACCGCAGTCTAACAAGAATCTCACTGCAGTCTCACAAGAATCGCACCGCAGTCTAACAAGAATCTCACCGCAGTCTAACAAGAATCTCACCGCAGTCTAACAAGAATCTCACTGCAGTCTAACAAGAATCTCACTGCAGTCTAACAAGAATCGCACCGCAGTCTAACAAGAATCTCACTGCAGTCTAACAAGAATCGCACCGCAGTTTAACAAGATTCTCACTGCAGTCTAACAAGAATCTCACCGCAGTCTCACAAGAATCGCACCGCAGTCTAACAAGAATCTCACTGCAGTCTAACAAGAATCTCACCGCAGTCTAACAAGAATCTCACTGCAGTCTAACAAGAATCGCACCGCAGTTTAACAAGATTCTCACTGCAGTTTAACAAGAATCTCACCGCAGTCTAACAAGAATCACACTGCAGTCTAACAAGAATCTCACTGCAGTCTAACAAGAATCGCACTGCAGTCTAACAAGAATCTCACCGCAGTCTAACAAGAATCTCACCGCAGTTTAACAAGATTCTCACTGCAGTCTAACAAGAATCTCACCGCAGTCTAACACAAATCACACCACAGTCCAATGAGAATCTCACCACAGTCGAACAAGACTCACACCGCAGTTGAACAAGAATCATACCGCAGTCTAACAAGTTTCTCACTGCAGTCTAAAAGAATCTCACCACAGTCTAAGACGAATCTCACCGCAGTCTTGAAAGAATCTCACTGTAGTCTAACAAGAATCTCAACGCAGTCTAACAAGAATCTCAACGCAGTCTAACAAGAATCTCACTGCAGTCCAATGAGAATCTCACCGTAGTCTAACAAGAATCTCACCGCAGTCTAACAAAACTCACACCACAGTCCAATGAGAATCTCACCACAGTCGAACAAGACTCACACCGCAGTTGAACAAGAATCATACCGCAGTCTAACAAGTTTCTCACTGCAGTCTAAAAGAATCTCACCGCAGTTTAACAAGAATCTCACCGCAGTCTTGAAAGAATCTCACCGTAGTCTAACAAGAATCTCACCGCAGTCTAACAAGAATCTCACCGCAGTCTAACAAGATTCTCACTGCAGTCTAACAAGAATCTCACCGCAGTCTAACAAAAATCACACCACAATCCAATGAGAATCTCACCACAGTCGAACAAGACTCACACCGCAGTTGAACAAGAATCATACCGCAGTCTAACAAGTTTCTCACTGCAGTCTAAAAGAATCTCACCGCAGTCTAAGACGAATCTCACCGCAGTCTTGAAAGAATCTCACCGCAGTCTAACAAGAATCTCAACGCAGTCTAACAAGAATCTCACTGCAGTCCAATGAGAATCTCACCGCAGTCTAACAAGAATCTCACTGCAGTCTAACAAGAATCTCAACGCAGTCTAACAAGAATCTCACTGCAGTCCAATGAGAATCTCACCGCAGTCTAACAAGAATCTCACCGCAGTCTTGAAAGAATCTCACCACAGTCTAACAAAAATCACACTGCAGTCCAATGAGAATCTCACTGCAGTCTAAGAAGAATATCACTGGAGTCTCACTACAGTTTAAGTAGCATCTCACCGCAGTTGAAGAAGAGTCACACCGCAGTCGAACATGAATGTGGCCGCAATCTAACAAGAATCACATTGCAGTCTCAGAAGTATATCACTGGAGTCTCATTACAGTTTAAGTAGCATCTCACCGCAATCTAACAAGAGTCTCACCACAGTGTGACAAGAATCTCACTGCATTTTAACAAAAATCTCACCGCAGTCAACTTGAATCTCACTGCTGTCTGAAAAGAATCTCACCGCAATCTAACAAGAACCTCACTGCAGTCGAACAAGAATCTCACCGCAGTCCAATGAGAATCACTCCACAGTCCAATGAGAATCACACCGCAGTCCAATGAGCATATCACCGCAGACTAAGAAGAATATCATTGGAGTCTCACTACAGTTTAAATAGCATCTCACCGCAATCTAACAAGGATCTCACCGCAGTGAGACAAGAATCTGACTTCAGTCTAGCAAAAATCATACTGCAGTCTAACAAGAATCTCACTGCAGTCTACCAAGAATCTCACTGCAGTCTAACAAGAATCTCACTGCAGTCTCACAAGAATCTCACCGCAGTCTAACAAGAATCTCACCGCAGTCTAACAAGAATCTCACTGCAGTCTAACAAGAATCTCACTGCAGTCTAACAAGAATCTCAGTGCAGTCTAACAAGAATCTCACTGCAGTCTCACAAGAATCTCACCGCAGTCTAACAAGAATCTCACCGCAGTCTAACAAGAATCTCACCGCAGTCTACCAAGAATCTCACTGCAGTCTAACAAGAATCGCACCGCAGTCCAACAAGAATCTCACTGCAGTCTAACAAGAATCTCACCGCAGTCTAACAAGAATCTCAGTGCAGTCTAACAAGAATCTCACTGCAGTCTAACAAGAATCTCACCGCAGTCTAACAAGAATCTCACTGCAGTCTAACAAGAATCTCACTGCAGTCTCACAAGAATCGCACCGCAGTTTAACAAGAATCTCACTGCAGTCTAACAAGAATCTCACCGCAGTCTAACAAGAATCTGACTGCAGTCTAACAAGAATCTCACTGCAGTCTAACAAGAATCTGACTGCAGTCTAACAAGAATCTCACCGCAGTCTAACAAGAATCTCAGTGCAGTCTAACAAGAATCTCACTGCAGTCTAACAAGAATCTCACCGCAGTCTAACAAGAATCTCACTGCAGTCTAACAAGAATCTCACCGCAGTCTAACAAGAATCTCACTGCAGTCTAACAAGAATCTCACTGCAGTCTCACAAGAATCGCACCGCAGTCTAACAAGAATCTCACTGCAGTCTAACAAGAATCTCACTGCAGTCTAACAAGAATCGCACCGCAGTCTAACAAGAATCTCACTGCAGTCTAACAAGAATCGCACCGCAGTTTAACAAGATTCTCACTGCAGTCTAACAAGAATCTCACCGCAGTCTCACAAGAATCGCACCGCAGTCTAACAAGAATCTCACTGCAGTCTAACAAGAATCTCACCGCAGTCTAACAAGAATCTCACTGCAGTCTAACAAGAATCGCACCGCAGTTTAACAAGATTCTCACTGCAGTTTAACAAGAATCTCACCGCAGTCTAACAAGAATCACACTGCAGTCTAACAAGAATCTCACTGCAGTCTAACAAGAATCGCACTGCAGTCTAACAAGAATCTCACCGCAGTCTAACAAGAATCTCACCGCAGTTTAACAAGATTCTCACTGCAGTCTAACAAGAATCTCACCGCAGTCTAACACAAATCACACCACAGTCCAATGAGAATCTCACCACAGTCGAACAAGACTCACACCGCAGTTGAACAAGAATCATACCGCAGTCTAACAAGTTTCTCACTGCAGTCTAAAAGAATCTCACCACAGTCTAAGACGAATCTCACCGCAGTCTTGAAAGAATCTCACTGTAGTCTAACAAGAATCTCAACGCAGTCTAACAAGAATCTCAACGCAGTCTAACAAGAATCTCACTGCAGTCCAATGAGAATCTCACCGTAGTCTAACAAGAATCTCACCGCAGTCTAACAAAACTCACACCACAGTCCAATGAGAATCTCACCACAGTCGAACAAGACTCACACCGCAGTTGAACAAGAATCATACCGCAGTCTAACAAGTTTCTCACTGCAGTCTAAAAGAATCTCACCGCAGTTTAACAAGAATCTCACCGCAGTCTTGAAAGAATCTCACCGTAGTCTAACAAGAATCTCACCGCAGTCTAACAAGAATCTCACCGCAGTCTAACAAGATTCTCACTGCAGTCTAACAAGAATCTCACCGCAGTCTAACAAAAATCACACCACAATCCAATGAGAATCTCACCACAGTCGAACAAGACTCACACCGCAGTTGAACAAGAATCATACCGCAGTCTAACAAGTTTCTCACTGCAGTCTAAAAGAATCTCACCGCAGTCTAAGACGAATCTCACCGCAGTCTTGAAAGAATCTCACCGCAGTCTAACAAGAATCTCAACGCAGTCTAACAAGAATCTCACTGCAGTCCAATGAGAATCTCACCGCAGTCTAACAAGAATCTCACTGCAGTCTAACAAGAATCTCAACGCAGTCTAACAAGAATCTCACTGCAGTCCAATGAGAATCTCACCGCAGTCTAACAAGAATCTCACCGCAGTCTTGAAAGAATCTCACCACAGTCTAACAAAAATCACACTGCAGTCCAATGAGAATCTCACTGCAGTCTAAGAAGAATATCACTGGAGTCTCACTACAGTTTAAGTAGCATCTCACCGCAGTTGAAGAAGAGTCACACCGCAGTCGAACATGAATGTGGCCGCAATCTAACAAGAATCACATTGCAGTCTCAGAAGTATATCACTGGAGTCTCATTACAGTTTAAGTAGCATCTCACCGCAATCTAACAAGAGTCTCACCACAGTGTGACAAGAATCTCACTGCATTTTAACAAAAATCTCACCGCAGTCAACTTGAATCTCACTGCTGTCTGAAAAGAATCTCACCGCAATCTAACAAGAACCTCACTGCAGTCGAACAAGAATCTCACCGCAGTCCAATGAGAATCACTCCACAGTCCAATGAGAATCACACCGCAGTCCAATGAGCATATCACCGCAGACTAAGAAGAATATCATTGGAGTCTCACTACAGTTTAAATAGCATCTCACCGCAATCTAACAAGGATCTCACCGCAGTGAGACAAGAATCTGACTTCAGTCTAGCAAAAATCATACTGCAGTCTAACAAGAATCTCACTGCAGTCTACCAAGAATCTCACTGCAGTCTAACAAGAATCTCACTGCAGTCTCACAAGAATCTCACCGCAGTCTAACAAGAATCTCACCGCAGTCTAACAAGAATCTCACTGCAGTCTAACAAGAATCTCACTGCAGTCTAACAAGAATCTCAGTGCAGTCTAACAAGAATCTCACTGCAGTCTCACAAGAATCTCACCGCAGTCTAACAAGAATCTCACCGCAGTCTAACAAGAATCTCACCGCAGTCTACCAAGAATCTCACTGCAGTCTAACAAGAATCGCACCGCAGTCCAACAAGAATCTCACTGCAGTCTAACAAGAATCTCACCGCAGTCTAACAAGAATCTCAGTGCAGTCTAACAAGAATCTCACTGCAGTCTAACAAGAATCTCACCGCAGTCTAACAAGAATCTCACCGCAGTCTAACAAGAATCTCACTGCAGTCTCACAAGAATCGCACCGCAGTTTAACAAGAATCTCACTGCAGTCTAACAAGAATCTCACCGCAGTCTAACAAGAATCTGACTGCAGTCTAACAAGAATCTCACTGCAGTCTAACAAGAATCTGACTGCAGTCTAACAAGAATCTCACCGCAGTCTAACAAGAATCTCAGTGCAGTCTAACAAGAATCTCACTGCAGTCTAACAAGAATCTCACCGCAGTCTAACAAGAATCTCACTGCAGTCTAACAAGAATCTCACCGCAGTCTAACAAGAATCTCACTGCAGTCTAACAAGAATCTCACTGCAGTCTCACAAGAATCGCACCGCAGTTTAACAAGAATCTCACTGCAGACTTACAAGAATCTCACTGCAGTCTCACAAGAATCGCACCGCAGTCTAACAAGAATCTCACTGCAGTCTAACAAGAATCTCACCGCAGTCTAACAAGAATCTCACCGCAGTCTAACAAGAATCTCACTGCAGTCTAACAAGAATCTCACCGCAGTCTAACAAGAATCTCACCGCAGTCTAACAAGAATCTCACCGCAGTTTAACAAGATTCTCACTGCAGTCTAACAAGAATCTCACCGCAGTCTAACAAGAATCTCACCGCAGTCTAACAAGAATCTCACCGCAGTTTAACAAGATTCTCACTGCAGTCTAACAAGAATCTCACCGCAGTCTAACACAAATCACACCACAGTCCAATGAGAATCTCACCACAGTCGAACAAGACTCACACCGCAGTTGAACAAGAATCATACCGCAGTCTAACAAGTTTCTCACTGCAGTCTAAAAGAATCTCACCGCAGTCTAAGACGAATCTCACCGCAGTCTTGAAAGAATCTCACCGTAGTCTAACAAGAATCTCAACGCAGTCTAACAAGAATCTCACCGTAGTCTAACAAGAATCTCACCGCAGTCTAACAAGAATCACACCACAGTCTAACAAGAATCTCACCACAGTCTAAAAAGAATCTCACCGCAGTCTAACAAGAATCTCACTGCAGTCTAACAAGAATCTCACCGCAGTCTAACAAGAATCGCACCGCAGTCTAACAAGAATCTCACCGCAGTCTAACAAGAATCTCACCGCAGTTTAACAAGATTCTCACTGCAGTCTAACAAGAATCTCACTGCAGTCTAACAAGAATCGCACCGCAGTCTAACAAGAATCTCACCGCAGTCTAACAAGAATCTCACCGCAGTTTAACAAGATTCTCACTGCAGTCTAACAAGATTCTCACTGCAGTCTAACAAGAATCTCACTGCAGTCTAACAAGAATCTCACTGCAGTCTAACAAGAATCTCAACGCAGTCCAATGAGAATCTCACCACAGTCTAACAAAAATCACACCGCAGTCCAATGAGAATCTCACTGCAGTCTAAGAAGAATATCACTGGAGTCTCACTACAGTTTAAATTGCTTCTCACCGCAGTTGAAGAAGAGTCACACCGCAGTCGAATATGAATGTGGCCGCAATCTAACAAGAATCACATTGCAGTCTCAGAAGTATATCACTGGAGTCTCATTACAGTTTAAGTAGCATCTCACCGCAATCTAACAAGAATCACACCGCAGTCCAACAAGAATCTCACTGCAGTTTAACAAAAATCTCACCACAGTCCAACAAGATTCACACCACAGTCCAATGAGAATCTCACCGCAGTCTAAGAAGAATATCACTGGAGTCTCACTACAGTTTAAGTAGCATCTCACCGCAGTTGAAGAAGAGTCACACCGCAGTCGAACATGAATGTGGCCGCAATCTAACAAGAATCACATTGCAGTCTCAGAAGTATATCACTGGAGTCTCATTACAGTTTAAGTAGCATCTCACCGCAATCTAACAAGAGTCTCACCACAGTGTGACAAGAATCTCACTGCATTTTAACAAAAATCTCACCGCAGTCAACTTGAATCTCACTGCTGTCTGAAAAGAATCTCACCGCAATCTAACAAGAACCTCACTGCAGTCGAACAAGAATCTCACCGCAGTCCAATGAGAATCACTCCACAGTCCAATGAGAATATCACCGCAGTCTAAGAAGAATATCACTGGAGTCTCACTACAGTTTAAATAGCATCTCACCGCAATCTAACAAGGATCTCACCGCAGTGAGACAAGAATCTGACTTCAGTCTCGCAAAAATCATACTGCAGTCTAACAAGAATCTCACTGCAGTCTAAGAAGAATCTCTCAGACGTCAAGCAAGAATCTTACCGCAATCTAACAGGATTCTCACCGCAGTCTACCAAGAATCTTACCGCAATCTAACAAGAATCTCACTGCAGTCTCACAAGAATCTCACTGCAGTCCAACAAGAATCTCACTGCAGTCCAACAAGAATCTCACTGCAGTCTAACATGAATCTCACTGCAGTCTACCAAGAATCTCACCGCAGTTTAACAAGAATCTCCCCGCAGTCTAACAAGAATCTCACTGCAGTCTAACAAGAATCACACCGCAGTCTCACAAGAATCTCACTGCAGTCCAACAAGAATCTCACTGCAGTCCAACAAGAATCTCACTGCAGTCTAACAAGAATCTGACTGCAGTCTAACAAGAATCTCACTGCCTTCTAACCAGAATCTCACCGCAGTCTAACAAGAATCTCAGTGCAGTCTAACAAGAATCTCACTGCAGTCTCACAAGAATCGCACCGCAGTCTAACAAGAATCTCACTGCAGTCTAACAAGAATCTCACTGCAGTTTATAAAGAATCTCACCGCAGTCTAACAAGAATCTCACCGCAGTCTAACACAAATCACACCACAGTCCATTGAGAATCTCACCACAGTCGAACAAGACTCACACCGCAGTTGAACAAGAATCATACCGCAGTCGAACAAGTTTCTCACTGCAGTCTAAAGAATCTCACCACAGTCTAAGACGAATCTCACCGCAGTCTTGAAAGAATCTCACCGTAGTCTAACAAGAATCTCAACGCAGTCTAACAAGAATCTCACTGCAGTCTAACAAGAATCTCACCGCAGTCTAACAAGAATCTCACTGCAGTCTAACAAGAATCTCACCGCAGTCTAACAAGAATCTCACTGCAGTCTAACAAGAATCGCACCGCAGTCTAACAAGAATCGCACCGCAGTCTAACAAGAATCTCACTGCAGTTTAACAAGAATCTCACCGCAGTCTAACAAGAATCTCACTGCAGTCTAACAAGAATCACACTGCAGTCTAACAAGAATCTCACCGCAGTCCAACAAGAATCACACCACAGTCTAACAAGAATCTCACCGCAGTCTAACAAGAATCACACCGCAGTCTAACAAGAATCTCACCGCAGTCTAACAAGAATCTCACTGCAGTTTAACAAGAATCTCACCGCAGTCTAACAAGAATCTCACTGCAGTCTAACAAGAATCACACTGCAGTCTAACAAGAATCTCACCGCAGTCTAACAAGAATCACACCACAGTCTAACAAGAATCTCACCGCAGTCTAACAAGAATCACACCGCAGTCTAACAAGAATCTCACCGCAGTCTAACAAGAATCACACCACAGTCTAACAAGAATCTCACCGCAGTCTAACAAGAATCACACCACAGTCTAACAAGAATCTCACTGCAGTCTAACAAGAATCTCACCGCAGTCTCACAAGAATCTCACTGCAGTCTAACACAAATCACACCACAGTCTAACAAGAATCTCACTGCAGTTTAACAAGAATCTCACCGCAGTCTAACAAGAATCTCACCGCAGTCTAACACAAATCACACCACAGTCCAATGAGAATCTCACCACAGTCGAACAAGACTCACACCGCAGTTGAACAAGAATCATACCGCAGTCTAACAAGTTTCTCACTGCAGTCTAAAGAATCTCACCACAGTCTAAGACGAATCTCACCGCAGTCTTGAAAGAATCTCACCGTAGTCTAACAAGAATCTCAACGCAGTCTAACAAGAATCTCACCGCAGTCTAACAAGAATCTCACTGCAGTCCAATGAGAATCTCACCGTAGTCTAACAAGAATCTCACCGCAGTCTAACAAAAATCACACCACAGTCCAATGAGAATCTCACCACAGTCGAACAAGACTCACACCGCAGTTGAACAAGAATCATACCGCAGTCTAACAAGTTTCTCACTGCAGTCTAAAAGAATCTCACCGCAGTCTAAGACGAATCTCACCGCAGTCTTGAAAGAATCTCACCGTAGTCTAACAAGAATCTCAACGCAGTCTAACAAGAATCTCACCGCAGTCTAACAAGAATCTCACTGCAGTCTTACAAGAATCTCACCGCAGTCTAACAGGAATCTCACCGCAGCCTAACAAGAATCTCACTGCAGTCTAACAAGAATCTCACTGCAGTCTTACAAGAATCTCACCGCAGTCTAACAGGAATCTCACCGCAGTCTAACAAGAATCTCACCGCAGCCTAACAAGAATCTCACCGCAGTCTAACAAGAATCTCACCGCAGCCTAACAAGAATCTCACTGCAGTCTTACAAGAATCTCACCGCAGTCTAACAGGAATCTCACCGCAGTCTAACAAGAATCTCACCGCAGTCTTGAAAGAATCTCACCACAGTCTAACAAAAATCACACCTCAGTCCAATGAGAATCTCACCGCAGTCTAAGAAGAATATCACTGGAGTCTCACTACAGTTTAAGTAGCATCTCACCGCAGTTGAAGAAGAGTCACACCGCAGTCGAACATGAATGTGGCCGCAATCTAACAAGAATCACATTGCAGTCTCAGAAGTATATCACTGGAGTCTCATTACAGTTTAAGTAGCATCTCACCGCAATCTAACAAGAGTCTCACCACAGTGTGACAAGAATCTCACTGCATTTTAACAAAAATCTCACCGCAGTCAACTTGAATCTCACTGCTGTCTGAAAAGAATCTCACCGCAATCTAACAAGAACCTCACTGCAGTCGAACAAGAATCTCACCGCAGTCCAATGAGAATCACACCGCAGTCCAATGAGAATCTCACCGCAGACTAAGAAGAATATCATTGGAGTCTCACTACAGTTTAAATAGCATCTCACCGCAGTCTAACAAGAATCTCACTGCAGTCTAACAAGAATCACACCGCAGTCTCACAAGAATCTCACTGCAGTCCAACAAGAATCTCACTGCAGTCCAACAAGAATCTCACTGCAGTCTAACAAGAATCTGACTGCAGTCTAACAAGAATCTCACTGCAGTCTAACAAGAATCTCAGTGCAGTCTAACAAGAATCTCACTGCAGTCTCACAAGAATCTCACCGCAGTCTAACAAGAATCTGACTGCAGTCTAACAAGAATCTCACTGCAGTCTAACAAGAATCTCAGTGCAGTCTAACAAGAATCTCACTGCAGTCTCACAAGAATCTCACCGCAGTCTAACAAGAATCGCACCGCAGTCTAACAAGAATCTCACTGCAGTCTAATAAGAATCGCACCGCAGTCTAACAAGAATCTCACCGCAGTCTCACAAGAATCTCACTACAGTCTAACAAGAATCTCACCGCAGTCTAACAAGAATCTCACTGCAGTCTAACAAGAATCTCACTGCAGTCTAACAAGAATCGCACCGCAGTCTAACAAGAATCTCACTGCAGTCTAACAAGAATCTCACTGCAGTCTAACAAGAATCACACTGCAGTCTCACAAGAATCTCACTACAGTCTAACAAGAATCGCACCGCAGTCTAACAAGAATCTCACCGCAGTCTCACAAGAATCACACTGCAGTCTCACAAGAATCTCACCGCAGTCTCACAAGAATCTCACCGCAGTCTAACAAGAATCTCACCGCAGTCTAACAAGAATCTCACCGCAGTCTCACAAGAATCTCACTGCAGTCTAACAAGAATCTCACTGCAGTCTCACAAGATTCTCACTGCAGTCTAACAAGAATCTCACTACAGTCTAACAAGAATCGCACCGCAGTCTAACAAGAATCTCACTGCAGTCTAACAAGAATCTCACTGCAGTCTAACAAGAATCTCACTGCAGTCTAACAAGAATCTCACCGCAGTCTAACACAAATCACACCACAGTCCAATGAGAATCTCACCACAGTCGAACAAGACTCACACCGCAGTTGAACAAGAATCATACCGCAGTCTAACAAGTTTCTCACTGCAGTCTAAAAGAATCTCACCGCAGTCTAAGACGAATCTCACCGCAGTCTAAGACGAATCTCACCGCAGTCTTGAAAGAATCTCACCGTAGTCTAACAAGAATCTCAACGCAGTCTAACAAGAATCTCACCGCAGTCTAACAAGAATCTCACTGCAGTCTAACAAGAATCTCACCGCAGTCTTGAAAGAATCTCACCACAGTCTAACAAAAATCACACCGCAGTCCAATGAGAATCTCACCGCAGTCTAAGAAGAATATCACTGGAGTCTCACTACAGTTTAAGTAGCATCTCACCGCAGTTGAAGAAGAGTCACACCGCAGTCGAATATGAATGTGGCCGCAATCTAACAAGAATCACATTGCAGTCTCAGAAGTATATCACTGGAGTCTCATTACAGTTTAAATAGCAATTCACCGCAATCTAACAAGAGTCTCACCACAGTGTGACAAGAATCTCACTGCATTTTAACAAAAATCTCACCGCAGTCAACTTGAATCTCATTGCTGTCTGAAAAGAATCTCACCGCAATCTAACAAGAACCTCACTGCAGTCGAACAAGAATCTCACCGCAGTCCAATGAGAATCACACCGCAGTCCAATGAGAATCTCACCGCAGACTAAGAAGAATATCATTGGAGTCTCACTACAGTTTAAATAGCATCTCACCGCAATCTAACAAGGATCTCACCGCAGTGAGACAAGAATCTGACTTCAGTCTAGCAAAAATCATACTGCAGTCTAACAAGAATCTCACTGCAGTCTACCAAGAATCTCACTGCAGTCTAACAAGAATCTCACTGCAGTCTCACAAGAATCTCACCGCAGTCTAACAAGAATCTCACCGCAGTCTAACAAGAATCTCACTGCAGTCTAACAAGAATCACACAGCAGTCTAACAAGAATCACACCGCAGTCTCACAAGAATCTCACTGCAGTCCAACAAGAATCTGACTGCAGTCTAACAAGAATCTCAGTGCAGTCTAACAAGAATCTCACCGCAGTCTCACAAGAATCTCACTGCAGTCTAACAAGAATCTCAGTGCAGTCTAACAAGAATCTCACCGCAGTCTAACAAGAATCTCACCGCAGTCTAACAAGAATCTCACCGCAGTTTAACAAGATTCTCACTGCAGTCTAACAAGAATCTCACCGCAGTCTAACAAGAATCTCACTGCAGTCTAACAAGAATCTCAGTGCAGTCTAACAAGAATCTCACCGCAGTCTAACAAGAATCTCACCGCAGTCTAACAAGAATCTCACCGCAGTTTAACAAGATTCTCACTGCAGTCTAACAAGAATCTCACCGCAGTCTAACACAAATCACACCACAGTCCAATGAGAATCTCACCACAGTCGAACAAGACTCACACCGCAGTTGAACAAGAATCATACCGCAGTCTAACAAGTTTCTCACTGCAGTCTAAAAGAATCTCACCACAGTCTAAGACGAATCTCACCGCAGTCTTGAAAGAATCTCACGTAGTCTAACAAGAATCTCAACGCAGTCTAACAAGAATCTCACCGCAGTCTAACAAGAATCTCACTGCAGTCCAATGAGAATCTCACCGTAGTCTAACAAGAATCTCACCGCAGTCTAACAAAAATCACACCACAGTCCAATGAGAATCTCACCACAGTCGAACAAGACTCACACCGCAGTTGAACAAGAATCATACCGCAGTCTAACAAGTTTCTCACTGCAGTCTAAAAGAATCTCACCGCAGTCTAAGACGAATCTCACCGCAGTTTTGAAAGAATCTCACCGTAGTCTAACAAGAATCTCAACGCAGTCTAACAAGAATCTCACCGCAGTCTAACAAGAATCTCACTGCAGTCTAACAAGAATCTCACCGCAGTCTTGAAAGAATCTCACCACAGTCTAACAAAAATCACACCGCAGTCCAATGAGAATCTCACCGCAGTCTAAGAAGAATATCACTGGAGTCTCACTACAGTTTAAGTAGCATCTCACCGCAGTTGAAGAAGAGTCACACCGCAGTCGAACATGAATGTGGCCGCAATCTAACAAGAATCACATTGCAGTCTCAGAAGTATATCACTGGAGTCTCATTACAGTTTAAGTAGCATCTCACCGCAATCTAACAAGAGTCTCACCACAGTGTGACAAGAATCTCAATGCATTTTAACAAAAATCTCACCGCAGTCAACTTGAATCTCACTGCTGTCTGAAAAGAATCTCACCGCAATCTAACAAGAACCTCACTGCAGTCGAACAAGAATCTCACCGCAGTCCAATGAGAATCACACCGCAGTCCAATGAGAATCTCACCGCAGACTAAGAAGAATATCATTGGAGTCTCACTACAGTTTAAATAGCATCTCACCGCAGTCTAACAAGGATCTCACCGCAGTGAGACAAGAATCTGACTTCAGTCTAGCAAAAATCATACTGCAGTCTAACAAGAATCTCACTGCAGTCTACCAAGAATCTCACTGCAGTCTAACAAGAATCTCCCTGCAGTCCAACAAGAATCTCACTGCAGTCTAACAAGAATTTCACTGCAGTCCAACAAGAATCTCACTGCAGTCTAACAAGAATCTAACTGCAGTCTAACAAGAATCTCACCGCAGTCTACCAAGAATTTCACTGCAGTCCAACAAGAATCTAACTGCAGTCTAACAAGAATCTCACCGCAGTCTACCAAGAATCTCACTGCAGTCCAACAAGAATCTCACTGCAGTCTAACAAGAATCTCACCGCAGTCTACCAAGAATCTCACTGCAGTCCAACAAGAATCTCACTGCAGTCTAACAAGAATTTCACTGCAGTCCAACAAGAATCTAACTGCAGTCTAACAAGAATCTCACCGCAGTCTACCAAGAATCTCACTGCAGTCCAACAAGAATCTCACTGCAGTCTAACAAGAATCTCACCGCAGTCTAAGGCGAATCTCACCGCAGTCTTGAAAGAATCTCACCACAATCTAACAAGAATCTCACCGTCGTCGAAAAAGAATTTCACTGCAGTATAACAAGAATCACACCAAAGCCTAATAAGTGTCACACCGCAGTCCAATGAGAATCTCACCGCAGTCTAAGAAGAATATCACTGGAGTCTCACTACAGTTTAAATAGCATCTCACCGCAATCTAACAAGAATCTCACCACAGTGTGACAAGAATCTCACTGCAGTCTAACAAGAATCTCACTGTAATCAAACAAGAATCTCACTGCAATCTAACAAGAATTTCACTGCAGTCTGAAAAGAATTACGCCACAATCCAACGAGAATCTCACCTCAGTCTAACAAGAATCTCACAGCAATCTAACAAAATCTCACCTCAGTCTAACAAGAATCTCACAGCAATCTAACAAAATCTCACCTCAGTCTAACAAGAATCTCACTGCAGTCTAACAAGAATCTCACTGCAGTCTAACAAGAATCTCACTACAGTCTAACAAGAATCTCACCGCAGTTTAACAAGATTCTCACTGCAGTCTAACAAGAATCTCACCGCAGTCTAACACAAATCACACCACAGTCCAATGAGAATCTCACCACAGTCGAACAAGACTCACACTGCAGTTGAACAAGAATCATACCGCAGTCTAACAAGTTTCTCACTGCAGTCTAAAAGAATCTCACCGCAGTCTAAGACGAATCTCACCGCAGTCTTGAAAGAATCTCACCGTAGTCTAACAAGAATCTCAACGCAGTCTAACAAGAATCTCACCGCAGTCTAACAAGAATCTCACTGCAGTCTAACAAGAATCTCACCGCAGTCTTGAAAGAATCTCACCACAGTCTAACAAAAATCACACCGCAGTCCAATGAGAATCTCACCGCAGTCTAAGAAGAATATCACTGGAGTCTCACTACAGTTTAAGTAGCATCTCACCGCAGTTGAAGAAGAGTCACACCGCAGTCGAACATGAATGTGGCCGCAATCTAACAAGAATCACATTGCAGTCTCAGAAGTATATCACTGGAGTCTCATTACAGTTTAAGTAGCATCTCACCGCAATCTAACAAGAGTCTCACCACAGTGTGACAAGAATCTCACTGCATTTTAACAAAAATCTCACCGCAGTCAACTTGAATCTCACTGCTGTCTGAAAAGAATCTCACCGCAATCTAACAAGAACCTCACTGCAGTCGAACAAGAATCTCACCGCAGTCCAATAAGAATCACACCGCAGTCCAATGAGAATCTCACCGCAGACTAAGAAGAATATCATTGGAGTCTCACTACAGTTTAAATAGCATCTCACCGCAGTCTAACAAGAATCTCACTGCAGTCTAACAAGAATCACACCGCAGTCTCACAAGAATCTCACTGCAGTCCAACAAGAATCTCACTGCAGTCCAACAAGAATCTCACTGCAGTCTAACAAGAATCTGACTGCAGTCTAACAAGAATCTCACTGCAGTCTAACAAGAATCTCAGTGCAGTCTAACAAGAATCTCACCGCAGTCTAACAAGAATCTCACCGCAGTCTAACAAGAATCACACCGCAGTCTCACAAGAATCTCACTGCAGTCCAACAAGAATCTCACTGCAGTCCAACAAGAATCTCACTGCAGTCTAACAAGAATCTGACTGCAGTCTAACAAGAATCTCACTGCAGTCTAACAAGAATCTCACTGCAGTCTCACAAGAATCGCACTGCAGTCTAACAAGAATCTCACCGCAGTCCAACAAGAATCTCACCGCAGTCTAACAAGAATCTCACCGCAGTCTAACAAGAATCTCACTGCAGTCTAACAAGAATCGCACCACAGTCTAACAAGAATCTCACTGCAGTCTAACAAGAATCTCACTGCAGTCTAACAAGAATCGCACCGCAGTCTAACAAGAATCTCACCGCAGTCTAACAAGAATCTCACTACAGTTTAACAAGATTCTCACTGCAGTCTAACAAGAATCTCACCGCAGTCTAACACAAATCACACCACAGTCCAATGAGAATCTCACCACAGTCGAACAAGACTCACACCGCAGTTGAACAAGAATCATACCGCAGTCTAACAAGTTTCTCACTGCAGTCTAAAAGAATCTCACCGCAGTCTAAGACGAATCTCACCGCAGTCTTGAAAGAATCTCACCGTAGTCTAACAAGAATCTCACCGCAGTCTAACAAGAATCTCACTGCAGTCTAACAAGAATCTCACTGCAGTCTAACAAGAATCTCACCGCAGTCTTGAAAGAATCTCACCACAGTCTAACAAGAATCTCAACGCAGTCTAACAAGAATCTCACCGCAGTCTAACAAGAATCTCACTGCAGTCTAACAAGAATCTCACCGCAGTCTTGAAAGAATCTCACCACAGTCTAACAAAAATCACACCGCAGTCCAATGAGAATCTCACCGCAGTCTAAGAAGAATATCACTGGAGTCTCACTACAGTTTAAGTAGCATCTCACCGCAGTTGAAGAAGAGTCACACCGCAGTCGAACATGAATGTGTCCGCAATCTAACAAGAATCACATTGCAGTCTCAGAAGTATATCACTGGAGTCTCATTACAGTTTAAGTAGCATCTCACCGCAATCCAACAAGAGTCTCACCACAGTGTGACAAGAATCTCACTGCATTTTAACAAAAATCTCACCGCAGTCAACTTGAATCTCACTGCTGTCTGAAAAGAATCTCACCGCAATCTAACAAGAACCTCACTGCAGTCCAACAAGAATCTCACTGCAGTCTAACAAGAATTTCACTGCAGTCCAACAAGAATCTAACTGCAGTCTACCAAGAATCTCACTGCAGTCTAACAAGAATCTCCCTGCAGTCCAACAAGAATCTCACCGCAGTCCAATGAGAATCACACCGCAGTCCAATGAGAATCTCACCGCAGACTAAGAAGAATATCATTGGAGTCTCACTACAGTTTAAATAGCATCTCACCGCAATCTAACAAGGATCTCACCGCAGTGAGACAAGAATCTGACTTCAGTCTAGCAAAAATCATACTGCAGTCTAACAAGAATCTCACTGCAGTCTACCAAGAATCTCACTGCAGTCTAACAAGAATCTCCCTGCAGTCCAACAAGAATCTCACTGCAGTCTAACAAGAATTTCACTGCAGTCCAACAAGAATCTAACTGCAGTCTAACAAGAATCTCACCGCAGTCTACCAAGAATCTCACTGCAGTCCAACAAGAATCTCACTGCAGTCTAACAAGAATCTCACCGCAGTCTAAGGCGAATCTCACCGCAGTCTTGAAAGAATCTCACCACAATCTAACAAGAATCTCACCGTCGTCGAAAAAGAATTTCACTGCAGTATAACAAGAATCACACCAAAGCCTAATAAGTGTCACACCGCAGTCCAATGAGAATCTCACCGCAGTCTAAGAAGAATATCACTGGAGTCTCACTACAGTTTAAATAGCATCTCACCGCAATCTAACAAGAATCTCACTGCAGTCTAACAAGAATCTCACTGCAGTCTAACAAGAATCTTACAGAAGTCTAGCAAGAACCTTACCGCAATCTAACAAGATTCTCACCACAGTCTACCAAGAATCTCACTGCAGTCCAACAAGAATTTTTGATGAAGGGCTTTTGCCCGAAACATCGATTTTACTGCTCCTCGGATGCTGCCTGAACTGCTGTGCTCTTCCAGAACCACTAATCCAGAATCTCACTGCAGTCTAACAAGAATCTCACCGCACTCTAACACGAATGTGACCGCAGTCTAACAAGAATCACACCGCAGTCTAAGACGAATCTCACCGCAGTCTTGAAAGAATCTCACCACAATCTAACAAGAATCTCACCGTAGTCGAAAAAGAATCTCACTGCAGTATAACAAACATCTCACTGCAGTCTCACAAGAATCTCACCACAGCCTAACAAGAATCTCACCGCAATCTAAAAAGAATTTCACCGTACTCTAACAGGAGTCTAAGTCTAAGAAGAATCTCACCGCAGTCGAACAAGAATCTCACTGTAATCAAACAAGAATCTCACTGCAATCTAACAAGAATTTCACTGCAGTCTGAAAAGAATTACGCCACAATCCAACGAGAATCTCACTGCAGTGTAACAAGAATCTCACCGCAGTCTCACAAGAATCTCACTGCAGCCTCACAAGAATCTCACTGCACTTTAACAGAAATCTCACCGCAGTTTAATAAGAATCACACTGCAGTTCAACAAGAATCACACCGCAGTCCAACATGAATCTGACCGCAGTCTAACAAGAATCACACCGATGTTTATCAACTGTCTCGAAGCAGTCAAACAAGAATCTCACCGCACTCGAACAGAAATCACGCGGCAGTCTGACAATAATCTCAACACAGTCTAAGAAGAATCTCACTGCAGTCTGACACAAAATTCACTTCAGTCTAACATGAATGTCACTGAAGTCTAACACGGATCTCACTGCAGTCTGACAAGAATCTCACTGCAGTCTGACAAGAATCTCACCGCAGTCTAATAAGAATCTCACTGCCGTCAAACCAGATTCTCACTGCATTTTAACAAAAATCTACTCGCAGGCTAAAAAGAATCTCCTAACAGTCTAACAAGATTCACACCGCAGCCTAGCAAGAATCTCACTGCAGTTTTACAAGAATCTCACCGCAGTCACCCAAGAACCTCACTGCATTTTAACAAAGATCTCACCGCAGTCAACATGAATCACACTACAGGTTAACAAGAATCTCGACACAGACTAACCAGAATCTCACTGCAGTCTAACAAGAATCACACCACAGTCCAACAAGAATCTCACCGCAGTCCAATGAGAATCTCACCGCAGTCTAAGGAGAATATCACTGGAGTCTCACTACAGTTTAAATGACATCTCACCGCAGTTGAACAATAATCACACCGCAGTCTAACAAAAATCTCACCGCCATCTAACACGAATCGCACTACGGTCTAACAAGAGTCTCACTGCAGACTAACAAGAATTTTGCTGCAGTCCAGCAACAATCTTACCGCAGTCTAACAAGAATCTCTCTGCTGTTTAACAAGAATTTCACCGCAGTCTCACAAGAATATCACAGCAGTCAAACAAGAATCTCACTGCACTCTAACAAGAATCTCACAGCAATTTAACAAGAATCTCACCGCAGTCTAACACGAATCTCACTGCAGTCCAACAAGAATCACACCGCAATCCAATGAGAATCTCACCGCAGTCTAAGAAGAATATCACTGGAGCCTCACTACAGTTTAAATAGCATCTCATCGCAATCTAACAAGAATCTCACCTCAGTCTAACAGGAATCTCACTGCAGTCTAACAAGAATCTCACTGCAGTCTAACAAGAATCTCACTGAAGTCTACCAAGAATCTTACTGCAATCTAACAAGATTCTCACCACATTCTGGATCAGTGGTGCTGGAAGAGCACAGCAGTTCAGGCAGCATCCAAGGAGCTTCGAAATCGATGTTTCAGGCAAAAGCCCTTCATCAGGAATAAAGGCAGAGAGCCTGAAGCGTGGAGAGATAAGCTAGAGGAGGGTGGGGGTGGGGAGAAAGTAGTGTAGAGTACAATAGGTCAGTGGGGGAGGAGATGAAGGTGATAGGTCAGGGAGGAGAGGGTGGAGTGGATAGGTGGAAAAGGAGCTGGGCAGGTCGGACAAGTCCGGACAAGTCAAGGGGATCGTGTTGCTGGAGGTTAGAAACTAGGATGAGGTGGGGGAAGGGGAAATGAGGAAGCTGTTGAAGTCCACATTGGTGCCCTCGGGTTAAAGTGTTCCGAGACGGAAGATGAGGCGTTCTTCCTCCAGGCGTCTGGTGGTGAGGGAGCGGCGATGGAGGAGGCCCAGCACCTCCATATCCTCGGCAGAGTGGGAGAGGGAGTTGAAATGTTGAGCCACGGGGTGGTTTGGTTGATTGGTGCGGGTGTCTCGGAGATGTTCCCTAAAGCGCTCTGCTAGGAGGCGCCCAGTCTCCCCAATGTAGAGGAGACCGCATCGGGAGCAACAGATACAATAAATGATATGAGTGGATGTGCAGGTAAAACTTTGATGGATGTGGAAAGCTCCTTTGGGGCCTTGGATGGAGGTGAGGGAGGAGGTGTGGGCACAGGTTTTAAAGTTCCTGCGGTGGCAGGGGAAAGTGCCAGGATGGGAGGGTGGATCGTAGGGGGGCGTGGACCTGACCAGGTAGTCACGGAGGGAACGGTCTTTGCGGAAGGCGGAAAGGGGTGGGGAGGGAAATATATCCCTGGTGGTGGGGTCTGTTTGGAGGTGGCGGAAATGTCGGTGGATGATTTGGTTTATGCGAAGGTTGGTAGGGTGGAAGGTGAGCACCAGGGGCGTTCTGTCCTTGTTGCGGTTGGAGGGGTTGGGTCTGAGGGCGGAGGTGCGGGATGTGGACGAGATGCGTTGGAGGGCATCTTTAACCACGTGGGAAGGGAAATTGCGGTCTCTAAAGAAGGAGGCCATCTGGTGTGTTCTTTGGTGGAACTGTTCCTCCTGGGAGCAGATACGGTGGAGGCGGAGGAATTGGGAATACAGGATGGCATTTTTGCAAGAGGTAGGGTGGGAAGAGGTGTAATCCAGGTAGCTGTGGGAGTCGGTGGGTTTGTAGAAAATGTCAGTGTCAAGTCGGTCGTCACTGATGGAGATGGAGAGGTCCAGGAAGGGGAGGGAGGTGTCAGAGATGGTCCAGGTAAATTTAAGGTCAGGGTGGAATGTGTTGGTGAAGTTGATGAATTGCTCAACCTCCTCGCGGGAGCACGAGGTGGCGCCAATGCAGTCATCAATGTAGCGGAGGAAGAGGTGGGGAGTGGTGCCGGTGTAATTACGGAAGATCAACTGCTCTCCATAGCCAACAAAGAGACAGGCATAGCTGGGTCCCATACGTGTGCCCATGGCTACCCCTTTGGTCTGGAGGAAGTGGGAGGATTCAAAGGAGAAATTGTTAAGGGTGAGGACCAGTTCGGCCAAACAAATGAGAGTGTCGGTGGAAGGGTACTGTTGGGAATGTCTGGAGACGAATAAACGGAGGGCTTGGAGGCCCTGGTCATGGCGGATGGAGGTGTAGAGGGATTGGATATCCATGGTGAAGATGAGGCATTGGGGGCCGGGGAAACGGAAGTCTTGGAGGAGGTGGAGGGCATGGGTGGTGTCTCGAACGTATGTGGGGAATTCCTGGACTAGGGGGGATAGGACAGTGTCGAGGTAGGTAGAGATGAGTTCAGTGGGGCAGGAGCATGCTGAGACAATGGGTCAGCCAGGGTGGTCAGACTTGTGGATCTTGGGAAGGAGGTAGAACCGGGCAGTGCGGGGTTCCTGGACTATGAGGTTGGAAGCTGTGGGTGGGAGATCTCCTGAGGTGATGAGGTTCTGTATGGTCTGGGAGATGATGGTTTGGTGATGGGGGGTGGGGTCATGGTCAAGGGGGCGGTAGGAAGAGGTGTCCTCGAGTTGGCGTTTGGCTTCAGCGATGTAGAGGTCAGTGCGCCAGACTACCACTGCGCCCCCTTTATCCGCTGGCTTGATGGTGAGGTCGGGATTGGAGCAGAGGGATTGGATGGCTGCGCGTTGTGAGGGTGAGAGGTTGGAGTGGGGGAGGGGGGTCGACAGGTTGAGGCGGTTAATGTCCCGGCAGCAGTTGGAAATGAAGAGGTCGAGGGAGGTAATAGGCCAGCGCGGGGTGTCCAGGTGGATGCAGTGTGTTGGAGGTGGGCGAAGGGGTCCTCGGAAGGTGGGCGGGGGTCCTGATTGTGAAAGTAAGCTCGGAGGCGGAGGCAACGGAAGAAGTGTTCGATGTCACGGCGTATATTAAATTCATTGATGCGTGGACGGAGGGGGACGAAGGTGAGTCCTTTGCTGAGGACTGATAGTTCGTCCTCTGTGAGGGGGAGGTCTGGAGGGATGGTGAAAACTCGGCAGGGCTGGGAGCTGGGAGCTGGTGTGGGTGTAGAGCTGGGAGTGGGGTAGGAGCCAGTACCTGGAGTGGGTGTGATGATGGGGGGAATGGGGGTAGAGTCATGAGCTGGTGTAGTTTTCCCCTCAGGGTTCTGGGGGGTGGGGATAGTGACAGTGGGGTCTGTGGGGGGCGTGTCAGCAGAATGCAGGTGAGTGGCGCTGGTGGGGGCGGAGGTGGTGGCAGACACGGCAGTAGGGGTGGCGGAAGTCACTGAGCATGTGGCATCGGCGATGATGTGAGGGGCGGAAGTGGCTGTGGGAGTGGCCATGATGGGGGCAGAAGTGACATCATCAATCAGCGTGGGGGTGGTAGCTGCATCAGCCGCATGGCTCATGGCGTTTCCGAGGCCAGGGGAATCTTCTGGAATGTTTGAGGAGCGCTGGTTATGGAGCTGGGTAGATAAAAGTTTGTTGTACTTACAGTTTTTGATGTTTGAGATGGAATTGAAATACTGTTTGGTGAGAGTATGGATTCTCCTGAGGATGTAGTACAGAGTGGGTCCTTTGCAATTCTGAGAGAGTGTGGCCCTCAGCTGAGGCAGGGCTGACTGTAGAGAGGTTAGGTGCCGGCGCATTCTCACCGCAGTGTACCAAGAATTTCACTGCAGTCCAACAAGCATCTTTGATGAAGGGCTTTTGCCCGAAACATCGATTTTACTGATCCTCGGATGCTGCCTGAACTGCTGTGCTCTTCCAGCACCACTAATCCAGAATCTCACTGCAGTCTAACAAGAATCTCACCGCACTCTAACACGAATGTGACCGCAATCTATCAAGAATCACACCGCAGTCTAAGACAAATCTCACCGCAGTCTTGAAAGAATCTCACCACAACCTAACAAGAATCTCACCGTAGTCGAAAAAGAATCTCACTGCAGTATAACAAGCATCTCGGTGAGATTCTTGTTAGGCTGCGGTGAGATTCTGGTTAGACTGCGTAGAGATTCTTGTTAACTTGCAGTGTGATTCATGTTGACTGTGGTGAGATTTTAGTTAAAATGTAGTGAATGTCTTGTTAGACTGCTGTGAAAGTCTTGTTAGGCTGCGTTGAGATTCTTCCTGGACTACGGTGAGATTTTTGTTAAAATGCATTGAGGTTCTTGGTAGACTGCGGTGAGATTCATATAAAACTGTAGTGAGATGGAAAAAAGAATAGAAGCATGGATTACTTTCTAAACGGTGAGAAAATTCATAAAGCCAAAGTACAGAGGGATCTGGGAGTGCTAGTTGAGGATTCTCTAAAGGTAAACATGCAGGTTGAGTCAGTGATTAAGAAAGCGAATGCAATGTTGTCATTTATCTCAAGAGGGTTGGAATATAAAAGCACTGTTGTGCTACTGAGACTTTATAAAGCCCTGGTTAGGCCCCATTTGGGAGTACTGTGTCCAGTTTTGGTCCCCACACCTCAGGAAGGACATACTGGCACTGGAGCGTGTCCAGCGGAGATTCACATGGATGATCCCTGGAATGGTAGGTCTAACATACGAGGAACGGCTGAGGATCCTTGGATTGTATTCATTGGAGTTTAGAAGATTAAGGGGAGATCTAATTGAAACTTACAAGATAATACATGGCTTGGAGAGGGTGGATGCTAGGAAATTGATTCCGTTAGGCGAGGAGACTAGGACCCGTGGACACAGCCTTAGGATTAGAGGGGGTCAATTCAGAACAGAAATGCGGAGACATTTCTTCAGCCAGAGAGTGGTGGGCCTGTGGAATTCATTGCCACAAAGTGCAGTGGAGGCCGGGACTCTAAATGTCTTCAAGGCAGAAATTGATAAATTCTTGATGTCACAAGGAATTAAGGGCTACGGGGATAATGCGGGTAAGTGGAGTTGAAATGCCCATCAGCCATGACTGAATGGCGGAGTGGACTCGATAGTCCGAATGGCCTTACTTCCGCTTCTATGTCTTGTGGTCTTATGGAGATCCTTGCTAGATTGCAGTGTGAATCTTGTTAGACTGCGGTGAGATTTATGTTAGACTACGGTGTGATTCTTGTGAGACTACTGTGTGATTCTTGTTAGACTGCAGTGAGATTCTTGTGAGACTGCATTGAGATTCTTGTTAGACTGCAGTGAGGGTCTTGTTAGACTGCAGTGAGGGTCTTGTCACATTGTGGTGAGGTCCTTGTTAGATAGCGGTGAGATGTTATTTAAACCGCAATAAGACTCCAGTGATATTCTTCTTAGACTGTAATGAGATTCTTTTTAGACTGCGGTGAGATACGTCAGACTGCGGTGATATTCTTACTATATTGCATTGAGATTTGTGTTAGACTGCAGTGAGATTCTTATTAGACTGCGGCGTGATTCTTGTTATACTGCAGTGAGATTCTTGTTAGACGTCAGTGAGGTTTTTGCTAGACTGCCTCAAGATATCTGCTATGCTGCGGTGAGATTCTTGTTAGATTGCGGTGAGACTCCTGTTAGAGTACGGTGAAATTCTTTTTAGATTGCGGTGAGAATCTTGTTAGGGTGTGGTGAGATTCTTGTGAGACTGCAGTGAGATTCTTTTTCGACTACGGTGAGATTCTTGTTAGGTTGTGGTGAGATTCTTTCAAGACTGCGGTGAGATTCGTCTCAGACTGCGGTGTGATTCTTGTTAGACTGCGGTCACATTCGTGTTAGAGTGCGGTGAGATTCTTGTTAGACTGCAGTGAGATTTTGGATTAGTGGTGCTAGAAGAGCACAGCAGTTCAGGCAGCATCCGAGGATCAGTAAAATCGATGTTTCGGGCAAAAGCCCTTCATCAAAAATTCTTGTTGGACTGCAGTGAGATTCTTGCTAGACTTCTGTGAGATTCCTGTTAGACTGCAGTGAGATTCTTGCTAGTCTACAGTCAGATTCTTGCCACACTGCGGTGAGATTCTTGTTAGATTGCGGTGAGATGCTATTTAAACTGTAGTGAGACTCCAGTGATATTCTTCTTAGACTGAGGTGAGATTCTCATTGGACTGCGGTATGATTCTTGTTGTACTGCAGTGAGATTCTTGTTCGACTGTGGTGAGATTCTTGTTAAACAGCAGAGAGATTCTTGTTAGATTCGGTAAGATTGTTGCTAGACTGCAGTGATATTCTTGTTAGACTGCAATGAGATTCTTCTTAGACTGCGGTGAGATTCGTCCGACTGCGGTGTGATTCTTGTTAGAATGCAGTGAGATTTGTGTTAGACTGCGGTGAGATTTTGTTAAACTGCAGTGAGATTCTTGTTAGACTGCGGTGAGATTCTTGGTAGACTGCGGTGTGATTCTTGTTAAACTGCAGTGAGATTCTTGTTAGACTGCGGTGAGATTCTTGTTAGACTGCAGTGAGATTCATGTTGACTGCGGTGAGATTTTTGTTAAAATGCAGTGAAATTCTTGTTAGACTGCGGTGAGATTCTTGTTAGACTGCAGTGAGATTCTTGTTAGACTGCAGTGAGATTCTTGTTAAACTGCGGTGTGATTCTTGTTAAACTGCAGTGAGATTCTTGTTAGACTGCGGTGAGATTCTTGTGAGACTGCGGTGAGATTCTTGTTAGACTGCAGTAAGATTCTTGTTAGACTGTGGTGAGATTCTTGTTAGACTGCAGTGAGATTCTTGTGAGACTGCGGTGAGATTCTTGTTAGACTGCAGTGAGATTCTTGTTAGACTGTGGTGAGATTCTTGTTAGACTGCAGTGAGATTCTTGTTAGACTGCGGTGAGATTCTTGTTAGACTGCAGTGAGATTCATGTTGACTGCGGTGAGATTTTTGTTAAAATGCAGTGAAATTCTTGTTAGACTGCGGTGAGATTCTTGTTAGACTGCGGTGAGATTCTTGTTAGACTGCGGTGTGAATATTGTTAGACTGCGGTGAGATTCATGTTAGACTGCAGTGAGATTCTTGTTAGACTGCAGTGAGATTCTTGTTAGACTGCAGTGAGATTCTTGTTAGACTGCGGTGAGATTCTTGTTAAACTGCGGTGTGATTCTTGTTAGACTGCGGTGAGATTCTTGTTAGACTGCGGTGAGATTCTTGTTAAACTGCGGTGTGATTCTTGTTAGACTGCGGTGAGATTCTTGTTAAACTGCAGTGAGATTCTTGTTAGACTGCGGTGAGATTCTTGTTAGACTGCGGTGAGATTCTTGGTAGACTGCGGTGTGATTCTTGTTAAACTGCAGTGAGATTCTTGTTAGACTGCGGTGAGATTCTTGTTAGACTGCAGTGAGATTCTTGTTAGACTGCAGTGAGATTCTTGTTAGACTGCGGTGAGAATTTTATTAAACTGCAGTGAGATTCTTGTTAGACTGCGGTGAGATTCTTGTTAGACTGTGGTGAGATTCTTATTAAACTGCAGTGAGATTCTTGTTAGACTGCGGTGAGATTCTTGTTAGACTGCGGTGAGATTCTTGTTAGACTGCGGTGAGATTCTTGTTAGACTGCGGTGAGATTCTTATTAAACTGCAGTGAGATTCTTGTTAGACTGCGGTGAGATTCTTGTTAGACTGCGGTTTGATTCTTGTTAGACTGCAGTGAGATTCATGTTGACTGCGGTGAGATTTTTGTTAAAATGCAGTGAAATTCTTGTTAGACTGCGGTGAGATTCTTGTTAGGCTGCGGTGAGATCCTGGTTAGACTGCGTAGAGATTCTTGTTAACCTGCAGTGTGATTCATGTTGACTGTGGTGAGATTTTAGTTAAAATGTAGTGAGTGTATTGTTAGACTGCTGTGAGAGTCTTGTTAGGCTGCGTTGAGAGTCTTCCTAGACCGCGGTGAGATTTTTGTTAAAATGCAGTGAGGTTCTTGGTAGACTGCGGTGAGATTCGTGTAAAACTGTAGTGAGATCCTTTCTAGATTGCGGTGAGATTCTTGTTAGACTGCGGTCAGATTCATGTTAGACTGCGGTGTGATTCTTGTTTGACTGCGGTGAGATTCTTGTTAGACTGCGGTAAGATTCTTGTTAGACTGCGGTCAGATTCATGTTAGACTGCGGTGAGATTCTTGTTATACTGCGGTGAGATTCTTGTTAGACCTCAGAAAGAATTTTGCTAGACTGCCTCAAGATATCTGCTATGCTGCGGTGAGATTCTTGTTAGATTGCGGTGAGACTCCTGTTAGAGTACGGTGAAATTCTTTTTAGATTGCGGTGAGAATCTTGTTAGGGTGTGGCCTGATTCTTGTGAGACTGCAGTGAGATTCTTGTTAGACTGCAGTGAGATTCTTTTTCGACTACGGTGCGATTCTTGTTAGGTTGTGGTGAGATTCTTTCAAGACTGCGGTGAGATTTGTCTTAGACTGCGGTGTGACTGCAGTCTAACAAGAATCTCACCGCAGTCTAAAAAGAATCTCAGTGCAGTCTAACAAGAATCGCACCGCAGTCTAATAAGATTCACACCACAGTCCAATGAGAATCTCACCGCAGTCTAAGAAGAATATCACTGGAGTCTCACTACAGTTTAAGTAGCATCTCACTGCAGTCTAACAAGAATCGCACCGCAGTCTAACAAGAATCTCACCGCAGTCTAACAAGTATCATGCCGCAGTCTAACAAGAATCTCACTGCAGTCTAAGAAGAATCTCACTGGAGTCTAACAAGGATATCGCTGCAGTCTAGCAACAATCTTACCGCAGTCTAACAAGAATCTCTCTGCTGTTTCACAAGAATTTCACCGCAGTCTCACAAGAATATCACTGCAGTATAACAAGACTCTCACTGCAGTACAAGAATTACACAGCAGTCAAATAAGAATCTCACTGCACTCTAACAAGAATCTCACAGCAATTTAACAAGAATCTCACTACAGTCTAACACGAATCTCACTGCAGTCCATCAAGAATCACGCCACAGTCCAATGAGAATCTCACCGCAGTCTAAGAAGAATATCACTGGAGCTCACTACAGTTTAAATAGCATCTCACCGCAATCTAACAAGAATCTCACCACAGTGTGACAAGAATCTCACTGCAGTCTAACAAGAATCATGCCACAGTTTAACAAGAATCTCACAGCAATCTAAAAAGAATTTCACCGTACTCTAACAGGAGTCTCACCGCAATCTCACAAAAATCTCACCGCAGCATAGCAGATATCTTGAAGCAGTCTAGCAAAAATCTCTCTGACGTCTAGCAAGAATCTCACTGCAGTCTAACAAGAATCTCACCGCAGTCTAAGAAGAATCTCACTGCAGTTTAACAAGAATCTCACTGCAGTCTAACACAAATCTCACCACCGGCTAACACGAATCGCAATGCCGTCTAACAAAAATCTCACCGCAGTCTAAGAAGAATCTCACCGCAGTTTAACAAGAATCTCACTGCAGTCTATCACAAATCTCAATGCAATCTAGTAAGAATTTCACCGCAGTCTACCAAGAACCTCACTGCATTTTAACAAAATTCTCACCGCAGTCTAGGAAGAATCTCAAAGCAACCTAACAAGACGCTCACAGCAGTCTAACAAGACACTCACTACATTTTAACTAAAATCTCACCACAGTCAACATGAATCTCACCGCAGCCTAACGATAATCTCACCGCAGTCTAAGAAGAATCTCACCGCATTTAAACAAAAATCTCACCACAGTCAACATGAATCTCACCGCAGCCTAACAATAATCTCACCGCAGTCTAACAAGAATCTCACCGCAGTCTAACAAGAATCTCACTGCAGTTTAACAAAACCCTCATTGCAGTCAATATGAATCTCACTATAGTCTAACAAGAATCTCAGTGCAGTCTTCACAAAATTCACTTCAGTCTAACAAGAATCTCACTGCAGTCTAACAAGAATCTGACTGCAGTCTAACAAGAATCTCACTGCAGTCTAACAAGAATCTCACTGCAGTCTAATAAGAATCTCAACACAGCCTAACAAGAATCTCACTGCTTTTTAACAAAACCCTCATTGCAGTCAATATGAATCTCACTATAGTCTAACAAGAATCTCAGTGCAGTCTTCACAAAATTCACTTCAGTCTAACAAGAATCTCACTGCAGTCTAACAAGAATCTGACTGCAGTCTAATAAGAATCTCAACGCAGCCTAACAAGAATCTCACTGCAGTCTAACAAGAATCTCACTGCAGTCTAACAAGAATCGCACTGCAGTCTAACAAGAATCTCACTGCAGTTTAACAAGAATCTCATCGCAGTCTAACAAGAATCGCACCGCAGTGTGACAAGAATCTGACTGTAGACTAGCAAGAATCATACTGCAGTCTAATAAGCATCTCACTGCAGTCGAACAAGAATCTCACTGAAGTCTACCAAGAATCTTACCGCAATCTAACAAGAATCTCACCACAGTCTACCAAGAATCTCACCGCAGTCTAACAAGAATCTCACTGCAGTCTAACAAGAATCTCACAGAAGTCTAGCAAGGATTTTTGATGAAGGGCTTTTGCCCAAAACGTCAATTTTACTGCTCCTCAGATGCTGCCTGAACTGCTGTGCTCTTCCAGCACCACTAATCCAAAATCTCACTGCAGTCTAACAAGAATCTCACCGCACTCCAACACGAATGTGACCGCAATCTGACAAGAATCACACCGCAGTCTAAGACGAATCTCACCGCAGTCTTGAAAGAATCTCACCACAATCTAACAAGAATCTCACCGTAGTCGAAAAAGAATCTCACTGCAGTCTAACAAGCATCTCACTGCAGTCTCACAAGAATCTCACCACAGCCTAACAAGATTCTCACCGCAATCTAAAAAGAATTTCACCGTACTCTAACAGGAGTCTCACCGCAATCTAACAAGAATCTCACCGCAGCATAGCTGATATATTCAGGCAGTCTAGCAAGACTCTCACTGAAGTCTAACAAGAATCTCACTACAGCCTAAAACAAATCTCAATGCAATCTAGTAAGAATTTCACCGCAGTCTGACGAATCTCACCGCAGTCTAAGAAGAATCTCATTGCAGTCTAAAAAGAATATCACTGGAGCCTCACTACAGTTTAAATAGCATCTCACCGCAATCTAACAAGAATCTCACCACAGTGTGACAAGAATCTCACTGCAGTCTAACAAGAATCACTCCGCAATCTAAAAAGAATTTCACCGTACTCTAACAGGAGTCTCACCGCAATCTAACAAGAATCTCACTGTAGCATAGCAGATATCTTGAGGCAGTCTAGCAAAGATCTCTCTGAGGTCTAACAAGAATCTCACTGTAGTATAACAAAAATCTCACCGCCGTCTAACACGAATCGCACTGCAGTCTAACAAAATCTCACCGTAGTCTAACAAGAATCGCACCACAGTCTAAGAAGAATCTCACTGCAGTCTAACAAGTATCTCACCGCAGTCTAACAAGAATCTCACTGCAGTCTAACAAGAATCTCACTGCAGTCTCACAAGAATCTCACTGCAGTCTAACAAGTATCTCACCGCAGTCTAACAAGTATCTCACCGCAGTCTAACAAGTATCTCACCGCAGTCTAACAAGAATCTCACTGCAGTCTCACAAGAATCTCACTGCAGTCTCACAAGAATCTCACCGCAGTCTAACAAGAACCACACTGCAGTCTAACAAGAATCTCACTGCAGTCTAACAAGAGTCACACCACAGTCGAACAAGTATCTCACCACAGTCTAACAAGTATCTCACCGCAGTCTAACAAGAATCTCACCGCAGTCTAACAAGAATCTCACCGCAGTCTAACAAGTATCTCACCGCAGTCTAACAAGAATCTCACCGCAGTCTAACAAGAACCACACTGCAGTCTAACAAGAATCTCACTGCAGTCTAACAAGAGTCACACCACAGTCGAACAAGTATCTCACCACAGTCTAACAAGTATCTCACCGCAGTCTAACAAGAATCTCACCGCAGTCTAACAAGAATCTCACTGCAGTCTAACAAGAGTCACACCACAGTCGAACAAGTATCTCACCACAGTCTAACAAGTATCTCACCGCAGTCTAACAAGAATCTCACTGCAGTCTAACAAGAATCTCACCGCAGTCTAACAAGAATCACACTGCAGTCTCACAAGTATCTCACCGCAGTCTAACAAGAATCTCACTGCAGTCTAACAAGAATCTCACCGCAGTCTAACAAGAATCTCACCGCAGTCTAACAAGTATCTCACCGCAGTCTAACAAGAATCTCACTGCAGTCTAACAAGAATCTCACTGCAGTCTAACAAGAATCTCACTGCAGTCTAACAAGAATCTCACCGCAGTCTAACAAGAATCTCATTGCAGTCTAACAAGAATCTCACCGCAGTCTAACAAGAATCTCACTGCAGTCTAACAAGAATCTCACCGCAGTCTATCAAGAATCTCATTGCAGTCTAACAAGAATCTCACCGCAGTCTAACAAGAATCTCAACGCAGTCTAACAAGTATCTCACCGCAGTCTAACAAGAATCTCACTGCAGTCTAACAAGAATCTCACTGCAGTCTAACAAGAATCTCACTGCAGTCTAACAAGAATCTCACTGCAGTCTAACAAGAATCTCACCGCAGTCTAACAAGAATCTCACCGCAGTCTAACAAGTATCTCACCGCAGTCTAACAAGAATCTCACTGCAGTCTAACAAGAATCTCACTGCAGTCTAACAAGAATCACACCGCAGTCTAACAAGAATCTCATTGCAGTCTAACAAGAATCTCACTGCAGTCTAACAAGAATCACACCGCAGTCTAACAAGAATCTCACCGCAGTCTAACAAGAATCTCATTGCAGTCTAACAAGAATCTCACCGCAGTCTAACAAGAATCTCACTGCAGTCTAACAAGAATCTCACTGCAGTCTAACAAGAATCACACCGCAGTCTAACAAGAATCTCACTGCAGTCTAACAAGAATCTCACCGCAGTCTAACAAGAATCTCATTGCAGTCTAACAAGAATCTCACCGCAGTCTAACAAGAATCTCATTGCAGTCTAACAAGAATCTCACCGCAGTCTAACAAGAATCTCACTGCAGTTTAAAAAGAATCTCACTGCAGTTTAAAAAGAATCTCACTGCAGTCTAACAAGAATCTCACCGCAGTCTAACAAGAATCTCACTGCAGTTTAAAAAGAATCTCACTGCAGTCTAACAAGAATCTCACCGCAGTCTAACAAGAATCTCACTGCAGTCTAACAAGAATCTCACCACAGTTTAACAAGAATCTCACTGCAGTTTAAAAAGAATCTCACTGCAGTTTAAAAAGAATCTCACTGCAGTCTAACAAGAATCACAGTGCAGTCTAACAAGAATCTCAGTGCAGTCCAATGAGAATCTCACTGCAGTCAAAAAAGAATATGACTGGAGTTTCACTACAGTTTAAATAGCATCTCACCGCAGTCTAACAAGAATCTCACCGCAATCTAACAAGAATCTCACCGCAATCTAATAAGAATCTCACCGCAGTCTAACAAGAATCTCACCGCAGTCTAACAAGAATCTCACTGCAGCCTAACAAGAATCTCAGTGCAGTCTAACAAGAATCTCAGTGCAGTCCAATGAGAATCTCACTGCAGTCAAAAAAGAATATGACTGGAGTTTCACTACAGTTTAAATAGCATCTCACCGCAGTCTAACAAGAATCTCACCGCAATCTAACAAGAATCTCACCGCAATCTAATAAGAATCTCACCGCAGTCTAACAAGAATCTCACTGCAGTCTAACAAGAATCACACCGCAGTCTAACAAGAATCTCACTGCAGTCTAACAAGAATCTCACCGCAGTCTAACAAGAATCTCACCGCAGTCTAACAAGAATCTCACTGCAGTCTAACAAGAATCTCACCGCAGTCTAACAAGAATCTCACTGCAGTCTAACAAGAATCTCACCGCAGTCTAACAAGAATCTCACTGCAATCTAACAAGAATCACACTGCAGTCTAACAAGAATCTCACTGCAATCTAACAAGAATCACACTGCAGTCTAACAAGAATCACACCGCAGTCTAACAAGAATCTCACCGCAGTCTAACAAGAATCTCACCGCAGTCTAACAAGAATCTCACTGCAATCTAACAAGAATCACACTGCAGTCTAACAAGAATCTCACCGCAGTCTAACAAGAATCTCACCGCAGTCTAACAAGAATCTCACTGTAGTCTAACAAGAATCTCACTACAGTCTAACAAGAATCTCACCGCAGTCTAACAAGAATCTCACTGCAGTCTAACAAGAATCTCACCGCAGTCTAACAAGAATCTCACCGCAGTCTAACAAGAATCTCACTGCAGTCTAACAAGAATCTCACCGCAGTCTAACAAGAATCTCACTGCAGTCTAACAAGAATCTCACTGCAGTCTAACAAGAATCTCACCGCAGTCTAACAAGAATCTCACCGCAGTCTAACAAGAATCTCACCGCAGTCTAACAAGAATCTCACCGCAGTCTAACAAGAATCTCACCGCAGTCTAACAAGAATCTCACTGCAGTCTAACAAGAATCTCACCGCAGTCTAACAAGAATCTCACCGCAGTCTAACAAGAATCTCACCGCAGTCTAACAAGAATCACACTGCAGTCTAACAAGAATCACACCGCAGTCTAACAAGAATCACACCGCAGTCTAACAAGAATCTCACTGCAGTCTAACAAGAATCTCACCGCAGTCTAACAAGAATCTCACTGCAGTCTAACAAGAATCACACCGCAGTCTAACAAGAATCTCACTGCAGTCTAACAAGAATCACACCGCAGTCTAACAAGAATCACACCGCAGTCTAACAAGAATCTCACTGCAGTCTAACAAGAATCACACCGCAGTCTAACAAGAATTTCACCGCAGTCTAACAAGAATCTCACTGCTGTCTAACAAGAATCTCACCGCAGTTTAACAAGAATCTCACTGCAGTCTAACAAGAATCTCACTGCAGTCTAACAAGAATCTCACTGCAGTCTAACAAGAATCACACCGCAGTCTAACAAGAATCTCACTGCAGTCTAACAAGAATCACACCGCAGTCTAACAAGAATCTCAGTGCAGTCTAACAAGAATCACACCGCAGTCTAACAAGAATCACACCGCAGTCTAACAAGAATCACACCGCAGTCTAACAAGAATCTCACCGCAGTCTAACAAGAATCACACCGCAGTCTAACAAGAATCTCACTGCAGTCTAACAAGAATCACACCGCAGTCTAACAAGAATCTCACTGCAGTCTAACAAGAATCACACCGCAGTCTAACAAGAATCTCACCGCAATCTAACAAGAATCACACCGCAATCTAACAAGAATCTCACCGCAGTCTAACAAGAATCACACCGCAGTCTAACAAGAATCTCACTGCAGTGTAACAAGAATCTCACCGCAGTCTAACAAGAATCACACCGCAGTCTAACAAGAATCACACCGCAATCTAACAAGAATCACACCGCAATCTAACAAGAATCTCACCGCAGTCTAACAAGAATCTCACTGCAGTCTAACAAGAATCACACCGCAGTCTAACAAGAATCACACCGCAATCTAACAAGAATCACACCGCAATCTAACAAGAATCTCACCGCAGTCTAACAAGAATCACACCGCAGTCTAACAAGAATCTCACCGCAGTCTAACAAGAATCACACCGCAATCTAACAAGAATCTCACTGCAGTCTAACAAGAATCTCACTGCAGTCTAACAAGAATCATACTGCAGTGTAACACAAATCTCAATGCAATCTGGTAAGAATTTCACCACAGTCTAATAAGAATCTCACCGCAGTCTAACAAGAATCTCACCGCAGTCTAACAAGAATTGCACCACAGTCTAAAAAGAATCTCTAACAAGAACCTGGTTAGACTGCGGTGAGATTCTTGTTAAAATGCAGTGAGATTCTTGTTAGACTACAGTGAGATTCTTGTTAGCCTGCACGAAGATTCATGTGAGACTATGGTGTGATTCTTGTTAGACTGCAGTGAGATACTTGTTAAACTGTCGTGAGAATCATGTTAGACTGCAGTGAGATTCATGTTAAACTGCGGTGAGATTTTTTTGTTTAAATGCAGTGAGATTCTGGTTATAAGGCAGGGAGATTATTGTTAGACTGCATCAAGATTCATGTGAGACTACGGTGTGATTCTTGTTAGACTGCTTCGAGACTCTTGTTAGACTGAGGTGTGATCCTTATTAGACTGCAGTGAGATTCATATTGACTGCAGTGAGGTTTTTGTTAAAAAGCAATGAGGTTCTTGTTGGACTGTGGTGAGTTTCTTGTTAGACTGTGGCGAGAGTCTTTCAAGACTGCGGTGAGATTTTTGTTAAAATGCAGTGCAATTCCTGTTCGAATGCTGTAAGATTCTTGTTAAACTGCGGTGAGATTCTTGTTAGACTGCGGTGTGATTCTTGTTAGACTGCGGTGTGATTCTTGTTAGACTGCAGTGAGATTCTTGTTAGATTGCGGTGTGATTCTTGTTAGACTGCGGTGAGATTCTTGTTAGACTGCAGTGAGATTCTTGTTAGACAGCAGTGAGATTCTTGTTAGACTGCAGTCAGATTCTTGTTAGACTGCAGTGAGATTCTTGTTGGATTGCGGTGTGATTCTTGTTAGACTGCGGTGAGATTCTTGTTAGACTGCAGTGAGATTCTTGTTAGACAGCAGTGAGATTCTTGTTAGACTGCAGTGAGATTCTTGTTAGACTGCAGTGAGATTCTTGTTGGATTGCGGTGTGATTCTTGTTAGACTGCGGTGTGATTCTTGTTGGACTGCGGTGCGATTCTTGTTAGACTGTGTTGAGATTCTTGTTAGATTGCGGTGTGATTCTTGTTAGACTGCAGTGAGATTCTTGTTAGACTGCAGTGAGATTCTTGTTAGACTGCAGTGAGATTCTTGTTGGATTGCGGTGTGATTCTTGTTAGACTGTGTTGAGATTCTTGTTAGATTGCGGTGTGATTCTTGTTAGACTGCGGTGTGATTCTTGTTAGACTGCGGTGTGATTCTTGTTAGACTGCAGAGAGATTCTTGTTAGACTGCAGTGAGATTCTTGTTAGACTGTGGTGTGATTCTTGTTAGACTGCGGTGCGATTCTTGTTAGACTGTGTTGAGATTCTTGTTAGATTGCGGTGTGATTCTTGTTAGACTGCGGTGTGATTCTTGTTAGACTGCGGTGTGATTCTTGTTAGATTGCGGTGTGATTCTTGTTAGACTGCGGTGTGATTCTTGTTAGACTGCGGTGTGATTCTTGTTAGACTGCGGTGTGATTCTTGTTAGACTGCAGTGAGATTCTTGTTAGACTGCGGTGTGATTCTTGTTAGACTGCGGTGTGATTCTTGTTAGACTGCGGTGAGATTCTTGTTAGATTGCGGTGTGATTCTTGTTAGACTGCGGTGTGATTCTTGTTAGACTGCGGTGTGATTCTTGTTAGATTGCGGTGTGATTCTTGTTAGACTGCGGTGAGATTCTTGTTAGACTGCGGTGTGATTCTTGTTAGACTGCGGTGTGATTCTTGTTAGACTGCGGTGTGATTCTTGTTAGACTGCGGTGTGATTCTTGTTAGACTGCGGTGCGATTCTTGTTAGACTGTGTTGAGATTCTTGTTAGATTGCGGTGTGATTCTTGTTAGACTGCGGTGTGATTCTTGTTAGATTGCGGTGTGATTCTTGTTAGACTGCGGTGCGATTCTTGTTAGACTGTGTTGAGATTCTTGTTAGATTGCGGTGAGATTCTTGTTAGATTGCGGTGTGATTCTTGTTAGATTGCGGTGAGATTCTTGTTAGACTGCGGTGTGATTCTTGTTAGATTGCGGTGTGATTCTTGTTAGACTGCGGTGTGATTCTTGTTAGATTGCGGTGTGATTCTTGTTAGACTGCGGTGCGATTCTTGTTAGACTGTGTTGAGATTCTTGTTAGATTGCGGTGAGATTCTTGTTAGACTGCAGTGAGATTCTTGTTGGATTGCGGTGTGATTCTTGTTAGACTGCGGTGTGATTCTTGTTAGATTGCGGTGTGATTCTTGTTAGACTGCGGTGCGATTCTTGTTAGACTGCAGTGAGATTCTTGTTAGACTGCGGTGTGATTCTTGTTAGACTGCGGTGTGATTCTTGTTAGACTGCAGTGAGATTCTTGTTAGATTGCAGTGAGATTCTTGTTAGACTGCAGTGAGATTCTTGTTAGACTGCAGTGAGATTCTTGTTAGACTGCAGTGAGATTCTTGTTAGATTGCGGTGTGATTCTTGTTAGACTGCGGTGAGATTCTTGTTAGACTGCAGTGAGATTCTTGTTAGACAGCAGTGAGATTCTTGTTAGACTGCAGTCAGATTCTTGTTAGACTGCAGTGAGATTCTTGTTAGACTGCAGTGAGATTCTTGTTGGATTGCGGTGTGATTCTTGTTAGACTGCAGTGAGATTCTTGTTAGACTGCGGTGAGATTCTTGTTAGACTGTGTTGAGATTCTTGTTAGATTGCGGTGTGATTCTTGTTAGACTGCAGTGAGATTCTTGTTAGACTGCAGTGAGATTCTTGTTAGACTGCAGTGAGATTCTTGTTAGACAGCAGTGAGATTCTTGTTAGACTGCAGTGAGATTCTTGTTAGACTGCAGTGAGATTCTTGTTAGACTGCAGTGAGATTCTTGTTGGATTGCGGTGTGATTCTTGTTAGACTGCAGTGAGATTCTTGTTAGACTGCGGTGAGATTCTTGTTAGACTGTGTTGAGATTCTTGTTAGATTGCGGTGTGATTCTTGTTAGACTGCAGTGAGATTCTTGTTAGACTGCAGTGAGATTCTTGTTAGACTGCAGTGAGATTCTTGTTGGATTGCGGTGCGATTCTTGTTAGACTGTGTTGAGATTCTTGTTAGATTGCGGTGTGATTCTTGTTAGACTGCGGTGTGATTCTTGTTAGACTGCGGTGTGATTCTTGTTAGACTGCAGAGAGATTCTTGTTAGACTGCAGTGAGATTCTTGTTAGACTGTGGTGTGATTCTTGTTAGACTGCGGTGCGATTCTTGTTAGACTGTGTTGAGATTCTTGTTAGATTGCGGTGTGATTCTTGTTAGACTGCGGTGTGATTCTTGTTAGACTGCGGTGAGATTCTTGTTAGACTGCGGTGTGATTCTTGTGAGATTGCGGTGTGATTCTTGTTAGACTGCGGTGTGATTCTTGTTAGACTGCGGTGTGATTCTTGTTAGACTGCGGTGTGATTCTTGTTAGACTGCGGTGCGATTCTTGTTAGACTGTGTTGAGATTCTTGTTAGATTGCGGTGTGATTCTTGTTAGACTGCGGTGTGATTCTTGTTAGATTGCGGTGTGATTCTTGTTAGACTGCGGTGCGATTCTTGTTAGACTGTGTTGAGATTCTTGTTAGATTGCGGTGAGATTCTTGTTAGATTGCGGTGTGATTCTTGTTAGACTGCAGTGAGATTCTTGTTGGATTGCGGTGTGATTCTTGTTAGACTGCGGTGTGATTCTTGTTAGATTGCGGTGTGATTCTTGTTAGACTGCGGTGCGATTCTTGTTAGACTGCAGTGAGATTCTTGTTAGACTGCGGTGTGATTCTTGTTAGATTGCGGTGTGATTCTTGTTAGACTGCAGTGAGATTCTTGTTAGACTGCGGTGTGATTCTTGTTAGATTGCGGTGTGATTCTTGTTAGACTGCTGCAAGATTCTTGTTAGACTGCGGTGTGATTCTTGTTAGACTGCGGTGTGATTCTTGTTAGACTGCGGTGCGATTCTTGTTAGACTGCGGTGTGATTCTTGTTAGATTGCGGTGTGATTCTTGTTAGACTGCTGCAAGATTCTTGTTAGATTGCGGTGAGATTCTTGTTAGATTGCGGTGTGATTCTTGTTAGATTGCGGTGTGATTCTTGTTAGATTGCGGTGTGATTCTTGTTAGACTGCGGTGTGATTCTTGTTAGATTGCGGTGTGATTCTTGTTAGACTGCTGCAAGATTCTTGTTAGATTGCGGTGTGATTCTTGTTAGACTGCTGCAAGATTCTTGTTAGATTGCGGTGTGATTCTTGTTAGACTGCGGTGTGATTCTTGTTAGATTGCGGTGTGATTCTTGTTAGACTGCTGCAAGATTCTTGTTAGATTGCGGTGTGATTCTTGTTAGACTGCGGTGTGATTCTTGTTAGATTGCGGTGTGATTCTTGTTAGACTGCTGCAAGATTCTTCTTGGATTGCGGTGAGATTCTTGTTAGACTGCTGCAAGATTCTTGTTAGATTGCGGTGTGATTCTTGTTAGACTGCGGTGTGATTCTTGTTAGACTGCGGTGTGATTCTTGTTAGATTGCGGTGTGATTCTTGTTAGACTGCTGCAAGATTCTTGTTGGATTGCGGTGAGATTCTTGTTAGACTGCGGTGTGATTCTTGTTAGACTGCGGTGTGATTCTTGTTAGATTGCGGTGTGATTCTTGTTAGACTGCGGTGTGATTCTTGTTAGATTGCGGTGTGATTCTTGTTAGACTGCGGTGTGATTCTTGTTAGATTGCGGTGTGATTCTTGTTAGACTGCTGCAAGATTCTTGTTGGATTGCGGTGTGATTCTTGTTAGACTGCGGTGTGATTCTTGTTAGACTGCGGTGTGATTCTTGTTAGATTGCGGTGTGATTCTTGTTAGACTGCTGCAAGATCCTTGTTAGATTGCGGTGAGATTCTTGTTAGACTGCGGTGTGATTCTTGTTAGATTGCGGTGAGATTCTTGTTAGACTGCGGTGTGATTCTTGTTAGATTGCGGTGTGATTCTTGTTAGACTGCTGCAAGATTCTTGTTAGATTGCGGTGAGATTCTTGTTAGACTGCGGTGTGATTCTTGTTAGATTGCGGTGAGATTCTTGTTAGATTGCGGTGTGATTCTTGTTAGACTGCTGCAAGATTCTTGTTAGATTGCGGTGAGATTCTTGTTAGACTGCGGTGTGATTCTTGTTGGATTGCGGTGTGATTCTTGTTAGACTGCAGTGTGATTCTTGTTAGATTGCGGTGTGATTCTTGTTAGACTGCGGTGTGATTCTTGTTAGACTGCGGTGTGATTCTTGTTAGATTGCGGTGTGATTCTTGTTAGACTGCTGCAAGATTCTTGTTAGATTGCGGTGAGATTCTTGTTAGACTGCGGTGTGATTCTTGTTAGATTGCGGTGAGATTCTTGTTAGACTGCGGTGTGATTCTTGTTAGATTGCGGTGTGATTCTTGTTAGATTGCTGCAAGATTCTTGTTGGATTGCGGTGAGATTCTTGTTAGACTGCAGTGAGATTCTTGTTGGATTGCGGTGTGATTCTTGTTAGACTGCAGTGTGATTCTTGTTAGATTGCGGTGAGATTCTTGTTAGACTGCGGTGTGATTCTTGTTAGACTGCGGTGTGATTCTTGTTAGACTGCGGTGTGATTCTTGTTAGATTGCGGTGTGATTCTTGTTAGACTGCGGTGTGATTCTTGTTAGACTGCGGTGTGATTCTTTTTAGACTGCGGTGTGATTCTTGTTAGACTGCGGTGTGATTCTTGTTAGACTGCGGTGTGATTCTTGTTAGATTGCGGTGTGATTCTTGTTAGACTGCGGTGTGATTCTTGTTAGATTGCGGTGTGATTATTGTTAGACTGCGGTGTGATTCTTGTTAGATTGCGGTGTGATTCTTGTTAGACTGCGGTGTGATTCTTGTTAGATTGCGGTGTGATTCTTGGTAGACTGCGGTGTGATTCTTGTTAGATTGCGGTGTGATTCTTGTTAGACTGCGGTGAGATTCTTGTTAGATTGCGGTGTGATTCTTGTTAGATTGCGGTGTGATTCTTGTTAGACTGCAGTGAGATTCTTGTTAGATTGCGGTGTGATTCTTGTTAGACTGCTGCAAGATTCTTGTTAGATTGCGGTGTGATTCTTGTTAGATTGCGGTGTGATTCTTATTAGACTGCGGTGTGATTCTTGTTAGACTGCGGTGAGATTCTTGTTAGATTGCGGTGTGATTCTTGTTAGACTGCTGCAAGATTCTTGTTGGATTGCGGTGAGATTCTTGTTAAACTGCAGTGAGATTCTTGTTAGATTGCGGTGTGATTCTTGTTAGATTGCGGTGAGATTCTTGTTAGATTGCGGTGTGATTCTTGTTAGATTGCGGTGTGATTCTTGTTAGATTGCGGTGAGATTCTTGTTAGATTGCGGTGTGATTCTTGTTAGACTGCTGCAAGATTCTTGTTGGATTGCGGTGAGATTCTTGTTAGATTGCGGTGTGATTCTTGTTAGACTGCGGTGAGATTCTTGTTAGATTGCGGTGTGATTCTTGTTAGACTGCGGTGTGATTCTTGTTAGATTGCGGTGTGATTCTTGTTAGATTGCGGTGTGATTCTTGTTAGACTGCGGTGTGATTCTTGTTAGACTGCGGTGTGATTCTTGTTAGACTGCGGTGTGATTCTTGTTAGACTGCGGTGTGATTCTTGTTAGATTGCGGTGTGATTCTTGTTAGACTGCGGTGTGATTCTTGTTAGACTGCGGTGTGATTCTTGTTAGACTGCGGTGTGATTCTTGTTAGATTGCGGTGTGATTCTTGTTAGACTGCGGTGTGATTCTTGTTAGACTGCGGTGTGATTCTTGTTAGACTGCGGTGTGATTCTTGTTAGATTGCGGGGTGATTCTTGTTAGATTGCGGTGTGATTCTTGTTAGATTGCGGTGTGATTCTTGTTAGACTGCTGCAAGATTCTTGTTAGATTGCGGTGTGATTCTTGTTAGACTGCGGTGTGATTCTTGTTAGACTGCGGTGTGATTCTTGTTAGATTGCGGTGTGATTCTTGTTAGACTGCGGTGTGATTCTTGTTAGACTGCGGTGTGATTCTTGTTAGACTGCGGTGTGATTCTTGTTAGACTGCGGTGTGATTCTTGTTAGATTGCGGTGTGATTCTTGTTAGACTGCGGTGTGATTCTTGTTAGACTGCGGTGAGATTCTTGTTAGACTGCGGTGTGATTCTTGTTAGACTGCAGTGAGATTCTTGTTAGACTGCAGTGAGATTCTTGTTAGACTGCGGTGTGATTCTTGTTAGACTGCGGTGTGATTCTTGTTAGACTGCGGTGTGATTCTTGTTAGATTGCGGTGTGATTCTTGTTAGACTGCTGCATATTCTTGTTAGATTGCGGTGTGATTCTTGTTAGACTGCGGTGTGATTCTTGTTAGACTGCGGTGTGATTCTTGTTAGATTGCGGTGTGATTCTTGTTAGACTGCGGTGTGATTCTTGTTAGACTGCGGTGTGATTCTTGTTAGACTGCGGTGTGATTCTTGTTAGATTGCGGTGTGATTCTTGTTAGACTGCGGTGTGATTCTTGTTAGACTGCGGTGAGATTCTTGTTAGACTGCGGTGTGATTCTTGTTAGACTGCAGTGAGATTCTTGTTAGACTGCGGTGAGATTCTTGTTAGACTGCGGTGTGATTCTGGTTAGACTGCGGTGTGATTCTTGTTAGATTGCGGTGTGATTCTTGTTAGACTGCGGTGAGATTCTTGTTAGACTGCGGTGTGATTCTGGTTAGACTGCGGTGTGATTCTTGTTAGATTGCGGTGAGATTCTTGTTAGACTGCGGTGAGATTCTTGTTAGATTGCGGTGTGATTCTTGTTAGACTGCTGCAAGATTCTTGTTAGATTGCGGTGAGATTCTTGTTAGACTGCGGTGAGATTCTTGTTAGATTGCGGTGTGATTCTTGTTAGATTGCGGTGTGATTCTTGTTAGACTGCTGCAAGATTCTTGTTGGATTGCGGTGAGATTCTTGTTAGACTGCGGTGAGATTCTTGTTAGATTGCGGTGTGATTCTTGTTAGACTGCGGTGTGATTCTTGTTAGACTGCGGTGTGATTCTTGTTAGACTGCGGTGTGATTCTTGTTAAACTGCAGTGAGATTCTTGTTAGACTGCGGTGTGATTCTTGTTAGACTGCAGTGAGATTCTTGTTAGACTGCTGCAAGATTCTTGTTGGATTGCGGTGAGATTCTTGTTAAACTGCAGTGAGATTCTTGTTAGATTGCGGTGTGATTCTTGTTAGACTGCGGTGCGATTCTTGTTAGATTGCGGTGTGATTCTTGTTAGATTGCGGTGAGATTCTTGTTAGATTGCGGTGAGATTCTTGTTAGATTGCGGTGTGATTCTTGTTAGACTGCTGCAAGATTCTTGTTAGATTGCGGTGTGATTCTTGTTAGACTGCTGCAAGATTCTTGTTAGATTGCGGTGTGATTCTTGTTAGATTGCGGTGTGATTCTTGTTAGACTGCTGCAAGATTCTTGTTAGATTGCGGTGAGATTCTTGTTAGACTGCGGTGTGATTCTTGTTAGATTGCGGTGTGATTCTTGTTAGACTGCAGTGAGATTCTTGTTAGATTGCGGTGTGATTCTTGTTAGACTGCTGCAAGATTCTTGTTAGATTGCGGTGTGATTCTTGTTAGACTGCAGTGAGATTCTTGTTAGATTGCGGTGTGATTCTTGTTAGACTGCTGCAAGATTCTTGTTAGATTGCGGTGAGATTCTTATTAGACTGCGGTGTGATTCTTGTTAGACTGCGGTGAGATTCTTGTTAGATTGCGGTGTGATTCTTGTTAGACTGCTGCAAGATTCTTGTTGGATTGCGGTGAGATTCTTGTTAAACTGCAGTGAGATTCTTGTTAGATTGCGGTGTGATTCTTGTTAGATTGCGGTGTGATTCTTGTTAGATTGCGGTGTGATTCTTGTTAGATTGCGGTGAGATTCTTGTTAGATTGCGGTGTGATTCTTGTTAGACTGCTGCAAGATTCTTGTTGGATTGCGGTGAGATTCTTGTTAGATTGCGGTGTGATTCTTGTTAGATTGCGGTGAGATTCTTGTTAGATTGCGGTGTGATTCTTGTTAGACTGCGGTGAGATTCTTGTTAGATTGCGGTGTGATTCTTGTTAGATTGCAGTGTGATTCTTGTTAGACTGCAGTGAGATTCTTGTTAGATTGCGGTGTGATTCTTGTTAGATTGCGGTGAGATTCTTGTTAGATTGCGGTGTGATTCTTGTTAAACTGCGGTGTGATTCTTGTTAGACTGCGGTGTGATTCTTGTTAGATTGCGGTGTGATTCTTGTTAGATTGCGGTGAGATTCTTGTGAGATTGCGGTGAGATTCTTGTTAGACTGCGGTGTGATTCTTGTTAGACTGCTGCAAGATTCTTGTTAGATTGCGGTGTGATTCTTGTTAGACTGCGGTGCGATTCTTGTTAGATTGCGGTGTGATTCTTGTTAGATTGCGGTGTGATTCTTGTTAGATTGCGGTGAGATTCTTATTAGATTGCGGTGAGATTCTTGTTAAACTGCAGTGAGATTCTTGTTAGATTGCGGTGTGATTCTTGTTAGATTGCGGTGCGATTCTTGTTAGATTGCGGTGTGATTCTTGTTAGACTGCGGTGTGATTCTTGTTAGATTGCGGTGTGATTCTTGTTAGACTGCGGTGTGATTCTTGTTAGATTGCGGTGAGATTCTTGTTAGATTGCGGTGAGATTCTTGTTAAACTGCAATGAGATTCTTGTTAGATTGCGGTGAGATTCATGTTAGACTGCGGTGTGATTCTTGTTAGATTGCGGTGTGATTCTTGTTAGACTGCGGTGTGATTCTTGTTAGACTGCGGTGTGATTCTTGTTAGATTGCGGTGAGATTCTTGTTAGACTGCGGTGTGATTCTTGTTAGATTGCGGTGAGATTCTTGTTAGATTGCGGTGAGATTCTTGTTAAACTGCAGTGAGATTCTTGTTAGATTGCGGTGAGATTCATGTTAGACTGCGGTGTGATTCTTGTTAGACTGCGGTGTGATTCTTGTTAGACTGCGGTGAGATTCTTGTTAGATTGCGGTGCGATTCTTGTTAGACTGCGGTGTGATTCTTGTTAGATTGCGGTGAGATTCTTGTTAGACTGCGGTGTGATTCTTGTTAGATTGCGGTGAGATTCTTGTTAGATTGCGGTGAGATTCTTGTTAAACTGCAGTGAGATTCTTGTTAGATTGCGGTGTGATTCTTGTTAGATTGCGGTGCGATTCTTGTTAGATTGCGGTGTGATTCTTGTTAGACTGCTGCAAGATTCTTGTTAGATTGCGGTGTGATTCTTGTTAGACTGCGGTGTGATTCTTGTTAGATTGCGGTGTGATTCTTGTTAGATTGCGGTGTGATTCTTGTTAGACTGCTGCAAGATTCTTGTTAGACTGCGGTGTGATTCTTGTTAGATTGCGGTGTGATTCTTGTTAGACTGCGGTGTGATTCTTGTTAGATTGCGGTGAGATTCTTGTTAGATTGCGGTGAGATTCTTGTTAAACTGCAGTGAGATTCTTGTTAGATTGCGGTGAGATTCATGTTAGACTGCGGTGTGATTCTTGTTAGACTGCGGTGTGATTCTTGTTAGACTGCGGTGTGATTCTTGTTAGATTGCGGTGTGATTCTTGTTAGACTGCGGTGTGATTCTTGTTAGACTGCGGTGAGATTCTTGTTAGACTGCGGTGAGATTCTTGTTAGACTGCAGTGAGATTCTTGTTAGATTGGGGTGTGATTCTTGTTAGACTGCGGTGTGATTCTTGTTAGATTGCGGTGTGATTCTTGTTAGACTGCGGTGTGATTCTTGTTAGACTGCGGTGTGATTCTTGTTAGATTGCGGTGAGATTCATGTTAGACTGCGGTGTGATTCTTGTTAGATTGCGGTGTGATTCTTGTTAGACTGCGGTGAGATTCTTGTTAGATTGCGGTGTGATTCTTGTTAGACTGCGGTGTGATTCTTCTTAGATTGCGGTGTGATTCTTGTTAGACTGTGGTGTGATTCTTGTTAGATTGCGGTGTGATTCTTGTTAGACTGCGGTGTGATTCTTGTTAGACTGCGGTGAGATTCTTGTTAGATTGCGGTGTGATTCTTGTTAGACTGTGGTGTGATTCTTGTTAGACTGCGGTGAGATTCTTGTTAGACTGTGGTGTGATTCTTGTTAGACTGTGGTGTGATTCTTGTTAGACTGCGGTGTGATTCTTGTTAGACTGCGGTGAGATTCTTGTTAGATTGCGGTGTGATTCTTGTTAGACTGCGGTGTGATTCTTGTTAGACTGCGGTGTGATTCTTGTTAGATTGCGGTGTGATTCTTGTTAGACTGTGGTGTGATTCTTGTTAGACTGTGGTGTGATTCTTGTTAGACTGCGGTGTGATTCTTGTTAGACTGCGGTGAGATTCTTGTTAGATTGCGGTGTGATTCTTGTTAGACTGCGGTGTGATTCTTGTTAGACTGCGGTGTGATTCTTGTTAGACTGCGGTGTGATTCTTGTTAGATTGCGGTGTGATTCTTGTTAGACTGTGGTGTGATTCTTGTTAGACTGCGGTGTGATTCTTGTTAGACTGCGGTGAGATTCTTGTTAGATTGCGGTGTGATTCTTGTTAGACTGCGGTGTGATTCTTGTTAGACTGCGGTGTGATTCTTGTTAGACTGCAGTGAGATTCTTGTTAGACTGCGGTGTGATTCTTGTTAGATTGCGGTGAGATTCTTGTTAGACTGCGGTGTGATTCTTGTTAGACTGCGGTGAGATTCTTGTTAGACTGCGGTGTGATTCTTGTTAGATTGCGGTGTGATTCTTGTTAGACTGTGGTGTGATTCTTGTTAGACTGCAGTGAGATTCTTGTTAGACTGTGGTGTGATTCTTGTTAGACTGCGGTGTGATTCTTGTTAGACTGCGGTGAGATTCTTGTTAGACTGTGGTGTGATTCTTGTTAGACTGCGGTGTGATTCTTGTTAGACTGCGGTGAGATTCTTGTTAGATTGCGGTGTGATTCTTGTTAGACTGTGGTGTGATTCTTGTTAGACTGCGGTGAGATTCTTGTTAGATTGCGGTGTGATTCTTGTTAGACTGCGGTGAGATTCTTGTTAGATTGCGGTGTGATTCTTGTTAGACTGTGGTGTGATTCTTGTTAGACTGTGGTGTGATTCTTGTTAGACTGCGGTGAGATTCTTGTTAGATTGCGGTGTGATTCTTGTTAGACTGTGGTGTGATTCTTGTTAGACTGCGGTGAGATTCTTGTTAGATTGCGGTGTGATTCTTGTTAGACTGCGGTGAGATTCTTGTTAGATTGCGGTGTGATTCTTGTTAGACTGTGGTGTGATTCTTGTTAGACTGTGGTGTGATTCTTGTTAGACTGCGGTGAGATTCTTGTTAGATTGCAGTGTGATTCTTGTTAGACTGCGGTGTGATTCTTGTTAGATTGCGGTGTGATTCTTGTTAGACTGTGGTGTAATTCTTGTTAGACTGTGGTGTGATTCTTGTTAGACTGCGGTGTGATTCTTGTTAGACTGCGGTGTGATTCTTGTTAGATTGCGGTGTGATTCTTGTTAGACTGTGGTGTAATTCTTGTTAGACTGTGGTGTGATTCTTGTTAGACTGCGGTGTGATTCTTGTTAGACTGCGGTGTGATTCTTGTTAGATTGCGGTGTGATTCTTGTTAGACTGTGGTGTGATTCTTGTTAGACTGTGGTGTGATTCTTGTTAGACTGCGGTGAGATTCTTGTTAGATTGCGGTGTGATTCTTGTTAGACTGCGGTGTGATTCTTGTTAGATTGCGGTGTGATTCTTGTTAGACTGTGGTGTGATTCTTGTTAGATTGCGGTGTGATTCTTGTTAGACTGCGGTGTGATTCTTGTTAGACTGCGGTGTGATTCTTGTTAGATTGCGGTGTGATTCTTGTTAGACTGCGGTGAGATTCTTGTTAGATTGCGGTGTGATTCTTGTTAGACTGCGGTGTGATTCTTGTTAGACTGCGGTGTGATTCTTGTTAGATTGCGGTGAGATTCTTGTTAGACTGCGGTGTGATTCTTGTTAGACTGCGGTGTGATTCTTGTTAGATTGCGGTGTGATTCTTGTTAGACTGCGGTGAGATTCTTGTTAGATTGCGGTGCGATTCTTGTTAGATTGCGGTGTGATTCTTGTTAGACTGCGGTGTGATTCTTGTTAGATTGCGGTGAGATTCTTGTTAGACTGCGGTGTGATTCTTGTTAGATTGCGGTGTGATTCTTGTTAGATTGCGGTGTGATTCTTGTTAGATTGCGGTGTGATTCTTGTTAGATTGCGGTGAGATTCTTGTTAGATTGCGGTGTGATTCTTGTTAGACTGCGGTGTGATTCTTGTTAGATTGCGGTGTGATTCTTGTTAGATTGCGGTGAGATTCTTGTTAGATTGCGGGGTGATTCTTGTTAGATTGCGGTGTGATTCTTGTTAGATTGCGGTGTGATTCTTGTTAGATTGCGGTGAGATTCTTGTTAGATTGCGGTGTGATTCTTGTTAGATTGCGGTGTGATTCTTGTTAGACTGCGGTGTGATTCTTGTTAGACTGCGGTGTGATTCTTGTTAGACTGCGGTGTGATTCTTGTTAGATTGCGGTGAGATTCTTGTTGGATTGCGGTGTGATTCTTGTTAGATTGCGGTGTGATTATTGTTAGATTGCGGTGTGATTCTTGTTAGATTGCGGTGCGATTCTTGTTAGATTGCGGTGAGATTCTTGTTAGATTGCGGTGAGATTCTTGTTAGATTGCGGTGAGATTCTTGTTAGATTGCGGTGTGATTCTTGTTAGATTGCGGTGTGATTCTTGTTCGACTGCTGCAAGATTCTTGTTAGACTGCGGTGTGATTCTTGTTAGACTGCGGTGTGATTCTTGTTAGACTACGGTGTGATTCTTGTTAGATTGCGGTGTGATTCTTGTTAGACTGCGGTGTGATTCTTGTTAGACTGCGGTGTGATTCTTGTTAGATTGCGGTGTGATTCTTGTTAGATTGCGGTGTGATTCTTGTTAGATTGCGGTGAGATTCTTGTTAAACTGCAGTGAGATTCTTGTTAGATTGCGGTGTGATTCTTGTTAGACTGCGGTGTGATTCTTGTTAGATTGCGGTGAGATTCTTGTTAGATTGCGGTGAGATTCTTGTTAAACTGCAGTGAGATTCTTGTTAGATTGCGGTGTGATTCTTGTTAGATTGCCGAGCGATTCTTGTTAGATTGCGGTGTGATTCTTGTTAGACTGCGGTGTGATTCTTGTTAGATTGCGGTGTGATTCTTGTTAGATTGCGGTGTGATTCTTGTTAGACTGCGGTGTGATTCTTGTTAGACTGCGGTGTGATTCTTGTTAGATTGCGGTGTGATTCTTGTTAGACTGCTGCAAGATTCTTGTTAGATTGCGGTGCGATTCTTGTTAGATTGCGGTGTGATTCTTGTTAGACTGCGGTGTGATTCTTGTTAGATTGCGGTGTGATTCTTGTTAGACTGCGGTGTGATTCTTGTTAGATTGCGGTGAGATTCTTGTTAGATTGCGGTGAGATTCTTGTTAAACTGCAGTGAGATTCTTGTTAGATTGCGGTGAGATTCATGTTAGACTGCGGTGTGATTCTTGTTAGACTGCGGTGTGATTCTTGTTAGACTGCGGTGTGATTCTTGTTAGATTGCGGTGTGATTCTTGTTAGACTGCAGTGAGATTCTTGTTAGACTGCGGTGTGATTCTTGTTAGATTGCGGTGTGATTCTTGTTAGACTGCGGTGAGATTCTTGTTAGATTGCGGTGTGATTCTTGTTAGACTGCGGTGTGATTCTTGTTAGACTGCGGTGCGATTCTTGTTAGACTGCGGTGTGATTCTTGTTAGACTGCGGTGTGATTCTTGTTAGATTGCGGTGTGATTCTTGTTAGATTGCGGTGTGATTCTTGTTAGACTGCGGTGTGATTCTTGTTAGACTGTGGTGTGATTCTTGTTAGATTGCGGTGTGATTCTTGTTAGACTGCGGTGTGATTCTTGTTAGACTGCGGTGTGATTCTTGTTAGATTGCGGTGTGATTCTTGTTAGACTGCGGTGTGATTCTTGTTAGACTGCGGTGTGATTCTTGTTAGACTGCAGTGAGGTTCTTGTTAGACTGCGGTGTGATTCTTGTTAGACTGCAGTGAGATTCTTGTTAGACTGCGGTGTGATTCTTGTTAGACTGCAGTGAGATTCTTGTTAGATTGCGGTGTGATTCTTGTTAGATTGCGGTGTGATTCTTGTTAGACTGCGGTGTGATTCTTGTTAGACTGCGGTGTGATTCTTGTTAGACTGCGGTGTGATTCTTGTTAGACTGCGGTGAGATTCTTGTTAGACTGTGGTGTGATTCTTGTTAGATTGCGGTGTGATTCTTGTTAGACTGCGGTGTGATTCTTGTTAGACTGCGGTGTGATTCTTGTTAGACTGCGGTGTGATTCTTGTTAGATTGCGGTGTGATTCTTGTTAGACTGCGGTGTGATTCTTGTTAGACTGCGGTGTGATTCTTGTTAGACTGCGGTGAGATTCTTGTTAGACTGCGGTGTGATTCTTGTTAGACTGCGGTGAGATTCTTGTTAGACTGCGGTGAGATTCTTGTTAGACTGCGGTGTGATTCTTGTTAGACTGCGGTGAGATTCTTGTTAGACTGCGGTGTGATTCTTGTTAGACTGCGGTGAGATTCTTGTTAGACTGCGGTGAGATTCTTGTTAGACTGCGGTGTGATTCTTGTTAGACTGCAGTGAGATTCTTGTTAGACTGCGGTGTGATTCTTGTTAGACTGCAGTGAGATTCTTGTTAGACTGCGGTGTGATTCTTGTTAGACTGTGGTGTGATTCTTGTTAGATTGCGGTGTGATTCTTGTTAGACTGCGGTGTGATTCTTGTGAGATTGCGGTGAGATTCTTGTTAGACTGCGGTGTGATTCTTGTTAGACTGCGGTGTGATTCTTGTTAGATTGCGGTGTGATTCTTGTTAGACTGCGGTGAGATTCTTGTTAGATTGCGGTGCGATTCTTGTTAGATTGCGGTGTGATTCTTGTTAGACTGCGGTGTGATTCTTGTTAGATTGCGGTGAGATTCTTGTTAGACTGCGGTGTGATTCTTGTTAGATTGCGGTGTGATTCTTGTTAGACTGCGGTGAGATTCTTGTTAGACTGCGGTGTGATTCTTGTTAGATTGCGGTGAGATTCTTGTTAGACTGCGGTGTGATTCTTGTTAGATTGCGGTGAGATTCTTGTTAGATTGCGGTGTGATTCTTGTTAGATTGCGGTGTGATTCTTGTTAGACTGTGGTGTGATTCTTGTTAGATTGCGGTGTGATTCTTGTTAGATTGCGGTGTGATTCTTGTTAGATTGCGGTGTGATTCTTGTTAGACTGCGGTGTGATTCTTGTTAGACTGCGGTGTGATTCTTGTTAGATTGCGGTGTGATTTTTGTTAGACTGCGGTGTGATTCTTGTTAGACTGCGGTGTGATTCTTGTTAGATTGCGGTGTGATTCTTGTTAGACTGCGGTGTGATTCTTGTTAGACTGCTGCAAGATTCTTGTTAGATTGCGGTGAGATTCTTGTTAGATTGCGGTGTGATTCTTGTTAGATTGCGGTGTGATTCTTGTTAGACTGCGGTGCGATTCTTGTTAGATTGCGGTGTGATTCTTGTTAGATTGCGGTGTGATTCTTGTTAGATTGCGGTGTGATTCTTGTTAGATTGCGGTGTGATTCTTGTTAGATTGCGGTGTGATTCTTGTTAGACTGCGGTGTGATTCTTGTTAGACTGCGGTGTGATTCTTGTTAGATTGCGGTGTGATTCTTGTTAGACTGCGGTGTGATTCTTGTTAGACTGCTGCAAGATTCTTGTTAGATTGCGGTGAGATTCTTGTTAGATTGCGGTGAGATTCTTGTTAGATTGCGGTGTGATTCTTGTTAGATTGCGGTGTGATTCTTGTTAGACTGCGGTGCGATTCTTGTTAGATTGCGGTGTGATTCTTGTTAGATTGCGGTGTGATTCTTGTTAGACTGAGGTGTGATTCTTGTTAGATTGCGGTGAGATTCTTGTTAGACTGCGGTGTGATTCTTGTTAGACTGCGGTGTGATTCTTGTTAGATTGCGGTGTGATTCTTGTTAGACTGCGGTGTGATTCTTGTTAGATTGCGGTGAGATTCTTGTTAGACTGCGGTGTGATTCTTGTTAGATTGCGGTGAGATTCTTGTTAGACTGCGGTGTGATTCTTGTTAGATTGCGGTGAGATTCTTGTTAGACTGCGGTGTGATTCTTGTTAGATTGCGGTGCGATTCTTGTTAGATTGCGGTGTGATTCTTGTTAGACTGCGGTGTGATTCTTGTTAGATTGCGGTGTGATTCTTGTTAGACTGCAGTGAGATTCTTGTTAGATTGCGGTGTGATTCTTGTTAGATTGCAGTGAGATTCTTGTTAGACTGCGGTGTGATTCTTGTTAGACTGCGGTGTGATTCTTGTTAGATTGCGGTGTGATTCTTGTTAGACTGCGGTGTGATTCTTGTTAGATTGCGGTGAGATTCTTGTTAGACTGCGGTGTGATTCTTGTTAGACTGCGGTGTGATTCTTGTTAGATTGCGGTGTGATTCTTGTTAGATTGCGGTGTGATTCTTGTTAGACTGCGGTGTGATTCTTGTTAGACTGCTGCAAGATTCTTGTTAGATTGCGGTGAGATTCTTGTTAGATTGCGGTGTGATTCTTGTTAGATTGCGGTGTGATTCTTGTTAGACTGCTGCAAGATTCTTGTTAGATTGCGGTGAGATTCTTGTTAGATTGCGGTGTGATTCTTGTTAGATTGCGGTGTGATTCTTGTTAGATTGCTGCAAGATTCTTGTTAGATTGCGGTGAGATTCTTGTTAGATTGCGGTGTGATTCTTGTTAGATTGCGGTGTGATTCTTGTTAGATTGCGGTGTGATTCTTGTTAGACTGCTGCAAGATTCTTGTTAGATTGCGGTGAGATTCTTGTTAGACTGCGGTGTGATTCTTGTTAGATTGCGGTGTGATTCTTGTTAGACTACAGTGAGATTCTTGTTAGATTGCGGTGTGATTCTTGTTAGATTGCGGTGTGATTCTTGTTAGATTGCGGTGTGATTCTTGTTAGATTGCGGTGAGATTCTTGTTAGACTGCGGTGTGATTCTTGTTAGATTGCTGCAAGATTCTTGTTAGATTGCGGTGAGATTCTTGTTAGATTGCGGTGTGATTCTTGTTAGATTGCGGTGTGATTCTTGTTAGATTGCTGCAAGATTCTTGTTAGATTGCGGTGAGATTCTTGTTAGATTGCGGTGTGATTCTTGTTAGATTGCGGTGTGATTCTTGTTAGATTGCGGTGTGATTCTTGTTAGACTGCTGCAAGATTCTTGTTAGATTGCGGTGTGATTCTTGTTAGATTGCGGTGAGATTCTTGTTAGATTGCGGTGTGATTCTTGTTAGATTGCGGTGTGATTCTTGTTAGATTGCGGTGTGATTCTTGTTAGATTGCGGTGTGATTCTTGTTAGATTGCGGTGTGATTCTTGTTCGACTGCGGTGTGATTCTTGTTCGACTGCAGTGAGATTCTGGTTTGACTGTAGTGAGATTCGTGTTAGACTACGGTCATAGATCGGAGCTTTAGGGAAGTCGTAACTCCAAAGATTGCAGACAGATGGGTGACAGTGAGGGGGACTGGGAGGAAGCAGCCAGTGCAGGGACCCCCTGCGGCCGTTCCCCTCAAGAACAAGTATACCGTTTTGGATACTTGTGGGGGGGACGACTTACCAGGGGTAAGCAATGGGGTTCATGCCTCTGGCACGGATCCTGTACCCGTTGCTCAGAAGGGAAGGGTGGAGAAGAGCAGAGCAATAGTTATTGGGGACTCAATAGTTCGGGGCACAGATAGGCGGTTTTGTGGGGGCAAGAGAGACTCATGTTTGGTATGTTGCCTCCCAGGTGCAAGCGTACGTGACATCTCTGATCGTATTTTCTGGGTCCTTAAGGGGGAGGGGGACCAGCCCGAAGTCGTGGTCCACATTGGCACCAACGACATAGGTAGGAAGAGGGCTGAGGATGTTAGGCAGGCTTTCAGGGAGCTAGGTTGGAAGCTCAGAGTTAGAACAAACAGAGTTGTTGTCTCTGGTTTGTTACCGGTGCCACGTGATAGAGAGTCGAGGAAGAGGGAGAGAGAACAGTTAAATGTGTGGCTACAGTGATGGTGCAGGAGGGAGGGATTCCGGTATCTGGATAACTGGGGTTCTTTCTGGGGAAGGTGGGACCTCTATAAACAGGATGGTCTACACCTGAACCTGAGGGGCACCAGTATCCTTGGGGGGAGGTTCGCTAGTGCTCTTGGGGGGGGTTTAAACTAACTCTGCAGGGGCATGGGAACCCAGACTGCAGCTTTAGGGTGCAGGACCTGGAGTGTAGGGAGGTTAGGAACATGGCATCAATCTCAAAGGAGGGTGCCTGTAAACAGGAAAGTGGCTTGAAGTGTGTATACTTCAATGCAAGAAGTATACGAAATAAGGTAGGTGAACTTGCAGCGTGGGTTGGTACCTGGGACTTCGATGTTGTGGCTATTACGGAGACATGGGTAGAACAGGGACAGGATTGGCTGTTGCAGGTTCCAGGGTTTAAATGTTTTACTAGGGTCAGAGGTGGGGGTAAAAGAGGGGGAGGTGTGGCATTGCTTGTCAAAGATAGTATTACAGCGGTGGGAAAGGACGATGGATGAAGACTCGCCATCTGAGGTAGTTTGTGCTGAGGTTAGGAATAGGAAATGTGAGGTCACATTTAGGAGTTAGGAGTTTTCTACAGGCCTCCTAATAGTCCTAGAAACGTAGAAGAAAGGATTGCGAGGATGATTCAGGAGAAGAGTGAAAGTAATAGGGTGGTTGTTATGGGGGACTTTAACTTTCCTGATATTGACTGGGAAAGCTATACCTCGAGTTCATTAGATGGCTCGGTGTTTGTCCAATGTGTGCAGGAGGGTTTCCTGACACAATATGTAGACAGGCCAACAAGAGGTGAGGCCATACTGGATTTGGTTCTGGGTAACGAACCAGGCCAGGTGTTAGAATTGGAGGTAGGTGAGCACTTTGGGGACAGTGACCACAATTCAGTGACTTTTACTCGAGTGATGGAGAGGGATAAGTGTGCACTGCAGGGCAAGAGTTATAGCTGGGGGCAGGGAAATTATGATGCGGTGAGGCATGACTTAGGATGCGTGGCTTGGAAAAGTAGGCTTCAAGGGAAGGGCGCAATTGATACGTGGAGCTTGTTCAAGGAGCAACTATTGAGTGTCCTTGATAAGTATGTACCTGTCAGGCAGGGAGGAAAGGGTCGTGTGAGGGAGCCGTGGTTTAATAAGGAATTGGAATCCCTTGTTAAAGGGAAGAGGGCGGCCTATGTAAAGATGAGGTGTGAAGGTTCAATTGGGGCAATTGAGAGTTATAAGGTAGCCAGGAAGGATCTGAAGAGAGAGCTAAGAGCAGCAAGGAGGGGACATGAAAAGTCCTTAGTTGGTAGGATTAGGGAAAACCCTAAGGCTTTCTATAGGTATGTCAGGAATAAAAGAATGACTCGGGTAGGAATAGGTCCAGTCAAGGATAGTAGTGGGAAGTTGCGTGTGGAGGCTGAAGAGATTAGGGAGACACTGAATGAATACTTTTCGTCAGTATTCACTCAGGAACAGGACATTGTTGCCGATGTGAATACTGAGTCACAATTAATTAGAATGGACGGCTTTGAGGTATGTAGGGAAGAGGTGTTGGAAATTCTGGAAAGGGTGAAAATAGATAAGTCCCCTGGGCCTGATGGCATTTATCCTAGGATTCTCTGGGAAGCAAGGGAGGAGATTGCAGAGCCATTAGCCTTAATTTTTATGTCCTCGTTGTCTACAGGAGTAGTGCCAGAAGACTGGAGGATAGCAAATGTGGTTCCCTTGTTCAAGAAAGGGAGTAGGGATAACCCTAGTAACTATAGGCCGGTGAGTCTCACTTCTGTTGTGGGCAAAGTCTTAGAGAGAATTGTAAGGGATAGGATTTATGCACATCTGGATAGGAATAATGTGATCAAGGATAGTCAGCATGGTTTTGTGAAGGGCAGGTCGTGCCTCACAAACCTTATTGAATTCTTTGAGAAGGTGACTAAGGAGGTAGACGAGGGTAAAGCAGTAGATGTGGTGTATATGGATTTTAGTAAGGCGTTTGATAAGGTTCCCCATGGTAGGCTACTGCAAAAAAATACGGAGGTATGGCATTGAGGGTGAGTTGGAGGTTTGGATTCAGAATTGGCTGGCTGGAAGAAGACAGAGGGTAGTAGTTGATGGTAAAGGTTCATCTTGGAGTGCAGTTACTAGCGGTGTTCCGCAAGGATCTGTTTTGGGACCATTGCTGTTTGTCATTTTTATAAATGACCTGGAGAAGGGGCTGGAAGGTTGGGTGAGCAAGTTTGTGGATGATACGAATTGTTGACAGTGAGGAAGGATGTGTCAGGTTACAGCGGGATATAGATAAGCTGCAGAGCTGGGCAGAAAGGTGGCAAATGGAGTTCAATGTAGGTAAATGTGAGGTGATTCACTTTGGTATGAGTAACAAGAAGATGGGGTACTGGGCTAATGGTCGGATACCTGGTAGTGTGGATGAGCAGAGGGATCTTGGTGTCCATGTACACAGATCTCTGAAAGTTGCCACCCAGGTAAATAGTGCGGTGAAGAAGGCATATGGCGTACTGGCTTTTATTGGTAGAGGAATTGAGTTCCGGAGTCCTGAGATCATGTTGCAGTTGTATAAGACTCTGGTGCGGCCGCATCTGGAGTATTGTGTGCAGTTTTGGTCGCCATACTATAGGAAGGATGTGGAGGCACTGGAATGGGTGCAGAGGAGGTTTACCAGGATGTTGCCTAGTATGGTAGAAGATCGTATGAGGAAAGGCTGAGGCACTTGGGGCTGTTTTCATTGGAGAAAAGAAGGTTTGGGGTGACTTGATAGAGGTGTGCAAGATGATTAGGGGTTTACATAGGGTTGACCATGAGAACCTTTTTCCATGTATGGAGTCAGCTATTACGAGGGGGCATAGCTTTAAATTAAGGGGTGGTAGGTATAGGACAGATGTTAGGGGTAGATTCTTTACTCAGCGAGTCGTGAGTTCATGGAATGCCCTGCCAGTAGCAGCGGTGGACTCTCCCTCTTTATGGGCATTTAAGCGGGCATTGGATAGGCATATGGAGGATAGTGGGCTAGTGTAGGTTAGGTGGGCTTGGATCGGCGCAACATCGAGGGCCAAAGGGCCTGTACTGCGCTGTATTTTTCTGTGTTCTATGTTCTATGATTCTTGTTAGACTGCGGTGAGAATCTTTTTAGACTGCAGTGAGATTATGGTTAGAATGCTGCAAGACTCTTGTTAGACTACAGTGAGATACTAGTTTGACTGCTTCGAGACTCTTATAGACTGAGGTGTGATTCTTGTTAAACTGTCGTGAGATTCTTGTTGGACTGCGGTGAGTTTCTTGTTGGACTGCGGTGAGTTTCTTGTTGGACTGTGGTGAAATTCTTTCTGGACTGCAGTGAGATTTTTGTTAAAATGCAGTGCAATTCTTCGTAGACTGCAGTGAGATTCTTGTTAAACTGTAGTGACATTCTTGTTAGACTGCGGTGAGATTCATGTTGACTGCGGTGAGATTTTTGTTTAAATGCAGTGAGATTCTGGTTAGAAGGCAGTGAGGTTGTTGTTAGTCTGCACTGAGATTCATGTTAGACTGCAGTGTGATTCTTGTTAGACTGTGATGAGATTCTTGTGAGACTGCAGTGTGATTCTTGTTAGACTGCGGTGTGATTCTTGTTGGACTGCGGTGAGTTTCTTGTTCGACTGTGGTGCAGTCTTATTAAACTGCTCTGAGATTCTTGTTAGACTCCAGTGAGATTCTTTCTGGACTGCGGTGAGATTTTTGTTAATATGCAGTGAGTTTCTTGGTAGACTGCGGTGAGATTTGTGTTAAACTGTAGTGAGAACCCTGCTAGACTGCGGTGTGAATCGTGTTAGACTGCAGTGAGATTCTTGTTATACTGCGGTGAGATTTTTGTTAAAATGTAGTGAGAATCTGTTTAGATGGCAGTGAGATTCTTATAAGATTGCACAGAGATTCATGTTAGACTACAGTGTGATTCTTGTTAGACTGTGGTGAGATTCATGTTAAAATGCAGTGATATAATTATTAGACTGCAGTTAGATTCTTGTTAAACTGTCGTGATAATCATGTTAGACTGCAGTGAGATTCTTGTTAGACTGTGGTGAGATTCTTGTTAGACTGCAGTGAGATTCTTGTTAGACTGTGGTGTGATTCTTGTTAGACTGCGGTGAGATTCTTGTTGAATACAGTGAAATTTTTGTTAAAATGCACTGAGATTTTTGTAAGACTGCCGTGAGATTCTTGTTAGATTGAGGTATGCTTCTTGTTAAACTGCGGTCAGATTCTTATTAGACTGCGGTGAGATTCGTGTTAGACTGCAGAGTGATTCTAGTTAGACTGCACTGAGATACTTGTTAGACTGCGGTGAGAATTTTGTTTAAATGCAGTGAGATTCTGGTTAGAAGGCAGTGACATTCTTGTTAGACTGCAGCGAGATTCTTGTTAAACTGTAGTGAGATTCATGTTAGACTGCGGGATGAATCTTCTTAGATCGCCTTGAGATACTTGTTAGACTGAGGTGAGATTTTTGTTTAAATGCAGTGAGATTCTGGTTAGAAGGCAGTGAGATTCTTGTTAGACTGCATCAAGATTCATGTTAGACTACGGTGAGATTCTTGTTGGACTGTGGTGAGATTCTTGTTAGACTGCGGTGAGATTCTTGTTAGACTGCGCTGTGATTCTTGTTAGATTGCGGTGAGATTCTTGTTAGATTGCGGTGAGATTCTTGTTAAACTGCAGTGAGATTCTTGTTAGATTGCGGTGTGATTCTTGTTAGATTGCGGTGCGATTCTTGTTAGATTGCGGTGTGATTCTTGTTAGACTGCGGTGTGATTCTTGTTAGATTGCGGTGTGATTCTTGTTAGACTGCGGTGTGATTCTTGTTAGATTGCGGTGTGATTCTTGTTAGATTGCGGTGTGATTCTTGTTAGACTGCTGCAAGATTCTTGTTAGACTGCGGTGTGATTCTTGTTAGATTGCGGTGTGATTCTTGTTAGACAGCGGTGTGATTCTTGTTAGATTGCGGTGTGATTCTTGTTAGACTGCGGTGAGATTCTTGTTAGATTGCGGTGAGATTCTTGTTAAACTGCAGTGAGATTCTTGTTAGATTGCGGTGAGATTCATGTTAGACTGCGGTGTGATTCTTGTTAGACTGCGGTGTGATTCTTGTTAGACTGCGGTGTGATTCTTGTTAGATTGCGGTGTGATTCTTGTTAGACTGCGGTGTGATTCTTGTTAGACTGCGGTGAGATTCTTGTTAGACTGCGGTGAGATTCTTGTTAGACTGCAGTGAGATTCTTGTTAGATTGCGGTGTGATTCTTGTTAGACTGCGGTGTGATTCTTGTTAGATTGCGGTGTGATTCTTGTTAGACTGCGGTGTGATTCTTGTTAGACTGCGGTGTGATTCTTGTTAGATTGCGGTGAGATTCATGTTAGACTGCGGTGTGATTCTTGTTAGATTGCGGTGTGATTCTTGTTAGACTGCGGTGAGATTCTTGTTAGATTGCGGTGTGATTCTTGTTAGACTGCGGTGTGATTCTTGTTAGATTGCGGTGTGATTCTTGTTAGACTGTGGTGTGATTCTTGTTAGATTGCGGTGTGATTCTTGTTAGACTGCGGTGTGATTCTTGTTAGACTGCGGTGAGATTCTTGTTAGATTGCGGTGTGATTCTTGTTAGACTGTGGTGTGATTCTTGTTAGACTGCGGTGAGATTCTTGTTAGACTGTGGTGTGATTCTTGTTAGACTGTGGTGTGATTCTTGTTAGACTGCGGTGTGATTCTTGTTAGACTGCGGTGAGATTCTTGTTAGATTGCGGTGTGATTCTTGTTAGACTGCGGTGTGATTCTTGTTAGACTGCGGTGTGATTCTTGTTAGACTGCGGTGTGATTCTTGTTAGACTGCGGTGTGATTCTTGTTAGACTGCGGTGTGATTCTTGTTAGATTGCGGTGTGATTCTTGTTAGACTGTGGTGTGATTCTTGTTAGACTGTGGTGTGATTCTTGTTAGACTGCGGTGTGATTCTTGTTAGACTGCGGTGAGATTCTTGTTAGATTGCGGTGTGATTCTTGTTAGACTGCGGTGTGATTCTTGTTAGACTGCGGTGTGATTCTTGTTAGACTGCGGTGAGATTCTTGTTAGATTGCGGTGTGATTCTTGTTAGACTGCGGTGTGATTCTTGTTAGACTGCGGTGTGATTCTTGTTAGACTGCGGTGAGATTCTTGTTAGATTGCGGTGTGATTCTTGTTAGACTGCGGTGTGATTCTTGTTAGACTGCGGTGTGATTCTTGTTAGACTGCGGTGTGATTCTTGTTAGACTGTGGTGTGATTCTTGTTAGACTGCGGTGTGATTCTTGTTAGACTGCGGTGAGATTCTTGTTAGATTGCGGTGTGATTCTTGTTAGACTGCGGTGTGATTCTTGTTAGACTGCAGTGAGATTCTTGTTAGACTGCAGTGAGATTCTTGTTAGACTGCGGTGTGATTCTTGTTAGATTGCGGTGAGATTCTTGTTAGACTGCAGTGAGATTCTTGTTAGACTGCGGTGTGATTCTTGTTAGATTGCGGTGAGATTCTTGTTAGACTGCGGTGTGATTCTTGTTAGACTGCAGTGAGATTCTTGTTAGACTGCGGTGTGATTCTTGTTAGATTGCGGTGAGATTCTTGTTAGACTGCGGTGTGATTCTTGTTAGACTGCGGTGAGATTCTTGTTAGACTGCGGTGTGATTCTTGTTAGATTGCGGTGTGATTCTTGTTAGACTGTGGTGTGATTCTTGTTAGACTGCAGTGAGATTCTTGTTAGACTGTGGTGTGATTCTTGTTAGACTGCGGTGTGATTCTTGTTAGACTGCGGTGAGATTCTTGTTAGACTGTGGTGTGATTCTTGTTAGACTGCGGTGTGATTCTTGTTAGACTGCGGTGAGATTCTTGTTAGATTGCGGTGTGATTCTTGTTAGACTGTGGTGTGATTCTTGTTAGACTGCGGTGAGATTCTTGTTAGACTGCAGTGAGATTCTTGTTAGACTGCGGTGAGATTTTTGTTAGACTGCAGTGAGATTCTTGTTAGACTGCGGTGAGATTCTTGTTAGACTGCGGTGAGATTCTTGTTAGATTGCGGTGTGATTCTTGTTAGACTGTGGTGTGATTCTTGTTAGACTGCGGTGAGATTCTTGTTAGACTGCAGTGAGATTCTTGTTAGACTGCGGTGAGATTTTTGTTAGACTGCAGTGAGATTCTTGTTAGACTGCGGTGAGATTCTTGTTAGACTGCGGTGAGATTCTTGTTAAACCACCTTGAGATTCTTGTTAGACTGCGGTGAGATTCTTGTTAAACCACCTTGAGATTCTTGTTAGACTGCGGTGAGATTCTTGTTAGACTGCAGTGAGATTCTTGTTAGACTGCGGTGAGATTTTTGTTAGACTGTGGTGAGATTCTTGTTAGACTGCAGTGAGATTCTTGTTAGACTGCGGTGAGATTCTTGTTAGACTGCGGTGAGATTCTTGTTAAACCACCTTGAGATTCTTGTTAGATTGCGGTGAGATTCTTGTTAGACTGCGGTGTGATTCTTGTTAGACTGCGGTGTGATTCTTGTTAGACTGCGGTGTGATTCTTGTTAGACTGTGGTGAGATTCTTGTTAGACTGCGGTGTGATTCTTGTTAGATTGCGGTGTGATTCTTGTTAGACTGCGGTGAGATTCTTGTTAGATTGCGGTGCGATTCTTGTTAGATTGCGGTGTGATTCTTGTTAGACTGCGGTGTGATTCTTGTTAGATTGCGGTGAGATTCTTGTTAGACTGCGGTGTGATTCTTGTTAGATTGCGGTGAGATTCTTGTTAGATTGCGGTGTGATTCTTGTTAGATTGCGGTGTGATTCTTGTTAGATTGCGGTGAGATTCTTGTTAGATTGCGGTGTGATTCTTGTTAGACTGCGGTGTGATTCTTGTTAGATTGCGGTGTGATTCTTGTTAGATTGCGGTGAGATTCTTGTTAGATTGCGGTGTGATTCTTGTTAGATTGCGGTGTGATTCTTGTTAGATTGCGGTGTGATTCTTGTTAGATTGCGGTGAGATTCTTGTTAGATTGCGGTGTGATTCTTGTTAGATTGCGGTGTGATTCTTGTTAGACTGCGGTGTGATTCTTGTTAGACTGCGATGTGATTCTTGTTAGACTGCGGTGTGATTCTTGGTAGATTGCGGTGTGATTCTTGTTAGATTGCGGTGTGATTCTTGTTAGATTGCGGTGCGATTCTTGTTAGATTGCGGTGAGATTCTTGTTAGATTGCGGTGAGATTCTTGTTAGATTGCGGTGTGATTCTTGTTAGATTGCGGTGTGATTCTTGTTCGACTGCTGCAAGATTCTTGTTAGACTGCGGTGTGATTCTTGTTAGATTGCGGTGTGATTCTTGTTAGACTGCGGTGTGATTCTTGTTAGACTACGGTGTGATTCTTGTTAGATTGCGGTGTGATTCTTGTTAGACTGCGGTGTGATTCTTGTTAGACTGCGGTGTGATTCTTGTTAGATTGCGGTGTGATTCTTGTTAGATTGCGGTGTGATTCTTGTTAGATTGCGGTGAGATTCTTGTTAAACTGCAGTGAGATTCTTGTTAGATTGCGGTGTGATTCTTGTTAGACTGCGGTGTGATTCTTGTTAGATTGCGGTGAGATTCTTGTTAGATTGCGGTGAGATTCTTGTTAAACTGCAGTGAGATTCTTGTTAGATTGCGGTGTGATTCTTGTTAGATTGCGGTGTGATTCTTGTTAGATTGCGGTGTGATTCTTGTTAGACTGCGGTGTGATTCTTGTTAGATTGTGGTGTGATTCTTGTTAGATTGCGGTGAGATTCTTGTTAGATTGCGGTGTGATTCTTGTTAGATTGCGGTGCGATTCTTGTTAGATTGCGGTGTGATTCTTGTTAGACTGCGGTGTGATTCTTGTTAGATTGCGGTGTGATTCTTGTTAGACTGCGGTGTGATTCTTGTTAGATTGCGGTGAGATTCTTGTTAGATTGCGGTGAGATTCTTGTTAAACTGCAGTGAGATTCTTGTTAGATTGCGGTGAGATTCATGTTAGACTGCGGTGTGATTCTTGTTAGACTGCGGTGAGATTCTTGTTAGACTGCAGTGAGGTTCTTGTTAGACTGCGGTGTGATTCTTGTTAGATTGCGGTGTGATTCTTGTTAGACTGCGGTGTGATTCTTGTTAGATTGCGGTGTGATTCTTGTTAGACTGCAGTGAGATTCTTGTTAGACTGCGGTGTGATTCTTGTTAGATTGCGGTGTGATTCTTGTTAGACTGCGGTGAGATTCTTGTTAGATTGCGGTGTGATTCTTGTTAGACTGCGGTGTGATTCTTGTTAGACTGCGGTGCGATTCTTGTTAGACTGCGGTGTGATTCTTGTTAGACTGCGGTGTGATTCTTGTTAGACTGCAGAGAGATTCTTGTTAGATTGCGGTGTGATTCTTGTTAGACTGTGGTGTGATTCTTGTTAGATTGCGGTGTGATTCTTGTTAGACTGCGGTGTGATTCTTGTTAGACTGTGGTGTGATTCTTGTTAGATTGCGGTGTGATTCTTGTTAGACTGCGGTGTGATTCTTGTTAGACTGCGGTGTGATTCTTGTTAGATTGCGGTGTGATTCTTGTTAGACTGCGGTGTGATTCTTGTTAGACTGCGGTGTGATTCTTGTTAGACTGCAGTGAGGTTCTTGTTAGACTGCGGTGTGATTCTTGTTAGATTGCGGTGTGATTCTTGTTAGACTGCATTGAGATTCTTGTTAGACTGCGGTGTGATTCTTGTTAGACTGCAGTGAGATTCTTGTTAGACTGCGGTGTGATTCTTGTTAGACTGCAGTGAGATTCTTGTTAGACTGTGGTGTGATTCTTGTTAGATTGCGGTGTGATTCTTGTTAGACTGCGGTGTGATTCTTGTTAGACTGCGGTGTGATTCTTGTTAGACTGCGGTGTGATTCTTGTTAGACTGCGGTGAGATTCTTGTTAGACTGTGGTGTGATTCTTGTTAGATTGCGGTGTGATTCTTGTTAGACTGCGGTGTGATTCTTGTTAGACTGTGGTGTGATTCTTGTTAGACTGCGGTGTGATTCTTGTTAGACTGCGGTGTGATTCTTGTTAGATTGCGGTGTGATTCTTGTTAGACTGCGGTGTGATTCTTGTTAGACTGCGGTGTGATTCTTGTTAGACTGCGGTGAGATTCTTGTTAGACTGCGGTGTGATTCTTGTTAGACTGCGGTGAGATTCTTGTTAGACTGCGGTGAGATTCTTGTTAGACTGCGGTGTGATTCTTGTTAGACTGCAGTGAGATTCTTGTTAGACTGCGGTGTGATTCTTGTTAGACTGCAGTGAGATTCTTGTTAGACTGCGGTGTGATTCTTGTTAGACTGTGGTGTGATTCTTGTTAGATTGCGGTGTGATTCTTGTTAGACTGCGGTGTGATTCTTGTTAGATTGCGGTGAGATTCTTGTTAGACTGCGGTGTGATTCTTGTTAGACTGCGGTGTGATTCTTGTTAGATTGCGGTGTGATTCTTGTTAGACTGCGGTGAGATTCTTGTTAGATTGCGGTGCGATTCTTGTTAGATTGCGGTGTGATTCTTGTTAGATTGCGGTGTGATTCTTGTTAGACTGCGGTGAGATTCTTGTTAGACTGCGGTGTGATTCTTGTTAAACTGCGGTGTGATTCTTGTTAGACTGCGGTGTGATTCTTGTTAAACTGCAGTGTGATTCTTGTTAGACTGCGGTGTGATTCTTGTTAGACTGCGGTGTGATTCTTGTTAGATTGCGGTGAGATTCTTGTTAGATTGCGGTGTGATTCTTGTTAGATTGCGGTGTGATTCTTGTTAGATTGCGGTGTGATTCTTGTTAGATTGCGGTGTGATTCTTGTTAGACTGCGGTGTGATTCTTGTTAGACTGCGGTGTGAATCTTGTTAGATTGCGGTGTGATTCTTGTTAGATTGCGGTGAGATTCTTGTTAGATTGCGGTGTGATTCTTGTTAGATTGCGGTGTGATTCTTGTTAGATTGCGGTGTGATTCTTGTTAGACTGCGGTGTGATTCTTGTTAGACTGCTGCAAGATTCTTGTTAGATTGCGGTGAGATTCTTGTTAGATTGCGGTGTGATTCTTGTTAGATTGCGGTGTGATTCTTGTTAGACTGCGGTGTGATTCTTGTTAGATTGCGGTGTGATTCTTGTTAGATTGCGGTGTGATTCTTGTTAGATTGCGGTGTGATTCTTGTTAGATTGCGGTGTGATTCTTGTTAGATTGCGGTGCGATTCTTGTTAGATTGCGGTGTGATTCTTGTTAGATTGCGGTGTGATTCTTGTTAGACTGCGGTGCGATTCTTGTTAGATTGCGGGGTGATTCTTGTTAGATTGCGGTGTGATTCTTGTTAGACTGAGGTGTGATTCTTGTTAGATTGCGGTGAGATTCTTGTTAGACTGCGGTGTGATTCTTGTTAGATTGCGGTGCGATTCTTGTTAGATTGCGGTGTGATTCTTGTTAGACTGCGGTGTGATTCTTGTTAGATTGCGGTGTGATTCTTGTTAGACTGCGGTGTGATTCTTGTTAGATTGCGGTGAGATTCTTGTTAGACTGCGGTGTGATTCTTGTTAGATTGCGGTGAGATTCTTGTTAGACTGCGGTGTGATTCTTGTTAGATTGCGGTGCGATTCTTGTTAGATTGCGGTGTGATTCTTGTTAGACTGCGGTGCGATTCTTGTTAGATTGCGGTGTGATTCTTGTTAGACTGCGGTGTGATTCTTGTTAGATTGCGGTGAGATTCTTGTTAGATTGCGGTGCGATTCTTGTTAGATTGCGGTGTGATTCTTGTTAGACTGCGGTGTGATTCTTGTTAGATTGCGGTGCGATTCTTGTTAGATTGCGGTGTGATTCTTGTTAGACTGCGGTGTGATTCTTGTTAGACTGTGGTGTGATTCTTGTTAGACTGCGGTGTGATTCTTGTTAGATTGCGGTGTGATTCTTGTTAGATTGCGGTGCGATTCTTGTTAGATTGCGGTGTGATTCTTGTTAGACTGCAGTGTGATTCTTGTTAGACTGCGGTGTGATTCTTGTTAGATTGCGGTGTGATTCTTGTTAGATTGCGGTGTGATTCTTGTTAGACTGCGGTGTGATTCTTGTTAGATTGCGGTGTGATTCTTGTTAGATTGCAGTGAGATTCTTGTTAGACTGCGGTGTGATTCTTGTTAGACTGCGGTGTGATTCTTGTTAGATTGCGGTGTGATTCTTGTTAGATTGCGGTGTGATTCTTGTTAGACTGCTGCAAGATTCTTGTTAGATTGCGGTGAGATTCTTGTTAGATTGCGGTGTGATTCTTGTTAGATTGCGGTGTGATTCTTGTTAGACTGCTGCAAGATTCTTGTTAGATTGCGGTGAGATTCTTGTTAGATTGCGGTGTGATTCTTGTTAGATTGCGGTGTGATTCTTGTTAGACTGCTGCAAGATTCTTGTTAGATTGCGGTGAGATTCTTGTTAGATTGCGGTGAGATTCTTGTTAGATTGCGGTGTGATTCTTGTTAGATTGCGGTGTGATTCTTGTTAGATTGCGGTGTGATTCTTGTTAGACTGCTGCAAGATTCTTGTTAGATTGCGGTGAGATTCTTGTTAGACTGCGGTGTGATTCTTGTTAGATTGCGGTGTGATTCTTGTTAGACTACAGTGAGATTCTTGTTAGATTGCGGTGTGATTCTTGTTAGATTGCGGTGTGATTCTTGTTAGATTGCGGTGTGATTCTTGTTAGATTGCGGTGAGATTCTTGTTAGACTGCGGTGTGATTCTTGTTAGATTGCTGCAAGATTCTTGTTAGATTGCGGTGAGATTCTTGTTAGATTGCGGTGTGATTCTTGTTAGATTGCGGTGTGATTCTTGTTAGATTGCGGTGTGATTCTTGTTAGACTGCTGCAAGATTCTTGTTAGATTGCGGTGAGATTCTTGTTAGACTGCGGTGTGATTCTTGTTAGATTGCGGTGAGATTCTTGTTAGATTGCGGTGTGATTCTTGTTAGATTGCGGTGAGATTCTTGTTAGACTGCGGTGTGATTCTTGTTAGACTGCGGTGTGATTCTTGTTAGATTGCTGCAAGATTCTTGTTAGATTGCGGTGAGATTCTTGTTAGATTGCGGTGTGATTCTTGTTAGATTGCGGTGTGATTCTTGTTAGATTGCTGCAAGATTCTTGTTAGATTGCGGTGAGATTCTTGTTAGATTGCGGTGTGATTCTTGTTAGATTGCGGTGTGATTCTTGTTAGATTGCGGTGTGATTCTTGTTAGACTGCGGTGTGATTCTTGTTAGATTGCGGTGAGATTCTTGTTAGACTGCGGTGTGATTCTTGTTAGATTGCGGTGAGATTCTTGTTAGATTGCGGTGTGATTCTTGTTAGACTGCGGTGTGATTCTTGTTAGATTGCTGCAAGATTCTTGTTAGATTGCGGTGAGATTCTTGTTAGATTGCGGTGTGATTCTTGTTAGATTGCGGTGTGATTCTTGTTAGATTGCTGCAAGATTCTTGTTAGATTGCGGTGAGATTCTTGTTAGATTGCGGTGTGATTCTTGTTAGATTGCGGTGTGATTCTTGTTAGATTGCGGTGTGATTCTTGTTAGATTGCGGTGTGATTCTTGTTAGATTGCGGTGTGATTCTTGTTCGACTGCGGTGTGATTCTTGTTCGACTGCAGTGAGATTCTGGTTTGACTGTAGTGAGATTCGTGTTAGACTACGGTCATAGATCGGAGCTTTAGGGAAGTCGTAACTCCAAAGATTGCAGACAGATGGGTGACAGTGAGGGGGACTGGGAGGAAGCAGCCAGTGCAGGGACCCCCTGCGGCCGTTCCCCTCAAGAACAAGTATACCGTTTTGGATACTTGTGGGGGGGACGACTTACCAGGGGTAAGCAATGGGGTTCATGCCTCTGGCACGGATCCTGTACCCGTTGCTCAGAAGGGAAGGGTGGAGAAGAGCAGAGCAATAGTTATTGGGGACTCAATAGTTCGGGGCACAGATAGGCGGTTTTGTGGGGGCAAGAGAGACTCATGTTTGGTATGTTGCCTCCCAGGTGCAAGCGTACGTGACATCTCTGATCGTATTTTCTGGGTCCTTAAGGGGGAGGGGGACCAGCCCGAAGTCGTGGTCCACATTGGCACCAACGACATAGGTAGGAAGAGGGCTGAGGATGTTAGGCAGGCTTTCAGGGAGCTAGGTTGGAAGCTCAGAGTTAGAACAAACAGAGTTGTTGTCTCTGGTTTGTTACCGGTGCCACGTGATAGAGAGTCGAGGAAGAGGGAGAGAGAACAGTTAAATGTGTGGCTACAGTGATGGTGCAGGAGGGAGGGATTCCGGTATCTGGATAACTGGGGTTCTTTCTGGGGAAGGTGGGACCTCTATAAACAGGATGGTCTACACCTGAACCTGAGGGGCACCAGTATCCTTGGGGGGAGGTTCGCTAGTGCTCTTGGGGGGGGTTTAAACTAACTCTGCAGGGGCATGGGAACCCAGACTGCAGCTTTAGGGTGCAGGACCTGGAGTGTAGGGAGGTTAGGAACATGGCATCAATCTCAAAGGAGGGTGCCTGTAAACAGGAAAGTGGCTTGAAGTGTGTATACTTCAATGCAAGAAGTATACGAAATAAGGTAGGTGAACTTGCAGCGTGGGTTGGTACCTGGGACTTCGATGTTGTGGCTATTACGGAGACATGGGTAGAACAGGGACAGGATTGGCTGTTGCAGGTTCCAGGGTTTAAATGTTTTACTAGGGTCAGAGGTGGGGGTAAAAGAGGGGGAGGTGTGGCATTGCTTGTCAAAGATAGTATTACAGCGGTGGGAAAGGACGATGGATGAAGACTCGCCATCTGAGGTAGTTTGTGCTGAGGTTAGGAATAGGAAATGTGAGGTCACATTTAGGAGTTAGGAGTTTTCTACAGGCCTCCTAATAGTCCTAGAAACGTAGAAGAAAGGATTGCGAGGATGATTCAGGAGAAGAGTGAAAGTAATAGGGTGGTTGTTATGGGGGACTTTAACTTTCCTGATATTGACTGGGAAAGCTATACCTCGAGTTCATTAGATGGCTCGGTGTTTGTCCAATGTGTGCAGGAGGGTTTCCTGACACAATATGTAGACAGGCCAACAAGAGGTGAGGCCATACTGGATTTGGTTCTGGGTAACGAACCAGGCCAGGTGTTAGAATTGGAGGTAGGTGAGCACTTTGGGGACAGTGACCACAATTCAGTGACTTTTACTCGAGTGATGGAGAGGGATAAGTGTGCACTGCAGGGCAAGAGTTATAGCTGGGGGCAGGGAAATTATGATGCGGTGAGGCATGACTTAGGATGCGTGGCTTGGAAAAGTAGGCTTCAAGGGAAGGGCGCAATTGATACGTGGAGCTTGTTCAAGGAGCAACTATTGAGTGTCCTTGATAAGTATGTACCTGTCAGGCAGGGAGGAAAGGGTCATGTGAGGGAGCCGTGGTTTAATAAGGAATTGGAATCCCTTGTTAAAGGGAAGAGGGCGGCCTATGTAAAGATGAGGTGTGAAGGTTCAATTGGGGCAATTGAGAGTTATAAGGTAGCCAGGAAGGATCTGAAGAGAGAGCTAAGAGCAGCAAGGAGGGGACATGAAAAGTCCTTAGTTGGTAGGATTAGGGAAAACCCTAAGGCTTTCTATAGGTATGTTAGGAATAAAAGAATGACTAGGGTAGGAATAGGTCCAGTCAAGGATAGTAGTGGGAAGTTGCGTGTGGAGGCTGAAGAGATTGGGGAGACACTGAATGAATACTTTTCGTCAGTATTCACTCAGGAACAGGACATTGTTGCCGATGTGAATACTGAGTCACAATTAATTAGAATGGACGGCTTTGAGGTATGTAGGGAAGAGGTGTTGGAAATTCTGGAAAGGGTGAAAATAGATAAGTCCCCTGGGCCTGATGGCATTTATCCTAGGATTCTCTGGGAAGCAAGGGAGGAGATTGCAGAGCCATTAGCCTTAATTTTTATGTCCTCGTTGTCTACAGGAGTAGTGCCAGAAGACTGGAGGATAGCAAATGTGGTTCCCTTGTTCAAGAAAGGGAGTAGGGATAACCCTAGTAACTATAGGCCGGTGAGTCTCACTTCTGTTGTGGGCAAAGTCTTAGAGAGAATTGTAAGGGATAGGATTTATGCACATCTGGATAGGAATAATGTGATCAAGGATAGTCAGCATGGTTTTGTGAAGGGCAGGTCGTGCCTCACAAACCTTATTGAATTCTTTGAGAAGGTGACTAAGGAGGTAGACGAGGGTAAAGCAGTAGATGTGGTGTATATGGATTTTAGTAAGGCGTTTGATAAGGTTCCCCATGGTAGGCTACTGCAAAAAAATACGGAGGTATGGCATTGAGGGTGAGTTGGAGGTTTGGATTCAGAATTGGCTGGCTGGAAGAAGACAGAGGGTAGTAGTTGATGGTAAAGGTTCATCTTGGAGTGCAGTTACTAGCGGTGTTCCGCAAGGATCTGTTTTGGGACCATTGCTGTTTGTCATTTTTATAAATGACCTGGAGAAGGGGCTGGAAGGTTGGGTGAGCAAGTTTGTGGATGATACGAATTGTTGACAGTGAGGAAGGATGTGTCAGGTTACAGCGGGATATAGATAAGCTGCAGAGCTGGGCAGAAAGGTGGCAAATGGAGTTCAATGTAGGTAAATGTGAGGTGATTCACTTTGGTATGAGTAACAAGAAGATGGGGTACTGGGCTAATGGTCGGATACCTGGTAGTGTGGATGAGCAGAGGGATCTTGGTGTCCATGTACACAGATCTCTGAAAGTTGCCACCCAGGTAAATAGTGCGGTGAAGAAGGCATATGGCGTACTGGCTTTTATTGGTAGAGGAATTGAGTTCCGGAGTCCTGAGATCATGTTGCAGTTGTATAAGACTCTGGTGCGGCCGCATCTGGAGTATTGTGTGCAGTTTTGGTCGCCATACTATAGGAAGGATGTGGAGGCACTGGAATGGGTGCAGAGGAGGTTTACCAGGATGTTGCCTAGTATGGTAGAAGATCGTATGAGGAAAGGCTGAGGCACTTGGGGCTGTTTTCATTGGAGAAAAGAAGGTTTGGGGTGACTTGATAGAGGTGTGCAAGATGATTAGGGGTTTACATAGGGTTGACCATGAGAACCTTTTTCCATGTATGGAGTCAGCTATTACGAGGGGGCATAGCTTTAAATTAAGGGGTGGTAGGTATAGGACAGATGTTAGGGGTAGATTCTTTACTCAGCGAGTCGTGAGTTCATGGAATGCCCTGCCAGTAGCAGCGGTGGACTCTCCCTCTTTATGGGCATTTAAGCGGGCATTGGATAGGCATATGGAGGATAGTGGGCTAGTGTAGGTTAGGTGGGCTTGGATCGGCGCAACATCGAGGGCCAAAGGGCCTGTACTGCGCTGTATTTTTCTGTGTTCTATGTTCTATGATTCTTGTTAGACTGCGGTGAGAATCTTTTTAGACTGCAGTGAGATTATGGTTAGAATGCTGCAAGACTCTTGTTAGACTACAGTGAGATACTAGTTTGACTGCTTCGAGACTCTTATAGACTGAGGTGTGATTCTTGTTAAACTGTCGTGAGATTCTTGTTGGACTGCGGTGAGTTTCTTGTTGGACTGCGGTGAGTTTCTTGTTGGACTGTGGTGAAATTCTTTCTGGACTGCAGTGAGATTTTTGTTAAAATGCAGTGCAATTCTTCGTAGACTGCAGTGAGATTCTTGTTAAACTGTAGTGACATTCTTGTTAGACTGCGGTGAGATTCATGTTGACTGCGGTGAGATTTTTGTTTAAATGCAGTGAGATTCTGGTTAGAAGGCAGTGAGGTTGTTGTTAGTCTGCACTGAGATTCATGTTAGACTGCAGTGTGATTCTTGTTAGACTGTGATGAGATTCTTGTGAGACTGCAGTGTGATTCTTGTTAGACTGCGGTGTGATTCTTGTTGGACTGCGGTGAGTTTCTTGTTCGACTGTGGTGCAGTCTTATTAAACTGCTCTGAGATTCTTGTTAGACTCCAGTGAGATTCTTTCTGGACTGCGGTGAGATTTTTGTTAATATGCAGTGAGTTTCTTGGTAGACTGCGGTGAGATTTGTGTTAAACTGTAGTGAGAATCCTGCTAGACTGCGGTGTGAATCGTGTTAGACTGCAGTGAGATTCTTGTTATACTGCGGTGAGATTTTTGTTAAAATGCAGTGAGAATCTGTTTAGATGGCAGTGAGATTCTTATAAGATTGCACAGAGATTCATGTTAGACTACAGTGTGATTTTTGTTAGACTGTGGTGAGATTCATATGAGCTTGCAGTGAGATTCTTGTTTGAATGCTTCGAGACTCATGTTAGACTGCGGTGTGAATCTCAGTGCAGTCTAACAAAATCTCACTACAGTTTAACAAGAATCTCACCGCATTTCAACATGAATCACACCGCAGTCAAACAAGAATCTCACCGCAGTCTAAGAAGAATATCACTGGAGTCTTGTGAGATTCTTGTTGGACTGCGGTGAGATTCTATTTAGACTGCGGTGAGATTCTTGTTAGACTGCAGTGTGAGTCTTGTTAGACTGCATTGAGATTCTTGTTAGACTGCGGTGAGATTCATGTTGACTGCGGTGAGATTTTTGTTAAAATGCTGAGATTCTTCTTAGACTGCAGTTAGATTCTTCTTAGACTGCAGTTAGATTCTTGTCAGTCTGTGGTGAGATTCTTGTTAAACTGTAGTGAGAGTCTTGTTAAACTGCAGTGAGATTCGTGTTAGACTGCGGTGTGAATCTTGTTAGACTGCGGTAAGATTCTTGTTAAAATGCAGTGATATAATTATTAGACTACAGTTAGATTCTTGTTAAACTGTAGTGAGATTCATGTTAGACTGCAGTGAGATTCATGTTAGACTGCGGCGTGAATCTTGTTAAACCACCTTGAGATTCTTGTTAGACTGCGGTGAGATTCTTGTTAGACTGCGGTGAGATTTTTGTTAGACTGTGGTGAGATTCTTGTTAGACTGCGGTGCGATTCTTGTTAGACTGCGGTGAGATTCTTGTTAAACCACCTTGAGATTCTTGTTAGACTGCGGTGAGATTCTTGTTAGACTACGGTGAGATTCTTGTTAGACTGCAGTGAGATTCTTGTTAGACTGCGGTGAGATTCTTGTTAGACTGCAGTGAGATTCTTGTTAGACTGCGGTGAGATTCTTGTTAGACTGCGGTGAGATTCTTGTTAGACTGCGGTGAGATTCTTGTTAGACTGCAGTGAGATTCTTGTTAGACTGCGGTGAGATTTTTGTTAGACTGCAGTGAGATTCTTGTTAGACTGCGGTGAGATTCTTGTTAGACTGCGGTGAGATTCTTGTTAGACTGCGGTGAGATTCTTGTTAAACCACCTTGAGATTCTTGTTAGACTGCGGTGAGATTCTTGTTAAACCACCTTGAGATTCTTGTTAGACTGCGGTGAGATTCTTGTTAGACTGCAGTGAGATTCTTGTTAGACTGCAGTGAGATTTTTGTTAGACTGTGGTGAGATTCTTGTTAGACTGCAGTGAGATTCTTGTTAGACTGCGGTGAGATTCTTGTTAGACTGCGGTGAGATTCTTGTTAAACCACCTTGAGATTCTTGTTAGACTGCGGTGAGATTCTTGTTAAACCACCTTGAGATTCTTGTTAGACTGCAGTGAGATTTTTGTTTAAATGCAGTGAGATTCTGGTTAGAAGGCAGTGAGATTGTTGTTAGACTGCACTAAGATTCATGTTAGACTACGGTGTGATTCTTGTTACACTGCGGTGAGATTCTGGTTAGACTACAGTGAGATTCTTTTTAAACTGTCATTAGATTCTTGTTGGACTGCGGTGAGTTTCTTGTTAGACTGTGGTGCAGTCTTATTAAACTGCTCTGAGATTCTTGTTAGACTCCAGTGAGATTCTTTCTGGACTGCGGTGAGATTTTTGTTAATATGCAATGAGTTTCTTGGTAGACTGCGGTGAGATTTGTGTTAAACTGTAGTGAGAACCCTGCTAGACTGCGGTGTGAATCGTGTTAGACTGCAGTGAGATTCTTGTTATACTGCGGTGAGATTTTTGTTAAAATGTAGTGAGAATCTGTTTAGATGGCAGTGAGATTCTTATAAGATTGCACAGAGATTCATGTTAGACTACAGTGTGATTCTTGTTAGACTGTGGTGAGATTCATGTTAAAATGCAGTGATATAATTATTAGACTGCAGTTAGATTCTTGTTAAACTGTCGTGATAATCATGTTAGACTGCAGTGAGATTCTTGTTAGACTGTGGTGAGATTCTTGTTAGACTGCAGTGAGATTCTTGTTAGACTGTGGTGTGATTCTTGTTAGACTGCGGTGAGATTCTTGTTGAATACAGTGAAATTTTTGTTAAAATGCACTGAGATTTTTGTAAGACTGCCGTGAGATTCTTGTTAGATTGAGGTATGCTTCTTGTTAAACTGCGGTCAGATTCTTATTAGACTGCGGTGAGATTCGTGTTAGACTGCAGAGTGATTCTAGTTAGACTGCACTGAGATACTTGTTAGACTGCGGTGAGAATTTTGTTTAAATGCAGTGAGATTCTGGTTAGAAGGCAGTGACATTCTTGTTAGACTGCAGCGAGATTCTTGTTAAACTGTAGTGAGATTCATGTTAGACTGCGGGATGAATCTTCTTAGATCGCCTTGAGATACTTGTTAGACTGAGGTGAGATTTTTGTTTAAATGCAGTGAGATTCTGGTTAGAAGGCAGTGAGATTCTTGTTAGACTGCATCAAGATTCATGTTAGACTACGGTGAGATTCTTGTTGGACTGTGGTGAGATTCTTGTTAGACTGCGGTGAGATTTTGTTAAAATGCAGTGCGATTCTTCGTAGACTGCAGTGAGATTCTTGTTAAACTGTGGTGACATTCTTGTTAGACTGCAGTGAGATTCATGTTCGACTGCGTTATAAATCGTAGACTGCGGTGAGATTCTTGTTAGACTGCAGTGAGATTTTTGTTTAAATGCAGTGAGATTCTGGTTAGACTGCAGTGAGATTCTCGTTAGGCAGCAGTGAGATTCATGTTAGACTACAGTGTGATTCTTGTTCAACTGCGGTGTGATTCTTGTTATACTCAAGTCAGATTCTTCTAATACTTCGTTGCGATTCTTTCCAGACTGCGGTGAGACTTTTGTTAAAATGCAGTGTGAGAACCTTGGTAGACTGCGGTGTTAATCGTGTTAGACTGCTATGAGATTCTTGTTATACTGCGGTGAGATTTTTTGCTAAAATGCAGTGCGAATCTGGTTAGACGGCAGTGAGATTCTTATTCAATTGCACAGAGATTCATGTTAGACTACAGTGTTATTCTTGTTAGACTGTGGTGAGATTCTTGTGCAACTGTCATGAGATTCTTCTTCGACTGCGGTGAGTTCCTTGTTAGACTGTGGTGAGAGTCTTATTAAACTGCAGTGAGATTCTTGTTAGACTGTGGTGAGAGTCTTATTAAACTGCAGTGAGATTCTTGTTAGACTGTGGTGAGAGTCTTATTAAACTGCAGTGAGATTCTTGTTAGACTGTGGTGAGAGTCTTATTAAACTGCGGTGAGATTCTTGTTAAACTGTAGTGAGAATCATGTTAGACTGCAGTGAGATTCATGTTAGACTGGAGTGAGTTTCTTGTGGGACTGCGGTGAGATTTTTGTTTAAATGCAGTGAGATTCTGGTTAGAAGGCAGTGAGATTGTTGTTAGACTGCACTAAGATTCATGTTAAACTACGGTGTGATTCTTGTTAGACTGCGGTGAGATTCTGGTTAGACTGCGGTGTGATTCTTGTTAGACTGCAGACAGATTCTTGTTAGACTGTAGTGAATTTCGTGTTGGACTGCACTGAGATCCTTGTTAGACTGCAGAAGATTCATGTTGACTGCGGTGAGATTTTTGTTAAAAGTCAGTGAGATTCTTGTTAGACTGTAGTGTGATCCTTGTTGGAATGCGGTGAGATTGTGGTTAGACTGCGTAGAGATTCTTGTTAAACTGCAGTGAGATTCATGTTGACTGCGGTGAGATTTTTGTTAAAATACAGTGAGATTCTTGTTAAACCGAAGTGAGATTTTTGTTAGAGAGCGGTGAGAGTCTTGTTAGATTGCAGTGCGATTCTTGTTACACTGCGTTGAGATTCATGTTGACCGCATTGAGATTTTTGTTAAAATGCATTGAGTCTCTTGGTGGACTGCGGTGAGATTTCTGTTAAACTGTAGTGAGATCCTTGCTAGATTGCGGTGTGAATCTTGTTAGACTGCAGTGAGATTCTTGTTAGACTGCAGTGAGATTCTTGTTAGACTGCAGTGAGATTCTTGTTAGGCTGCAGTGAGATTTCTGTTAAAATGCAGTGAGAATCTGGTTAGACGGCAGTGAGTTTCTTATTAGATTGCACAGAGATTCATGTTCGACTACAGTGTGATTCTTGTCAGACTATGGTGAGACTCTTGTGAGCCTGCAGTGAGATTCTTGTTTTACTGCTTCGAGACTCAGGTTAGACTGCGGTGTGGTTTTTGTTAAACTGTAGTGAGATTCTTGTTCGACTGCGGTGTGTTCCCTGTTAGAATGCGGTGAGATTCATGTTAGACTGCCGTGTGATTCTTGTTAGACTGCGGTGAGATTCTTGTTAAAATGCAGCGCGAGTCTTGTTAGACTGTGATGAGATTCTTGTTAGACTGCAGTGAGATTTTTGTTAGACTGCGGTGTGACTCTTAGACTGCGGTGAGATTCTTGTTTAAATGCAGTGAGATTCTGGTTAGAAGGCAGCGAGATTGTTGTTAGACTGCGGTGAGATTCTTGTTAGACTACGGTGTGATTCTTGTTAGACTGCAGTGAGATTCTTGTTAGACCGCGGTGTGATTCTTATTAAACTGCGGTCAGATTCTTATTAAACTGCGGTGAGATTCATGTTAGACTGCAGTGTGATTCTTGTTAGACTGCAGTGAGATTCATGTTAGACTGCACTGAGATGATTGTTAGACTGCAGTGAGATTCATGGTGACTGCGGTGAGATTTTTTTAAAATTGCAGTGAGATTCATGTTGACTGTGGTGAGATTTTTGTTAAAATGCAGTGAGATTCTTGTTAAAATGCAGTGTGACTCTTGTTAGACTGCAGTGAGATTCTTGTTAACCTGCAGTGAGATTTTTGTTAGACTGCGGTGTGACTCTTAGACTGCAGTGAGATTCTTGTTCGACTGATTCGAGACTCTTGTAAGACTGCGGCGTGATTGTTGTTAGACTGCGGTGCGATTCTTGGTAGACTGCGGTGAGATTCTTTTTTGAATGCGGTGAGTTTGTTGTTAGACTGTAGTGAGAGTCTTTTTAAACTGCAGAGAGATTCTTGTTAGACTGTGGTGAGATTCTTTCTAGATTGCGGTGAGATTTTTGTTTGACTGCAGTGAGATACTTGTTAGACTGCGGTGAGATTCTTAGACTGCAGTGAGATTCTTAGACTGTGGTGAGATTCTTGTTAGACTGCAGCGAGATTCTTGTTAAACAGTAGTGAGATTCTTGTTAGACTGCAGTGAGATTCATGTTAGACTGCGGTGAGATTCTTGTTAGACTGCAGTGAGATTCTTGTTAAACAGTAGTGAGATTCTTGTTAGACTGCAGTGAGATTCTTGTTCGACTGATTCGAGACTCTTGTAAGATTGCGGTGTGATCGTTGTTAGACTGCGGTGTGATTCTTGTTAGAATGCTGTAAGATTCTTGATAGACTGCAGTGAGACTCTTGTTAGAGTCAGTGAGATTCTTGTTAGACTGCGGTATGATTCTTGTTAGACTGCGGTATGATTCTTGTTAGACTGCGGTGAGATTCTTGTTAAACTGCAGTGAGATTCTTGTTGGACTGCGGTATGATTCTTGTTAGACTGCGATGAGATTCTTGTTAGACTGCAGTGAGATTCTTGTTAGACTGTGATGAGATTCTTGTTAGACTGCAGTGAGATTCTTGTTAGACTGCAGTGAGATTCTTGTTAGACTGCGGTGAAATTCTTGTTAGACTGCGATGAGATTCTTGTTAGACTGCAGTGAGATTCTTGTTAGACTGCGGTGAGATTCTTGTTAGACTGCGATGAGATTCTTGTTAGACTGCACTGAGATTCTTGTTAGACTGTGATGAGATTCTTGTTAGACTGCAGTGAGATTCTTGTTAGACTGCAGTGAGATTCTTGTTAGACTGCGGTATGATTCTTGTTAAACTGTGGTCAGATTCTTATTAGACTGTGGTGAAATTCGTGTTAGACTGCAGTGTGATTCTTGTTAGGCTGCACTGAGATGATTGTTAGACTGCAGTGAGATTCATGTTGACTGCGGTGAGATTTTTGTGAAAATGCAGTGAGATTCTTGTTAGACCGCGGTGAGATTCTTGTTAGACTGCGGTGAGATTCTTGTTAGACCGCGGTGAGATTCTTGTTAGACTGCGGTGAGATTCTGGTTAGACTGCGTAGAGATGCTTGTTGACTGCAATGAGATTCATGTTGACTGTGGTGAGATTTTTGTTAAAATGCAGTGAGATTCTTGTTAAACCGTAGTGAGATTCTTGTTAGAGAGCGGTGAGAGTCTTGTTAGACTGGAGTAAGATTCATGTTAGACTGCAGTGAAATTCTTGTTAGACTACAGTGAGATTCTAGTTTGACTGCACTGAGATTCTTGTTTATCTGCAGTGAGGTTCATGTTGACTGCGGTGAGATTTTTGATAAAATGCAGTGAGATTCTTGTTAGACTGCGGTGAGATTCTTGTTAAACTGTAGTGAGTTTCTTGTTAGACTGCAGTGAGATTTTTTGTTAAACTGCGGTGAAATTCCTGTTAAACTGCGTTGAGAATCTTGCTAGGCTGCAATGAGATTCTTGTTTGACTGCAGTGTTATTCCTCTTAGACTGCAGGGAGATTCTTGTTAGATTGCGGTAGGATAATTGTTAAACATTAGTGAGTTTTTTGTGAGACTGCACTGAGATTCTTGTTGGACTGCAGTGAAATTCTTGTGAGACTGCGGAAAGATTCTAGTTAGACTGCGGTGAGATTCTTGTTAGACTGCGGTGAAAATCTTGTTAGACTGTAATGGGATTGTTGCTTGACTGCAGTGAGATTCTTGTTAGACTGTGGTGAGAGTCTTATTAAACTGCAGTGAGATTTTTGTTAAAATGCAGAGCGATTCTTGTTAAACTGTAGTGACATTCTTGTTAGACTGCAGTGAGATTCATGTTCGACTGCGGTGTGAATCTTAGACTGCGGTGAGATTCTTGTTAGACTGCGGTAAGGTTATGGAGAAAGTGAACTCTGAAACATTCCGCAAGTAGGCAGCCTGTCTCCCCAATATAGAGGAGGCCACATCGGGTGCAGCGGATGCAGTAAATGATGTGTGTGGATGTGCAGGTGAATTTGTGGCGGATATGGAAGGATCTCTTGGGGCCTTGGAGGGAAGTAAGGGGGGAGGTGTGGGCGTAGGATATGTGGAACAGTCCATCTTCCGCAGCTACACTGGAACCACTCCCCACCTTTTCCTCCTCTATATCGATGACTGTATCGGTGCTGCCTCGTGCTCCCTGGAGGAGGTTGAACAGTTCATCCACTTTACCAACACCTTCCACTCTGACCTCAAATTTACCTGGACCGTCTCAGACTCCTCCCTCCCCTTCCTAGACCTCTCCATTTCTATCTCGGGCGCCGAATCAACACGGACATTTACTATAAACCGACCAACTCCCACAGCTACCTAGACTACATCTCCTCCCACCCTGCCCCCTGTAAAAATGCCATCCCATACTCCCAATTCCTTCGTCTCCGCCGCATCTGCTCCCAGGAGGACCAGTTCCAAATCCGTACAACCCAGATGGCCTCCTTCTTCAAAGACCGCAATTTCCCTCCAGACGTGATCGACGATGCCCTCCACCGCATCTCCTCCACTTCCCGCTCCTCCACCCTTGAGCCCCGCCCCCCCAATCGCCACCAGGACAGAACCCCACTGGTCCTCAACTACCACCCCACCAACCTCCAGATACATCGGATCATCCTTCGTCATTTCCGCCACCTCCAAACAGGCCCCACCACCAGGAATATATTTCCCTCCCCTCCCGTATCAGTGTTCCGAAATGACCACTCCCTCCATGACTCCTTCGTCAGGTCCACACCCCCCACCAACCCAACCTCCACTCCTGGCACCTTCCCCTGCAACCGCAAGAAGTGCAAAACTTGCGCCCACACCTCCCCTCCAGGGCCCCAAGGGATCCTTCCAAATCCACTGCAAATTCACCTGCACCTCCACACACATCATTTACTGCATCCGCTGCACCCGATGTGGCCTCCTATACATTGGAGAGACAGCCCGCCTACTTGCGGAGCGTTTCAGAGAACACCTCTGGGCCAACCAACCCAACCACCCCGTGGCTCAACACTTCAACACCCCCTCCCACTCCACCAAGGACATTCAGGTCCTTGGACTCCTCCATCGCCAGACCATAGCAACACGACAGCTGGAAGAAGAGTGCCTCATCTTCCGCCTAGGAACCCTCCAACCACAAGGGATGAACTCGGATTTCACCAGTTTCCTCATTTCCCCTCCCCCCAGCCTGTCTCAGTCAAATCCATCAAATTCAGCACCGCCTCCCTAACCTGCAATCTTCTTCCCGACCTCTCCGCCCCCACCCCAATCTGTCCTATCACCCTCACCTTGACCTTTTTCCACCTATCATATTTCCGACGCCCCTCCCCCAAGTCCCTCCTCCCTATCTTTTATCTTAGCCTGCTGGACAAACTTTCCTCATTCCTGAAGAAGGGCTAATGCCCGAAACGTCGAATCTCCTGTTCCCTAGATGCTGCCTGACCTGCTGCGCTTCTCCAGCAACACATTTCCATCTGCAGTCAGAGTCTTGTTAGACTGCGGTCAGAGTCTTGTTAGACTGTGGTGAGATTCTTGTTAGACTGCGGTAAGATTTTTCTTAAAATGCAGTGAGATTCTTGTTAGACTGTGGTGAGATTCTGGTTAGACTGCGGTAAGATTTTTCTTAAAATGCAGTGAGATGCTTGTTAGACTGCGGTGAGATTTTTGTTAGACTGCAGTGAGATTCTTATTAGACTGCGGTGAAAGTCTTGTTAGACTGTGGTGAGATTCTGGCAATTCTGCAGTGAGATTCTTAATGGACTGTGGTAAATTTATGGTTAGACTGTGGTGAGATTCTTGTTTGACTGCAGTGAGATTTTTGTTAGACTGCGGTGAAATTCTTGTTAGACTGCAGTGAGATTCTTGTTAGACTGCGGTGAGATTCTTGTTAGACTGCGGTGAGATTCTTGTGAGACTGCGGTGAGATTCTTGTTAGACTGCGGTGAGATTCTTGTTAGACTGCAGTGAGATTCTTGTTAGACCGCGGTGTGATTCTTGTTAGACTGCGGTGAGATTCTTGGTAGACTGCGGTGTGATTCTTGTTAAACTGCAGTGAGATTCTAGTTAGACTGCGGTGAGATTCTTGTTAGACTGCGGTGAGATTCTTGTTAGACTGCGGTGAGATTCTTGGTAGACTGCGGTGTGATTCTTGTTAGACTGCGGTGAGATTCTTGGTAGACTGCGGTGTGATTCTTGTTAAACTGCAGTGAGATTCTAGTTAGACTGCGGTGAGATTCTTGTTAAACTGCAGTGAGATTCTAGTTAGACTGCGGTGAGATTCTTGTTAGACTGCGGTGAGATTCTTGTTAGACTGCGGTGAGATTCTAGTTAGACTGCAATGAGATTCTTGTTAGACTGCAGTGAGATTCTTGAGATGGAAATGTGTTGCTGGAAAAGCGCAGCAGGTCAGGCAGCATCTAGGGAACAGGAGAATCGATGTTTCGGGCATTAGCCCTTCCTGAAACGTCGATTCTCCTGTTCCCTAGATGCTGCCTGACCTGCTGCGCTTTTCCAGCAACACATTTCCATCTCTGATCTCCAGCATCTGCAGACCTCACTTTCTCCTGCAGTGAGATTCTTGTTAAACTGCGGTGAAATTCCTGTTACACTGCGTTGAGATTCTTGCTAGGATGCAATGAGATTCTTGTTCGATTGCAGTGAGATGCTTGCTTGACTGCAGTGTTATTCCTCTTCGACTGCAGTGAGATTCTTGAAGACTGCAATAAGTTTATTGTGAGACTGCGGTGAGATTCTTGTTTGACTGTGGCGAGATTCTAGTTAGACTGCGGTGAGATTCTTATTAGACTGCTATGAGATTCTTGATAGATTACAGTGAGATTCTTGTCAGACTGCAGAGAGATTCTTGTTAAACTGCAGTGAGATTCTTGTTAGACTGCGGTGAGATTCTTGTTACGCTGCAGGGAGATTAGTGTCAGATTGCAGTGAGATTCTTATTAAACTGTAGTGTGTTTCTTGTTTGACTGTGGTGAGATTATTGCTAGACTGCAGTGAGATGCTTGTTAGAATGCTGCAGGCTTCTTGTGAGACTGCGGTGAGATTCTAGTTAGACTGCAGTGAGATTCTTGGAGAAAGTGAGGACTGTAGATGCTGGGGATCAGAGCTTAAAAATGTGTTGCTGGAAAAGCGCAGCAGGTCAGGTTGCATCAAAGGAGAAGGAGAATCAACGTTTCGGGCATAAGGACCTTCTTCAGGAATGAGGAGGGTGTGCCAAGCAAGCTAAGAACTGTAGTGAGATTCTTGTTAGACTGCGGTGACTTTCTTGTTAAACTGCGGTGAGATTCGTGTTAGACTGCAGTGAGTTTCTAGTTAGACTGCGGTGAGATTCTTGTGAGACTGCGGTGAGATTCTTGTGAGACTGCGGTGAGATTCTTGTTAGACTGCGGTGAGATTCTTGTGAGACTGTAGTGAGATTCTTGTTAGACTGCGGTGAGATTCTTGTGAGACTGCAGTGAGATTCTTGATAGACTGCGGTGAAATTCTTGTTAGACTGCAGTGAGATTCTTAGACTGCGGTGAGATTCTTGTGAGACTGCAGTGAGATTCTTGTTAGACTGCGGTGAGATTTTGTTAGACTGCGGTGAGATTCTTGTGAGACTGCGGTGAGATTCTTGTGAGACTGCAGTGAGATTCTTGTTAGACTGCGGTGAGATTTTGTTAGACTGCAGTGAGATTCTTGTGAGACTGCAGTGAGATTCTTGTGAGACTGCAGTGAGATTCTTGTTAGACTGCAGTGAGATTCTTGTTAGACAGCAGTGATATTCTTTCTAGACTGCCGTGAGATTCATGTTAGACTGCAGTGTGAATCTTGTTTGACAGCGGTGCGATTCTTGTGAGACTGCACTGAGATTCTTGTGAGACTGCAGTGAGATTCTTGATAGACTGCGGTGAGATTCTTGTTAGACTGCGGTGAGATTTTTGTTTAAATGCAGTTAGATTCTTGTTAGATTGCAGTGAGATTCTTGTTAGACTGCGGTGAGATTCTAGTTAGACTGCAATGAGATTCTTGTTAGACTGCGGTGAGATTCTTGTTAAACTGCGGTGAAATTCCTGTTACACTGCGTTGAGATTCTTGCTAGGCTGCAATGAGATTCTTGTTCGATTGCAGTTAGATGCTTGCTTGACTGCAGTGTTATTCCTCTTCGACTGCAGTGAGATTCTTGTTAGACTGCAATAAGTTTATTGTGAGACTGCGGTGAGATTCTTGTTTGACTGTGGCGAGATTCTAGTTAGACTGCGGTGAGATTCTTATTAGACTGCTATGAGACTCTTGATAGATTACAGTGAGATTCTTGTCAGACTGCAGAGAGATTCTTGTTAAACTGCATGAGATTCTTGTTAGACTGCGTGGGATTCTTTCTAGACTGCAGTTTGTTTCTTGTTAGACTGCATTGAGATTCTTGTGAGACTGCGGTGAGATTGTTGTTAAACTGCCGTGAGATTATTGCTAGACTGCAGTGAGATTCTTTGAGGAGAAAGTGAGGTCTGCAGATGCTGGAGATAAGAGCTGAAAATGTGTTGCTGGAAAAGCGCATTATGTCAGGCAGCATCCAGGGAACAGGAGAATCGACGTTTCGGGCATAAGCCCTTCTTCAGGAATGAAGAAGGGCTTATGCCCGAAACATCGATTCTCCTGTTCCCTGGATGCTGCCTGACCTGCTGCGCTTTTCCAGCAACACATTTTCAGCTGCAGTGAGATTCTTGTTGGAATGCTGCATGATTCTTGTTAGACTGCAGTGAGATTCTTGTTAGACTGCGGTGAGATTCTTGTTACGCTGCAGGGAGATTCTTGTCAGATTGCAGTGAGATTCTTATTAAACTGTAGTGTGTTTCTTGTTAGACTGCGGTGAGATTCTTATTCGACTGCAGTGAGATTCGTGTTAAACTGCAGCGAGATTCTTGTTAGACTGTGGTGAGATTCTTTCTAGACTGCAGTGAGTTCCTTGTTAGACTGCATTGAGATTCTTGTGAGTCTGCTGTGAGATTCTTGTTCGACTGTGGTGAGATTATTGCTAGACTGCAGTGAGATGCTTGTTAGAATGCTGCAGGCTTCTTGTGAGACTGCGGTGAGATTCTAGTTAGACTGCAGTGAGATTCTTGGAGAAAGTGAGGACTGTAGATGCTGGGGATCAGAGCTTAAAAATGTGTTGCTGGAAAAGCGCAGCAGGTCAGGCTGCATCAAAGGAGAAGGAGAATCAACGTTTCGGGCATAAGGACCTTCTTCAGGCATGAGGAGGGTGTGCCAAGCAAGCTAAGAACGGTAGTGAGATTCTTGTAAGACTGCGGTGACTTTCTTGTTAAACTGCGGTGACTTTCTTGTTAAACTGCAGTGATATTCATGTTAGACTGCAGTGAGTTTCTAGTTAGACTGCGGTGAGATTCTTGTTAAGCTGTAGTAAGATTCTAGTTAGACTGCGGTGAGATTCTTGTGAGACTGCGGTGAGATTCTTGTTTGACTGCAGTGAGATTCTTGTTAGACCGTGGTGAGATTCTAGTTAGACTGCGGTGAGATTCTTGTTCGACTGCGGTGAGATTCTTGTTTGACTGCAGTGAGATTCTTGTTAGACCGCGGTGAGATTCTAGTTAGACTGCGGTGAGATTCTTGTGAGACTGCGGTGAGATTCTTGTTTGACTGCAGTGAGATTCTTGTTAGACTGCGGTGAGATTCTAGTTAGACTGCGGTCAGATTCTTGTCAGACCGCAGTGAGATTCTTGTTGGACTGCGGTGAGATTCTTGTTAGACTGCGGTGAGATTCTTGTTTGACTGCAGTGAGATTCTTGTTAGACTGCGGTGAGATTCTAGTTAGACTGCGGTCAGATTCTTGTCAGACCGCAGTGAGATTCTTGTTGGACTGCGGTGAGATTCTTGTTTGACTGCAGTGAGATTCTTGTTAGACCGCGGTGAGATTCTAGTTAGACTGCGGTGAGATTCTTGTGAGACTGCGGTGAGATTCTTGTTTGACTGCAGTGAGATTCTTGTTAGACTGCGGTGAGATTCTAGTTAGACTGCGGTCAGATTCTTGTCAGACCGCAGTGAGATTCTTGTTGGACTGCGGTGAGATTCTTGTTAGATTGCAGTGAGATTCTTGTTAGACCGTGGTGAGATTCTAGTTAGACTGCAATGAGATTCTTGTTAGACTGCAGTGAGATTCTTGTTAAACTGCGGTGAAATTCCTGTTACACTGCGTTGAGATTCTTGCTAGGCTGCAATGAGATTCTTGTTCGACTACAGTGAGATGCTTGTTTGACTGCAGTGCACCCACACCTCCCCCCTTACTTCCCTCCAAGGCCCCAAGGGATCCTTCCATATCCCCCACAAATTCACCTGCACCTCCACACACATCATTTACTGCATCCGCTGCACCCGATGTGGCCTCCTCTATATTGGGGAGACAGGCCGCCTACTTGCGGAACATTTCAGAGAACACCTCCGGGACACCCGGACCAACCAACCCAACCACCCCGTGGCTCAACACTTCAACGCCTCCTCCCACTCCACCAAGGACATGCAGGTCCTTGGAGTCTTCCATCGCCAGACCATACCAACACGACGGTTGGAGGAAGAGCGCCTCATCTTCCGCCTCGGAACCCTCCAACCACAAGGGATGAACTCAGATTTCTCCAGTTTCCTCATTTCCCCTCCCCCCAACTTGTCTCAGTCCCTATCCTCGAACTCAGCACCACCTCCCTAATCTGCAATCTTCTTCCTGACCTCTCCGCCCCCCCCACCCCCACATTGGCCTATCACCCTCACCATAATCTCCTTCGACCTATCGCATTTTCAACGCCCCTCCCCCAAGTCCCTCCTCCCTACCTTTTATCTTAGCCTGCTGGACACACTAACTGCAGTGAGATTCTTGTTAGATGGCAGTGAGATTCTTGTTAGACTGCAGTGAGAATCTTGTTAAACTGCGGTGTGATTCTTGTTAGACTGCGGTGAGATTCTTGTTAGACTGCGGTGTGATTCTTGTTAGACTGCGGTGAGATTCTTGTTAAACTGCGGTGAGATTCTTGTTAGACTGCGGTGTGATTCTTGTTAGACTGCGGTGAGATTCTTGTTAGACTGCGGTGTGATTCTTGTGAGACTGCAGAGAGATTCTTGTTAGACTGCAGTGAGATTCTTGTTAGACTGCAGTGAGATTCTTGTTAGACTGCAGGGAGATTCTAGTTAGACTGCGGTGAGATTCTTGTTAGACTGCGGTGAGATTCTTGTTAGACTGCGGTGAGATTCTTGTTAGACTGCGGTGAGATTCTTGTGAGACTGCAGTGAAATTCTTGTTCGACTGCGGTGAGATTCTTGTTAAACGGCGGTGCGATTCTTGTTAGACTGCGGTGAGATTCTTGTTAGACTACAGTGAGATTCTTGGTAGACTGCGGTGAGATTCTTGTCACACTGCGGTGAGATTCTTGTTAGACTACAGTGAGATTCTTGTTAGACTGCAGTGAGATTCTTGTTAGACTGCGGTGAGATTCTTGTTAGACTGCAGTGAGATTCTTGTTAGACTGCGGTGAGACTCTTGTTAGACTGCAGTGAGATTCTTGTTAGACTGCGGTGAGACTCTTGTTAGACTGCAGTGAGATTCTTGTTAGACTGCGGTGAGACTCTTGTTAGACTGCAGTGAGATTCTTGTTAGACTGCGGTGAGATTCTTGTTAGACTACAGTGAGATTCTTGTTAGACTGCGGTGAGACTCTTGTTAGACTGCAGTGAGATTCTTGTTAGACTGCAGTGAGATTCTTGTTAAACTGCAGTGAGATTCTTGTGAGACTGCAGTGAGATTCTTGTTAAACTGCGGTGAGATTCTTGTGAGACTGCAGTGTGATTCTTGTTAGACTGCGGTGAGATTCTTGTGAGACTGCAGAGAGATTCTTGTTAAACTGCGGTGAAATTCTTGTTAGACTGCAATGAGATTCTTGTTAGACTGCAGTGAGATTCTTGTTAGACTGCAGTGAGATTCTTGTTAAACTGCGGTGAAATTCTTGTTAGACTGCAATGAGATTCTTGTTAGACTGCAGTGAGATTCTTGTTAGACTGCGGTGAGATTCTTGTTAGACTGTGGTGAAATTCTTGTTAGACTGCGGTGAGATTCTTGTTAGACTGCGGTGAGATTCTTGTTAGACTGCAGTGAGATTCTTGTTAGACTGCGGTGCGAATCTTGTTAGACTGCAGTGAGATTCTTGTTAGACTGCAGTGAGATTCTTGTTAGACTGCAGTGAGATTCTTGTTAAACTGCGTTGAGATTCTTGCTAGACTGCGGTGAGTTTCTTGTTAGACTGCAGTGAGATTCTTGTTCGACTGCAGTGAGATGCTTGTTTGACTGCACGGAGGTTTTTGTTAGACTGCAGTGAGATTCTTGTGAGACTTCAGTGAGATTCTTGTTAGACTGCAGTGAGATTATTGCTAGACTGCGGTGAGTTTCTTGTTAGACTGCAGTGAGATTCTTGTTAAGCTGTAGTGAGATTCGTGTTAGACTGAGGTGAGATTCTTGTTTGACTGCAGTGAGATTCTTCTTTGACGGCAGTGCGATTCCTGTTAAATTGCAGTGAGATTCTTGTTAGACTGCAGTGCGATTTCTGTTAAACTGTAGTGAGATTTTTGTTAGACTGCGGTGAGATTCTTGTCAGACTGCGGTGAGATTATTGCTAGACTGCGGTGAGTTTCTTGTTAGACTGCATTGAGATTCTTGTGAGACTTCAGTGAGATTCTTCTTAGACTGCGGTGAGATTATTGCTAGACTGCGGTGAGTTTCTTGTTAGGCTGCAATGAGATTCTTGTGAGACTGTGGTGAGATTCTTGTTAGATTGCGGTGAGATTATTGTGAGACTGCGGTGATTTTCTTGTTATACTGTATTGAAATTCTTGTGAGACTGCAGTGAGATTCTTGTAAAAGTGCGATCAGATTCTTGTTAGACTGCGGTGTGATTCTTGTTAGACTGCAGTGCGATTCTTGTTAAACTGCGGTGAGATTCTTGTTAGACTGCAGTGCGATTCTTGTCAGACTGCGGTGAGATTATTGCTAGACTGCGGTGAGTTTCTTGTTCGACTGCAGTGAGATTCTTGTGAGACTTCAGTGAGATTCTTGTTAGACTGCAGTGAGATTGTTTCTAGACTGCGGTGAGTTTCTTGTTAGACTGCCTTGAGATTCTTGTGAGACTGCGGTGAGATTCTTGTTAAAGTGCGATCAGATTCTTGTTAAAATGTAGCGAGAATCTTGTTGGACTGCATTGAGATTCTTGTTAAACGGTAGTGTGTTTCTTGTTAGACTGCGGTGAAATTCTTGTTAGACTGCAGCAAGCTTCTTTTTAGACGGCAGTGCGATGCCTGTTAAACTGCAGTGAGATTCTTGTTAGACAGCGGTGAGATTCTTTCTAGACTGCGATGAGTTTCTTGTTAAACTGCATTGAGATTCTTGTGAGACTGCAGTAATATTCTTCTGAGACTGCAGTAAGATTCTTGTTAGACTGTAATGTGTTTCTTGTTAGACTGGGGTGAGATTCTTGTTAGACTGGGGTGAGATTCTTGTTAGACTGAGGTGAGATTCGTGGTAAAAACAATGACTGCAGATGCTGGAAACCAGATTCTGGATTAGTGGTGCTGGAAGAGCACAACAATTCAGGCAGCATCTGAGGACAGGCAAAATCGACGTTTCGGCCAAAAGCCCTTCATCAGGAATAAAGGCAGAGAGCCTGAAGCATGGAGAGACGTGTTAAACTGCAGTGAGAATCTTGTGTGACTGCAGCGAGATTCTTGTTAGACGGCAGTGCAATTTCTGTTAAATTGCAGTGAGATTCTTGTTAGACTGCGGTGAGATTCGTGTTAAACTGCAGTGACATTCTTCTTAGACTAGTGAGATTCTTTCTAGACTGTGGTGAGGTTCTTGTTAGACTGTGGTGAGATTCTTGTTAAAGTGCGATCAGATTCTTGTTAAAATGTAGTGAGAATCTTGTTAGACTGTAGCGAGATTCTTGTTAAACTGCGTTGAGATTCTTGCTAGGCTGCAATGAGATTCTTGTTCGACTGCAGCGTGATTCTTGTTTGCAGTGTTATTTCTCTTAGACTGCAGGGAGATTCTTGTTAGATTGCGGTAAGATAATTGTTAAACATTAGTGAGTTTATTGTGAGACTGCAGTAAGATTCTTGTTAGACTGCAGTGAGATTTTGTTAGATTGCGGTCAGATTCTTTTTAAACTACAGTGAGATTCCAGTTAGACTGCAGTGAGATTCTTGTTAGACTGCGGTGAGATTCTTGTTAGACCTTGGTGAGATTCTAGTTATACTGCGGTGAGATTCTTGTCAGACTGCAGTGAGATTCTTGTTAGACTGCGGTGAGATTCTTGTTAGGCTGCAATGAGATTCTTGTTAGAATGCAGTAAAATTCTTGTTTGACTGCGGTGTGATTCCTGTTCCACTTCAGTGAGATTCTTGTTAGACTGCGGTGAGATTCTTGTTAGACTGCAGTGAGATTCTCCTCAGACTATGGTGACAGTCTTGTTAGTCTACGTCATGATTCTCGTTAGACTGCAGTGAGATTCTTGTCAGACTGAAGTGAGATTCTTGTTAGACTGCGGTGATATTCCTGTTTGAGTGCGGCAAGTTTCTTGCTACACTGTGGTGAGATTCTTGTTCAACTGCGATGAGATTCTTGTTAGACTGAGGCGAGATTCTCATTTGTCTGCCGTAAGATTCTTGTTAGACTGCAGTGAGATTCTCATTAGTGTGCGGTGAGATTCTTGTTAGACTGCAGTGAGATTCTTCTAATACTGCGTTGAGATTCTTTCTAGACTGTGGTGAGATTTTTGTTAAAATGCAGTGAGTATCTTGTTAGACTGTGGCATGAATCTTGTTAGACTGTGGTTAGATTCTTGTTAGACTGCACTGAGATTTATGTTAGACTGCGGCGAGATTCTTGTTAGGCAGTAGTGAGAATCTTGTTGGAATGCAGTGAGAATCTGGTTAGACTGCGTAGAGATACTTGTTAAACTGCAGTGAGATTCTTGTTAAACTGTCGTGAGATTCATGTTAGACTGCGGTGTGAATCTTAGACTGCAGTGAGATTCTTGCTACACTGTGGTGTGATTCTTGTTAGTCTGCGATGAGATTCTTGTTAAACTGCAGTGAGATTCTTGTTAGACTGCGGTGAGATTCTTGCTAAACTGCGGTGAGATTCTTGTTAGACTCCGGTGAGATCTTGTTAGACTGTGGTCAGATTCTTGTTAGACTCCGGGAGATCTTGTTAGACTGTGGTCAGATTCTTGTTAGACTCCGGGAGATCTTGTTAGACTGTGGTCAGATTCTTGTTAGACTCCGGGAGATCTTATTAGACTGCGGTGAGATTCTTGTTAGACTGCGGTGAGATTCTTGTTAGACTGCGGCGAGATTCTCGTTAGACTACGATGTGATTCTTGTTAGACTGAAGTCAGATTTTGTTAGACTGTCGTGAACTTCTTGTTTGACTGCAGTGCGATTCTTGCTACACTGTGGTGAGATTCTTGTTAGACTGCGGTGAGATTCTTGTTAGACTCCGGGAGATCTTGTTAGACTGTGGTGAGATTCTTGTTAGACTGCGGTGAGATTCTTGTTAAACTGCAGTGAGATTCTTGTTAGACTGCGGTGAGATTCTTGCTAAACTGCGGTGAGATTCTTGCTAAACTGCGGTGAGATTCTTGTTAGACTGTGGTCAGATTCTTGTTAGACTCCGGGAGATCTTGTTAGACTGCGGTGAGATTCTTGTTAGATTGCGGTGAGATTCTTGTTGGACTGCAGTGAGATTCTTGTTAGACTGCAGTCTTACAAGAATCTCACCACAGTATTGCAAGAATCGTGCCATGTGAAAAGCCTAAAAGAGGCAGCCCTTTGATCTCAGTTCTGGAGGTGTGCATCGCCAGATATCGTCTGCCACATCCTCAACATAGCCCACATCTCGAGATGATTCTGCCCTAGATTTGTGCATGTCAAAGGTCTGAAGGCATGCCGGTGAAAATGTGGCAGAAAATCCCCAATGGTTTTGGTTGGAACTGTGGAACAGAAAATGAAGGTCCAAGCCTCCTCTCTTCAGGAGATTGGCCTGATCAGATAAATGCAGCCAACAGCATGATCCTCTGACACTGTTTTGGTGAACCTTTCAAACCAGTGCTGTCTTTTGGCAGGAGGAGCAATCTGATCATTTAAAGGACAAAGTTTGCAAAACAAAGTTACCTCATCCCTTTCAACTCCAGTTGCCACCGGTGTATTGGGAAGTCTTGCGTCCTTGAGGAAATAATGAAGTGGAAAGTTAATTTGCACGATTTGATGAGTTCACAGCATGGTGTGTCATGTGTTTAAAGGGACATTCCAAAGATGTGTTCCAAATAAATGTATTTCAACACTTCAGAACACTTCCTCTTGTTGTTCATTTGCACCACAGTCTCACTGTTCTTTTTGACAGATATTATGTTGCAAAAACATTGGCTATGGGCTCAGGGAATCTTTTCTGGGCTCAGGGAATCTTTTTTGGCTGCATTGGGTAAGTCCCAGTCTGAATGAAGATAACTGGATAAATCCCCTGTCAATCACACCTCCAAAGCTGTGTCAGTGGGATTAAAGTTATGGATATCATTTGTGCTAATTAACTTCTCTACTTAGTGATTGACAAAAACAGCCTGGAAGCTGGCAGTGCAATGATTGTTGTGTAAAACAGGATCACAGAGTCGTTACAGCAAAGAAAGGGGATATTCAGCCCCATCATGCCTTCTCCGGTTCCATTACCTAATCCTAATCTTCGGCCTTTTCGCAGCCCCTGTTAAACATGGTCCATCTGAGGAATCAGATCAGACAAAATGTGGCTTGATATATTTGGACATTTTGTTTCTCAAAATGTATGTCACTTTGAAGCTACACCCGAACTGAAAATAACTACCGCAAAAACGTTAATACAGACTTGATGTTTGTATTAGAGACCAGTCAGAGCATCCCCAGTGTTCCATTGGTCATAAGGTCATCGAAAATAGGAGCAGCAGTAGCCAATACCTAGTGGTATTATCGCTGGACTGTTAATCTAGAGACTCAGGTAATGTTCTGGTTTCAAATCCCACCGTGGAGATGGGGGATCTTGAATTCAAAAAGAAAATCTGGAATTAAGAGTCTAATGCTGACCATGAATCCATTGTTGATTGTTTGAAAGACCCATCTGGGTCACTAATGTCCTCTAGCGAAGGAAACAGCCATCCTTACCTGGTCTGGTCTACATGTGGATCTAGACCTACAGCAATGTAGTTAACTCTTAACTACCCTCTGGGTATTTAGGTATGGCCTAATTATAATGAATAAAAAAACATTCAGCCCATTGAGCCTCCTCCACCTCTCCATGAGGTTATCACTGATGTGGTTGTTGCCTTAAATCTAACTGACTACCTGTGCCCTGAAAGTCCTTACCTCTCAAAAACCCATCTAAATCCTTAAATCTATTCAATGGCCCAGCCTCCACTACTCTCTGGGCAAGAGAATTCCAAAGACTAGAGATTCTCGAAGAGAGGAAATTGTCCTCATCTCTGCCTTTAGTCAAAATCCTTTATTTTTCAACCTGTGTCTCCAGTTCTAGTTTACCCACATGAGGGGGAATATCCTCTCAGTGTTCACCCTGTCAATCCCTCTCAAAATCCAATTAATTTCAAGTACATGATCTGTCATTGTTCCAAACTCCAATGGGCTTAAGCCCCACATGCACAATCTTTGTTATGAGACAATCCCACCATCTGAGTTAGCCAAGTGAACCACCTCTGAAATGCTTCCAAAGCGAATATGACCCACCTAAAGGAATGGGGCCAACATGAAACATAAATCTCCAAGTGAGGTCTCATAATCTGTGTAACAAGTACCCCCGATTTTTATACTTCACCCCATCCTAATGAAGACTGGCATTTCATACGCCATTGTGATTATAAACTCTATCTTCACATTGAATGTTTGTGACTCAGCTATGACTGCACTCAATTTCCTTCTCTACTGAAGCATTCTGGAGTCTCTCACGTTTTAAATAATATCCTGCTTTTATCGTTCGCTCTACCAACAACTGACAACCACATTATGCTCGGACTGCCTTTTTTGCACTGAGCTCATACCCACTCATCTCATCTCTTCGCGGATTCTTTGTAACCTCCTCTCTGCTTGCTTTCCTGTCCTGCTTCTACCTATTATCCTAAAACAATGACCTCTCGTTCAAGATTGACCCAATGAGGAAACACCCATAATTCCCTTTTAGCATCTTATATCCCTCCCTTAGATCTCCCCTCATTCTTTTAAAGTTCACAGAGTATAAGCCTAAACAGCTCAAACTCCTGTGAGGAGACAAACCTTTAATCTCTGGAATACATCGGGTGAACCTTTTCTGAAGCTGACTCGAAGTGTGTAAAGTGAGACAACTAAAGGGGAATCAGTGGATGCGGTGTGTTTGTATTTCCAGAAGGTATTTGATATGAATAAACAGGCTACAGTGGAACATAGGAGCTCCTGATATTGAGGGTGTTACATTAGCATAGATAAAGGGTGAGCTAACAGCAAACAGAGGGTTGAGTGAAATGTATAACTTTGAGGTCATTTATGGAGCATCAGTGCTAGGTCCTCAGCTGTGTTGGCTTTTATGATTTTTATGATCTATATTATTGACTTAGTGTCATAGAGTAAAGAGACGTACAGCAGGGAAACAGACCCTTCGGTCCAAATCATCCATGCCGACTAGATATCCTAAATTAATCTAGTCCCATTTGCCAGCACTTGGCCCATATCCCTCTCAACCCTTCCTATTCATGTACCCATCCAGATGCCTTTTAAATGTTATAATTGTACCAGCCACCACCACTTCCTCGGGCAGCTCATTCCATACACGTACCACCCTCTGTGTGAAAATGTTGCCCCTTAGGTCCCTTTTATATCTTTCCCCTCTCACCCTAGACTTGTGCCCACTAATTTTGGACTACCCACCCCCGGGAAAAGACCTTGTCTATTTACTCCACGCCTATCATGATTTTATAAATCTCTATAAGGTCACCCCTCAGCCTCCAATGCTCCAGGGAAAACAGCCCCAGCCTGTTCAGCCTCTCCCTGTAGCTCAAATCCTCCAACCCTGGTAACATCCTTGTAAGTCTTTTCTGAAGCCTTTCAAGTTTCATAACATCCTTCCTACAGGAGGAAGACAATGATTACACGCAAAATTTCAATAGTGGACGAACCAATGTCCTGTCCAGCCGCAGCATGACCTCCCAACTCCTGTACTCAATGCTCTGAGCAATAAATACTTTGATAACAGGACCAATCGTATGCAATGTGGTATTGTTATCTGTCTCTAATTGCCCTGAGTTGGTGGCGTTGAGTATCTCAAGAGGGCAGTTAGATTGAATCACATTGGCATAGGACTGGAGTCACTTATCAACCCTTCCAAAATGGATGCTTTCTCTAACAGTCCATTAGCTTTGTAGTCACTTTTAATGAGGCCAGATTTTCAGATTTGTTTTAAAATGAATTTCAAATTCTCTCCCAGATGTGGTTTCACCTCAACTCACAAGCTTCTGGCTAATTTATTCAATGATATAAAAATGATACAATTGGATGCTAACCTGACTTAGAACATAGAACAGCAGAGCACAGGAACGGGCCCTTCGGCCCTCAATGTTGTGCCGAACATGACATCAAATGAAACTAATCCCTTCTGCCAGCCCTTGGACCACATACCTCCATTCCGGACTAGTGGTGCTGGAAGAGCACAGCAGTTCAGGCAGCATCCAAGGAGCTTCGAAATCGACGTTTCGGGCAAAAGCCCTTCATCAGGAAAGCCCTTCATCATGTGCTCTTCCAGCACCACTGATCCAGAATCTGGTTTCCAGCATCTGCAGCCATTGTTTTTACCTCGTTGATTTTAACCCTACTGCGAATCCTCTTGCAAGGATGCCTGCCTTGAAGAAGTTTTCCTCCTCTCTCTACAAGAATCTCAGGGAGTCCCTCTCCCACTGTAATTCCCAGGTCATTTCCTCTGCCCTGAAGCTCTTCAACCATGTCGTGAAACAAACTCGCTATCACAGCCACATTTGCTTCCTCAGTGCCTGCCTCCGTAACCAACTCATCCCACACGGACTCCGGACCACCTTTAAACCAGCAGAGTTCGGACCCGAACAGGACAAACAGTACAGACTACAGATTCAAAAACACCAGCAACAGTTCTCCAAGATCCTCTGCTCCACGCTTGCAGCAATGCGCTGGCACCTAACCTCTCTACAGCCAGCCCTGCCTCAGCTGAGGGCCACACTCTCTCAGAATTGCAAAGGACCCACTCTGTACTTCATCCTCAGGAGAATTCATACTCTCAACAAACAGTATTTCAATTCCATCTGTGCTCTTCCAGCACCATTAGTCCGGAATCTGGTTTCCAGCATCTGCAGTCATTGTTTTTACCACATACCTCCATTCCTTGCATAAAGGAGACTTGATCCTTCACTGTCGCTGGGTCAAAATCCTGGATTCCCTTCCTAAGGGCATTGTGGGTGAACCCACAGCACATGGACTGCAGCGGTTCAAGAAGGTAGCTCACCCCCACTTCTCTAGGGGCAACTAGGGACGGGCAATAAATGCTGGGCCCAGCCAGCGATGCCCACATCTCAGGAATTAATATGGATAATACAACCCAGCTTGACAATCGTTTGATGGGATGGAGACAGGAAATCCATCCTTCCTGACTGAAAACATTGAGCTGCGATGTGACAACCTCCCCCTGAGTTCCCTCAGGAACAGTGTGGAGATGGCCTGGAGGGGACTTCTGCTCAATTCTGCACTCAAGAGGCCAGAGTATCTCTGTGCCACGCTGAAGGAGCGCTGCATTGTCATGTATGCCATTGTTTGGTAGTACATTGGCTGTTTACAAGAACGTCAACGATCCCAAGCCCAATATTGTGAAGAAGAGCAAAGCAGACCCCCCCCCCCGTGACCTCTATTTATCCCTTTACAAAAATCCCAAAAAATAAACAAATGAGCTTTCTGCACTGTTTCTTGGAACGAGCTTTGTTCAAATTGGCTCCCTTCATTGAAAAAGCGATGATACTTTGAGCTTTTGTTATGTGTGCTGTATCCTATACAAATCTTTCTATTTGAAAGCTTAGACAAGGGAAGTCATCAGGGATTGTGCTGGATTCCTCACTTAAAGTTGAATCTGCTTTCAACACAAGCAGTGCAGACAAAGTTCACTGGGCTAATTCGTAGGCTGAAGGGATTGTCTCATAAGGGGAAGGTCAATAATTCGAGTTATAGAGTCATAGAAATGTACAGCACAGAAACAGACCCTTTGGTCCAACTCCTCCATGTGGACCAGATATTCTAAATTAATCTCATCCCATTTGCCAGCACTTGGCCCATATCCCTCTAATCCCTTCATGTTCATATACCCATCCAGATGCCTTTTAAATGTTGCAATTGTACCAGCCTCCTCCACTTCCTCTGGCAGCTCATTCCATACACGTACCACCCTCTGCATGAAACATAATCCCTCTAGTTTTGGACTCCCTCATCCTGGGGAAAAGACATTTCACCCTATCCATGCCCCTCATGATACTTACTGAAGTTTTGAAGAATGAAAGGTTGAAACATGGAGGAATCTGAAGGAAAGTGGCTGCTGGGAGGATGTCTCCCCATGTGGGGAAATGTAGGACTGAGGACACAGTCTAAAGATAAGGGAGGCAGATACTCCCATTTAAAATGAACAGGAGGAGGAATATCTTCTCTCAGAGGATCATTAGTCTTTGGAAATCTCTTCTTCATCCAGCCAGCAGTGGAGGTTAGCTCTGACGATATTCAGATCCATATGACAGCCAAGGGTTATGGGAACATGACAGAAATGTAGAGTTCAGGCCATTATCAGATCAGCCGCGATCTTGTCCAATGGCAAAGTATCAGATGGGCTGAATAGACTGCTCCCTTAAGGGTGGCACAGTGGCTCAGTGGTTCGCACTGCTGCCTCTCAACGTCAGGCACCTGGGTCAATTCCAGCCTCAGGTGACTGTCTGCATGGTATTTGCACAATTTCCCTGAGTCTATGCGGGTTTTCTCCGGGTGCTCCGGTTTCCTCCCATAGTCCAAAGGTATGCAGGTTAGATGGATTGGCCTCACTAAATTGCCCGTAGTGTCTAGGGATGTGTAGGTGAGGTGCATTAGTCAGGAGAACTGTAGAGTAATAGGGTCGGGGAATGGGTCAGGGTGGGATACTCTTCAGAGGGTCTAAAATGGGCTAAAATGGCTCGCTTCCACACTATAGGGATTCTAAGCTAAGCTACCTTGTGCAGATGTTCCTTAAGTCTATCCCAAGAGATCTGCAGCTCAATCGGTCATTGACAGTGCCTAAGAATATTCCATTGCTCATCATATTGTAAAATACTGTTTAATTGAGAATCAGATTCTTCCGTTAAGTGGTTGCTTCTCTATCTTGATAATGCTGGATTTTGTTCTCTCCCCAACATTACTATGAAGGTCCCACAGTGGGTTGTTAATCCTGTTACTGGAAGCATCGACAACATTGACACAAGCAAGGGCTACTTTTCCCTTGTTTGCCTTTCCGTACGTGTGACCTTTGACACAAATTCTCATCAATCTTTCACTCTGGACAGGACGGAGCAAGAAAATTCCCTCGATAGCGAGCTTCTTAATATCTTCCACAGATGTGATGGGACGTTATTCACTGCTGAACAAATGCCAGACAAACTTCAGATCTTTCTCAAACAGACATCGTTCAGCACTTTGCCTTTCTGAGAGGAGGCCATTCAGCCCACGTCACCTTAGCTAGCAAATTGCTCCTACTTCCCTGCTCTATCCACAAAGCCTCACATTTTGTTTTTATTCACTTGTGGAACGTGGTGGGCCAGCATTTATTGCCCGTCCCTAGTTGCCCCTTGAGAAGGTGGGGATGAGCTGCCTTCTTGAACTGCTGCAGTCCACCTGCTGTGGGTTGACCCACAGTGCCCTGAGGGAGGGAATTCCAGGATTTTGACCCGGCGACAGTGAAGGAACAGTGATATATTTCCAAGTCAGGATGGTGGGTGGCTTGGAGGGAAGCATGCAGGGGGTGGTGTTCCCATGTATCTGCTGCCCTTGTCCTTCTAGATGGAAGTGGTCGTGGGTTTGGAAGGTGCTGTCTGAGGATCTTTGGTGAATTTCTGCAGCGCATCTTGTAGATAGTAAACACTGCTGCCACTGAATTTGGAGGGAATGGATACTTGTGGATGTGCTGCCAATCAAGTGGGCTGCTTTGTCCTGGATGGTGTCAAGCTTCTTGAGTGTTGTTGGAGCTGCCCCCATCCAGGCAAGTGGGGAGTATTCCATCACCCTCCTGACTTGTGCCTTGTAGATGGTGGACAGGCTTTGGGAGTCAGGAGGTGACTTGGCACTTCTACCTGAAAATCTTTACAAATGCTTCAACCTTCCCTTTTGTACTGATGTGCTGGGCTCTTCCATCATGGAGAATGGGGATATTTATGGATTTTTCTCCTCCAGTGAGTTGTTTACCTGTTTATGACCATTCGCAACTGGATGTGGCAGGACTGCAGAGTTTGATCTAACAGGTTAATTTGGAAGCACTAGCTTTTGGAGCGCTGATCCTTCATCAGGTGGTTGTGGAGAAAAGGATTGTAAAACATGGAATTTATAGCAAAAGTTTACAATGTGATGTAACTGAAATTATATATCGAAAAAGACCCGGATTGTTTGTTAAGTCTCTCATCTTTTAGAATGTTGGTTTCAGTTCTTTCATATGTAAATTGCAAAACTTTTTTAAAAGTTACATCTCAAGTGAACTTTAACAATTGGTGTCATGTCAGCCCAGATAATACATTGAAGGTGTGAGTTGTGTGATTTTTAACTTTGTACATGCTTGGAAAATCTGAAGGAGTGAAGACATCACATCAAAGAATCAGAAAATCAAAAGACAGTTTACGAGACAGGATGTGGCCACTCAGCCTCTCATGTTGACTATCCTGTGTTCTTCGTACTTAGCCCTGTGCCTTTTTGCACTCCAGAAGCTTACCCATTACCCATTTTATAAAATCCCTACAGTGTGGAAGCAGGTCATTCAGCCCACACTGCTCCCCCCCTGAAAAGCATCCCACCCAGCACCACCCCCTTACATTTGCCATGGCCAATCCACCTAACCTGTACATCTATGGACTGTGGGAGCATCTGGAGGAGATCCACAGCAGCACGGGAAGAACATGCAAAGTCCTCGCAGACAGTCACCCGAGGGTGGATTCGAACTCTGGCCCATGGTGCTGTGCGGCAGCAATGCTAACCACTGGGCCACCATGCTGCCCATTTGAAAACCCCATTTGAACCTGACCCCCCCAAAGCCCTCAGACAGTGGACAAAGAGGCTCATTGTGTGAGAACATTGCTTCGTATGTTGCCTTTCTTTTACCAATTACCTTAGATTGTTGTGTTCTGGCTCTCCATCCTCCCATCAGTGGGAACAGTTTCTCCCTCCATATCCTGTCCAGGCTCCACCACGATTTTGAAAACCCTGACCAAGTCTCCTGTCAGCCTTCTCTTCAACAAAGTAGGACATCACTGGGTTTTCCCGTGTAACTGAAGTTTGTCGTCTCTATCACCATTCCTGTAAATCTTTTCTGATCCCTCTCTTAAAGTCCAGCCAGAAGTCGTTGAGACTCTATCAGTGTTTTGCACTGCTATTTGTTTTCCTTGGTACTCTCTGCCTTGGAATAAATATATCACCGGCCTGCTCTTACCTGACTTTGTGTGACTGGATGCTACATGTTCCCCTTAGAAGTCAGACACAGACCTTTTCGGGGTCACGTAACTATTTAACATGGAGGAGTCTCCTTCATCAAAGAAATTAAAAAGATAAGTTGCTCCACGAACCGAAAGAAACCATCACAGAATCGAGAAAGAGTTATTAATAAGTCAATCCTCTCTGTCCAGACTTGGTGATGTTTCCCATGTTGTAATGATCTGATTGAAATGTATCAAAAAAATTTGATTGAAGCGCATAAAATTCAAATAGGGCTAGATGCAGAGATCCATATTGTAGATACAGAGAGGAGGTTTCCCCTGGTTGGGCAGTCTAGAACCAGGGCACAGTCAATCTCAGGACATGGGTTAGACCATTTCAGACTGAGATGGGGAAAGGTTTCTTCACTCAAGCTGTAGCGAACCTGTGGAATGCTCTTCCAGAATATAGAGATAGATACATTTCTAGATTTTAAAGGCATCATGGTGGAAAGCAGGAGTGTGGTATCGCGATAGAGGACTGAGCACGGCCATATTGAATGGCAAAGCGGGCTTGAAGGGCTGAATGGCCTACTCCATCTCTTGGTTTCTATAAATTTGGAGATGCCAGTGTTGGACTGGGGTGTACAAAGTTACAAATCACACAACGCCAGGTTATAGTCCAACAGGTTTAATTGGAAGCACTAGTTTTCGGAGCGCTGCTCCTTGACCCAGTGAATGTGGATGACACAATTTTTCGACGCAAAATTGTGTGGCTTAAAATTGTGTACTCCACAACCATCCGATGAAGGAGCAACGCTCCGAAAGCTAGTGCTTCCAATTAAACCTGTCGGACTATAGCCTGGTGTTGTGTGATTTTTAATCTTGGTTGTATATTCATATTAATGAAGCCCAGAATTCTGTATGACGTTTTAAACTGCTTTATCAGCCCTGTGGTACAAATACATGCCCAGATCTGTCTGTCCCTGCATCCTGTTTAAAACTGCTCTCGCTCTCTCTTTTCCATCACCTCTCTTCTCCCTTCCTCCCAAAAGTGTCACCTCACACCTCTCGACTAGGCACAGAACAAGCCTGATCTTGCCTGTGGTTCTATCCACAGGGGGTCTACCTCTGTCTAGTTCACAGCATAAATGTATTTAAAGGGAAACTGTGAAGGAACAGAAGGACGTGTTGATAGAATGAGAGAGGGGACAAAGAGAAGACGATGTGAAGCATAAACAACGACACAGACCAGTGGGCAGAGGAGCGAAATATTTCCTTCTTTTTAGATTCGCGGAATCCTGGTTTGCAGTGGAAAACTTTCCCTTCATGTTTCTGTGCTGCAGTTCCAATAAACTCCTGCCACTTCCCAGCACCGTTCATTCATTTCCTTTTTAAAGTTTTTTGTGTCAAATTTTCTCATAAATATTCACTTTGAATAATAGATTCATACAGGGAAGGTGTCAGCCGTCTCTCTGTAGGTAGCACTCTCACATCTGAGTCAGGAGACTGCAGGTTCAAGTCTCACTTTACAGCAAATAATTCAACGACCTCTCAGATGAACGTGAAAGACCCTGAGGCCTTGAATTTTTTGATATAAAAACAAGGCAGGGGAATTATCAAAGTACTTTCATTGAGTTTTACTCATGTTGACAGGCCCCGAGAAGGTGAGAAATGTAAGTGTTAGTTTATTTCCATCCTTGGAAAGAAGGTCCCTGTTAACTTTCCATCACTAAATTAATTCCAAATTTATGGAAATAATCTCTCAAATTTCAGCCTCTGATTCTCTCAACATTTCTCAGTGAAATAGGACAGATTTAGAGGGATATGGGCCAAATGCTGGCAAATAGGATTAGATTATGATTTGGAGGTGGTGTTGGATTGGGGTGGACAAAGTTAAAAATCACACAACACCAGGTTATAGTCCAACAGGTTCATTTGGAAGCAATAGCTTCCGGAACGCTGTTCCTTCATCAGGTAGTTGTGGTAATTGCCTGATGAAGGAGCGGTGCTCCGAGAGCTAGGGCCTCCGATTAAACCTTTTGGAGTATAACCTGGTGTTGTGTGATTTTTAACTTTGTACACCCCACACCAACACCGGCATCTCCAAATCAGTTAGATTAGTTTAGGATATCTGGTCAGCATGGACAAGTTGGACCGTGTTTCTGTGCTGGATATATTTATGACTCTAACTCTATTCTGAAAGGTTCACGTAATGTTTCAGAGATTTTCATGAAGGAAGTGTCCATTGATCAAGTGTAATGTGCCCATTCCTTTGATGCCCACTCCGGCATTTGGAACCCAAGTGGTCCATATTGCACCCTGCAAGTCCACACTTTTAAATCTACCAGCTCTACTGTAGGTGGCAGTAGTGTAGAGCCAATGTTGTCCAAGGCTGAGGTGAATGCACAAGTTCAATTCCAACCAGCTGGAACACCATGGTGTTTCATAGAAACATAGAAGGTAGGAACAGGAGGAGGCCATTAGGCCCTTCGAGCCTGCTCCGCCATTCACCACGACCATGGCTGATCATCCAATAGCGTAATCCTGCTTTCTCCCAGTAACCTTTGATCCTATTCACCCCAAGTACTATATCCAGCCATCTCTTGAATGCATACAATGTTTTGGCATCAACTACTTCCTGTGGTAATGAATCCCACAGGCTCACCCACTTTTTGGGGGAAGAAATGTCTCCTCATCTCCATCCTAAATGGCCCACCCCGAATCGTCAGATTGTGACCCCCTGGTTCTGGACACACCCACCATCGGGAACATCTATGAGATCCCCCCTCCCCCACCCCTCCCTCTTCTGAAATCCTAACGTAGTCAATCTCTCCTCATACGTCAGTCCCGCCATCCCTGGAACCAGCCTGGTACAAATCTTCACTGCACTCCCTCGAGAGCAAGAGCATCCTTCATCAGAAAGGAGGCCAAAACTGTGCACAATATTCGAGGTGTGGCCTCACCAAGGCCCTGTATAACTGCAACAACACATCCCTGCTCCTGGACTCAAAGCATCTCTCAATGAAGGCCAACATCCCATTTGCCTTCCTTACTGCCTGCTGCACCCGCACGCTTACCTTCAGCGACTGGTGTCCAAGGACACCTAGGTCCCACTGCACACTCCCCTCTCCTAGATTAGATTACATTATTAGATTAGATTAGATTACATTACACTGTGAAAACAGGCCCTTCGGCCCAACAAGTCCACACCGACCCGCCGAAGCGCAACCCACCCATACCCCTACATTTGCCCCTTACCTAACACTACGGGCAATTTAGCATGGCCAATTCACCTGACCTGCACATCTTTGGACAGTGGGAGGAAACCGGAGCACCCGGAGGAAACCCACGCAGACACGGGGAGAACGTGCAAACTCCACACAGTCAGTCGCCTGAGGCGGGAATTGAACCCGGGTCTCAGGCGCTGTGAGGCAGCAGTGCTAACCACTGTGCCACCGTGCCGCCCACAATTTAGGTAGCAATCTGCCATCTTGTTTTTGTTTCCAAAGCAAATAACCTCGATTTATCCAAATTATATTGCATCTGCCGTTGATTTGCCTACTCACCCATCCTGAAAATGTGTTGCTGGAAAAGCGCAGCAGGTCAGGCAGCATCCAAGGAACAGGAGAATCAGCTGCCTGACCTGCTGCGCTTTTCCAGCAACACATTTTCAGCTCTGATCTCCAGCATCTGCAGTCCTCACTTTCTACTCACCCATCCTGCCCAGATCATTCTGAAGGACCTCTGCATCCTCATCAGAGTTCACCCTCCTGCCCAACTAGGTATCATCAGCAAGCTTTGAGATGTTACATTTTATTCCCTTGGCCAAATCATTAATATATATTGTGAATAACTGGGGTCCTTGCACCAATTCCTGTGGCACCCCACTAGTTACTGCCTGCCAATCTGAAAAGGACCCATTAATTCCTACTCTGTGTTTCCTCTCCACCAACCAGTTTTCTATCCATCTCACTACACCTCCCCCAATCCCATGCGCTTTAAGCTTGCACAATAATCTCTTATGTGGGACTTTGTCAAACGCTTTCTGAAAGTCCAAATATACCACATTGACTAGCTCCCACTTGTCAACTCTACTAGTTACATCTTCATAGAATTCCAACAGATTTGTCAAGCATGATTTCCCTTTCATTAAACCATGCTAACTCTGTCTGATCCTGCCGCTGCTTTCTCAATGCTCCACTTCATAATGGATTCAAGAATTTTCCACACTACCATCGCTCTCAGGATCCAGCCTCGGGTGACTGTCTGTGTGGAGTTTGCACATACTCCCTATGTCTATGTAGGCTTCCTATAGGTGCCCTGGTTTCTTCCCACTGTCCAAAGATGTTCACGTTGGGTGGTAAATGCAGGGTTACAGGGATAAGGTAGAGGGGTATGTCTGGGTGGGATGTTCTTCAGAGGCCCAGTGTGGACCCGATGGGCTGAATGGCCTGATTCCACACAGTAGGGATTCTATGTAATTGGAAGCTGCCCTTAGCAAGGATGCCTGGGAAACTAGTCTTGAAACATACAAAATTTGTAGAGTTGACAGAGTAGATGAGGAAATGCTGTTTTTCCACATGGAGAGAGTCTTGGACCAGATGGCATAGTCTCAGAATAAAGGGTTGTACCTTTAAGAGAGCAATGAGGAGGAATTTCTTCTCTCAGAAGGGAGTGAATCTGTGGAATTCTTCACTGCAGAGGGCTGTTGAGGCTGGGTCTTTAAATGTATTCAAAACTGAGGTAGACAGACTTTTATAATCAGGAAGGGATTCAAGAGTTGTGGAGGAAAGGCAGGTTAGTGATGTCAAGGATTATCTGATCGACCATAATCTCGCTGAATGGTGGAGCAGACTTGATGGGCTGAATGGCCTACTTATGGTCTTGATTGTCGTCAAGCAAAAAAAAAACCAGGTTCATTTATGTCCTTTGGGATGAAAATCTGCTGTCTTTAGCACATCTGGCCTCCATGTGAGTCCAAACCCACAGTGAAGTAGTTGACTCTGTATTACCCTCTGAAAGTGTCGAGCCAGCAACTCAGTTCAATGGCAATCATGGACGGTGACAACTGCTGTCCTTATCAGTAACCCCCATCTCCCATGACAAAATCAAGGCCATTATTAGCTTTCAGAAGAGTGAAACCTGTTCAGTTAATAAAACGCATTGAACATTTCCTTCCATCAAACACACCATCTTGAATAGATTCATCATCACTTCTACACTTTGGAATTCAACAACCCTTAGATGAAGCCAGAATCTAATTTCTCACTTGGCTTTCCCTTAAACCAGCCTCATTCTCTTTGATGTGTCTTATAAACATTGTGTATCTTTGCTGCTGTCCGAGATCCCGCTGTTCTTGGCTATGGATCTCAACTCATGTGGTTTTACACACGCATTCCAACAGAATCGCAATGGTCAGGGTGACATTCCAGATGAGCCTGCATCTTATGGTCTTGTAGAGTATCTCGAGTTCAAGGCTCCCCTGTTGTGGTTCACCCGAGAGGTATCCAATGGAATCTTACAGAGATCTGAATGCCGTTGGTAATGAAGAAATATGCGATGGAATTGGATGACAAATTGGGTCAATAGGCTGAGAAGTGGTAGATGGAGTTTAATTTGGATAAGTGCGAGATATTGCACTTTGGTTAAACTAACAAGGTCAGGATTTATTCAGTTAAAAGTAGAGTCTTGGGCAATGATGTAGAACAGAGAGAGATCTAGGTTTTCAGGTACATGATACTTTGAAGTTTGCGTCATAGACAGGGTGGTTAAGAAGGCATTTAAGCAAGCTTACCTTCATTGATCAGTCCTTTGAGTTGGGACATTATGTTATGGTTGTACAGGACATTGGTGAGGCCTAATCTGGAATAATGGGCGCAGTTCTGGTTGCCCTGTTATAGAAAGAACATTATTAAGCTGGAGAGTGTTCAGAAAAGATTTTGTTTTTAGATTAGATTTCCTACAATGTGGAAACAGGTCCTTCGGCCCAACCAGCCCTCTGAAGAGTAACCCACCCAGACCCATTGCCCTCTGACTAATGCACCTAACACTATGGGCAACCGAGCACGGCCAATTCACCTGACCTGCACATCTTTGTGACTGTGGGAGGAAACCGGAGCACCTGGAGGAAACCCACGCAGACACGGGGAGAACGTGCAAACTCCACACAGACAGTCACCCAAAGCTGGAACCGAACCTGGGACCATGGTGCTGTGAGGTAGTAGTGCCATCGTGCCGCCCATAAAGGATGATACCAGGAATAGAGGGTTTGTGTTATAAGGAGAGGCTGGATAGGCTGGGACCTTTTCAATGGAGCATAGGAGGTTGAGTGGTGACCTCATAGAGGTTTACAAAATAATGAGGAGCATAGATAAAGTGAATGGCAGGTACTTTTCCCTAGGGTTGGGGATTTCAAGATTAGGGAGCATAGTTTTAAGGTGAGGGGGAAGGATTTTAAAAAGAGATGAGGGGCAATGTTTTTACACAGAGACTGGTTCGTGTGTGGAATGAACTGCCAGAGGAAGTGGTGGGCAGTGAGTACAGTCAGAGTGGTTAAAAGACATTTGGATAGGAAATGTTTGGAAGGATATGGGACAAACACAGGCAGATGGGACTAGCTTAGTTTGGGATTATGGTCGTTGTGGACTAGTTGGACTGAAGGGTCTCAGCACAGTACGTCCAAGAGCAACCGCTGATACCTGTCTGAGACAATCGTAGCCAGCGTAGTCCCCCTAGAATAGATGGAGACCCTAATGACAGGAGACTCATCACCATCTCATTGCCTCTTTCAGCACGATTGTGAGCTCGACCCCTCCTGGGAATGGGTGGCACAGCTGTTACTGTGGTTCCTGATCGGGAGGTGCCCCAAGTGAGTGAGCAGGCAGCACGGAGGGCATGCAGGGTCGGTGGTGACGGGGATAGGGTGGGTGAGAGTGAGCGAGGGAAGGTGTCACAGGGAATAGTGCACCTTGCCCTAGACACTGAGACTGCACTGGCGTTTGATTTGATTTGATTTGATTTATTGTTGTCAGATATACCTAGGTATACTGTATAAAGATCATAGGGTGGTAGGACGGAGTGAGGAATGCAATGTTACAGCTGCAGAGAAGGTGAGAGAACATTGTTAGTAACATTAGCAGGCTTAGAATTGAGGTCTCACAGTGCGGAACGATTATAAGAAATGTGAGAATAGGGTCTGCTGTAGAGATCTCGCACTCTGTCAGCACCATCTTGAATCCATGAGATATTAAAATCAGACCCTGTCTCCTCCCTCAAGTAGATATATAAGGCCCCACAGCCTGAAGAAGCGTAGGAATAGTTCCCCATAAAGTCTTGGCTAATACTTCTATACATCATCATCACGAAGAAGATTTTTTTTTTGTCTTTATTGCCAGTAGCCGTTGCTGTCTACCTTACAGCATTGACTATTCGTCATGGAACCATTCACAAGAGAATTGATGCCACAATGAAGGGTAAAAGGTTTCTGGGCCATGGGGAGGCAGAGAGAAGTGGGATCAGTCAAATAAAGGCAAAATCCTGCAGATCCCGGAAATGAGAAATAAACACCCAGAATGCTGGAGAAACTCAGCAGGTCTGGCAGCCTCTGGAGAGAGAAACAGAGTTAACTGTTCGAATGTTTGAAGCACTCCCTCCAGATACTGCTGAGTTCTTTGTGGGACTAGTTGAGCTGGTCTTGCAGAGGTCCAGTATTGAATTGATGGAATGAATGGCCTCCTTCCATGTTAGAGGTCTTCTGAGGGTCTGGCAAGTGCTAAGCAAATGTAAGTCTACCTTTTGTGAGTCTTTCTAGTTGAAGGTATATATTTGATGCATCAATTCTCTAGTGGCACAGTTTGCTAATGAATCTCAGATCCAGATTTGACCTGTATTTCTCCAGCTCGCGGGTAACGTCTAGAAATTGATTCAGGAATTACACTGTATCAAGAACAATTCCTCATCGATCTGTTCAGAGATGTTTTTACTCATCTCTGAAGGAGGTAGGACTTGAATTCTAGTCCCCTAGTCCAGAGTTAAGAACATTGCCACTGCACCACAGGAGCAGTGTGTCAATGTTTGTTGCTTGGTATGTGTCAGATTGTTTCTCTGTAAAGCACTGGCATGAATCCCAATGATCAATTATCATACAGTCTACATATCATCAGAAACACTGCACGATGCTTCTAAATACAGCAACGGCTTGAGTTTTTGTGGAGCACCTTTGCCTTAATAAAACATTTCAACATCCTTCACAGGACTTTAATATGACACAAGGCAGGAGGTATTATCACAATATGGTCATCATTGGGTTTTAAGAGCTGTGGAGGCAGAGCATTTAGAACTATTGAGCTTCACTACATGGTAAGAGACCCATCAGCCCATCACGTCCATGGCTGTCAGTAAGAACCAATTTAATTTAATCCCATTTACCTGCACTTGGCCACCAATCTTATCACTTCTATGTTAACCGCCTTTACCAGCCTTCTACATGATAATTATTCTCGTAATATCCCCTCTATATCTCCTGCTGCTTGCTATAAATCTATTCACCGCCCCCAACACCCATCCTGCTTATTAACGCCTTTATCTAGTTCAGGTTTTTACGAGTTTGTTTTAGCTGTAGCAGTCACAAGATGTGTGAGTCTAGGGGAGTTGCAAGCTCTGAAATCTCTCTCAGTTGTTCCTTCCTGTCTATAAAGCTCTGCTTGAATATTCCTTTTTGCCAAGTGGTGTGTTTGTGGGATGTTGCTGTATTGGAACAGTTAATCAGTAATAGGTACTGCATCGGATCAGTTAGGTTTTCCAAAAGCTAAGATATTCTAAATTCTGTTTTGTTTTATTCATGTTTTCACTGTAGTGTTTAAATAAATTCAGTTTTGCTTAAAGCCAAGTGGTTTGACCAGCTGCATCACACCTGGAATACTCATTTTACATCTATCTTTAAAACAGGAAAATGTTAGGGTCTGGCCTGGTCCATAATGTTGTCCTGGGAGAGGTGGATGAGATAACTCAGATACTGAGGGATGAGGCCTCTGAGGAATTCAAACGCAAAGCTGAGAATTTTTTTTTTAGATTAGATTAGATTTAGATTAGATTACTTACAGTGTGGAAACAGGCCCTTCGGCCCAACAAGTCCACATCGACCCGCCGAAGCGCACCCACCCAGACCCATTCCCCTACATTTACCCCTGCACCTAACACTACGGGCAATTTAGCATGGCCAATTCACCTGACCTGCACATTTTTGGAGTGTGGGAGGAAACCGGAGCACCCGGAGGAAACCCACGCAGACACGGGGAGAATGTGCAAACTCCACACAGTCAGTCGCCTGAGTCGGGAATTGAACCCGGGTCTCTGGCGCTGTGAGGCAGCAGTGCTAACCACTGTGCCACCGTGCCGCCCACCCAATTTTAAGCTACTCGGCCGGGAGTCAATGTCAGTCAGTGGGCCCCAGGAGATTCACGCTGCGCTTTAGGAGTTTGGCAGCCGAGATTTAGAGGAGCCCAGGTTTACAAGGCTGCAAGATGCCAATTCGAGCAAAAGCCAGCTGAAATCGCTCTCTCAGAGGCTCAGGATTCAGGACCACTCTGTCTCACTCTGGATCAATGGATTCTGAGGTGGATGGTGAGTCTTGTCTGGGATCTATCACGTGCTCCAGGGTTCAAGGAGTTGGACAATTGGATTGCTCAGGAGGTATGATTCCTGATTCCTGGTGTTTTGCCGAATAACCCTTCTCTATTTCGGTCGAAAGTCTTCCCGAATCAGGATATGAGACTGACACACTCGAAGAATGCTTTCCTGAAATGTTTCCATTTTCCTCCTGGGAATTTGATTTTAAATATTATTCATTCGTGAGAAGTGAGGTTTGCTGGCTGGGTCCAGTATTTATTGCCCGTCCCTAGTTGCCCCTTGAGAAGGTGGGGGTGAGCTGCCTTCTTGAACCGCTGCAGTCCATGTGCTGTTAGATTAGATTGACCCAACATGCCCTGAGGGAGGGAATTCCGGGATTTTGACCCAGTGACAGGGAAGGCGATATATTTTCAATACAGGATGGTGAATGGGTTTTAGGGGAACTTGCAGGTGGTGGTGTTCCCGTGTATCTGCTGCCCTTGTCCTTCTGGATGTTTGGTGAATTTCTGCAGTGCATCCTGTTGACAGTACACTCTGCTGCTACTGAGCATCGCTGGTGGAGGGAGTGGATGCTTGTGGATGTGGTGCCAATCAAGCGGGCTGCTTTGTCCTGGATGGTGTCAAGCTTCTTCAGTGTTGTTGGAGCTGCCCCCATCCAGGCAAGTGGGGAGTACTCCATCACCCTCCTGACTTGTGCCTTGTAGATGGTGGACAGGCTTTGGGGAATCAGGAGGTGAATCACTCACCACTGTATTCCTCACCTCTGACCTGCTGCATCAACAAGGACGCCAGTTTGTGATCGTCACATCTGACAAGAAAATAATGATGACTTGACTTCCACCATCTCATGTCCTCTCTCTCTGGTGACCAATACTCCCACTCAACAGGAAAATACGAGAAGTCTCAATCCAATTGGCCAACTGGAAGCAAGTAGGGAAAAAAAATCCATGAGCGCCGAGGAGAGAGAAATAAAAGTACAATGAGCTTATGGAATGTGTTCGACAGAGCTGAGTAATCAGCGAGATACCACAAGCACCTCAGCTATTTCCTGTTCTTGTACATGGAAAACTTCTGTCGCCTAATGAGAAACATCGGGATGAATGCTCCTGGCAATGTGGGTGCTGGAAGGGGAGACGGAGTTGGGAAATGTGAGTGAATCAAATAGTTGGGATTTGCCAGGGAGATTTCAGGCTGGATGAAAGGCAAACCCGTCGGCTGTACAGCCTCGGCACTATATCAATGCAGCTCTGACTCTGGGAGATCGCTGGCCGAAACCATGGGAACATGGACAGGAACACCCATCTACCCACCCCCGCTCCGCGGAGGGAGGTAACCAGTCTGCCTGGGTAAGACCCCCAGCGCAGCATCAGACAAACCTGCAGTAGGCCATCCAGTCCTTCGGTCCTGCCCCACCATCCTGTTGGTTGACCGTCTCTCAATGCTGCGTTCTCACTTTTTCCCCATACCCTCCGTGATGCCTTCACAATGTATCCTCTCTCTGTCGTGCTGGCCCTCAGTCGCACTATGCAGGCCCTACATGAGGCCTCTCCCTTCCCATTTAAATGGCAGTGGTCTCGCTGCAGCAGACAGTGGACAGGCATGGGAAGATATTCCCAATGACCGCGAACTCCAGATCTATGGGTCACAGTCTAAGGATGTGGAGTAGGACTGAGAGGAGGAGAAATGTGTTCCCTAAGAGGGGTGGGAAGCCTGTGGAGTCCTCTGCCACAAAAGGCGGTTGAGGTGAAAACATTGAATCTTTTGGAGAGGGAGTCAGATATCGGGTGAAAGGGTTCGAGGAGAGAGCAGGAAGAGGGGATTGAGTTGAATGATCATATTGAATGGGTGAAACAGGCTCGAAAGGCCAAATGGCCCACTTCTGCACTTAGTTTCTATATTTCAACATGAGATGTTCCCAAGCAAGGTCACTGGTTCAGCTCTGACTCACAAGTCTCAGGCTGCGTAACGCACAGTGACATTCCCAGTGCATGACCAAGGTGTTACATGAGTTGGTAACCATGGTCCCCTTTGCCCCCTCAAGCGGACGTAAAGGAACAATGCCCTCCCCCCACCCCCATCCCTGGGCACAATGTGAAGAAGATGTCGTGGAGGTTTCCCCCATGCCCTCAGCCAGCGTCTGTCCCTCACTGCAAAGAGACAAATTGGAATGTGATTTGTGGGATCCTGCTGTGCAGATGTTGGCCACCAGGCTTCTCACGGTTAAGCCGCGACACTGCTTCAAACCCACTTCGCCGATTTGGGAATGCGTTTTCTGGAGGGAGAGAAAGGCGCTACAGGAATGCAAGCTCTCATTTCCTCATTTGCACTTCTCCTCTTGTAAGTGTTCTTCCACTGACAGCACCTTGGATATACTGGCTCACGGCTCACACGGTGACCGTATTGCAAGAGGATAGTCAGAGGCTCTGACCCGGGATTGACCTGGATTTGGTTTGACTGGGTGTGTTGAATGCACTGTGGTGACCCCAGTGTACTGTGGATGAACCCAGAACAGAGTGACTTGCAGGATTGATTCATGGTCACTGGGCTGTGTGGAAAGATGGCCAGGTGCCAGGGAGTTTCCTAGTCTGACATTTCATCTTTGCCGTAGAGAATTCACACACACACACATACATCTCAGAAATCCACACCACCAACAACACCCACCTGTGGACCCCTCCCTCACCCGGCTAACACCCAATCAGATTTGATTTTTTTATGACCCTTTGCCAGACTCGAGGGCAAAAAAAGGATCGTGGGCTTTGGAATCATTGTACATGACCTCAAGATATCCCAGCATGTTTTAGAGATTGACAGCCAAGCCTTCCAGTTATACAATCATAGACGTACACAGCACGGAAACAGACCCTTCTGCCCAACCCGTCCATGCTGACCAAGTTTCCTTAACTGAACTAGTCCCATAAGCCTGGTTTTGGCACATATCCCTTATTATCCATGTACCTGGCCAAATGTATTTTAAACATAATTGTACCAGCCTCCACCACTTCCTCTGGCAGCCAATTCCATACACGCATCACCCTCTGTGTGAAAACGTTGACCCTCAGGTTCCTTTTAATTTTTTCCCCCCCCTCACCTTAAACCTATGTCATCTAGTCTTGGACTCGCTGCCCCCACACAAGCTGAGGAAAATGCCTTGGCTATTTACCGTGTCCATGCCCCTGATGATTTTATAAACCTCTATAAGGTCACCCCTCAGCCTCTGTCGCTCCAGTGAGGAAAGTCCCAGCCTATCCAGCCTTTCCTTTAATTCAAACCTTCCATTTCTGGCAACATCCTGGTAATCTTTTCTGCACCTTTTCCAGTTTAAGAACATCCTTCCTATAGCACGGTGACCTGAATTGTATGCAGTACTCCAAATGTGGCCTTACCACTATAAGGTATCGGAATAGAATTAAACCATTCTGCCCATCAAGTCTGCTACTGCATTCGATCATGGCTGATACATTTTTCTCCCCATTTTCCTGCCTTCTCCCTGTAACCCTAGGGCCCCTCATTAATCAAATATCTATCTACCTCTGTCTTAAACTGACTCAAAGACTTGGCCTCCACAGCCTTCTAAGAAATGAGTTCCACAGAGTCACTATCCTCTGGCTGACCCTGTGGAAATCTTGGTTGTGGAGCTACGCAGGAATTTCCCTGGAAGTTTCAGCTGCTGATGGGCAATTCCACCCCCCCACCCCCCCCCCCCACTCCCCTGAGACTACCAGGAGACCGCCTCCAGCTCTGAATGAGAGTCAAGGGTTTCAGATAGGTTTCAGTAACCCCAGAGGAGCTTCATCATTGCTTGGGCTGGAGGAATTCAGTTATGAAGAGACCGTGGATAGTCTGGGGATTGTTTGCCTTCGGGCAGAGAATATGGCAGGAGAAGTTCTGACTGAGGGGCACAAAGTTACCTCAGGAGAATCTCTTCCTCTAAATCAAGGGTCAATAGCCAGGGGCATAGGTAAGGAGCAGCAGGATGAGATGGGAATTTGAGGACATTTTAACACCCAGACAGTTGTGTGTATCTGGAACTCACTGTCTAAATATAGTATTAAAGCAGGAAACCTTGAGACATTTAACAGCTATTTATAAGAACACTCGAAACACTATAACACTATAACACACAAGGCCATGGACCTTGCCCCTGGACCTTGCCATGGACCTCTCCTAACCTTGCCTTCACTCCTCCCGACCATTTGACTACACCCCGACCCCATTCAACCTCCCTCTGGGATCATTCCCAAGGACAGATCATAACAAAAGAATCTCCACATCCTTGCTATTATACTCTCTGCCTCCTTTAGCATGGGCAGGGATCCCATACGGCTAATAATAGACACCTCAACTTTGCCTATAGGATCACTACAGAGTGGAAGCAGGCATTCATTTCTTAGAAGGCTGTGGAGGCCAAGTCTTTGAGTCAGTTTAAGACAGAGATAGATAGATATTTGATTAATGAGGGGCCCTAGGGTTACAGGGAGAAGGCAGGAGAATGGGGAGAAAAATGTATCAGCCATGTTTGCATGCAATAGCAGACTTGACGGGCAGAATGGTTTAATTCTATTCCGATACCTTATAGTGGTAAGGCCACATTTGGAGTACTGCATACAATTCAGGTCACCGTGCTGTAGGAAGGATGTTCTTAAACTGGAAAGGGTGCAGAAAAGATTACCAGGATGTTGCCAGAAATGGAAGGATTGAATTATAAGGAAAGGCTGGATAGGCTGGGACTTTCCTCACTGGAGCGACAGAGGCTGAGGGGTGACCTTATAGAGGTTTATAAAATCATCAGGGGCATGGATGGATGTTCGATGGCCAGGTTTGACATAACGTGCCAAAGGGGCTCCTTTCCATGCTGTTCAAAGCTCTGTGACTGTAAATGTTAAACAACTTAAAACCTCATGTCTGGATAACTATAAACCGGTCACTACCCCCATCCCTCCCCACCCCCTTTGCTGACCCTGCACCACCTGGCACTGGCTACCTCTGCCCCGATCGCCTGAATACCCCCAAACTCCTGACTAAAGCCACCCCCATCTCCCCCCTCCCCCAACCACCCTAGTACCACTTGTGACCCGACCCAGCTACTCTCCTAACCAAACATTAATTAATCAATTAATTAAGGCCCTCCCCAGCCACCCAAATACCTCTGACCTTCAGCCTACTCCACCGACTTAGAGTCGCAGTGTTATAGAATCATAGAGATGTACAGCATGGAAATAGACCGTTCAGTCCAACTCATCCATGCCGACTAGATATCCTAAATTAATTTAGTCCACATTTGCCAGGACTTGACCCAGATCCCTCTAACCCCTTCCTGTTCATGTACCCACCTTGATGCCTTTTAAATGTTGTCATTGTACCAGCCTCCACCACTTCCTCTGGCAGCTTATTCCATACATGTACCACCCTCTGTGTGAAAATGTTGCCCCTTAGGTTCCTTTTATTTCTTTCCCCCTCACCCTAAACCGATGCCCTCTAGTTGACCAAACTACCGCAACCAGCCACCTCACTCCTCCCGACCATTTGACTACACCCCCACCCCATTCAACCTCCCTCTGGGATCATTCCCAAGGACAGATCATAACAAAGAAATCTCTACATCCTTGCTGTTAGACTCTCTGCCTCCTTTAGCATGGGCAGGGATCCCATACGGCTTATAATAGACACCTCAACTTTGCCTATAGAATCACTACAGAGTGGAAGCAGGCATTCAGCCCATCGAATCCACACCAAAGAGCATCCCACCTACACCACCTCCCTGTAACCCTACATTTCCCATGGTTAATCCATCAAGACTATACATCCCTGGACAATTTAGCATAGCTAACCCACACATCCTCAGATTGTGGGAGGAAACTGGAGGACCCTAAGGAAACCCAGGCAGGCAGAGGGAGAATGTACAAACTCCACACGGACAGCCACCCGAGGCTGGAATTGAACCTGGGACCCTGGTGCTGTGAGGCAGCAGTGCTAACCACTGAGCTACCAGGCCACCCGATAACTTGCGCACACGTTCCTAACCCTATCTGTTCTTGTAACTGATTTAAATTTGTCACATTTCATTGACTTTCCAATCAAAATGTATCATTTCATTGCATTATGTTTCATCTGTAATGTGTCTGCCTCTTTGATTTAAATTGAGTTCTCCAATTTCAAATAACCTTCCTCCGCATCCCCCGACTCCCTTCCCAGCCCCTCCCCATCCCTACCACTGCTCCCTGCCACCAACTGGATTCATTCCTCCCTTCATCCAACCAGGTCGTACCATTCCTGATGAAGGGCTTTTACCCGAAACGTCGATTTTCCTGCTCCTCAGATGCTGCCTGTGCCTTTCCAGCCCCACTCTAATCTCCAGCATCTGCAGTATCCACTTCTGCCAACCAGGTCATACCCTCTACCTGTCTTCGCCTATCTCCACTTCACCAGCCTGCCTCCATCTCCCCCTTTATCTGCAGCTCCACCCCACACACCCACTCCAGTCCTGAAGAAAGGTTACACCCAAAAAGTTGACTTCTCCTCGAATTGATGTTGCATGGCTTGCTGTGTTCTTCCAGCCTCCTGCCTGTGTTTTTGATTCGATATCCTGGTATTTGTGCTCCTGAAGCCTGTTACTAACTACATCATTCCTGATGAAGGGCTTTTGCCCGAAACGTCGATTTTCCTGCTCCTCGGATGCTGCCTGACCTGCCGTGTTTTCCAGCGCCACTCTGAATGAGACTCTGGTTTCCAGCATCTGCAGTCCTCACTCTTGCCTACTAACTACAGTTACTTCTGCTATAACATGCATTTCTTCAACGTAAATTGACTACAACGCGATTGAAGAATTTAGACCATTATTTGTACTGGACGAACTTTCCTTACCTCTATGAGCTATAACGCAATTCCAGTCCCATTGGTTTAAATGGTGCTGCTGGTAACACGATTTTATTATAACATGGGATTGCACAGGAACGGAACTATCCCATTATATCAGAACAGACTGTACCTTTTTTTTAATACATTTTGGGTCACCCAGTATTGGTTCACATCATGCCCAGCACCCTGCTGTAGGAAGGATGTTATTGAAGTGGGGAGAGTGCAGGAAATATTTACCAGAAAGTTACCAGGACAGGAGGGTTTGAATTATAAGAGGAGGCTGGATAGGCTGGGACTTTTTTCACTGGAGTGTAGGAGATTGAGGGCTGGCCTTATAGACATTTATAAAATCATGAGAGGCATAGATAAGGTGAACAGCCAAGGTCTTTTCTCTAGGGTGGGTGAGTCCAAGACTAGAGGGAATAGGGTTAAGTTGAGAGGAGGAAGATTTAACAGGGAGCCAAGGGGCAATTTATTCACGCAGAAGGTGGTTGGTGTGTGAAATGAATTGACAGAGGAAGTGATAAACGCAGGTATAGTCACAACTTTGAAAAGATATTTGACTGGTATATGAACAGGAAAGATTTTGAGGGATATGGACTAAATGCAGGCTCCTGGGACGCGTTTAGTTTGGGAAATTTGGTCAGCATAGATGAGTTGGACCGAAGGGCCTATTTTCCATGTATGACTCTATGAGACGCCCAACACATTATTTCAGCCCAAAACAAAAAGTGGCCTGAGTCTGAGAGACATGGGATGTGGCAGTCAATGGCAAGGCCAATATTTTGTGTCCGTCACCAATTGTCCAGGAACTGAGTGGTTTAGGCCATCAAACCATAAGATACAGCTACAAGAATAGGCTGTTCATCTCCTTGAGCTTGCTCTATCATTAAATAAGAACATGACTGATCTGAAATTCCTCATCTCCACTACTTTGCCCTTTCCCTGTAACCCCTGATTCCCCGACTGATCAGCCTTAAATATACACACAAACTCCCCGACTGATCAGCCTTAAATATACACACGAACTCTGCTCCCACAGTTCTCTCTGTGGCGCGGAATTCCAAAGAATTACAACTGCCTGAGAGAAGAAATTTCTCCTCATCTCAGTCTCAAATTGGTGCCCCTTTATTCTGAGACTGTGCCCTCTGGTCCTAGACTCCCCCATGAGGGGTAACATTCTCTCAGCATTGACCCTGTCAAGCCCCTTAAGAATCCAGAATGTGTCCAGTGAATAGAGTCCCAACCTCGTTAGCCTTTGCTCATATGACAAATCGATGGACATCCTAGCTTTCTAGTCCACCTCAGAGGGCAGTTAAAAGACAACCGTGTCACTTTGGGTCTGGAGTCACACGTAGGTCAGACCAGGTGAGAGTGGCAGATTTCCTTCCCTGAAGGACACTCAGTGCACCAAATGGGTTTTTCCCAGAATCAGTGCCGGTTGTCATGGGGCTAGCTTTCAGTTCTAGATTTTTCTTTTTAGTTTTAAACTGCGCCAACCTGTGTCCATGAGAGATTATGCTGGACCTCTCCATTCCCTCAAATAAAAACAGCAAGCAGTGTGTCTGGCAGCATCTTAGATTAGATTAGCTTAGTTACAGCGTGGAAACAGGCCCTTCAGCCCAACAAGTCCACACTGACCCTCCGAAGATTAATCCGCCCAGACCCATTTCCCTCTGAATGACACCTAACACTACGGGCAATTTAGCATGGCCAATTCACCTGACCTGCACATCTTTGGACTGTGGGAGGAAACCGGAGCACCCGGAGGAAACCCACGCAGACACGGGGAGAACGTGCAAACTCCACGCAGTCAGTCGCCTGAGGCGGGAACTGAACCCAGCTCTCTGGTGCTGTGAGGCAGCAGTGCTAACCACTGTGCAGGCAGAAGCGGAGTTAATATTTCAAGTCCAGTGTAACTTTCCTTTGGATCCATTCCAAACCTCCGGATTAGTTGTCCAGTAACATTACAACTAAAAACCTCCCCCACCTGTAAAATTTCATCCGATAAACTTAAATGTCTTTACAAGTGGAATGTTTCCAAGGTGTCAGTTATTTGTGCCCCTGTGTCTTGCCTGGGGAAAGAATATCCTATTTATAACTTTAAGGATTGGAACTTATTCAACAAGGATTCTGAAACTTTCTTTTAAAAATAAGCTGCTCCCTGATAGCCACCACACGAAATGATTAAACTGTGTCTCTGTCTCAGAAGGACCAAAGGATACCATCTGGTCTGAATAGTATCCACTACACACATCCTGAGACCATCGGAAGGCATCCCTGAATTGAATGTTCTTTTTATCAAAGTGAGACCCCACAGGATATCAGTGTCATTAAAATATTGAGAGAATCTAAAGAGGTTTTAATATAGAACGAGAGTGTGTTGCTGGAAAAGCATAGAAAGTCAGGCACTCTCATTCTCAGAATGTTCATTCCTGATGAAGGGCTCCGGCCCGAAACATCGATTCTCCTGCCCCTCGGATGCTGCCTGACCTGCTGTGCTTTTCCAGCGCCACACTCTTGACTCTGATCTCCAGCATCTGTGGATCTCACTTTCTCCTCCTTTAACAGAGAACGTTGAATTCACTGAAACATCAGGAGTGAAGACATATTTTTCATCAGGTCTATAGCGTTAACGTTCCAGAACAAACCAACCATGTGGATTATAACCTAAATAAAACCTGAAGGCACTGTGGATGCCGTAAATCAGAAACAGAAACAGAAGTTGCTCAAAAAACTCAACAGGTCTGGCAGCATCTGTGAAGAGAAATCCGAGTTAACTTTTCAAGTTCTGAGGAAGGGTCACTGGACCCAAAACATTAATTCTGATTTCTCTCCACAGATACTGCCAGAACTGTTGAGCTTTTCCAGCAACTTCTGTTTTTGTTTCTGAATTATGCACTATGCTTATTGTTTTGTGTTCTAAACGTATGTTATTTCGCTGTACTGTGTGTGTGCGTGTGTGAGAGACTGTGTATGTGAGAGTCTGTGTATGCGCACGTGAGCGTGTACTTGCATGCATTTGTGTGTGTGTGTGTGAGAGACTGCGTATGTGAGAGTCTGTGTATGCGCACGTGAGCGTGTACTTGCATGCATTTGTGTGTGTGAGAAACTGCGTATGTGAGAGTCTGTGTATGCGCACGTGAGCGTGTACCTGCATGCATTTGTGTGTGTGTGTGTGTGTGTGTGAAGTTTATAAGGGGATTCTGTGTCGTACAATCTTATAGTCCACAACCACCTGATGAAAGAGCAGCGCTCTGAAACTTGAACTTCTAAATAAAGCTGTTAGACTATTACCTGGTGCAGATTTTTTTAATGTTGTCCACCCAGTCAAACATCAACACCTCCAAATCATAATCTAATCCCATTTGTCAGCATTTGGCCCATAACCCCCCAAACCTGTCCTATTTCACTGAGAAATGCTGAGAGAATCAGAGGGGGAAATTTGAGAGATTATTTCCATGAAGGATATAAATTTAGAGTTAATTTATTCCAACACTGGCACCTCCAAATCATGAGGGAGTTAGAATTTTAGTCAGTGTTATATACCAATGGTTTATACATGTTTATTTGTAGTTATAGTTATAGTTACTGATAGGAAATAATTTGTTTAGTTTAGAACCTTGTCCATGTGTTTTTATCAACCTCAGTCTAAAAGTCAGGTAAATTGGGCTACTGTGTGAACACTAAAAAGACATTAACAATTTGTTACAATCCCAGAAGGAGTGGGTCCAGTTTGCAACAATTTCCCTCAGTGAGACGGAGCAAGGTTCCCCACCCTGAGTCTCTTCTGTTATTTGGCAGTCACCCATCCCCCCCCGGAGCCACTTATATAAGCTCTGCTGTACCCACATTCTGAAATGTGATATCCATCAATCTTCCAAGCCTTGTCAATGTACTGTAGTGTGGAGAAAGTGAGGTCTGCAGATGCTGGAGATCAGAGCTGAAAATGTGTTGCTGGAAAAGCGCAGCAGGTCAGGCATCGTCCAGGGAACAGGAGAATCGACGTTTCGGGCATAAGATTCCTGAAGATTCTCCTGTTCCCTGGATGCTGCCTGACCTGCTGCGCTTTTCCAGCAACACATTTTCAGCAATGTACTGTCGTGCCTCAAGCTGCTACAATCAGCTCCAGAAACCAGGACTTCAACTGCTCCAGTTGGAGGCATCTCCTGAACACAGTCATCCAGTCAGGAGTGTCAAGGATTTCCCAAGCAGGGTAGGATTTGTAAATCAAAAGGGAAAATGCTGGAAAATCTCAGCAGGTCTGGCAGCATCTGTAAGGAGAGAAAAGAGCTGACATTTCGAGTCTAACTGACCCTTTGTCAAAGCTAAAAAAAGGGAGAAATAGGGAGGTATTTATACTGGGCTGAGAGAAGGTGAGTCATGGCTCCAGATGCAACGGTAGCAGGAAAGAGGTGACAATGACAGTGCATAGAGAGATTATAGGGAGATTAGGAGCTGTGAATGACCAAGGCTGAAGCCAGTGCTGTGTGACAAAATATGTGCGGGATGGGGGAAGCAGAGGCCAAAATGGAAAACAGGGGAGAAGGGTAGCAAAGGGGGAAGAGAAGAGGAAAAAGGTGATGAGAGAGTGGGGAACGAGAGAAAGAGAGACAATCAAGAAATAAGTGGTACAGAAAAGTGAAAAAAAAAATTTAAAAATTAAATACAATAAATGAAATAAAATTATCTGTAGTTGTTGAATTCAGTGTTGAGACCGGCAGGCTGTAATGTGCCGAGTCGGAAGATAAGATGCTGTTCCTCCAGTTTGCGTTGAGCTTCACTGGAACATTGCAGCAGGCCCAGGACAGACATGTGGACATGGGAGCAGGATTGTGTGTTGAAGTGGCAAGCCACAGGAAGGTCCAGGACCTGATTCTCAGCCTCGTATAAATACCTCCCTATTTCTCCCTGTTTTTTAGCTTGGACAAAGGGTCAGTTAGACTTGAAACGTCAGCTCTTTTCTCTCCTTACAGATGCTGCCAGACCTGCTGAGATTTTCCAGCATTTTCTCTTTTGGTTTCAGATTCCAGCATCTGCAGTAATTTGCTTTTATCTAGGATTTGTAAATCATAGACCTGAACTCCCCAGACATACCTTCACTTAACTGAATATAGGCCCTTCAATTTTATTTTACCCAGACTCTTACTGAAGTGCAGACTTCTATTTATGGATGTTATCGGCAGGCTAATTGTCATTTACATCCCAAGCCTTGCTCAGCAGCACCACTGGTCTCTCTTTTTATTGCAAAAATATACTTTATTCATTAAAATATCTTGCCATACATACCCAGTCACTGAAGCGGCTCAGGTCTGTACAGTAAATGTGGAGAAACAAGCAAACATTGGAGTTTGACTCAATCCAGTAAGAACCCAAGGCATTCCTTACCTGTACAAGATTATATTCTCACATATTTGATGCACCAGCAGGGTCCATAAATTGAATCAACACCCAATTAACTTCAGCAGAAAGTCCTCAGACAGTGGTCTTTCCCCACTGTGCCTTGGCAGCAGCTGATCCAAGCTTTAGTGCGTCCTGCAGCACGTAGTCCTGGATCTTGGAATGTGCCAAACACTCAGGGTCAACTCCTCATTCTGGAAGACCAACACATTCCCGCCACACCAATAAGCTTCCTTCACCGAGTTGATGGTCTTCTGGGCAGAGTCGATGTTTGTGTCGCTGGGCGTCCTGGGGAACAGACCGTAGAGCTCAGAGTCCCGCGTCACGGAGCTGCTCGGTTAATTAACCTCAACACGAACCACAGCATCTTCCTCCAGACCTCCTTTGCAAAGGCACTTTCCAGCAGGAGATGTGTGACGGTCTCTATTCTCCAGCCGCAGCCGCTTAGAGGGCAGTGTGCGGTGCTGCAGAGAGTCCAGACGTACATGAAGGATCTCACAGGCAGTGCCCTCTTACCACCAGCTGAGCAATGTCTTGGTGCTTGTTGGAAAGTTCTGGTGATGAGGCATTCTGCCAAATGGTCAGGCCCATCCTTCGCAACGCCGGGGACAGGTAGAACCTCAGCACGTAGTGACACGTGGTGTTTGCGTACCGAGGGGCGATGAATAGCTTGATGCAGCCACCACACAAAGTTGGTCATCAGGAAAAGGGCAATGTTGCATTTGTCCTTCCCCCACCATACCCAAAGCTTTGTATATGGAGTCCCTGCAGGCAAGGTCCATCTTAGACCTCCAGATGGCATGAAGATGGCTCGGGTGACTGAAACAGCAGGGAAGGGAGCCATGTATAACAACAGAGAGAGTGCCTCACACCTGATGGCCAGGTTTTTACCCACAATGGAGAGGGAGCGGTGCTCACCTCGGCATTGTGCTCCCCCCAAGATTTTGTGTATGCCTTGGCCCCTCCGAACCTTAATTCCCAGCACCTTTGGTTAATCTATCCTGATGGTGAATTGAATTGAATTGAATTTAGTGTCACATGTACTGAGGCACAGTGAAAAGCTTTGTCTTGCGAGCAATACAGACAGATCACAGAGTTGAATAGCATAGGTAAGTAAGTAACAGGTAAACAGCAGCAAAAACAAAAACACAGCTACAGGCAATGTTAAGATAAAAGCAAATTACTGAGGATGCTGGAATCTGAAACCAAAATTTTCCAGCATTTTCTCTTTTGGCAGATGTTAAGGGTTTGTGAGTCCATTCGGTATTCTAACAACATTCGGGTAGAAACTGTTTTGAAACTGGCTGGTCCATGCGTTCAGGCTTCTGTACCTTCTCCCCGATAGAACATAGAACAATACAGCACAGAACAGGCCCTTCGGCCCACGATGTTGTGCCGAACATTTGTCCTAGCTTAAGCACCCATCCATGTACCTATCCAATTGCCGCTTAAAGGTCACCAAAGATTCTGACTCTACCACTCCCACAGGCAGCGCATTCCATGCCCCCACCACTCTCTGGGTAAAGAACCCACCCCTGACATCTCCCCTATACCTTCCACCCTTCACCTTAAATCTATGTCCCCTTGTAACACTCTGTTGTACCCGGGGAAAAAGTTTCTGACTGTCTACTCTATCTAGTCCTCTGATCATCTTATAAACCTCTATCAAGTCACCCCTCATCCTTCGCCGTTCCAATGAGAAAAGGCCTAGCACGCTCAACCTATCCTCGTACAACCTATTCTCCATTCCAGGCAACATCCTAGTAAATCTTCTCTGCACCCTCTCCAAAGCTTCCACATCTTTCCTGAAGTGAGGCGACCAGAACTGCACACAGTACTCCAAATGTGGCCTAACCAAAGTCCTGTACAGTTGCAACATCACTTCACGACTCTTGAATTCAATCCCTCTGCTAATGAACGCTAATACACCATAGGCCTTCTTACAAGCTCTATCCACCTGAGTGGCAACTTTCAAAGACCTATGAACATAGACCCCAAGATCCCTCTGCTCCTCCGCTTTACTAAGAACCCTACCGTTAACCCTGTATTCTGCATTCTTATTTATCCTTCCAAAATGGACAACCTCACACTTGGCAGGGTTGAACTCCATCTGCCACTCCTCAGCCCAGCTCTGCATCATATCCAAGTCCCTTTGCAGCCGACAAGAGCCCTCCTCACTATCCACAACTCCACCAATCTTCGTATCATCTGCAAATTTACTGACCCACCCTTCGACTCCCTCTTCCAAGTCATTAATAAATATTACAAACAGCAGAGGACCCAGAACTGATCCCTTCGGAACTCCACTTGTAACTGGGCTCCAGGCTGAATATTTACCATCTACCACCACTCTCTGACTTCGACCGGTTAGCCAGTTTTCTATCCACTTGGCCAAATTTCCCTCTATCCCATGCCTCCTGAATTTCCGCATAAGCCTACCATGGGGAACCTTATCAAATGCCTTACTAAAATCCATGTATACTACATCCACTGCTCTACCCTCATCCACATGCTTGGTCACCTCCTCAAAGAATTCAATCAGACTTGTAAGGCAAGACCGACCCTTCACAAATCCGTGCTAGTAGAGGTTGTAGAAAAACATTGCCAGGGTGGGATGGATCTTTGAGAATGCTGATGGCCTTTCCTTGACAGTGGGCCTGGTAGATGGATTCTATAGATGGGAGGTTGGTCTTTGTGATTGTCTGAGCTGAGTTCACCACTCTCTGTAACTGTCTCCAATCTTGAATGGTACAGTTGCCATACCAGGTAGTGATACACCCAGACAGAATGCTCTCGATGGCGCACCTATACAAGTTGGCAAGAGTATTCACCATCATGCCAAATTTCCTCAGCTGCCTGAGGAAGAAGAGACGTTGTTGGACCTTTGTAACCAATGCGTCCACATGAAGAGTCCAAGAAAGCTTGTTGTGGATGACCACTCCCAGGAGCTTGACACTCTCCACCCGTTCCACCTCTGTGCTGTTAATGTGTAGAGGGGCATGAGTAACATCCCGCCTAAAATTAATAATGAGTTCCTTGGTTTTGCTGACATTGAGAGCCAGGTTGTTCTTAGTGCACCATTTTTCCAGGTCTTCCACCTCCCGTCTATCGTCTGTTTCATCGCCATCTGAGATTCGACCGACTACAGTGATGTCTTCAGTGAACTTGTAAATGACATTAGTCTGGTATTTGAGTACAGTAGGGGGCTGAATACATAATCCTGGGGAGCTCCAGTGGTTGAGCATTAGTGAGGATGAAATATTGTCCCCGGTCTTCACTGATTGTGGCCTGCAATCAGTCTCGTTGGGATAATAGTGTTGAAGGCTGAACTGTAGTCAATGAGTAGGATTCTTATGTAGCTGTTCTTGGTGTCAAGATGTTCTAGGGACGAGTGAGGGGCAAGTGATATGGCATCTGATGTGGATCCGTTGGTCCGATAGGTAAACTGGAGTGGGTCAAGAGTACATAGAACATAGAACATTACAGCGCAGTACAGGTCCTTCGGCCCTCGATATTGCACCGACCTGTCATATCAATCTGAAGCCCATCTAACCTACACAATTCCATGTACGTCCATATGCTTGTCCAATGACGATTTAAATGTACTTAAAGTAGTGGGGAGGCTGGAGTTGATTAATGCCATGACCAGCCTTTCAAAGCACTTCATGCCCACCGAAGTTAGGGTCACTGGGCGGTAGTCATTGAGACATGACTTCTTCTTAGGCACAGGGATGATGTTGGCCCTCTTGAAACAGGCAGGGACAGTGGCCTGCTGCAAGGAGCGGTTGAAGATATCAGAGAAGACCTCTGCCAGTTGATCTACACATGCCCTGAGTACACGGCCTGGTACTCCGTCTGGTCCCATCGCTTTCCTTGGATTCACACAAAGGAAAACTGATCTGACCTCTGATGCAGTGACTGTTGGGATAGGTTCGTCAGGACTTGGCGGAATAGGTGTTACCTCTCCACCGAAATTCTGGTCAAAGGGAACATAGAAGGCATTGAGACGATCTGGGAGGGAGGTGTCATTGTCTGCTATCTTGCACTGTCTCTTCTTAGAATCTGTGATGTCATTCAGTCCGTGCCATAGTTGCCGGGTGTCTGTCTGGTACTGGTCCTTGGCTGTCTTAATGGCTCTGTGAAGGTCATACTTGGATTCCTTATATTTGAGTGGGTCTCCTGATCTGAAGGCCTCACGCCTGGTTTTTAACAGGTTCTCTATGTCCTGATTCATCCAGGGTTCCCTGTTGGGGAACACCTAAATTGACTTCCTCGGTATGCAGTCCTCCAAACACTTGCTGATAAAGTCTGTGACGGTGGTGGTGTACTTGTCCAAATACCTGCGGACTGTTTGAACATGGCCCAACCAGCCAACTCCAGACAGCACCGGAGTTGATCCTCTGCCTACTCCGAGCAGCACTGGAGCTGTATCCACGAAGGGAAGGGGATAGAGGATCATTTGGCCAAGTTTCCAAAGAACATGGCCTCACTCTCACCACGATTTACATGGATCCTGAGGCCAGTTTGAATCGGTCAGAGATGCTCATGAGTCAGTTCAAAGTTTGGGAGAAGATTTGTAGCTCGGGTGCTCGTTGTTGTGGTTCTGTTTGCCGAGCTGGAAATTTTTGTTGCGACCACTAGGACTTATAACAGCACACAAACCACCAGACAACAACTCACCAGAACGAAGGACCCGATACCCAGCATGAGCAAAACTAATGTAGTGTACAAAATCCCATGCAAGAACTGCACAAAACACTATATAGGACAAACAGGAAGACAGCTAACGATCCGCATCCATGAACACCAACTAGCCACAAAACGCCACGACCAGCTATCCTTAGTAGCCACACACGCAGACGACAAGCAACATGAATTCGACTGGGACAACACTACCATTATAGGGCAAGCCAAACAGAGAACAGCCAGGGAATTCCTAGAAGCTTGGCACTCATCCATAAACTCCATCAACAAACACATCGACCTGGACCCAATATACCGGCCACTACAGCGGACAGCTGAAACTGACAACCGGAAGCGGCAGGGACAGGCCACTATAAATGCCGGAGGAAACACCACAGAAGCGCTTCACAGGAGGCTCCCAAGCACTGAGGATGTCACCTAGACAGGGGACAAAACGTTTGCAACAAAAATTTCCAGCTCGGCAAACAGAACCATAACAATGAATCAGTGCATTGACAGCAGATCCAAGCAGAAAACGAAGATATCATTCACATACAGGGAGGCCTCTCAGTGACACTGACTGGCCACAGCCCCCACACCCCACCCACCCCTCTCAGTGACACTGCCCCCCACAGCCCCCTCATCCCACCCACCTGTCTCAGTGATATTGCACACCACAGTCCCCTCACCCCACCCACCTTTCTCAGTGACACTGCCGCCCACAGTCCCCCTCACCCTACCCACCCCTCTCAGTGACACTGCCCCCCACAGTCCCCTCACCTCACCCACCCCCTCAGTGACACTGCCCCCCACAGTCCCCTCACCACCCCCACCCCCCCAGTGACACTGCACACCGCAGCCCCCTCACCCCACTCACCCCTCGCAGTGACACTGTCCCCCACAATCCCCTCACCCCACTCACCCCCCTCAGTGACACTGCACCCCACAGTCCCCTCACCACACCCACCCCCCGTGACACTGCACACCGCAGCCCCCTCACCCCACTCACCCCTCGCAGTGACACTGTCCCCCACAATCCCCTCATCCCACCCACCCCTCTCAGTGACACTGTCCCCCACAGTCCCCTCACCCCACCCATCCCTCTCAGTGACACTGTTCCCCACATCCCCCTCACCCCAACCACCCCCTCAGTGACTCTGCACTCCACAGCCACCTCACCCCACCCACCCCTCTCAGTGACACTGTCCCCCACAGCCCCCTCACCCCACCCACACCTCTCAGTGACACTGCCTCCCACAGTCCCCTCACCCCAACCACCCCTCTCAGTGACACTGTCCCCCACCGTCCCCTCACCCCACCCACACTTCTCAGTGACACTGCCCCCCACAGTCCCCTCACCCCAACCACCTCTCTCAGTGACACTGTCCCCCACAGCCCCCTCACCCCAGCCACCCCTCTCAGTGACACTGCCCCCCACAGTCCCCTCACCCCACCCACACCACTCAGTGACACTGCCCCCCACAGTCCCCTCACCCCAAACACCCCTCTCAGTGACACTGTCCCCCACAGCCCCCTCACCCCACCCACCCCTCTCAGTGACACTGCCCCCCACAGTCCCCTCACCCCACCCATCCCTCTCAGTGACACTGTCCCCCACAGCCCCCTCACCCCACCCACACCTCTCAGTGACACTGTCCCCCACAGCCCCCTCACCCCACCCACACCTCTCAGTGACACTGCCTCCCACAGTCCCCTCACCCCAACCACCCCTCTCAGTGACACTGTCCCCCACAGCCCCCTCACCCCACCCACCCCTCTTAATGACACTGCCCCCCACAGTCCCCTCACCCCAACCACCCCTCTCAGTGACACTGTCCCCCACAGCCCCCTCACCCCACCCACCCCTCTCAGTGACACTGTCCCCCACAGCCCCCTCACCCCACCCACCCCTCTTAGTGACACTGCCCCCCACAGTCCCCTCACCCCAACCACCCCTCTCAGTGACACTGTCCCCCACAGCCCCCTCACCCCACCTACACCTCTCAGTGACACTGTCCCCCACCGTCCCCTCACCCCACCCACACCTCTCAGTGACACTGCCCCCCACAGTCCCCTCACCCCAACCACCTCTCTCCGTGACACTGTCCCCCACAGCCCCCTCACCCCAGCCACCCCTCTCAGTGACACTGCCCCCCACAGTCCCCTCACCCCACCCACACCACTCAGTGACACTGCCCCCCACAGTCCCCTCACCCCAAACACCCCTCTCAGTGACACTGTCCCCCACAGCCCCCTCACCCCACCCACCCCTCTCAGTGACACTGCCCCCCACAGTCCCCTCACCCCACCCATCCCTCTCAGTGACACTGTCCCCCACAGCCCCCTCACCCCACCCACACCTCTCAGTGACACTGTCCCCCACAGCCCCCTCACCCCACCCACACCTCTCAGTGACACTGCCTCCCACAGTCCCCTCACCCCAACCACCCCTCTCAGTGACACTGTCCCCCACAGCCCCCTCATCCCACCCACCCCTCTTAGTGACACTGCCCCCCACAGTCCCCTCACCCCAACCACCCCTCTCAGTGACACTGTCCCCCACAGCCCCCTCACCCCACCCACCCCTCTCAGTGACACTGTCCCCCACAGCCCCCTCACCCCACCCACCCCTCTTAGTGACACTGCCCCCCACAGTCCCCTCACCCCAACCACCCCTCTCAGTGACACTGCACACCGCAGCCCCCTCACCCCACCTACACCTCTTAGTGACACTGCCCCCCACAGTCCCCTCACCCCAACCACCCCTCTCAGTGACACTGTCCCCCACAGCCCCCTCACCCCACCCACCCCTCTCAGTGACACTGTCCCCCACAGCCCCCTCACCCCACCTACACCTCTTAGTGACACTGCCCCCCACAGTCCCCTCACCCCAACCACCCCTCTCAGTGACACTGCCCCCCACAGTCCCCTCACCCCACCCACCCCTCTCAGTGACACTGTCCCCCACAGCCCCCTTACCCCACCCACCCCTCTCAGTGACACTGTCCCCCACAGCCCCCTCACCCCACCCGCCCCTCTCAGTGACACTGTCCCCCACAGCCCCCTCACCCCACCCACACCTCTTAGTGACATTGCCCCCCACAGTCCCCTCACCCCAACCACCCCTCTCAGTGACACTGCCCCCCACAGTCCCCTCACCCCAACCACCCCTCTCAGTGACACTGTCCCCCACAGCCCCCTTACCCCACCCACCCCTCTCAGCAACACTGTCCCCCACAGACCCCTCACCCCACCCACCCCCTCAGTGACACTGTCCCCCACAGCCCCCTCACCCCACCCACCCCTCTCAGTGACACTGTCCCCCACAGCCCCCTCATCCCACCCACCCCTCTCAGTGACACTGCATCCCACAGTCCCCTCACCCCACCCACCGGTCTCAGTAACACTGTCCCCCACCGTCCCCTCACCCCACCTACCCCTCTCAATGACACTGCCCACAGGCCACCCCAACCCACCCAATCCTCCAAGTAACACTGACTGCCCATAGCCCATAATGCCATCCGCTCCTCTCGCAATATTCAAAAGTGGACTTTCTTGATGATCCTCAGCCATTCTCCTCTTCGTGACTGTTAAGGAAACATATTCTCACTGTCACTCTGTTTTAGTTTTAATACCTACTTCCTTTCCTAATGCCCGTTTTCTGATGACTTCTGAGACATTCTTACCAATGCAATCGGTTTCCCTTTTTGACAGGGAGCAATTGGCCTTATTGTGTCCACGCATATTACAACGGAAGCTTATTACGTTCTTGAGTGTAACCTTTCTCTTTTGCCACTTTGATGTCCTCATGTCTTCTCATCTGAAACTAGGACTCTTCCATCCACAGATTTTCTATCCGTCCAATGACTTTGTGGATTTCCAAATGACAATATCCCCATCTGTAATTGTCTGTGTGAGATATCATATGTATCTGCCAAAACAGCTGCCTTTCTGAACCTTAAAGGCTTGATGTTCATCTAAATATGTGCTTACATTTGGAGGAATATTACTTCTGATTTCTTCCCTGATCATAATTCCGTTTGCCTTCTCAAAATTTTTACTTCAGCTCTTCTTTTCACCTCGCAAACTCCACAAATGTCTGATTAGACTTCCCTCCTGTACTCCTAAATTTTACTTTTAATAAGTTTCAGGCCCAAGCTCACAAGTATGGAGCATTGCACCTTTGACAGTTTATACTCTGCAGAATGTTCTGCTGATGAACTGGCATAAGCTGTGCCTGTCAAAAGATCCTGTGACATTAAGGTCCAAGTATCTTTTGGTCACTTCGTCTGTTCATCTATCTCCTCAAATAAGGTAAAAGACAGAAAAACATACGAACGAGGAGCAGGAGTAGGCCGTCTGGCCCCTTGAGCCTGCTCCGCCATTCAGTAAGATCATGGCTGATCTTCTCATGGCCTCAGCTCCACTTACCCACCTTCTCACCATAACTGTAATTCCTTTACTGTTCAAAAATCTATCTATCTTTGCATCAAAAACATTCAACAAGGTAGCCTCAACAGCTTCACTAGGCAGGGAATTCCACAGATTCATAACCCTTTGGGTGAAGAAGTTCCTCCTCAATTCCCCCTTACTTTGAGGCGATGTCCCCTAGTTCTAGTTTCACCACTCCCCCCACCCAGTGGAAACAACCTCCCTGCTTCTATCTTATCTATTTCCTTCCCTAAGACCTTTCAACTCCATCCTCAGTGCATTTAAACATTAACTATAGATTATTGGTTCAGTTAAATGCTGCATTGTAATCAAAATGAACTCCTTCGTCCATATTTATCCAAAGCTTTTCTCTGGTCAACCCATGTTCTCTCATTTCCCTATCTCTTTGGTGCTCAAGTCCTTTTTAAAATTCATTCAATCTCCCTCTTTTTCTTTTTTCTCACTTTCCATCTTCCCTTTTTTTTTCTAACTCAAAGCATTCCAATCTCTCAAAGTCAAGTTTTGATCATTTCCAACAGTTCTTCAGCCAATTCTGCCAATTCTGAATGTTGGATAATTATTCAAAGTGTCTCATCTTCATGAAATGCTGCTTTTACTTCTATCTTCAATGTCTTTGCTAAGTCCCTCAGTTTTGGTTCAGTCAATGTTTTCAAATAATCCACTGCTATGTCGTCCACTGCCAGAAACCTTTTAGCATCTGGAAAATCCTGGGGCAGCTCAGTGGTTAGCATTTCTATCTCACAAAACCATGGACCCCTGTTCAATTCTACTGTCTGGTGACTGTCTGTGTGGAGTTTGCACATTCTCCCCGTGTCTGTGCGGGTTTCCTCCGGATGCTCCGGTTTCCTCCCACAATTCAAAGATGTGAAGGTTAGGTGGATTGACCATGGGAAATTAGCCCATGGTGTCCAGGGATACATAGGCTAGATGGGTTAGCCATGGGAAATGTAGTATGGGGTGGGTCTGGGTGGGATGTTTATCAGTGGGTTGATGTGGACTCAATGGGCCGAAAGGCCTGTTTCCACGCTGCAAGGATTCACATCAAATCTGTTTTATGCTGGAACCATCATGTATTTGTTACTTAAAACAGAAATGCACAAGTCCCTCTTGAACTCAGTGAACTCAAATCCCACTAATAGCCTCCAGTTGTTATGATCCCATTTGTTACCATTACTCACTGAACAAGTCAGACAAGTCTAAAAAGCGTTGTTGCAGATTAACCAAAGCTTATGACACAAAAGAAATGAAGATAGATAAATAACACTGCAAAATATTTACAGTTAACTCATAGCCAGATGTTTTGAAACTTACGGTACATTAAAATTGCATTTATCCCTAGAGTGCCCTTTCACAGAATTCTCCCAAGAGAGAATTTCATATCCTTGGGTTTAATTTAACTATCGGTTCATTCGGGAATTGAACCTGACAGTCTTTCCCTTGAGCGTTCATACAACTGAGGTTAGATGTTCCTAGCTTCAAATAATTCCTTCAAAGTTGTAACCAAAGACTTCTGATCTGGAAGTTTCAAATTGAACTGCTTACTCTTTCTTAGCAAACTAAGCGACCACACATTCTCAGGAATAACTGTTTTACACAACCAGCTTCAGCCAAAACTTGGACAAAACTGCCAAACCTCTGAAAGGTCTTTTTCTCAAACTATGCACATTTCCCTTCATCAAAAGAAAGAAAATCGATCTCTCAACTTCAAAATGGAAGCTGAATGTACAGATGTTCATGTTATTATTGTCCTAAAAACGCTTCAACTGAAAACAAAATCGTATCACATACCAAGAACTTGGCATGATAAGGGTGAATAGTTGAAGTCTTTTTTCCAAGGGTGGAAATGTCAAATATAAGGGAGCGTGGGTTTCAGGTGAAAGAGGAAATGTTTAAAGGAGATGAGTGAGGAAAGTTTTTTACACAGAGGGTGATAGGTGCCTGTAACGTACTGCCGAGAGAGATGCTAAAGCAGATATTTTAGCAACATTTAAGAGGCATTTAGACAGACACATGAACAGGCAGGGAATAGAGGGTTATGGACAATGGCCACAGAAATGGGATTCATTTAGAATAGCATCATGGTCAGCACAGACAATGTGGGCTGAAGGGCCTGTTCCTGTATGTTCTCTATTCTGACTGTCTTTTTTGATACTGTTTTTAAAAGGAAATCACCAGGGCCACAGAAATACTTACAAGTCAACCATTAAACCCCAAAGCTCACAACCATTATCTCAAATCCAAGCTTCTAAATAAACGATATTATAATGTAAGTCCATTAAATGCCTTACATCTCATACTTTAGTTAGAAAAAGGGGGCATTCATAGTTCAGCAAGGTGACAGTTGTTAAAGTATTTGCAATGAGTGGAGGGATCTTGGCTAAACAATTTAGAGATTGCAGATTTTATTGTTTCATCATGTTTGTAATGAGAGAGTCATTGGTCAGGCCAGCATTCCTTGCCCATCCCTAACTGTCCAGCAGGAGGTGATAGTGAGCCACCTTTACAAACCGCTGCAGTTTTAGGGTGTAGGGACACTCACAATTCTGTTACAAAGACAGTTCCCAGATTTTAACCCAATGGCACATTCAACACCACAGAAGGCTCTGGAGGCCAGGTCATTGAGTGTATTTAAAACAGATGGATAAGTTCTTGATGCCAAGGGGATCAAAGGTTACGGGGAGAAAGCGTGAGAATGGGATTGAGAAACCTATCAGCCATGATCGATGGACTAAATGGCCTAACTTCTGCTCCTATGGTCTTATGAATGAAAAGCGACATAGTTCCAGAACAAAATAGAAAGTGTCTTTTGAGGAAGCTTGTAGGTGGTGATGTTCCCATGTATCTGCTGCCTTTGTCCTTCTTAATGGCAATGGCCACAGATTTCGGAAGTGAGGATTGGTCAATGGACAGAAAACAGAGAGTCAGAATAGGTGGACCACTTTCTGGTTGGCAAGCTGGAATGTAATGAAGATTGGTGCTTGGCTGTCAGCTATACACAACCAGCATTGTGGAGTAAAGTGAGGGATCATGTATTAAGGTTTATTGATGGTACAAAGCGATGTAAGATGTGAGAGGATCATCCATAAAGAGGAGTAGTCAGTAAAGAGGCTTTATAATTAGGAAAACGTGACGTTGACGGGCAGAATATTTAAAGCTGACAGACTTTGATTGATTGAGCGATTTGAGTGTACTCATGCAGAGTTAAGTTGTCGGGGCAGCAAGTAGTTAGGGAAGCAAATGTTATGTGGTCCTTTCTAGCAAGAAGCTTACACTCTGAACGTGAGGAGGTCATGCAACAATTACAGGGTGTTTTGGTGGGATCTCAGGAACTGAACACGCACTGTAGTCACCACACTGCATAATGAAGTTCACTTTGAAAACTGGGCAGCACTGGCGAGTTGGGCGGAAGGGCCTGTTTCCATGCTGAAACCTCTATGACTCTGACTTTATGTCTCTAAACCAGCCATCTGGCCAACTTCACTCATGGGCTGAGAGCGTCACTAGCTGGCCCAATGCTTTTTGCCCATGTCTAATTGCAGTGAAAAGTCAACCGTATGGCTGTGGGTCAGGAGTCACTTGTAGGCCAGTCCAGGTAAGGATGCCAATTTCCTTCCCTGAAGGACTAACTCAGCAGGTCCCCACCAGGGACAGGGAGATAAGTAGTCAACAACAGTTAAATCAGTAACCTCATCATGCGGCTGGATGATTTTTTTTTCAGTTGTCTCTTGCTCCCTTCCCCCTCCCCTCACCAAGTAACATACTTTCTAATCATTCCCTTCCACAGCATCAGATTCAAACTGAGACACATCCTGCTCCAATTACCAGCTCTCCCTCTGACAGAGAAGTTTTCCGATCGGCAAGGCGTTTTATCAAAACCAATGTGGATGAGGTTTATTGGTTGTTTTGCAAATTTGCCCCTGATTGCACCTTCCAGTGCAGCCTCTGTTCCCAACTCCACCTCTAGCCCTATTCTTCACTCACTCTGTCTCTATGACAACTCCATCTATGCAAAGGGGAACCCCGACAGCCCACCTGAAACCAAGCCCCATCCTTTCAACATACCATCTCCCAAACACTCTATCTCAGCTGATCCTACACTGACCTTGTTCTGCACTCGCCTTCAGAAATGAAATTTGCCTCATTAATAAAAAAAAATCTTTCTTTTTCCATTTGTTTTGTTTTTGAGAATCACGGACGAAGCATGGGAAAGCTTGACTTAGATCACTTTCCTTCTTCTTCGTAACAATACCAGTTCCCACCAGTTTAGTGTGCAGGGGTATTTTTACTTGTTCGTGTGTGCAGAAATAAGGAGAAACATTTTCAAATTTGGTTTCTGTTCTTGGTACTCGACAGCCCTAGGGAGTCAGCAAGATGGAGCTCGTTAACCAGTCCACAATTTGTGTGCCAGTTCTTCCCCTTTTAAGAAAATGAGATTACAGCAAAAATGTTGTGGGAAAATTAACATTTTCCTTTCAGAAGCTAGTGAGAAATGGCACACTGAGAGTCGTTAAATCAAAGAGTTCCCAACTTGCTCATCACTCCTCTCAAAGAATTAGTTGGTGCTCTCTGTGCATAGAAATGGGATGTGTTTCCTGAGTAATTTGAAGTTGATTTGTTGCTGGTGCTTGGACTCATTTGGGTGAACAACATTAAAGATCACAGAACACCAGGTTATAGTCCAATAGGTTTATTTGTACAAGCTTTCAGAGCACTGTTACTTTGTCAGGTAGCTAGTGGAACAGGATCATAGCTTCCTGATGAAGGAGCAGCGCTCCCAAAGCTTGTACTTCCAAATAAACCTGTTGGACTATAACCTGGTGTTGTGTGATTTTTTTTTTTTAACTTTGTCCACCTCAGTCCAACACTGGCACCTCCACTTCATGGCTATCACTGGGCGGTGAGACCAAGAGATGAGGAAAGAGTTTGCATTTACCTAAAACCTCACAAAGGAAAGCAGCACATAACAAGTGCTGTACTTCAGAAGTGGTTGCACTGTTGCGATGCAAAAAAAAAACTCAGGAGCCAATTCACTTACAGGAAGCTCACACAAAGAACAATGTGATAATGAGCACATCATCTGTCGTCATCAATCAAAGGTGAAAGTACTGGCGAAACTCAGTAGGTCTGGCAGTGTCTTTGGAGAGACAAAAAACAGAATTAATGTAACACCTCAAGGAGTTGGGGAGAGTGTGGGATGCTGACTACAAGACAGAGAGTTGAATGGCGAAGGAGACTACATGAGCCAAATGACCTACCCTTGTTTCTATTTTCTACGTCTCAAATCTGATTCAGTCTTTTGAACTGTCCCATGAATAATCTTGTAGACATATGCTCTAGAAATTGTCTTTGCCTCAAGCCAAGCTGCTCCAGTGTAACTACAACACTGGTATCTAAAGTGGAAAACTACATAGCATAAGAACAAGGAGCAGGAGTAGGCCATCTGGCCTCTCGAGCCTGCTCCGCCATTCAATACGATCATGGCCTCAGCTCCACTTCCCCGCCCTCTCACCATAACCCTTAATTCCTTTACTGTTCAAAATTGCCCAGGTGTGTCCTGTACATAAAAAGCAGGACAAATATAACTGGGCCAATTATTGACCCATCAGTCAACTCTTGATCATCAAGAGTCAAACATCTGCATCTAGTTCAAACATGGTCAAAGCTGAATTCCAGAGATGGGATAAAAGTGGCAGCTTTTGATATCAACCGAGTGTGGCATCAAGGAGCCCGAGCAAACCTGGAATCAATGGGTATCGGGGGCAAACTCTCCGCTGATTGGAGTCCTACCTGACACATAGGGAGATGGTTGTGGTTGCTGGACGTCAGTCAGCTCAGCTCCAGGAGTCCCTCAGGGTAGTGTCCTAGGTCCAATCATCTTAGCTGCTTCATCAATGACTTTCGCTCCATTGCCAATGATTGTACAATATTCAGCACTATTTGCGACTATTCAGATACTGAAGCAGTACGTGTTCAAATGCAACAAGTTCCGGACAATATCCAGGATTGGGCTGACAAGTCAATATAACACAATATCACACAAATGTTGAGAGTGTGGTGCTGGAAAAGTACAGCAGGTCAGGCAACATCCAAGGAGTGGGAGAATCGACATTTCGGGCATAAGTCCTTCATCAGGAATGGTGAATTTCTGATAAAGGGCTTGTGTCTGAAACGTTGATTCTCCTGCTCCTTGGATGCTGCCTGACCTGCTGTGCTTTTCCAGCACCACACTCTCGACTCTGATCTCCAGCATCTGCACTGCTCACTTTCTCCTAACATCACATAAATGCCAGACAACGGCCATCTCTAATAACAGGTGATCTAAATACTGTCCCTTGACATTCAATGGAGTCACCATCACTGAATTGCCCACTATCAACATTCTAGGGCTTACCATTGACCAGAAACTCAATAGGACTCACCAGATAAACACAAGAGCAGGTCAGAGGCTAGGAATACTGCAACAAATAACTCACCTCCTGACTCCCCAAAGCCTGACCACCATCTACAAGGCACAGGTCAGGAGGGTGATGGAATACTCCCCACTTGCCTGGTTGGGGGCAGCTCCAACAACACTCAAGAAGCTTGACACCATCCAGGACAAAGTAGCCCACTTGATTAGTGCCATATTGAATCCCTCCACCATTGCCATCGAATTACTTTCTGTCAAGTGACAGGATTTGTTGGACCACTGGGGAAGGATTGGCTGGGAGGTATGTTCAAACCCAATAACAGGCTTGATTTATCTTAGCAAATGGGTGTGCCCCACCCCCTCCTATCAATCCCTGTCACTCCCATAAGCCCAATCTGTTGGACAACAATCCTCCTCTCAACTCTTGTTCCCCTCAGAACTTTGTGTCAGTCCACTCTCTCATCTAATTGTCCTCCTCATGCCCCAGACCCACTCACTTCTCCTGTCCCTTTAGCTCCCTCCATCCCTCCTCCTTCCCATGTGTCTTCCACCTCCATCCCCACCCCTCAACAATTCCTGGGGAGCAGTGTGGGCTGCACTTTATTCCCACTTATTAGAGGACATTAATGAATAAGACAATTTTCCCCCAATAACCATGAGATTATTAATTCCAGATTCTTTATTGAATTTAAATTCTACCTTCTGCTGTGGCAGAATTTGAACCCAAATCGTCTGGGTTCCTGTTTGCAGGATTGACAGTCCCGGTGATAATGCCACTAGGCCGTCACCTCCCCTGCACTCTGTGTGTCTAACCACCTCCAGAAGCAGTCCAGGTCAAGCTTTGATCAAGGAGCAGTGAATGATCGGCTAACGCAGGGTTAAGAGGGCTTACTACCTTTCAGCTCTGAAAGGGATGCTCTCCAACTGGAGCAAGGGTGACCTGGGTCTAAAAAAGTTATGACTCCCGAGAATGTACAGCAGACTGCGGAGAGATAGGATCGGAGAGGAGTTGGATAAATCCACCACTGTCACTTAGCAGCGAAGTGGAACAAACCTGACCTTTATATAGCCTGATTGCTTCCATACCCAGCACTTTCTGGAAGCTTCTGAACCCATTGCCTGTGCACTGCTTACAATGACTTAATTTCATGCTGGCCACAAAAACTTAAGAACTAGGAGCAGGAGTAGGCCATCTGGCCCCTCGAGCCTGCTCCACCATTCAGGCTAAGTCACCGAACCCTTCCTGTTGCCCTACGGATCTTCATATAATTCCTTTCAAAGGTTCCTGTTCAGTTTGCTCTCATCACCCGTTCCTGATCATGACAAGTTGTGTGTTCAAAAAATTCTTCTCTTTATTTGTGACATTCCCCCCGTCCCTCCCCAGCCCGAAGTTCTGCGCTTTATTTGCTGATGATTTGAAATCGGTGTCCTCTGGTAGTAGGGACAGCTACTCCCTGTTTATTCCATTAAAACCAATCATAATTTTGAAGACGCAATGGCTGAGTGATGTTGTTAATCCGAGACCCAGGTAGCATTCTGGGGATGTGGGTTTGAATCTCACTATGGCAGGTCAGTTGAATTCAATCAAAAAGGTCTGCAATTAAGAGTCTAATGGTGACCATTATCAATTGTTGGAAAAACCCATCCGGCTCACTAACGTCCTGTAAGGAAGGAAACTACTACTCTTACCTGGTCTGGCCTACATGTGACTCCAGACTCCAATGTGGTTGGCTCTTAATTGACCTCAGGGCAATTATAGATGGGTAATAAATGCTAACCTAGCCAATAATACCCAAATGCCATGAATTTCCCCTTAACCTTCACTGTGCTGAGAAAACCCTAGCCCCTCCAGACCCTTCATGTAACTGAAGACCCTCATCATTACTGTTCTGAACCCAGAAGTCCCCTTTGGCCCAGTGTCCCTCCTGGCTGGTGGATGCACAGTGTTCCCAATGAGGTCCAACCCAGTAATTTAGGAAGATTCAGTACAGCTTATAGCTTTTCGGTCAGCTATCTCATCACAGAGATACTGATAGTGAAAATCAAAATCCAAAACAGCAGGTTGCATTTACATAGCGCCTTTAGAGTAATAAAGTTACACAGGAGCCTTCTCAAGTGAAAACAAGAAATGGTGGCGATCACTGTGGATCAGACAGCATCCACGGAGAGACAGCGAGCCAACGGTTCATTGACACCAAACCAAATTTCAGGACCAAGTCCTTGATTAAAAGGGTGAATCTGAAGGAATGGACAGCTGGAGAGGTTAAAGGAGGGACAATTTCAAATTGCGAGGCTGTGCATCTGGGAATCAACCACCACAAATACAACAGTCGAAGAGTGTGATGTTGGAAAAGCACAGCTGGTCAGGCAGCATCCGAGGAGCAGGAGAATCGGCGTTTCCAGCATAAGCTCTTCATCAGGAAGAGTTCTCCATCAGGAATCTGATGAAGAGCTTACGCTCGAAATGCCAACTCTCCTGCTCCTCGGATGCTGCCTGACTGGCTGTGCTTTTCCAGCACCACACTCTTCGACACTGATCTCCAGCGTCTGCAGTCTGCCAGAAGTCCAACAAAATACTTCAGGGGGCACTCAGAGTGTAGAGACGACTGAGAAAGGACTTAGGGGGATCTGAAATCAAAGATTGAGAAAGTGCTGCTTATCTGGAGAACAATGTGGGTCAGAGGGCACTGAGGCAGAGGGCTGTTGAGGGGTGAACAGTACTCAGTGTGAGTTAGAACACAAGCAGCAATTCGCACAATCAAATGCCGACATCAATGTGATTTTCAGAAGGGACTGACAGCATGCTGAGTCTTCAACATCTTGTAAACATCTGGGGTAGGAGAGCATGAGTAAACAGCTCGCAAACACAAAGCAGAGACAAGCAATTAGATGTGGCCACAATTCACCCAAATATTTAGGCTCGCTGTGTGAGGAAAAGTTCAGCCAGATTTGAGAACTGGGCTTCTAACTCATCCTCCTGACTTTATTGGCCTGCTCCACTCATGAAGGGAGATATGGCTTTGTATTCAAAAAATTTTTTTTTCAAAACAGCTTCTAAACCACTCCACATTAAAGAAACGTAAGACATTGGATAAGTCACAGATGGGATAGCGTAGATAGTCTCCACTCTAGTGGAAGGACGTGACTGCAATGGAGAGGGTGCAGAGGAGATTCACCAGGATATTGCCTGAGATGAAAAGCCTCAGTTATGACGAGAGACTGGATAGGCTGGGATTTTTTTCCCCTGAGGAGGCTGAAGGGGAGATCTGATTGAGGGATACAAAATTCTGAGAGGCGCAGACAGATTAAATGATGAGAATCCTTTCCCTAAAGCAGACCAGAGGGCGTAGATTTAAGGTGAGGAGTAAGGGTTTTAGAGGAGATTTGAGAAAGAATTTTTTCACCCAGAGGCTTGTAGAAATATGGAACATACTGCCTGAGAGGGTGATGGGGGCAGGTACTCGCACAATATTTAAGAAGCATCTGGATGAGCACTTTAACTATCAGTAGGCTATGGACGAAGTGCAAGTAAATTGGGCTAGTGTGGTGTGGTGTTTGTTGATCGGCATTGATAAGGTGGGCCGAAGGGCCTGTTTCCATGCTGTATGGCTCTCTGACTGTAAGACCATAAGAAATAGGAACAGGATTAGGCCATTCAGCCCCTCAAGCCTGCTCCATCATTCAATAGGATCATGGCTGATCCGACATTCCTCATGTTCACTTTCCTGCCTTTTCACAGTAACCTTTGATTCCCTGAATAAAATCCCGTAACTCTAAATGAAAAGAGATTGGAGAAATGGGTCAGTGGTTCGGGATATTTAGAGATCTGTGCACCATGGACAAAAAATGCCAGTGAAATTCCTGGATTTCTACCCCACCGAGGCCGCCAAATTTTTAACATCAGCAAAGTGGGGTGTTACCCTTACGCAATTTGGCCTGTACCTCATTGGCAGTGCCACCCCCAAACCCAACCTTATGTACCCACCTAGGAGCAGCAGGCTATCATATGTCCCATTGGTAGCTGTCCTGCCTTTGAATAGAGGAAGTCATAGATTTGAGACTCCACTCTAGAAACGTTAGGCCGACACATCTGACAGAGTGCTACACTGTTGGAGGTGGTGCCTTGTTTAAACTGAGATCTGTCTCCTCAAAATGATTGGAAGACAGACAGACGTTACTTCAGGCAACAGAGCATAGAGCATAGAACAGTGCAGGCCCTTCAACCCTCAATGTTGTGCTGACCTTTTATCCTCCTCTAAGATCAGACAACCAACATACCCTACATTTTACTATCATCCATGTGCCTATCCAAGAGTCAATTAAATGTTCCTAATGTCTCTGAATCTACTACCACCACTGGCAGTGCATTCCCCGTACCCACCACTCTGTGTAAAGAACCTATCTCTGACATCTCCCCTCAACCTTCCTCCAATCACCTTAAAATTATGATAGCCATTTCTGCCCGGGAAAAACGTCTCCGACTATTCAGTCTGCCTATGCCTCTCATCATCTTGTACACCTCTATCAAGTCGCCTCTCTTCCTCATTGCAATGAGAAAAGTCCGAGCTCCCTCAACCTTTCTTCATAAGACATCCCTCCAGTCCAGGCAGCATCCTGGTAAATCTCCTTTGCATCCTCTCTAAAGCTTCCACATCTTCCCTGTAATGATGTGACTAGAACTGAACACAATATTCCAAGTGTGGGCTAACCAGGACTTTATAGAGCTGCAGCATAACCTCATGGCTCTTAAACGCAATCCCCCTGCTAACCCCCAACCAACATCATTGAAACAAATGATCTGGGCCATTCTCTCTCTCTCTCTCTCTGCAGCTTCAGGAAGCTAGCTGCGTGCAAATTGGCTTTGTTGTTGCCTGCATAGCATTACATTCCAAAAGTATACCTTTGCCAGTTCAATGCATTGGGTCAGCCTGAGGTGATGAAGGGCTCTACGAATGTTTCATTCTTTTTTTTAAAACAAACAATGAGAGAAGACAACCATCTGATACCCAATCTTTCAGGTTAACAAGGAGCTGGGCAATAAATTCATTCCTGATGATTCACCCATATACCATCAACAAAATGTAAAGAAGATTAACTGCTTATTCATTCTGCAAAATTGTTGTGAGATAAATCACACGCGTGACTGGATAATAAAACATTCTTTGCATGCTTGGGTTGTTTGCAAACAATGTTATAAAGTGCTGTATAAATGCATATTCTTTGTCATCAACGCCCAGTTTGAAGAATGGTGAACACTGGGTGTTCCTACATGCGAATATCTGCCCATTGGCTTGTATTCAGCACTCAGTTCCTACTCAGGATGTTTAAGACGAAGGTTGAGACAGAGAATCCAGTTCCTGGTCTGTGTTACATGTTTATTGAAATACTATGGCAACAAGCAGTCGTCCAGTCCAATGCTGAGTGCTTGTGAACTAATATCACCCGGACTGATGGTCAAGAGGGTACTGGATCTGTAGATATCTTTACTGCAGAGGGACATCGAGGCTGGGTCATTAATATTTAAGGCCGAGGTAGAGAGAATCAAGGAGAATGGGGACAAGGCAGGAGAGTGGAGTTGGGGATTATCAGATCAGCCATGGTCTCATTGAATGGCAGAGCAAACTTGTTGGGCTGAGTGGTCTACTTCTGTTCCTACCTCTTTATGGTGTCAAAATAAAAGCAAATGCAAAACAACTTGCTCCAGAGGCTAGTAATTTCATGATGAGAATTATTGAGAATTGCATCAGATACACCATACAGGCCATTCAGTCCAGCCAGTCCAGGCCAGCATTATGCTCCCACCAGAGTTTCTTCCCACGTTTTCACCTCCAAATCTGTCATTGTAACTTTGTTAACACTGTTATTTCCCTTCACCCACACCTGCCTGACTAGGATCCCCAGGAATTCATCCATAGAACTGGGATCAATCACAACTAGCTCAAAGGTAGAAGACAGAGGGTGGTGGTGGAGGGTTGTTTTTCAGACTGGAGGCCTGTGACCAGTGGAGTGTCACAAGGATCGGTGATGGGTCCACTACTCTTTGTCATTTATATAAATGATTTGGATGTGAGCATAAGAGGTACAGTTAGTAAGATTGCAGACGACACCAAAATTGGAGGTGTAGTGGACAGCGAAGAAGGTTACCTCAGATTACAACAGGATCTTGATCAGATGGACCAATGGGCTGAGGAGTGGCAGATGGAGTTTAATTCAGATAAATATGAGGTGCTGCATTTTGGGAAAGCAAATCTTAGCAGGATTTATACACTTAATGGTAAGATTCTAGGGAGTGTTGCAGAACAACGAGACCTTGGAGTGCAGGTGCATAGCTCCTTGAAAGTGGGGTCGCAGGTAGATAGGATAGTGAAGAAGGCATTTTGGTATGCTTTCCTTTATTGGTCAGAGTATTGAGTACAGGAGTTGGGAGGTCATGTTACAGCTGTACAGGACATTGATTCGGGCACTTTTGGAATATTGCATGCAATTCTGGTCTCCTTCCTAGCAGAAGGATGTTGTGAAACTTAAAAGGGTTCAGAAAAGACTTACAAGGATGTGGCCAGGGTTGGGGGATTTGAGCTATAGGGAGAGGTTGAATAGGCTGGGGCTGTTTTCCCTGGAGTATCAGAGGCTGTGGGGTGACCTTATAGAGGTTTATAAAATCATGAGGGGCATGGATAGGATAAATAGACAAAGCTTTTTCCCTGGGATGGGGGAGTTCAGAACAAGAGGGCACAGGTTTCAGGAGAGAGGGGAAAGATATAAAAGGGACCTAAGGGGCAAATTTTCACTCAGAGGGTGGTGCGTGTATGCAATGAGCTGTCAGAGGAAATGGTGGAGTATTGGTATGATTGCAACATTTAAAAGGCATTTGGGTGGGTATATGAATAGGAAGGGTTTGGAGGGATATGGGCCGGGTGTTGGCAAATGGGAATAGATATATTTAGAATATCTGGTCGGCATGGATGAGTTGGACCAAAGGGTCTGTTTCCGTGCTGTGCATCTCTATGACTGTATGACCTTGCTGTGCCCAAGAGTTCCACATTCCCACCATTCTTTGAATAAACAAGCTTTAATGTCTTGCACATAGATTCCCGGAGTCACAAGCATTCAAACAGATCCTTCAGTCAAACCAGCCCATGCCAACCAAGTTCCCAAACTAAATTAGTGGTGCTGGAAGAGCACAGCAGTTCAGGCAGCATCCAAGGAGCAGCGAAGTCAACGTTTCGGGCAAAAGCCCTTCATCAGGAATAAAGGCAGAGAGCCTGAAGCATGGAGAGATAAGCTAGAGGAGGGTGGGGGTGGGGAGAAAGTAGCATAGAGTACAATAGGTGAGTGGGGGAGGGGATGAAGGTGATAGGTCAGGGAGGAGAGAGTGGAGTGGATAGGTGGAAAAGGAGCTAGGCAGGTCGGACAAGTCCGGACAAGTCATGGGACAGTGCTGAGCTGGAAGTTTGGAACCAGGGTGAGGTGGGGGAAGGGGAAATGAGGAAACTGTTGAAGTCCACATTGATGCCCTGGGGTTGAAGTGTTCCGAGGCGGAAGATGAGGCGTTCTTCCTCCAGGCGTCTGGTGGTGAGGGAGCGGCGGTGAAGGAGGCCCAGGACCTCCATGTCCTCGGCAGAGTGGGAGGGGGAGTTGAAATGTTGGGCCACGGGGCGGTTTGGTTGATTGGTGCGGGTGTCCCGGAGATGTTCCCTAAAGCACTCTGCTAGGAGGTGCCCAGTCTCCCCAATGTAGAGGAGACCGCATCAGGAGCAACAGATACAATAAATGATATTAGTGGATGTGCAGGTAAAACTTTGATGGATGTGGAAGGCTCCTTTAGGGCCTTGGACAGAGGTGAGGGAGGAGGTGTGGACACAGGTTTTCCAGCATCTGCAGTCATTGTTTTTACCTCCAAACTAAACTAGTCCCACCTGCCTGCGTTTGGCCCATATCCCTCCAAACGTTTCCTGTTCATTAACATATCCAAATGCCTTTTAAACATTATGACTGTACTCGCATCTACCATTTTCTCTGGCAGTTCATTACACACTGAAAGTGCTCTCTGAGGAAAAAAGTTGTCCGTCATGTTCTTTACAAACCTTTCTCCTCTCACCTTAAAAATATGGCCCCGAGCTTTGAACTCCCTCACCTCAGGGAAAAGACTCTTGCTACTCACATCCATGCCCCTCATGATTTTATAAACCTCTGTCAGGTATATAAATCCCTCAATCTCCTACGCTCCAGTGAAAAAGTCCAGTCTTTCTAATCTATTTTTCTATCTCAAACCTTCCAATCCCGGCAACAACCTTATAAGTCTTTTCTGAACCCTCTCCAGTTTCATAATACCCTTCCTGTAACGGTGGGACTATTGTCTGCAAGGTACGATTCCATGAGGATGACTATATCAGGCTGTTGCTTGACTACTCTGTGAGACAGCTCTCCCAATCTTGGCGGTAGTCCCCAGATGATAGTGAAGAGGGCTTTGCAGGGTCGACAGAGCTGAGTTTGCCTTCATCATTTCCAGTGGTCCATCGTGTTTCATTTCTTTAACAATCTACTGATTGTTACGATGGAGTGGCCATTTCAGAAGAGCATTAAAACTCAAACACATCGCAACCACAATCAATCCATTGCCCTCATTAGACTTTTAATTCCAGATTTTTATTGAATTCAAATTTAACCACATGCTGTGATGGGATTCAAATACAGGTCCCCAGAGCATCAACTGGGTTGCTGAATTACTAGCTGAAAATGTGTTGCTGGAAAAGCGCAGCAGGTCAGGCAGCACCCAGGGAACAGGAGAATCGATGTTTCGGGCATAAGCCCTTCTTCAGGAATTCCTGGATGCCGCCTGACCTGCTGCGCTTTTCCAGCAACACATTTTCAGCTCTGATCTCCAGCATCTGCAGACCTCACTTTCCCCTGCTGAATTACTAGCCCAGTGACAAACCCACTCTGCCATCACAGAAGAATTGAACACACCCTTAGGTTCTGTCTTCACAAATAATCTCCCAGAAATGTCTGGGAGTAAGAGGGGGATTTGAAGAAAATCAGGACTGGGGGTAATAAGATTGTCGTGGGGTATTCAATGGTATCAAAAGCTAACAAATCACCAGGGCCTGATCATCTACAGACTATGGAAAGAAGTGATCCTGGAAATATTGAATGCATTGATGGTTATCTTCCAAAATTTTGGAGACTCTGGAGCAGTTCCTACAGATTGAAGGTTGGTAAATGTAACCATGGGATTTAAAAAGGGCCCAGTCATGGAGAAAACGCTCAAGTCTATTATAAAAGCTATGATGATGGAACACTTGGAAAGCCAGAATGGGAATGAACAAATCCAGAATGGGTTTACAGAGGACATCTCATGCTTAACATATCTATTGGCAATTTTTGAGGATGTAACTATTAGAATAGATCAGGGAGAACCAGCATATTTCGATTTTTAGAAAGTTTTTGATACGGTTCCTCATAAGAGGTTAGTAAGCAAATTAAAGCACCCATGAGTTTAGGGATAATATATTGGCACAGGTCAAGAATTGGTTAACAGACAGGAGAGAAAGTATGGGAATAAATGCATCTTTTTTTTGAGTAGTATGCGGGACTAGTGGAATACCACAAAGATCAGTACCCGGAACTGGACAGGGAGAAGATGTTTCCACTAGTAGGAGAGACCAGGACCCGGGGCACAGCCTCAGGGTGTGTAGAGACGACCCTTTAGAACAGAGATGAGGAGGAATTTTTTCAGACACAATATGATTAATGTGTGGAGCATATTGCCACAGACCATGGTGGCCACATCATTGAGTGTTTTTAAGACAGAGATAGATAGGTTTTTGATTAGTAAGGGAGTCAAGGGTTACAGGCAGGAGAATGAGATTAAAAAATGTATCAGCCGTGATCAAATGGCAGAACAGAGTCAATAGGCCGAATGGCCAAATTCTGCACTGAGGCCTACCTAAGATCCACAACCTAACTACCCCAGCCAACCCATCGTCTCAGCCTGCTCCTGCCCTACTGATTTCATCTCCACCTACCTTGACACTGTCCTATCGCCCCTAGTCCAGGAACTCCCCACATGCATTTGGGACACCACCCACACCCTCCACCTCCTCCAAGACTTCCATTTCCCCTGCCGCCAACACCTCATCTTCACCACGGACATCCAGTCCCTCTCCACCTCCATCTGCCATGACCAGGTCCTCCAAGCAAAACTGGCAGGTTTGTGAATCATGAGGTGGATAAGAAGGCTTCAAGGTGATTTAGACAATGGGAATGAGTGGGCAAAGACATGGCAGATACAGCACAACATGGGTAAATGTGAAGTTATGCACTTCAGCATAAAATCCAGACAGGCAGAGCATTACTATGGTGTGGTGGTTCAGTGGTTAGCACTGCTGCTTCACAGCACCAGGGGCCCAGGTTCGATTAAACTCTCGGGTGACTGTCTGTGCAGAGTTTGCACATTCTCCCCGATTCTGCATGGGTTTCCTCTGGGTGCTCCAGTTTCCTTCCACAGTCCAAAGACGTTCAGATTAGATGGATTGGCCATGCTAAATCACGCATAGTGCTCAGGGATGTGCAGGTCAAGTGGAATAGCTATGGGAAATGTCGGGTTAAAGGGAAGGTGGTTGGATTTGGGTGGGCTGCTCTTTGGAGGGTTGGTGTGGACTCAATGGGCCAAATGGCCTGCCTCCACAATGTAGGGATTCTATGATACTTAACTGATGAGATATTGGGAAGTGTGGATGCAAAGGGATCAGGATGTCTTTGCAGCCAATGAAATTAGACAGGTAGATTCAAACAGCAATTAGGGAGACCACTGACATTATTGCAAAAGGGTTTGAGATCACAAATAGAGATGGCTTACCGCCCTAGCCTTGGTGACACCACACCCTGGGGTGCTGTATGCAGTTTTGTTCTTTTTGTCTGAGGAATGATATACTGGCTACAAAGGGAACACAGCGAATGTCTACCAGTCTGATTCCTGGGATGGCAGGCCTGACATAAAGGGAAGAATCAGCTGAATTTAGAAGAACAAAGGTAGATCTCATAGAGGCCTATAGCGTTTAAGCAACACTCGACAGGGGAGATACAGGAAGGGTATGCCCAATGACCGGGAAGTCCAGAAACAGGGGTAGTAGTCAGCAGATACAGGCTAGGCCATCCAAGACTGAGATCAAGAGAAATGTGAAAGGGTGGATTGGCTTACCCCTGCTGTTAGTTTCTATTAAATTTCACAGCAGCTATTATGGGATTGGACGTAATCTTGGATCATTTTCCCAGGCTTCTTGATTACTCGACAGTAACATGACCAGTATGCCACTATGCCCCTATACCCACACCACTCACAAATAGTCTCCTCTATTCCAGTTAATCTCCTGAGAGAAACCTATTCATGAATATTTCCCAACCCTGATATCTCATCAAAACACCGAAGAATATTTGTCTTTTCAGCCACCTGTTCGATATGTGCTCACCTCCTCAGAAAATCCCCTAACTCAGTGCCTGTTCCTGTTGCACAATAGCAAAATGAACCCATCTCCCATTAAACCCCAAATTATGCAGACAAGAGAGAGGTTATTAATCTGATTAACTGTAGGACCGGGTGAGATGGAGGCATTCATTCAGGGGATGTGAGCTTGTCCAGCATTTATTGCCTGTCCTTGAGAAGCTGGTGGTGAGCTGCCTTCTTGACCTGCTCCAGTCCATGTGCTACTAAGGAGGGAGTTGGTGGAACTTGAGTGAATTTTGTCAATAGGTTTCCAAGTAAGGAGGGTGAGTGACTTTGAGGGGAACTTGAAGAGGGTGGTGTTCCCATGTATTTGCCGCCCTTGTCCTTCTAGTTGGAAGTGGTTGTGGGTTTGGAAGGTGCTGTCTGAGGTTCTTTGGTGGTGGTACACACTGCTGCTACTGAGTGTCGGTGGTGGAGGGAGTGGATGTTTGTGGATGTGGTGCCAATCAAATGGGTTGCTTTGTCCTGGATGGTGTCAAGCTTCTTGAGTGTTGTTGGAGCTGCCCCCATCCGGGCAAGTGGGGAGTACTCCAGCACCCTCCTGACTTGTCCCTTGTAGATGGTGGACAGGCTTTGGGGTCAAGATTAGAGTGGTGCTGGAAAAGCACAGCAGGTCAGGCAGCATCCGAGGAGCAGGAAAATCGACGTTTCGGGGAGTCAGGAGGTGAGTTACCTGCTTCAGGATTCCTAGCCTCTGAGCTGCTCTTGTAGCCATTGTGTTTATGTGGTGAGTCTAGTCCTGTTTCTTGTCAATAGTGACTCTGAAAATGTGATAATGGGAGATTCAGTGATGGTAATGTCATTGAATATCGACCGGTAGTGGTTATGTTCTCTCTCTCTCTCTCCCGAGATGGTCAGCACGGTGGCTCAGTGGTTAGCACTGCTGCCTCACAGCGCCAGCTCGGGCAACTGTCTGTGTGGAGTTTACACATTGTCTGCGTGGGTTTCCTCCGGGTGCTCCTGTTTCCTCCCACAGTCCAAAGATGTGCAGGTTATGTGGATTAGCCAGGCTAAATTGCCCGCAGTGTTAGGCGCATTAGTTAGGGGAATGGGTCTGGGTTGGTTGCTCTTCGGAGGGTTGGTGTGGACTTGTTAGGCCAAAGGGCCTGTTTCCACACTTTAGGGAATCTAATCTAATCATAATCATTGCATTTGTATGGTGCAAATCTCATTTGTCAATTTTGGGCGCAAACCTGAATGTTGCCCAACTCTTGTTGAATTTGAATATGGACTCCTTCAGTATCTGGGGAGCTGCGAATGGTGCTGAATTTGTGCAATCATTGGTGAACATCCTCACTTGTGATGGAGGGTGTGATGAAGCAGCTGAAGATGGTTGGGCCGAGGACACTACCCTGAGGAACTCCTGCAGAGATGTCCAGGAGCTAAGATGACTGACCTCCAACAACCATGACCATCCTCCTCTATGTCAAGTCTGACTCTAACCACCAGAGGGTTTACCCATTGATTCCAGTTTTGCCAGGGCTCCTTGATGCTACACTTGGCCGAATGCAGCCTTGATGTCAAGGGCTGTCCCTCTCTCCTCCCCTCTGGAGTTCAGCTCTTTTGTCCATGTTTGAACCAAGGCTGTAATGAGGTCAGGAGCTGAGTGGCCCTGACAGAACTCAAACTGGGCGTCACTGAGCAGGTTATTGCTGAGCTGGTGCTGCTTGATAGCACTGTTGATAGCACCTTCCATCACTTCTCTGATAATCGAGAGTAGACTGATGGGGCGGTAATTGGTCAAGTTGGATTTGACCTCTTCCTTTTTGTGTCCAGGACAAAATGGATACAAACGTACAGAAAACAAAAAAGCAGACAATAGAAGCTTCTAGGAAAAATATTAGTTTATACACAACTAGGACCCTCACAGTCTGAAACAGGACAATTGACAAAATAGCTGAGCAGTTAAACAACTACTTTATTTCTCTGATCACAGAAAAAAGATACAAATAATTTCACAGAAATGTCAGCTAAGCAAAAGTCAACCAGAGAGGAAGAATGGAAAGAAATTTGTATTTATGAAAAATTAATGCTGGAGAAATTAATGAGACTGATAAAATACAGCAGCTTGATAAATTACATGCCTGAATACTAAATGAGGTGGCTGTGAAATAGTCAATGTGTTGGTTGTCATCTTCCAAAATAGTGCAGAGTCCAGAACATGGAGTCATACTGCACAGAAACAGACCCTTCGATTCAACTCGTTCTTGCTGACCACAAACCCTCCCGTCCTGGCACCTTCCCCTGCCACCGCAGGAATTGAAAAACCTGTGCCCAACCTCCTCCCTCACCTCTATCCAAGACTCTAAAGGAGCCTTCCACATCCATCAAAGTTTTACTTGCACATCCACCAATATCATTTATTGTATGCGTTGCTCCCGATGTGGCCTCCTCTACATTGGAGAGACTGGACGCCTCCAAGCAGAGCGGTTTAGGGAACATCTCCGGGACACCTGCACCAATCAACCACACCCCTCTGTGGCCCAACATTTCAACTCCCTCTCCCACTCTCCGAGGACGTGGAGGTCCTGGGCCTCCTTCACCGTTGCTCCCTCACCACCCAACGTCTGGAGGAAGAACGCCTCATCGTCCACCTCAGAACACTTCAACCCCAGGGCATCAATGTGGACTTCACCGGTTTCCTCATTTCCCCATTCCCCACCTCACCCCAGTTCCAAACTTCCAGCTCAGCACTGTCCCCATGACTTGTCCTACCTGTCTATCTTCTTTTCCACCTATCCACTCCACCCTCCTCTTTGACCTATCACCTTCATCCCACCCCCATCCACCCATTGTACTCTTTGCTACCGTCCCCCACCCTCCTCCCTGACCTATCACCTTCATCCCCTCCCCCACTCACCTATTGTACTCTATGCTACTTTCTCCCCACCTCCACCCTCCTCTCATTTATTTCTCCACCCTTCAGGCACTCTGCCTTTATTCCTGATGAAGGGCTTTTGCCTGAAACGTTGATTTTCCTGCTCCTCGGATGCTGCCTGAACTGCTGTGCTTTTCCAGCACCACTAATCCAGAATCTTGTTTCCAGCATCTGCAGTCATTGTTTTTACCTACATTCCCAAACCAAACCCATCCATTTGCCCGCATTTGGCCCATATCCCTCTAAACATTTCCTATCCATGTGTCTATCCAAATGTCTTTTAAATGTTGCAACTGTACCTACCTCTACCACTTGCTCCAGTGTATCACTCCACCCATGAACTTTTTCTGTGTGAAAAAGTTGCCCCTCAGGCCCCTTTTAAATCTTCCCCCTCTCATCTTGAACTCCTGTGCTCAAGTCATAGAGTCATAGAGATGTACAGCATGGAAACAGACCCTTCGGTCCAACTCGTCCATGCCGACCAGATATCCCAACCCAATCTAGTCCCACCTGCCAGCACCCGACCAATATCCCTCCAAACCCTTCCTATTCATATACCCATCCAAATGCCTCTTAAATGTTGCAATCGTACCAGCCTCCACCACATCCTCTGGCAGCTCATTCCATACACGTACCACCCTCTGCGTGAAACAGTTGCCCCTTAGGTCTCTTTTATACCTTTCCCCTCTCACCCTAAACCTATGCCCTCTAGTTCTGGACTCCCTGACCCCAGGGAAAAGACTTTGCCTAATTATCCTATCCATGTCCCTCATAATTTTGTAAACCTCTATAAGGTCACCCCTCAGCCTCTGACGCTCCAGGGAAAACAGCCCCAGCCTGTTCATCCTCTCCCTGTAGCTCAGATCCTCCAACCCTGGCAACATCCTTGTAAATCTTTTCTGAACCCTTTCAAGTTTCACAACATCTTTCCGATAGGAAGGAGACCAGAATTGCACACGATATTCCAACAGTGGCCTAACCAATGTCATGTACTGCGCAACATGACCTCCCAACTCCTGTACTCAATACTCTGACCAACAAAGGAAAGCATACCAAACGCCTTCTTCACTATCCTATCTACCTGCGACTCCACTTTCAAGGAGCTATGAACCTGCACTCCAAGGTCTCTTTGTTCAGCAACACTCCCTAGGACCTTACCATTAAGTGTATAAGTCCTGCTAAGATTTGCTTTCCCAAAATGCAACACCTCGCATTTATCTAAATTAAACTCCATCTGCCACTTCTCAGCCCATTGGCCCATCTGGTCAAGATCCTGTTGTAATCTGAGGTAACCTTCTTCGCTGTTCACTACACCTCCAATTTTGGTGTCATCTGCAAACTTACTAACTGTACCTCTTATGCTCGCATCCAAATCATTTATATAAATGACAAAAAGTAGAGGTCCCAATCCACTGGTCACAAGCCTCCAGTCTGAAAAACAACCCTCCACCACCACACTCTGTCTTTTACCTTTGAGCCAGTTCTGTATCCAAATGGCTAGTTCTCTCTGTATTCCATGAGATCTAACCTTGCTAATCAGCCTCCCATGGGGAACCTTGTTGAACGCCTTACTGAAGTCCATATAGATCACATCTACTGCTCTGCCCTCATCAATCTTCTTTGTTACTTCTTCAAAAAACTCAATCAAGTTTATCAGACATGATTTCCCATGCACAAAGCCATGTTGACTATCCCGAAGCAGTCCTTGCCTTTCCAAATACATGTATATCCTGCCCCTCAGGATTCCCTCGAACAACCTGCCCACCACCGAGGTCAGGCTCACTGGACTATAGTTCCCTGGCTTGTCCTTACCACCCTTCTTAAACAGTGGCACCACGTCGATGATACAAATATCTCAGCAAGAGGCCCAGCAATCACTTCTCTAGCTTCCCACAGAGTTCTCGGGTACACCTGATCAGGCCCTGGGGATTTATCCACCTCCAACCGTTTCAAGACACCCAGCACTTCCTCCTCTGTAATCTGGACATTTTGCAAGATGTCACCATCTATTTCCCTACAGTCTATATCTTCCATATCCTTTTCCACAGTAAATACTGATGCAAAATATTCATTTAATATCTCCCCCATTTTCTGTGGCTCCAAACAAAGGCCTCCTTGCTGATCTTTGAGGGGTCCTATTCTCTCCCTAGTTACCCTTTTGTCGTTAATATATTTGTAAAATCCCTTTGGATTCTCCTTAATTCTATTTGCCAAAGCTAAATCATGTCCCCATTTTGCCCTCCTGATTTCCCTCTTAAGTATACTCTTACTTTCTTTATACTCTTCTAAGGATTCACTCGATCTATCCTGTCTGCACCTGACATATGCTTCCTTCTTTTTCTTAACCAAACCTTCAATTTCTTTAGTCATCCAGCATTCCCTATACCTACCAGCCTTCCCTTTCACCGTAACAGGAATATACTTTCTCTGGATTCTTGTTATCTCATTTCTGAAGGCTACCCATTTTCCAGTCATCCCTTTACCTGCGAACATCTGCCTCCAATCAGCTTTTGAAAGTTCTTGCTTAATACCATCAAAAATGGCCTTTCTCTAATTTAGAACTTCAACTTTTCGATCTGGTCTATGCTTTTCCATCACTATTTTAAAACGAATAGAATTATGGTCGCTGGCCCCAAAGTGCTCCCCCACTGACACCTCAGTCACCTGCCCTGCCTTATTTCCCAAGAGTAGGTCAAGTTTTGCACCTTCTCTAGTAGGTACATTCACATACTGAATCAGAAAATTGTCTTATACACACTTAACAAATTCCTCTCCAACTAAACCTTTAACACTATGGCAGTTCCAGTCGATGTTTGGAAAATTAAAATCCCCGGCCATAACCACTATATTATTCTTACAGATAGCTGAGATCTCCTTACAAGTTTGTTTCTCAATTTCCCTCTGACTATTGGGGGGTCTATAAGACAATCCCAATAAGGTGATCATCCCTTTCTTATTTCTCAGTTCCACCCAAATAGCTTCCCTCAATGTATTTCCAGGAATATCCTCCCTTAGCACAGCTGTAATGCTATCCCTTATCAAAAATGCCACTCCCCCTCCTCTTTTGCCTCCCTTTCTATCCTTCCTGTAGCATTTGTATCCTGGAACATTCAGCTGCCAGTCCTGCCCATCCCTGAGCCATGTTTCTGTAATTGCTATGATAACCCAGTCCCATGTTCCTAACCATGTCCTGAGTTCATCTGCCTTCCCTGTTAGGCCCAGGCAAAACCTAATAGTAGGCATGAGTCCTACTATTGGATGGAAGATTGGCGAAGGTAATCCCAAAATTTCAAAAAGGAGGGAGGGATTACAAACAGATTAGCCTTACATCAGTAGTAAGAAAGTGTTGGAGTCCATTATAACTTGTCTGATAACAGAACAACTAGAAAATACCAGTGGGATTACAGAAAGTTTCCATGGACTTATGAAAGGGAAATCATGTTTGACAAAAATATTGGAGTGTAACGAGCAACATTCCCTTGAAACGAAACACAGACAATCTGCATATGCCAGTTATCACGCAGATACGTTGACTTCCAGTTCCGGAAGTTGCTGCTGTGCACAGACGTCAGAGGCAGATTTCCTTAAAGGACATGCATGAATCAGATGGGTTTTTTTTATAACAATTGACACTAGTTGAGTAGTCACCTTCAGAAGAGCTTTGTTATTCCAGATTTTTATTGAATCAAAATTTCACCATCTGCCATGATAGGATTCAAAACCATAGCCTGGGGTTCTGCGTTACTAGCTCAGTGACATTCCCGCCACACCACTGCCTCCGTTTGCTGAAGCTAGGAATCACGAGGGAGGGATGTTATTGAAACATCTAAAATAATGACAGGACTGAACAGACTGGATGGATTAGGAGAAAGTGATGAACACATTTCAACTTGTGAAATGATGAAACCTGATGGAGGGTCTATGCCCGAAATGTCGATTCTCCTGCTCCTCGAATGCTGCCTGACCTGCTGCGCTTTTCCAGCACCACACTCTTGACTCTGAACAGACTGGTTGCAGGATTAATGCTGCCCCTGGATGGTAGGCAATCCAGAACAAGGTGTCATGGTCTCAGGGTATTAGACAGAGCGAAACAGGGAGAAATGTCTTTATTCAGTGGGTGGTGAACCGGTGGAATTCCCTGTCACAGAAAGGTGTGAAGGCAAAGCCACTGAATGTACTTCAGAAAGAAATAGATTTCTAGAAGCTCAAGGTGCCAAATGAGATGGGGTGGGTGCTAACATATGATGTTGAAATAGAAGATTAGCCATGAACATGGGGAATTAGTGGGCCAAATGGCCTACTCCTGCTTCTGTTTCCTTCATTTCTATGTCAATGCTTCAATGTAGAATAAAGCATGTCACTGAGCTGCAACAAGGAGGTATTGAGGCAAACAACCAGTCCAGGATGAATATATACTGCTAGGCTTGTACACTGTAACTTTAATACATGTTTGACCGTGGCAGATTGAGAATTAAAGTTCTGCAAAAAGGAAGGATAAAACAAGCAAAAATCATTCATTGTAACCATCTTTGTTCCAAATCCATTGAGGTCCTTCTTGGAATGAATCCTGCCATGGTTACCCAGTCTTGTCCGACAAGGACTTCCAAGTCTATTGCGCTATTATTCTGGAAAGACCAAGCTGCTTTGTTGCAATTCCAGGAGGAGGAGGAAACAAAAATTTCTGCCTTCACCTACTACCTGAAAATGACATTTAAAATGGCACCCCGATAAGAGTGAGCATTGGATTGGAAAAGGACTGAGAGACTCTTTATTTATGTACGACAGTGAAGTTCAAAGTGAAAGGACACTCTGAACCTGAGAACAATGTTGCTAGTGGTTGCCCTGGGAGAAACATCATGTTCCTTGGATACAACAGTATTGCCCCTACGATATGGTCTGGATTTTTATCTGATATTTATTCATTGTTGCCCGTCCAAATTATCCTTGAGCTGAATACTCTGACTGTTGGGAGACAAATGAAGACTTTCCAAGGCAAACTAGAAATAATTCCACAAGTTCCACGTCAAGGCGTTCTGCATCATACTTTGATTGGTCACATGGGTGCAGGAAGAACCAAGAGATTGACCCACGAAACCATAGATAGGCCCAGCATCAATAAGGTTATCAATCAATCAGTGAGAACCATGTCAACTCCATCAAACTCAACACTCAAGAGAACCTTTCCTTCCACGCGAGATTCCTTGTGAGCTGTGGTATATTATCCATTTCACCAAATTCTCCTGTGTGCATCAAATCAAAGACACCAGCAAAGTGCAAGCATTGTTGACATACTAGCCACCATACTCAGTGTTCCTCAACCAACTGTGTCTGACAATAGTCCACAGTACCTTAGCACACCCTCCCAAGATGTGCAGTAAATAGAATGTTCAATGTAGTACCTTTTCTGCTCACTAGTCTCTGTCTAACAGTCCCACAGAACGCCCTGCCCACACTCGAAAAATCAAAATGGTCAAATCTGAAACAAAACCAGAAATTGCTGGAAAAGCTCAGCAGGTCTGGTAGCATCTGTGGAGAGAAATCAGATTTAATATTTCAGGACCCTGATTTCCCTCCATCGATGCAGCTGAGCTTTACCAGCGGTCTCTGGTTTTGTTTCTGATTTTCAGCATTCACAGTTCTTTTGGATGTTATGGTCAAATACAAAGTGACTTGCCAAGATTTTCAGGTAGTCCTGCTAAATCTACACAGTACTCATCAAGGTAACAGCTTATCCTCACTGCCTATTTCAGGTCAAGGAAAACAGGTCAAAAGACCATTAGAAGTGGGAACATGAGTAGGCCATTCGGCCCCTCGGGTCTGCTCCGCCATTCAATAGGACATGCTCTGCCTTTATTCCTGATGAAGGGCTTTTGCCCGAAACGTCGATTTTGCCTGTCCTCGGATGCTGCCTGAATTGCTGTGCTCTTCCAGCACCACTGATCCAGAATCTGGTTTCCAGCATCTGCAGTCATTGTTTTTACCTCACAGTGTGATCTGACATTCCTCATGTCTACTTTCTTGTCCTTTCCCCAAAGTCCTTGATTCCCCAACTGATCAGGAATCTATCTCAGCCTTAAATATACGCAAAGACTCTTGTCCTTTCCCAGTGCGAACAGTGTTCAATGAGGACTGTGTCCTTCATTCATGATGAAGGGCTTTGGTCCGAAACGTCGGTTTTCCTGCTCCTTGGATGCTGCCTGACCTGCTGTGCTTTTCCAGCACCACTCTAATCTAGTCTCTGATTTCCAGCATCTGCAGTCCTCATGTTTTCTAAGTCTTCCAGGTCTACCCACAGATTACCATTATGGCTCTTTCTCTTCATATTCTTCACAAAAACCTTTGGGCCTACCTCTCTTCTACCTGCCAATGCATTCTTTTTATGCTCCTAATTTATTTTTTAAGATACCTCCCCCACTGCACTTTCTTATTCCAGGGCCTCTTCTGTCCTGAGACCTAAGCATCTGCTATAGGTCGGCATTTTCTCTTAACCTTTATTCCCTGGACATCCACGCTTCTCCTGGAGTTCTACTGCAGTTCAAAACCACAGCAGCTTTGGACTTGGCCACAGATAGAAGCAAGGGATGGTCAATAAAAATGAACTCGGAAACATGTTGCTATTAATAAGAGCTGTAAAGGAAGTCTTTTGTTTTGCCTACCTGTATTTATTCAAAGGAAACATTAGCTTAACTTGTCTTAATCTTTCAAAGGCAGTAGCTCCACACAAAGAATGAAAAGTTGGTCTCATTCAAAATGTTGTAAATCTGAGGGATTTCTTATCCTGAGCTGCTCAGGCCCTGAGTATCATTGAGTGTACTCAAGATGGAAATCAAAAGGTATTTGATTGCCTAAAGAATCTTGGGATATAGGAATAAAATGCAGAAAGGTACAACTGAGGCACAGAATCAGCCATGATTTTACGAAATGGTGGAACGGTCTCAGAAGGCTGGCTCCCCTCTCCTCGTTCTTATCTTCTGCAGGACACGATATGTCTCTCAAGCTCCCCAAAAGTAGATCACAATCAACGCAAATACAACAGTTTTCAAAAGTTGCTTTTTCTTTTGGAAAAATATGCAAGTCAAAGCCAAAAAAAACTATCCAGGCAAATCACTTCCATCTGTTGAATAATACAGGTTACCATTCTCTCTCTCTCTCACACACACATACACACGCTCTGTTTCTACTGTTCAAGAGTTAGACAAACCTCAATGGCTATTGTCAAATCAGAAGGAAGGTGCAAACCACAATCTGACAGGTTGTACAGAATCCAAAGGTCAAAAGTTTGCTGATAGCCCATCGTGTCCCCAGCTGCATTGTTTCGGTTGAACTTAATGCCTGTTGTCATTCCACAAGTACGATTGAGTTATTGGGCATGTGGGCAGAGCATTTGTTTTGCTTGTTTTACAATAATAATGTAATCTGTACAGTGCTGAACTCGGTATGCTTGACCTGTGTCGATATGGCTGATAAAGCCAGGCTTACACCAATTTTCTTTTTCAACAAAAAAAAGGCCCTTGGATCTTTCTGCCCAATTAGCAATTTGTCATAATACATTAACGCTATTTACATGAGCAGCAACAGACCACAGTTACAAATGTTCCTTGTGCCATCTCCCATCAAAAGCAGACAGAAATCTTTAGCTAAGGTAACTCTTTCATTGCCCAAGATGATCTTGATTCTCCAACATATACAGTATAGAGAAAGAACCCTACAGTGTGGAAATTGGCCATTCAGCCCACAAGTCCACACTGACTCTCCAAAGAGCATTCCACCCAGACTTATCTCCCTACCTTACCCTTGCGTTTCCCATGGCTAGCCTACACAATCCTGAGCACTATGGGAAATTTAGTATGGCCAGTCTATCCAATCTGCACATCTTTGGATTGTGGGAGGAAACTGGAGCACCCAGAGGAAACCCATTCAGACATGAGGAAAATGTACTTACTCCACATAGGCAGTCGCCCAAGGGGGGGATTGAACCTGGGTCCCTGGCACAGTGAGGCTGCAGTGCTAACCACTGAGCCACCGTGCCACCCCTTCTTTAGACTTTATCGCTGCCCTGGTTTCTCTTTTCGTCTTTAATCATGTTGCTGAAGCTTTTCCTCCCATCAACATCAATGCAAGAATGCCAAAATTCAAATGTCCACAACAACTTACACTGCAAGAGAAAAGCTGTTGATTGGTTGGCAAGTCAAACAGTATGGAGTTGACAGCCTACTGGTAGTATTGCTGGACTGTTAATCAAGAGACACAGGTAATGTTGTAGGGACCCAGGTTCGAATCCTCCATGGAATTTGAATCCAGTAAAAAATATCAATTTGTGAACTCTGTTTGCTCTCCCTGTGAAAGAAGCAGCAATCCATGTTTATATGATACTTGAACATGGTAAAATGTTTCAAAGTGCTTCACAGTAGCATCATCAAATATAAGAAGGATGTGGAAGCTTTGGAAAGGGTGCAGAGGAGATTTACTAGGATGTTACCTGGTATGGAGGGAAGGTCTTACGAGGAAAGGCTGAGGGCCTTGAGGCTGTTCTCGTTAGAGAGAAGAAGGTTGAGAGGTGACTTAATAGAGACATACAAGATAATCAGAGGGATAGATAGGGTGGACAGGGGGAGCCTTTTTCCAAGTATGGGGACGGCAAACACGAGGGGACACAACTTTAAAGTGAGGGGTGATAGGTATAAGACAGATGTCAGAGGTAGTTTCTTTACTCAGAGAGTAGTAAGGGTATGGAATGCTTTGCCTGCAATGGTAGTAGATTCGCCAAGTTTAAGTGCATTTAAGTAGGCATTGGATAGGCAAATGGACGTACATGGAATAGTGTAGGTGGGATGGGCTTCAGACTAGTATGACCGGGCGGCGCAACATCGAGGGCCGAAGGGCCTGTACTGCGCTGTAATGTTCTATGTTCTATGTTCTATATGTTCTAGCTTACAAGACACTGACCCAAGTAAGGATACATTGAGAGAGGCATGATGGCTCAGTGGTTAGCACTGCTGCCTCACAGTGTCGGGGACCCAGGTTCTGTTCCAGCCTCAGGTGACTGTCTGTGTGGAGTTTGCACATTCCGCCCGTGTCTACGTGGGTTCCCTCTGGGTGTTCCAGTTTCCTCCCACTGTCCAAAGATGTGCAGGTTAGGGTGGATTAGCCATGGGAAATCCAAGATTATGGGGATAAGGTGGGGGCTAGGATTGGCTGGGATGCCCTTCAAAGGCTTGGTGTAGACTGAATGGGCCAAATAGCCTATTTCAGCACTGAAGGGGTTCTTTGATTAGCTTTGAAAGCAGCAGGACAGGTAGAGAAGGTAATTAAGGAGCCATATGGGTCACTTCCCTTCATTAGTCAAAGCATTGTATCTTTATTGCTGGAACAGCACAGCAGGTCAGGCAGCATCCAGGGAACAGGAGATTCGACGTTTCGGGCACAGGCCCTTCTTCAGGAATGAGCAGAGAGTGTTCAGCAGGAGAAGATAAAAGGTAGGGAGGAGGGACTTGGAGGAGGGGCGTTGGAAATGTGATAGGTGGAAAGAGGTCAAGGTGAGGGTGATAGGTCGGAGTAGGATGGAGGCGGAGAGGTCAAGAAGAAGACTGCAGGTCAGGAAGGCGGTGCCGGGCTGGAGGGATCCCTCCAGCCCGGCACCGCCTTCCTGACCTGCAATCTTCTTCTTGACCTCTCCGCCTCCATCCTACTCCGACCTATCACCCTCACCTTGACCTCTTTCCACCTATCACATTTCCAACGCCCCTCCTCCAAGTCCCTCCTCCCTACCTTTTATCTTCTCCTGCTGAACACTCTCTGCTCATTCCTGAAGAAGGGCCTGTGCCCGAAACGTCGAATCTCCTGTTCCCTGGATGCTGCCTGACCTGCTGTGCTGTTCCAGCAATAAAGTTTCAACTTTGATCTCCAGCATCTGCAGACCTCACTTTCTCCTCAAAGCATTGTATCCAAGAGGAAGGAGGCTATGATGGAACTGTGTACAATGTCACTTAGGCCACAGTTGGAATACTGTGTGCAGTTCTCTCTATAGGAAGGATGCGATGCCACTAGACAGAGTGCAGAGAAGATTCACCAGGATGTTGCTTGGGCTGGAGACATTTAGCTTTGAAGAGAGATTGGACAGCCTGGGCTTGTTTTCCTTACAACAGACAAGGCTGAGGGGGATCTGACTGAGGTGTACAAAGCTTTGAGGGACCCAGGCAGGAGAAACGTTTCCTCTTATCAGACGGGTCAATAACCTGGGGGCACAGTTTCAAGGTAAAGAGCAGGAGGTTCAGAGGGAATTGGAAGAAATACTTTTTCACGCAAAGGGTAATGGGTATTCAGAACTCAGTGACTGCAAGGCTGGTAGAGGCACGAACATTTAAGAAGCATTTCAATGATCACTTGAAATGGTATAGCACACAAAACTCCAAGCCAAGTGCAAGAAAGTGAGATCAGAACGGACAGATGTTTGAGGACTGGCATAGACACAATGAGCAGAAGGGCCTTTTTCCATGCTGTAAAAACCCTCTAACTCTATTAGGGCCTGATGTGGAGGGGGCCGGGTGTTGGACTAGGGTGGACAAAGTCAGAAGTCACAGTATACCAGGTCATAGTCCAACAGGTTTATTTGAAATCACAAGCTTTCAGAGCACTGCTCCTTTGTCAGGTGAAGAGCAACATTTCAGGCTCGGCAGTATTTCTCTTTTCAATGCGCCAAGGAGTGGCAGATGGAGTTTAATTTAGGTAAATGTGAGGTGCTGCATTCTGGAAAGGCAAATCATGGCAGCACTTATACACTTAATGGTAAGGTCCTGGGGAGTGTTGTTGAACAAAGAGACCTTGAAGTGCAGGTTCATAACTCCTCAAAAGTGGAGTCTTAGATAGATGGGATAGTGAATAACTCATTTCGTATGCTTTCCTTTATTGGTCAGAGCACTGAGTGTAGGAGTTGGGAGGTCATGTTGCAGCTGTAGAAGGACATTGGTTAGGCCACTTTTGGAATATTGCACGTAATTCTGGTCTCCCTGCTATAGAAAAGATATTGTTAAATTTGAAACGGTTCAGAAAAGATTTACAAGGATGTTGCCAGGGTTGGAGGGTTTGAGCTACAAGGAGATGCTGAGTAGGCTCAGGCTGTTTTCCCTGGAGCATCAGAGGCTGAGGAGTGACCTTACAGAGGTTTATAAAATCATGAGGGACATGGATAGGGTGAATAGTCAAGGTCCTTTTCCAGGGTAGGGGAGTCCATGACTAGAGGGCATAGGTTTAGGTTGAGAGGGGAAAGATTTAAAAGGGACCTAAGGGGCAACGTTTCACACAGAGGGTGGTGCGTGTATGGAATGAGCTGCCAGATGAGGTGGTGGAGGCTGGTACAATTACAACATTTAAAAGGCATCTGGATGGTTATATGAATAGGAAGGGTTTGGAGGGATATGGGCCAAGTGCTGGCAAATGGGTCTAGATTAATTTAGGATATCTGTTTAGGATATTTAAGGTTGGCATGGGTGAGTTGGATTACTGCACAATTCGATGACTCTCTGACTCTATAACTGGCTTTATCACCGTGTTCCATATAAGAAAACTTACAGAATCTGTCAATCAAGTAGGGTGGGTGGAGCTGCATGGAATCCTGCTGTGCGCAAATTGGCTACTGTGTTTATTGCATTAAAACAGCGATGACACTTCAGAAACAAAATGCTTCTTTGGCTACTAAGTGCTCCATTACAAATAACAGAAGAAAACCTAACTTTATCTCGAACCTTTAATGACCCCAAGATGTCCTAAATCACTTTACAGGTCATAGAAATAATATCAGATGGGCACTTAGTACTGGGATATCCTGACGTTATGACAAATGCCATAATAAAGAGTTCATCCTTTAGCTGTGTCTGCCCTGGAGCAAATGTAACAGCCACCTTGTGACAATGAACGTCCCGTCACGAGCTAAGAGCCGATGGTTGGGTTGATCTGATATAGGTAACATCAGTCAGAGGAGGAAGTACTCCATGTCAAGTCTGCCTGCCTCCAACATTCACATCAACTGGCTTCCTGAAAGACAACAAGAAAACCTCATAACCAACCCCCTGATCCAGCAAGCATCTCTGAACAGTAAGCTGGAGGTGTGTAAGTCTATCAAACAGACACTTCACTAGTGCAAGTCTGTTTTGACCCTTGGTTGAATACAACCTAAGAATTAGGAGCATGAGAAGGCTATTAGGGTCCATCATGTGAGATCAATAATTCATGGTTAATTTGATTGTGGCTTTAATCCTCCTGTCCTGTCTCCCCACCCATGACCCTCAACTCCCTTAATTGCACCGTCATAAAATTTGTCAAACACGGTTGTGAATACTGATGGGGAGGTGATGGCCTAGTGGTATGATCGTTAGATTGTTAATCCTGAGACCCAGGTAATGTTCTGGGTTCAAATCCTGCCACTGCAGATGGTGGAGTTCAAATTCAATAAAAATCTGGGATTAGAGTCTAATGATGACCATGAAACCTTTGTCAGGAATAACCAGGAGCAGAATTCAACCCTTCGAGACTGCTCTGCAATTTAATACCATCATTCCTTTGAGGAAAGGAATGTCTCCTCATGTCCGTCTTAAATGGGAGAGCTTTTAGTTGTAGACTCCTCCTTGGAGGAAAACAGCAGTCTCTCAGTGTCTGCCCACCTCACAATCTTCCTTCATTCTGCATCAGCCCCACTTGGTCATCCATTCCTGGTAGAGCAATGCTTCCATCCCAGGAATTAACTGGACGAACCTAACCCGAACTGCTTCCAATGTGTGGTTTCCTCAATAAGGGAAATAAAACTGTACATGTACTTCAGGTGACACCACCCAAAGTCGCAGCAAGACTTCAACATGGCAAAGTGGACTCAGGGTCATGTTGTGAGACCAGCAACTTAGAGTCCCTAGTGTTCCGAGACAGGGACTCAATTCTGCCATGAGCAATTTTATTCAAATGAAAATCTGAAATTGAAGATTTAAAGATTTAGACTTTTATTGTCATGCGTTTTCAAGTACAGGAGTGCAGTGAAAAGTGTTTGATGTCACCACACACTATGCCATCTCAGGTACAAAAGTACCTGGGCACAAAAAGCTTAGGTACAAACTGGTAAAAGAAACAAAGTGAAGCATTATCTTCATAGAATAAATGGAAAAGATAAATAAATAAGGTCATAGTCAACATTAAAGCCCTTCTTGATATAAACTAGAAAAATAAATGAATTCAGTTGAAAGATGAGTCTCTGCTTAGCTCGCTCTCTGGGAGATCTCAGCTGCCTGTTCTCGATTCCACCATCACAGAAACCAGGGGATCTCCTCACCGCTCGCTCTTCCCACGTCGTGCCACAATGCCATTGCCGCTGCCGCTGCTGAAGCAGCGAGCTCCCGGAGCATTCCCAGACAGAACCACTCAGACACTGAGACACCGCCACGTCGGGCTGAGAAACTGGACCAAAACACCGCCGCAGGCCGCCGGAGAGACCGGTCAGTCTAGTCCAGTGGTGAGAATGGAACAATTATCAATTGGTAAAAGCCTATCCGGTTCATTTATGTCCTTTAAGGGAGGAAATCTGCCACCCTACCTGGTCTGGCCTACATGTGATCCCTAGCAATGTGACTCTTAAATGCCCTCTGCAGCAACCTAGCAGACCATTCAGCTGAAGGGAAATTCAGAATAGGCAACAAATGTTGACCAGGCAAGACCTCAGCTACTGAAAATATCAGGGCCTATATTAATGGCAGGGGAAGTATAAGACAGTAAATTAGGGATAGTCTCACTAGACTAGCACTCCATTTGCTGAGAGAAATATTCTGGAAACCCAGGTTCAAATCCCACCATAGTAACTAGTGGGATTTAAATTCAATTATTAGCATCTGGAATTGAAAGCTTGTCTCAATAATGGTAACCATGAATCCATTGTCAATTGTCAGGAGTAACCTATCTGGTTCACTAGTGTTCTTTAGGGAAGAAAATCTGTCAATCTCACCTTGGCCTGACCTACATGTGACTCCAGACCAAAAGCAATGTGGAGGTCGACTCTGAACGGCCCCCAGCAAGCCACTCAATTCACAGGAAATAAATAGCAACGATGGGCACCCCTCACAAACAATTTTTTTTAAAACTGAAGGTTTCGATTAAATCGCAAAATTTAGCAGGAATGCGACAAACACCCAGCTATCAGTCTCCTAAGGAACGATGGCATAATGTTTATGTGACAGAGGAGGAACTAGTGAGTTCAAGTCCCATTACAGCAATTCATTCAAAATAATTAACATTTAATTATTTAGCTTGAATAAAAAAAATCTGCTGCCAATAATGATGACAGCAGCTATTAGGTTTCTGTCTGGTTCACCAGTGTCCTTTAAGGAAGGAAATGTGTCGTTCTCACCCAGTCTGGCCTACACGTGACTCCAGACCCACAGTAATAAGGTTGACCCCTCTGAAGTAACTCTGTTGTATTTAAGGTAGTTCATCTCAACCTTCTGAAGGGCAATGGTTTTTTTTTTCCCAGGCAATAACTCCTGGCCTTGCCAGGGATTCCCACATCGCATGAACAAAGAGAAAAAAAACACCTCACTGTTTACAGAAAATAACAGCAGATTGAAATCAGGAATGCCTGTGCTCATCGCTATGGAGGATGTATATGTGTTCATTGTAAATACACCTTCGATTATATTCCAGCCCGCTCATCTTTTTCAGATCTTTCTTATGTGATGCATTCACAAGCATGACGTCAACATACACAGCCTGCCTTCCCTGATTGGGCCTCAGACTATATGTGACTCCTGTCTGATACCGACATCTCAGCTTCGTTCTGAAGTCATAGAGGTTTACAGTATGGAAACAGGCCCTTCAGCCCAAATTGTTCATGCTGCCCAGTTTTCACAATTAAGCTAGTCCCATTTGCCTGTGTTTGGTCTATACCCTTCCATGCCTATCCCAACCATGTACCTGTCTAAATGTTTCCTAAATGATAAAATTGTACTCACCCTCCACCATAACCTCTGGCAGCCCATTCCAGAGACTCACTACCGTTTGTGTGAAAAAAATTGAACCCTTTAGTATCTCTCCCTTGTCACCTTAAACCTATGCCCTCTAAGCTTAGACTCCCCTATCACTGGGAAAAGCTGTAGGCTAGCTACCTTATCTATGCCTCTCATGATTTTGTAGACCTCGATAAGATCACCCCTCAGTCTCCTGAAAAGTCCCAGCCTATCCAACCTCTCCTTATAACTCAAACCAACCAGCCCAGGTAGCAACCCAGTATACCTTTTTTACATTGTTTCTAATTTAGTAATATCCTTAGTCCCTGCAAATGTTCCAGCAAGTGCCCCAGCCTGATCAAACCAGTCAATATGTAAAACCCGTTCCACTTCATTGGGACAGTGAGAGCGGCACAAGTTCAAATCCTATCACAGACCCTGGGTATGTTTGGTTTCCATGGATTACATTAATCAATGATTGTGAAGGTAGCATCAGCAACAGCAACCATGACACTGCTGGACTGTTGCTCAGCGATGTTCTTCGAGAAAGGATATGTACTGTCCTTACTCGGTCTGGTCCATCTATGACTGCCAACACGCAGCCATGTAATTTAGTCCCGAGCTGCCCTCTGAAGTAGGCTGGGTAGATTAGACTCCCTACAGCGTGGAAACAGGCCCTTCAGCCCAACAAGTCCACACCGACCCTCCGAAGATTAATCCGCCCAGACCCATTTCCCTCTGAATGAGCACCTAACACTACGGGAAATTTTAGCATGGCCAATTCACCTGGCCTGCACACCTTTGGACTGTGGGAGGAAACCGGAGTACCCAGAGGAAACCCACTCAGACACAGTGAGAACGTGCAAACTCCACACAGACAGTTGCCCGAGGCTGGAATCGAACCTGGGTCCCTGGTGCTGTGAGGCAGCAGTGCTAACCACTGAGCCACCGTGCCATGGGTAATTAGAGCTGGGTAAGAAATGTTGCCAACACTCTGGAATTGAATAAAAGCTGCACCAGCATAGATTTGTTGGACTGAATGGTCTGTTTCTGCACTACATGTTTGATGTCCTGCAGATTCCAAGGAATGCAACAATCCAAAAGGAATCAAATCCCTTCTCTAGCTAAAATTGCAGTTCTAAAGAGGCAAAGAAACCTGCCTAAATATCAAGGTAATGCAGAAACAACAATTGCTGCTGTGGGCAAGCTCCTCCATCCATATTCCTGGGAGTGCTTCATCAGGTAGTGGGTTTAAGACATATCCTGCTCTCTCTCTCTCTCCCCACCCCCCTCCCCACCCCGTCGCTCTAACCTGGGGTGAGTTATTTCTGGACCATCTCCAGAAACAAAAGGGAGCACCCTCACCGGTCTCTTCACCACAGCACAGCATGATCAGAAAAAATAGGATTTGTCAAAGTGACAGAAAACGTTCCAGTGGGGCTCTCTGGTTAAAAATAAAGTCCACTCACCTCACAGGCTCCAGACATATGAAAAATGTCTCCAACACCAAGTATAATCAATCTGTCTCCATTACTGCTTGGCTCAGCCTCAGAACCAAAGAATTAGAACTTAAAAGGATAAGTGTTTCAGAAACAGGAAAAGGCAATTTTGGCCCAAAATAAACCATCCTTTTCTAACAGAGTCACCTCACTAAACAAACTACTCTTCCTTTTTTAATTCATACACTTCATGCCCACCCCTAAATGCCGGGTAGAAACTAGGAGTCAGCTGCCTTCTTTAACTGTTGCAGTCATGGGGCTGTATGGGCACTCGCAATGTTGTTAAGGAGGGAATTGAAGGTCTTTGACAGTGAAGGAATGGTGATATATTTCCAAGTCAGAATGGTGAGTAGCTTGGAGGGGAACTTGCAAGGAGTGATGTTCCCATGTATCTGCTGCCCTTGTCCTTCTTGATGGAAGTGGTCATGGGTTTGGAAGGTGATCTCTCAGGGTCTTTGGTGAATTTCTGCATTGCATCTTATAAATGGTACACACTGAGGTGACTGAGCATCAGCGCTGAAGGGAGGGAGCACTGAAAGTGTTAGATGTGGTGCCAATCAACGGGTCGCTTTGGACTTGAACTGTTTAAGTGTGTGGCGAGACATGAATGGTGCTGAATATTGTGAAATCATTGGTGAACATCCCCACTTCTGACCTTATGGAGGGAAGGTCATTGATGAAGCAGCTGAAGATGGTTGGACCTAGGAGACTACCCTGAGGAACTCTTGCAGTGTTATTCTGTGGTTGAGATAATTGAACTCCAACAACCTCACTCATCTTCCCTTATTCTTGGTCTAACTCTAACAAGCAGGTTGTTTTCAATGAGTCCCATTGTCTCCTGTTTTGCTAAGACTACTTGATGACGCATTTGGACAAACGATGTCTCAGATGTCAAGTGCAGACACTTTTGTTTCCTCTCTAGAGTTCAGGTCTGTTATCCATGTTTGGACCAAGGCTGTAGTACAGTCAGGAGCTGAGTGGAGGACCTCATCATTGACCAGGTTATTGCTGAGCAATTGTCGTCTGATAGAACTGTTGACCAAGAGTGGACTGGTCAAAACCTCTCCATATCAAGACTGTCATCTCCACATCAACTAATCATTTGTGGGCGGCACGGTGGCACAGTGGTTAGCACTGCTGCCTCACAGCGCCTGAGACCCGGGTTCAATTCCCGCCTCAGGCGACTGACTGTGTGGAGTTTGCACGTTCTCCCCGTGTCTGCGTGGGTTTCCTCCAGGTGCTCCGGTTTCCTCCCACAGTCCAAAAGATGTGCAGGGTCAGGTGAATTGGCCATGCTAAATTGCCCGTAGTGTTAGGTAAGGGGTAAATGTAGGGGTATGGGTGGGTTTCGCTTCGGCGGGTCGGTGTGGACTTGTTGGGCCGAAGGGCCTGTTTCCACACTGTAATGTAATCTAATGTAATCTAATCTAATGTAATCCTCTCCATATCCATCAAACCTTCGTCATAGTCATCAAACCCACTCCATATCCATCGAACTCTCTACATCCATCAAACCCTCTCCATATCCATAAAACCCATTCCATAGCCATCAAACTCTCTCCATACCCATCAAACCCTCTCCATATCCATCAAACCCATTCCATATCCATCAAATTCTCTCCATATCCATCAAACCCTCTCCATATCTATCAAATTCTTTCCTTATCCATCAAACTCTCTCTATATCCATCAAACTCTCTCTATATCCTCAAAGCTATTCCATATTCATCAAATCCTCTCCATATCCATCAAACTTTATCCATATCCAGCAAAAACTCTCCATATAGATCTATCTCCATGTAGATTAGACAAGGAAGAGCCAGAAGGCATGGTGTATTTGGACTTTCAGAAAACCTTTGATAAAGTTCCGCCAAACCTCAAACTTGATTGATTTTTTTGAAGAGGTAACAAAGAGGATTGATGAGGGCAGAGCGGTAGACATGATCCAAATGGACCTCAGTAAGGCATTCAACACGTTTCCTCATGGGAGACTGGTTAGCAAGGTTAGATATCACAGAATACAGGGAGAACTAGCCATTTGGATACAGAACTGGCTCAAATGTAGAAGGCAGAGGGTGGTGGTGGAGGGTTGTTTTTCAGACTGGAGGCCTGTGAGCAGTGGAGTGCCACAAGGATCGGTGCTAGATCCATTACTTTTCGTCATTTATATAAATAACCTGGAAGTGAGCATAGGAGGTATAGTTAGTAAGTTTGCAGATGAACCAAAATTGGAGGTGTCGTGGACAGCAAAGAAGGTTACCTCAGATTACAATGGGATCTTGCTCAGATGGACCAATGGGCTGAGAATTAGTAGATGGAGTTTAATTCAGATAAATGTGAGATGCTGTAGTTTGGAAAAGCAATTCTTAGCAGAACTTATAAACTTAATGGTAAGGTCCTAGGGAATGTTGCTGAACAAATAGACCTTGGAGTGCAGGCTCCTTGAACGTAGAGACACAGGTAGGTAGGATCATGAAGAAGACATTTGGTATGCTTCCCTTTATTGTTCAGAGTATTGAGTACAGGAGTTGGGAAGTCACGTTACGGCTGTACAGGGCATTGGTTAGGCCACTTTTGGAATATTACATGCAATTCTGGTCTCCTTCCTATTGGAAGGATGTTGTGAAACTCAAGGAAACTGTGGGCAGCATGGTGGCACAGTGGTTAGCACTACTGCCTCACAGTGCCAGAGACCCGGGTTCATTTCCCGCCTCAGGCGACTGACTGTGTGGAGTTTGCACGTTCTCCCCGTGTCTGCGTGGGTTTCCTCCGGGTGCTCCGGTTTCCTCCCACAGTCCAAAGATGTGCAGGTCAGGTGAATTGGCCAAGCTAAATTGCCCGTAGTGTTAAGTAAGGGGTAAATGTAGGGGTATGGGTGGGTTGCGCTTCGGGGGTGTGGACTTGTTGGGTCGAAGGGCCTGTTTCCACACTGTAAGTAATCTAATCTAATCTAAAAAAGGGTTCAGAAAAGATTTACAAGGATGTTGCCAGGGTTGGAGGATTTGAGCTACAGGGAGAGGTTGAATAATCTGGGGTTGATTTCCCTGGAGTGTCGGAGGCTGAGGGGTGAACTTACAGAGGTTTATAAAATCATGAGGGGCATGGATAGAATAACTAAACACATTTTTTTTTTCCCTGGGGTGGAGGAGTCCAGAACTAGAGGGCATAGGTTTAGGGTGAGAAGGAAAAGATATAAAAGGGATCACACAGAGGGTTGTGTGCGTATAGAATGAGCTGCCAGAGGAAGTGATACTATTACAACATCTAAAAAGCATCTGGATGGGTATATGAATAGGAAGGGTTAGAGGGATATGGGCCAAGTGCTGGCAAATGGGACTAGATTAGGTTAGGGATATCTGGTTGGCATGGACAATTTGGACCGAAGGGTCTGCTTCTGTGCTGTACATCTCTATGACTTTATAAAAGAAATTAGGGTGCAAAATCAGAGAACATGACACGATGATAATAGAGGAACATGAACTGATCAGTGGAGATGAAAATGAGTCGGAATATAAACCTCATTTTTCAGAACAGAAGGCACTGTCAAGTGGATTCGCCAGGGATCAGTTCTTTGACACCAGCCATTTATAATCTATATCAACCACTTGCATGAGGGAATCTAATGTCAAATTTACAAATTTTTTGCTGATGCAAAACCTTATGGGATTATGAATTGAGGAGGATATAAGGAGCCTTCAAGGCAACGTAAACAAGTTGTGTGACTGGGTCATCTAACATGGATGCAGTATAACATGGATAGGTGTAAAGTTGCTGGATAAACAAGATATCAGAATACAATTGAAACAATGACAGATTGGGAATGGTTGCTGTCTGAAGTGCCCTTGTATGCCAGTCGCTGAGAGTAAATCATGCAGGTGCTGCAAAACGTTAGGAAGACATATGGCATGTTGGCCTCCATTGCAAGAGAGCAGCCATATTGGGTCTAGGTGATACCAGCACTTAAAAATGTGTTGCTGGAAAAGCACAGCAGGTCAGGCAGCATCAAAGGAGAAGGGGAATCGACATTTCGGGCATAAGCCACAGTGGAATATTGTGTACAGGCTTGGTCTCTTCACCTAACCTGCCTGAGGAAGGAGCAGGGGCGCCAAAAGTTTGCAGTTTCAAATAAACCTGTTGGACTCTAACCCGATGTTGTGTGATTTTTTGACTTTGTCCATTTAAGAAAAGGTGTACTTGTCATCAAGGGAGTATAGGCAAGGTTCATCGTGCTGATTCCTGGGATGGGAGGACTATCCTGTACAAAAGGATTGGTTGAACTGAGCCTGTATTCTCTGGATTTTAGAAGGTTGAGGAAGGGAATCGGATTAAAACGTAGAAAGGTCTAACAGTGTTGAACAGATTGATAATGTTTCCTCTGGCCATCTGAACCGAAACAAGTGGATCTATAGACCATAAGAGCTTAAACAATAGGAACAGGAGTAGGCCATTCAGCCCCCTTGAGACTCTTCCGCCATTCAGTAGGATCATGGCTGATCTAACATTCCTCACATCCACTTTCCTGTCTCTTCTCCACAATCCTTGATTCCTTGACTGATCAAGAATCTCTCTCAGCCTGAAATATACACAAGAACTCTGCCCCCCACAGCTCTCTCGGTGGCAAGGAATTCCAAAGACTCTCAACTCTCTGAGAGAAGAAATTTCTCCTCATCTCAGTCTTAAAGCTGGTCCTAGATTCTCTCATGAGGGGAAACATTCTCTCAGCATTGACCCTGTCAAGCCCCTTAATAATCCGATAAGTTTCAATAAGATCACCTCTCATTCCTCTAAACTTCCCGACCTGTTTAACCTTTGTTCACAGGACAATCTCTCCATATATGGGGTCGGGGAGTCGAGAACTAGAGGACATAGGTTTAGGGTGAGAGGAGAAATATATAAAAGAGACCTCGGGGCAACTTTTTCACGCAGAGGGTGGTACGTGTATGGAATGAGCTGCCAGAGGATGTGGTGGAGGCTAGTACAATTGCAACATTTAAGAGGCATTTGGATGGGTATATGAATAGGAGGGGTTTGGAGGGATATGGGTCGGGTGCTGGCAGGTGGGACTAGATTGGGTTGGGATATCTGGTCGGCATGGACGGGTTGGACCATCCTCGTGAACCTTCTCTGAACTGCCTCCAATGAAATGATATCTTTCCTTATAGTAGGGGATTCAAACTGATCACAATACTTCAAATTAAACTCCAATTCCCTTAAAATAAAGATCAATATTCCATGAGCCTTCCTGATTATCTGCTGTTCCTGTGTGCTAGCTTTCTGTGTTTCGTATACAAGTTTCCATAAGTCCCTTTGTGTTACAGCTTTCTGCAGCTTCTCTCCATTTAAGTGTTCTTTTGTTTTCCCTCCCAAAATAAAAAAAAGTATTCCCATTGAATAAGTGGAACTGCAGGACAAAAATCTCAAAATGATCATACACAGAAGAAATTGTTTTCTAATGCAATCTGCAATAGCCATCCAACTTTACCCACATTATACTCCTATATATTTCCTGACCATGAGCCAATTCTCTATCCATGCCAATATATTGCTTCCAACAACGTTGGCTCTTATCTTATGTCATAACTTTTTGTGAGGCACTTTGTTGAACGCCTTCTGGAAGTTCAAATAGAGTGTGTTTACTGGTTCTCCTCTATCTGCTCTGGTCAAGACTTCCTCAAAAATCTCGACTTAAAGTTCATTTTCCCAGCAAAACTCAAATGAAATCAGACGGTGAAAGTCTTATTTTTTCTTACACTTGTGCCATTAGTGATTGGCCATTCCTGACAGGAGAATGCAAAACAAGAAGAGAATTAGAACACAGAACAGTATGCACAGGAACAGGCCCTTCGGCCCACGATGTTGTGCTGAACATGACGCCAAATAAAACTAATCCCTTCTGCCTGCCCTCCGTCCATTTCCCTCCATCCGTTGCATATTCATGAGCTTATCTAAAAGTCCATTAAACGTTCCTATTGTATCTGCCTCCACCACTATCCTAGCAACATGTTCCAGACACCTACCACTCTCTGTGTAAAAACCTTACCCCTCACATCTCCTTTGAACTTTCCCCCTCTCACCTTAAATGCATGCCCCTTAGTTTTAGACATTTCAACACTGGGAAAAAAGATTCTGACTGTCATACCTATCTGTCCATCTCTTAATTGTATAGACTTCAATCAAGTCTCCCTTCAGTCTTTGCTGCTCGAGAGAAAACAGCCTGAGTTTTTCTAGCCTCTCCTTATAACTCATACCCTCTAATCCAGGCAGCATCCTAGTAAACTCTTCTGCACCCTCTCCAAAGCCTTCACATCCTTCCTGTAATGTGGCGACCAGAATTGAACACAATACTCTAAGTGTGGCCAAACCAAAGACTTATAAAGCTGCAACATGACATCCTGACTCTTATACTCAATTCCCTGACCATTAAAGGTAAGCATGTTATGCGCCTTCTTTACCACCCTATCTACTTGAGGACACACTTTCAGGGAGCTGTGGACTTGAACCCCAAGATCCCCCTGTAAATTCGTGCTGTTCAGGGCCCTGCCATCAACTGGATACTTTTCCATAACATTTGATCTCCCAAAGTGCAGCACCTCACACTTACCCGGATTAATCTCCATCCACCATTTCTCCGCCCACATCAGTAACTGATGTATATCCCACTGTATCCATTGACAACCTTCTACACTATCCACAACTCCACCGATCTTTGTATCGTCTGCAAATTTACTAACCCACCCAATGACATTTTCATCCAAATCATTTATAGATATCAGAGGTCCAGCATGGATCCCTGTGGAACACCACTAGTCGCAGACCTCCAGCCTGGAAAACGCCCTTCCATCACTACCCTCTGCCTTCTATAGGCAAGCCCATTCTGATTCCAAGTGACCAAGTCACCGTGGATCCCATACATCTTAATCTTCTGGATGAGCCTACCATGAAGGACCTTGTCGAAATCCTTACTAAAATCCATGTAGACAACATCCACTGGTCAACCCTCATCGATCACCTTCATCAACTACTTGAAAAATTCAATCAAGTTAGTAAGACATGACCTGTCCTGCTTGAAGCCATGCTGACTGCCCCTAATTAGGTCATACTTTTCCCAATGTGCATAAATCCTACCCCTGAGAATTCTCTCCAATAGCTTCCTAACAATCGATGTGATGCAGAGATATGCATCCTGAAATCAAATTGCAAATGCTAAATTCAACATCTATAAAAGTATTGAAGCTGTGTTGTCTATGGGGAGGTGTTGATTTGTTGATAATGTCACTAGGAAACCAGAATACCAAGCTAATATCTGAGGACATTGGTTTAAATCTCAACATAGCGAATGGTGAAATTCAAATTCAATGAAACTCTGGAAATTAAAAAGCTTGTCTAATGATGACCATGTAAGTGCTGTCAAGTATCACTTAAAAAAGGAAACGTGCCATCCTCACCTGATTTGGCCGACATGTAACCCAAGACCCATTGCTATGTGATTGACGCTGAACAGCACCACAAGGGTTGGGCAATAACAGCTTTCCAAACAGAAAAGGCAAGAGATTTCCTTTCACTTTGGTGGGCAGCACGGTGGCACAGTGGTTAGCACTGCTGCCTCACAGCGCCAGAGATCCGGGTTCAATTCCCGACTCAGGCGACTGACTGTGTGGAGTTTGCACATTCTCCCCGTGTCTGCGTGGGTTTCCTCCGGGTACCTCCCACAGTCCAAAGATGTGCAGGTAAGGTGAATTGGCCATGCTAAGTTGCCCGTAGTGTTAGATAAAGGGGTAAATGTAGGGGAATGGGTGGGTTGCGCTTCGACCGATCGGTGTGGACTTGTTGGGCCGAAGGGCCTGATCTAAGATTGTCAGTCCCCACAAAGACCATCAGAAGTAGTAGCAGGAGTTGACCACTCCGTCCTTCAAAAAAGTCGATGCAGCCTCACTTACAACATTTACCAGGCAAAAGGTGAGAGAGTTCAAGGGGGCATCTTCTTAAGACGCGAGGACAAAGTGTTAAAAAGGACATGAGGGGCAACCTTTGTACACAGAGAGTGTGGAATGAACTGTCAGAAGGATTGGAGGATGCAGGTACAGTACATTTAAAAGACACTTGGACAGATACTTGAATAGGAAAGTTTTGGAGGGATACGGGCCAAATGCAGGCAAGTGGGACTAGTTTAGTTTGGGAACATGTTTGGTGTGGACTAGTTGGATCGAAGGGTCTGTTTCCATGTTGGGTATGACTGAAGAAAGAACAATATAGCACAAGAACAGGCGCTCCTGCCAACCAAGACTGAGACAGCACATGATGCCTTTCTAAACTAAAAACCTTTTGCCTCTCTGCGATTTATACCCCTCTATTCCCTGCCTATTCATAGAGGTCTGTCATGGTGCCTCTTCAACATTGCTATTGTATTCTCCTCCATCACCTCCTCTGGCAGCACATCCCGAGCATTTACCACCCTCTGCGTAAGAAACTTGCCCCTCATTTCTTTTAACTTTCCCTCTTTTACCCGAAACCTAAGTCCCCTCATAATTAACATTTTCACCCTGGGAAAAAAGTCTCTGACTATCCACACTGTCATAATTTTGTCAATTTCTATCAGGTCACCCCTCATCCTTCGACATTCACGGGAAGACAGATTGAGTTTATCCAATCTCTCCTCATGGCTGTAACCCTCCAAACCAGACAACATCCTGCTAAACCTTCTCTGTACCATCTCCAAAGCCTCCACACCATTCTGGAAGTCATTTATCCTGAGGGCCACTACATAAGGGAAGGGGAGAGGATAGGGAGGTGGAATCTTTATGGTAACCTCAGCTAATGGGGGGAATTGAACATTCTGTTTTGCAAACAGCCATCCAGCCAACTGAGCTAACCCAATCACAACAAGATAAAGCAATTGTACCTTCCACCAGTCAAGAGGTGAGCACAAAACGAGGATTTTAGGTCCATTTCACCCAGTTAACTGGTCAGATCATGGGAGGACTTGATTAAAAAGGACCATTCAATTACAAGGCTTTTGACAGAAAGTGAGGAGAAAGTGAGGTCTGCAGATGCTGGAGATCAGAGATGGAAATGTGTTGCTGGAAAAGCGCAGCAGGTCAGGCAGCATCTATGGAACAGGAGAATCGACGTTTCGGGCATTAGCCTGAAGAAGGGCTAATGCCCGAAACGTCGATTCTCCTGTTCCCTAGATGCTGCCTGACCTGCTGCGCTTTTCCAGCAACACATTTCCATCTGTTGACAGAAAGTCACTTGCAAAGTAAAAGGAAACCTTTTCACCTGCTGGAGAAAATGCATTGAGCTGGGAAAGACGTGTAGAGCTGTTGATTAAGGACATAAACAGATACTCTGGTTTGGATCTTTCCTACTATAAGGAAGATTAGATTACTTACTGTGTGGAAACAGGCCCTTCAGCCCAACAAGTCCACACTGACCCATTCCCCTTCACCTAACACTACAGGCAACTTGGCATGATCAATTCACCTAACCTGCACATTTTTGGACTGTGGGAGGAAACCCACGCAGACACAGGGAGAACGTACAAACTCCACACAGTCAGTCGCCTGAGACGGGAATTGAACCCGGGTCTCTGGTGCTGTGAGGCAGCAGTGCTAACCACTGTGCCACCGTGCCATCCTTTCGGTGATAAAAAAGTGTGACGCTTGAAAAGCACAGCAGGTGATGAAGGGCTTATGCCTGAAACGTCGATTCGCCTGCTCCTCGGATGCTGCCTGACCGACTGTGTTTTTCCAGTACTACACATTTCAACTCTGACAATCCAGCATCTGCAGTCCTCACTTCATCCTTTCGGTGACCCCTGCAGAATCTCAAGTCTCTGGTGGTCAGCCCCTGAGCTCAGATTCCATTTCATTTGCTGGCAAGTGCTCCTTCACAGGATGTGGGTCTTGTTGGCAAGGCCAGCATTTATTCCCTAACCCTAACTGCCCTTTGAACTGAATGCATTGCTCAGCCTTTTCAGAGGGAGGTTGAAGGTCAGCCTCTGCGTCTCAGAGTTCTGCAAACACCCACGGACCTCTTGTGGTCTGGAGTCACGTGGAGGTCAGACTGGGTAAGGATGGCAGATCCCCTTCTCTAAAGGCCATCTTTGAGCTCTGCATGAGAGTCACTGGATCCAAGCCATTAACTTTACTGTCTCTCCACAGTTGCTGAGTTTCTACAGCGCGTTCTGTGATTTTTAACTTTGTCCAGCCCAATCCAACATCGGCACCTCTACATTATTCGAACAAGTGATGTTAGTTTCATTAGGATTCAAATCCAGACAACTTTTAATAATTGAATTTAAATTGCATAATTTTAAGCAGTCTTAGTCTGGGCCTCTGGATTAATTACCTAATGACATTACGAATAAAATAGCATCCCCCACCAATTTCAGCAAGTACACAAGTGCACGTAATCTTCCATCTCAGAGGTCGAAGGTTATGTGGTCACGTTTTTTTCATAGGTCAGGAAACCTTTCCTGGTGACACTTGCCCCCAATTAGCTCAACACCAGCCACTCCTCCAGTCTTGACTAGATTAGACTAGACTACATTACAGTGTGGAAACAGGCCCTTCGGCCCAACAAGTCCACACCGACCCGCCGAAGCGCAAACCACCCATACCCCTACATTTACCCCTTACTTAACACTACGGGCAATTTAGCATGGCCAATTCACCGGACCTGCACATCTTTGGACTGTGGGAGGAAACCGGAGCATCCGGAGGAAACCCACGCAGACACGGGGAGAATGTGCAAACTCCACACAGTCAGTCACCTGAGGCGGGAATTGAACCCGGGTCTCTGGCGCTGTGAGGCAGTAGTGCTAACCACTGTGCCACCGTTTACTTCCTTCTGTATTTGAGATCACGTTTAATTGTGTACAATCGCTCTCCAGCTCCACAGACACAGACAAACCATCTGGGGACAGGGACACTCACCTCACAGCTATTCACCAATTCAGTTTGATCATGGCTAACCTGTACTTTCATTCCAATAAGTCCTTCGAGCGTATCCTATGGTAACAGCTTTGGCCCAAGGTTCATCAATCTGCTAATTGGAATATCCCCCAACACGTTTGGAGGGTTTCTGTCAGGGTCAGTTTTCCATATTCAGCTCCCAAGTGACCTCACCGCAGTAGGATCCCAGTGTCTTTTGTCCGGGAGATCTCCACCAGAGAAAGACCCAGGAGGTGATGGACTGGCCCGTGCTGGGTCAGTCTAGGCTCTAAGCCTCACTCAGACAGAGCAGTCTCTCCACACCACCTGTAGGGGGAGCCACAGGGCTCCAAATGTGTACAACCCACTTCTCTCCCCTTTCTCTGGGACCTCTCCTGGACCTTTCATTGACCCCACCTACACTGATCTTCACACTATGCGCCCCTCCCCCAGACACACTCTGAGACGACACCCCCACCACCCCAATCAATGACACCTCATAATTCTCCCCCCACCCAGAAACACTCCGACATTACACCACCCCACACAGACCCTCACACACGGACCCTCACACTACCCTCCTCCCGGAAACATTCTGACACTGACCCCTCACCCCCCCACACTGATCCTCACATGCCGCCCCTCCCGCTCCCCCAGCCCAGAAACACACACACTGATCCCCTGAATCCCTCACACTAATCCTCCCACCGACCCCTCACACTGACACCACACACTGACCCCCCCCACAAACACTCCCCATACTGACCCCCCAAACAAATACTCCCACACTGACTCTCCCACAAGCACTCCCCACACTGACTCCTCACACAAACACTCCCCACACTGACTCCCCCACACAAACACTCCCCACACTGACTCCCCCACAAACACTCCCCACACTGACCCCCCCACACAAACACTCCCCACACTGACCCCCCACAAACACTCCCCACACTGACTCCTCACACAAACACTCCCCACACTGACTCTCCCACAAGCACTCCCCACACTGACTCCTCACACAAACACTCCCCACACTGACTCCCCCACACAAACACTCCCCACACTGACTCCCCCACAAACACTCCCCACACTGACCCCCCCATACAAACACTCCCCACACAGACTCCCCCACAAACACTCCCCACACTGACTCCCCCACACAAACACTCCCCACACTGACTCCCCCACAAACACTCCCCCACACTGACCCCCCACAAACACTCCCCACACTGACTCCCCCACACAAACACTCCCCACACTGACCCCACACAAACACTACCCCACACTGACTCCCCCAAAAACACTCCCCCACACTGACCCCCCACAAACACTCCCCCACACTGACCCCTCACAAACACTCCCCACACTGACTCTCCCCCACAAACACTCCCCACACTGACCCCCCACAAACAATCCCCCACAAACACTCCCCCACACTAACTCCCCCACAAACACTCCCCCACACTGACCCCCCCCACACAAACACTCCCCACACTGACCTCCCACAAACACACTCCCCCACACAAACACTCCCCACATTGACCCCCCCATACAAACACTCGTCCACACTGACTCCCCCACACCCCCACCACCACACTGACTCACCCACAAACACTCCCCACACTGACCCCCACAAACACTCCCCACACTGACCCCCACAAACACTCCCCACACTGACTCACCCACAAACACTCCCCACACTGACCCCCACAAACACTCCCCACACTGACCCCCACAAACACTCCCCGCACTGACCCCCCCATACAAACACTCCCCACACTGACTCCCCCATACAAACCCTCCCCACACTGACCTCGACGCCAACGGTCTTTTCACAGCAGAGAGCGGCGCGAGTGAAGTGAAGTTGGAGCACAGAGCTAGTCGGGAAGGTAAGTGATTGATATTTAAGTGGGTGTGTTCTAGACCCCAGGTCCTACATAGTAGGGCCTCCATCCCATCCTCCTCCTCGAACCTAATTTTAAAGTCCACAGGTAAGCTACTCAGTGTTCTTGCTTTGGAGACGAAGTGTAGAGTAATGGCAGCGCAGGCAGTGGAATGTTCCTCCTGCAGGATGTTTGAGGTAGGGGTGACCACCGATACTCCTGCCGACTTCATCTGCAGGAAATTCAATCAGATCCTGCTCCTCACAGAACGAGTTAGGGAACTGGAACTAGAGTTGGATGAACTGAGGATTATTCGAGAGGCTGAGAGGGTTATAGATAGAAGCTACAGGGACATAGTTACGCCAGAGAACAGAGGTAGCTGGGTAACAGTTAGAGGTGGGAAGGGGAGGAAGCAGGCAGTGCAGGGATCCCCTGTAGTCGTTCCCCTCAACAATAAGTATACCGCTTTGGATACTGGTGGGGGGGACAGCCTAGCAGGGGTAAGCTGCAGTGACCGGGTCTCTGGCACGAGGTCCGGCTCTGAGGCCCGGAAGGGAAAGGGGGAGAGGAGGAGAGCGCTAGTTATAGGAGACTCTCTAGTTAGAGGGACGGACAGGCGGTTCTGTGGACATGGGCGAGACACTCGGATGGTTTGTTGCCTCCCGGGTGCCAGGGTCCGAGACGTCTCAGACCGTGTCTTCAGAATCCTTAAGGGGGAGGGTGTGTAGCCAGAAGTCGTGGTGCACATTGGCACCAACGACATAGGTAGGAAGAGGGGTGGGGAGGTCATTCAGGAGCTCAGGGAGTTAGGCTGGAAGCTAAAAGCTAGGACAGACAGCGTCGCCATCTCTGGGTTGTTGCCGGTGCCACGTGACAGTGAGGCAAGGAATAGGGAGAGAGTGCAGTTGAACACGTGGCTGCAAGGATGGTGTAGGAGGGAGGGCTTCAGGTATTTGGACAATTGGACTGCATTCTGGGGAAGGTGGGACCTGTACAAGCAGGACGGGTTGCACCTGAACCAGAAGGGCACCAATATCCTGGGGGGTAGGTTTGCTAGCACTCTTCGGGGAGGTTTAAACTAATTTGGCAGGGGGATGGGATCCAGACTTGTAGTCCAGCAAGTAGGCTAGCTGTTTTGTCAGGATGTCCAAGAATGTAGGGAGGCTGTGGAGAAGGTAGCACTGACAGGGAGTACTTGCGGACACAGAGATGGGCTCAAGTGTGTATACTTCAACGCAAGGAGTATCAGAAATAAGGTGGGTGAACTTAAGGCGTGGATCAGTACCTGGGACTACCGTGTTGTGACCATCACGGAAACGTGGATAGAAGAGGGACAGGAATGGTTGTTGGAGGTTCCTGGTTACAGATGTTTCAGTAGGATTAGGGAGGGCGGTAAAAACGGAGGGGGGATGGCGTTGCTAATTAGAAATGGCATAACGGCTGCAGAAAGGCAGTTCGAGGGGGATCTGCCTTTAGAGGTAGTATGGGCTAAAGTCAGAAATAGGAAAGGTGCAGTCACCTTGTTGGGTGTTTACTATAGGCCCCCCAATAGCAGCAGAGAAACAGGTTGGGAAACAGATTTTGGAAAGGTGCAGAAGCCACAGGGTAGTAGTCATGGGTGATTTCAACTTCCCAAACATTGATTGGAAGCTCTTGAGATCAAGTAGATTGGATGGGGCGGTGTTTGCGCAGTGTGTACAGGAAGCTTTTCTAACACAGTATGTGGATTGCCCGACCAGAGGGGAGGCCATATTGGATTTGGTACTTGGTAACGAACCGGGACAAGTGATGGGCTTGTTAGTGGGTGAACATTTTGGTGATGGTGACCACAATTCTGTGACTTTCACCTTGGTTATGGAGAGAGATAGGTGCGTGCAACAGGGTAGGTTTTACAATTGGGGGAAGGGTAAATACGATGCTGCAAGACAGGATCTGAGGAGCATAAGTTGGGAGCATAGGCTGTCAGGGAAGGATGTCGTGGAAATGTGGAACTTTTTCAAGGAACAGATACAACGTGTCCTTGATATGTATGTACCGGTCAGACAGGAAAGAGATGGTCGTGTGAGGGAACCTTGGTTGACGAGGGAGGTTGAATGTCTTGTAAAGAGGAAGAAGGAGGCTTACATAAGGTTGAGGAAACAAGGTTCAGATAGAGCATTGGAGGGATACAGGATAGCCAGAAGGGAGCTGAAGAAAGGGATTAGGAGAGCTAAGAGAGGCATGAAAAATCTTTGGCGGATAGGATCAAGGATAACCCCAAGGCATTTTATGCGTATGTGAGAAACATGAGAATGACGAGAACAAGGGTAGGTCCGATCAAGGACAGTAGTGGGAGACTGTGTATTGAATCGGAAGAGATAAGTGAGGTCTTGAATGAGTACTTTTCTTCAGTATTTACAAACAAGAGGGACCGTATTGTTGAAGAGGAGAGTGTGAAATGGACTGGTAAGCTAGAGGAGATACTTGTTAGGAAGGAAGATGTGTTGGACATTTTGAATAACTTGAGGATAGACAAGTCCCCCGGGCCTGATGGGATATATCCTAGGATTATGTGGGAAGCAAGAGAGGAAATTGCAGAGCCGTTGGCAATGATCTTTTCGTCTTCACTGTCAACGGGGGTGGTACCAGGGGACTGGAGAGTGGCGAATGTTGTGCCCCTGTTCAAAAAAGGGAATAGGGATAACCCTGGGAATTACAGGCCAGTTAGTCTTACTTCGGTGGTAGGCAAAGTAATGGAAAGGGTACTGAGGGATAGGATTTATGAGTATCTGGAAAGACACTGCTTGATTAGGGACAGCCAGCACGGATTTGTGAAGGGTAGGTCTTGCCTTACAAGTCTTATTGAATTCTTCGAGGAGGTGACCAAGCATGTGGATGAGGGTAGAGCAGTGGATGTAGTATACATGGATTTTAGTAAGGCATTTGATAAGGTTCCCCACGGTAGGCTTATGCGGGAAGTCAGGAGGCATGGGATAGTGGGAAATTTGGTCAGTTGGATAGAAAACTGGCTAACCGGTCGAAGTCAGAGAGTGGTGGTAGATGGTAAATATTCAGCCTGGAGCCCAGTTACAAGTGGAGTTCCGCAGGGATCAGTTCTGGGTCCTCTGCTGTTTGTAATTTTTATTAATGACTTGGAAGAGGGAGTCGAAGGGTGGGTCAGTAAATTTGCAGATGATACGAAGATTGGTGGAGTTGTGGATAGTGAGGAGGGCTGTTGTCGGCTGCAAAGGGACTTAGATATGATGCAGAGCTGGGCTGAGGAGTGACAGATGGAGTTCAACTCTGCCAAGTGTGAGGTTGTCCATTTTGGAAGGACAAATAAGAATGCGGAATACAGGGTTAACGGTAGGGTTCTTAGTAAGGTGAAGGAGCAGAGGGATCTTGGGGTCTATGTTCATAGATCTTTGAAAGTTGCCACTCAGGTGGATAGAGCTTGTAAGAAGGCCTATGGTGTATTAGCGTTCATTAGCAGAGGGATTGAATTCAAGAGTCATGAAGTGATGTTACAGCTGTACAGGACTTTGGTTAGGCCACATTTGGAGTACTGTGTGCAGTTCTGGTCGCCTCACTTTAGGAAAGATGTGGAAGCTTTGGAGAGGGTGCAGAGAAGATTTACCAGGATGTTGCCTGGAATGGAGAATAGGTCGTACGTGGATAGGTTGAGCGTGCTAGGCCTTTTCTCATTGGAAAGGCGAAGGATGAGGGGTGACTTGATAGAGGTGTATAAGATGATCAGAGGAATAGATAGAGTAGACAGTCAGAAACTTCTTCCCCGGGTACAACAGAGTGTTACAAGGGGACATAAATTTAAGGTGAAGGGTGGAAGGTATAGGGAAGATGTCAGGGGTAGGTTCTTTACCCAGAGAGCGGTGGGGGCATGGAATGCGCTGCCTGTGGGAGTGGCAGAGTCAGAATAATTGACGAACTTTAAGTGGCAATTGGATATGTACATTGATGGGTGCTTAGGCTAGGACAAATGTTCGGCACAACATCGTGGGCCGAAGGGCCTGTTCTGTGCTGTATTGTTCTATATTCTAACACTCCCCACACTGACCCCCCACAAACACTCCCCCACACTGACTCCCCACACAAACACTCCCCCACACAACACATCCCCCACACTGACCCCCCACAAAGACTCCCCCACACTGACTCCCCATACAAACACTTCCCCACACAAACACATCCCCCTCACTGACCCCCCCACAAACACTCCCCCACACAGACTTCACATACAAACACTCCCCCACACAAACACATCCCCCACACAAACACTCCCCCACACAAATACTCCCCCAAACTGACCCCCCCACACAAACACTCCCCCACACTGACATGCATACAAACACTCCCCCACATTGACCCCCCACACAAACACTCCCCAACATAAACTCTCCCCCACACTGACTCCCCACACAAACACTCCCCCACATAAACACTCCCCCACACAAACACTCCCCCCAACAAACACTCCCCCCACATTGACCTCCACACAAACACTCCCCAACATTGACACCCCACACACTGACCCCCCCCACAAACACTCCCCCCCACTGACCCCCCACACAAACACTCCCCCCCACAAACTCTCCCCCACACTGACCCCCCACACAAACACTCCCCCACACTGACCCCCCACACAAACACTCCCCCCCACAAACTCTCCCCCACACTGACCCCCCACACAAACACTCCCCCACACTGACCCCCCACAAACACTCCCCCCACAAACACTCCCACACATTGACTCCCCCACACTGCCCCCCACAAACACTCCCCCACACTGACCCCCACACAAACACTCCCTCACGTTGACCCCCCACACAAACACTCCCCCACGTTGACACCCCACACAAACATTCCCCAACATAAACACTCCCCCACACTGACCCCCACACAAACACGCCCCCACACTGACTCCCCCACACAAACACTCCCCCCCACTGACCCCCACACAAACACTCCCCCACACCGACGCCCCCACAAACACTCCCCACACTGACTCCCCCACACTGACCCCCCACAAAGACTCCCTCACACTGACCCCCCACAAAGACTCCCCCACACTGACCCCCACACAAACACTCCCCCACACTGACTCCCCCACACAAACACTCCCCCACACTGACCCCCCACAAACACTCCCCCCACAAACACTCCCACACATTGACTCCCCCACACTGCCCCCCACAAACACTCCCCCACACTGACCCCCACACAAACACTCCCTCACGTTGACCCCCCACACAAACACTCCCCCACGTTGACACCCCACACAAACATTCCCCAACATAAACACTCCCCCACACTGACCCCCCACACAAACACTGACCCCCCACAAACACTCCCCCACACTGACCCCCACACAAACACTCCCCCACATTGACCCCCCACACAAACACTCCCCCCCACAAACACTCCCCCACACTGACCCCCCCACAAACACTCCCCCACACTGACCCCTCACAAACACGCCCCCACACTGACTCCCCATGCAAACACTCCCCCACATAAATACATCCCCCACACTGACCCCCCACAAAGACTCCCCCACACTGACCCCCACACAAACACTCCCCCACACTGACTCCCCCACACAAACACTCCCCCCCACTGACCCCCACACAAACACTCCCCCACACCGACGCCCCCACAAACACTCCCCACACTGACTCCCCCACACTGACCACCAAACAAACACTCCCCCACACTGACCCCCCACAAACAATACCCCACATTGACACCCACACAAACAATACCCCACATTGACACCCACACAAACACTCCCCCACATAGACCCACCACACCAACACTCCCCTACACTGACCCCCACACAAACACTCCCCCACATTGACCCCCCACACAAACACTCCCACATTTACCCCCCCACACTGACCCCCCCACAAACACTCTCCCACACTGACCCCCACACAAACACTCCCCCACATTGACCCCCCACACAAACACTCCCTCACACAAACACTCCCCCACGTTGACCCCCCACACAAACACTCCCCCACATTGACCCCCCACACAAACATTCCCCAACATAAACTCTCCCCCACACTGACCCCACACACAAACACTCCCCCGCACAAACACTCCCCCACATTGACTCCCCCACACTGACCCACCACAAACACTCCCCCACACTGACCCCCCACAAACACTCCCCCACATTGACCCCCCACACAAACACTCCCCCCCACAAACACTCCCCCACATTGACTCCTCCACACTAACCCCCACAAACACTCCCCACAGTGAACCCCACAAACACTCCCCCACACTGACTCCCCATACAAACACTCCCCCACACAAACACATCCCCCACACTGACCCCCCACAAACACTTCCCCACATTGACCCCCCACACAAACACTCCCCCACACAAACACATCCCCCACACTGACCCCCCACAAACACTTCCCCACATTGACCCCCCCACACAAACACTCCCCAACATAAACTCTTCCCCACACTGACCCCCCACACAAACACTGACTCCCCCACACTGACCCCCCACAAACACGACTCCACATTGACCCCCCCACAAACAATACCCCACATTGACACCCACACAAACACTCCCCCACATTGACCCACCCCACAAACACTCACCCACATTTACTCCCCCACACTGACCCCCCCACAAACACTGCCCCACACTGACCCCCACACAAACACTCCCCCACATTGACCCCCCACACAAACACTCCCACACACAAACACTCCACCACGTTGACTCCCCACACAAATACTCCCCCACATTGACCCCCCAACATAAACTCTCCCCCACACTGACCCCACACATTGACCCCCTCACACTGACCCACCACAAAAACTCCCCCACACTGACCCCCAAAAACATTCCCCCACACAAACACTCCCCCACACTGACTCCCCATACAAACACTCCCCCACACAAACACGTCCCCCACACTGACCCCCCACAAAGACTCCCCCACACTGACTCCCCCACACAAAAACTCCCCCACACAAACACTCCCCCACAAACACTCCCCACACTGACTCCCCCACACTGACCCCCACAAACACTCCCCGACACTGACCCCCCCCCCCAGAAACACTCCCCCACACTGACACCCCACACTGACCCCCACAAACACTCCCCCACACTGACACCCCACACTGACCCCCCCACAAACACTCCCCACACTGACACCTCACACTGACCCCCCACAAACACTCCCCCACACTGACCCCCCACAAACACTACCCCACATTGACCCCCACATAAACACTCCCCCACATTGACCCACCACACAAACACTCCCCCACATTGACTCCACCACACTGACCCCACCGCAAACACTCCCCCACATTGCCCCCCCACAATCACTCCCCCACACTGACCCCCCCACAAACACTCCCCACACTGACTCCCCACACTGACTCCCCACACTGACCCCCCCACACTGACTCCCCCACAAACACTCCCCACACTGACTCCCCCACACTGACACCCTCACACTGACCCCCCATAAACACTCCCCCACATTGACCCCCACACAAACACTCCCCCACATTGACCCACCACACACACTCCCGTACATTGACTCCCCCACACTGACCCCCCACAAACACTCCTCCAAACTGACTCCCCCACAAACACTCCCCCACACAAACACTCCCCCACACAAACACTCCCCCACATTGACCCCCCACAGTCACTCCCCCACATTGACCCCCCCCACACTGACCCCCCACAAACACTCTCCCACACTGACCCCCACACAAATACTCCCCCAAACTGACCCCCCCACAAACACTCCCCCACACTGACCCCCACACAAACACTCCCCACATTGAACCCCCACAATCACTCCCCCACATTCACCCCCCCACACTGACCCCCCACAAACGCTCCCCCACACTGACCCCCACACAAACACTCCCCCACATTGACCCCCCACACAAACACTCCCCCACATTGACCCCCACACAAACACTCCCCCACATTGACCCCCACACTGACCCCCCCACAAACACTCCCCCACATTGACCCCCACACTGACCCCCCCACAAACACTCCCCCACACTGACTCCCCCACACTGACCCTCCCACAAACACTCCCCCACACTGACACCCCACACTGACCCCCACACAAACACTCCCCCACACTGACCCCCCCAAAAACACTCCCCCACACTGACTCACCTACACTGACCCCCCACACTGACCCTCCCACAAACACTCCCCCACACTGACACCCCACACTGACCCCCACACAAGCGCTCCCCCACACTGATCCCCCTACAAACACTCCCCACACTGATCCCCCCACAAACACTCCCCACACTGACTCCCCCACAATGACACGCCCCACACTGACCCCCACACAAACACTCCCCCACACTGATCCCCCCACAAACACTCCCCACACTGACCCCCCCACAAACACTTCCCACACTGACTCCCCCACACTGACCCCCCACACTGACCCCCCACAAACACTCCCCACACTGACTCCCCCACACTGACACCCCCCACAAACACTCCCCACACTGACTCCCCCACACTGACCCTCCCACACTGACTCCCCCACACTGACCCCCCCCACACTGACCCCCACACAAACACTCCACCACACTGACTCCCCCACACTGACCCCCCACACAAGCACTCCCCACACTGACTCCCCCACACTGACCCCCACAAGTACTTCCACAAACTGACCCCCCACAAACACTCCCCCACATTGACCCCTACACAAACACTCCCCCACATTGACCCCCCCCACCAACACTCCCCCACACTGACCCCCCCACAAATACTCCCCACACTGACACACCCCCACAAACACTCCCCACACTGACCCCCCATACTGACACCTCCTACATTGAGAAACCCCTCCTCAAATTGAACCCCACTCCCTCACGCTGAACACTCCCCCACATTGACCCCCCCACAAACACTCCCCCACACTGACCCCCACACAAACACTCCCCACACTGACTCCCCCACACTGACACCCCCCACACTGACACCCACACAAACACTCCCCACGCTGACTCCCCCACACTGACCCTCCCACACTGACTCCCCCACACTGACCCCCCCACACTGACCCCCACACAAATACTCCACCACACTGACTCCCCCACACTGACCCCCCCCACAAGCACTCCCCATACTGACTCCCCCACACTGACCCACCCACACACTGACCCCCACAAGTACTTCCACAAACTGACCCCCCACAAACACTCCCCCACATTGACCCCTACACAAACACTCCCCCACATTGACCCCCCCACAAACACTCCCCCACACTGACCCCCCACAAACACTCCCCACACTGACTCCCCACACTGACCCCAAGTACACCCACAAACTGACCCCCCATAAACACTCCCCCACATTGACCCTCACACAAACACTCCCCCACATTGACCCACCACACACACTCCCCACACTGACTCCCCCACACTGACACCCCCACACTGACCCCCACAAACACTCCCCCAAACTGACGCCCCCACAAACACTCCCCCACACTGACCCCCACACAAACACTCCCCCACATTGACCCCCCACAGTCACTCCCCCACATTGACCCTCACACAAACACTCCCCCACATTGACCCACCACACACACTCCCCTACATTGACTCCGCCACACTGACCCCCCCACAAACACTCCCCCAAACTGACGCCCCCACAAACACTCCCCCACACTGACCCCCACACAAACACTCCCCCAAACTGACGCCCCCACAAACACTCCCCCACACTGACCCCCACACAAACACTCCCCCACATTGACCCCCCACAATCACTCCCCCAAATTGCCCCCCCCACACTGACCCCCCACAAACACTCCCCCACACTGACCTCCACACAAACGCTCCCCCACATTGACCCCCCACAATCACTCCCCCACATTCACCCCCCCACACTGACCCCCCCACAAATGTTCCCCCACACTGACCCCCACACAAACACTCCCCCACATTGACTCCCACACAAACACTCCCCCACACTGACCCCCACACAAACACTCCCCCACATTGACCCCCACACTGACCCCCCCACAAACACTCCCCCACACTGACCCTCCCACAAACACTCCCCCACACTGACCCCCACACAAACACTCCCCCGCACTGACCCCAAAAACACTCCCCCACACTGACTCCCCCACACTGACCCCCCACACTGACCCTCCCACAAACACTCCCCCGCACTGACCCCCACACAAACACTCCCCCACACTGATTCGCCCACAAACACTCCCCACACTGATCCCCCCACAAACACTCCCCACACTGACTCCCCCACACTGACATGCCCCACACTGACCCCCACACAAACACTCCCCCACACTGACTCCCCCACACTGACCCTCCACACTGACCCCCCCACAAACACTCTCCACACTGACTCCCCCACACTGACCCCACACAAACACTCCCCACACTGACTCCCCCACACTGACCTTCCCACACTGACCCCCCCCCACAAACACTCCCCACACTGACTCCCCCACACTGACCCCCCCTACACTGACCCCCACACAAACACTCCACCACACTGACTCCCCCACACTGACCCCCCCCCACAAGCACTCCCCATACTGACTCCCCCACACTGACCCCCCCCACAAGCACTCCCCATACTGACTCCTCCACACTGACCCCCCCACACTGACCCCCACAAGTACTTCCACAAACTGACCCCCACAAACACTCCCCCACATTGACCCCTACACAAACACTCCCCCACATTGACCCCCCCCACCAACACTCCCCCACACTGACCCCCCCACAAATACTCCCCACACTGACACACCCCCACAAACACTCCCCACACTGACCCCCCATACTGACACCTCCTACATTGAGAAACCCCTCCTCAAATTGAACCCCACCCCCTCACGCTGAACAACTCTCTCTCACTGACCCCAAATCTCCCTCATGGACTCCTTCCCCACTGACTCCACACCTCCCTCACTGATCTCCCTCTTCCCTCATAAATAGCCCCCCTTCCCCACCCCACACTGAATAATTCCCTCATCTCTCTCCTTCCCCCTCTCCCTCCCATTGGACAATGCTGTGGTCTGGGCTGATGCTGGGAATGGGTTTCCCACTGAACATTGGCCATGTAGGCTGAACATTCAACGAGGCAGCTCTTTCCCTTCGGGGTGGGTGGGGACAAAACTGGTTCACTCAAGTCCATCGAAAAGGTAACATTTCTCAAGTTATTCAGCGAGGCTTTCAGTTGTAGGGTTTGGCAGTGGTGCTGACATTATGAAGTTTTTGAACAGAATAAGTTCTAGTTGTGACCAAGTTCAAATTGTGTAGATTTGGTCTCAGGAGGTATTTAGCAGCATTATTTAAATTCAATAAGTTATGGTTAACCAGACACTGAAAGTCCAAGGACTAAAGAAGGCATTAGTGGCTGTAGTGACTATCGGTCCGAAATGTCAACTCTCCCACTCCTCGGATTCTGCCTGACCTGCTGTGTTTTTCCTGCACCACTATTTTCAATTATTGGTGAACCAGGCCAATGTCTCTGTCTCAGGCTTGCTGCAGTGCTCCAGCAAAGCTCAGCACAAGCTGGAAGAACAACACCTTATTCTCCGTTCAGGAATTCTGCAACCTATTGGACTCAAGGTTGTGTTCAATAATTTTAGGGCCTGAGCATCTTCTCCCATGTCCTTGCGGGATTCCCCCCCCCTTCCCCCCGCCGCCTCACACCAGGCCTTGTCAGGCTGCACCTACACACGATCCATTGTCAGCTACATCCTCCATTTGCAGCTGTTGATATTCCCAGGGTGACCTTTCCCCATTCCTTCATCTGCCCAACTGTTTCTCCCTCTCTCTGGGCTTCATCTCCATTTATCATTTACTCTTCCCAACCCCCCTCCCCCCTTCTCTAGCCTTTATACCACCTTTCTCTGAGCTATGAACAGTTCCAAAGAAGGGTCGCTGAACCTGAAACATGAACTCTACTTTCTCTCCCCAAAGGTGCTGCCTGACCCACTGGGCCTTTCCAGCAATTTCTGACTTTGTTGGTGACTGTAATGTTGCCCTGTGTGTTGGCCCGCGGTCATGCCCAGTGGCTTGCTGTTTCCTCCTCCCAGTCTCGTTGATCAGAATGGTTACATTCTCACACACACCTGCCATTGAAGTACATTGGAAAGATTTATGGATTGCTTATCGAGCTGTTGGCCAAATTGTAAACACCTTCCGTTACCATCACACAGGACCTCATAGAGTCACAGCATCAAGCAGTACGGAAACAGACCTTGGTTCAACTCGCCCATGCTCACCAAGTTTCACAAACTGAACTAGTCCCATTTGCCTGCATTTGGCCCACATCCCTCTAAACCATTCCTATTCATGAGTAGAGTAGCTGTCCAAATGTCTTTTAAATGTTGGAACTGTACCTGCCTCCACCACTGGCAGCTAATTTCATATTTATCGACTGATTGATTTATTGTTGTCCCACATTTAGTGAAAACTGCTGTTTTGCATTTTATACAGGCAGACTGTACCAGACAAAATCGGCAGGGTAGCAGAACAGAGGGAGGAGTACAGTGCGACAGCCACAGAGAAGGTGCAGACACAGAGATCAGAATTAACATTTGAGAAGTTCGTTCAAATTTCTGATAACAACAGGGAAGAAGCTGTTCTTGAATCCGCTCATCTGTATATTCAAACTTCTATATCTTTTGCCCCGTGGAAGAGGGTGGAAGAGAGTGCAACCGGGGTGGGAGCAGTGTTTGATTATGTTAGTTGCTTTCCTGAGGCTGCAGGATGTGTAGATAGAGTCAATGGATGGAAGGCGAATGATGGACTGGGCTGTGTATATGCCCCACCTGTGTGTGGAAACATTGCCCCTCAGGTCCCTTTTCAATCTTTCCCCTGTCACCTTAAACCTATGCCCTCTCATTTTGGACCCCCATATCCAGGGGGAAAGACCTTTGCTATTCACCTTATCCCTGACCCTCATGATTTTATAAAGCTCTTGCAAGGTCACCCCTCAGCCTGACACGGAGTGGACGAAGAGGGACATGAACTATCTATCTGAGTTAAAAATCACACAACACCAAGTTATAGTCCAACAGGTTTATTTGTGAGCACTAGCTTTCGGAGTGCTCTCCTTTATCACAGCTACCTGATGAAGGAGCGTCGCTCCGAAAGCTAGTGCTCACAAATAAACCTGTTGGACTATAACCTGGTGTTGTGTGATTTTTAACTTGTCCACTCCAGCCCAACATCGGCACATCCACATCATATCTATATGAGATGCTGCAAAGCCTGAAAAGTAGACAGGCAGGAGGCTGGAAAAACACAGCAAGTCAGGCAGCATCAGGAGGTGCATAAGTCGATGTTTCTTCAGGACCTGAAGAAAAGTTACACCCAAAACGTCGACTTCTCTACCTCCTGCTGCCTCCTGGCTTGCTGTGTTCTCCCAGCCTCCTCCCTGTCTACTTTGGATTCCAGCATCTGCAGCTTTCTTCGCCACTAGCACAGCCTGAAAAAGCAAACATCTCTGCAGAAAGGACTTGAGCTGGAAAAATGAATTCTGTGTCTTTGCGCAGAGGCTCCTCCAAACCTGCTGTGTGTCTCCATGATATTCCGGTTTAATATAAACTGCAGGCAGCTCCCCACCAGTTTCTCAAGGGCTCCAGGATGTGGGCAATAAATACTGGCCCAGGCACTGATGTTGTTGTCACCCGGAGAACGTAGGATGAGGGTGGGCCAGGAGTCCCATCGCATCTGCCTCTGTGAGGTCAATATTATGACATTTGACACCTTGTTTTTCACATCTCAACACCACCCAGCACCTTGGACCGAACTGACCCGAATCTCGACTTTATTGAAGCAAAATGTTAATTAGTGTTCCATCACAGCTAATTGTTCCATGACTCATTGAAGAGATTCCTGCATGGTCAAAAGTATTTACCCAATAGCTGTTCTGGTCCTGTGCCAGATCTCTGATTGTCATGACTACAATGGAGAGCTATTAAATACTTATTCAAATAAAACAGTAGGTTCACAAACTCATTCAGTGAGTCAATACCAGGAATTCCCTCAACTTCTGACCTCTTCTCTGTTATAAACAGGCTGACTCACAGCCTTCTGTACTGCTGCACATTCATCAAGTATGAAAAGCAAAGATGAAATTCAGCCCATTAACATTGACCTACCCAGAGCACGACAGCTCCTTTCCAACCATAGTCCACAGACCATCTTTCCTGGGAGGGTTTAACAGAGACAGTGCAGAGAGAGCTTTGTATCTAGCCCCGTGCTGTCCCTAACCTGGATGTGTTTGATAGGGGCAATGCAGAGGGAACTTTACTCTGTATCTAACCCCGTGCTGTCCCTGTCCTGGAGGTGTTTGATGGGGGCAGTGTAGAAAGAGCTTAACTCTGTATCTAATCCCATGCTGTCCCTGTCCTGGGTATGTTTGATAGGGGCAATGCTGAGGGAACTTTACTCTGTATCTAACCCCGTGCTGTCCCTGTCCTGGGTATGTTTGATAGGGACAGTGTAGAGGGAGCTTTACTCTGTATCTAACCCCGTGCTGTCCCTGTCCTGGGGGTGTTTGATGGGGACAGTGTAGAGAGAGCTTTACTCTGTATCTAACCCCGTGCTGTCCCTGTCCTGGGAGTGTTTGATGGGGACCATAAGACACAAGAGTGGAAATTAGGCCATTAAGCCCATCGAGTCTGTTCCACCATTCAATCATGGCTGATAGGCTTCTCAACCCCATTCTCCTGCTCTCTCCCCGTAACCCTGATCCTCATGACAATCAGGAACCAATGTAACTCCATCTTAACTGTACTCAGTGACCTGGCATCCACGGCCATCTGTGGCAATGAATTCCATCGATTCCCCACTCGCTGGCTGAAGACGTGTCTCTTTAGCTCTCCACTAAAAGGTGTTCTCCCTCGGGTCCTGGTGTCTCCTTCCAATGGAAATGTCTTCTCAACATCCACTCTGTCCAGGCCATTCAATGTTCTGTATGCTTCAATTAGATTCCCTGTCATCCTTCTAAACTCCATTGAGTATAAACCCAGAGTCTGCAAACGTTCCTTGTGTGTTAAGCTGTTTATTCCTGGGACCATTCTCGTCAACCTCCTCTGAACACGGTCCAGGGCCAGTGCATCCTTCCTGAGATATGGGGCCCAAAACTGCGCATAATACTCCAAATGTGATCTGACCACAGCCTTATAGAGCCTCAGAAGTACATCCCTATTTTTATATTCAAATGTAGAAGGACCTTTACTCTGTATCTAACTTCGTGCTGTCCCTGTCCTGGGAATGTTTGTTCAGGACAGTGTAGAGAGAGCATTACTCGGTATCTAACCCCATGATGTCCCTGTAATGGGGGGTTTTGATGAGGACAGTATAAAGGGAACTTTACTCTGTATCTAACCCTGTGCTGTCCCTGTCCTGGGAGTGTTTGATGAGGACAGTGTAGAGGAAGCTTTACTCCGTATCTGACCCGGTGCTGTCCCTGTCATGAAGCTTTATCTACAGATTAACGAAACCACTGATGAACTCAGAATGCTGGATCACATGAGTCTAATTTATCCTCACCCAGTAATTACATAGGCCTGTGGCTTTTCAGGACTGACAACAGTCCCGACAATGAATTTCGATTGGGCTCACGCTAGATGTATAATTCCTGCAGCTCCCGGCCATGTCGTATTCAAAGTATCTTTAATTATCAGCTGCAACTTGACATTCAGGAACATCTATTGCCTTAAGGCTCCGAGGTGTGCAGTGTTGGCTCTACACCAAGAACACTGGGACTGAGAGCCACTCGCTGTCAGGGACAGGCGATTTGATACGCTAGCGCACTGAGCTTTTTGCCTGTGGCTCCCAGGTTCAAAGCAAGGCCAGGCAATTTGGTATTAGATTGGCTAACGTCATGTAAACCCAGCGCCTATCATGCAGAACCCCCCCTCATTTCAACGGTGGGAGCTGTCTTGGCTTGGAACAGATGGATGTTGGTGAAATGGGACCTTGCAGGTTCGATTGTGCTACACATTGGGAAGAGTTGGGGGGTGTGTGGTGTTTTTAACCCCCGTTGTACCTGACCTTGAATCTTTAAATGGAACACTGCGGAGGGATTAGGCAACAAATGTAATCCCTGCTGGACCCAGCCAACATTTCACCAAACCCCTTCAGTCCTGGAACTAATGTTTCAGTTGGGATATTGCAGAGTGAACTGATTCCGGCACACAATGCAGAGTTCCTCATTGCTGACTTCATTCCTCTATACGACCGCAAGTATGTGTTCACCCACCATAAACTGAGAAATTACCAGCTAATTGCCTTAAACAACATGCATGACACACCCTTGAATTCCTACCGCTGAGTCCTGGGTTCTCAAGATAGAAGCAATACCTTAAGCAGACGGTGAAACCAACGAGTCAGACAGATCACTGCTGCCCTCCTAGCCAGCAGCTTTTACTGGCTCAGAGATTAAGAGAATTGTAGAAACCCTATAGTGTGGAAGCAGGCTGTTCGGCCCATCGAGTCCACACTGAACCCCCAAAGTGCATCCCCCCCATACCCACTCTCCTACCTTATCCCCTTAACCCTGCCTTTCCCATGGCTGACCCACCTAACTTGCACATCCCTGGGCAATTTAACACGGCCAATCCACCGGGCCTCCACAGCTTCGGAGCATAGCAGGAAACCGGAGGAAACCCCCGCAGACATGGGGAGAATGTGAAAACTCCACACGGCCAGTTCCCCGAGGCTGGAGTCGAACCTGGATCCCTGGCACTGTAAGCAGTGACCAAACTTCACCGAGAATTACAGGTTCGAAAGTGTGTTTGACTTCAGATCTCGATTAATGGAAGCAACCTTCATAACACTCTGCATAAGCCATAAAATCACAAGACATAGGAGTATGAGTAGGCCATTCAGCCCACTGATCCTGCTCTGCCATTCAGTAAGATCATGGCTGCTCTGATAATCTTCAACTCCGCCTTTCCCAGTCATTTCCCTATAAGCGTCAATTCTTTTACTGGTTAAAGATCTGTCTCAGCCTTGAATATACTTCAGGACCCAGCCTTAATAGTGTGTTGACATCCTAGCGTTAAGGTCTCTTCTGCCATCTCTGATTATAGATTGCCAGCACCCCCCTGAGTCTTTCAACAATGAGGAGGGAGGCTCAGCTCCTGTCTTTTTATTCCTCTCTCAGGTGGTCACAACCTTTTGTTTCCACTTTAGCCACTACATGACAATGAAAACCTCATTAACTCGACCACAATGAGGCAGCCTGTCCTTGCAATTTCCTCATTAGGAGTTTTATTACCTACTAAGCCCGGACAAAAAAAGATAATAAAATGTGACTTTGAAACAAACCCAAACACTGGTAAGAAGTTTACAAAGAAAGACAGACAGTGTCTAATGCAAACAGAGAATTTAAAGGCAAGTGCAGTTAGAGTTCTTAAGTTGTGAGAGTGAAATCTCAGTCAGGTTTAACTGCTGTCCTATTTCCTCAGCTGTACAGCAATTTGTAGAATCTTAGATTTGTCCATGAATGGACGTTTTACCAAGTTACATTTCTGCCAGATGTTTCTTTTGAAGGATGACAGGACAGAGAGAGAAAGAAAGAGAAAAGGAAAGCCTTCCTGGTTCTGTGATTGAATTCTTCCTTCTCTCTGCCATATTAGGCAAGCTACTGAAATACGACCGACGAGGGAAGGGGCCATATTGGACCTGGTACTGGGGAACGAGCCAGGCCAAGTGGTCGAAGTTGCGGTGAGGGATTTCTTTGGGAACGGCGACCACAATTCTGTAAGTTTTAGAATACTCGCAGATAAAGAAGAGAGCGGTCCTAAAGGAAGAGTACTAAACTGGGCCAAGGCCAATTATATCAAAATTAGGCAGGAGCTGGGAAAGTGGATTGGTCACAGCTATTTGAAGGGAAGTCCACATTTGAGATGTGGGAGGCTTTCAAAGATGGGTTAAAGATAGTGCAGGATAGGCATGTCCCGTTGAAGGCAAAGGATAGGAAGGGCAAGACTCGTGAACCGTGGATGACAGGAGAAATTGTACGACAGCCAAGAGGAAAAGGGAAGCATACATAAGGTCTCGGCAGCTAAGAACAGAACTGGCCCTGGACGAATATCGGAAGAGTAGGACAAATCTTAAATAAGGAATCAAGCAGGCTGAAAGGGGTCATGAAATAGCTTTAGTGAACAGAATTAAGGGAAATCCCAAAGCATTTTATTCTTATATAAGAAGCAAGTGGGTAACTAGAGAAAGGGTTGGTCCACTAAAAGATAATGAAGGAAGGCTGTGTGTCGAACCTGAGAGAATGGGTGAGATTCTGAATGATTACTTTGCATCAGTATTCACTGAGGAGAGGAACATGATGAATCTTGAGATTAGAGATAGAAGGTTGATTAGTCTGGGTAACGTTGGCATAAGTAGGGAAGATGTGTTGGGTATGCTAGAGGTTATTAAGGTGGACAAATCCCCAGGACCGGATGGGATCTATCCCAGGTTTCTGAGGGAGGCGAGAGAGGAAATTGCTGGGGCCCTGGCAGATATCTTTGTGGCATCCTTAAATACAGGTGAGGTGCCGGAGGACTGGAGGGTTACTCATGTTGTTCCCCTGTACAAGAAGGGTAGTAGGGATATTCCGGGTAACTACAGACCAGTGAGCCTGACGTAGGTGATGGGGAAGTTGCTGGAGAGGGTACTGAGAGATAGGGTCTGTTTATATTTAGAAAAGAATGAGCTTATCAGTGATAGGCAACATGGTTTTGTGCGGGGGAGATCGTGCCTTACCAACTTAATAGAGTTCTTCGAGGAAGTGACCAAGTTGTTAGATGAAGGAAGGGCTATTGATGTCATATACATGGACTTAAGTAAGGCATTAGATAAGGTTCTCCATTGTAGACTAATGGAGAAAATGAAGTCACATGGTGTGCAGGGTGTTCTAGCTGGGTGGATAAAGAACTGGTTTAGCAACAGGAGACAGAGAATAGTAGTTGAAGGGAGTTTCTCGAAATGGAGGAAGGTGACCAGAGGTGCTCCACAGGGATCAGTATTGGGGCCACTGTTATTTATAATATGCATAAATGATCTGGAAGAGGGCACTGTTGGTATGATCAGCAAGTTTGCAGATGACACAAAGATTGGTGGAGTAGCAGAAAGCATAAGGGACTGTCAGAGAATACAGGAGGATATAGATAGACTGGAGAGTCGGGCAGAAAAGTGGCAGATGGATTTCAATCCAGACAAATGTGAGGTGATGCATTTAGGTAAGTCTAATTCTAGAGCAAATTATACAATAAATGGAAGAGCTTTGGGAAAGGTTGATGGGCAGAGAGATCTGGGACTGCATGTCCATTGTACCCTGAAGGTTGCTGTACAGGTGGATAGAGTGGTCAAGAAGGCATATAGTATGCTTACCTTCACTAGACGGGGTATTGAGTATAAGAGCTGGCAAGTCATGTTAAAATTGTATAAGACATTGGTTCGGCCACATTTAGAATACTGTGTACAGTTCTGGTCACCACATTACCAAAAGGATGTGGACGCTTTGGAGAGGGTGCAGAGAAGATTTACGAGGATGTTGCCTGGTATGGAAAGTGCTAGCTATGAAGAGAGGTTGAGTAGGTGAGGTTTATTTTCACTAGAAAAAAGGAGATTGAGGGGGGACCTGATTGAGGTTTATAAAATCATGAAGGGTATAGACAGGGTGGATAGAGACAAGCTTTTTCCCAGGGTGAAGGATTCAATCACGAGAGGTCACGCTTTCAAGGTGAGAGGTGGAAACTTTAAGAGGAATACATGTGGCAAGTACTTCACACAGAGGCTGGTGGGCGTTTGGAACGCTTTGCCAGCAGAGGTGGTAGAGGCAGGCACGGTAGATACATTTAAGATGTGTCTGGACAGATGTATGAGTAGGTGGGGAGTAGAGGGATACGAATGCTTAGGAATTGATCGTCAGGTTTAGACAGTACATTTGGATCGGCTCAGGCTTGGAGGGCCAAAGGGCCTGTTCCTGGGCTGTAAGTTTTCTTTGTTCTTTGTTCTATGATTCATCTGTACATTCCCAAGTCTAGTTCAAATGTCTTTCTAAGCTTGTTTGTTAAAAGCAACAAGAATCATACATTGTGAATTGAACAGGAATTCCAACTTTCTCAATGTTGACTTAGTTATCTGATTTCATTGGCTTTGGGTGAAATGGTAGAGCGATAGAGAGCTACAGGAAAAGGTCCTACATCCCAGTAAGTCCACATGGTCAAAACCTAACTGTTCTAATCCCATTTCACAGCCCTTGGCCAATAGCCTTGTATGCCTTGACATCGCAAGTAGACATCTAAATACTTCTTGAATGTGACGAGGGTTTCTCCCTCTCCCACCCTTGCAGGAGGTGAGTTTCACATTCCCACCACCCTCTGGGAGAGAAGATTTTTTCCCTTACATCCCCGTTCAACTGCAGTCAGTTTGGTATATTCCATTAAAGTTTCCTGGCCTTGCCTCAATCTTTGTTCAGGGTGATCACAGCAGGCATTTCAGGTCAATAGCTATTCTCATTTTAAAAACCTATGAAGGTCTCAGGTATTAAGATGGAACTTGAATATCAGTTGTCCATATTTACTATTCTTGTCACACAATTCACCTTCTTCTGAACGTGGAATGACAAAAGGGAGTGCACCAATGCGGTCGTGGAATTAATTGGACTTAAATTAGAATCCGACAATAACTTCCAAAAGGAAATGGAGTAAAACATGAAGGTTGGAGGTTAATCTATCATCCACTGTAGAATCCTGGAAGTGTACAAATACGCACCTGGATTTCTCCAGTAACACTTTAAATAATACATCATTGGCAAAGGACGTGGAAAAGATTTGAACAAAACTACGCAAGCTCTTTCTTCCCATTTCTTAAAGTCTTTCGAATTAGGTAGAAGTAAATACATTTCAGGCTATTCTGAGTTGCCCCTTTGTGGGCCGGATCCCATAATTATCGGCTGCCTATCCATGGCACAGTTGAGTAACAAGAATCCCACCCGAAGACCAATGGGCTACTGTAGATACAGTGCTCCACCCTGTGGCACAGTGGGGTACTACAAACAAGCAGGTTTGGGTGCCAGGCAGTCCTTCATCCTCCAACCTTCAACAGATATGAGAGGCTCACTCAACATCTTTCATCGAAGTTAGGTTTGAAGAAAGAAGGTGTTAGGAAGGTCCACAGGCAATCCGCCATAAGTTTTTCACAGTTATTGCCAAATGAAATATTTTATGACAATGACCTCAGGTGCAAGGAGAATCGAATTGGAGAGTGACAGTGGGTGCACAGCAACGTTACTCCCTGTGAGACCCATCAGTGAATCTTCACACCCCCCACCCCCTCCCCCACCCCCGTTACTCCCTGTGAGACTCATCAGTGAATCTTCACACCCCCCAACCCCTCCCCCGTTACTCCCTGTGAGACTCATCAGTGAATCTTCACACCCCCCACCCCCTCCCCCACCCCCGTTACTCCCTGTGAGACTCATCAGTGAATCTTCACACCCCCCACCCCCTCCCCCGTTACTCCCTGTGAGACCCATCAGTGAATCTTCACACCCCCCACCCCCTCCCCCGTTACTCCCTGTGAGACCCATCAGTGAATCTCCACACCCCCCACCCCCTCCCCCCGTTACTCCCTGTGAGATTCCATTCTGATCTTAACCTCCACAACCAGAGGCAGTGCTCAGGAAGCCAGTGCTTCCAAATTAACTTGTTGGACTATAACCTGCTGTTGTGTGATTTTTAAATCTGACCATTCTAATGTCAGTGAATCTTCACACATTCCCTGCCCCTTCCCCCCCCCCCCCCACACCCCACAACCACCCACCACCACCACACCTCGTTACTGCCCGGTCAGACTCAAATACACATCAAATTCTTGTATCGAACCCCATGCTGGACTTGTCCTGGGATTGTTTGAACAGACAAGGAAACTTCACTTTCAGATGAAAGAGTCCAGAAGTGTTTTACTTTCAGTTTAAAAGTGTAGAAGGAGCTTTACTCTGTATTTAACACTGTTTTGCCCCTGTCCTGGGAGTGCTTGATGGGTACAGTGTCCAGGGAACTAAACTTGCAGTTGAAAAGAGTTGAGGAAGCCTTATTGTACCTAACCCTATGCTGTCCCTCCTCAGAGTACTTGGTGGTGACAGTGTTGAGGGAGCTTTCTTTTGAGTTTAGAAGAGTAGAGGAAGTTTTACACTTTTTCTAGCCAGGTGGGTTAGCCATGAGAAATGCAGAGTTACAGGGATAGGGCAGGGGAGTGGGTCTAAGTGGGATGTTATTCGGAGGGTCAGTGTGGACTCGATGGGCCAAATGGCCTGCATCCACACTGTCAGGATTCCATGATTCTATGAGCTAACATTGTGCTGGGGCAAATTAGTGACCTCCCAGTCACCGCCCATTTCAATTCCCCTTTCCACTCCCCCTCTGACACATTCAGCCTCGGCCCCCTGAATTGCCACAGTTAAACGGACTGCAAATTGGAGGGACAACTCTTCATCTTCCGCCTGGACAGGACTCAACACCAAGTTCTCCAATTTCAAATAACCTTCCCACCCATCTCCCCCCACTCCCTTTCCAGCCCCACCTCCTCCCTTCCATTGCATCTACCAAGCCTTTCTCCGAAATACCAACCAGATTCATCCCTTCCATTGACCAACCAAGTCGCAATATAGTCTTCACTAGCTTCATTATCTCACCAGCCCCCAACCACATCCCATGTCCAGCCCTTAATCTCCTGCCTGCCTCCTTCACCTTACCTAACCTGTCCATTTTCCTTCCCACCTATCCATTCCACCCTTCCCACTGAGCTATCATAATAAATCCCTACATGCATCTCCCTATCCCTACTTCACCTGCAGATCCCTCTACACTCACTCCCAGTCCTGAAGAAGGGTTACACCTGAAACATTGACTTCTCCACCTTCTGATGCTGCCTGGCTTGCTGTGTTCTTCCAGCCTCCTACTTGTTTATTTTCAATTATTGACCTAGTTGTTTGTGAGTATTCGTCAAATAGTAACCATAACATGATCAAGCTTCACGTAGCGTTTGTAAGAGATAAGTAAGGCAGGATTTTATAGATGAGCCAGCGATTGCCCACAGTAAATTAGGAAGCTTCGCAAAGAGTCATAGAGATGTACAGCATGGAAACAGACCTTTCAGTCCAACTCATCCATGCCAACCAGATATCCCAATCCAATCTAGTCCCAATTGCCAGCACCCGGCCCATATCCCTCCAAACCCTTCCTATTCATATACCCATCCAGGTGACTTTTAAATACTGTAATTGTACCAGCCTCCACCACTCCCTCTGGCAGCTCATTCCATACACATACCACCCTCTGTGAAAAGTTGCCCCTTAGGTCTCTTTTATATCTTTCCCTTCTCACCCTAAACCTATGCCCTCTAGTTCTGGATTCCCCCACCCCAGGGAAAAGACCTTGCCTATTTATCCTAACCATGACCCTCATGATTTTATAAGCCTCTATAAGGTCACCCCTCAGCCTTCGACGCTCCAGGGAAAACAGCCCCACCCTGTTCAGCCTCTTCCTATAGCTCAAATCCTCCAACCCTGGCAAGGACCTTGTAAACCTTTTCTGAACCCTTTCAAGTTTCACAACATCCGTCCAATAGGAAGGAGACCAGAACTGCACGCAATATTCTAACAGTGGCCTAACCAATGTCCTGGACAGCCGCAACATGACCTCCCAACTCAGAGGCAGTATATTCTTGTTAGGGTGAAAGGAAAGGCTGGTAGGTGTAGGAATGCTGGCTGACTAGAGAAATTAAGGGTCTGGTTAAGAAGAAGAAGAAAGAAGCATATATCAGATATAGACAGGAGAGTATACTTAAGAGGGAAATCAGGAGGGCAAAAAGGGGACATGAGATAGCTTTGGTAAATAGGGTTAAGGAGAATCCAATGGGATTTTATAAATACATTAAGGACAAAAGAGTAACTAGGGAGAGAATAGGGCCCCTCGAAGGTCAGCAAGGCAGCCTAACCATGGAACTGCAGGAGATGGGGGAGATACTCAATGAGTATTTTGCATCGATGTTTACTGTGGAGAAGGATATGGAAGATATAGAATGTGGGGAAATAGATAGTAACATCTTGAAAAATGTTCATATTACACAGGAGGAGATGCTGGAGGTCTTAAAATGCATAATCGACAAAACAACTGAGGAACATTGAAGGGTGTTCAAAAAAACATTTAATGCCATTCAGAATCAGTTTATATCCATGAGAAGGAAAAGCTCCACCTCACAACCATGGACATCTAAGGACGATGCCCTAAACATAATCTGTCAGGGTTGCCTGGATTCAGGAGTTGGAAATAAGCTCTAATAAGTTGTAACTGTGCTTTAAGAAGGATGACAGAGGAAACCAGGGAATTGAAAATGTGTTGCTGGAAAAGCGCAGCAGGTCAGGCAGCTTCCAGGGAACAGGAGAATTGACGTTTCGGGCATGAGCCCTTCTTCAGGAATGAGGGAAGTGTGTTATCCAGCAGGCTAAGATAAAAGGTAGGGAGGAGGGACTTGGGGGAGGGGCGTTGGAAATGCGATAGGTAGAAGAGGTTAAGGTGAGTGGAGGTGGAGGCGGAGAGGTCAGGAAGAAGATTCCAGGTTAGGAAGGCGGTGCTGAGTTCAAGGGTTGGGACTGAGACAAGTTGGGGGGAGAGGAAATGAGGAAACTGGTGAAATCTGAGTTCATCCCTTGTGGTTGGAGGGTTCCCAGGCAGAAGATGAGATGCTCTTCCTTCAGCCATTGTGCTGCTATGGCCTGGCAATGGAGGAGTTCAAAGACCTGCATGTCCTTGGTGGAGTAGGCAGCATCCAAGGAGCAGCGAAATCGACGTTTCGGGCAAAAGCCCTTCATCAGGAATAAAGGCAGAGAGCCTGAAGCATGGAGAAATAAGCTAGAGGAGGGTGGGGGTGGGGAGAAAGTAGTATAGAGTACAATAGGTAAATGGGGGAGGAGATGAAGGTGAAAGGTCAAGGAGGAGAGGGTGGAGTGGATAGGACAAGTCCGGAAAGTCATGGGGAAGTGCTAAGCTGGAAGTTTGGAACCAGGGTGAGGTGGGGGAAGGGGAAATGAGGAAACTGTTGAAGTCCACATTGATGCCCTGAGGTTGAAGTGTTCCGAGGCGGAAGATGAGGCGTTCTTCCTCCAAGCGTCTGGTGGTGAGGGAGCAGAGGTAAAGGAGGCCCAGGATATCCATGTCCTCGGCAGAGTGAGAGGGGGAGTTGAAATGTTGGGCCACAGGGCGGTGTGGTTGATTGGTGCGGGTGTCCCGGAGATGTTCCCTAAAGCGCTCTGCTAGGAGGCGCCCAGTCAGGAGGAAACTGCATCGGGAGCAACGGATACAATAAATGATATTAGTGGATGTGCAAGTAAAACTTTGATGGATGTGGAAGGCTCCTTTAGGGCCTTGGATAGAGGTGAGGGAGGAGGTGTGGGCACAGGTTTTACAGTTCCTGTGGTGGCAGGGGAAAGTGCCAGGATGGGAGGGTGGGTTGTAGGGGGGCGTGGACCTGACCAGGTAGTCACAGAGGGAACGGCCTTTGCGGAAAGGGGTGGGGAGGGAAATATATCCCTGGTGGTGGGGTCTGTTTGGAGGTGGCGGAAATGTCGGCGGATGATTTGGTTTATGCGAAGGTTGGTAGGGTGGAAGGTGAGCACCAGCGGCGTTCTGTCCTTGTTACGGTTGGAGGGGTGGGGTCTGAGGGCGGAGGTGCGGGATGTGGATGAGATGCGTTGGAGGGCATCTTTAACCACATGGGAAGGGAAATTGACAGCATTGGGTTCGATACAGAGTAAACCTCCCTCCACACTGTCCCCATCAAACCCTCCTAGGACAGGGACACCATAGGGTTAGATACAGAGAAAAGCTCCCTCTACACTGTCCCCATCAAACCCTCCTAGGACAGGGACACCATAGGGTTAGATACAGAGTAAAGCTCCCTCTACACTGTCCCCATCAAACACACCTGGGATAGGGACAGCACGGGGTTAGATACAGAGTAAAGCTCCTTTTACACTGTCCACATCAAACCCTCCTGGGATAGGGACAGCACGGGGTTAGATACAGAGTAAAGCTTCCTCTACACTGTCCCCATCAAACACACCTGGGATAGGGACAGCACGGGGTTAGATACAGAGTAAAGCTCCTTTTACACTGTCCACATCAAACCCTCCTGGGATAGGGACAGCACGGGGTTAGATACAGAGTAAAGCTTCCTCTACACTGTCCCCATCAAACCCTCCCAGGACAGGGACAGCATAGGGTTAGATACAAGGTTAGATACAACCTTACTCTGTATCTCACCCCATGCTATCCCTGTCCTGGGAGTGCTTAATGGGGACAATGTGGAGGAAGCTTTACTCTGTATCTAACCCCGTGCTGTCCCTGTCCTGGGAGTGTTTGATGGGGACAGTGTAGAGGGAGCCTTACTCTGTATCTAACCCCGTGCTGTCTCTGTCCTGGGAGTGTTTGATGGCGACAGTGTAGAGGGAGCCTTACTCTGTATCTAACCCCGTGCTGTCCCTGTCCTGGGAGTGTTTGATGGCGACAGTGTAGAGGGAGCTTTACTCTGTATCTAACCCTATGGTGTCCCTGTCCTGGGAGGGTTTGATGGGGACAGTGTAGGAATTGCTTTCCTGTGTAAAGAGATTCTGCTGAGGGAATATGAGCAGCTGGGGACTAAATTAAAAAGCAGAACCTATAAGGTAACAATCTCTGGATTATTGCCTGAGCCACGAGCAAATTGGCACAGGGTGGAAAGGATTAAAGACGTAAGTTCGTGGTTTAAAGATTGGTGTGGGAGAAACCAGTTGGAATTCATGGGACATTGGCACGGGTACTGGGGAAGGAGGGAGCTGTTCCAATGGGACGGACTCCACCTGAACCATGCTGGGACCAGAGCCCTGGCAATCACATAACTAGGGCAGTGGGTAAGGCTTTCAACTAAACAGTTTTAAATTTAATTGCACAGAAAATTGCAATCCAGGCACAGCAAATCAGGGGACAACTCTGAGAAAGGGGGGAAGTCAACACAGGGCTAAGGGTGTTGTACTTAAATATATGTACCATACGAAACAAGGGAAATAAGCATGTGGCTGCCAGGGAATCAGGGCTAAAGAATAAATATCCAAGGATACACGTCCTGTCTAAAGGATACGAGGGTCGGGGTGGTGAACGGGCTGGCCTTGTTAGTGATGAATGAAATTAAATCAACAGCAAGAAGTGATACAGAGTCGGAATGCGTAGAATCTGTGCGGGTAGAGTTGAGGAACTGCAAAGGGAAACGAAAGACCCTGATTGGAGTTGTGTACGGGCCTCCTGGCAACGTAACAAAGTGGGGAAGCAAATAAATCAGGACCGAGAAAAAAAACACATCAAAAAGGGACTGTACAATACTCATGCGAGTTCAGTCTGAGGGTGGACTGGGAAAGTCAGGTTGGTGACGGATCCTGAGGAAAAGTTCTCTGTGTCCAGTTCTGGTCACCCTCCTATAGGAAAGATGCAGAGGCTTTGGAGAGGGTGCTAAGAAGGTTTACCAGGATGCTGCCTGGACTGGAGGGCTTGCCTTATGAAGGAAGGTTGAATAAACTCAGTCTTTTCTCTCTGGAGAGAAGGAGGAAGAGAGGAGACCTGATCGAGGTGTAGGAAATAATGAGAGGAATAGATAGAGTCAATAGCCAGAGACTTTTCCCCAGGGCAGGATTGACTGGTACGAGGGGTCATAGTTTGAAGATATTAGGAGGAAGGTATAAAGGAGACGTCAGAGGTAGGTTCTTTACGCAGAGAGTTGTGAATGCATGGAATGTGTTGCCAGCTGTGGTGGTGGAAGCAGAGTCATTAGGGACATTTAAGCGACTGCTGGACATGCACATGGATAGCAGTGAGTTGAGGGGTGTGTTGGTTAAGTTATTGTATTTTACGTTAGGATTAATCCTCGGCACAACATCATAGAACATAGAACATAGAACATAGAAGAATACAGCGCAGTACAGGCCCTTCGGCCCTCGATGTTGCGCCGATCCAAGCCCACCTAACCTACACTAGCCCACTATCCTCCATATGCCTATCCAATGCCCGTTTAAATGCCCATAAAGAGGGAGTGTCCACCACTGCTACTGGCAGGGCATTCCATTAAATCACGACTCGCTGAGTAAAGAACCTACCCCTAACATCTGTCCTATACCTACCTCCCCTTAATTTAAAGCTATGCCCCCTCGTAATAGCTGACTCCATACGTGGAAAAAGATTATCACTGTCGACCCTATCTAAACCCCTAATCATCTTATACACCTCAATCAAGTCACCCCTAAACCTTCTTTTCTCCAATGAAAACAACCCCAAGTGCCTCAACCTTTCCTCATACGATCTTTCTACCATACCAGGCAACATCCTGGTAAACCTCCTCTGCACCCGTTCCAGTGCCTCCATATCCTTCCTATAGTATGGCGACCAAAACTGCACACAATACTCCAGATGTGGCCGCACAGAGTCTTATACAACTGCAACATGACCTCAGTACTCCGGAACTCAATTCCTCTACCAATAAAAGTCAGTACGCCATATGCCTTCTTCACCGCACTATTTACCTGGGTGGCAACTTTCAAAGATTTGTGTACATGGACACCAAGATCCCTCTGCTCATCCACACTACCAAGTATCCGACCGTTAGCCCAGTACCCCATCTTTTTATTACTCTTACCAAAGTGAATCACCTCACACTTAGCTACATTGAACTCCATTTGCCACCTTTCTGCCCAGTTCTGCAGCTTATCTATATCCCGCTGTAACCTGCCACATCCTTCCTCACTGTCTACAACTCCTCCGACTTTCGTATCATCCGCAAACTTACTCACCCAACCTTCTAACCCCTCCTCCAGGTCATTTATAAAAATGACAAACAGCAATGGTCCCAAAACAGATCCTTGCGGAACACCGCTAGTGACGGCACTCCAAGATGAACCTTTGCAATCAACTACTACCCTCTGTCTTCTTCCAGCCAGCCAACTCCTAATCCAAACCTCCAACTCACCCTCAATGCCATACCTCTGTATTTTTTGCAGTAGTCTACCATGGGGAACCTTATCAAACGCCTTACTAAAATCCATATACACCACATCTACTGCTTTCCCCTCGTCCACCTCCTTAGTCACCTTCTCAAAGAATTCAATAAGGTTTGTGAGGCACGACCTGCCCTTCACAAAACCATGCTGACTAACCTTGATCACATTATTCCTATCCAGATGTTCATAAATCCTATCCCTTACAATTCTCTCTAAGATTTTGCCCACAACAGAAGTGAGACTCACCGGCCTATAGTTACTAGGGTTATCCCTACTCCCCTTCTTGAACAAGGGAACCACATTTGCTAGCCTCCAATCTTCTGGCACTACTCCTGTAGACAACGAGGACATAAAAATCAAGGCCAATGGCTCTGCAATCTCTTCCGTTGCTTCCCAGAGAATCCTAGGATAAATGCCATCAGGCCCAGGGGACGTATCTATTTTCACCCTTTCCAGAATTTCCAACACCTCTTCTCTACATACCTCAAAGCCATCCATTCTACTTAATTGTGACTCAGTACTCACATTGACAACAATGTCCTGTTCCTGATTGAATACTGACGAAAAGTATTCATTCAGTGTCTCCCCAATCTCTTCAGCCTCCACACGCAACTTCCCACTACTATCCTTGACTGGACCTATTCCTACCCTAGTCATTCTTTTATTCCTGACATACCTATAGAAAGCCTTAGGGTTTTCCCTAATCCTACCAACTAAGGACCTTTCATGTCCCCTCCTTGCTGCTCTTAGTTCTCTCTTCAGGTCCTTCCTGGCTACCTTATAACTCTCAATCGCCCCAATTGAACCTTCACGCCTCATCTTTACATAGGCCGCCCTCTTCCATTTAACAAGGGATTCCAATTCCTTATTAAACCACGGCTCCCTCACATGACCCTTTCCTCCCTGCCTGACGGGCACATACTTATCAAGGACACTCAATAGTTGCTCCTTGAACAAGCTCCACATATCAATTACACCCTTGCCTTGAAGCTTACTTTTCCAGGCCACACATCCTAAGTCATGCCTCACAGCATCATAATTTCCCTGCCCCCATCTTTCACTCTTGCCCTGTAGTGCACACTTATCCCTCTCCATCACTAGAGTAAAAGTCACCGAATTGTGGTCACTGTCCCCAAAGTGCTCACCTACCTCTAATTCTAACACCTGGCCTGGTTCATTACCCAGAACCAAATCCAGTATGGCCTCACCTCTTGTTGGCCTATCTACATATTGTGTCAGGATACCCTCCTGCACACATTGGACAAACACTGACCCATCTAACGAACTTGAGCTATAGCTTTCCCAATTAATATCAGGAAAGTTAAAGTCCCCCATAACAACCACCCTATTACTTTCACTCTTCTCTTGAATCATCCTCGCAATCCTTTCTTCTACGTTTCTAGGACTATTAGGAGGTCTGTAAAAAACTCCTAACAGGGTGAGCTCACCTTTCCTATTCCTAACCTCAGCCCAAACTACCTCAGATGGCGAGTCTTCATCCATCGTCCTTTCCACAGCTGTAATACTATCTTTGACAAGCAACCTGCAACAGCCAATCCTGTCCCTGTTCTACCCATGTCTCCATAATAGCCACAACATCGAAGTCCCAGGTACCAACCCACGCTGCAAGTTCACCTACCTTATTTCGTATACTTCTTGCATTGAAGTATACACACTTCAAACCACTTTCCTGTTTACAGGCACCCTCCTTTGAAATTGATGCCATGTTCCTAACCTCCCTACATTCCAGGTCCTGCACCCTAAAGCTACAGTCTGGGTTCCCATGCCCCTGCAGAGTTGGTTTAAACCCCCCCCCCAAGAGCACTAGCAAACCTCCCACCAAGGATACTGGTGCCCCTCAGGTTCAGGTGTAGACCATCCTGTTTATAGAGGTCCCACCTTCCCCAGAAAGAACCCCAGTTATCCAAATACCGGAATCCCTCCCTCCTGCACCATCCCTGTAGCCACGCATTTAACTGTTCTCTCTCCCTATTCCTCGACTCTCTATCACGTGGCACGGGTAACAAACCAGAGACAACAACTCTGTTCATTCTAACTCTGAGCTTCCAACCTAGCTCCCTGAAAGCCTGTCTAACATCCTCGGCACTCCTCCTACCTATGTCATTGGTGCCAATGTGGACCACGACTTCGGGCTGCTCCCCCTCCCCCTTAAGGACCCGGAAAACACGATCAGAGACATCACGTACCCTTGCACCTGGGAGGCAACATACCACACGTGAGTCTCTCTCGTTCCCACAAAACCTTCTATCTGTGCCCCGAACTATCGAGTCCCCAATTACTACTGCTCTGCTCTTCTCCACCCTTCCCTTCTGAGTAACGGGGACAGGCTCCGTGCCAGAGGCCTGCCCCGTTACTTGCCCCTGGTAAGTCGTCCCCCCCACAAGTATCCAAAACGGTATACTTGTTCTTGAGGGGAACGGCCGCAGGGGGTCCCTGCACTGGCTGCTTCCTCCCAGTCCCCCTCACTGTCACCCATCTATCTGCCATCTTTGGAGTTACTACTTCCCTAAAGCTCCGATCTATGACCCCCTCTGCCTCCCGAATGATCCTAAGTTCATCCAACTCCAGCTCCAGTTCCCTAACACGGTCTTGGAGGAGCTGGAGATGGGTGCACTTCCTGCAAGTGTTATCAGCAGGGACGTCCATGGCATCCCTCACCTCAAACATGTTGCAAGAGGAACATTGCACTGCCTTCACTGCCATCCCTCTGAATGTAACCTTCTATAAAAAAAAAATTGGGTCTAAAGAATACAACAAGCAAAATGCAGCACTTACCTACTTACCACAACGGGTCTTATTATTTAGGTTAGAGGAGGAGGGCGGGTGGGAGGCACTACCTCTGTAGTGCCTCGGGTTCTTCTCCTGCGCGCTTTTAAAGGGAAAAAAAACCTACCCGGCTGCCCCTCTGGTCGTCGTCACTTCCCCCGGCTGCTCCCGCTCTTTCTGTAAAGAGAGAAAAAAACACCGCTGCCCGCTACCGGTAAGTAATTTTAAAACAAACTGTCTTACAGTTGGTCAAAGGGCCTGTTCTGTGCTGTACTTTTCTATGTTCCATGTTCTAAAAGAATTTGTGAAATATCTACGAGATTTTTGTTTGGAACAACTCGTAGTGGAGCCCATGAGGGAACTGGCCATTCCTGATTTAGTGATGTGCACTGAGGCAAAGTTGATCAAGGATTTTAAGGTGAAGGAACCCCCAGGGGACATTGAGCACAATATAATGGAATTCACTGTGCAGTTAGAGAGGGAGAACCTGGAATCAGGTGTAACAGTATTCTAATAGAGTAAAGGTAACGACAAAGACGTGAGGGAGGAGCTGGCCAGAGTGGATTGGAAGGGGAGCCCAGCAGGGAAGGTGGTGGAGCAGCAATGGCAGGGATTTCTGGGAGTAATTCAGGGAGACACAGCAGAAAGTCATCCCAAGGAAGAAAAAACATACCAAGGGGAGGATGAGACAACCCCCATGGCTGACAAGGGAAGGCAGGGACAGCATAAAAGCAAAAGTAACAGCAGACAATATGGTGAAGATTAGTGGGAAGTTTGTGAAGCCTTTAAAAACCAGTCGAGAAAAGCAGGAAAGGGGAGAGAAAGTGAAATATGAGAGTAAGCTAGCTCGTAATACAAAGGAAGATTGCAAGAGTCTGTTTAGATTATCTAAGAAGGAAGAGAGAGGAAAGAGTGCACATTGATCTGCTGGAAAATGAAGCTAGGGACATGATAACGGGGAACAGAGAAATAGCAGAGGAACTGCACAGGTACTTTGTATCAGTTTTCACAGTGGAAGACACCAGCAGCATACAAGAGAGTCGAGGGCAGAGGCGAGTGTAGTGGCGATTATTGATGAGAAGATGAAATAACTCTGCAGAGGCCGGGGGTATCCTGTCACCAGGTCACCCTTCATTTACACATGGAGAGTCCTTGAGACTGATCCAGCTCCCGCAGAGCCAGCTCTCAGAGTGAACAGAATCCCTGACACTCTTGTTTATTTTTAGACACAAGGTGTATGAATCTTTATTCAATTTCCACCACCAGGAAGAAAGGAAACACCTGAGTGGCCAGTGACAAGCAGTGCCCTTTACAAAAGGCAATGCTGTGTGAACATTACTGTTTATATTTTTTCTTTTTTATTTAACCCCCACACTACCGCCTAACTGCGGTAGTGCTTATTTTTCCCCAGCACCCATGGTGTGTGTGTGCAGGTGTGAGACACAGTGAGAGACACAAGGTGCATGAATCTTTATTCAATTTCCACCACCAGGAAGATAGGAAAACACCCGAGTGGCCAGTGACAAGCAGTGCCCTTCACAAAAGGCAATGCTGTGTGAACACTCCTGTTTATATCTGTCAGCCAGGACTCCCTGATTGGAACAGATTAACAGCCCCAATCAGGGAAGTCATATTCTATGAGGTCCACTTGGCTCATTACAATTGTTCCCTTTCAGGGAAGCTGAAAGGTCTGACAGTGGATAAATCACTTGGAACAGATGGACTACAGCCCAGAGTTCTGAACGAGGTGGCTGAGGAGCTTTACATTAGAGGAACTCCAGAAAATCACATCTCTCCAAAAAAGTGGATTACTTACAATCTAGTGTTCTTACAATCATAGAGACCTATAGCCCAGAAAAGGCCTCTCAGCCCATCGAGTCCATGTCAGTCAAAAACAACCACCTAACTATTCTAATCCCATTTTCCAGCCATTGACCCATAGCCTCGGCGTCACAAGTGTACATCTAAATACTTATTCAATGTGATGAGGGTTTCTGCCTCTCCCACCTTCACAGGCAGTGAGTTCCAGAATCCCACCACCTCTGGGGCAGGAAGATTTTCCTCACATCCCCTCGAAACCTCATGCCCCTTCCCTTCAATCTACAACCCCTGGTCATTGATCCCTCCATCAAGGGGAAAAGTTTCTTCCTGTCGACTCTGTCTACATCTCTCATAACTTTATACATCTCAATCAATACACCTCTGCCAATCTCCTCTGCTCGGAGGAAAATAACCCAGTCTGCCCAATCTCTCTTCATCACTGAAACTCTCCAGCCCCAGGTAACATCCTGGGAAATCTCTTCTGCACCCTCTCCAGTGCTATCACATCCTTCCTACAATATGATTTCCAGAACTGCACACAATATTCCAGCTGTGGCCTGACCAATGTTTGATATCTTCCAGCATAATTTCCCTTCCAATAATCTCTGTACCTTGAATATACCTTAAGGGACTGGATGTGGCAGGTCTGCTGATCTTGGAACTGACTTGTTGGTTGTTGAATCACTTAGCTCTGTCTATCACTTGCTGCATATGCTATTTGGCAAATCCAGTGGAGAATTACTTTCCTCACAGCCTCAGCCTATGTGGTCAGAGCTGAAGTTACAACTACAACCAAGACTATAGTGCCTCCACATGTAATGAAGCCAGAAAACATTTCTCCCTCTCTCTCTCTTTAAAATACAAAAGAGGCAGCCACTGATCCCATTCAAACAATAATGGTTATGAAAGTGTTGAAGGACAGCCCCATCATAAGTTTACAATTCTAGACCAAAATGTTGGAAAATTAGACCCAGAAAGAAACATCTTCTGCACGAAAAGTTCCTAGCTGTCATTAGCCAGTTCTGCTTCTCACAAAAAGGTATATAAACTCAGACAAGGTGCCCCTGACATCACTACTCCCTCTTTTCTAGCACAAATTCCATTGACAGGCAATTTTTAAAGCTTCAATTAGAAAAATAGATCCAGCATCAAATTAAAAAAAAGCAACAGCACCACATTGTGATAATGCTTCTGATAATGATAGTTTTGAAGAGTATAAAAAGCAGAGATGAAAAGCAAACAGCTTAACATGTATTGGCATGCTATTGACATTTGATCAGAATTCCAAGTATTTAGAGTCATAGAGATGTAGAGCATGGAAACAGAGTTTTCAATCCAACTTGTCTATGCCGATCAGGTATCCCAACCCAATCTAGTCCCACCTGCCAGCACCTGGCCCATATCCCTCCAAACCCTTCCTATTCATACACCCTTCCAGATGCCTTTAAATGTTATAAAGAGAGACAAATATCTTTCTACTCAGTCAACGAATACCTGATAAATAAAGACAAGCAGTCAAGCACTTTGTTGCTTTAGGAAACAAAGGAGGAAGAAGATAAATGCAAAGTATTGCATTTTGATAAAACAAACAAAGGCAGGACTTATACAATTAATGGTAGGGCCCTGGGTAGTGTTGAGAATGTGGTGCTGGAAAAGCACAGTAGGTCAGGCAGCATCTGAGGAGCTTCATCAGGAATGAAGCTGGGAGCCTCGGGGGGTGGGGAGATAAATGGGAGGAGGGGTGGGGCTTGGGCAGAAGGTAGCTCAGAGTGCAATAGGTGGATGGAGGTGAGGGTAAAGGTGATAGGTCGGAGAGGAGAGTGGAGCAGATAGGTGGGAAGGAAGACTCTTTTCTCAACTCTGATCTCCAGCATCTGCAGACCTCACTGTCCCCGGATAGTGTTGTAGAACAGAGATTGAGGGGTTCAAGTCCATAATTCTTTGAAGTTTGCATCACATATATACAGGGTGGTTAAAAAGTCAATAAGCACCTTTGCCTTTATTGCTCAGTCCTTTGAGTATAGGAGTTGGGATGTCATGTTGAGGTTGTACAGGACATTGGAGAGACCTCTTCTGGAATACTGTGTCCAGTTCTGGTCACACCGTTATAGAAAGGACAGGGTTCAGGAGAGATTTGCCAGGATGTTGTTGGGTTTGGAAGGTTTGAATTATAAACAAAGGCTGGATAGGCTGGGTAAAAGCAAATTACTGCGGATGCTGGAATCTGAAACCAAAAGAGAAAACGCTGGAAAGTCTCAGCAGGTCTGGCAGCATCTGTAAGGAGAGAAAAGAGCTGACGTTTCGAGTCTAACTGACCCTTTGTCAAAGCTAGGGTTTGACAAAGGGTCAGCTAGACTCGGAACGTCAGCTCTTTTCTCTCCTTACAGATGCTGCCAGACCTGCTGAGAATTTCCAGCGTTTTCTCTTTTGGATAGGCTGGGACTTTTTCACTGGTGCGTAGGAGGTTCAGCGGTGACTTGATGAAAGTGCATAAAATTATGAGGGGTATAGAGAGAATTAATGGTAGGTGCCATTTCCCTAGGATGCAGGATTTCAAAATTAAGGAGCACATTTATAAGGTGAGAGGAAAGAGACTGAAAGAAGATTATGTGAGGCAAATCTTTTACACAGAGAGTGGTCTGTGTGTGGAGTGAATTTTTTGAGGAAGTGGTGGATGTGGACTTGGTTGCAATGTTTAAAAGACCCTTTAGTAAGTACATGAATAGGAAAGGTTTGGAGGGATATGGTCTAGGGGCGGGTAGTGGGGCTAGTTTATTTTGGGATTATGGTCAGCATGAACTGGTTAGACTGGAGGGTCTGCTTTGGTGTTATATGATTCTGTGACTCTAAGAGACAAATGCTGCAGTATTTCATAACCATCCTAACAGTGTTTTCTAGATTCGAGGAAAACAACTTAAAGGTCATCTACAGATAGGCGAGACTTCATGTTACACCAGCAATAGCCAGGTGAGAGGAAGTGGAGAGGTGAGAACTCCGAACCAGGCAGTCATGAAACGAGTAGGAGACAGGCACAGACAGACATACGATAGAGCTGTGAGGGGCTCAGGAGTAATGGCAGAGAGGTTAAAAAGAGCAGCGAGGACAGAGATTTGATTGCCTTCCCAGGTGTCGGGATTCACACTGTCACAGAGAAGCTGCAGGGAGTAGGGTGACAACTGGTGCTGCTGGTCCATGGGAGAACCAATCACCCAGAAAGAAAGCGAAATGTGGCCCAATAAGCAAATAGAAAATTGAAGAACATGACTTCAAAGTTGGGAAACTCTGGATTAATCCAGGTTTCAACAGTCACGAGTATGAATATGTGGCTCAAGTGATGGTGCAGGAGGGAGGGCTATCGAATTCTGAGGCATCAAGACCAATTTGGAGGGAGGTGGGATCTCTACAGTTTGGGCAAGTTACAACTCAACAGGAATATCCTCACATAGAGGTTTGTTAATGCTGTTGGGGCCAATTTAAACTTGTCAGGGAGGTGAGATCCCGAAGAGTAATTCAGAGAGAACAGAAGCTGAGACTAATTCAAAGTTAAACTCAAGTAAGAAAGAGTGACAGACTGAGAGGAAACATAGCTAGAAAAGAAAGGAGTGAGTTTAGCAAGGCTAAATGGAATATATTTACTAATGTGAGTAACCTGAGGAATATGTAAACAAGCTGAGGTCACAGACGGGCACATGGAAATATGATATCATAGCTATGACCAAGACGTGGCTAAAGAGGGTCATGATTGGCAGCTCAAGATTACTAGATAGAATAGAGAGAAGGATCATAATATTGATCAAGGAATCCATTCTAGCAGTGACAGGATCGAACAAATCTGTAAACGAATTTCAGGGAAGTACAAAAATACACATAACAATAGTAGGAAATTTTGACCATCTTCATATTAACTTGAATAGATTTGACAGGGAGCAACATTTTAAAATTGCATCCAGGAGACCTTTATTTGCTGGTGTATTGAATGCCCGATAAGGGAGAGACAGTTCTGGATCTGCTGACTTTGAACTCATCGCCTCAGTTTTGCCCGTTCGCTTTGTCTATCAAGTAATTTTATGCCATGATGTCCACTGACTGAAAACCCACCTAACTTTGTGACATCAGCAAGTTTAAATTATGGATTTTCTCTGCTATTTTCCAACAATACATCAAATCAAATCAAAATATTTCACAGGATGCAGGTACCACTGGTGAGGCTAGCATATTTTCTTTCCCAAACCTAATTGTGCTGGAAAGCTGTTAAAAGTGATCCACATTGCTGTGGGTGCAGAGAACAGGTAAGGATATTAGTTTCCTTCCCACATTAGTGAACCATTAGCTATGACCAAGACGTGGCTAAAGAGGGTCATGATTGGCAGCTCAAGATTACTAGATAGAATAGAGAGAAGGATCATAATATTGATCAAGGAATCCATTCTAGCAGTGACAGGATCGAACAAATCTGTAAACGAATTTCAGGGAAGTACAAAAATACACATAACAATAGTAGGAAATTTTGACCATCTTCATATTAACTTGAATAGATTTGACAGGGAGCAACATTTTAAAATTGCATCCAGGAGACCTTTATTTGCCGGTATATTGAATGCCCGATAAGGGAGAGACAGTTCCCAACAATTTATAATGGTTACATTAGACTTTTAATTCCAGGTTTTTATTGAATTCAATTCCATCATCTGCCATGATATGAACTTGGGCCCCCAGAGCATTGAATCTCTAAATCAATAGTCTAGCTAACTAGCAGTTGGCATCACCGCCTCATAGGCACAAGATGATGGGCACAAGCTCAAAGTCATTGTCAGGAGCATGACAAAAAAGTCTTCAGAGGGGTATAAAAAGGCTTGGTGAGTGGGCAACAACTTGGAAGATGGACTATAATGTGGGAAAATGTGAGGTTGTGCAATTTGGCAAGAAGAATACACTTAATGGTAAGGTCCTAGGGAGTGTTGCTGAACAATGAGACCTTGGAGTGCAGGTTCATAGCTCCTAGAAAGTGGAGTTGTAGGTAGATAGGATAGTGAAGAAGGCGTTTGGTATGCTTTCCTTTATTGGTCAGAGTATTAAGTACAGGAGTTGGGAGGTCATGTTGCAGCTGTACAGGACATTGGTTAGGCCACTTTTAGAATATTGCATGCAATTCTGGTCTCCCTTCTATCAGAAAGATGTTGTGAAACTTGAAAGGGTTCAGAAAGGATTTACAAGGATGTTGCCAGGATTGGAGGATCTGAGCTACAGGGAGAGGCTGAACAGGCTGGGGCTGTTTTCCCTGGAACGTCGGAGGCTGAGGGGTGACCTTATAGAGGTTTATTAAATCATGAGGGGCATGGATAGGATAAATAGTCTTTTCCCTGGGGTGGGGGAGTCCAGGACTAGAGGGCATAGGTTTAGGGTGAGAGGAGAAAGATATAAAAGGGACCTAAGGAGCAACCTTTTCACACAGAGGGTGGTACGTGTGTGGAATGAGCTGCCAAAGGAAGTGGTGGAGACTGGTACAATTGCAACATTTAAAAGGCATCTGGATGGGTATATGAATAGGAAGGGTTTGGAGGGATATGGGCCGGGTGCTGGCAGGTGGGACTAGATTAGGTTGGGATACCTGGTTGGCATGGGCGAGTTGGACCGAAGGGTCTGTTTCTGTGCTGTACATCTCTATGACTCTAATACAAGAAGAATGGAGAAAGACTGCAGAAAGGTAAAGCACAGGGGATGTTGAGCATCGTCATCCATGAATCACCAAATCTAACATCCTAGTTCAACAAGTTAATGGGCAGGCAAATGGAATGTTGGCTTTTGTTTCAAAGGTTAATCAAAGGAGGAAAATTTTGCTAAACTAGACTAGACAGTAGTCAGCCCACAGCTGGAATACTGTGAACATTTCCAGTCCTCTTACCTAAGGGAGTTGTACTGGTATTGAGGAGAGTCCAGGGAAAGTTTAAGAAGTTGGCCTGAGTTATCAAGGGATTCTCCTTTGAGGAAAGGTTGAGTAGGTTGAGCCTATACTCTTTGGAGTTTAGAAGGATGAGACGAGACCTTAGTGAAATATATAAGACTCTTCGAAAGCTTCACAGGTTAGATGCGGAGAGGTTTCTCCATGTGGGTGTAATGTCAGAATAAGGGGTTGCACTCATATGACATGGTTGAGGAGGAATCTCTTCTCTTAGTCAGTCTGGAGAATTTTTTATCAACGGATGGTTTGTTAGACTGGATTGTTAGATAAATTTAAGGCTAAGATAGACAGACTTATAATCAGTAAGGGGCATCAAAGGTGATAGGGAAAAGGCAGGAAAGTGAGGTTGAGGAAGGTCAGATCTGCCATATTCTGTTGCAACAATGGGCCAATGGTTTATGTCTACTCCTACTCAACAGGAGGGAATATAAGACAAAACATCCTGTTCTAAAATTCCAGTCCCCTTCTCTTGGAGCCTTTTCTTGTTCCTGTTTGATTGAGTTGCTCCTATTACCTTCCTCATACTTTGGCAAAACCCATGTGAGTGTTAACAGATGCTCAGAGTTGTCTGACATGTTGCCACTCTTCCCAGAAGTCGATGAAATATCTGTGGTTACTTAAAGTCAGACACACCCTGAAGCGCATCGCAAACCTCATGGAGTCTTGCACACTGGGGAAGTTTTAATCTACGACACTTTCTGAGAATGTAGTGCAGGAAACACGGTACTTTGCAGGAAATTACACAAACCTCCCCAGCTTTCCAGTTGAGCAGCAGACGTTCCACATGTTACAGAGAAAATGGCACAAGAGACTGAAAGGAGGTTGGTGTTCAGAGGGAGCTGTTGTCTCCATGGACATAAATCATAAAACATGGTACAACAAGCAGAGAGGAACTCTTTATTACAACCTGACTAGAGAGTAAAATGGAGGAGCTCTCTGTCCAGAAATATAGGCTTTCACTGAGAGCAAAGGAGAATTCAAAATAAGAGATGGAGTAGGTCATTTAAGTGTCCAAAGACTCCTCAGCTATTCAACAAATGTACATTTGATCTGAAGCTCAAATCATCTTCAACAATTATACTCTTAACTCCTTTCGTGCCTAATACCCCAGAGGAGTGTTGGCCAAGTGGTATTATTATTGAACAGTTAACCTGGAGAACCTAAATAATGCTGTGGGGACCTGGGTTCAAATCCTGTCATGTCAGATGGTGGAATTTGAGTTCAATAAACACGTGGAACAAAGAGTCTAATGATGACCATGAATCCATCGTGACATCGTTCACTAATGTCCTTTAAGGAAGGAAACTGTCATCCTTACCTGGTCAGAGACAAAAATAAATTGCAGATGCTGGAATCCAAAGTATCTAGGCAGGAGGCTGGAAGAACATAGCAAGCCAGGCAGCACCAAGATTTGGGGAAGTCAACGTTTCGGGTGTAAACCTTCTTCAGGTCTGGCGGTGGGGGTAAGGGGAGATAAAGGGGGTGGCGGGGGTCAGGGTAGGAGCAACTAGCGAGGTGGGGATAGGTGCAGACAGGCAGAGGGTACGACCTGGTTGGTCAATGAGAGGGATAAATCCGGTAGGTTACGAAGAGGAATATAAGGGAGGGGGAGGGGCTGCAAAAGGAACCAGGGGATGGTAAAAGGATTATTTAAAATTGGAGAACCCAATCTTGAGTCCTTCTGCCCAAGCAGAAGATGAGGGTCTGGCCTACATGTGACTCCAGACTCACAACAATGGTATTGACTCTTAACTGGGCAGTTAGGGGTTGGCAATAAGTGCTAGCCTAGCCAGTGATGCCCTCATCCTGTGAATGAATAAACCAAATCGATTGATCTAACCTGGAATAGAGTGTGTTGTTTGTTCTTCTCAGTGAAGAAAAGATATGATTTCTTTAGGAGGAATACAATGAAGGTATTAATTGAGATTCAAATAAGATTCATTTCTGGAATAAGGGATTGACCTCCGGGAGAGATTAAATGTTTTAGGAAACTTAAATATTTGAAAGATGAATGATTTACAAGAATGTTTACAAGGATACCTGAACCTCAGAGGATGAATTATCAGGAGACATTATACAAATTTGATCTGGTTTCTCTGGAATTTTGAAGGTTAAGAGGTCATCTGATCCATGTCTTCAAGACATTAATCGAAAAAGAGAGAGTAGGATAAAGATAAGCTATTTCCACTGGTTGGGAATTCTAGAATTAGAGGGCTTAGTCAGAGAATTAAGGTCAGACTGTTCAGGAGAGATGTTAGAAAGCACTTCTACACTCAAAGGGTGGTAGATATTTGGAAGGAGCAAGTTATTGCATTTGCTGGGATCTGTACTGAAAACAAAAAATGCTGGTGATCATGGCAGGTCAGGCATCCATGGGAAGAGAGCAAGCTAACATTTCAAGTCTTGGTGGTTCTTCATCAGAGCAGCCCTAGATATCTGGAACTCTGGTACACAAGCAACAGTGGATGCTGAATCAGTTGTTAATTTTAAATTTCTGTTTTTTTTTATATAAAGCAAAGTTACAAACAGATATGGGATAAAGCCAGGTACACGGAGTTAGGCCACAGATCAGCCAGAATCTCATTGAATAATATAACTGGTTAGAGGGACTAAATGGCCCACTACTGTTCCTATGTTCCACTGTCTTAGTTCTCCACTACAATCCATCACTGATATTTCTGAGCCTGTCTCTGCTATCTGTGTCAGGCTGAACCAGTTAATTCACAAACTCAGAATGTATCATCCCTAGTTACCCCTTGAGACATTGGTGGTGAGCTGCCTTCTTGAATCGCTGTAGTCTATGTGCTGTAGTTTGATCGTTTAGGGAGGGAATTCCAGGATTTTGACCCTGTGACACTAAAGGACTGTCAATATATTCTCCACAGATTGGGCTGGAGTACAATTCTGCTGCTGCTGCTGATGGCCCACAGCACCTCATGGATGCCCCGCCTTGAGCTGCTAGATTAGCTTGCAGTCTGTCGCATTTAGCACAGTGCCACACAGCATCGTGGAGGGTATTCTCAATGTGAAGGCAGCACGTGGTCACAATGAGGACTGTGCGGTGGTTACACTTATTGAAACTGCCATGGAGAGATACAACCGGCAGATCGGTCAACTATGTTTTTCCCTCATGTTTGTTCTCTCACCATCTCCCATGGCAAGGGGATGTGAGATGGTGCCGAAATGTGGTGACTTTCATTCCAATGGCAGTGCAGTGAAGGGGACCCATATCTGACTACCAGGCTCATGGCCCAAGATAGCGCATTTAACAAGTATGATCTTACAGTTAGACACTTTCTTGCAGTTGTTGTGGTTATGTTCGCCGACCTGGGAAGTTGATTTGCAGATGCTTCGTCTCCTGTCTAGGTGACATCTTCAGTACTTTGGAGCCTACTGTGAAGCGCTGCTGCACGGTTTCTTCTAGAATTTATTTGGTTCAGTTTCCGGTTGCCGGTTCCAGTTGTTTGTTGTAGTGGCCGGTATATTGGGTCTCGGTCAATGTGCTTGTTAATGGAGTGTGTGGCTGATAGCCATGCTTCTAGAAATTCTCTGGCTGTCTGATGTTTTGCTTGCCCTACAATCATTCTATCGTCCCAATCAAATTTGTGGTCCTTGTCACCTGTGTGTGTGGCTACTAGGGACAGCTGGTTATGGTGTTTAGTGGCTAGTTGGTGTTTGGGGATGCCAGTTGTCTGTCTGTTTGCCTTATAATTCCAGCCTTTGCATGGAATTCTATAAATTACTCTTGTCTTGCACATGATAGGTGTACGGTTTTTTTGTCCTGGTGAGTTGTTGCCTGAGCATGCCTGTCGGTTTATGGGCTGTCATGAATCCCAGTGGGCGGAAAAATCTGGCTCAGTTCCGATACTTTTTAATATAAGGTAGCATGGCTAGTGAGTTAGGTAGTGGGATATCCTTGTTGTGTTGTTTGTCTGTTAGGCATCTGTGGATGAAGTTGCGGGGATATCTGTTCTTAGCGAAGACTCTGTCAAGGTGTTCTTCTTCCCTTTGTAGGTCAGGAGTTCTGTAGTGTGTTGTAGCCCTTTGGAACAGGGTCCTAACGCGTTTTCTCTTGTGTGTGTTTGTGTGGTTGCTGTTGTAATTCAGGACCTGGTCAGAGTGTGGGGCTTTCCTGTACACCTTTGTAATGCATTCACCGTTCTGTGTTCTTTGTAGCACCACATCCAGGAATGAGATTTGGTTGTTAATTTCATCCTCTCTTGTAAATCTGATTCCTTTGAGCATGATATTGATAATCCAGTGTGTGTGTGTGTTCGCGATTTCTGTTCTTTAAATTATTACATCCAGGTATCTGCTCCAGAGTTTGGGTTGGATTTCTGGGAGGGTTGTTTGTCCCAAACTTGCATCACTGCTTCTGCTTTGATCCCAAACTTGGGTGAGCCCATAACTGTCCTACTGATCTGTTCATCTATCTGGCTGTTGAATATGAAATGTTTCGTCAAGCACAGGTCTAGTAGTTTGAGTATGTGTCCTTGTTGATTGGTTCCCCATCACATCATCTGTTCTGTTTGTCCAAGAGGTCTCTTTGTCTAAGGTTCTTGGTCTCTTTGGCTAAGGTTCAGTCAATTGACACACCAAAGGGTTTGCAGGGTTGACAGGGCTGAGATTGTCATTGTCATTGTCCATCCTGGTGCCTTGGTCAATGTCAAATGGTCGATCCAGTTTTGGTTTTTCTGAGTGACTGGTTGGACTTTTGCTGAGGGTTTTTGCTTACTTGACAGAGTTGTTTGACATCACGAGTGATTTTCAGTTCATTTTGTTTGGATTTCCAATGTAACCAGTTTTTGTGTTCTCTTCCCCAGCTCATTATACACTCACAGCCTCGTTGAAAGACAAGACAGCAATTGCTGTTGGAATTAGAATTGTCTCCGTACTGTGGGAGGGAAGGTGACTGCGTCTTCAGGCATGCACACAGACGGAACAAAACACAGACAGCTTTATTCTGTACCAAAACTGAGCCGTACTTTTTCATTTATTCACATGTGTGGACATTTTTGGCAAGACCTGCGTTAATTGTACAACTCGGATTGTTCCTGAAATACAACTAAGGGTAACTTCAAAACACCAGCTTAGGAGGGTTTGATGGGGGACAATGTAGAGAGAGCTTTACTCTGTATCTAACCCCGTGCTGTCCCTATCCCAGGAGGGTTTGATGGGGACAGTGTGGAGAGAGCTTTACTCTGTATCTCACCCCATGCTATCCCTGTCCTGGGAGTGTTTGATGGGGACAGTGTGGAGGAAGCTTTACTCTGTATCTAACCCCGTGCTATCCCTGTCCTGGGAGTATTTGATGGGGACAGTGTGGAGGGAGCTTTACTCTGTATCTAACCCCATGCTATCCCTGTCCTGGGAGTATTTGATGGGGACAGTGTGGAGGAAGCTTTACTCTGTATCTAACCCCGTACTGTCCCTGTCCTGGGTGTGTTTGATGGGGACAGTGTGGAGGGAACTTTAATTTCTGGTTAAAAAAATAGATGACACTTTCAGTTTAAAGTCACCGTATCACTACAGTGTAGATAGAGACCATTCAGCCCATCGAGTCTGCACCAACTCTCCAAGCAGATCCAGCCCGCTACCCTATACCCATAACCCCACACTTTCCAATGGCCAATCCACTCAACCTGCACATATTTGGACTGTGGGAGGAAACCAATGCACCCAGAGGAAACCCAGGCAGACACGGGGAAAATGTGCAAACTCCGCACAGACAGTCGCCCAAGGGTGGATTCGAACCCAGGTCCTTGGAACTGTGAGGCAGCAGTGCTAACCACAATAGGGAGGCACAGTGGCCCAGTGGTTTCTCACCCTGTGCTGTCTCTGGCGTAGAGTCATAGTCATAGAATCATAGAGCACGGACACAGACACCTCAGTCCAACTTGTCCATGCCGAACATAATCCAAAACTCAACTCATCCCATCTGCCTGCTCCTGGTACATATCCCTCCAAATCTTTGCCTTTTGAGCATTGTAATTATACCCACACTCACCAGTTCCTCAGAGGTTTCATTCCACCCGCGAACCACCCTCTGTGTAAACATTTGCCTCTCGTGACATTTTTAAATCTCTCTCCTTTCACCTTAAAAATGTGACCCTAGTCTTGAAAACCCCCATCCTAGGAAAAAGACAACTACCATTAACCTTATGTATACCCCTCATCATTTTATAACTTCTATCAGGTCGCCTCTCAACCTCCTATGCTCCAGTGAAAAAAGTCCCAGTCTATCCAGCCTTCCTTTACAACGCAAACCTTCCATACCCAACAATATCTTGGGTGTGATTGATTGAGACAAGATCAGAGAATTTTACTTTTAGTTTTAAAGTGCAGAGGAGGTTTACTGTGTAACTAACCCTGCACTGTTCCTGTCCTGAGAATGTGTGATGGGGACAATCTTGAGGACGCTTTACTCTGTATATAATCCTGTGCTGTATGATGTGAATTTGGGTAGAATACTTGGCAATTGGGAGGCAGGAAGTTCGAGTGTTCATAGAATTGTAAAATGCTAATGGGAGAAAGGTGTTACATGGTCCCTTTAAAAGATCATGTGCTTTTCTCTGCTTAAGATTTAAAATGGATGTCTGTGAGCAGCAGCTTGAACATTTGCAGATATACAGAGAGTTGAAAAGTGTGGTGCTGGAAAAACACAGCAGGCCAGGCAGCATCCGAGGAGCAGAAGAATTGACGTTTCGGGCATAAGCCATTCTTCAGGCTTATGCCCGAAATGTCAATTCTCCTGCTCCTCGGATGCTGCCTGGCCTGTTGTGTTTTTCTAGCACCACACTTTTCAACTCTGGTCTCCAGCATCTGCAGTCCTCACTTTCTCCTAGATACCCAGAGAGCCTGAACTGAAACATTTGTATCAAAAGGCCATACAGTTAGCAAGCCAAGCAGCAGTTTTTACCAAGACAACAGGGTTTTGAATTTAGCCAATCAATTTGAACCAGGCACTTACATAACAAAAACCTATTAAATTTAAATCTGATGGTTTTGACAACATAGGACTAATCCTATTGTAAGAAATATTGATATGTCATCAAGGATATAAAAGAAGGGACAGTTGGACAAAGACCCCAGAGCTAGCTGCCATCCACCGGAGCTATTGGCCTCAGCGGTCGAAGGAGAATAGAGAGAGAGCCTCATCCAAATGTTAGAGAAAGCATCATCAAAATATAATGGTTCCAGTGACAGAGAAGGCATTCCTGACAGAAGAATCAATAGAGAAGACACAGAACATTCCAGAAGACGCATAAACTGGCTGTAATTTCGAGTGACTAATTTTTTTTTAAACAGATGAGTGGGATTTATATTTATTGGAACAGTATACCATTATGATCTTGCTATAATCCGGAATAATTAGTAATTATTCAGTTTGTTAATAATTCAGTTAATTTGTTCACTGTTAGAGTTAGATAAATGAATTGTTACTTGTTGATTTTAAAGTGAGTGTCAGGGATTTATTTTATTTAACCACTAGAAGTTGCTGAAAAGCAGGTTACACCAATTTTCACACTCCTTTCTATAGATTATAGGGTGAGGTGCTGCTCTTTGGGTGTTTGGGTTTTAGTTCTCAGGGGGGGGAGGTCAACCTCCACTTTATAACAGGATGGGGTTTCGTCTATGATCCCAATTTGGACTCAAAGGTGGGGAGTGCTAGGTGTTGGTGCCTTTTGTCCCGGCTGTTGAACTCGGTTGATTTAAACGGTACTTGCTGTCGTAATGGCTTTTTCAGTCACTTAGGGTTTTCTGGGGGGGGGGTGGAAGAAGTGACTTTGGGGGAGTTATACAAAAGGTGAGCAAGACAAACCCCTGTTGGAATAGGCATGGATTCTGGATCAGTGGTGCTGGAAGAGCACAGCAATTCAGGCAGCATCCGACGAGCAGCAAAATCAACGTTTCGGGCAAAAGCCCTTACAGATGTGAGAAAAAGGGAAGGGGATTACAGCAATAGCTCGACATTTAAATTTGCTGGGGAATACCATCGGAATCTTTGGAAATGGCTAGAATTCAATTGCAGATGATTCAATTGAACATGAAAGGGAACTGAAGCAGTTTGAGTTACAGTTAAAAGCAGAGGAAAGAGAAAAGGAAAGAATTGCTCTGACAGAACAAAAAGAGAAGGAGAGGAAGGCGCTCGCAGAAGAAAGGAAACAAGAGAGTGAAGAGAGGGAAAGAATGTTCAAGTTGGAAAAGATGAAGCTGGAACTTGAAGCAAAAAGACTTCAAATGACAGAAGAAAAAGTACAAGATATAAACGATGACGAGCAAACTCACCTTAGCCAACAGCCTGCTCGAAATACATCCAACCACAGGCAGAAGGGGGTACTGCAGATGCTGGAGATCAGAGTCTAAATTAGAGTGGTGCTGGAAAAGCACAGCAGGTCAGGCAGCATCCGAGGAGCAGGAAGGTCGACGTTTCGGGGAAAGGTCCTTCATCAGGAACAGCATTACTTATTACTGCAGCCTGACCTGCTGTGCTTTTCCAGCACCATTCTAATATATACAAACGTGTCCAAACATTACCAAAATTTGGCGAAAAAGATGTAGAAGACGTTTTCATTTTCTTTGAGAAATTGATGAAACAGATGAACTGGCCAGAGACTGTGTGGATGATATAAATTCAGACCAAGTTAGTAGGCAGGGCTAGTGAGGTGTTTGCAATGCTGTCAGAGGAGATGTCAGGAGGATATCAAGAAGGGTGGCAAAGTGGCTCAGTGGTTAGCACTGCTGCCTCACAGCGCCAGGGACCCGGATTCGATTCCCACTGTGGCCAACTGTGTGGAGTTTGCACATTCTCCCTGTGTCTTTGTGGGTTTCCTCCGGGTGCTCTGGTTTCCTCCCATAGTCCAAAGATGTGCAGGTTAGGTGAATTGGCCAGGCTAAATTGCCCATAGTGTCCACGGATGTGTAGGTTAGGTGCATTAGTGTGGAGTAATAGGATAAGGGACTGGGTTTGGGTGGGATACACTTCAGAGGGTCAGTGTGAACTTGTTGGGCTGAAGGGCCTGTTTCCACACTATAGGGAATCTCTCAAGTAAAAAAGGCTACTTTGAGGCCTACAAATTGTCACCAGAATCCTATAGACAGTGTTTCAGGAATCTAAGGAGGGACCCTGGTCAAACATACGTTGAGTTTGAAAGGATCAAAGTAATTTTGATATGTGGATAAGGGCATTAAAGAAGATCAAACATACGAGATTCTTTGCAGTATTATTCTACTGGAGGAGTTTAAAAACTCACTTCCAGAATTCATAAGAACTCATGTTGAGGAACAGAAAGTTAAAACAACAAGAAGAGCTGCAGAAATGGCAGCTAAATACACATCACTTCCAACAGCAACTTCATTCTGTGAGGGATAGAAATTTGGAAAGAGGGAGATCCTTCAATGAAAACAAAAAGTAGATCACACAGGGAACAGCATGGAGAAAAGAAACGCAAGAGTATGAAAAAGAGGTGAAAAATCTCAGGTGTTTTCACTGTAATAAGGTGACACAAAGTCACAGTGCTGGGTGGGGGTTTAAGAAAGGCCCTGAGAAAAAGGATATGATAAAAGAGGCTAAACCAGTAAGATTAGTTAAGGTAGTGAAGGAAATCCCAAGAGAAGTCACAGAGTGCACAGCCTAGTCATGGATTGGACAGTAAGATAGCACCCGAGCTTTTCAAAGACTTCATGTTTGTGGGCAAAGTTTACTCAGGTAGAACGGGGAAGGAGGTAAAGAGGAGAAAGGGGTGAAAATGTGTTGCTGGAAAAGCGCAGCAGGTCAGGCAGCATCCAGGGAACAGGAGAATCGACGTTTCGGGCATAAGCCCTTCATTGAGAGATACTGGAGCTATTTTGTCTCTAATAGTAAGAGATGAAAATAAATGCACTCCCTCTGAAATATTGCCCGAGAGAGTTGCAATCTGTGGAATAAATGGAGAGAGGAGTAGTGTTCCCCTGTAAGAATGGGGAAGTGAGTGTGGGAGTGATGGAAAAATCAGCTCTTCCAGGAATACAATTTATTCTTGGAAATGGTACAGCTGAATCACAGGTGGGAGTGATGCTGATTGTAGTGGAAAAGCCAAAATAAAACCAGGGAACTGAGGAGTTAGAACATAGAACATAGAACATAGAACAATACAGCACAGAACAGGCCCTTCGGCCCACGATGTTGTGCCGAACATTTGTCCTAGCTTAAGCACCCATCCATGTACCTATCCAATTGCCACTTAAAGGTCACCAAAGATTCTGACTCTACCACTCCCACAGGCAGCGCATTCCATGCCCCCACCACTCTCTGGGTAAAGAACCCACTCCTGACATCTCCCCTATACTTTCCACCCTTCACCTTAAATTTATGTCCCCTTGTAACACTCTGTTGTACCCGGGGAAAAAGTTTCTGACTGTCTACTCTATCTATTCCCCTGATCATCTTATAAACCTCTATCAAGTCATCCCTCATCCTTCGCCGTTCCAATGAGAAAAGGCCTAGCACTCTCAACCTATCCTCATACGACCTATTCTCCATTCCAGGCAACATCCTGGTAAATCTTCTCTGCACCCTCTCCAAAGCTTCCACATCTTTCCTAAAGTAAGGCGACCAGAACTGCACACAGTACTCCAAATGTGGCCCAACCAAAGTCCTGTACAGTTGCAACATCACTTCACGACTCTTGAATTCAATCCCTCTGCTAGTTGAAAGAAAAATACCCTGGAACTTTTCTGGACTGTGTGATGACAAGATCCCACAGCTATAAGTTTAAACAAGAGGGGAAAACGAAAGAGAAAGATGAAGGAGTTGAGGTCTAATTAAGGTCTGACACTCTGTCTGATGGTAAAGGAAAAACCTAAGCAGGCAGAAGATCAACAGAGGTGTTTCATTCTGAAAGATTAATGGAGTTACAACAAAAAGATGAGACAATAAAGGATTTATATCATAAATCATTTATATCACAACACAGTCTAGTGAACTTCCTTCCATTTCTCCTCTGCACTAACCTGCCAAGGTCTCCATTTCCACCTTAAGATTTTATCCTTAGGTAATAGCATTCTGGAATACACTCTGATTCCTCTTCCGAGTAGGATTTATGATATAAATCCTACTCGGAAGAGGAATCAGAGTGTATTCCAGAATGCTATTACCTAAGGATAAAATCTTAAGGTGGAAATGGAGACCTTGGCAGGTTAGTGCAGAGGAGAAATGGAAGGAAGTTCACTAGACTGTGTTGTGGGTAGAATACAGACAGGAATAATTATGGGTAGCACATGAATTACCTGTAGGAGATCATCAAGGAGTGAGGAAGACTCAGGCTAAGACACAGAAACATATTTATTGGCCTGGATTACATAAAGATGTGGTTGCATTTTGCCGTGCCTGTCATACATGTCAAATGGTAGGAAAACCACAGCACCTTGGATACCAATTCCCACATTTGAAGAATCTTTTCCACGTGTTATAATTGATTGTGTAGGTCTCTTCCCTAAAACCGAAGGTGGGAAGCAGTATTTGCTAACCGTAATGGATGCGTCTACCAGGTTTCTGAAGGCAATTCCATGACGGAATGTCCATGCAAAAATATTTGTGAAGACGTTACTTGCTTTCTTTACCCATTATGGATTGCCCAGGGAGATTCAGTCAGACCAAGGATCTAATTTTATTGCCAAATTATTTAAGGAGATTATGAATAGTTTAGGCATCAAACACATCAAATCAAGTGTGTACCACCCTGAATCCCAGGGAGCATTGGAAAGTTGTTATCAGACCTTAAAGACGATGATGAGGGCTTATTGTCAGGATTACACAAATGATTGGGATAAAGGTAACCTATTATTTGCTTTTAGAAATGCTCCAAATTAATCAACTCAGTTTACTCCATTTAAATTGATTTTCGGACACAGAGTAAGAGGGCCTTTAAAATTAATAAAGCAAAAGTGATAGATCCGAAGTCAGAAATCTCACAGCTGGATTATGTAACTGAGATGACAGAAAGATTAAACAGAGCAGGTGAATTAGAATGGCAGCATTTGAAGGTGACACAGTGCCGATTGAAACAAGAAGCAGATAAGAAATCTAAAATTTGTATGTTTGCCCGTGGGGATAAAGTATTGGTGCTGCTCCCAGTGATAGGAGGTCCCTTCAAAAGCAAGGTTTAGTGGGCCCTACCAGATTGAGAAGTTGAGTCAGGTGAATTATCTGGTAAATATGCCAGATAGGAAAACAAATTTATCGGGTATGTCGTGTTAACATGCTGAAACTTTAACATGACAGGGAAAGGGAACCAGAGAAACAGGTATTAGTTACTGCCACTCAGAGTGAGGAATCCAATCCAGATGATTTGGATTTTGATGTGCCTCAAAATAGATTGAATAATGAGGAAGTCCTTAAGGAATGGGGCAGGGTAGTGAGCTATCTGTCCCAGGAACAGAGAACTAAATTGAAAGACTTTTTAGAGTACTATAAGGACCGATGTAGAAATAGAATGTTGGTGGGGGTTTAGTGGGGGGTGTGTGGGAGGGTTATAGCGTGGGGAGGATGTTGGTGGGGGTTTAGTGTGGGTGTGTGTGTGTGTGGGGTTTTAGTGTGGGGGTGTTGGTGGGGTTTTAGTGTGGGCGGTGTGTTGGTGGGGGTTTAATGTGGGGGTGTGTTGGTGGGGGTTCAGTGTGGAGGATGTGTTGGTGGGGTTTTAGTGTGGGGGGTGTGTTGGTGGGGGTTTAGTGTGGGGGTGTGTTGGTGGGGGTTTAGTGTGGGGGAGTGTTGGTGGGGGTTCAGTGTGGGGGGTGTGTTGGGGGTTTAGTGTTGGGTGGGTGTTGGCGGGGGTTTAGTGTGGGGGGGATGTTGGTGGGGGTTTAGTGTGGAGCTGTAGGTGGGAGTTTAGTGTGGGGGGTGTTGGACGGGGTTTAGTGTGGGGGGAATGTTGGTGGGGTTTTAGTGTGGGGGTGTTGGTGGGGGTTCAGTGTGGGGAGTGTGTTGGTGGGGGTTTAGTGTTGGGTGGGTGTTGGCGGGGGTTTAGTGTGGGGGGATGTTGGTGGGGGTTTAGTGTGGAGCTGTAGGTGGGAGTTTAGTGTGGGGGGTGTTGGTGGGGGTTTAGTGTGGGGGGTGTTGGTGGGGGTTTAGTGTGGGGGGAATATTGGTGGGGTTTTAGTGTGGAGGGTGTTGGTTGGGGTTTAATGTGGGGGGGTGCTGGTGGGGGTTTAGTGTGGGGGGGTGTTGGTGGGGGTTTAGTGTGGAGGGAATGTTGGTGGGGGTTTAGTGTGGGGGGTGTTGGTGGGGGTTTAGTGTGGGGGAAATGTTGGTGGGGGTTTAATGTGGTAGGGGTTTAGTGTGGGGGGATGTTGGTGGGGGTTTAGTGTGGAGGTGTGGGTGGGAGTATAGTGTGGGGGTGTTGGATGGGGTTTAGTGTGGGGGGGGTGTTGGTGGGGGTTTAGTGTGGGGGGTGTGGGTAGCGGTTTAGTGTGGGGTGTGTTGGTGGGGGTTTAGTGTGGGGGTGTGTGGGTGGGGGTTTAGTGTGTGGATGTATTGGTTGGGGTTTAGTGTGGGGTGATGTTGGGGTGGGTTTAGTGTTGGGGGTTTAGTGGTCCCTATCAGATTGAGAAGAAATTAAGTCAGGTGAATTATCTGGTAAATATGCCAGATAGAAAAACAAATTTATCGGGTATGTCATGTTAACATGCTGAAACTTTAACATGACAGGGAAAGGGAACCAGAGAAACAGGTATTAGTTACTGCCACTCAGAGTGGGGCTTTAGTGTGGGTGGGTGTGTTGGTGGGGGTTTAGTGTGGGTGGGTGTGTTGGTGGAGGTTTTGTGATGGGGGTTGTTGGTGGGGGTTTAGTGTGGTGGTGTGGGGGTGGGGGTTTAGTGTGGGGGCTTAGAGTAGGGGGGTGTTGGTGGGGGTTAGTGTTGGGGGGCGTTGGTTGGGGTTTAGTGTGGGGGTGTTTGTGGGGGTTTAGTGTGGGGGAGTGTGGGAAGTTATAGTGTGGGGGGATGTTGGTGGGGGTTTAGTGTGGGGTGTGTGTGTGGGGGTTTAGTATGGGGCGTGTTGGTGGGGGTTTAGTGTCGGGGGGGTGTTGGTGGGGGTTCAGTGTAGGGGATGTGTTGGTGGAGGTTTAGTGTGGGGGGGATGCTGGTGGGGGTTTAGTGTGGGGGAGTGTTGGTGGGGTTTAGTATGGGGGGGATGTTGTTGGGGGTTTAGTTTGGGGGGATGTTAATGGGGGTTTAGTGTGGGGGATGTTGGTGGGGGTTTAATGTGGGGGTGTGTTGGTGGGAGTTTAGTGTGGGGGGATGTTGGTGGGTGTTTAGTGTGGGGGGGATGATGGTGGGGGTTTAGTGTGGGAGAAGTTGGTGGGGGTTTAGTGTGGGGGGTGTTGGTGGGGGTTTAGTGTGGGGGGATGTTGGTGGGGGTTTAGTGTGGGGATGTGGGTGGGAGTTTAGTGTGGGGGGTGTTGGAGGGGGTTTAGTGTGGGTGGGGTGTTGGTGGGGATTTAGTGTGGGGGGATGTTGGTGGGGGTTTAGTGTGGGGATGTGGGTGGGAGTTTAGTGTGGGGGGTGTTGGTGGGGGTTTAGTTGGGTGGGGTGTTGGTGGGGGTTTAGTGTGGAGGGATGTTGGTGGGGGTTTAGTGTGGGGATGTGGGTGGGACTTTAGTGTGGGGGGTGTGGGTGGGGTTTAGTGTGGGGGGTGTTGGTGGGGTTTAGTGTGGGGGGTGTAGGTGGGGTTTAGTGTGGGGGGTGTAGGTGGCGGTTTAGTGTGGGGGTGTTTGTGGGGGTTTAGTCTGGGGGTGTGTGGGTGGGGGTTTAGAGTGGAGGGTGTTGATGGGGGTTTAGTGTAGAGGGTGTGGGTGGCGGTTTAGTGTGGGCGGATGTTAGTAGGGGTTTAGTGTGGGCGGATGTTGGTGTGGGTTTAGTGTGGGGGGTTTAGTGGTCCCTATCAGATTGAGAAGAAGTTGAATCAGGTGAATTATCTGGTAAATATGCCAGATAGGAAAACAAATTTATCGGGTATGTCGTGTTAACATGCTGAAACTTTAACATGACAGGGAAAGGGAACCAGAGATACAGGTATTAGTTACTGCCACTCAGAGTGAGGGTTTAGTGTGGGTGGGTGTGTTGGTGGGGGTTTAGTGTGGAGGTTGTTGGTGGGGTTTTAGTGTGGGGGTGTGGGTGGGGGTTTAGTGTGGGGCTTAGTGTTGGGGGGTGTTGGTGTGGGTTTAGTGTGTGGGGGTGTTGTTGGGGGTTTAGTGTGGGGGGTGTTGGTGGGGGTTTCGTGTGGGGGTGTGTTGGTGGGGGTTTAGTGTGGGGGGAATGTTGGTGGGGGTTTAGTGTGGGGGAGTGTTGGTGGGGGTTCAGTGTGAGGGGTATGTTGGTGGGGGTTTAATGTTGGGTGGGTGTTGGCAGGGGTTTAGTGTGGGGTGGATGTTGGTGGGGGTTTAGTGTGGAGCTGTAGGTGGGAGTTTAGTGTTGGGATGTGTTGGACGGGGTTTAGTGTGGGGGGAATGTTGGTGGGGTTTTAGTGTGGGGGTGTGTTGGTGGGGGTTTAGTGTGGGGGAATGTTGGTGGGGGTTTAGTGTGGGGGAGTGTTGGTGGGGGTTCAGTGTGGGAGGTGTGTTGGTGGGGGTTTAATGTTGGGTGGGTGTTGGCGGGGGTTTAGTGTGGGGGGGTTGTTGGTGGGGGTTTAGTGTGGAGCTGTAGGTGGGAGTTTAGTGTTGGGGGGTGTTGGACGGGGTTTAGTGTGAGGGGAATGTTGGTGGGGGTTTAATGTGGTGGGGTGTTGGTGGGGGTTTAGTGTGGGGGGATGTTGGTGGGGGTTTAGTGTGGAGGTTTGGGTAGGAGTATAGTGTGGGGGTGTTAGACGGGGTTTAGTGTGGGGGGGATGTTGGTGGGGGTGTGGGTGGGGATTTAGTGTTTGGGGTGTGCATGGTGGTTTAGTGTGGGGGGTATTGGTGGGCGTTTAGTGTGGGGGGTGTGGGTGGGGGTTTAGTGTGGGGGAGTGTTGGTGGGGGTTCAGTGTGGGAGGTGTGTTGGTGGGGGTTTAATGTTGGGTGGGTGTTGGCGGGGGTTTAGTGTGGGGGGGTTGTTGGTGGGGGTTTAGTGTGGAGCTGTAGGTGGGAGTTTAGTGTTGGGGGGTGTTGGACGGGGTTTAGTGTGAGGGGAATGTTGGTGGGGGTTTAGTGTGGGGGAAATGTTGGTGGGGGTTTAATGTGGTGGGGTGTTGGTGGGGGTTTAGTGTGGGGGGGTGTTGGTGGGGGTTTAGTGTGGGGGGAATGTTGGTGGGGTTTTAGTGTGGGGGGATGTTGGTAGGGGTTTAATGTGGGGGGTGCTGGTGGGGGTTTAGTGTGGGGGGTGTTGGTGGGGGTTTAGTGTGGGGGGAATGTTGGTGGGGGTTTAGTGTGGGGGGTGTTGGTGGGGGTTTAGTGTGGGGGGAATGTTGGTGGGGGTTTAGTGTGGGGGAAATGTTGGTGGGGGTTTAATGTAGTGGGGTGTTGGTGGGGGTTTAGTGTGGGGGGATGTTGGTGGGGGTTTAGTGTGGAGGTGTGGGTAGGAGTATAGTATGGGGGTGTTAGATGGGGTTTAGTGTGGGGGGATGTTGGTGGGGGTGTGGGTGGGGGTTTAGTGTTTGGGGTGTGCGTGGTGGTTTAGTGTGGGGGGTATCGGTGGGGGTTTAGTGTGGAGGTGTGTGGGTGGGGGTTTAGTGTGTGGATGTATTGGTTGGGGTTTAGTGTGGGGTGATGTTGGTGTGGGTTTAGTGTTGGGGGTGTTGGTGGTAGTTTAGTGTGGGAGGTGTTGGTGTGGGTTTAGTTTGTTTGGGGGTGTGTGGGGGGGGGGGGGGGGGGGGGCGGGTGAGATTTAGTGTTGGGTGGGGATCTATGAGAACAGTTTAGTATCGGTCAGACAGAGTAAGCACGGAAAATTTTTTCCGAGTGAGATTTATGAACCCAAAAGGGTTTTTTTAATGACATCGAAGATCATTTAGCGATCACTTTTATTGAAACTCTATTCAACCTTCTCTCTTGCCAGGAATCAGTATCACAGCCCGTCATCACTCATTCCTTCTCTGAAAATGACTTGACATTGAGTCACCTCTTGCCACAGGGGACTCAGCACGTGGTTGAAGTGTTTCTTGTAAAAAGTGCAGAAACATCACCTGATCCACTCCCTCATTCGACTTTGAGGTTTTTTGCTGTAAACAACACGCGCTTCGCCAGCAATTATTTAATGACATTTACCTGAGGCAGATTGGCTCCAGAGCGAGATTACCCAACATCTTCAGATGAAGAAATGTGCTTTTTCTTTAATATTGGGAGGGAAGAGGAGCGGAATTTTTAATCAGACACTGAGTTTTTATTACCTGGGACGCAGTTCCTGAGAGGCTCTGGGATAGGATTCAGTGTTACTTTAAAAAAGATGGTCATGCAGGGAAGGTCCATTCGAATGATCCTTCAGATCCTGAGTGGACGTCTGCAACACTGAGAGCAGGTCTGGTCCCCTTATTTAGGGAAAGATATCAATTCATTGGAGGCAGTTCAGAGAAGGTTCACTAGGATGATCCCTGGTATTATCTGATGAGCAAAGGCTAAACAGGTTGGGAGTCTACTCCATAGCATTTAGAATAAGAGGTTATCTCATTGAAACATATCAGATTCTAAAGAGGCTTGACAGGGTAAAAGCTGAGAGAATGTTTCCCTCATGGGAGAGTCAAGGACTCGAGAGCATCATCTCACAATAAAGCAGGCACCAATTTAAGTCTGAGATGAGGAGGAATTTCTCCTCTCTAAGGGTTGTGAGTCTTAGGAACTCCTTGCCACAGAGAGAATTGTGGGGGCAGAGTCCTTGCATATACTTAGGGCTGAGAGTGATTTCTGACCAGTTGGGGAATCAAGGATCACAGGGAAACGGCAAAAAAGCGGATGTGAGGAATGTCGAATCAGCCATGATCCTAGAGAATGGCAGAGCAGCTTGAGGTGCTGAATGGCCTCCTCCTGTTCCTATTTTTATGGCATGATGGTCTTATGGACAGGGTGATTCCTCTTGTGGGAGAGACATGGGTTAAAAAGAAGGAGTCTTCCATTTAAGACACAGAAGATTCTTTTTTTTCTCTCTCTCAGAAGTCCCAGAGAGTGCTCATGGCAAGATCACTGAATATTTTAAAGGGAGAGTTTGACAGATTTTTACCAACAGGGATTCAAAGGATGTTAGGCACAAGCGGAAATAAAAATGGAGTAAAGGCCACAGTCAACCCAGCCATGATTTTACCAAATGATGAAGCAGTCTCGAGCGGCTGAATGGCGTACTCCTGTTCCTCGTTCATTTATTAAAACTTTTTATATCTTTGTATCATCGGAACATTCAGTGCTTTCCTGTCAGTGCTTTCATTGAGTCAAAGTTAAAAGTCACACAACACCAGGTTTATTTGGAAGCACTAGCTTTCAGAGCGCTGCTGTTTCTAATGTAATAGCTGAAGACCTAGTACCAATCCCTGCTCCACAGGTCACAGATTGTTAACCTCAAAATAAGCTACTTCTCACAACTCTCCATTTCCTTTTAGTTGGCCTATTCCCCTACCCATATTAATGCATAACTCCCAACATCTTGAGCCCTTACTTTCTCCCTTAATCCTTTCTGTAGCATCTAATCAAATGCCCATTCGTTTTTCTAGTACCTCTTCCCTAAGTAGCAGTTATGCTACAGAAGTGCCATTGCTACGGACACCTCCAACAGTATCATCTCCCCTTCAATGGCTGCACCTTTGCTGTACAATGTGGACTGATCCACATTGGATTGGATACTTGTGGATGTGGTGCCACCCAAGCGGGCTGCTTTGTCCTGGATGGTTGAGAGTGTGCTGCTGGAAAAGCACAGCAGGTCAGGCAGCATCCGAGGAGTCACCAATGGTGCTGAACATTGTGCGATTATTGGTGAACATTCCTACTTCTGACCTTAACTGTGGCATCTTCATTTCTACTAATACTATGTCAGCCTCATCTTAGAAAACACTGTTATAAAGTATGGAATAAGTCATTGAGATTTGCCCCATGTTTCCAAACATGTATCACCTTCTTTACCTTTAAATGTATCCATTCCACCTTTAACTACCCATTTAATATTTACAAGCCAATAGAAAATTTTGGTGTTCACTTTTATATTGATGATCATTTTATGTTCTTTATGTTAATATTTCATCCTAATCTCTCATTGCCAGTTTTATTTTCTTCTTCCTGTCTAATTCCAGTCTCTCCATCCCGATTCTCACTTGAAAGAATTATACACTGTCTTTCTTTGCTTCATCATATTCCTGAAGAAGGGCCTGTGCCCGAAACGTCGAATCTCCTGTTCCCTGGATGCTGCCTGACCTGCTGTGCTGTTCCAGCAATAAAGTTTCAGCTTTGATCTCCAGCATCTGCAGACCTCACTTTCTCCTCATCATATTCTTTATCTACCTCACCAACAAAGGAGCCATGAAATTAGTTGCAATCCCTTTCTCCTTTGCTGCAATGTACTTAGAATCATCAAATTTTACAGTACAGAAGGAGTCCATTCAACCTGTCATGTCTGTACTGACTCCTGAAAGATCTACCTAGCTAATCGCACTCTCCAGCCCTATCGCTGCTGCCCTCTAACTTCATCATTTCCAAATAAATATCCAGCTCTCTTTTGAAATTCCCTCTGGAATCCACCACTCTCACAGGTAGAATATCTAATTCCTAACAACTCCCTGAGTAGAAAGATTTCTCTTCATCTCTTTCTTGCTCTCTTGTTGACAGTCTTAAAACTATTGCCCCGAGTTACTAGCATACTTAGCGGGATCAGAAACCTCCCTAAAGATTACTCATTCTGCTCCAGTTTAACCTGTCGGGATTTCCTTCCTTCAATCCACTGTCATCACACACTAGTTCACCCTCACCCAATTGAAACGCTCTCCTGTTCATCTACCCGGCTTTTCTGCATTTTCTAATCTAAAGCTTGTTGATCGATGATCCCTCTAGACCAAGTGTTTACCTGCCCCTTCCCCCTCCCTGACTCCTCCACCCCTACCCCACTGACACTTAGTAGATTTGGCACGCCACATTCCCAAAACCAATTCCACTGAGTCCTTCACTGTGTCTGGGCCAGGAACGTGCTAATGACGGAAGATCTCCCACTCCTTACTGTTTTACACTAACACTACCCAAATCAATATGGTCTTTCAGTATCACCAGTACAACACATCTCCATGATTTCCATGTAGATTTGCCCTTCCTTCGCTAAACAGAATGTTCCCAGTTGTATAATGATATGCTTCTCAGCTCTAAGCAAAGAGACTCTGTCTTTGTCAAACTCAAGGACATCTCACTTTCCAACACTGCAATGTCTCACCTAATCAGTACAGCTGCACTATCTTCTTTTCCTCCTTCTCTCCCTTTATATTTGTTTGTTTGCTAACACAATGGCTTTGGGATGTTTTTGTTATGTTCACTCTACAGATGGCTTGTGCCTTAATCTCTGGGAGAAAAGTCCTGGGAAAGGAACTGTGTATTAACTGTAGTCTCCTCAGCGTTGCCAGCAGCCGGTTCAAAGCCAGCGTTTCTCTACTTCCCCTCCATCTTGTGTCTTGTCAAGAGAGGGGAGAAATATTGATGGTGGGACAGAGGAGAAAGAAACCGAGGAACCTCGTGAAAGCGCAAGACACAGGTAAAGCCACTGAAGCAGAGAAAAGGAACTTTTAATTTATTCATTCACAGGGTGAAGGGATCACTGGCTCGGCAGCATCCCTAATTGCACAGAGGGCAGTTGAGAGTCAACTATATTGCTGTGGGTCTGGAGTCACATGGAGGCCAGAGCAGGTAAAGATGGCAGCTTTTTTCCCTCAAAGGCATTAGTGAACCAGGTGGATTTTCCCCAACAATTCATTAGACTCTTATCTGCAGATTTTTTAAAGTTTTGAATTCAAATTCCTCCATCTGCCATGGTGGGATTTGAACCCAGGCTCCCCAAACATGACCTGGGTCTCTGGATTAACAGTCCAGCAATAAATGCCACTAGGCCATTGCCTCTCCAAGTTGATGATTGCCTGCCCAAGTTACCCATTGTTGTACTCTGTCACCAATTCAGTACACCAGTCATGGTGGTGGCACAGTAATACTGAGAGGGGAACTGACAAGTTGTCGCATGAATGTGTGAGACATGATTGAAGAAACCCATTTCAGGTGTCCACTGCACTGCCTGAACAAGAAAAAAACAAGCACTCAGCAGGTTCATCAGCATCTATGAAGAGAGAAACAGGGTGAATGTTCCAGGTCGATGCTGTTTCACAGGATTCTGTTTCCTAGAGTATCCAAAGCAATTTGTCTTGTCTTTCAGATTTCTGCAGTGTTTTTCTCCACAGCCCAGGTCTGTACCTGTGTTGTCCAGTGATGGGGCTTTCCGAAGAGGACTTGATTTACACAATGTAGGTCCAAACTACTCAGACTGTCCCCATATGAAAATCAGTCCATAACCTGATGTAGCCTAGTGAACCTTCTCTGAACTGTGTCCAATGCCAGTATATCTTTCCTTAGATATGGAGCCGAGTGCCGTTCGCAGTACTCCTGCTGTGGGCTGACTAGTCCTTTGTACAGTTGCTGCAAAATCTCCCTAGTTTTGTATTCCAATCCCTTTGAAATAAAGTGTGCCTCCCCGTTACCTGCTAGACAATGATGCCAGCACTTTGTGATTTGTGAACAAGGACTCCCAAATCCTTCTATTCTGAACTTTCTGCAGTCTTTCCTTCTTCAATTCTTTATTTTTTAATTTATTCAGAGCCAGTTCTGAAGAAGAGTCCTGCTGAGCTCCTCCAGTATTTTCTGTGTTTGTTTCAGATTTCCACCACCGATAGTATTTGGCTTTTCATGCTCTGGGGTCCTGAGGCAAATCCTACCATGGCAGCTGATGGAATTTAAATTCAATTAATTTATCTGGAATCCAAAAAGTATTCCCAGTGGTAATAACCATGAAACTACCATCAATTGTTGTAAAAATCTATCTGGTTCACCATAGTCCTTGAGGGAAGGAAATCTGCCATCCTTACCTGGTCTGGCCTACATATGACTTCAGACCCACAGCAACAAGGTTGACGTTGAATTGCCCTCTGAAATGGCCTTGGTAGCTCAGTGGTTAGCACTGCTGCCTTACAGCATCAGGACCCAAGGTCCATTTCCACCCTCAGGCGACGGACTGTGTGGAGTTTGCGCATTCTACCCGTGTCTGCGTAGGTTTTATCCCACGGTCTAAAGATGTGCTCTTTAAATGGTTTGGCCATGCTATGGTGGCTCAGCTGTTAGCACTGCTGCCTCTCAGTGCCACGGGTCCGGGTTCGATTCCAGCCTTGGGCAACTGTCTGTGTCGTGTTTGCACATTCTCCCCGTGTCTGCGTGGATTTCCTCCCACAGCCCAGAGATGTGTAGTTTAGATGAATTGGCCATGCTAAATTGCCCATAGTGTTCAGGGATGTGTTGGTTAGGTGCATTAGTCAGGAGTAAATGTAGAGTATTAGGGAAGGGGAATGAGTGTAAGTAGGTTGCTCTTTGGAGGGTCAGTGTGGACTTGTTGGGCCAAATGGCCTGTTTCTACACTGAATTTGATGATAAATTGACCCATAGCATCCAGGGATGAGCAGGCTAGGTAGGTTAACCATTGGAAATGCAGGATTATAGGGATATGGTAGGGCTGGATGGATGGGATGCTCTTCAGAGGGTTGGTGTGAACTTTATGGATGGAATGGCCTGCTTCCACACTGTAAGGATTCTATGATTCTAATCAGTGTTAAACAGCACCCATGCAAACTGCATGTATATCGATTGACTATTGAGACAGCAGCTGTTCACAATCTGTCAATCTGTCTAAAAAACACATATGTGAGCAATCTTCTTTCGTGATATTGTTTGATGAATTGACATTGGCCAGGATATTGTAGTTTTTACCATCTAGAAGGTCAAGGGCAACAGACACAAGGGAACATCACCTGCAAGTTCCCCTCCATGCCACTCACCATCCTGACTTGGAAATATATCGCCATTCCTTCAGTGTCACAAGATCAAAATCCTGGAACTCCTTCCCCTGCAGCACACTGGGTGTGCCAACCACATCGACTGTCGCGGTTTGAGAAGGCAGCTCACCAACACGTCCTCAAGGGCAATTAGGGAGGGGCAACAATGCTGATCTAGTCAACGATGTCCACATCCCATTAATGAGTAAGAAGAACACAGGGGATAATTACCCTGTTATCTGTTGAACTTGCACCTTAGGATTTTTTTTTATGCGAAGCTCTTCAGTTTGAAACTTCATTTGAAAGGTAGTTTGTCCAATATGGAGCACTGACAATGCTATTGAGTGGACCTTAAACCTTCTGACTTCAGTAAGAACAAAGAGCAGCACAGCACAGGAAGTGGCCCTTTGACCCAACAAACCTGCACCAACACATGGTGCCTTACAAAACTAAAAACCTTTCACATCTACACGCACTATATCCCTCTATTCCCTGCCTATTCATCATTAAAAATCGCGCAACACCAGATTAGAGTACAACAAGTTTATTTGGAAGCACTAGCTTTCGAAGTGCTGCTTCTTCATCAGGTGTTGTGGTTCTGTTCGCCGAGCTGGGAATTTGTGTTGCAGACGTTTCGTCCCCTGTCTAGGTGACATCCTCAGTGCTTGGGAGCCTCCTGTGAAGCGCTTCTGTGATCTTTCCTCCGGCATTTGTAGTGGTTTGAATCTGCCGCTTCCGGTTGTCAGTTCCAGCTGTCCGTTGCAGTGGTCGGTATATTGGGTCCAGGTCGATGTGCTTATTGATTGAATCTGTAAGCACATTGATCTAGACCCAATATACCGGCCACTGCAGCGGACAGCTGGAACTGACAACCGGAAGCGGCAGATTCAAACCACTACAAATGCCGGAGGAAAGATCACAGAAGCGCTTCACAGGAGGCTCCCAAGCACTGAGGATGTCACCTAGACAGGGGACGAAACGTCTGCAACACAAATTCCCAGCTCGGCGAACAGAACCACAACAACGAGCACCCGAGCTACAAATCTTCTCCCAAACTTTGATCTTCATCAGGTGATTGAACGAGCTTCAAAAGTTAGCATTTCCAAATAAACCTGTTGGGCTATAATCAAGATTAGAGTAGTGCTGGATAAGCACAGCAGGTCAGGCATCATCCAAGGAGCAGGAAAATCGATGTTTCGGGCTAAAGCCCTTCATCAGAACAGGGCTTTTGCACGAAACGTCGATTCTCCTGCTCCTTGGATGCTGCCTGACCTGCTGTGCTTTTCCAGCATTATTCTAACCTTGATTCTAATTTCCAGTATCTGCAATACCCACTTTCGCCCTGTTGGACTATAACCTGGAGGGGCTGTGTTATTTTTAACTTTGTCCACCCCAGTTGAACACAGGCTTCTCCAAATCATGACTGCCTTTTCATGTATCTGTCAAAGTGTCCCTTAAACACTGTTACTGTATCTGCCTCCACCACTTCCTCTGGCAGTATATTCCAGGCATTTATCACCCTCTGCATTAAAAATGCCTCTCACATCTCCTTTAACTTTCTACCTTTTTCCCAATGCCCCCGAGAAATTTTCTACCCTGGGAGTAAGGCTCTGACCATCCATTCTATCCATGCCTCTCATAATTTTGTAAACTTCTATCAGGTCGCTCCACCCCCCCACCCACCCCCCTCAGCCTCCAACATTCAAGTGAGAACAAACCAATCATGTCCAGTCTCTCCTCATAGCTAATACCCTCCAAACCAGGCAATATCCTGGTAAACCTTTTATGTGCACTCTCCAAAGCCATCACATCCTTGTGGTAGCAACCAGAACTGCACACAATATTCCAAACTGGCCTCAAAAGATTCTATACAGCTTCAGCACAACTTGCCAATTTTTATATTCTATGCCCCAACCAATGAAGGCAAGCATGCTGTATTCCTTCTTGACCCACCTTATCCACTTGTTTTGTCACTATCGGACAACAGTGCACTTGTACACCTAGAACCCCTTGTGTGTTAATACTTCTAAGGTTTCTGCTATTTACTGTGTACCTCCCTCCTGCACTGGACCTTCCAAAATGCATCACCTTGCATTTATCCTGGATAAAATTTCATCAGCCATTTTTCCAGCCAAGTGTCTAGCCGATCTATATCCTGCTGTATACTCTGGCAATTCTCCCAAATAACCACAGCTCCCCTAATCTTTGTGTCATCCACAAATTTACTAATCAGGTCACTATGTTCTCCTCCAAACCATTTATATACATTACAAACAGAGGCCCCAGCATTGATCCCTGCGGAACATTACTGGTCACATCCCTCCAATCAGAAAAACACCCTTCCACCACCACCTCTGTCTCCTGTGATGAATCCAGTCCTGTATCCATCTTATCAGCTCACTGTGGATTCCATGTGCCTTTCACTTCTGCATCAGCTTTGTCAAAAACCTTACTACAATCGATGTCAACCACATCAATCATCTTTGTCATTTCCTCAATAAGGTCTATCAAGTTGGTGAGACATGACCCTTCCTGCACAAAACCTTATTGCCTATCGCTAATAAGTCCATATGTTTCCAAATGTGAGTAAATCCTATTCCTAATAACCCTCTCCAATAATTTCCCCACCACTGAATTATCTGAATTTACTGCATTATCCCTGTTAAACAACGTTGGGTATTTTCCAATCCTCTGGGACCTCCCCCAGGGCTAAAGAGACAAAGATTTTGTACAAGATCCCAGTAATTTCCTCCCTCACCTCTCTCTCAGCATTCCGAGATAGATTCCATTCAGGTCCAAGGGACTTGTCTCGCTTAATGTTTTAAAAACACCCACTTTTGTCCAGAATTGCCCTAGATTATTAGCATACACCTCCTGAGACTAATCTTCCACCATGTCCTTCTCCTTTGTGAAAACCAATGAAAAGTATTTGTTAAGGACCCCACCCATATTCCTCTAAGTTCCCTCCTTTGTCCTTGAATGGACCGATCCTTTCCCAAGCTACCCTCTTACTTATGTATAAAATGCTTTGGGATTTTTCTTAATCCTGTTGCTAAGGACATTTCATGTCCCATTTTAGCCCTCCTAACACCTTCTTTAAGTTCTTTCCTGCTTTCCTTATATTTTTCGAGGGTTCTGTCTGTCTTCAGCCTCTTAAACTTGACATAAACCTCCTTTTCCTTTTTGACTGAGCTCACTATTTCACTTGTCATTCAAGGTTCCCAAATCTTGCCAAATGTGTCCTTCATTTTCATAGGAACAATACTCACTAAGCCACAGTTGACTGCGAAGTTACTAAGTGTGCAATAACAGAAGGTTTTTGTGGTCAGTTCCTGTGCGCAAGTTGACAAATCAGCAGATTTATCAAATCCAATTTCACAATTTGTCGAGGTGAAACCTGAATCCAGAATCTGTTGGTCTCCATTTCGGGGCCATTTAAGTAAAATGATGCCTCCCAAACACTTTGCAGCTTTTGAAAAACTTTTGAGCTGCCATCAGTGCAGTAATATGGGAAACAAGCCAGCCAAATTTTCACATAGCAACCTCCAGTGAGGCAATTCTGTTAAACTGATTTGATTGAGTCTGGGACTGGTGTTGGTAACAGTTCCAGGACTCTTTGTTGGTGACAAATTTTGTTGGTGGTTTTCCCTGGAGCACAGGAAACTGAGGGGGCGACCTTCCAGAGGTTTATAAAATCATGATGGGCATAGGTAAGGTGAATGGCCAAAGTCTTTGTCCCAGGGCAGGGGTATCTAAAACTTGATGGCATATCTTTCAGTGAGAGGGGGAAGATTTAAAAGGAACCAGAGGGGCAATGTTTTCACGCTTGCTTGTATGGAATGAATACACCACGTTAATGTCCAACAGGTTTATGTGGAAGCACTAGCTTTCAGAGCACTGCTCCTTCATCAGGTTTCTGTGGAGTAGGATCATAGAACACAGAATTTCTAGCAAAAGATCATACACTAATGCGATATAATGAACAACAACAGCTGCTGATAGCCAAGTTCAGTACCCATAAGGATGGCCTCAACCGGGATCTTGGGTTCATGTCACACTACAGGTGACACCCACTACACTATATACTCTCTCACACACAGACTCACACACAAGCATATGTACACACACACACTCTTACATACTCACACCCATACACAGACCGTCCCTCAGACACACACACACACACACACCGCCCACACTCACACCCACACGCGCACCCTCTCTCACACACACTCACACATTCACACTCTGTCCCCCTCTCTCTCTCTCTCACATGCACACAGACACACACACACAGACATGCACACATATACACACTCTCTCTCTCTGTCTCACTCACTCTCTCCCTCACATACTCGCACACATACATATAAGTCTATGGGGTGAATTTGCATTTGCAGATATATTCTATTTTGTTCAAAAAGCACATCATATTTAGGCAGTCAGTCCATGTGACATTTTATAAATTCCTACTTTGGAAAAAGAACCAGTCTGACTCAAGATTGGGGTACAGATAAACTTGAACCTCACACCTTTAATGTATCGTCTGAGCTGAGCTGTCATCTTTTTTATGAACCCTTAAGTTATCTTGGGAATGTGACTTGAAAGAAGATTTGGGATTTACATTTTAATGAATTAAAACCTGCAACCCATTCTAAAAGATGAAAATCTTAACAACAAGCTAGGTTTGTTTAATATATCGCATCGCTTGTATGACATGATGGTCTTTTGATATATATTCTGTGTCCTATGTTCCTGCCTAAGGAGCAGCATTCTGAAAGGTATTATTTCCAAATAAACACATTGGACTATAACCTGGCATTGTGTGATTTTTAACTTTGTCCAGCCCAGTCCAACACTGTATGGAATGAGCTGCCAAAGGAGTGGTGGTGGAGGTGGGCACAATTACAAAATTTGAAAGACACATTTGGCAAGTTACATGGATAGGAAAGGTTTTTAGACGGGTATGGGCCAAATGCAGGCAATTGGGACTAGACTGGTTTAGGAAACCTGGTTGGCATGGGTGAGTTGGGCCAAAGGGCCTGTTTCCGTGCTGTATACCTCTATGACTCAGGCCAATCACTTTCCAATGATGATATAAACTAGCTTCTTAGCATGTTTGCATTAACCTCTTGCATTCCACGAGCGATCAGATAATCTGTTTTACGTGATGTTGACTGAGGGATAAATATTGGTCAGGAACTAGGAAGAATGGCCATGACATTCTCTGAAATACCAACGGCAAACATGCCAAATGCTGGTAAATGGGACTAGATTAATTCGGGATATCTTGTCAGCATGGATGAGTTGGACTGAAGGGTCTGTTTACATGCTGTACATCTCTATGACTCTGTGACTTCACGGTTTGTAAAGTGGGTCATCATGCACTGAGTAAAGTGTCATGGAAATGGTATTTACTGAGCTTCTTCCGAGAAAACGGATGACAAGCTTTTACACAGCCAAGGTGGAATTTAACTCTGAAAAGTGTAAAGCAATGCACTTTGGAAGAAGGAACTAGACAAGGGAGTACTCAATGAATGAGAGAAAGTGAGGACTGCAGATGCTGGAGATCAGAGTCAAAAGGCGTGGTGCTGGAAAACCACAGCCAGTCAGGCAGCACCCAAGGAACAGGAAAGTCAATATTTGAGCATGAGCTCTTCATCAGTCTCAATGAATGGCAGGACTATAGGAAGCTCAGAGGACCAGTGGTAATTTTCTATAGATCCCTGAAGGCGTCGGGACACATTAATACTTAAGAAAATATAAATTCATAAGATATAGGAACAGAATTAGACCATTCGGCCCATCGAGTCTACTCCACCATTCGACCATGGCCGATATGCTCCTCATCCCCATTTTCCTGCCTTCCCCATATCCCTTCAGCCCATCACCAATTAAAAATCTGTCTAACTCCTCCTTAAATTTACTCACTGTCCCAGCATCCACCGCACTTTGGGGATAGTGAATTCCACAGATTCACAACCCTCTGGGAGAAGGAGTTTCTCCTCAACTCTGTTTTAAATTTGCTGCCCCTTATCCTAAGACTATGACCTCTCACCCCTAGAATGCCCCACAAAAGGAAGCTTCCGCTCCATGTCTATTTTATCCACACCTTTTATCATCTTGAATGCATCAATTTGATCTCTATTCATTCTTCTAAATTCCAGACAGTATAGGCCAAAACTGTTCAATCTCTCTCAGTTCTGGAATCAATCTTTATGATGTACTGTCTACAGCATGCAAGAGAAATTCACCAAGTTTCTCCTGGAATTCTCACCATATGTGTCCAGAAATTGATTGCAATTTAATTATTTCTCTTTTTAATGTGTAAATGGTTGAGCCACATTTCCCTCATTCCCTTTGTCAGAGGTCTCTGTCTTTCTATGGACCATAACAACATTATGGTAAATTTTAAACTCAGAGTTGGATTTATTTTGCAGATTGGCTTCTGTTTCTTCAAAGGTCAGAGTCGAGGGATAGGGCTGTTTATATGGTCAGTAGATCATGTATAGCTGTGCTAATTTCTAAACTGACTTTCATTTCAAAATTATATTGTTAATTGGGGTAACTGGGTTCTGTCCTCTGGGAATAATTGAAGACTACAGATGCTGGAGATCAGAATCAAGAAGTGTTGGTGCTGGACAAGCACAGCAGGTCAGGCAGCATCCAAGGAGCAGGAGAGTCAATGTTTCGGGCGTAATCCCTTCATCAGGAATGTTGAAGGGCTCTTACCCAATACGTCGACTCTCCTGCTCCTCAGATGATACCTGACCTGCTATGCTTTTTGAGCACCACACCTTTTGACTCTATCCTCTGGGAGTTAAGCTGGCTGGAGGGAACAAGCCATCAAGACAAAGGCTTTTAGTGCAGATATAAAACTGTTTGTGTGCATGTGTGCGTGTGTTTGCGTTTGCACGTGTGTGTGTTTGGGTAAGTATGTGTGCGTGCACAATTGTGTGTGTTTGTGCATGTGTGTGTATGTGTGTGTCTGTATGCACGCGCATGTGTGTGTGCATGTGTGCGCGTGCGCACGTGTATGTGCGCACACGTGTGTGCATGCACTCGTGTGTTTATGCGCACACTTATGTGCATGTGTGTATGCACATGCATGTGTTCATGCGTATGAGTGCATGTTTGGGTGCATGCGTATGCACGTGTGGAAGCAGAAATTGTTTTTTTATTCTGTGAATTCAGTAGATGGTCAACTTGAAGTTACGATCTTCATGCTTTGTGATAAACAGTGAAGGCAATTGATCCAATGTCAGAGCGAAATGGAAAGCAGATAAAGAAAACAGTGAATGGGAAAGAAATCGATAAACAATGGAGAAAGGGATGGATTGAGAACAAAAATGGAAATAAAGAGAGAAGGAAATTGAATAGTACAAAGGAAATAGTTTGAGGAGAGATGAGAACAGGGTGAATGATTCATGGTGGTGTCTCATTGCTTCCGCACAATTGTGACCGAGCCCACTTTATATCCATGAGACGCTTGTTTCTTCTGCGTTTCTTAACACTATACCAGCTGTCCATCAAAACCTGACATCGTTGAGTCATAAGTCTACAGACCAGCTTAACTTTAGAAATCGAGATACAGGAAACTGAGCAGTCTATCCGTTCTCAATACCTCGCCCACACCTTCAAACCAACTCCTTTAATCCGTCTTGTCCCACACACACCCAATAACCGGTTACAATTCAGTTCAGGTCACCTCAACTGCACTTGCACAACTCCTCTCCCAAGACCGTTCCCTTTCTCAAGTAACGGATTCAACCTTGGCAAAGTGATCATGTGGGCATCACAGGCAAGGCCAGCACTTGTCCCCCAACCCTAATTACCCCTTAAACTGAGTGGCCTGCAAAACCATTTCTGAGGACAGTAAAGATCCTACCACATTGCTGTGGACCAGAAGTCATGTGCAGGCCAAACCCGGTAAGGAAGGCAGATTATTGAGGCTGGCTTTCAACTCCAGATTTTATTAATTGAATTTAAACCACACTGGTTCATAGAGGTGGGATTTGAACCTCTGTTTGTCGAACATTAGCCCAGGGATCTGGAGTGCTAGTCTAGTGAAGCTATTCCTAATACACTGTCTCCTACTCCAAATCCCATGCACACATGTCCCAATACCTACACATGTCCCGATACTTAGACATGTCCCAATAGTCAGATGAGCAGATATTGCCAACCTCTGAACTTCAGGTGTTCCTGTAGCATCACCCTTTGTTTTGAGGTGAGTCCCCTGATTCTGGACTTCACTTTGTCCTGTCAAAAAGAAACCTGAGATCTTGACTGTTGTGCCTGGAGTCACCCTTGGCTGAACTTTCCAATCGTGATATCTTCCCTCCTCCCCTGCCCTTTGCAGGGGCCAATGACAGGGAACCCCTTTCCCATAGGGTCCAGACGACTGAGGCTTCAAGCACTTCCTTGGAATTAAAGACGCTCCACATACTAGGAAAACCGGACAAGAGAAGAGGTAATTGACCACAACCTTTCTCTCATGACCCCTGAACCCAACCATACTGCTTTCACTCCACAAACCTCACGGTGTTTGAGAACAAATGAATGTCACTTTTGTCAAAGGGTTTAAGCTGCTTTCCACATGAGTTGTGTGTGTGAAATTCTTAGGATGGGAGCTATTACATACTCAATCAAAGACACTTAGAATTGAACTGACAAGGAGAAAGTGGTAAAGTGGTAATGTTACTGGACAAGTAGTCCAGTGATAGAACATCCCTTCAGCCCACAATGTTGTGCCTAACATGACACCAAATTAAACTAATACATTCTGCCTGCCCTCAGTCCATATCCCTCCATTCCTTGCATATTCCTGTGCTGATCTAAAAGTCTCTCAAATGCCCTTATTGTATCTTCCTTCACTATCATCCCTGGCAGTGCAATCCAGACCCCTACCACTCTCTGTGTAAAATACCTGCCCCTCACATTTCCTTTGGACTTTCCCCCTCTCATCTTAAATACACGCCCCTTAGTTTCAGACATTTCAGCTCTGGGAAAAAGACTCTACCGTCAACCCTATCTGTCAATCTCATAATTGTATAGACTTTTATCAAGTCTCCCCTCAGCCTCCACTGCTCAAGAGAAAATAACCTGAGTTTTTCCAGCCATTCCTAATAGCTCATACCCTCTAATCTGGGCAGCATCCTGGTAAAACTCTTCTGCACCCTCTCCAATACCTCCATATCCTTCCTGTAATGTGGTGACCAGAATTGAACACAATACTCTAAGTGTGGCCAAACCAAAGTCTCATAAAGCTGCAACATTACATCCTGACTCTTATACTCAATTCCCTGACCAATAAAGATAAGCAAGCCAAATGCCTTCTTTACCACCCTATCTACTTGCAGGGAGCTATGGACTTGAACCCCAAGATCCCTCTATACATCAATACTGTTCAGGGCGCTGCCATTAACTGTATAATTTTCCTTAAAATTTGATCTCCCAAAGTGCAGCACCTCATGCTTACCCAGATTAAACTCCATCTGCCATTTCTCCACCCATATCAGCAACTGATCTATATCCCACTGTATCCATTGACAACTGTCTACACTATCCACAACTCCACTAATCTTAGTATCGTCTGCAAACTTACAAACCCACCCATCAACAGTTTCATCCAAGTCATTTTTATATATATATCATATACAGCAGAGGTCCCAGTACAGATCCCTGTGGAACACCACTAGTCACAGACTTCCAGCCTGAAAAACACCCTTCCACCATTACCCTCTGCCTTCTATGGGCAAGTCAATTCTGAATCCATACCTGAATCCATCCATTCCTGAAGAAGGGCTTATGCCCGAAACGTCGATTCTCCTGTTCCTTGGATGCTGCCTGACCTGCTGCGCTTTTCCAGCAACGCATTTTCAGCTCTGATCTCCAGCATCTGCAGTCCTCACTTTCTCTTCTGAATCCATACAGTCAAGTCACCGTGGATCCCATGCATCACAATCTGGATCTCAGCTCATCGTCTGTGGAGATTAGTTCAAATCCCCAGAGTGGCCAATTTAAAATTCAATTAATTAGAAATCTGAGGGAGAAATAGCACCTTCGCAATTGTTACATTTGTAATTAAAAACATTCTTGATTCATCAAGAAGGAAATCTGCCATCTTGACCTGGTCTGACCTACATGTGACTTTGTGGTTAGTTCCTAAACACCCTGAGAAATAGTTAAGCCTAGGGTTTAGTTAACAGGGTAGTTAAGGATGCTTAACAAATGTTAACTGTATGAATGATGTCTACATCTCAAAACTCTCCCCCAGGAAGACTCTCTTTGCTGGTACATAAATGCATGGCAGCCTCAAGTGGATAATGAGCATTATGGATTTTTCAATTCACTATCTGGATTACTTAAAGTTCATGGAAGGAAGGAGCAGACAATCAAGGGTCTATTCATCCCCTCAAGTGTGTTCCATGGTCATAGTTGATCCGCTTTGGTGCATGGTCAATCCATCCGCTTTGTTTTCATGTTCCTTAATCATAGAATCCGTAGTATAGAATCCGAACAGTGTAGAAACAGGTACCTCGGAGCACTGAATCCATATCGACCCTGCAAAGAGCATCCCACTTAGACCCACCCTATCCCTGTTATTTTCCGTGGCTAACCCAGCTAGCCTACACATCCCTGGGCACTATGAGCAATTTAGCATGACCAATCCACCTAACCTGCACATATCTGGACTGTGGGTGGAAACCAGAGCATCCAGAGGAAACCCGCACAGACACGGGGAGAATGTGTAAACTCCACCCAGACAGTTGCCCGTGGGCGGAATCGAGCCTAGGTCCCTGGCGCTGTGAGGCAGCAGTGCTAACCACTGAGCCACTGTGCCACCCTAAAGCTCTTAATGTCCTTTGCCAGGGAAAATCTGTTGATCCCCGATTTAAAATTATTGAGTAGCATTTCTTTGGAGCAGGAACTGGGCACTCGGCGCTTCAAGATTATTCTGCCATGCAATATGATCACGGCTGATCCAATTACTCCACATTCCCCCACGTTGTGCTCCCAGCCCCAGGTGCAGGGGCCAGAACTGTATGCTATGCTCCAGACGTGAACGAACCATGATTTTGGACAGAGTCACAGAGTCCTACAGCGTAGGAACAGACCCTTCAGAGAAGTCGTCCACACCGACCACGTTCCCCAAATTAAACTAGTCCCGTTTGCCTGCATTTGGTCCAGATCCCGAAACCTTTCCTATTCATGGTACCTGTCCAAATGCCTTTTAAATGTTTTCACTGTACCTACATCAATCACTTCCTCTGGCAGTTCATTCCTCATACAAACCACCCTCTGTGTGAAAAAGTTGCTCCTTGAGTCCCTTTTAAATCTTTCCTCTCTCATCTTAAAAATATACACTCTAGTTTTGAACTCCCCCACCCTCATAAAAAGACCTTTGCTATTCACCTTATCTGTGCTCCTCATGATTTTACAAGTGAGTGGGAGTGTCAAATGGAAGCCACAACCAGTCTAGCCACAGTCTTAATGAATAGAAGTACAGGTCAAGGGGCTGAATGGCCTTCTCCTACTCATAGCCTGATGGGTGTCTACAGAACAGGTTCTTGCCAGCTTGCTCCTCTTTTCTAATTTTAAGGAGTACAATTACTTCAATTGTGCAGAAAATGTTTGAGCAACTGGAGGTCAGTCACTAACCGTGATGGTAGACCCAACTCCCCACCTAACCCCAGCCAATATCGGAGTCCTTCCTGTTATTTCGCCAGCACTGGTCCCAATCTCACAGGCCAAGATTTCAGCAGCAAAGGCTCAATCTCAAAAGGCTGGCTTGCCGTTTGGCAACTCCCCAAGACTGTAACCTGATCTCAGGGGAAAACCTCCCATAGCTTTTAGCAACAGATCAGGTTCCAACAGCCCAAGCCTGCTGTGAGAATATCTTTCAATCGTAGACGTTGTTCATCAACTAAACGCCTTCTCCAGACAATCTGAGCACAGGAATTGTTCGTCGACTGAAGAAAAACCCAAGGACCTTACGCAATGAGTTGGTACTCTCAATGCCTCTTCAGTCTGTCGAAACAAGACTTTCAGGCGCCGTCTGGGACTCATCCGTTCCTGGAATCTCAAAGCCATGGAAATACTTTTCCTTTACCCACCCGCTGGAGGATACAGAGGTTAAAAAGTACCAAGAGCATTTTTCTAACTGAAACGTCCGAAACCTCAGGAATCAATTCAGTAAACCTTTCAGTAGTATTAGTCTTAGAGAAGAACATCCTTCCTCAGAAAATAAGGAGGCCAAAACTGCACACAGTATTCACCAAGACGCCACACACAATTCCAATCATCCCTGATCCTGTCCTTGAATCCTCTCGCTATGAAGGCCACCATACCTCACGGAGGTGATGGCCCTAATAATATTATCACTGGACTATTAATCCAGAGACCCAGATAATGCTCTGGGGACCTGGATTTGAATCCTACCATGGTAGACAGTGGAATTTGAATTCAATAAAAATGTGGAATTAAGAGTCTAATGGTGACCATAATCCATTGTCGAATGTTGGAAAAACCCAACAATCATGTGGAAAGCAGCTTAAACCCCCTGAAGAAAGTGACATTCACTTGTTCTCAAACACTGTAAGGTTTGTGGAGTGGTATCAGTATGTTTGGGGTCAGGGCTCAGGGGTCATGAAAGAAATATTGTGGTCAATTACCTCTTCTTTTCCCAGTGCGTGGAGCATCTTTAATTCCAAGGAAGTGCCTGAAACCACAATTGTATGGATCCTATGGGAAAGAGGTTCTCTGTCACTGGCCCCTGCAAAGGACAGGGGAGGAGGGAAGATATCACGATTGGAAAGTTCAGCTAGAGGTGATTCCGGGCACTGGATCACTAACCTCCTTCAGGGAAGGAAACTTCCATTCTTACCTGGTCTGGCTTACATGTGACTCCAGACCCACAGCAATGTGGTTGACTCTTAACTGTCCTCTGGGCAATTAGGGATGGGCAATAAATACTGGCCTAGACCTCATCCCATGAATGAATAAAGAAAAGAAAATACCATTTGCCTTCTTCACTGCTTGCTGCACCTCCAGGCTGCCTCGCATGATTGGTGTACAAGGACACCTAGGTCTCAAAGCAGCAACAAATTATTGCAGATGCTGGAATCTGTACGTCTGTACAGCACGTCAGACAGCACCCATGGACAGAGAGCAAGATAACATTTCCAGTCTCGATGACTCGTCATCAGAGCTGAAGTCGTGTGGAGGGTATAGCATTTGTGCCAAAGTTTGGGGGAGAAGATTTGGAGGTGCGGAACTGGGGGCTATGGTTGCCGATGAAGAAAAGATGTTGATACTTCAGGCACTGACACCCTATACCCATTAGCACCAGCTCCCCGCTCCCTCACCCCACCCCACAAACTAGAGCATAAATGCTGTCCCCTCCACACTTTACTTCAGCTCTAATGAAGAGTCAAAACGTAAGCTTGCTCTCTCTCTCTCTCTCTCTCTCTCTCTCTCCATGGATGCTGCATAACCTGCTGTGATCTTCAGCATTTGTTGCTTTCAGTACAAGTCTCGTTGCACATTCCCCTCTTTCAATCTACAGTCATTCAGATAGCAATCTGCCTTTCAGTTTTTGTAACCAAAGTGGATAACATCACATTTATCCACAATACACTGCATCTGCAGAGACGTAGCTTGTCCACCCACTATCCTTAGCCCTACAAGATGCACTGCAGAAATTCACCAAATATTCTCAGACAGCACCTTTCAAACCCACAGCCACTTCCATCTAGAAGGACAAGGGCAGCAGATACATGGGGACACCATCCCCTGCAAGTTCCCCTCCAAGCTACTCACCATCCTGACTCGGAAATATATCGCTGTTCCTTCACTGTCGCTGTGTCAAAGTCCTGCTAACCCCTCCCTAATGGCATTGTGGGTTTCCCTACACTGTAATGAGGTGCAGAGGTCCAAGAAGGCAGCTCACCACCACCTTCTCAAGGGTAGCAAGAGATAGGCAATAAATGCTGGCCCAGCCGGTGATGCCCATGATCCGTGAATTAATTTAAAAAAAGACTCCACACCAGTGTGTTTGCAGTTAAGATATTGAAAGAGGTATTCAGTTATACTCTCTGCTCGCAAGGCAATTAGGGAGGGGGCACATTGTTAAGGTGAGAGGAGAGAGATTTTAAAAAGACACGAGGGAGAAATATTTTACACAGAGGGTAGTTCACGTATGGAATGAACTTCCTGCAGAAGTGATGGACGTGGGTATAATTATAACTTTTAAATGACATTTGGGTAAGTACATGAATAAGAAAAGATTTGGAGGAACATGGGCCAGGAGCAGGAGGTGGGACGAGTTTAGTTTGAGATTTCTGCAGTGCATCTTGTAGGGCTAAGGATAGTGGGTGGACAAGCTACGTCTCTGCAGATGCAGTATATTGTGGATAAATGTGATGTTATCCACTTTGGTTACAAAAACTGAAAGGCAGATTGCTATCTGAATGACTGTAGATTGAAAGAGGGGAATGTGCAACGAGACTTGTACTGAAAGCAACAAATGCTGAAGATCACAGCAGGTTATGCAGCATCCATGGAGAGAGAGAGAGAGAGAGAGAGAGAGCAAGCTAACGTTTTGACTCTTCATTAGAGCTGAAGTAAAGTGTGGAGGGGACAGCATTTATGCTCTAGTTTGTGGGGTGGGGTGAGGGAGCGGGGAGCTGGTGCTAATGGGTATAGGGTGTCAGTGTCTGAAGTATCAACATCTTTCCTTCATCGGCAACCATAGCCCCCAGTTCCGCACCTCCAAATCTTCTCCCCCAAACTTTGGCACAAATGCTATACCCTCCACACGACTTCAGCTCTGATGACGAGTCATCGAGACTGGAAATGTTATCTTGCTCTCTGTCCATGGGTGCTGTCTGACGTGCTGTGATCTCAGTACAGATTCCAGCATCTGCAGTAATTTGTTGCTGCAATGAGACCTGGGTGTCCTTGTACACCAATCACGCGAGGCAGCCTGGAGGTGCAGCAAGCAGTGAAGAAGGCAAATGGTATTTTCTTTTCTTTATTCATTCATGGGATGAGGTCTAGGCCAGTATTTATTGCCCATCCCTAATTGCCCAGAGGACAGTTAAGAGTCAACCACATTGCTGTGGGTCTGGAGTCACATGTAAGCCAGACCAGGTAAGGATGGAAGTTTCCTTCCCTGAAGGAGGTTAGTGATCCAGTGCCCGGAATCACCTCTAGCTGAACTTTCCAATCGTGATATCTTCCCTCCTCCCCTGTCCTTTGCACTCCCCTGCCTGCAGTGTGGATCTCTAAAATTTTAAACGTAATGTTGATCTCACTCTCTGTGTACCTTCTGTGCAGCTGTGACATTGTATTGCTCGATCTGTTCTGTTACCCTAATGCACTCTGTCTGGTACGACCTGCCTGTACTACACGCAAAACAAAACTTTTCACTGTAGCTACGTACATGTGACAACTATAAATCAAACTTTAAAAAATCAAATTAGAATGATCAGGAAAGATAGGGAAGAAAATAAAGGATGAGGGGCCGCAATAGTGACGTTTAAGAATAATACAGTGCTTGAAAGGTCAAGGACAGAATCTCTTTGTTTCCAACTGATAAACAAAAGGTAACATCACACCACAAGGTGTATTCCTTGGACCCCTATGTTTCTATAGAAAGACACAGACGGTAAGTTTGCCGGGAATTTACCTAAAGGTGCCAAACACAGAGTCGTTATAATGGGAGATTTTAATTATCCTGTTGCAGCGTGGGACAATCCAAATGAGAACAGGGATAAATATAGAATGTTCAGTAGGATCATGAGAAATATAAAAGCAACACAAAGGGAGAGTATAAGATGAGTCATAAAATCAGCATAACAGGGAAGCATAAAGTCATTCGTAAGCAAATATACATGCATGGGAACACCACCCCCTGCAAGCTCACCTCCAAGCAACTCAACATCCTGACTTGGAAATATATCGCCGTTCCTTCACTGTCATGGGGTCAGAATCCTGGAATTCCCTCCCTAGGGGCATCGTGGGTCAACCCACAGCACGTGGACTGCAGCGGTTCAAGAAGGCAGCTCAGCCCCACCTTCTCAAGGGGCAACTAGGGATGGGCAATAAACAGTGCCAAGCCATCACTAGTGAAAAATAAATAAGAACATAAGGTGTAGAAGCAGAAGCAGGCCATTTGGCCCATCAAGTCTGCTCCACTGTGGCTGAAATGTTTCTCAACCTTATTCTCCTGCCTTCTCCCCGTAACCCTTGACCCCCTTACCAATCAAGAACCTATCTTTCTCTGTCTTAAATAGATGCAATAATTTGGCCCCAACAGCCTTCAGCAACCGTGAGTTCCACCACCCTCTGGCTAAAGAAGTTCCTCCTCATCTCAGTTGAAAATGGCCGTGCCCTCAGAGCCTAGTCTCTCCTACTAGTGGAAACATCTTCTCCATGTCCACTCTATCCAGGCCTCTCAGCATTCTGTAAGTTTCAATGACCTGGTCCTTCTAAACTCCATCGAGTACAGACCCTGAGTCCTCAACCGCTCCTCATGTGACAAACCTTTCATCCCTGGGATCATTCTTGTAAACCTCCTCTAGAACCCCCCCCCCCCCCGCCCCTCCCCCCAACACCAGTCCATCCTTCCTTAGATACTGGGCCCAAAACTGCTCACAATATTCCAAATGTGGTTTGACCAGAGCCTTGTACAACCTCAGCAGTACATCTCTGTTCCTGTATTCTAGCCCTCTTGAAATGAATGCTAACATTGCATTAGCCTTCCCAACTGCCAGCTGAACCTTCATATTAATACAAAGGGAATTCTGAACTAGTACTCCCAAATGCCTTTGTGCTTCAGATTTTCAAAGGCTTTCTTAATTTAGAAAATAGTCTACGCCTTGATCCTACCAATGAGTCCAACCACACACTTTTCCCACCTTGTATTCCATCTGCCACTTCTTTGCCCATTCTCTAGCCTGTTAGCAGTCTGCCTCCTTTCTCAACTCTACCTGCCCCTCTACCTATCTTTGGGTCACCTGCAAAGTTACCAACAATCCCCTCAGTTCCTTCCTCCATATCATTAATGTATTACATAAATATTTGTGGTCCCAACACAGACCTCTGTGGAACTCCACTAGTCACCAGCTGCCATCTTGAAAAAGACCCCTTTATCTTGACTCTCTGCCTGTCAGCCAAACCTCTATCCATGTCAGAGCCTTGCCCCTAACACCGTGGGCTCTTATCTTATCCAGCAACTTCCTGTGCTAATCAAAGGCTTTGTGGAAATCCAAATAAGTCATGTCCCAGTACCTCTCCTTTGTCCAACTTGCTCGTTACCTCCTCAAAGAATTCTAAATGACCTCCCCTTGGCAAAGCCAGGTAGATTCTTATGACAATCGCCATTGATTTCACAGTCCAATAGGTGTGAAGTGATACATATAGGGCACAGTTCCAAAATGGATGTGGGATTTGGTAGAGTTCTGGGAAGTTTAGTAGACAAATCCTGAAAGGTGACAGGGCAAGGTGAAAAAAAGGTTAAAAAGGCACATAGGATCCCAGGAATAATAAATAGAGACATGAAGTTCAAAGGTGAGGAAGTTACAATGAACCTTTATAGATCCTGGCTCAGGTCACAACTGGAATATTGTGTCCAGTTCAGGGCAGCACACTTTACAAAGACTTTAGGCGGCAGGGAAGATTTACAGCAACGGTTCCATGGATAAGGATCAATTGATTTTAACACTGCAAAGGTTGGGACTGTCTTCCTTTCAAAAGAAAAGGCTGAGAAGTTTGACCTCAGTGTTCAAACTCATGGGTAGAGTAGAATGGACCAAAGCATTCCCAATGGTGGAAGGATCACAAACTAGAGGACATGGATTCAAGGTGCCAAGATCTCAAAGTGGCAGGAGGAATTTGCTTTTACTGTAGAGAGTGAGTAGGAGCTCTGGAAAGTGTGGTGGAGTCAGGTTTAATCATGACTTTTAAGAGGAAATTGGGTAATCACCCGAATTGAGAACAAAAACATGACAGAGCTACAGGGTAAGGATGGAGGAGCGAGTTGCTGATTTTATGATATAATGATTTCCAAGATCTTCACTTGGAGAACCCCTGGATTAGCAGAGTTTCATTTGCTACATTCTTTACTTCAAGTGTCTAACACAAGGTTCGCTCTTAAAGGATCACACCTCTCTCTTAAAGGGAAAAACTGAAATGGAGGGAAGAAAATGTACTAACTGTTCATAATGGGCCAAGCAGGAGTGAGACATTCAGCCCATCCACCCTTCAATAAGCTGATCAAATACTTCAATGGCTTTTACCCACAATATCCCGATAACAGTTTATTTCATAGAAGAATACAGCGCAGCGCAGTACAGGCCCTTGGGCCCTCGATGTTGCGCCGATCCAAGCCCACCTAAACTACACTAACCCACTATCCTCCATATACCTATCCAATGCCCTCTTAAATGCCCATAAAGAGGGAGAGTCCACCACTGTTACTGGCAGAGCATTCCATGAACTAACGACTCGCTGAGTGAAGAACCTACCCCTAACATCAGTCCTATATCTACCCCCCCTTAATTTAAAGCTATGCCCCCTTGTAATACCCGACTCAATACGCGGGAAAAGGTTCATACTGTCGACCCTATCTAACCCCCTAATCATCTTGTACACCTCAATCAAGTCACCCCTAAACCTTCTTTTCTCTAGTGAAAACAGCCCCAAGTGCCTCAGTCTTTCCTCATACGATTTTCCTTCCATACCAGGCAACATCCTGGTAAACCTCCTCTGCACCCGTTCCAATGCCTCCACATCCTTCCTATAGTATGGCGACCAAAACTGCACACAATATTCCAGATGCGGCCGTACCAGAGTCTTATACAACTGCATCATGACCTCAGGACTCCGGAACTCAATTCCTCTACCAATAAAAGCCAGTACGCCATATGCCTTCCTCACCGCACTATTTACCTGGGTGGCAACTTTCAGAGATCTGTGTACATGGACACCAAGATCCCTCTGCTCATCCACACTACCAAGTATCCGACCATTAGCCCAGTACCCCATCTTTTTGTTATTCTTCCCAAAGTGAATCACCTCGCACTTAGCTACATTGAATTCCATCTGCCACCTTTCTGCCCAGCTCTGCAGCTTCTCTATATCCTGCTGTAACCTGCCACATGCTTCCTCACTGTCAACAACTCCTCCGACTTTCGTATCATCCGCAAACTTGCTCACCCAACCTTCTAACCCCTCTTCCAGGTCATTTATAAAAATGACAAACAGCAATGGTCCCAAAACAGATCCTTGCGGAACACCGCTAGTGACGGCACTCCATGAAGAAACTTTGCCATCAACTACTACCCTCTGTCTTCTTCCATCCAGCCAATTTCTAATCCAAACCTCCAACTCACCCTCAATGCCATATTTCATTTGTTAATCTGAAATTTATCAATTTCTAACTTATACTCACACATTGAAAGCCCACAATCCCCTGGGGTAGGTATTCTATATAGTACGTGGTGGATTTATAGAGTGGGAACTGGAAGAGACTATTCTGTACCTTAGGCCTGGCCAACTATTTAATTAGGAGAAAGTGAGGTCTGCAGATGCTGGAGATCAGAGATGGAAATGTGTTGCTGGAAAAGCGCAGCAGGTCAGGCAGCATCTAGGGAACAGGAGAATCGACGTTTTGGGCATTAGCCCTTCTTCTATTTAATTAAATCATGGCTAATCCGTACCTCAATGCTATTTTGTTTCCATTCTCTCCATGCTCCTTAATAACCTTATCCCATCAATTAAAATCTTGAAATCACCAAATCTACATCATTTTGGAGGAGAGGGTTTCAAACTTCAATGACCCTTTATGCAAAAAAACAATTTCCTGATGTCACTTCTGAATGGCTTGATTTTAATTTTCATCTTCTCCCCTTGTTTGCGATTACGTATCAAAGGAAATTATTTCTTTCATTCTACCTTATTGAACAAAATTAGTGTTATAAACACCTCAATCAGCTCATCCTTCAAGCTACCATCCTCAATAAATGTTAAGCCGAGAATACAAGAAAATTCATCAGGTACAGTGCAAAGAGATATGAGACCACGGCATGTATGGACATAGTAGTGTCATGTGGCCAGTCTGACCAACATCCTGGGCTTACCAATAATCAGAAACTGAAGTGGACCAGTCTCCTGAATACAGTAGCTACAAGAGGCTATGAAATCTTCAACAAGGAACTCACCTCCTGACTCCCCAAAGCCTGTCCACCAACTCCAAGGCACAGGAGTGCGATGCAATGCTTCCAACTTGCCTGGATGGGTGCAGCTCCAATAACGCTCAAGTTTGACACCATCCAGGACACAGCAGCCCACTTGATTAACACCACATCCACAAACATCCACGGTCTCCACAACTGATGCTCAGTAGTAGCAGTGTGTACTATCTACAAGATGCACTGTAGAAACTCCGCAAAGAACCTCAGACATCACCTTCCAAGCCAATTGTCATGACCATCTAGAAGGAAAAGGGCAGTCGATAAATGCCAGCGATACCTGCAACCTGTGAATCAGTAAGGAAAGGCTGTTTTTTCTAGCTGCCTAAAGTTCTGATGAAGAGTCACCAGAGTCAAAACACTAACCCTGTTTTCTTCTTGCTGATGCCCCAGAACGGCTGAGTTTCTCCAGCAATTTCTGTTTCTGTTTCAGAAAAAAGCAGCACTCTCTTTGATGTAGAAGGATTAAGAGGCCTGATGCAGAAGGATGGTTATCTTGTTTGGTGCTGCTGTCCAACTTCAAGTAAAGGCACAGTACATCCACGCAGCTGTCGCTGATGTACCGGCATCCATGCTTTTGTAACGTCCAGTAATTTGCCAATGCCTTCCTATTCACATCACCTCATCGACCTCTGTCTTAACTCACACCAAATTCTATTCACCCAACACCCCTTACTCCCTTCCCTCCACTGGTTCCCCACTCAGGCCATACCTGGATTACAGATTCCCATTCCTCTTGGTGAAATGACTCTGTGATCTCCTACATCTGTAATTACAAATCCCTCTGTGAACATTACACCTCTCCAGATTTAGCCTTTGTACCTTTATCTTTCAACTGCCCCGAAGATCTGGAGTTCATATTTCCTAAATCTCTCTACATATGTCTCTCCTCCTTCAATAATCTCCTTAAACAAAACTTAGGTTACCCAACCCAAACATCTCCTTGCTTTGGCTCATTGTCAGCTTTTCTCCAATGAAGCCACTTGGAACATTTTTAACTACTTTAACATTCCTGCATAAGTAGAAATAGTTATTTCTGACCTATCCTTAAATGGTCTCTGCTTCAGTTATAAAGTTCAATGCTGCATTCCGACAATCCCACAATCCTGAGTGAACAAGAGGATTTGTTTGCTGTCTATTGTAAATCGCATTCTGCCAATTCGATTGTTGGAGACAATTCTTTCCAGATAATTTGATTCAATAGACAATAGGTGCAGGAGTAGGCCATTCTGCCCTTCGAGCCTTCAGAATCCTAAACCAACTCTGCATATATTGCACTACCTCCAATCTAAATTGATGTATTCAACCTCAGGCTGTCATTTGAGTTGGTCCAGGTGATGGCCGAGTGGTATTATCGTTAGCTAACAATCCAGAATCTCAGAGAATGTTCTGAGGACCTGGATTCTAAACCAGCCTTGGTAGCTGGTGGAATTTGAATTCAATTAAAAATCTGAAGGTAAAAGTCGAGTAACCCATGAAGCAGTTTTTATAAAAACCCATCTGGTTCACAAATTCCCTTTAGGGAGGCAAACCTCCATCCTTACCTGGTCTGGCCTCCATGTGACTCCAGACCCACAGCAATGTGGTTGACTCTGAAATGCCCTCTGGGCAACTAGGGCTGGGTCTAGCCAGCAATGCCCTCATCCTATGAATGAATAAAAAATATAATGTGGACATGATGAGAAAGGTTGACGTTTATTACCCATTGTTGTGGCTTCTGAAATGTTGGGGGGAAGCAAAGGGAATAGCGTATAAAGGTAGGGAGGGCTTGCTTAAACCACACGAGGCACTAGTTAGACCACAGCTGGAATACTGTGAGCAATTTGGGTCCCTTGATCTCGTGGAAGATATGTTAACTTTGGAGTCAGTCCAGAGAAGGTCCTCTAGGCTAATGCCACATATAGACGGACTGTATTATGAGGAGAGGTTAAATAGATCAGGCCTCAACTTTTTAAAAATCATTCATGGGATGAGGACATCACTGACTAGGCCAGCACTTATTGCCCATCCCTCATTGACCAGAGGGCAGTTAAGAGTCAACCACATGGCTGTGGGTTTGGAGTCACAGGTAGGGATGGCAGCTTCCTTCCTTCGCAGGCTTTAGGAAACCAGATGGGTTTTTCCTCAACAATCATTACATTCTTAATTCCAGATTTTGATTGAATTCAAATTCCAACATCTGCCATGGCAGGATTTGAACCCGGGTACCCAGAGCATGACCTGAAGTCTCTGGATTAACAGCCCAGCGACAATACCACTAGGTTATCGCCTCCCCATTATAGAATAACTCTTAAATAAAGAAGAATGAGAGGTAGCCTTGTGTAACATACAAGATTCTTAGTATCTTGGCAGGGCAAATGCTGAAAGATTGTTTCCCCTTGTGGGAGAGTGTAGGACCAGAGGTCACATATTTCAGACAGGTCACATATTTAAGACAGAGATGAGGAAGAATGTCTTCTCTAAGAAGAGAGTGAATCTGAGGAATTCTTTATCACAGAAGGTTGTTAAGTCTGGGCCATTAAGTATATTCAAAGCAGATTATTAATCAGTGAGGGAATCCAGAGTTATGGGGAAAAGACAAGAAAGTGAGGTTGAGGATTGTCACATAACTCATAATCTCATTAAATGATGGAGCAGACTCAATGGGCTGAATGGCCTATTTCTGTTCTGTATAGTATGGTCCTGTTTCTGATGTTTCTTGAACCAGTGGTAAATCTCTCAATACAGCTGAGCCTGGAGTTATATGTAATCCCAATCAGACATCCCGTTTCCTTCCCTAATGGTCATCAGTGACTCAGTTAGAAGAAATTACCCATGCTCCCCTCTGCCTCAGCATTTCACTGAACCTAGATTGAAATAGTATTGGCTGGTAAATGGTAGGCTAAAAATTCAAAATGATGAGAGTCTTCTTTCACATAAAATACAAGAGAGTCATCATCTGACATCGAAAGCGGACCTAAGATTTATCCATTTGATTTGAACTGAATGATTTATAGTCACTTGCACCTGACAGTGAATAATACAGTAAATTACAGAGAAAAGCTTCAACAAGTCACCACAATCAGGTGCCATTTTGAATACTTTAAGAATAAAAAGATGATGCTTAAAGAAAGGCCATCTTTATTCTGCAGCTTCCTCTATGACCCCTGAGTTGGCTCACCAACAACACTTGCACCATCCCCTCCTCCACCCCTCCTCCACCCCTCCTCCACGCCTCCTCCACACCTCCTCCACCCCTCTACTACCCTAACTCCACCTCTCTATCATCCCTCAACCATCTCTCCACCCCTCCTTCACCTGACCTCCACCCCACCCTAGTTCCACCCCTCCACCACCCCTTCATCATCTCCTCCACCCCTCCATCACCCCATCACCCCCTCCACCATACCTCCTCCACCCCCCTCCATCACCCCCTCCACCGTACCTTCTCCACCCCCTTCCACCACCCCTCCATCATCCCCTCCACTATCCCTCCTCCACCCCCCCACTTCTACCCCTCCTCCACCCCTCTTCCATCCCTCCTCCATCTCTCAACCATGCATTGGAGAGAATGCAGAAGTGATTTGCAGGAATGATCCCAGGAATGAGAAAATTCAGTGATGAGGATAGATTGAGGAAGTTGGGACTGTTCCTCTTGGAGATGGGAAGGCTGAGAGCATTTCGTTGAGGTTTTCAAAACCATGAGCACACTGGATAGAGTTGGTAGGGAGAGGTTGTTCCCACTCATAAAAGGAACCAGAACAAGAATGCATTGGTTCAAAGCAATGTGTCAATAAGGCAAGAGTATTGGAAGAAAACCCTTCCACACACAGCAAATAGTTCAGGTTTGGAATGCACTATCTGGAAATGTGAGGGAGGCAGGTTCAACAGCATTGAGGGCATTGGAAGGTTATTTGGATAGATGGTGTGCAGAGAGATGGGGAGAAAGCAGGAGATTGGCAGCAAGTAATGATGCTCGTATAAAGAGTCGGTGCAGACACAATGGGCTGAACAGCCTCATAACAACTCAGTGATTTATCACTCAATCAACATCAGACAGATAATCCAGTAACAGGGTGTTTACCTTGCTGTGGGTTTGGGGGATCTTGTATGGAAAATAGCTGTTTTACTTGCATACATTACAACAATGAGGTACTTTTTGAAGTGTTGTCACTGTCTACAAAGTGCTCTCCAACAACTGAGAGATTGACGGAAGGCAACTATTTTCAGGGTGATGCAAAACTGTCGGTAAAATCTGCCCTTTCCTTTCACTTCCAGTGACTCAACCCAGCTTCCAATCATTATCGGAGCGATTAGAGGAAGGATGATGTGGCACTGTTGCAAATCACTTAAACTTGACCCTACCTGCAGGCAATCAATATAATGCACCGTCTTCTTCCTCCAAGCTCAGGACTGACTTGATGCGGGTTAGGCTCTAAGTGTTGGAGACCTCGTATTTGCATCATTGCAATCGGGCTGTGTATTAAATAGCAGCAGATCAGACAGACACTTGTCAAACATTGGCTTCTGTACTTACTGACTCATTCATTCAAACCCCCAGATGAAACATGAGAAGTGAGCTATGAAAACCTTTGCTGACTAATGGGTCTGTTTATCATTAGCCCATCTCCCTTCGGTAAAGGTGGGTGTGCAACAATTTGCTTCATTCAATGCGGACCGCCGAAAAGGCTGGGACGGAAATCACAGTCGTCATATTTTCCACTACAGCCAATAAGCGCAGCGGGTGATGGGTGAGAGTATGGTTAGGCCTAGATTGGACATGTTGATATGCTAAAAATAAAATGTGTATCCCAGGGATCTTGCTGGGAAGACTTTTCAGAATATTCGCCAAGAGATCTTTAACAAACCACCCCACCGCACCACCACCCTCCCCCCAAAACCCCAAGATGGCAACCACGTTTTAACGCCTTGTCTCTTTAAGATAGTGTATCCTTATTGTCTCTCAGGTAATGTCAGACTGCGCTGAGTGTTCAAGTCTTGCCTGGTGCAGTTTGACCCCACCACTGTCCAGCTCAGAAATCTGGGTACTCTTTAGTCTCTATTTATTCACGGGATGAGGGCATCACTGGTTTGGCCAGCAATTATTGACCATACCTAATTGCCCAGAGGGCAGTTAAGATCAACCACATTGCCGTGAATCTGAAGTCACATGTAGGCTAGACCAGGTAAGGATGGCAATTTCATTCCCTAAAGGACATTAGTGAACCAGATGGGTTTTTCCAACCAATAACAATGGATTCATGATCATCATTAGACTCTTAATTCCAGATATGTATTGAATTTAAATTCCACTATCTGCTGTGGCAGGATTTGAACCTGGGTCTCTAGATTAACAACCCAGCGATAATACCACTAAGCCATTGCCTTCTCTTGGACTCAGCCCTGGACCGCTGCTGAAACAACTGCCCTTTTTTTTGTTGTCACCTTTCCAAAGGAGGGGGGGAGCATTGCTGGTGATGCAAAGGTCTCCGAACATGTCCCTTCTGAGTTATCAGCCAAAGTAGAAGGTAGCCATTTGCACAGTAACATTCCCACCTTTGAGTCAGGGACAATAGAGGCTGTAGATAATATTGAAATGATGAAAGACTGCAGGAAGCTACAGAACAGAAAGATTTGGGAGTCTTCCTGCATAAACTACAAAAGGCTAGCATCCAAGTTCAGCAGAGAATCCCTACAATGTGGAAGAAGACCATTTGGTCCATCTAGCCCGCACTGACCCTTCGAAGAGCATCCCAAACAGACCCATCCCTCTATCCTATATTCCTGCATTTCCCACAGCTAACCCACCTAGCCTGCACACCCCTGGACAATCTGGGCAATTTGGCACAATCAATCCACCTAACCTGCACGTCTTTGAACTGTAGGAGGAAACCAGAGCACAGATAAGGGGAGAATGTGCAAACTCCACACAGACAGTCACCCAAGGGTGCAATCGAACCTGGATCTTTCACGCTGTGAGGCAGCAGTGCTAGCCACGGAGCCACCATGGTGCCCCGATAGGGAAGGCGAAAGGAATACTGGTCTTTGTTTCAAAGCAAATGAGATATAACAATGGGGAAGTTTTACTGAAATTATGTAAAGCACTAGTCACACCACAGCTGGAATACCATGAACAGATCGGGTCATCTTATCTGAGGAAAGAAATATTGGCATTGAAGGCAGTCCAGAGAAAGTTCATTCAGCTGATAACAGTTATGGAAGGAATATCTCATGAGGAGACATGTTGGAGAAATTGGAGTTTAGAAGAATGAGAGGTGATCTTATTGAAACATATACGTTCTTAAGGGGCTTAACAGGGTAGAGACTATCAAAATTTACCAAGACTGGGACAACACACACCCTAGGACAGGTGAAACAGAGGCATGGCAGTCTAACCAGAACTCCATCAATAAACACATCGATTTAGATCCTATCTACCTTCTCTTGAGAAAAAGAACCAGAAATGACATTGCCCACCTTAGGAAACCAAGACCTATAAATAGAGAGGCGGGGCATACCACCAGCACTTCACCAGAGACTCTCACCTAGTATGGTGACGAAACATCTGAAAACAAATATTCCAGCTCATCAAGCTAACTTACATATTTATTACCATGACTGATTTCATTTCAAGTCCCCATAGCAAGGCATTGGGTAAAGTTTTGAATAAGCAATAATTGTGCCTTTGTTAACCTTCAATAAGCTTCAATATTGCCACTGTGCAAACGCTCTTGACAGGATTGCTGCTGAGAGGTTGTCTGTACTTGTGGGGGAGTCTAGGACCTGAGGGCATGTTGTCAGAATAAGGGGGCATTCAAGTTAGAACAGAGATGAAGAGGAATGTCTGCTCTCAGAGGTTGTGGATTTGTAGAATCCTTTACCACAGAGGACTGTTGAAGTTGGGCTGTTCATATTTAAGGCTTAGATAGACCAATGTTTAATCAGTAAGAGAATCAAATGTTATGGAGGAAAGGCATGAAAGTGCAGTTGAGAATTGTCAGATCCGTCATGACTATGTTCATCAGCAGAGCAGATGGGCCAAATGGCCTGCTTCTACTCCTTATGGTCTTTGGAATTCAGAGTTGACATCCCACGGGAAACCTGCACCAGTTAGGAGTCTTTGGTCCCTCCTCAACATCTGGAACCTATAAAACCCTCCATTCCAGTGCACTGGATTAATCCGTCAAAATTCACTGAAGTTAACCAAAAGTGAAACCTTCGCTCAAATGCAATTGTCTGGCTCTATCTCTCAGTTCATTCACTCAAATATAACTGGGAACAATAGCCACATGATAACTGGATAAAGCTCATGAATACAACAAAATAGCCAGAAAGAAACCAATTAGAAATCCTTCCTTAGCACCAAAAAGCACAAACATTCAACTTGCAACAGAGGTTTTCTCTTTAACTACTGCACCCTACAGATCAATCCCTCTCGGTTTTACTGGCGGGTTGTGCAATGAGCAGGGGACATGTAGTTAACAGGGTATCCGCGTCCTCAGACTCCGAGTTGTCTATCTTCACAAAGCGACTCTTCCCACTCCCGATGATAACACGCCTCAAGGTCACAGACTTGTGTCAAACAGATTATCTTCCCAGGAGAAAGTGAGGACTGCAGATGCTGGGGATCAGAGCTTAAAAATGTGTTGCTGGAAAAGCGCAGCAGGTCAGGCAGCATCAAAGGAGAAGGAGAATCGACGTTTAGGGCATAAGCCGATTTCCTGAAGAAGGGCTTATGCCCGAAATGTCGGTTCTCCTTCTCCTTTGATGCTGCCTGACCTGCTGCGCTTTTCCAGCAACACATTTTTAAGATTATCTTCCCATCCCAGCGAGCTCATTCTGGGCCAGTTTGCTCAGTTGTCCCAGTGACTAGCAGAAGGATGCCAACACTATGGATTGATCCCCATCCTGACCGCGATATATAGTCCATCAGGTCTCGATCCTTGCCTTGCCTCACCCTTGATGTGCAGTGGTGTCCCTCAAGCCACTGTCTCTCCAATAGAGTGAGATGCTGAGGGTCCCTTGTGGACAGTGGCTCATTATGCTAAGTTGTTTTCCACTCATTCACAATATGTGGGCCTCACTGACTAGACCATCAGTTATTGTCCATGCCTAATCTCCCAGAGGACGGTTAAGAGTCAACCACATGTTATGGTCAAGTGTAATCCAAGTCCATTTTATTATAATCATGACCAAAATGGATGACCATTTTGATGGAGAGGAGAGAACAGGTAAAATATGAAGAGGTTTAGAAGGATAAGATCTCCGTAAGGATAGGGTTAGAGTTGGCTGGTGGTGAGAAGGGCTCTGCCTATGAGATCCTTTATGCACGCCTGGACTTTCTCCCGCACCGTACACTGCCCTTGAAGTGGCTGCCGGGGGGGGGATGAGACTGTCACACACCTCCTTCTGGAATGTGCCTATGCAGAGGAAGTCTGGAGAGGAATGCAGTGGTGTTTGTCGAGGTTCGTCCCGAGCAGTGCTGTGATGCGGGACTCTGTGCTCTAGGGTCTGTTCACCGAGACGAACATCAACTGTACCTGGAGGATCATCAACTCGGTGAAGGACGCTGTCTGGGTGGTCTGAAAACTGTTGATCTTCCAGCTGAAGGAGTTGACCCCGACTGAGTGCTGCAGACTGGCACATTCCATGGTCCAGGACTACGTGTTGAGGGACGCGCTGAAGCTTGGGGCAGCTGGGGAAAGACCACCGTATAACATCTGCCTGCCTAAGAAGAACAGGGGGCCCGCGCAGTCATTTGGGCTCTGCTGATGCCTCAGCTAAAAATATGGATATATGATTGATAAACATACAAACCTGTATATACAAATGATAAATTCTGATCTCTGTATGCAAAGAAATGGAATGTTTACATGTGTATGGCATGAGCAACTGTACAGACCATCAAAATATTTTATGAATAAAGTATATTTTTGAAATTAAAAAAAAGTAAGGATAGGGTTGGAGAAGGTTTGAGTTTCCAGTCCTCAGGAAGAAGGATCAGTTTTGTTGACGGGTCTTTGAAGGTTCTGCACACGTCCAGGTGGAAGAGGTCCATTCCCTCCAACAGTAGACCCAGAAGTGGTAAACACCAACCATTAGCCGAATGCAGGAGGTAGGTAACCAGCAGGGAACAGTTAGGGGAGAGGTGTGGGGTAAGGTTCACAATGAATTATATAAAGCTCGAGAAACTGGCATTGAGCTCAGGAGGTTCATGTCAATGTTGATTTTCCTGCTGTCCTACTTCCTCATCCTCATCCTCATCCTCATCCTCATCCTCGACCTACCAGACCTCCTTCGATAGTGGGGTGACCAGGACTGTACACAATATTCCATCAGTGACGTAACCAACATTCTCCAACCTCAATCTCTCCCTGTCATAGTAAGCTTTACATTTTCACCATTCTCTGGATGAAGAGGTCTCTCCTGAATTCCTTTTCAGAATTAATACTGACCATATTATATTTTTGACCTGTAATTCTGATCTCCCACAAGTAGGAACATCTCCTCAATGTTTACTCTTTAAAATTTGATTTCAATTCTTAGAATCCCTATCATGTCACCTTCTCAGCTACACTGAAAAAGAAAGTTTTCTTATGGCCTTTTCACCTCTTCCTGACCATTATATCGAGTTAATTTTCATGTAATAGAAGTCTTAATATATCACCAAGCAGGAATATAGAGATACTTTTACAGATTCAAAGGATTGAAAGTGATAAATTACTTGAATATGTAAAGTTTAAAAGATATTCCAATGATTTCAAACTTCATGTAGGGCAGTGTCAAACATTTGTTTCATTTTCTGCCAGTTTCATAAAAAATGGTAACACAGGGAGGCTGTGAGGGAAGGGATGCTACTGAGACCTCAGCTCTGTAAATCACAGCCACACTTTTTCTTGTTCACTCAGTTGATACCCAGTGATCAAAGTCAGAGGAGGCATGCTCACATGGGCATCAGCTCCAACTCCATTTGGAGGTGCTCTTACCCCCTGACTCAGAGAGCAGAAGGCTGGCATTAGATTAGATTACTTTACAGTGTGGAAACAAGCCCTTCAGCCCAACAAGTCCACACCGACCCGCCAAAGCGCAACCCACCTATACCCCTACATTTACCCCTTACCTAACACAACGGACAATTTAGCATGGCCAACTCACCTGACCTGCACATCGTGGGACTGTGGGAGGAAACCGGAGCATCCGGAGGAAACCCATGCAGACAGGGGGAGAATGTGCAACCTCCACACAGACAGTCACCTGAGGCGGGAATTGAACCCGAGTCTCTGGCGCTGTGAGGCAGCAGTGCTAACCACTGTGCCACCATGCCGCCCACCGTGCTGCATTCCCAGGGCAGTAGAGGAGGTGCTGCACTGTCAGAGTTGCCATCTTTTGGATGCAACATTAAACCAGTTTTTATAATCCCTTCTCAAGAAAATCTAAACGGTCCCATGTTCACAATTCTGTCCAGTCTCCTGTTTGACACCCAATCAACACCTAAGACAGATAATCAGGTCATTATAATCTTGTTATCTGACGGGGCTTGTTATGTGTGAATTGGCAGCAGTGTTGTCTGTATTATAACAATGACCACACTCCAAAATACATTATTGGCTATAAAGCACTTTACGGTGTCCTTTCATTGTGAAGGGTGCTGTATAAATGCAAGAGTTTAGTTAATTTACATAGAAATATAGAAGATAGGAGCAGGAGGAGGCCAGTCGGCCCTTCGAGCCTGCTCTTCCATTCATCATGATCATGGCTGATCGTCCAACTCAGTCACCTAATCCTGCTTTCTCCCCATAACCTTTGAACCTATTCACCCCAAGTGCTATATCTAGGTGCTCCTTGAATACATTCAATATTTTGGCATCAACTATTTCCTGTGGTAATGAACTCCATAGGCTCACTGCTCTTTGGGTGAAGAAATGTCTCCTCATCTCTGTCTTAAATGGTCCACCCTAAATACTCAGACTGGTTCTGGATACACCCACCATCAGGAGCATCCTCCCTGCATCTACCCTGTCTGTCCCGTTAGAATTTGATAAGCCTCCATGAGATCCCACCCCCACCCCGCCTCATTTCGTCTGAATTCCAGCAAAAGCAATCCTGACCCAGTCAATCTCTCCTCATACGTCAGTCCCACCACCCCAAGAATCAGCCTGGTAAACCTTCATTGTACTCTCTTGAGAGCAAGAGCATCCTTCCTCAGAAAAGGAGACCAAGACTGTGCACAATATTCTCACCAAGGCCCTGTATAACTGCAATGTCGCGTCCCTGCTCCTGGACTGGAAACCTCTCATGGTTGACCACCTGCTGCAGCTGCATGCTTACCTTCAGCAACAGGCGCCCAAGGACACCCTGGAAGTTACCCGATTGCAGTTCCACGGCTCGGAAATTGAGCAGGGTGTGTATTGGCCTTCATAGTGAAAGGATTGGAGCACAGGAGCAAGGGTTGTCTTGCTACACCGGAGTATTGTGTGTGCAGTTTTGGTCTTCTTATCTGCAGAAAGATGTTCTTACTTTAGAAGGAGTGCAGCAAAGGTTTGCCAGACTGAGTCTTGGGATAGCAGGGCTGAATTTATGAGAGAGTGTGAATTAGTTGGGATTATATTCACTCGAGTTTGGAAGAATGAGGGGGATCTCACAGACATCTATAAAATCCAGCAGGACTAGACAGGATTAATGCAGCAAGGATGTTCCCAGTGACCAGGGAGTCCAGAGCCATGGGTCACAGTCTAAGGACACAAAGTAGGCCATTTAGGACTAAGATAAGGAGGAATTTCTTCACTCAGAGAGCAATGAGTCTGTGGAATTCACTGACACAGAAAGTGGTCGAGGTCAAAACATTAAATGCTTTCAAGAAGGTGATGGATAAGAGTTATCGAGTCATCAAGGTATACAGCATGGAAACAGACCCTTCGGCCCAACACATCCATGCCAACCAGGTTTCCGAAACTGAACTAGCCCCATTTGTCTATGTTTGGCCCATATCCCTCTGAACCTTTCCTGTGAGTGCACTTGTTCAAATGTCTTTTAAAATGTTAAAAATCACACAACAACAAGTTATAGTCCAACAGGTTTATTTGGAGGCACTATGACCTGTTAGACTATAACCTGTTGGACTATAACCTGGTGTTGTGTGATTTTTAACTTTGTCCACCCCAGTCCAACACTGCCTCCTCCAAATCATGCCTTTTAAATGTTGTAATTGTACCAGCTTCCACCACTTCCTCTGGCAACTCATTTCTTACACGCATCCCCTTCTGAGTGAAACAATTGTCCCTCAGTTCCCTTTAAATCTTTCCCCTCTCACCATAAACCTATACCGTCTAGTTCTGGACTCCCCCAGCCCAGGGAAAAGACTTTGTCTATTTATCCTATCCATGCCCCTCATGATTTTATAAACCCCTATAAGGTCACCCCTCAGCCTCCGACGCTCTAGGGAAAAGTGTCCAAGCCTCGTGGGACTAAAGAGGTCAAAGGTATAGGGTGAAAGAGGGAGCAGGGTGAGGGAGTTGGATGATCACCAACATCATGTTTTCTATGTTCCTCGATAAATCTCTGGTCAATCATGCTGTGCAGAGCTTGCTTTATTTAACAAAGGCTACAGTGTTCTCTGAGCATTACTAATGTAATCAAAGGCCGAACGTTTGTGAAAGGTGAATTAACCACATACCAACAGTGAACAACAATGTGTCTTAAATTGGAGAGCTCAAAAAGCTGGAGGGTTTATTGTGGTGTAAAAATGTAGCAACAGTTTCCATCACTGAAGAGCAGAGGGTAACAGTTGAAGGTATCCAGACATCTTTCGAAGAATGTGAGTGTCATTAGTTGGGGCACCATTTATATCCCATCCATAATTGCCTTGGAGAAACTGGTGATCTCCCTGCTTCGACCACTAGGGGAGGGAAAGCCAGGATTCTGACCCAGTGACAATGGATTTCCAAGTCAGCATGCTTCAAGGGCAGCTATTCAGGTGTTCCCGTGCATAGATGGTCATGATCGTGGGATTGGAAGGTGCTGCCTGAGGATCTTTAGCGAATCCCTTGCAGTGCACCTCATAGATAGCACACACTGCTGCTACTCAGCTTCGGTGATGGAGGTGGTCTAGGCTGTTTTATGTGTTGGCAATCAATTGGGTCACTGAATGGTATCGAACTTCTTCACTGTTGTCAGAGCTGCACTCATCGAGGCAAGTGGGGAACGTTCCAACACACTCCTGATTTGTAGTGAACAGGCTTCGGGGAGTCAGGAGGTGAGTTACCTGCCGCAGAATTCCTTGCTTCTGATCTGTTCTTGTAGCCACTGTACTTAGACGATTAGTTCAGTTCAGTTTCTAGACAATGGAAACATCCAGATTGTTGATAATGTTGGATTTAGTGATTATAATGTCATTGAATGGCAATGGGAGGTGGTTAGTTTCTCTCTTGCTGGAGATTGTCATCACCTGGTACTTGGAGAAAGTGAGGACTACAGATGTTGAAGATCAGAGTCAAGAGTGTGATGCTGGAAAAATCACAGCAGGTCAGGCAGCATCCAAGGAGCAGGAGAATCGACATTTCGGGCATAAGTCCTTCATCAGGAATGTGGTGGATGAAGGGCTTATGCCCGAAATGTCGATTCTCCTGAATCTTGGATGCTGTGTGACCGGCTGTGTTTTTCCAACACTGCACTCATCACCTGGTACTTGTGTGATGCAAATATCATTCACTACATGTCAGTCCAGGCCTAGATGTTGTCCAGATTTGAATATGAGCTGTTTCAGTGACCAAGGAATTGCATTGTGCAATCATCAGTAAATGTCCCTCAATTCTGTCCTTATGACAGAGGTAAGGTCGTAATGGCTACAAGGGCAGGCTAGAGACTAAGAATCCTGCAGTGAGTAACCCACCTCCTGGCTCCCCAAAACCTGTGCACCATCCACAAGGCACCAGCCAGAAGTGTGATGAATACTCCTCACTGGCCTGGATGGGTGCAGCTCCAGCAACACTCAAGAAGCTTGACACAATATGGGATAAAACAGTCTCGTTGATCAGTACCAGATCCAGCACCTTATAACATCTGCTGCCTCCACTATCAAGCAGTGATCACAGTGTGTACCGGTTAGAATGTCTCACAAACAGTACTTTCAAAGCCCTGCTCTCCAAACACCTGCACTTACGGTAACACTCTTGCAATCCCACTGTATTTCACCACACAGCTCCAAATAATACATTGTTTTTATTCAATTTTGACTCAAAACATTATTTACCAACAGAAAAAAAGTTTCGTTTTTGCACTGCTCTTCTTCCACTTATAAGAACAAGGGGAGCAAATACACAGGATCACCACATTTACACACAGGTTCCTCTCCAAGCCACTCACCATCCTGACTTGGAAATATATCACAGCTCCTTCACTGTCAGAATCCTGGCTTCCATCCCTGAGGGTCAACCCACAGTAGGTGGACTGCAGCAGTTCAATAAGGCAGCTCACCACCACCTTCTCAAGGAGCATCCAAAGATGAGGGACATATATTGCATTGCCTAATCCCATTAATGAATTTTTTTCAAAAGAAGCTTTAAATCGGGATTGATAGAATTTTGGGAGTACCAAGGGAATCAACTGAATATGGGCCTCGGGTGTGAAAGTGGAGCTGATGCAGAAGAACACTATTACATTAGTGAGTGGAGGAACAGGTTAAAGGGGCTGAATGGTCTAATTTTCTGAAGTTCGAATGTGTTGTCAATCACCTGAGAGTCATTTCACATCTGAATGGGTCAAAAACAACTACCAATCTATTCTAATCCCATTATCCAGCATTTGGGCAACACAATAGCTCAGTGGTTAGCACTGTTGCCTCAGAGCACCAGAAACCTGGGTTCAATTCCAGCCTCTGGTGACTGTCTGTGTAGAGTTTACATGTTCTCCCTATAACTGCATGGGTTTTCTCCCACAATCTGAAGATGTGGAGGCAGGTGTATTAGCCATGGGAAATGTAGGGTTGCAGGGATAGGATAAGTGTGATGGGATGCTCTTCAGAGGCCAGTGTGGACTTAGAGTCATAGAGATGTACAGCATGGAAACAGACCCTTTGGTCCAACCCGTCCATGCTGACCATATATCCCAACCTAATCTAGTCCCACCTGCCAGCACCTGGCCCATATCCCTCCAAACCCCTCCTATTCATATACCCATCCAAATGCCTCTTAGATGTTGCAATTGTACCAGCCTCCACCACATCCTCTGGCAGCTCATTCCATACACGTACCATCCTCTGTTTGAAAAAGTTGCCCCTTTTATATCTTTCCCCTCTCACCCTAAACCTATACCCACTCGTTCTGGACTCCCCGACCCCAGGGAAAAGACTTTGCTTATTCACCCTATCCATGTCCCTCATAATTTTGTAAACCTCAATAAGGCACGAGTGGTTAGCACTGCTGCCTCACAGCACCAGGGTCCCAGGTTCGATTCCAGCCTCGGGCGACTGTGTGGAGTTTGCACATCCTCCCCGTGTCTGCGTGGGTTTCCTCCGGGTGCTCCGGTTTCCTCCCACAGTCCAAAGATGTGCAGGTTAGGTGAATTGGCCATGCTAAATTGCCCATAGTGTTAGGTACATTAGTCAGAGGGGGATGGGTTACTCTTCGGAGGGTTGGTGTGGACTTGTTGGGCCGAAGGGCCTGTTTCTCCACTGTAGGGAATCGAATCTAATCTAATCTAAAAAAAGGTCACCCATCAGCCTCCGACTCACAAGGGAAAACAGCCCCAGTCTATTCAGCCTCTCTCGAAAGCTCAAATCCTCCAACCCTGGCAACATGCTTGTAAATCTTTTCTGAACAGTTTCAAGTTTCACAACATCTTTCTGATTGGATGGGCTGAATGGCTTGCTTCCACACTGTAGAGATTCTATGATTCACTTGGCCTGCAGTGTTGTATGCTGTGGCATTGCAAATGTATATTGAAATACATCTTTAATGTTATGAGGGTTTCTGCCTATCCCACCCTTTCAGACCTTCACTCTCACTGAGACAATCACATCCACAGACTCAAGTTCCCATTTATCATAACACACAAACACATTCTCTTGCGCATAAACACACACTTTCTCACACACTCATTCTCTCACACCCAAAAACACACACAGACACTCACACAAACAACACTCACTCTCTCACACATAAACAAACACACGCTCACTCTCTCACACACATTCACACAATGTCTAATCACACAACTCCAAGTAAAAGATTCTTTTGTTCATTTTTTACTAAAACAATATTTACCAACAGAAAAAAATAGTTTCTTTTTACACTAGACGTCTAATTGCAATCTTAAAATAAAAAAAACACAATGACAAATAATCCATGTATAGCTTAAAGATAGGAATAGTACAAATTCAAACCAATTTGTTACTGTTTCTAAGTTTATGCTGAATATAACCAGCATCAGTAATGGATCAACATTCAAAGTGCAAAAGCTGCAACTCTGTTGCAATCTCTAATCAAGTTATATACCTAGAATGGTACTCAGAGTAGGTTTATACATATATATACTTTAAGTAGGAACGCAGGATATATATGTGTTTTTTTAAAGATAGTCTTTTGTTTGATGTCAAATATTTTCTCTTCCACCAACTTTCCTCATTTCTCTCTTCCTGCTTCTCTTGTCTCTCTCCAACACAAATCCTCTTCTGACACTTATCTGCCTCCTCCAGTCTCGATCTCTTCGATTTTGTCCAGAAATAAAATTCTTTGCCTTCCCACTCGGAATTCGCTCTTTGTAGCTCTTCTGTGAGATTTTGTTCCTGTCCAAATTCCCTTGCAGAACAGTCTGTGAGTTGGTTTTCCCAAAGGGATGGGGGGGAGGGGGGTTGTCCTTTACATCTTACATGTTAGTTCATTTTGTTTTGCTTTCAAGTCCAGATACGTTTGCTTTATTGTTGTTGCTTCAGTGAAGGTTTGATGAGGATTGGGGGGAGGTGTGGGTGCAGGGCATGGAGGGTGGGGGGGGATGTTTTTGGGGTGATCAGGGTGGGTGATAGAGTGTTGCAATTGGTTCTGTTACACAGTGGAGCCCAGCATTGTCTCTGTCTCTGGGTCTATCTCGTTCTGGTTGGAATCAAGTCCGGAGAATTTGACTCTCAACCCGTCCACAGGATGAACCACCGGCACCGTCAACATGTTGGGGAAAGTCCGGGAGGCCAGCTCAAAGAGGCTAGTGCTAGCCAGCTCCATGGCCAGCACCTTCAGGATCAGCTTGGCCAGCTCTTTGCCCAGGCAGCTCCTGATGCCCCCTCCGAAAGGGATGTAGCTGAAGCGGTCACCCTTATTCTCGCCCCATTCTTCACTGAAACGGTCAGGGTCGAAGACCTCAGAATTCTGGAAGATGGGAGCCGTATCGTGTGTGTCTCGGATGCTGTACAGGACACTCCAGCCTTTGGGAATCTGACACCCCTGAAAACAAAGCCCATGGAAATAGTTAAACATCCAACTCAAATATTCTGGCACATCATCAAACTACAGCATGGAAGGTTTGGCTTACCCGAGTAATAGAGAAAAGAAAGGTTTGCATTTCTATAGCGCCTCTCGCAATCTCAGGATATAGAGCCATATAGCTCAGAAACATTCCTTTTGGTCAAACCAGTCCACGCTGACCATAATCCATGGGCGGCACGGTGGCACAGTGGTTAGCGCCAGAGAACCCGGGTTCAATTCAATTTTAGATGATACATATTCAGCCTGGAGCCCAGTTACAAGTGGAGTTCCGCTGGGATCAGTTCTGGGTCCTCTGCTGTTTGTAATTTTTATTAATGACTTGGAAGAGGGAGTCGAAGGGTGGGTCAGTAAATTTGCAGACGATACGAAGATTGGTGGAGTTGTGGATAGTGAGGAGGGCTGTTGTCGGCTGCAAAGGGACTTGGATATGATGCAGAGCTGGGCTGAGGAGTGGCAGATGGAGTTCAACCCTGTCAAGTGTGAGGTTGTCCATTTTGGAAGGACAAATAAGAATGCGGAATACAGGGTTAACGGTAGGGTTCTTAGTAAGGTGGAGGAGCAGAGGGATCTTGGGGTCTATGTTCATAGATCTTTGAAAGTTGCCACTCAGGTGGATAGAGCTTGTAAGAAGGCCTATGGTGTATTAGCGTTCATTAGCAGAGGGATTGAATTCAAGAGTCGTGAAGTGATGTTGCAGCTGTACAGGACCTTGGTTAGGCCACATTTGGAGTACTGTGTGCAGTTCTGGTCGCCTCACTTTAGGAAAGATGTGGAAGCTTTGGAGAGGGTGCAGAGAAGATTTACCAGGATGTTGCCTGGAATGGAGAATAGGTCGTACAAGGATAGGTTGAGAGTGCTAGGTCTTTTTTCATTGGAACGGCGAAGGATAAGGGGTGACTTAACAGAGGTTTATAAGATGATCAGAGGAATAGATAGAGTAGACAGTCAGAAACTTTTTCCCCGGGTACAACAGAGTGTTACAAGGGGACATAGATTTAAGATGAAGGGTGGAAGGTATAGGGGGGATGTCACTTCTTTACCCAGAGAGTGGTGGGAGCATGGAATGCGCTGCCTGTGGGAGTGGCAGAGTCAGAATCATTGGTGACCTTAAAGCAGCAATTGGATAGGTACATGGATGGGTGCTTAAGCTAGGACAAATGTTTGGCACAACATCGTGGGCCGAAGGGCCTGTTCTGTGCTGTATTGTTCTATGTTCTATGTCCTAATTCCCGCCTCAGGCAACTGTCTGTGTGGAGTTCGCACATTTTCCCCGTGTCTGCGTGGGTTTCCTCCGGGTGCTCCGGTTTCCTCCCATAGTCCAAAAATGTGCAGGTCAGGTGAATTGGCCATGCTAAATTGCCCGTAGTGTTAGGTGAAGGGGTAAATGTAGGGTGGGTTGCTCTTCGGAGGGTCGATGTAGACTTGTTGGGCCGAAGGGCCTGTTTCCACACTTTAAGTAATCTCCTCTAATATCTAAAAAAAAATCCCAAACTAAACGAGTCCCACCTACCTGTGCTTGATCCATATCCCTCCAAACATTTCTTATTCATATACTTATCCAAATGTCTTTTAAATGTTGTAACTATACTGGCATCCAAATCTTCCTCTGGATGTTAATCCCACACCCTGTGGAAGAAAGTTGCCCCTCGATCATTTTTCAATCTTTCTCCTCTCACCGTAATAATATGCCCTCTAGTCTCCAACCCTACAGAAAAGACATTTGCTATTTGCCTTATGTGTAACCCTCATGACTTTATAAACTTCTATCAAGTCAACCTCCTCAACCTCCTACACCCCAGTGAAAACAGTCCCAGCCTATCCAGCCTTTCCTTATAGCCTTATAGCCTTCCTGGCAACTTCCCGATCAATGTTATCCAAACCCTCTCCAGCTTAATAATATCCTTACTATAACAAGGCAACTAGAACTGGATACCCCAAAGCTTTTCACTTCATTATTATTCAGCACTTTTAAAGATCAAGTAATCTGTTTTATTGATGATGGGCAAACGACAAATTATGTTTGGAATATGTCGGTATTATTTTGAATCTGCCAGAGAGAACAGCTAGTGCTTTATTTCAAGGCCTCATCAGAATGGCAATGAGACAGACACTGAGACTGATCTCCGTACTGCACTGGACTGTCAGACTCGAGCCTGTGATCAGAGGGGGTCTCAATACATGCCCCTTTCCCAACTCCGAGATGAGGCTGCTGGATACTTAAATACCAACAACACTGCCATAAACTCGGATGCATTGCTGTAGCATCCCAGACTGGAATGGCATCAGAGGCTTCACCTCCACCAGCACAGCTCAAGGAGCTCAAAATCACTCTAAAAACTGACTTGAATTTGCATCAAAGAAATAGACTATTTGGCCCATACTGGTATTTCTGTCTTCCCACTTAATCCTACCCTGTTTATCTTCCTCCCTAATTCACTTATCAACTTTCTCCTGGAAATTAACATTTTTCTAAATTCACACATAGGAAGAAGACATTGCAGGCTAGGCCCAGCATTTATTGGCCGTCTCTAGTTGCCCCCTTGAGAAGGGGGCGGGGGGGTAAGTGCCTTCTTGAACTGCTGTAGTCCATGTGCTGTGGATTGACCTACAATGCCCTGAGGGAGGGAATTCCAGGATTTTGACCCAGCGACAGTGAAAGAAAGGCGATATATTTGCACATCAGGGTGGTGAGTGGCTTGGAGGGGAACTTGCAGGAGGTGGTGTTCCCATGTATCTGCTGCCCTTGTCCTTCTGGATGGAAGTGGTCGGGGGTTTGAAAGATGCTAGCTATGGACCTTTGGTGAATTCCTGCAGGGCATCTTGTCGATGTACACCCTGCAGCTACTGAGTGTGGGTGGTTGGACTGAATGCTGAAGCAGAGTGTCAGATCAGACCTGTAGTAACTACTTTCACTTTCCAATGAAAGATTTTCATGAATTTCTTATTGAAGTTATTAATGCGAGAACATCAGAAAAATGAGCAGGAGTTGGCCATTCAACTCATGAATCCTGCCTTGGCATTCAATAATGGTGGAATAGATTCTGGTCTTAACCACAGTTTTCTGACATCCCCATATCAGCCAAATACCTGCCAAACTCAGCCGTGTATATATCGATGACCCAGCCTTACTGCTCTCTGTTGGAGGGATTTCCACCGACTGACAGCCCTCTGAGAGAAGATATTTCTCCATATCTCTGTCTTAGATGGGCGATACCTTCTTTTTCCAACTCTGTCCCCTGCTCCTAGATTTCCTCATAAGCGTCTTAATTGATTGAATCATTTATAATCGCTCATTATTTTAACTTCAATGAGTATCTTAGGTTTATGGAATCTAGTCAGAAAGTCATACAGCATACAAAATGCCCTTCAGCCCATTGGATCGGCACCAACCTATCCACACTAATCCCACTTTCCCGCACTTGACTCAAAGTGTTGAATGTTCTGATATTTCAAGTGCTTGATTTTGATTATTTTGATTGCTGTGATGTATCAGCAACTCAGTTATTATTACAGCAATGCAGATGGAAAAAGGCAAGTGAGCCTTGGGCTTACTGAACTCTATGATAATTCATTCACTGTACAGCACACTGGAAGGTTTTACAGCTCATGCCCTGGGCTCCACGAAGAGAGGTTCTTTTACGTTTTGCTGTGCCTTGTGAAGGGAAGGGCTTGATTTGCACTTACGTCCAACTCAAATGTCTGCAATGCCGTCCTGTAGCCGCCTGAGACCGGTGGAAGCAGACGTAAGACCTCCTTGATGATGCAATCCAGATATTTGAGGCGTACCACTACAGCCATCCTGGGGGTCTCCTCGCACTTGCAGCCATTGTGAAGGATCCCATTACTCCTCAACTCTTCCCGCAGTTTCTCCAGGACCAGAGGGTGCTGCAGGAGCTCGTAGATGAGTGATGTCGTCGCACTCGAGGTAGTTGCGAAGGCAGCGAAGATCAGTTCCACTGTAGATTCCTGAAGTAGGGAGGTGACACATTGAGAATGACATTAGGTTTTTCTCAGAGAGACAGGTCCTTGTGCCCAGCTAGTCTGGGTTTCTGAAATGAGGAGGAATTTCTTCTCTCAGAGGGTCGTGAGCATTTGGAACTCCTTGCCACCGAGAGCTGTTGGGGCAGAGTCCTTGCACATAGTTAAGGCTGAGATAGATTCTTGGTCCATCGGGGAATCAAGGGCTATAGGGAAAGGGCAGGAAAGTGGATGTCGGAAGTTTCAGATCAGCTATGATGCCAGTGAACAGCAGGGCAGCTTCGAGGGGCTGAATGGCCACCTCCTGTTCCTATTTCTTATGATCTTAGATGCACATTAGTGCACCACATGAGTGCCTTTTTCACAGAAAATGATGAATTGTTCCAAAGACAGAAGGAAAGAGTTCCTGCTTTCATGTTTGTCCAAAGCAAGGAGTTCAATGCAGCTAAATGTGAGGTGATTCACTTTGGGAAGAATAACAGGAAGGCACTGGGTCAATGGAAAGATTCTTGGTAGTGTGGATGTGCAGAGGGATCTTGGAGTCCATGTACATAGATCCCTGAAAGTTGCCACCCAGATGGATAGTGCTGTTAAGAAGGCATACGGTGTGTTAGGTTTCATTGGTAGAGGGATTGAGTTCTGGAACCGCAATATTATGCTGCAACTATACAAAACGCTGGTGCGGCCACACTTGGAATATTGTGTACAGTTCTGGTCCCCATATTTTGGGAAGGATGTGGAAGCATTGGAAAAGGTGCAGAGCAGATTTACCAAGATGTTGCCTGGTCTGGAGCGAAGGTCTTATGAGGAAAGGCTGAGAAACTTTGAACCTGTTCTCATGGGCAAGAAGAAGGCTAAGAGGGGATTTGATAGAGACATACAAGATGATCAGAGGATTAGATAGGGTAGACAGTGAGTCTTTTTCCTAGGATGATGATGTCAGCTTGTACAAGGGGGCATAACTACAAATTATGACAGATTTAAGACAGATGTCAGAGGCAGGTTCTTTATGCAGAGAGTGGTAAGGGCGTGGAATGTCCTACTTGCTAATGTAGTCAACTCAGCCACATTAGGGAGATTTAAACAGTCCTTGGATAAGCACATGGGTGATGATGGGATAGTGTAGGAAGATGGGCTTAGATTAGTTCACAGGTCAGCGCAACATTGTGGGCCGAAGGGCCTGTTCTGCGCTGTATTGTTCTATGTTCTATGTTCTATAAACATAAGGTCGTCAGTAATAAATGCAATAGAGAGAGTTCAGGAGAAACTTCTGAAGGTTATGCTGACAGGGTGACAGAGAATAATAAAGGCAAAATACTGTGGTTGCTAGAAACCTGAAACAAACATCAAGAATGTTGCAGAGTCTTAGCAGCATCTATGCAGGGGGAAACAGAGTTAACATTTCAAGTCGGGTGTGACTTTTCTTCAGATAGAGAGCATCTATCTGGGAGATGTGTCTGAAAGTTATCGAGTTTCAGGAGAGAGATCAAGGAAGGATTCTTCACACAATGGGTGGTAAACATTGCTCATTTAGTTGCACAATGACAGCAAGAAGCTATTTAACCTGTCACACCTCTTCATTCCCTGTATACCCACAAGACAATGATCAGAAGATGAATAGATTAAGGATTTACTCTCTGGAAGAGTTTGTAAGGAACGAGAGGCATCCTCAGGAAGATTCTGAAAGGGCTGGACAGGGTAGACACTGTGAAGGTGGTGGCGGGGGGGGGGGGGAATGGTGGTTCAGTGGTTAGCTCTGCTCTTCACAGCGCCAGGAATCTGGGTTCGATTCCTGTCTCGGGTGACTGTCTGTGTGGAGTTTGCACATTCTCCCCGTGTCTGTGTGTGTTTCCTCTGGGTGCTCCGTTTTCCTCCCAAAATCCAAAGATGTGCAGGTCAGGTGAATTGGCCGTGCTAAATTGCCCAGGGTGTTCAGGGTAAATGTAGGGGAATTGGTCTGGGTGGGTTACTCTTCGGAGGGTCAGTACGGACTTGTTGGGCCGAAGGGCCTGTTTCCATACGGTAGTAATATAATGTAATCTAAAAAAACACCAGGGCACAGTCTTGGGATACGGGGCTGGTCATTTAGGACTGAGATATCCTTGGAATTCTCTACCCTAGAATATTGTAAATGCTCAGTTGATGACTGCAGTCAGGGCTAAGATCAATATATCTGTGGACATCAGGGAAATCAAGGGATATTGACTTCAGGCAAAGATGTGGAGTTGGGTTAAAATAAAAATTAACCATCAACTATTGAAAGTGGAGGAGGCTGAGAGGACCAATGGCTTACTCCTACTCCTGTTTACTTTATTCTTATCCCATAATATCTCCAATAATTGCAGTCTAATAATCTCACCTTAAAATTGACTAACAATCTCACATCAATTGACACTTGTGGCAGAGTTACAAATTTCGACCACGCTTTGTGAGAACACGATGTGGAGGAGCTGGTGCTGGACTGGGAGGACAAAGTTAAAAATCGAGCTCTGTGCCTCCTGATAGTGGCCAGTTCTGCTCCCAGCTGACACTCCAACTAATGGCACGCACGTGGTATTTTTGTTGGGAATGGGATATGGATGAATTTATTACCTTCAGTTCCTGCATAGTGAGTTCTTTCCCTTGTTCCCTGGCACTGTCTATCAGAATGTCCAAAGCATCAGAGTAATCCTTGTCTTCTTTGCACTGCAGTTTTTCACTGATGGCTTTTTCCAGGTATTTGTGAAGATTGTCCCGGGCTCGCATTCCCTGTAAAAAGGAGCACCGGTCAACAGATGAGGACATAGTTCGTTCTTTGTTGATCAAGAGATACGTAGGGATGCAGATTGCTGAGTCTGGGAAGTAACATCGTGAGGGAGCTGGATTATCATCAGTACAGATACAGTCAGTAACACAGGGTACTGGGGGGAGTGGGGTTACTGAGTGACAGTGTGAGGGACCTGGATTAACATCAGTACAGATACAGTCAGTAACACAGGGTACTGGGGGGAGAGGGATTACTGAGTGACAGTGTGAGGGAGCTGAATTAACATCAGTACAGATACAGTCAGTAACACAGGGCGCTGGGGGAGAGGTGTTACTGAGTGACAGCGTGAGAGAGCTGGATTAACATCAGTACAGATACAGTCAGCAACGCAGGGCGCTGGGGGAGAGGTGTTACTGAGTGACAGTGTGAGGGGACTGGATTAACATCAGTACAGGTACAGTCAGTAACACAGAGCAGTGGGGAGAGAGGGGTTACTGAGTGACAGTGTGAGGGAGTTGGATTAACATCAGTACAGATACAGTCAGCAACGCAGGGCACTGGCGGATTGGGGTTACTGAGTGACAGTGTGAGGGAGCTGGATTATCAGTACAAATACAGTCAGTAACACAGGGCACTGGGGAGAGAGGGGGTTACTGAGTGACAGTGTGAGGGAGCTGGATTAACATCATTACAGATACAGTCACTAGTATAGGGCGCTGGGAGAGAGGAGTTACTGAGTGACTGTGTGAGGGAGCTGGATTATCAGTACAGATAGTGTCAGTAACACAGGGTACTGGGGGGAGAAGGGTTACTGAGTGACAGTGTGAGGGAGCTGGATTAACATCAGTACAGATACAGTCAGTAACACAGGACGCTGGCTGAGAGGGGTTACTGAGTGACTGTGTGAGGGAGCTGGATTATCAGTACAGATACAGTCAGTAACACGGGGCACTGGGGAGAGAGGGGTTACTGAGTGACAGTGTGTGGGAGATGGATTAACATCAGTACAGATACAGTCAGTAGCACGGGGCACTGGGGAGAAAGGGGTTACTGAGTGACAGTGTGTGGGAGATGGATTAACATCAGTACAGGTACAGTCAGTAACACAGAGCAGTGGGGAGAGAGGGGTTACTGAGTGACAGTGTGAGGGAGCTGGATTAACATCAGTACAGATACAGTCAGCAACGCAGGGCACTGGGGGAGAGGGGTTACTGAGTGACAGTGTGAGGGAGCTGGATTATCAGTACAAATACAGTCAGTAACACAGGGCACTGGGGAGAGAGGGGGTTACTGAGTGACAGCGTGAGGGAGCTGGATTAACATCAGTACAGTTACAGTCACTAGCACGGGGCGCTGGGAGAGAGGAGTTGTGAGTGACAGTGTGAGGGAGCTGGATTATCAGTACAGATACAGTCAGTAACACAGGGTACTGGGGGGAGAGGGGTTACTGAGTGACAGTGTGAGGGAGATGGATTAACATCAGTACAGATACAGTCAGTAACACAGGACGCTGGCAGAGAGGGGTTACTGAGTGACTGTGTGAGGGAGCTGGATTATCAGTACAGATACAGTCAGTAACACGGGGCACTGGGGAGAGAGGGGTTGCTGAGTGACAGTGTGTGGGAGATGGATTAACATCAGTACAGATACAGTCAGTAGCACGGGGCACTGGGGAGAAAGGGGTTACTGAGTGACAGTGTGTGGGAGATGGATTAACATCAGTACACATACAGTCAGTAACACAGGGTACTGGGGGAGTGGGGTTACTGAGTGACAGTGTGATGGAGCTGAATTAACATCAGTACAGATACAGTCAGTAACACAGGGTGCAGGGGGTGGGAGGTTACTGAGTGACAGTGTGAGGGAGCTGGATTAACATCAGTACAGATACAGTCAGTAACACAGTGCGCTGGGGGAGAGGGATTAATGAGTGACAGTGTGAGGGAGCTGGATTAACATCAGTACAGACACAGTCAGTAACACAGGACGCTGGGGGAGAGGAGTTACTGAGTGACAGTGTGAGGGAGCTGGATTAACATCAGTACACATACAGTCAGTAACACAGGGTACTGGGGGAGTGGGGTTACTGAGTGACAGTGTGATGGAGCTGAATTAACATCAGTACAGATACAGTCAGTAACACAGGGTGCAGGGGGTGGGAGGTTACTGAGTGACAGTGTGAGGGAGCTGGATTAACATCAGTACAGATACAGTCAGTAACACAGTGCGCTGGGGGAGAGGGATTAATGAGTGACAGTGTGAGGGAGCTGGATTAACATCAGTACAGACACAGTCAGTAACACAGGACGCTGGGGGAGAGGAGTTACTGAGTGACAGTGTGAGGGAGCTGGATTAACATCAGTACAGATACAGTCAGTAACGCAGGGCACTGGGGGAGAGGGATTAATGAGTGACAGTGTGAGGGAGCTGGATTAACATCAGTACAGATACAGTCAGCAACGCAGGGCGCTGGGGGAGAGGGGTTACTGAGTGACAGTGTGAGGGAGCTGGATTAACATCAGTATAGATACAGTCAGTAACGCAGGGCGCTGGGGGAGAGGGATTAATGAGTGACAGTGTGTGGGAGCTGGATTAACATCAGTACAGATACAGTCGGTAAGGCAGGGCGCTGGGGGAGAGGGGTTAATGAGTGACAGTGTGAGGGAGCTGGATTAACATCAGTACAGATACAGTCAGTAACACAGGACGCTGGCTGAGAGGGGTTACTGAGTGACTGTGTGAGGGAGCTGGATTATCAGTTCCGATACAGTCAGTAACATGGGGCACTGGGGAGAGAGGGGTTACTGAGTGACAGTGTGTGGGAGATGGATTAACATCAGTACAGATACAGTCAGTAGCACGGGGCACTGGGGAGAAAGGGGTTACTGAGTGACAGTGTGTGGGAGATGGATTAACATCAGTACAGATACAGTCAGTAGCACGGGGCACTGGGGAGAAAGGGATTACTGAGTGACAGTGTGTGGGAGATGGATTAACATCAGTACAGATACAGTCAGTAACACAGGGCCCTGGGGAGAGGGGTTACTGAGTGACAGTGTGGGGGAGCTGGATTAACATCAGTACAGATACAGTCAGTAACACAGGGCCCTGGGGGAGAGGGGTTACTGAGTGACAGTGTGAGGGAGCTGGATTAACATCAGTACACATACAGTCAGTAACACAGGGTACTGGGGGAGTTGGGTTACTGAGTGACAGTGTGATGGAGCTGAATTAACATCAGTACAGATACAGTCAGTAACACAGGGTGCAGGGGGTGGGAGGTTACTGAGTGACAGTGTGAGGGAGCTGGATTAACATCAGTACAGATACAGTCAGTAACACAGTGCGCTGGGGGAGAGGGATTAATGAGTGACAGTGTGAGGGAGCTGGATTAACATCAGTACAGACACAGTCAGTAACACAGGACGCTGGGGGAAAGGGGTTACTGAGTGACAGTGTGAGGGAGCTGGATTAACATCAGTACAGATACAGTCAGTAACGCAGGGCACTGGGGGAGAGGGATTAATGAGTGACAGTGTGAGGGAGCTGGATTAACATCAGTACAGATACAGTCGGTAAGGCAGGGCGCTGGGGGAGAGGGGTTAATGAGTAACAGTGTGAGGGAGCTGGATTATCAGTACAGATACAGTCAGTAACACAGGGCACTGGGGAGAGAGAGGTTACTGAATGACAATGTGAGGGAGCGGGATTAATATCAGCACAGATACAGTCAGTAACACAGGGCACTGGGGAGAGAGAGGTTACTGAGTGACAGTGTGAGGGAGCTGGATTAACATTAGCGGAGATATAATTTTGATTGCAGAATTCTGTCCTTAAGCAACCTACCTTCCTGTAACCGCTAAATGGAAAGTCTAGAGGTAAGGAGAACAGGTTGGCGACAAGTTGTTCAAAGCTTTCCGATAAGAGATTCAGTTCAGTCTCAGATACACGGAATCCCAGTAAGACCCGGACTGCGATACGGAACGTGAGCTTCTTGGCCTCATGGTAAACGGTGATGGGCTCCCCACTGCTGCTCCAGTCTCGAATACCATCCTGAATGGCTTGCTGGATCTTGGGAAGGTAGCATTCCAGGGCATAATGGCTGAAAACCTTGGCAAAGATCTGGGAATTAAAAGACAATCAACAGAGATTTTAGCTCTTTCTCCATAAGCCAGCATCAGGGTCAAGATCAGCATTTACTGCTCAGTTTCAACACAGATGGGAATTTAGGAATCGACATCTGCTGCATAGAGACATGGACCAGCTAAAGAGGATGGGTTTCTGTCCCTAAGAGACATTATTGAAACTGATGAGTTTTTAACCACAATCAGATATTCCCTTTTCCCCCGAATTGACACTAATCAATGCAGAAAGGGAACATGGTAAATTTTAATCAGCCTCACTGATAAATGCTCTCATTTGCTGACTTCAAAGAGTGCTGTTTTAAATTCAGAACATTACTGAATGGGACAGATCTTGCTGATGCTGTTTCATTTCCGGGTGTTGTTCTGAAACACTGAGTTCCTCTGGTAAAATTAATCCCCTGTGGAAAGATCCCAATGGCCACGGTGGTGAAGTGACTCAGATCCCCAGCTTGGGAAAAGTCTCAGTCTTTTCAACATTCCCAACTCACTCTGCTGAAGCGCAATTGAGGGATACAGTGAGGGGGGAGTGAGGGATACAGTGAGGGGGAGTGAGGGATACAGTGAGGGGGAGTGAGGGATACCGTGAGGGGGAGTGAGGGATACAATAAAGATTGAGTGAGGGATACAGTGAGGGGGACTGAGGGATACTGTGAGGGGGGAGTGAGGGATACAATGAAAAGGGAGTGAGGAATACAGTGGGGGAGGAATGAGGGATATAGTGAGGGGGGCGTGAGGGATACTGTGAGGAGCAAGTGAGGAATACAGTGAAGGGGGAGTGAGGGATACAATGAAGTGGGAGTGAGGGATACATTGAGGGGGGAGTGAGGGATACAGTGAGGGGGGAGTGAGGGATACAATGAAAAGGGAGTGAGGAATACAGTGGGGGAGGAATGAGGGATACAGTGAGGGGGGCGTGAGGGATACTGTGAGGAGCAAGTGAGGAATACAGTGAAGGGGGAGTGAGGGGTACAGTGAGGGGGAGTGAGGAATACTGTGAGGAGCGAGTGAGGGATACAGTGAGGGGGGAGTGAGGGATACAATGAAGAGGGAGTGAGGGATACATTGAGGGGGGAGTGAGGGATACAGTGAGGGAGGACTGAGGGATACCGTGAGGGGGGAGGGAGGGATACAGTGAGGAGTAAGTGAGGGAAACAATTAAGAGGGAGTAAGGGGTACAGTGAGGGGCAAGTGAGAGATACTGTGAGTGGGAGTGAGGGATACAGTGAGGGGGGAGTGAGGGATACAATGAAGAGGATGTGAGGGATATATTGAGGGGGAGTGATGGATACAGTGAGGAGAGAGTGAGGAATACAGTGAGGAGTGAGTGAGGGACACAGTGAGAAGGGAGTGAGGGGCATTGGGGGATAGAGAGAGAAGGAATTTGGGATATAGTGAAGAGGGATTAAGGGTATTGTGAGGAGGAATTGGAGGGATATTATGAGAAATATTTGAGGATACTATGAAGAAGGATTGAGGGATAAAGTGAGGAGGGAGTGAGGGACATAGTCAGAAGAGATTGAGGGATATAGAGAGGGGGAATTAAAACACAGTGAGGTGGGGTTGAGGGATACAAAGAGAGGATTGAAGGATATATTGAGGATATCTAGTGAGGACAGTAAGGAGGTATTGAGGGATTAAGTGAGGAAGGATTGGGGCATACAACTAAAAGTTTTTGAGGGTGCAATGAGGAGGGATTGAGGGATACTGAGAGGAGAGATTGAGCATTATAGTGAAGGACTAGAGAGGAAGGATGACAGATTCAGATAGAGAGAGAGGTATGGAGAGAGGATTGAGGGATACAGTGAGGAGAGATTGAGGGCTACAGCTCGAAGGACTGAGGGATATAGTGTGAATGTGGATAGGTTAGTAAATCTATGAAAAATGCATGGAATGTTTGGCGAAAGGTCTGTTATTTTTTCCCTGATGCTAGAGTAAGTGCTCCTGATGTCAATCATTCATTGTTTCTGAAGGAGAATGAGAACGGGAGAGAGAGTGTATACTGGCAGCACTCGGACTCAGAGGGGAATGGAACAATTCAGCTCCCGACCTTTAAAAGCAGCCTCAGTGGAGGTGGTTTTCCTGGTCTCAGAATAGGTAAGATTTTCCTGGCCCTGTTTCTATACATTTATATAATTCACTTTCAGCTGTCTGCTGTTCAAAGAATCTCCAGGTTCAGACTGGCTCCACCCATCCCTGCCACAAAGTAAATCAATCCCATTTTTCTCAATTATAAAGCTGGCTCTATGTCCTTGCATTGAGATATTTGACTGTCACTGTTAAATAATAAAGACACAAGTGTGCACAGTAGCGTTTGGGAACTGTTGCCATGTGTCACGGTGATGATTAAGCAAGTAAAGTGAATTGTAGACAGCAAAAGAGCTGGCAAAGGTTATAGATGACAGCACTGATATAAAACAAAGTATCAACTGGTGAGGACATCACTGTATGTACCGTGTTACTTTAAGGCAGTTCTCAGTGGAAGGTGCCATATTCTTACACTACAGGCTTATAATATAACACAATGCCATCTCACAGTGCAACACACTGCAGGCTGTCAACATATCATTTAGTGTCACACTGTAGCATTTTGTAGGTTTGTAATAAACACACTGGAGACTTTCAATGTAATACACTGCAATGTAACTGCTGTAAATCTGCTCTGTAATATGAATATTTGCATCCTAACACCCTGTAAACTCTGACTGTGACTGTCCACATCTGCCATCAGAGGGAAAGATATAGAAACAGGATTATACCATTCAGTCCCTTGTGGATACTCTACAATTTAACATGACCACGTCTGAGTGAACACTTTGATGCCTTTTAGCCACTCTATCCCTGTAACCCATTCCTAATCAGAAATCTATTAATTTCTACATTGAACATTCTCAAAGATTGAGCTTCCACAGCGCTCTGGGATAGACAATGCCAAAGATTCACAGCTCTCTGGGTGAACAAAATTCTCCTTGGCTCAATCTAAAGGGCATTCCCGTCATTTTTAAATTGTGTGCCCTGGTTCCTGGACTCCCTGACCAAACAAATACCTTCTCAGGAATGGTCACTGAACCCAAAGCATTAACTCAGACTTCTGTCCACAGATGTTGCCAGAACTACTGAGCAATTTCCAGCAATTTCGGTTTCTATGTAGAGAAACATCTTGCCCGCACTTTGTTTATCCCTTTAAGGATTTTGCTGTGTTTTTTTAAATTTATTCACGGGATAAAGGCATCACTGGTCAGGCCAGCATGTATTGCCCCTTCCTAATTGCCCAGAGGGCAGTTAAGAGACAACCACATTGCTGTGGGTCTGGAGTCACATGGAGGCCAGACCAGACAAAGATGGCAGTTTCCTTTTCTAAAGGGCATTAGGGAACTAGATTTTTTTTTCCAACAATTGACAATATCATCATTAGACTCAATTCCAAATTTTCATTGAATTCAAATTCCACCATCTGGCATGGTTGGATTCGAACCCAGGTCCCCAAAACATTGCCTGGGTCTCCTGGTTAGCAGTGCAGCGATAATACAACTATGTCACTGCCTCGCCAATTAGCTCGCCATTCATTCTTCAAAACTCTAGAGAATACAGGCACACTTTGTCCAATCTCTCTTCATTGGACAGTCCAACCATCCCAGGGATAGGTCTGGTGAGACCTCCCACTTTGGCAATAATGACTTTTCTGAGACAAGGAGAAGAATACTATACACTCCATTCTAGGTGTAGTGCAACCAAGCTCTTGTACAATTGAAACAAGGCTTCACTACTCCTGAACTCATATCTTCTTTTGATAAGGCTAACATTCCATTAGCCTTGCTTCTGATCTTAAAGTAGGATAAAAGGCCGGCACAAAATTGAGGGCCGAAGGGCCTGTACTGTGCTGTACTATTCTATGTTCTGTGTTAGCTTACTGCACCTACATGTTAGCCTTCAGTGAATTATCAACAAGAATATCTAGGTCCTTTTGTATATCTACTCTTACCAACCTCATCATTTCAAAAATATCCATCTAAAGTGGATAACATTTTTACACATTAAATTCCATCTGCTATGTTCCTGCCCATTCATTGTGGGTACCCAAATCCTCCTGAAAACATTTTACATCTTCCTCACAACTCACATTCCCACTGAGTTTATTATCACAAATTTGGAAATTTTGTCCCCACTTCAAGTATTGATGTATATTGTGAACAGCTGGAACCTAAGAACTGATCCTTATGACACCACACTAGTCACAGCCAATATGAGAATGATCCATTTATTCCTACTGTCTGTTAATCAATCCTTAAACCTTGCCAGTATACACCTCTGTAAATCACCTTAAATCAGTGCCTCCGGTAATTCACCTCTCCACACACACATGCACACACACTCACACTCACACACACTCTCACACAAACACATGCACACTCACATAAACACACACGCACACAAAGACTCACACACACACACAGGCTCACACACACTCTCACACAAACACATGCACACTCACATAAACACACACACACAAAGACTCACATACACACACACACAAAGACACACACACACTCTCACACAAACACACGCACACTCACATAAACACACACACACAAAGACTCACACACACACGCATGCACACAAACACTCACACACACATGCACACAAACACAATTACATACACACATGCACAGCCACATAAACATGTACACAAATACACACACGCACGCACATACATGCACACTAACACACAAACACACATTCACATACACACAAACACATGCACACAAACACAAGCACATACACACACGCACATGCACACACACGCACAAATATACACACACACACCCATGCGTGCATACACACTCTCACACAAATGCTCACACAAATATACACACACATACTCATACAAACGCATGCCTCACACCTACACATGCGCACAAACACACATCCATTCACACAAATGCACGCGCGCACACACAAACATACACACACATTCACACACACACACTCACACATACACACACACACGCTCAAAAATACACACACACCACACTCACACACACACACTCACACACACACACGCCACACACACACACACTCACATACACACACACACTCAAAAATACACACACCACACTCACACACACTCACACACACACATACACACACACCACACACACACCACACACACACACACTCACATACACACACACACATACACCACACTCATACACACTCACACACACACACACTCAAAAATACACACACACCACACACACACACTCACACACACACATACACACACACACCACACACACACACTCACATACACACACACACACACATACAGCACACTCACACACACACACTTACACACACACACACATACAGCACACTCACACACACACTTACACACACACACACACACACACATGGGTGAGGTACACTGGTGGCATAGGAAAGGGAGCTTTCTGTCAGGAAGAATGTTGGAAAGTTTAAAAGAGAACAAGAAATTATTTTCTTTCTGAATTCACAATTCAAATAATTCATCCAATCTCCCTCAGTTGCCTCCGAAAGGGAATTGGATTGAAAAGGAAACATTTGCTGGACTTAGATAGGGAAACATCAGAGGGGAGAAGAGCCAATTGGAGAGATCTTTCAGCGTATTAGTATGGGTAAAATGGCCTTACTAATGCTATGCGATTCCATCACAGCCCACAGCCTGGAAGTATTTATTTTCTGGTGGCTTTACTAACAATTTTTTGCTGAGCTTGGTTCCTTTCTGACACTTGATGGGAGATTTATTCCTTAATTTAGCCCAGAGCTCATCCCGAATCTGCTACTTGATGCAGCAGCTCCCCCATGTTGTAATGTACTGCCATTACAGCCTCCTCGCAGACTTTGGCACCATTGCAGTTTTGCACAAACTGGGGAGGTGACGCCAGGGATGGGAGCTGGTACTGTGCCTAGCTCTGACTGACAAAAGTTGCAAATGTGCCATTTGCCTGCTCCCACCTCAATGTTTAGACCAGTCCAATCCTAGAGAGTTAGACGCTGCAGAACTGGGTCAGGAGTTCCACCTGATTTAGCATGTTGCAGGTTCAGGTACCAACACCCCAGGATTTGACCATGTAACACAACCTGTCTCTCCCCAGTGCAGTGCTGAGGGAAGTGTTACACTGTCAGAAGTAACATCTGTAAGAACGAAACCTTCCCCCACTGTCCCTGCTCAATACACCGATATGACAAAGGGCAGATGATCTGGCAGTTTGCACACTGCTCTCGGTGGGAGCTTGCTGTGCTGAAGCTGACTGCTGCTCCTTTCTCCAACTCAATCGCAGGTGTGGGCATTGCTGGCCAAGCCAGTATTTGTTGCCCACTCCTAGTTGCCCAGAGAGGAGTCAGGCTGGGTAAAACCAGTAGGTTACCATTTCGAAAAGGACATTCCTCAACCAAATTGGTATCAACCACAGCACACGGGAGGCAGCGGTTCAAGAAGGCAGCTAATCACCATCTTCTCAAGGGGCAACTAGGGACGGGCAATAAAAAGTGCTGGCCAGCCAGCGACTCCCACTTCCTACAGGTGAAGAAAGAAAATGGTTTTGCAATTGTTATTAGACTTGTGATTCCAAATTTTAATTGACTTCAGATTCAACCATGGTGAGATTCAAATCCCGCTCATTGCCTTGATCACTGGATCAATATATCTAGTGGTAAAATCACTAGACCATTGCCTTCTACAGCAGTAACCACACTTCATTCACTGAAACATCCTGAGTTTGAGAAAGACATCCTGCCTGCAGGTATAATGTCAATCTCCTTTATTACAGAAATTGAGGAAAAGCATTGAGAACCATCAGACCAAACACCCCTGTTCCTCACACGGACTGCTCTCAGGGTTCTATGTGGCCCATGTCAGCCTCTACAATTTGAGTTAGATTCAATAGGAACATGGTTCTGAAATTCATACTTTAGGCTCCAATTGATGCACTTAAGCAGCCCATTCCAACAAAGGCTTTGAGCCTCCCACTGCGCGCCACTTAGCTGAAATCTGGGTGATGTTATGTGTTCTTAATAAAGGCATACCCCCAAATGACTGCTTTTTGTGTGGGTTTATAGTTATTGGCCCATCAGTTAATACTCTCCCTGGTGCTTAAGTCATTTTATACACCACCATTTGACAAAATAGGCTCAGCCAAACACTGGTGCCAAGTCAGAGTATGCCCATTGAAGGAATCCATATTTCATTCAGGGAAAAGAGAGAATGCGGACTGAGGAGACACATAAATGAGAGGGAGAAAAGGGAAGCTTCATATTGAAACAGCAATTGCTGGAAATTTTCAGCAGGTGAAGCTCAGACTTTGTGAAAGAAATTTGGAATTAACGTCCACTGATGATCATGTAACCATTGTCAATTGTCATTAAAACACCATCTGGTTCACTAATGTCCTTTAGGGAAGGAAACTGCCATCCTTATCTGGTCTGGCCTACATGTGACTACAGACCCACAGCAATGTGTTTGGCTCTTAACTGCCCTCTGGGCAATTAGGGATGGGCAATAAATGCTGGATTAGAGTGGTGCTGGAAAAGCACAGCAGTTCAGGCAGCATCCGAGGAGCAGGAAAATCAACGTTTCGGGCAAAAGCCATTCATCAGGAATATTGCCAGCGATGCCCTCATCCTGTGAACCACCAAAAAAACCACCAAATGATGCCATTCAGACACAACAAAGCATTTCTGTTGAAAGGTCTTCAGTTTGAAATCTTAACTCAGTTCCACGGCAGTTTCAGCATCTGCAATGTTGTTTACTACTGTACTGGACAGCAAGGTTTTGATGGTTAAGGGAACATGTTAGCATATGAGTTCCAGGGAACAGAGAGATTCAAGAGTTCTACCTTCCCACACCACTCCACACCCCAATCTGTGTCCCTTTGCTTCCTATTAGGGGAAGAACAGACATGAGTTCTGTTGTGACGCCTCATTATTGGATAAGTTGATGACACCCACTGTCCAGCTCTTGAGTAAACAATGCTAACTTTGAACCCTTTGAATACATGGAGAAGCCTCGAACAGAAGGAGGGAAACATTTGATAGGAGATAAAAGAATGAGATTGGAAAGACAGTGACACCAGAGAAGGCTGAGTGTCATTGAGTCAGTCATAGGGAAAGGCTCAGGAGAAGCCATGGAAACAATCTTTCTGAGTTGGTTTACCATCAATCAGTTAATCCTAATAGTGTTAAATAGTAAACAGAAGAAGGTGAGAATATCTTCACAATGAGAAAGACTACTGGAGAACATATGTCTTCCTTAAAGTAAAGATCAGACTGCAAACACTAAAGGCAACTATGCCTCGAAACTGTGCTAAAACTCAGCCAGTATTTATTACCCATCCCTAATAAGGTTGTGGTGGACTGTCTTCTTGAATCACTGATGTCCTTGTGGTGTAAAGCAAAATTAATTTCTCAGGGCCCATGCTCACACACTCTGTATTTCATTAACTTCTGCAGCTGTTTGTTAATTCATCATTTCAGAAAATCTATTACTGGTGAAACAGCTCTGTACCTAACCTAACCAGCTCTGTAACTGCCCCCTGTAAAAACGCCATCCCATTCTCCCAATTCCTTCGTCTCCGCCGCATCTGCTCCCAGGAGGACCAGTTCAAAATACGTACAACACAGATGGCCTCCTTCTTCAGGGACCGCAATTTCCCCCCCGACGTGGTCGACGGTGCCCTCCACCGCATCTCCTCCACTTCCCGCTCCTCCGCCCTTGAGCCCCGCCCCTCCAACCGCCACCAGGACAGAACCCCACTGGTCCTCACCTACCACCCCACCAATCTCCATGTACAGCGCATCATCCGCCGTCACTTCCGCCACCTCCAAACAGACCCCAGCACCAAGGATATATTTCCCTCCCCTCCCCTATCAGCTTTCCGTAGAGACCACTCCCTCCGCGACTCCCTTGTCAGATCCACACCCCCCACCGACCCAACCTCCACTCCCGGCACCTTCCCTTGCAACCGCAGGAGGTGCAACACTTGCGCCCACACCTCCCCCCTCACTTCTCTCCAAGGCCCCAAAGGAAACTTCCATATCCGCCACAGATTCACCTGCACCTCCACCCACATCATCTACTGCATCCGCTGCAGCCGGTGTGGCCTCCTCTATATTGGGGAGACAGGCCGCCTACTTGCGGAGCGATTCAGAGAGCACCTCTGGGCCACCCGGACGAACCAACCCAACCACCCTGTAGCACAGCATTTCAACTCCCCCTCCCCCTCCACCGAGGATATGCAGGTCATTGGACTCATCCACCGCCAAACCACAACAACCCGACGGTCGGAGGAGGAGCGACTTATCTTCCGACTTGGAACCCTCCAACCACAGGGGATGAACTTGGACTTCATCAGTTTCTTCATCCCCCCTCCCCCCACCTTGTCTCAGCCGAATCCCTCCAGCCAGGCACCGCCTTCCTGACCTGCAGTCTTCTTCTTGACCTCTCCGCCTCCATCCTACTCCGACCTATCACCCTCACCTTGACCTCTTTCCACCTATCACATTTCCAACGCCCCTCCTCCAAGTCCCTCCTCCCTACCTTTTATCTTCTCCTGCTGAACACTCTCTGCTCATTCCTGAAGAAGGGCCTGTGCCCGAAACGTCGAATCTCCTGTTCCCTGGATGCTGCCTGACCTGCTGTGCTGTTCCAGCAATAAAGTTTCAACTTTGATCTCCAGCATCTGCAGACCTCACTTTCTCCCTGTAACTAACCTAGAAAGGCATTTGAATTAACTTGGTTAAGTTCAACCATATTGAGTTAGTTGGATTTGATTAGGTTGGATCAGGTTCAGTCAGGTTGTGCTGGGTTGAATTGGGTTGTGTTAGTTGAATTGGATTGGGGTTAGGTTAGATTGGGTTGAGTTGCTTGAGTTGGATTTGGTGGGGTTGAATCATGCTTGGTTGGCTGTCTCAGGTTTGGTGTGGGTAAGCTCAATTGCGCTGAGTCGTGTAGTGTTGGGCTGTGTCTGAGTTGTGTTTTGTCCAATCAAGGTGGAATTGGATGGAGATCATTAAAGAGTCAGGATTGATGCGAGTTGACCTGGATTAGGCCGAGAGTGTCTCATTGACCCTCATTGGTAATGTTTATCAATGAGTGTGACCTGGATTGTGAGTATATATCACTGTGGGCTGAATACCTACTCCCAAGTTATTCTTCTCTGTAACATGTGGAAGACATACATGAGAGAACTCCAGGATGTATTAAGGAAATTGAAAATCAGACAATTAGTTAGTGGTATAATAATTATTTTGTAGATACATCTGAAGGAGTGTGGTGGCCCACAGGAATATTTCTAGTTTCTGCTAATCAGTCTCACTTATCCAATTCCTAATCAAGCTGTTCTACTTTGCAAAACCCTCCTCTACTTTCCTTTATCAACCACACCCTCACCTTCACCATATTGCCTCCTACTCAAGTGTATTCTTTCCCAGGAGCACTGCATCTTGTCCCTTGTTGAATTTCTGAACTAAGAGGAGAGAGATTCTGTCTCCCAAGAAAGATATTGCATTTTATTTCAGACTTTTCATATCTTCAAGATGTGAAAACTGCCAAATTACCTTATAGCCCATTCCACATCTTTATGAAATGTTGCAACAGATCAGCCAGATTGGAAACAACAAGATCCTACCAACAACAATGGATTCATATAGTACACTTACAGCACGGAGATAATACTAGGTGCTTCAGAGGGGCTGTATCAAGCAGGGTAAGACACAGAGTAATGTAAGGAGTTGTTAGGTCAGGTGACCAAATGTTTTGCTACAGAGGTAGGCATTCGGGTCCACCTTACTGGATGAGAGAGCAGTGCAGACAAAGGCAAAGTAGAATTGGAGATGTTCAGGAATCATTCTAGTCTGACAGACATGTGATAAAGGTAAGTTTGCTGGAATTACTGAAAAGAATCCACTTTTAAACAACCTTGCTTCTGGGATCTTTCGAGGAAACCTCAGTTGTCAAACACAGAGAGAGCAAGAAAGCTATTAGCTTTGATTCATTCAGATGTGCTAGAATTCTTCCAGGAAATAATATTTTGGGATGCGGGTGATATGGTTAGCATGAGACATGGCATTTGGTAACATGTTTGAGAGGAACATGTGACTTCTCTAACAATTCCTCAGTTTTATAATTAAAGCATTGAGTTGCATTTATATGGCATCTTCCACCACCTCGGGACATCCTGAAGCACAGTCAGCGATGAAATGGGTCTGGGTGGGTTACTCTTCGGAGGGTCGGTGTGGACTAGTTGGGCCGAAGGGCCTGTTTCCACCCTGTAGGGAATCTAATCTAATCTAATGTAGCAAAGCTTTCCAATCAACAGGTGCATTGAAAGTTGCTATAAACAGCAATGTGATAAAGTCAGGTCTTATGCGTATTTTCTTCAGTGCTGTGGATTGTGGGATTGCTGAGTCAGGGGAACTAATTGGTACCATGTCATTCGTGAAGATTAGTCATAATGGTTATACCATGCCACTAACAGACAGCAGACAGTGAACTTGGTGATGTTCCATCTGTTGTTTTTTTTTATCTGGTCTAGCAAGTAACCAACAGCATCGTTTTTACTGTAATAAAATATACCAAGGTGTTTTCAAGTGAAGGATTCCTACACTGGGTGTGACCTACATCCTCAGAGGAGTCACAGGATGCAATTTAGAGTTGACCAACTCTGAGGCCAGCAATGGTAACCAGGGAAGTCCTTTAAATGTTCAGTTTTATCTTTCCCCTCAACGTAACTTAACTGTTTTTAATTCACTCAGAACAGATTCACAAGGATGATGCCAAGGCTGGAAGGTCTGAGCTCCAGGGAGAAGTTGAATAAGCTATTCTCCCCCAAGTGTCAGAAGCTGAGGGGTGACCTTAAAGAGCATCATAAAATCACGAGGGGCATGGATAGGGTGAATAGCCAAGGTCTTTCTCCCAGGGTAGGGGAGTCCAGAACTAGAGGGCATAGGTTTAGGGTGAGAGGGGAAAGATTTAAAATGGATCTAAGGGGCCACCTTTTCACACAGAGGGAGTTGCGTGTTTGGAATGAGCTGCCAGAGGAAGTGGTGGAGGCTAGTACAATTACAACATTTAAAAAGCATCTGGATGGGTATATGAATAGGAAGGGTTTCGAGCGATATGGGCAAAGTGCTTGCAAATGGGACTAGATTAATTTAGGATATCTGGTCAGCATGGATGAGTTGGACCGAAGGGTTTGTTTCAATGCCAAACCTCTCGATGACTCTGTGATTCTTTGTGACATCAACTGGTTGGGCCAGCTTTTATTGCCCATCCCTAGTTACCCTTGAGAAGGTGACTTCTTGAACCTCTGCAGTCAAACGGTTGACCCACGATGCCCCTGGGGAGGGAACTCTAAGATTTTGACCCAGTGACAGTGAAGGAACAGTGATACATTTCCAAGTCAGGATGGTGAGGGGGCTTAGAGGGGAACTTGCAGGAGGGGGTATCCTGTCATGTGAGGCCTGATTTCTACACCAACCACTTTTCAACCCAGCAGTCATAATCCCCATGCCCCCATAGCCTATCCCAATCAATTACACCAACATCCTCCCCTCCCAGGCACTCAATGCTTACCTCAACCCCTCACAATCTTCACTCCAGTGGTTTGTACTAGGAAATACTAATCTATCTATATTCCAAAGCATCATCAGACAATGAGATGTGTAAAGCAATATTAAAGCAGAAAGCCAAACACTTGGTTGAGGATATTGGCTTTAAAGAGCATTTGGCAGGAGGTAGACAGGTTTAACAATGAGCATTCCCAAGTCTAGAGTTTTGACACAACAGGCAGTGGTGAAGTCACTGAAATCAGGGAAGTTCAAGAGGTCGGAATTAGAATCTCAGAAAGTCTGTGGAACGTTTGTAACCCAGAAAGAGGCCACTCTGCCCAACAGCTGAGAAACAAGCCTTCCAGCCTCATGCCACTTTCCGGCTCTTGACCTTTAACCCTGCAGCTGACAATACTTGCTCATCCAGACACATTCTGAATGAATTGATGGTCTCTATCTCAACTACTGTCTTCAGCAGCGAGTTCTGGATCCCGACAAAATATACTGCCTCATCTGCTCTCTGATCCTACTACCGAACACTTTCAATCTCTGATGAAGGGCTCATGCCCAAAACGTCAACTCTCCTGCTCCTCAAATGCTGCCTGACCTGCTGTGCTATTCCAGCACCAGACTCTCGACTCTGATCTCCAGCATCTGCAGTCCGCACTTTCTCCCACTATCAATTTCTGTCCACCTCAGTACTGACTTCTCTGCTAAATCAACCAGGTCTTTCCAATCCACTCCATCCAGGCACCTCAGCATGTTGCACATCACAATCAAATCGCAGCCATCCCTGTTCCCAGAAAAACATCTCAAGCCTGTCTGACCCTTCCTCAAAGCTGCACTAATCCAGTCCTGACAATATCTTTGTAAGTCTCCTCTATCCCCTCTCTAGTGTCATCATGCCCTTTCTGTTAGAGATGCACAGACACCTTGGAGGTTAGTGGGGCTAGAGGAGATGGAGAAAAGATTTACAAGGATGTTACTGAGACTGGAGGGCTTGAGTTATATGGAGAGGCTGGATAGGCTGAGACTTTTTTACTGAAGTGCAGGAGGGTGAGGAGGTGACCTTAGTGAGGATTATAAAATCATAAGGTGAATAGCAAAGGTCTTTTCCCTAGAGTAGGAGAATTCAAAACTACTGGGCATAAGTTTAAGGTGAGAGGGAAAAGATTTAAAAGAGACCTAAGGGGCAACATTTTCACACAGAGGGTGGTTCATATATGGAACAAGCTGCCAGAGGAAGCGGTAGATACAGGTACCATTGCAACACTTAAAAGACATTTGGACAACCACGTGATTAGGAAGGTTTGGAGGGATATGGGTCAAATGCAGACAAATGAGACTAGTTTAGTTTGGGATCAAAAACAGAAATTGCTGGAAAAGCTCAGCATGTCTGGCAACATCTGTGGAGAGAAATCAGAGTCAAAGTTTCAGGCCCAGTGACCCTTCCTCAGAGTGGGAAACATTGGTCGGCATGGATGAGTTGGACCGAAGGGACTGTTTCCATGCTCAACGACTCTGTGAATCTATGAGTGGCCAAGGACAGATTTCAAAACAAAGATCTAAATTCCATGATCAAGACTAGGGTCAATGTGGTTCAATAAACACAAATTGAGGAGGACATGGTGCAGGATGGGAGGGGAAGTTGGAGTTTCTCTTTAAAACGCTCACCTTTCTCTTCTGGCGATGAATGTCACCAATGGAGTTGGTCAGACTTGTGGGACCCAGTAGCATCCTGGTACTGCGTGGCCATTGGCTGCTCACCAGGGTGTGTTCACCCATCAAGATTTTCCTCACATTCTCGGAACCAGTCACACGGATCAGCGGGCGGCCCAGGAGATGCGTCTTGAACACGTTGCCATATTTCTCCCGTCTTGATGAGTGGAATCTGGATCCCTATTACCAAGAGAGCACAATAACATTACAAACCATTACATTAGAGAACCAGGTCAACCAATTCCTGAAAAAGGGCTTATGCCCGAAACGTCGATTCTTCTGTCCCCTGGATGCTGCCTGACCTGCTGCGCTTTTCCAGCAACACATTTTCAGCTCTGATCTCCAGCATCTGCAGTCCTCACTTTCTCCCCAACTAGGTCAACCAAGGCAAGCTCACACACCCAAAGAATCATTTTCTGAACCCACTACTCGCTAACATCAAAGAAGGCAAAGTGAGGCCATATGGACCATTTTTGCTGTACCAGCTCTTCAATAAAGCTATCAAACTATGTCCATTTGCCCATGGGGCTGCAAACTTACTCCTTTGGGACTTTCATCCAGTTCCCTTTTCGGCAAGTCCCTACTGAACCTGCTTCAGTTGCCCTTTTAGCTTATGCCTTCCAGATCACCACAACTCATTGCATTAAAAACAATCTCCTGTTCCGATTCTTTGGCCAATTATCTTTACCCTCTGGTGATCTCTACCGTTGGAGGACATTTCTTCCCAGTCTATTGCTCAGTTCAAACATCAGAAAGGTCTGAGGGAGAACTCAGAACACTTCAGGATGACTCTGTGGTCTGCATGCCGTTGCCCTGGCTACCCTCCTTCATTTGCTCTATCAGTTACAGCTCAGTCCCTCTTCCCTCTGAGTCCATAGGTTCAAGTCCTACTCCAGTGAACTCAGAAACTATATATGAAACTACAGTTGTGATTCTACCACTCAGTATAGACATGGTGGGCCAAACGGCCTGTGCACACGCTGTGTGACTGCCACTATGGGAAACTGTAGCATGTTTTCTTCATTCGTTCATGAGGTATGGGCAACAATGGCAAGCCCATTATTTATCTCCCAAACCTATTTATCTTTGAGAAGCAGTGGGGAACAACTTCCCAAAACTGCTGCAGTTCCCTGCAGGATATTCACAGGGCGGTTGGAATGGGAATTAGATTAGATTCCCTACAGTGTGGAAACAGGCCCTTCGGCCCAATCAGTCCACACCAACCCTCCGAAGAGTAACCCACCCAGACCCATTTCCCCTCTGACTAATGCACTTAACACTGTGGGCAATTTAGCATGGCCAATTCACCTGACCTGCACATATTTGGATTGTGGGAGGAAACCGGAGCACCCAGAGGAAACCCAGGCAGACACGGGGAGAATGTGCAAACTCCACACAGACAGTCGCCCGAATCAAACCTGGGACCCTGGTGCTGTGAGGCAGCAGTGCTAACCACTGAGCCACTGTGCTGCCCTCGGGATTTAACCAGTGACACAGGTAATATAGTTCAAAGTCAGGGTGGTGAGAGACTCAAAGACGTAGTTGTGGGAGGGAGGTAGGGGAGGTGTTGTTCACAATTGCATTTTCCATACTGCCCTCACAAAATCTCCACTCAGTCTTTGGCCCACTCAGAGTTCGAGAACTTGCCTAAAGATCAAAAGGCCCCCTCAGAGCGGCTCGCCCATCCCGAGTCACTGTGTTCGAGCAGCAACTGACATGTCGAGTGGGGCGTGATCGTCAGATACATGAGGCCAGGGCTTGCTGAGACTCAGAGCACAAGGCAGCAGGGGCAGAAGCTGGTGATGGGAAAAACTGGGCAGAAATAGACATTCAGAAGGCACCCTCCTCTATTAGCTTTACTCAATGGGGTGCCATGATGTGGAGGTGCCGGTGTTGGACTGGGGTGGACAAAGTTTAATAAAAAAATCACACATCAGGTTATAGTCCAACAGGTTTATTTGAAAGTACAAGCTTTCGGAGTACTGCTCCTTTGTCAGGGTGTGAGTTGCATAACTCTGAGTTCCAGCAACACAGACAGCTGGAAACCCTGGAATAAATGTGGCAGCATAATTGTGAAAACTGGGTAGCACAGGCAAGTTGGGCCTAATGGCCTGTTTCCATTCTGTAGACCTTTATGACTCCATGGCTGTTATGATTCCTGTCTGCTATGGTAGGATTCCAAACCCCCCTCTCTATCTATCTATCCATCCATCCAATCACCTCTTTATCTATCTACCTATTTGTGTCTCGACTTCTTTCAAATCTGCCATTTCTTTCAGATTCTCTCCTTGTTTCTCTCTCAGGAACGTAGGAATTAGGAGTGGGAGTAGGCAATTCAGCCCTTTGAGCCTGCACCACCATTTAACATGGTCATGGCTAATCTTATCCTGGGTCTCAACTCTACTTTCTGCATCTCGCCCTTCTACTGAACTCCCGCTTCCATCACATTCTCACTGTCTCAAACTCTGTCCCCCGAGTTCTCTCTCCCCCAACTTCTGTTACTATCAGTTAGATTCTCTCTCACATTTTATTTCTCTTTGAGTCATTCTCACTCTCAATCTCTTTTCCATTTGTCCTCCCTCCCTGTTTCTCACACTCTTTCTTTGACACTATTTCTGTTTCACTGTCTCCCTGTTATTACCCATTCACCAGGTCTCTCTGTATCTCTCTTGCCCTTGCTGTTTCACTATCTCTCACTGTCTATTTCTGACAAGAGATTATTCACCAACATGCAATGTTTTATTTCTTGCTATTTCACTGTTTTGTTTCTCACTGCGTCTTCCTCTGTTGCTCACTCTCTCTCTCTGCCTTTTGCTCTCCATGTCCCCCCCCCCCCCCAACCCAACTGTATATTGCTCTGTCCAACTCACTCTGTCTGATGTTCTTTCTCTGTCACACATTATCTCTTTCTGTCTCTCTCTCTCTCACACACACACACTCTTGCTCTATCCCTCTCACACTGTCTCTTGCTCTGTCTCTCTCACACACACACACAGTCTCTTGCTCTGTCCCTCTCTCACACACAGACACACACTGTCTTTGTCTCTCTCTCTGTCTCTCTCTTTCACTGTCTATGGCTGTGTCCCCGTCTCTCACACTGATCCTCACTACCTCTCTCTCTCTCTAACAGACACACATTGTCCCTGGCTCTATCGCTTTCTCATACACACACACAGAGACGCGTGTACAGTCTCTCACAGCCGCGTGTACAGTCTCTCACTCTCTCACACACACACACAATCACCTCCCCACACTTCCCCACCCCCACCCCCACTCACTGCAGTATTTGCTTTGTATATAATGAGCACCATGCGATAAATCTTATTAAACCAAATTTGAGAGATTATCTGGGTAATCGCGGCTTTTAACGCAATTGCTGGCCTGATCTCAATAAATATGATTACAGCTCTCTTTGTGCTTAAAGAAAGGGTTATTGATACATTTCCACCCGGGGACAAAGAATGCTTTATGCAGAGGAAGTTCAAATCAGTTTACACTAAAAATTAGGATTTTAACAGAGTGACCGAACAGGGAATGGGAGGCTTCCCGCGCCTCGCTGTATAAAACAAAATTCTCCCTCATAGCGGATGAATGAATGGAGGTTGTCAGTGTGCAAGGTCGGCCCAGGTTAGCGGGTGCTCCCTGTGCAGACAGACGCTCGGACAGAGAGACTCTAACCCAGGCAGGAACACTCACGCCGAGACTGCTCCATAGGTAGGATCCCCACGTGGATACAGCTCCCTCCGGGAAGGGGGAACACAGGCCCCACCGGTACCTGTCTCAGTTCCACACAGATACCCCACCAGCTCCGCCTCCCCCCCCCCCCCCACCCCCGGCTGCCGGCGAGCTATTGGACTGCGGGAGGCTTCACCCTAGACTGTTTTCCCACTTACCACCTCCCCCCCCCCCCCCCACCCCCTCACCCCCTATCCATCTTCCGACAAAGTGGGGAAAGAGCAGGAACAAGAACATCCTCCTCTCCCCTCCTGACCGAAAGGCAATTGTAAACCCCTAACCCCCCAGGAATGGAGTGAGAGTTGTTCACAATGCTGATGTTAGATCAGTGTGCATCATTTCTATCCGGACTGGAATGTCGAGAGGTTGTGTGAATACTCGGCTGGATAGCATTTGGGGAATCAGCTGATATTTTTGGTTTAAAGGGTAAGGTGGGAATACTGTTTATTTACTCACACACACACACGAACACATACACACACAGACACACACCAACACACGCAGACACACACACAGTTCCCACTCACAAACACACACACAGTTCCCACTCTCACATACAGACACACACACAGTTCCCACTCACAGACACACACACACAGTTCCCACTCTCACATACAGACACACACACAGTTCCCACTCACAGACACACACACACAGTTCCCACTCACATACAGACACACACACACACAGTTCCCACTCACATACAGACACACACGCAGTTCCCACTCACAAACACACACACACAGTTCCCACTCTCACATACAGACACACACACAGTTCCCACTCTCACATACAGACACACACACAGTTCCCACTCACAAACACACACACACACAGTTCCCACTCACAAACACACACACACAGTACCCACTCACACACACACAGTACCCACTCTCACATACAGACACACACACACACACACAGTTGTCCCATTCTCACACAGGCTGAGCGAGTCTCACGGAAACTTACTGAGTGCTGGTAGCACCTGTTAGGGTAGGAGGGCAGTGGGAGACAGAGTGAGAGAGAAACCTGTTTTTAAACGGAGGGGGAGTTAGGTCAATTTGCGATCCCTGAGTGGGACGTTTCCCGGAGGTCAGTGTGCTGACAGGGTCAAACAGCAGTCAGTGGGTTAAGGCCGGTTACACAGCAGCCTCTGCTGCTTAATATTTACAACGGTCCGTCTCTGAGAAATGATTAGACGGTGCTCAAAACCCTACACGCAGTCCCAGTGAAACCGTTCAGATCGCCCGTACCGAGCTCCCAAAATAGTATTCAGGGAGAGGAGGCGAAGTTTTAGCCCGCTGCCCCTGATAACTTCGAAAACTTGCGCATTTTTAAGAGCGAGGTCATGCAAACATTTTAAGACAAGAGTTAGCAACCGCGCAGTCCCACACATGCCTGGAGATGTACAATATTATCTTTTCCAAATATGACCAGTTTGAAAATGACACAAGTCCCCACTCCCTGACGCACAGAGACAGACAGACAGACGGACAGAGAGAATGTATAAGTGGATGAATCAGTCTCACCTCTACTAACCAATGAAAAGTCTCTCCGATGAGGGGTAACCCCATCGAGCCCTTAGGAATCGGCAGATTGCAGTTTTTGTCACGGCTCACAGTCCAACGGAATTGCCAAAGTTGCCTGGAGACAGTCAGCAGCAGGAGCAGAGAGACCAGGCAGGCAGTCGCTGTGGCTACAGCAGAGGCCAGTTCCAAACCTTCCCAAAACATCCTGAGAAAACCAGGGCAACAGCAAAAAAAAACACAGAAGAGGGTGAGAGTGGGAGGGAAGTGAGGGAGGGAGGGGAGTGAAATAAACTTCTCTCCCTCCCCACCTTGCAAAAAAAAACTCAAAAAATTTATTGCACGTTCTTAACTAAACAGGGAACTAGGGGACAGAGACACATACGAGATCTCTGTGATATTGAGGAGATGTCTTGCAGTATGTGTGTGTGTCTGCCTGTGTGTGTCTGTGCGTACATATATATATATCTGTGTGTGTGAGAGAGAGAGAGCTGAATGATTTCCTGCACACTCCTAGCCTGGAGTATGTCTATATAGAGGCGGGGAAGACTTGACTCTGGCAAAGCGCCACAACAGTGGCCGCTCCCCACGCGGTTTCCCTCCAACAGACTCGGGAAGCGAGTTCAGGAGAGTCCTGCAAATCTGTAACCTCTCAGCCAGAGAGAGAGAGAGAGCCCCACTTCATTATCACCTCTCTCTCACTTCCAGTCCCCGGGCTACAGAACGGATTGGTGGCAGGAACACCGCGATTCTCATTATCCAATAGAGCTCCCAGTTAATATTCCATCAGGCTAAAAGACAATTAAACACCTCCCTAAGTTGCCGCATCTTTTTTTTTGTCTCTCTCGAGTCGCGGATGTTCCCAGGGATGGGAAGTCAGTGACACACGGGCACAGCTCAGTGCCGCACTGCCAGGTGTGAATCCAACTCACTCTCCACAGGCCGCCCCGTGCTCCACTCGGCCCGCTCTCCGGCTCCTTCTATCCCGGGGCTGCCACACACCCAACCCCCCCCCCCCCCTCCTCCACTGCCTGAGGCTGAGCGGGGAGGGGGAACCAGGAGAGAGGGAGGGAACCAGGGGATGGGGGAGAGGGGAATAGGGAGGGAAGGGAGGGAGAGGGGGATAGGGTGTAGGAGAGAGAGAGAGGAGACAGAGAGAGGAGGAAAGGGGGAATAGGGAGAAGGGGGAAGAGAGAGAGGGGAGAGGGGGAATAGGGAGTAGGAGAGAGAAACTAAGGGGCGGATAGGGAGAAGAGGAGGAGAGGGAGACAGAGGGGGGGGGATAGGGAGAAGGCGGGAGACTGAGTGGATAGGGAGAAAGGAGTATAGGGAAAAGGGGAGAGAGTGAGGGGGGAATTAGGGAAGGAGGGGGGTAGGGAGAAGGGGAGAGTGTGAGGAGATAGGAGAGGAGGGTAGGGAGAGAGGGAGGGGGAGAAAGGGGACAGGCAGAAGGGGAGATGGAGAGGGGGATATGGAGAAGGGCACAGAGAGACAGAGGAAGAGGGGGATAGGGAGGTAGAGGGAGAGGGGATATGGAGACAGAGAGAGAGGGAGGGGGATAGGGAGAGAGGGTGGGGAGAGGGAGATAGGCAGATGAGGAAAGTGAGATAGAGGGAGATGGGGATAGGAAAAAGGGAGACAGAGACAGGGAAATAGGGAGAGGGGTGTTGGGGTGATAGAGAGACGGGAGGGAGACAGGAACAGAGATATGGGGGAGGGAGGGAAAAGGATAGAGGAGATGGGGGCAGACAGGGAGGGGAGAGAGAGAGACAAGGAAAGAGGGAGAGGGAGAAAGGGGGAGGGAGGGAGAGGAGATAAACAGAGGGGGAGAAGTGGGGAAAGAGGGAGACAGGGAGAAAGAAAGATAGGGAGCGGGGAAGGAGGGAGAGAAAGACAGGGAGAGGGGAAGGAGGGATAGGGAGAGGGAGACAGGGAGAGAGAGAGAGAGATAGGGAGAGGGGAAGGGAGAGAAAGCAATTGGGGGAAAGAGAGACAGTGAGAGACCAAGACAAGGAGAGAGGCAAAAACGGAAAGGGGGAGACATACCGTAGGGGAGAGAGAGAGAGAGAGATAGGGACAGAGAAGGAGATGGGGAGTGGGGGAGATCGGGGAGGGGGAGACAGGAAGAAGGAGACAGGGAAATGGAGAGAGGGAAACTGGGAAGAAAGGAAGTCAGGGAGAGAGGGGAAGGGAGAGGGAGGCGAGGAGGGAGAGTGAGCCGGAGAGAGGGAGCAGAAGAGAGGGAGACAGGAAGATGGGAGACTGACAGAGACAGAGACAGTGAGAGTAAGGAGCAGAGATAGGGTACGGCAGAGGACAAGGTAGAGAGAGGCACAGAGGGATGAGAAGAGGATGGGAGGGTGTGGAAATTGAGACATAAGTGAGGGAGAGAGAGAGAGAGACAGGGGTGGATAGAAGATATGGAGGAGAAGGAGAGGGAGTGAATGAGAGGAAGGGAGAAAGGACAAAGATCAGTGATGGAGAGGGGAGTGAATGACAGAGTGAAGGAAACGGGCAGAGGGCAGGAAGGGGAGAGTGAAGGTTGGGCATGTGAAGGGGGAGTGAGAGTAAAGGAGAGAGTGAGTGAAGGAGAAGGTGAGTGAAGGAGAGGGTGAGTGAAGGAGAGAGGGACAATGAAGGAGAGAGGGAGAGTGAAGGAGAGATGGAGAGTGAAGGAGAGAATGATTGAAGGAGAGAGGGAGAGTGGGGGGATAGAGTGAAGTAGTGGGTGAGTGAAGGAGAGGGTGAGTGAAGGAGAGGGACAGTGAAGGAGAGAGGGAAAGTGAAGGAGAGGATGTTTGAAGGAGAGAGGGAGAGTGGGGGGAGAGAGTGAAGGAGTGGGAGTAAATACGAGGGTGAGTGGAGAGAGGGAGAGTGAATGAGAGGGGAGAGAAGGAGCGAGGGAGAGGAGATTGGGGGTGGGTGAGAGTGATGAGAGAGGGAGTGAAGGAGCAGGGGACAGGGAGAGGAGGCGACAGGGAGAGTGAATGGGGAGAATGAAGGAGGGGAGGAGGGGAGGGAGAGTGAATGAGAGGAGGGAGGGGAGGAGGGGAAGAGTGAATGAGAGGGGGAGTGAAGGAAGGGAGGAGGGGAGGGGGAGAGTGAAGGAGAAGGGGGAGTGAAGGAGGGGAGGGGGAGAGTGAAGGAGAAGGGGGATGAAGGAGGAGAGGGGGAGAGTGAAGGAGAAGGGGAGTGAAGGAAGAGAAGGGGAGAGTGAAGGAGAGGGTACCTGAAGGAGAGAGGGATTGAGGAGAGGGAATAAAGTAGAGGTGTGGTTATCTCTCTCTGAGTCAAGCTAGGACCCAGTCCAGTAAAAGGGAACGGGGTCCAGTCGGTGTTTGGAATGAGCTCTGTGTACCATCCGCCAGTGATTCCGAGACTGTCACGGCTCCTGCTTCAGTCCCTAATCCCAACCCATCGGAACCCACTGTAACCGGAGGGACATGAGCAGACTGGAACCCATCATTCACAGATACCTGGCCATTACCGCTCGGCATTACAGTCTGGTCAAGTGCGTTGTGCTGCCTAAAAGTGTAACACATCGGTGCTGAGTGAGAGAGCTTTCCAGGGATGGAGTATTCAGCAGCCAATGTGGGTGGTAGCTTGTGTTGTTGTTTTGACCTGACTCTGTCAGTGTCAGTGTGTGTGTGTGTGTGTGTGAACGCTGATCACTCACTATCAACACTCCCATCAAGCGGACACAAACGGTACCACAGCACAGCCATTCCTCTCTCACCCTCTTTCCCCCCCTTCCAGCCGCACCACTGAGCCAGGTCAATCGGCCCGTCGTACCAGGGCTGACTCCTTGAAAGCGCGTCGCTGCTCGGCCTCACGCCCCGCCTTTCCTTTAGAAGCTAAAGACTTGCATTGATGTGGCGCCCGTCACAAATGTAGGACGTTCCAAAGCGCTTCACAACCAGCCGAACTTCTTAAATGTGGCGGCTGTTGTAATATAGGAAACTCCGCAGCCCAGTTTGCGCGCAGCAAGATCCCACGGACAGCAATGTGACAATGACCACGAAAGATCATTTCCTTTTGTGATGTTGGTTGAGTTAGAATTGCGGGTCAGGGCATGGGAGAGATAACTCAACTGTTCTTCAGAATTAATCTTTTCCTTGAAAATGCCAAATTTATTCCTATTCTCTGCTTCCTGTCAGTTTACCGGCCCTGTAACCACTCTAATATATCATCCCCCCCATGAGCATTAATCTTTATATGGACCTTATCAAACACTTTGTGAAAATTACTGGTCCTCCTTTTCTCCACCTTACTAGTTGCATCCCCAAAGAGCCGTGATAAATTTATAAAATAGGATTTCCCTTTTATAATTTTTATTAAACTATGTTGACTTGTACTAATCACGTATAGTGTTCTAAGTGCAGTGATTAGACATCGTTACTAATAGTTTCTAGCATCTTTCCCCCTTTTTTGAAAACTTAAAACTTCAAAATGCCAACTTAAAAATGGATGGAGTTATTTCCAAACCTAAGGAATTGTGGAAAATCATGTCGGCGCTGTATTGTTCTATGTTCTAATATTTGGTTTTGGCTTGAAACTGATGTCTTCCACTGAGAAGATAGACACAAAATATTTGTTTAATTTCTCTGTCACTAATTTCTCCTATTTCTGCTTTGAAGGAGAGATTACTCTCTTCCTTAATAGATGCTTATTTAAATTTTTCAGCTGGTTTACTATTATTTTCTATTTCCTTTCCATTTTGTCAGGTTTTTTTTGTTGACCTTTTTTATGATTTTTAATTCCCAATCCTCATACTTGCTCAATAAAAACTGAAAATCAGTTATTAACTGTATGCTGTAAATCAGAAACAAAAATAAAGATTGCTGGAAAAGCTCAGCAGGAGAGAAATCGGGTGACCCTTCCTCCAAACTGATGGTAGCTAGGAAAATGTCAATTTATATGCAGTACATAGGGTTGGGGGGAAGGGGTAAGGAGTAGATGGTAGGTGGGGATAAAGCCCAAAAAAAGAGAACAGACAGATAAAGGAGTCGGATAACGTTTTCGCTGGGAGGGTGAATAACTGTTAATGGTGACCGTTAGTGGCTAACAATGGGTTCTGTGTAATAGCAGACCATGTAATAAGAAACAAAAATAGAAGTCGCTGGAAAAGCTCAGCAGATCTGGCAGCATCTGTGCAGAGAAATCAAAGTTGGAAAATGGGAAGCCTTCAGAAATGAGATAACAAGAATCCAGAGAAAGTATATTCCTGTCAGGGTGAAAGGGAAGGCTGGTAGGTATAGGGAATGCTGGATGACTAAAGAAATTGAGGGTTTGGTTAAGAAAAAGAAGGAAACATATGTACGGTACAGACAGGATAGATCAAGTGAATCCTTAGAAGAGTATAAAGAAAGTAGGAGTATACTTAAGAGGGAAATCAGGAGGGCAAAACGGGGACATGAGATAGCTTTGGCAAATAGAATTAAGGAGAATCCAAAGGGGTTTTACAAATATATTAAGGACAAAAGGGTAACTAGGGAGAGAATAGGGCCCCTCAAAGATCAGCAAAGCGGCCTTTGTGTGGAGCCACAGAAAATGGGGGAGATACTAAATGAATATTTTGCCTCAGTATTTACTGTGGAAAATGATATGGAAGATATAGACTGTAGGGAAATAGATGGTGACATCTTGCAAAATGTCCAGATTACAGAGGAGGAAGTGCTGGATGTCTTGAAACGGTTAAAAGTGGATAAGTCCCCAGGACCTGAACAGGTGTACCCAAGAACTCTGTGGGAAGTTAGAGAAGTGATTGCTGGGCCTCTTGCTGAGATATTGTATCATCGATAGTCACAGGTGAGGTGCCGGAAGACTGGAGGTTGGCAAACGTGGTGCCACTGTTTAAGAAGGGCGGTAAAGACAAGCCAGGGAACTATAGACCAGTGAGCCTGACGTCGGTGGTGGGCAAGTTGTTGGAGGGAGTCCTGAGGGACAGGATATACATGTATTTGGAAAGGCAAGGACTGCTTCGAGATAGTCAACATGGCTTTGTATGTGGGAAATCATGTCTCACAAACTTGATTGAGTTTTTTGAAGAAGTAACAAAGAAGATTGATGAGGGCAGAGCAGTCGATGTGATCTATATGGACTTCAGTAAGGCGTTCGACAAGGTTCCCCATGGGAGATTGATTAGCAAGGTTAGATCTCATGGAATACAGGGAGAACCAGCCATTTGGATACAGAACTGGCTCAAAGGTAGAAGACAAAGGGTGGTGATGGAGGGTTGTTTTTCAAACTGGAGGCCTGTGACCAGTGGAGTGCCACAAGGATCGGTACTGGGTCCTCTACTTTTTGTCATTTACATAAATGATTTGGATGCGAGCATAAGAGGTACAGTTAGTAAGTTTGCAGATGACACCAAAATTGGAGGTGTAGTGGATAGTGAACAGGGTTACCTCAGATTACAAGAGGATCTTGACCAGATGGGCCAATGAGCTGAGAAGTGGCAGATGGAGTTTAATTCAGATAAATGCGAGGTGCTGCATTTTGGGAAAGCAAATCTTAGCAGGACTTATACACTTAATGGTAAGGTCCTATGAACAAAGAGACCTTGGAGTGCAGGTTCATAGCTCCTTGAAAGTGAAGTTGCAGGTAGATAGGATAGTGAAGAAAGCGTTTGGTAGGCTTTCCTTTATTGGTCAGACTATTGAGTACAGGAGTTGGGAGGTCATGTTGTGTCTGCACAGGACATTGGTTAGGCCACTGTTGGAATATTGCGTGCAATTCTGGTCTCCTTCCTATGGGAAAGATGTTGTGAAACTTGAAAGGGTTCAGAAAAGATTTACAAGGATGTTGCCAGGGTTGGAAGATCTGAGCTACAGGGAGAGGCTGAACAGGCTGGGACTGTTTTCCCTGGAGCATCGGAGTCTGTGGAGTGACCTTATAGAGGTTTACAAAATTATGAGGGACATGGATAGGATAAATAGGCAAAGTCTTTTCCCTGGGGTCGGGGAGTCCAGAACTAGAGGACATAGGTTTAGGGTGAGAGGGGAAATATATAAAAGAGACCTAAGGGGCAACTTTTTCACGCAGAGGGTGGTACGTGTATGGAATGGGCTGCCAGAGAATGTGGTGGAGGCTGGTACAATTGCAATATTTAAGAGGCATTTGGATGGGTATATGAATAGGAAGGGTTTGGAGGGATAAGGGCCGGGTGCTGGCAGGTGGGACTAGATTGGGTTGGGATATCTGGTCGGTATGGACGGGTTGGACCGAAGGGTCTGTTTCCATGCTGTACATCTCTATGGCTCTATGACTCTAAAGTTAACATTTCAGGTCTGGTGACCCTTCAACTTTGATTTCTCTTCACAAACACTGCCAGACCTGTTGAGCTTTTTCAACAACTTCTGTTCTTGTTTCTGATTTGCAGCATCTGCAGTTCTTTCAGTTTTTATGTTATAACAAGGCCTGGTGTTGTGGGCGTTGGGGTAAAACATGGGACAGCTCAAGCCCTAAAGTTATTGAACTCAATATTGAGTACTGCAGGGTCTCCAAGTGAAAAATGAGGTGCTGTTCTTCCAGCTCGTGCTGAACTTTACTCGAGCACTGCAGCAAGCCCGAAACATAGATATTGGCCAGGGAACAGGGTGAGGTGTTTAGGTGGTGGGCAACTGGAAGCTCAGGGTCTTTTTTGTGGGCATGCATGCTATTTTTCTTAACAATCTAATACTATCCTTGACTTCTGGATCAGTGGTGCTGGAAGAGCACAGCAATTCAGGCAGCATCTGAGATTTTAACCCTACTGCGAATCCTCTTGCAAGGATGCCTACCTTGAAGAAGTTTTCCTCCTCTCTCTAGATTTTGCTGCTCGTCGGATGCTGCCTGAATTGCTGTGCTCTTCAGCACCACTGATCCAGAATCTGGTTTCCAGCATCTGCAGTCATTGTTTTTACCACTATCCTTGACTTCCTGAGTCAGTCGTGGATAGGTCTGGCTGAATTCTTGTTACTCAATGGAATGTGTTTGTTGAATACCTGAATTTTTAGGAATTAAGGGATACAGGGAGAGTTCTGGTAAGTGACATTGAAATGCCCACCAGCCATGATTGAATGGTGGAATGGTCCCGATGGGCCGAATGGCCTTACTTCCACTCCTATTTCTTGTGGTCTTATGGTCTTATCATGCCTTTTAGTCCATTTACCTAATCAACCATGTGTCCACTCATAACTATATAATTAGTTTTAAGTTTAAGCTTCTTGTTTGTGATTAGAATACTTCCCTTTCAAACTTAGTATCAAGTTGAATGGTATTATGTTTACTACTTTCTATGTGACATTACTAATTAATTCAGCCAGTTTATACAATACAAGATTGAAGATAGCCTTATCCCGATTCAGTTCCATAACTTATTGCTTCAAGAAACTACCACAAAAGCTTTCTTCAAACTTATCTTTCAGGCCTCCCTTACCCATTTAACTGTCCTTGTTTATATGAAAGATTATTATATTGATTTCATTACAGGCTCCAATAATGTCTTGTTTAATACTCTTTTCAACAACTGTTCGGAAAGGGAATGGTGAGGGGAGGAGGTTATAAACCTCTCTCCCTTGTGTTTACTGACTGTTGTCATAAATGCATTATGCATTTAGAGAAATAACTTTTTTTTTCACTACCATTTCATTCATTAATGTGCAGTTAACGTTCGACTCTCCATCCCTTCCTGTCTCACTCTGCCTGCCTTTACACCATCACTACACTGTTCCATTGTCCTGGCCTTTCCCTCAAGCCAAACACTCTGATAGCACCATTAATCCTCCTCCCACCTTTGTTAGTACAAAGCCATGTTCAGAGCCATAGTTATATACTTGACAAGGAAATTGGTACCCCCCCTGCCCATCCCAAAAGAACAGCTCCTTTCTGAAACACGAATGTTAGTGCCCCATGAATTGAAACCCCTTATTCCCACACCACTCTTTGAGTGTTTGTACTCAGTTGTCTAGTTAGCAGAACATCGGTTGTGGATTTAACTAGATCACTGGTTCCCATGTGGACCATGACAACTAGATTGACCACCTCTTCCACCAACCTCTGCCCTCCAATTCAAGCTCCTCTTCAGCTGTGTTGAACATAGAACACAGAACATAGAACAATACAGCGCAGTACAGATCCTTCGGCCCTCGATGTTGCGCCGACCTGTGAACTACTCTCAGCTTGTCCCCCTACACTATCCCAAAATCATCCATGTGTTTATTTTTTAAATATGTGTTTAAATCTCCCTAATGTGGCTGAGTTGACTACATTAGCAGGTAGGGCATTCCACGCCCTTACCACTCTCTGCGTAAAGAGGTATCCTTAGCTTGACATCAGGCAGACAACATAACCTTTGGGGTTCCTGATCACAGCTGCAGAGAACAGTCTGTCCTCCTGACTGCACAGGCTCTTTCACTATCACGATTCTTTACCTGCCTATGACCTGACTCTTTCTGTACTATTCTGGTGTCAGGGTCATGTTGTTCATCCACAAGCATCATGCACCTGTAGACCAATGCCAGGAGCTGGGGTTCCTCCATCACTACTTCCTGGACACCCAAATCTCGCAGACTTAGAGTGACAACCAGTTTTATAAAAAGTCACTTGTTTCATAAGGAGACAATGAGCATCTCCAGTAAGTGACAAACCAATTTTCCACATTGTTGGGGAGATGCCAGTGTTGTAACTGTACAGGAACAGCTTGGCTCGGGGAGCGGGCAAGTTCTGGAGCACACATCTTCAGTACTATTGCCGGAATGTTGTCAGGGTTCTGAGCCTTTGCAGTATCCAGTGGAGTGATACCACGTGGAGTGAATCGAATTAGTTGAAGCCTGGTATCTGTGATGCTGGGATTCTCTGGAGGAGGCCAAGATGGATCATCCACTCAGCACTTCTGGCTGAAGATAACTGTGAATCATAAGACATAAGACACACACACACCAATCCACACTGGGTCAGACACAGACACACACACACACACAGACACACGCACACAGACACATGCACACACAGACACACGCACACAGACACACGCACACAGACACACACACACACACACACACTAGGACAGTTCACACTCACATTGATCCACACTGTGACAGTTCACACTCACACTGATCCACAGAGGGATAGTTTACACTCAAACTGATATACACAAGGACAGTTCACACTCACATTGATCCACAGAGGGGTAGTTTACACTCAAACTGATATACACAAGGACAGTTCACACTCACACTGATCCACACTGTGACAGTTCACACTCACACTGATGCACACTGGGAAAGTTCACACTCACACTGATATACGTTAGAACAGAACAATTCTAACCTGCAGTGTGACCAGTTCACTAAATGTGCTGTCCACGACCTCTTCAGCATCGCAGATGCTCCACAGTGAGTCCATCCACAGCTCTAGAGCCGTCATGCAGTCAAGCAACAGCTACAACTGGACTCACTTCTTGCAAGTGTAAGAGTCAGGAATGTCAGACATGTTCCTGAGCTCCCATATTAAGCAAGAGGCACATGTCATGGGTCTGAGGTCCCCTGCCATTGTAAACCTGAGCTTTAACTCAGCAGATTAGAATTGCTGAGGGAGACAGTGAGTGGGTGACTAAAAGGCAGAAAAAGAGTAGGAAGGTAGTGCAGGTGTGCCCTGTGGTTATCTCCCTCCAAAACAGATATACCATTTGGGATACTGATGGGGGAAATGGCTCACCAGGGGAGGGCAGCAGTTGCCAGGATCATGGCACTGTCGTAGGTTCTGCTGTTCAGAAGGGCGGGAAAAAGACTCGTAGGGCCAGAGTCATAGGGGATTCTATTGTGAGGGGAGTAGATAGGCCGTTCTGTGGCTGAAAACGGGACTCCCGGATGGTATGTTGCCTCCCAGGTGCCCGGGTCAGGGATGTCACGGATCGGCTGCAGAGCATTCTAAAAGGGGAGGGGGAACAGCCAGTTGTCATGGTGCACATTGGCACCAATGATATAAGTAAAAAATGAAATGAGGTCCTGAAAGCAGAATTCAGGGAGCTAGGAGAGAAGTTAAAGAGGACCTCAAAGGTAATGATCACAGGATTGCTACCAGTGCCATGTGCTAGCCAGGATAGAAATGAAAGAATTGACAGGATGAATACATGGCTTGAGGGATGGTGTAGCAGGGAGGGGTTCAGATTTGTGGGACATTGCGACCGGTTCAGGGAAGGTGGGACTATTGCAAATTGGATGGTCTACACCTGAACCAGACCGGAACTAATGTCCTTAGGGGAGGATTTGCCACTGCTTTTGGGGACGGTTTAAACTAATGTGGCACGGGACTGGGAACCAGGAGAGCAGATTAGAAGTGAGGTGGAAACTAGAGACCGTAAGGAACAGTCTCTAGTTAGCATTATCAAGGAGAAGAGTAAGCAGAGAGCAGATGAAGGCAAAGGTGGTCTGAAGTGTATATGCTTTAATGCAAGGAGTTTCACGGGTAAGGCAGATGAATGTAGGGCTTGGATTAGTGCATGGGATATGACGTTATTGCGATCACAGAGACTTGGCTGAAGGAAGGGCCTGATTGACAACTAAATGTTCCAGGATATAGATGTTCAGACAGGACAGGGAGGGAAGTAAAAAGGGAGGGGGGGGGAAGGTAAGGAATTGCATTGCTGATCAGGAATGATATCACTGCTGTGTTAAAGGAGGACACTAAGGAAGGCTTGAGCAGTGAGGCGTTATGGGTAGAACTGAGAAATAAGAAGGGTGCAGTTCTACAGGCCTCCCAACAGTGAGAGTGAGGTAGAAGGGCAAATAGGTAAAAATCATTATGGAAAAATGTAGAGGCAACAGGGTGGTGGTGATGGCAATTTTCATAACATTGACTGGGATACACTTAGTGTCAGGTCTGGATGGGGCAAAATTTGTTAGGCGCATCCAGGAAAGCTTTCTCGAACAGAATGTCAATAGTCCAACTAAGGAAGAGGCCATATTGGACCTGGTATTGGGGAATGAGCCAGGCTAGGTGTTAGAAGTTGCAGTGGGGGATTTCTTTAGGAATACTGACCACAATTCTGTAAGTTTTAGAATATTCATGGACAAAGATGAGAGTGGTCCTAAGGGAAGAGTACTAAACTAGGCCAAGGCCAATTATATCAAAATTGGGCAGGAGCTGGGAAATGTGGATTGGACACAGCTATTTGAAGGGAAGTCCACATTTGATATGTGGGAGGCTTTCAAAGGTAGGTTAAAGATAGTGCAGGATAGGCATGTCCCTTTGAAAATAAGGGATAGGAAAGGCAGGATTCATGAACAATGGATGACAGGAGAAATCGTGCATCTAGTCAGGAGGAAAAGGGAAGTGTATGTAAGGTCCAGGCAGCTAAGAACAGAAGGGGCCTTGGAGGAATATTGGGAGAGTAGGACCAATCTTAAATGAGGAATCAAGTGGGCTAAAAGGAACCATGAAATAACTTTAGCGAGCAGAATGAAGGAGAATCCCAAGGCCTTATATTCATATATAAGAAGCAAAAGGGTAACTCGAGAAAGGGTTGGTTCACTAAAGGATAAGGATAAGGAAGGCTGTGTGTCTAACCTGAGAAAATGGGTGAGATCCTCAATGATTACTTTGCATCAGTGTTCACTGAGGAGAGGAACATGATGAATATTGAGTTTAGAGATAGAAGTTTGTTTACTTTGGATCACAGTGACATAAGGATGGAAGATGTGTTGGGTAGGCTAAAGGATATTAAGGTGGAAAAATCCCCAGGACCAAATGGGATCTATCCCAGGTTGCAGAGGGAGGTGAGAGATGAAATAGCTGGGACCCTGACCGATATCTTTGTAGCATCCTTAACCATAGGTGAAATGCCAGAGGAGTGGAGGGTTGCTAACATGGTCCCCCTGTTCATGAAGGATAGTAAGGATATTCCAGATAACTATGAGCCTGAAGTCAGTGATGGGAAAGTTGCTGGAGAAGGTACTGAAGGATAGGATCTATTTATATTTGGAAGAGAATGGGATTATCAGTGATAGACAACATGGTTTTGTGAGGGGGAGATCATCCCTTACCAACTTAATAGAGTTCTTTGTGGAAGTGATCAGGTTGTTAGATGAAGGAAAGGCTGTTGATGGACTTTAGTAAGATATTTGGTAAGGTTCCCCATGGTAACCTAATGGAAAGAGTGAAGTCACATGGTGTGCAGGGTGTCCTAGCTGGGTGGATAAAGAACTGGTTGAGCAACAGGAGACAGAGAGTAGTAGTTGAAGGGAGTTTCTCGAAATGGAGAAAGGTGACCAGTTGTTTGTAATATACATAAATGATCTGGAAGAGGGCACTGTTGGTCTAATCAGTAAGTTTGCAGATGACGCGAAGATTGGTGGAGTAGCAGAAAGCATAGGGGACTGTCAAAGAATACAGGAGAATATAGATAGACTGGAGAGTTGGGCAGGGAAGTGGCAGGTGGAGTTGAAGCCGGGCAAATGTGAGGTGATGCATTTAGACAAGACTAATTCTAGAGTGAACTTTATTGTAAATGGAAGAGCCTTGGGAAAAGTTGATGAGCAGAGAGATCTGGGAGTGCAGGTCCATTGTACCCTGAAGGTTGCTGCACAGGTGGATAGAGTAGTCAAGAAGGCATATGGTATGCGTGCCTTCATCGGACGTGGTATTGAGTATAAGAGCTGGCAAGTCACGTTAAAATTGTACATGACGTTGTTTCGGCTGCATTTAGAATACTGTGTACAGTTCTGGTCGTCACATTACAAAAAGGATGTGGACGCTTTGGAGAGGGTGCAGAGAAGGTTTACGAGGATGTTGCCTGGTATGGAAGGTGCTAGCTATGAAGAGAGGTTGAGTAGATTAGGTTTATTTTCATTTGAGAAAAGGAGATTGAGGGGAGATCTGATTGAGATTTACAAAATCATGAAGGGTAGAGATAGGGTGGATAGAGATAAGCTTTTTCCCAGGGTGAGGGATTCAATATCGAGAAGTCATGCATTCAAGGTGAGAGGAGAAAGGTTTAAGATGGATGCACACGGAAAGTACTTTACACAGAGAGAGGTAGGTGCCTGGAATGCATTGCCAGCAGAGGTGGTAGAGGCAGGCATGGTAGATTCATTTAAGATGCATCTGGACAGATGCATGAGTAGGTGGGGAGCAGAGGGATACAGATCCTTAGGAATTGGGCGATAGGTTTAGACAGTGGATTTGGATTGGCACAGGCTTGGAGGGTCGAAGGGCCTGTTCCTGGGCTGTAAATTTTGATTTAGATTCCCTACAGTGTGGAAACAGGCCCTTCAGCCCAACAAGTCCACACCGACCCTCTGAAGACCAACCCAGTAAGACCCATTCCCCCACATTTACTCCTGACTAATGAACCTAACACTATGGGCAATTTAGCCTGGCCAATTCACCTAACCTACACATCTTTGGATTGTGGGAGGAAACTGGAGCACCCGGAGGAAACCCGCGCAGACACGACGAGAACGTGCAAACTCCACACAGACAGTCGCCCGAGGCAGGAATTGAACCTGGGTCCCTGGCACTGTGCAGCAGCAGAGCTAACCCCTTTGTTCTTTCTTTGTACTATGACTTGACGGTCACAGCCAACAGTTCATAAGGCAACTGGGGGAGATCCTTTACTTCACTGAACAGTATGGAAATACAGATTTGCTTTTATAGCACAGCCACTGGACATCTCAAAGCATTTTACAGCCAATGAGGAACTTTCAAAGTGTAGCCACCATTGTAATGTAGCAAACACAGGACCCAAACTGTGCACAGCGAGATGGCACAAGAAGGCAAGGGGATAAAGAGAAGTCAATCTTTTTTGTGTGTGATGTTAACAAGGGATGAATATTGACCAGAACCCCATGGAGAGCTGCACTGCATGTCTTTGAAGTAGTGCCCGGGGCTGGATATTATAGTTCCCTCACCCACAGGATTGCCCCAGTGATGGGTGGCCTTACTGAACCCCAATCTACAAGCAGTTTTACAGGATTAAGGACCGTGGGCATCTGGTCCCAATTGTGCCCTCACATGGGAAATCACCAGGACATTCAAAGGCAGCTTCCCATCTGATTCTCAACAATGAGACTGATGGGAGGGGCAAGTTGGGAGTTGGAGCACGGAGTGGGATATTGGGAGTTTGGGCAGGGAGCAGGGGTTGGGGCAAGGTTTGGGGGTCGGGGAATTTTGGGCAGGGCACGGTCATTGGGAGGTTGGGGGTGTGGTTGAAGAGTGGGAATTAGGGAGGGGTTTGCCTTGTTGGGGGTTGGGGCAGTTCAGGAAGGGAGTGGTCATTGGGGTTGTGCCAGGTATTGAGGGTTCAGGCAGAGATTGGATGTTCGGGAGGTGTGGGTGGGTGGGGTTTGGGCCAGCGGGAGGTTCAGTGCACATTGGAGGCGTGGTGGGGTTTGGGGGTTTCAGGCAGGGGGAGGTTGACTGAACCATGGGACAGACCTTTCCAGTTCAGCTGTCCCCTTCCCATCCAAGGCCCATCACATCCCCCCCTTGGTAGCCCTATTTCTATCTCCACATACCATCCCAATACCCCTCACCCCTCCCCACATCCAGGTCTCACCCTTAACACACTCCTCACTCCAATCTCTGGGACTGATGCCCAACCGCCCCCTCCACTCTCCCTGTAGTGATTGTAATGAAGTCAGCCAAGTGGACTTTGTAGAATATGAGTTCCCTGGTTAGGGATGTTAATTTGTCTAATCAGGCAGCCCTGGCTCACAGATATAAAGAGAAGTATCAGAGGTTCTGTTCACTCTGAGAGCTGCCTCTGAGGGAGCTGGATCAGTCTCAAGGACTCTCCATGTGTAAATGAAGGGTGACTTGTGGACAGGATACCGGCCTCAGTGGAATTACATCATGTGTCTCACCTCCAACATCGTCCAGACCCCAATTTCTGGAACTCGCCACCAACTGTGCCCCTCCACAATCCAGGCCTCACTCCCAACTCCCCACTTCCTTCAACACCATGTGACCTGGTTTCTGTGGTCAGAGAAATTTGGAGGCTGCTTGCAGTTCCAGTTCTGGCCACTGTTATATTTGGCGCTGCTGGGACTAGAGAATCCAGGCTGGGATTCCTGTGTGTTACTGATGGTATGCTACACTGGGATTAAGGAATCCAGAAATCCTTTTTCCAGCTGATTAACGTTCTGGGAGCCCTAAATGGCTGTGGAGCCACTGTGATCATTGGCAGCACATTCATTGTGGAAGGTTGTGACTAGTGCTGTTCCACAGGGTTCAGTGATGGGACCTCTGCTATTCATGGTTTGCATAAATGGCTTGGAGGAAAACGTAGCTGGTCTAATTAGTAGATTTGTGGACAATACAAAGATTGGTGGACTGGCAGATAGTGAATAGACAATAGACAATAGGTAAAAACAATGACTGCAGATGCTGGAAACCAGATTCTGGATTAGTGGTGCTGGAAGAGCACAGCAGTTCAGGCAGCAACCAAATAGACAATAGGTGCAGGAGTAGGCCATTCTGCCCTTTGAGCCAGCATGACCATTCAATATGATCATGGCTGATCATCCTTAATCAGTATCCTGTTCCTGCCTTATCTCCATAACCCTTGATTCCACTATCCTTGAGAGCTCTATCCAACTCTTTCTTAAATGAATCCAGAGACTGGTCCTCCACTGCCCTCTGGGGCAGAGCATTTCACATAGCCACCACTCTCTGGGTGAAGAGGTTTCTCCTCATCTCTGTCCTAAATGGTCTACCCCGTATTTTTAAGCTGTGTCCTCTGGTTCGGCACTCACCCATCAGCGGAAACATGTTTCCTGCCTCCAGAGTGTCCAATCCTTTAATAATCATTGTCAGATGATACAGCAGGATATAGATCAGTTTGAGGTATGGACAGAAAACTGGCAGATGGAGTTTAATCCAGACCAATTAGAGGCGATGCATTTTGGAAGGTCAAGCACAGGTGGAAATTATACACTGAATGGCAGTATTGACATGCACAGGGACCTGGGTGTGCAGGTCCACAGATAACTGAAAGTGGCAGCACGGATAGATAAGGTAGCTATGAAGAAAGATTGGGTAGACTGGGTTTGCAGGAAGTTGAAGGGTGACCTAATAGAAATTTATAAGATTGTGAATGCATGGATACAGTGGAAAGTATGAGGCTTTTTCCCAGATGGGAGGGGTCATTTACTAGGAGACACTGGTTCAAGGTGTGAGAGGGGGAAAATTTAAAAGAGATGTGTGAGGCAAGTTTTTCACATTCACTCATGGTGAGTGCTTTGAATGCGCTGCCAGAGGAGGTGGTGGAAGCAGACACTATAGCAGCATTCAAGAAACACCTGGACCAATACATTAACAGGAAGGGAATAGGGGGATACGGATCCTAGGTTAGAATGGTGCTGGAAAAGCACAGCAGTTCAGGCAGCATCCGAGGAGCAGTAAAATCGACGCTTCGGGCAAAAGCCCTTCGATCCTGTAAAGGAAGACAGTTTTAGTATGGAAGGGCAAAATCTGTCAGTGCAGGAGGGCTGAAGGGCCTGCTCCTGTGTTATTCTTTGTTATTTGTATTCCAGGGTGACCCTTCAGGGCGCCAGGGTAGGAAACTCCCAAGATCTAAAACATTCTGCACAATGGCTTCTTTCACATTTAGTTGAGATGATAGATGGGGCTTACTAACCTATGTCAGTACTACACTGGAGTGCCAATCATGAGTTTTCTGCTACATCAGCCCCATCCAGAAGAGTCCAGGGGATAGACTGGAATGGTATAAAAGACTGGATAGATTGCAAATTGGAAATTTAGTACAATTCTGGTCACCACATTAGAGAAGGATGTGACCACACTTGACAAAATGCAGAGGAGATTACTAGCAATGGAGTGTTTATTTTTTGATGAGGGGGGGGTTGCATGAGTCGGTGATGTTTTCTTTATAACACAGGGGAGCTAAGGAATGATTTAATATTGAGCTGTCTAAAAAGAGGTGAAGAGTGAATAGGCAGGTTCTATTTTCATGGCAGAGAGGTTAATATCCAAGGAACTTGCAGGGGTTGGTTGGAGTAGTTTGTTTGCAGGCAAAGGGACCTCCGGCAAGTGGGAGGCCTTTAAAAGTGAGATAGCGAGAATACAAGGTCTATATGTTCCTGGGAGGGTGAAGGGCAAGGTTGGCAGGAACAGGGAATCCCTGGATGACAAGAGAAATTTGGCCAGAAACAAAAGGAGAAATGGCTCAGGTACTGGCAGCTGGGATCAAGGGAATCCCTGGAGGTATACAGGGAATACAGGAGATTACTGAAGAAGGAAATCAGGAGGGCGAAAAGGGGGCATGAGATAGCCTTGACTGAGAAGATTTGGGTGAATCCAAAGAGATACTTTAAGTATATTAAAGGAAAAAGAATAACCAGAGAGCCAATAGGGCCCCTCAAGGACCAAAGTGAACATGTATGGGTAGAACTGCAGGAGATGGGCAAGGGCCTCAATGAATATTTCTTCTCTGTGTTTACCGTGGATAAAGATTTGGGAACTTAATGGTGATATCTTAGGGATAGTCCATATCACAGTGGAGGATGTGTTGGACGTATTAGAATGTATGAAAGTGGATAAATCTCCTGGTCCTGACCAGATATATCCAAAAACACAGCAAGAGGCTAAAGAAGAAATTGCAAGGACCCTGGTTGATATTTTTACATAATCATTAGCCATGGGTGAGGTCCTGGAAGATTGGAGGGTAGTAAATCATAGATCATTGAATCCCTATAGTATGGAACCAGGCTATTTGGCCCAACAAGTCCACACTGACCCTCTGAAGAGTAACCCACTCAGGCCCATTCCCTATTACTCTACATTTACCCCTGACTAATGCGCCTAACCCACACATCCCTGAACACTATGGGTAATTTAGCATGGCCAATTCACCTAACCTGCACATGATTGGATTGTGGGAGGAAACCCACAAGACACGGGGAGATATACAAACTCCACACAGGCAGTCACCCAAGGCTGGAATCGAACCTGGGTCACTGGCACTGTGAGGCACTGGTGCTAACCACTGAACCACCACGTTGCCCTTCTTGAATGCTATGGCATTATTCAAGAAGGGCTGCAAAGAAAAGCCTGAGAACTATAGACCAGTAAGCTTCACATCTGTGGTAGGTAAGTTACTTGAGATGATTTTGAGGGATAAGATAGACATGCATTTGGAAAGACAGGGTTTGATTAGGAATAGTCAGCACGGCTTTGTGAGTGAGAGATCATGCCTCACAAATTTGTTAGAGTTCTTTGATGAAGTGACCAGGACGGTGGATGAGGGCAGGATGGTAGACATAGTCTATATGGATTTCAGTAAGGCCTTTGATAAGGTTCCACATGGTAGGCTGCTCTGGAAGGTTAGATCGCATGGAATTGGGAGAACTGACAAATTGGATACACAATTGGTTTGATGATGGGAAGCAAAGGGGAATAGTGGAAGGAAGCTGGTCAGACTGGAGGCCTGTGACTAGTGGAGTGCCTCAGGGGTCGTCGCTGGGCCCATTACTGTTTGTTATCTATATTAATGATTTTGATGAGAATGGACAAGGCATGATTAGTAAGTTTGCTGATGATACTAGACTCAGTGGACGGTGAGGAAGGTTATTGGAAATTGCATTAGGACCTTGATCAGCTGGGCAAGTCAGCTGAGAAATAGCAAATGGAGTTTAATATAGATAAGTGTGAGGTCTTACATATTGAAAAGTCAAATCAAGGTAGGGGTTTCATGGTGAATGGTAGGGCATTAAGGAGTGCAGTGGAACAGAGGGACCTTGGAGTTCAGGTTCACAGTTCTCTGAAAGTGGAGACACAGGTAGATAGGGCAATGAAGAAGGCTTTTGTTACATTGGCCTTCATCAGTCAGGGCATTGAGTATAGAAACTGGGAAGTTATGTTGCAGTTATATAGGACGTTGGTGAGGCTGCACTTTGAGTTTTGTGTTCAGTTTTGGTTACCTTGCTTGAGGAAGGATGTTATTAAACTGGAAAGAGTGCAGAAGAAATTTACAAGGATGTTGCCAGGACTCAAAGGACTGAGTTATAGGGAGAGGTTGGACATGCTAGGACTTTTTTCTTTAGAGTGGAGGAGACTGAGGGGGGGCAACTTATTGAGGTGCAGAAGATCATGACAGGAATGGATAGGGTGAATGAACTCAGTTTTTTTCCCAGGGTTGGGTAATCGAGGACAAGAGGGCATCAGTTTAAGGTTAGAGGGTGGAAAGAGAACACAGAGCGTGGCATGCATATGGAATGAGCTGCCAGTGAAAGTGGTTGAGGCGGGTACATTTACAACATATAAAAGGTATTTGGACAAAAAATAGATCGGAAAAGATTAGAAGAGTATAGCCAAGTGCAGGGAAATAGGGTTAGTGTGGATAAACATTTTGGTCGGCATGGACCAGTTTGGGCCAAAGGGCCTGTCTCTGTGCTGTAGGACTCTATTACTCTGTGACTGTAAGGAGCATAAGCATTGAATAATTCGCGAAAGAATTAGCAGGAAATGTTATTGAAATGAGACAAATTGATAAAGCTTATTGGGACAAATGCAAGATTGCCAAATTCCAAGGTGTCACCATGATGAAATAAATAGGGAACTGAGTAACCCAAGCTCCTGAGTAACTCAAGAAAGGGTCAAGGCTTGACCATTTAGGAGAACTGGTTCCTATCTTAAATACACTCAATGACTTGCCTTCCTCAGCCCTCTGCACAATTCCCCACCCTCTGGCTGAAGAAATTAATCCTCATCTCAGTTCTAAAGGGCTATCTCTTCACTCTGAGGCTGTGCCCTCGGGACCTAGTCTCTCCTATTAGTGGAAACATCTCCTCCACATCCACTCTATCAGGCTTCTCAGTGTTCTGTAATGCAGATCCCTTTGCATTGTTCTAAACTCCATCATGTACAGATCCGGAGTCCACAACCGCTCCTCATACGACAAGCTCTTCATCACTGGGGTCATTCTTGTAAACCTCCAATGGACCCCACCCAAGGCCAGCACATCCTTCCTTAGATTCTGGCCTGAATACTGCTCATGACATTTCAAATGCAGTCTGAGCAAAGCCTGATGCAGCCTCAGCAGTACATCCCTGATCTTGTATTCTAGCCCTCTTAAAGTGAATGCTAACATTGAATTTGCCTTTCTTGAGTTGGCGAACAATAATTTAATGGTCTGGGTGGCGGGGGGGGGGGGGGGGGGGGGGGGGGGTGTGGAGGGGTGGGGGTGGTGGTGTTGACTCTATCTCTTCATTCCAGTACAAAGTACTGGGCTCTTGGTTCATCTGAGGTTGTAGAAAATTGAATGAGCTTTCTCCCAGTTGCTGTCAATAGTTAGAGCAACTTGGAGAGAGCGAAGAACTCAGGGCCCTCATCTAACTGCTTATCCAACCCACTACCAACATTGTCCTTTGCACTCCTCCAACTCAGACCTGAGAAAGAAAAATAGTTGGAAATGTGTTGCTGGAAAAGCGCAGCAGGTCAGGCAGCATCTAGGGAACAGGAGAATCGACGTTTCGGGCATTAGCCCTTCTTCAGGTTGCTAATGCCCGAAACGTCGATTCTCCTGTTCCCTAGATACTGCCTGACCTGCTGCGCTTTTCCAGCAACACATTTCCATCTCTGATCTCCAGCATCTGCAGACCTCACTTTCTCCTCAAAGAAAAATAGTTCCAGAGAGCTCCGCCTCTTTACGAAGAAGGGGTGGAAAATATGATCATCGAATCTACATCATTTAGTTTCTGAATGACAGATAGAAGGACTCATTACAGTTATGTAGAAAGCACAGAAAGAGGACATCCAGCCTATCATGACTGTACCATGTAATGTTTTATTTCATTTTTATATTTCTTTCATTCAATTTTTCACAATGAATAGTGACTAGAGATCCTGAAGTCTGTGGTAAGATCTGGCTTGTTGTAACTATCTATAAATCATGAACTCTGGTCTACCTATTTAACTCTCTATACATAACTAACTGCCCTGTTTTTGCTCTGTTTATCCAAAGATCCAAAAGCCCATAAGATGTCAAAGCAGAAGGACACTGTTCACCCCATTCAAGAAGGTCACACTAGATCACATAATCCTGAACTCCACTTTCCTGCCTTCCCCCATAACTCTTAATGCCCTCACTGATTCTAAATCCATCTTCCCCAGCCTTGAATGTATTTGATGACCCAGCCTAGACAGCCCTCTGTGATAAAGAATTGTAAAGAATTCTCCCCTCTGAGAAAAGAAATTCCTCCTTATCTCTGTCTTAACTGAATGACTCCTTATTCTGGGATAACGCTCTCTGGTTCTAGAGGGTCCCACACAGGGGGAAACAACCTTTCATTATCTACCCTGTCAAGTCCCTAAGAATCTTACATGTTTCATTAAGGTTGCCTCCCATTATTCCAAACTCCAATGAGTGCAGTCCCAACCATCTCAACTTCTCCTCATAAGAAAATCACTCCATCTCTGCAATCAACCTGGTGAATATGTCAGTCCATATATTATTAATTATATGGATTTTTATTTCTATTGATCTCTGTCCCTCTCTTTCTATCTATTGCTGTCCCTCTCATATTTTTATTCCCTCCAAATGTGACTCTTGTCTCTCTATCTGCCTGTTTCGCTCTCACAATGACAATGAACATCCTTACAGTCGGGTATCTGTTTTTAAATACTTTTGGTTGTGGTAAAGGCAAAGAGAAACATGCATGCAGGCACGGAGACAAACACACACACACGGATATATACAGCCACACAGATACACACATAATGGCACTCACATGTGTGAACATACAGCCACACACACACAGACATACATACACACAGACAGCCACACACACATTGACCATACTCATAGACATAGACGTGCACACAGACACTCACACACACACAGAGGCACTCACATATATGCACACACACACATACATATAGACACAGACATGCACATAGACACCCACACATGCGTGCACATACATACACATGTGAGCACATACGTGTACATACACACAGATATGTATACAAACACAGATGCGCAAGCATGGACACACACATAGACTGCACATACAGACATACACAGACAGCCGCACACGCTGGCACACACACATACAGACACAGACAGCCACACACGCATGCACACACATACAGACACAGACAGCCACACACGCATGCACACACACATACATAGACAGCCACACACACGTGCACACACATACAGACACAGACAGCCACACACGCGTGCACACACACATACACAGACAGCCACACACGCGTGCACACACACACATACACAGACAGCCACACACGCATGCACACACATACAGACACAGGCAGCCACACACGCTTGCACACACACAGACACAGACAGCCACACACGCGTGCACACACATACAGACACAGACAGCCACACACGCATGCACACACACACATACATAGACAGCCACACACACGTGCACACACATACAGACACAGACAGCCACACACGCGTGCACACGCACATACACAGACAGCCACACATGAGTGCACACACACATACAGACACAGCCACACACGCGTGCACACACATACAGACGCAGACAGCCACACACGCGTGCACACACACACATACACACAGTCACACACGTGCACACACATACAGACACAGACAGCCACACACGTTTGCACACACACACACAGACAGCCACACACGTGTGCACACACAGACATACACAGACGCACGCTAACAGGCGCATATACACAGGCTGACTGCACGCACACATACAGAGATACAGTCAAAATATAGCAGCTCACCACCACCTTCTGAAGGGGAGCTAGTGATGGGCAGTACCCAGCCAGCGCTGCTCAGATTGGGGGAATTAAACGGAAACACAGACTATGCGGAACCCTAGAGCCTGATCATCCTTAAACAGCTCTTTCAATGCTCACTTCGGGGCTTGTCCTGCAGAGCGGATCCCGGGAAGGAGGACGTTCCCGGGAGAGGGCAGGCCCCACATAAACTGGTCCCTCTCTCTCCCTCTCTCTGCCTGTGTGACTCGGTACACAGCTGGCACTTGCGGGATTCAGACATCTCCCGGCAGTTGTTGCTCTTTCAAACCAAGTGCTCAATTTCAAATCTCCGCTGATGGCTCGGAGAGCCGGGGGGCTGAGCGGAGGGCTGCGGGGTGGATGGGATACTTTCCTGGGGGAGTGGGGTTTAAGAAATTCACTGAAAACTCACGATACCTTACTCAGCGCCCCCGCCCCCCGCCCCCCACATCCACACACACACACACACACACACACCCAGAGGCAGGTAAAGGTGTGGGCTGAGAGCTGGATCCTCCAACTCCGCTATAAGCCGGAGCTGCGTCCGAGAGTTCAGTTTACCCTCAATCCATTCACTTCGAAACACATTCCTTCCATTTTTAATTCAAATAGAAATCTTTTGAAAACCGATTTCTGCAAGGATTAATGCAAAGGAATTGATGCGACATCTCATTGTCACACAAGAGGTGAGGATGTAACTGTGTGTCTACTCTTGTGTCTGTATGTTAGTGTCTGTGTCTGTGTGTGAAAGTGTGTCTGTGTCTGTGTGTCTGTACCTGTATGTTAGTGTTTGTCTCTGTGTGTGAGTGTGAAACAAAAGCAGAAATTGCTAGAGAAACTCAGCAGGTCTGTGTCTGTGTGTGTGTATATCTGTGTGTGTGCGTGTGTCTGTGTGTGTGCTTGTGCCTGTGTGTATCTGTGCCTGTGTGTGTGTCTGTGTCTGTGTGTGTGTCTGTGCCTCTGTGTGTGCGTGTGTCTGTGTGTGTGTCTGTGCCTGTGTGTCTGTGCCTGTGTGCGCGTGTGTCTGTGCCTGTGTGTGTGCATGTGTCTGTGTGTGTGCGTATGTCTGTGTGCGTGTGCCTGTGCCTGTGTGTGCCTGTGTCTGTGCCTGTGTGTGTGCGTGTGTCTGTGTGTGTGTCTGTGCCTGTGTGTGAAAGAGAGACAAAGAGGGCTTTGACTGTCGTTATATATCATTGCCTGGTCCCTTTTCATTTATTGAAGAGATATGGGCATTGTTGCCTGGGCCCAGCATTTATTGCCTGTCCCTAGCTGCACTTGAGAAGGTGGGGGTGAGCTGCCTTCTTGAACTGCCGCAATCCATGTGCTGTGGGTGGGAAATCTAGGAGTTTGACCCAGTGACAGGGATGTAACTGCGTGTCTACTCTTGTGTCTGTATGTTAGTGTCTGTGTCTGTGTGTGAAAGTGTGTCTGTGTCTGTGTGTCTGTACCTGTATGTTAGTGTTTGTCTCTGTGTGTGAAATGTATTTATTGGAATATTTGTAGATATGGTGCCAGTCAAGCGGGCTGCTTTGTCCTGGATGGTGTCAAACTTCTTGAGTGCTGTGGGACTGCCCCCATCCAGGTAAGTGGGGAGTATTCCATCACCCTCCTGACTTGTGCTTGTAGATGGTGGACAGGCTTTGGGGAATCAGGAGGTGAGTTACTCACCACAGTATTCCTAGGCTCTGACCTGCTCTTGTAGCCACAGTGTTTATGTAGCAAGGCCAACTGAGATTCTGTGAATCATGGGGTATTCAGTGACGGTAACAACAATAAATGTCTTGTTGGAAGTAACCATGGCCTTTATGCCTATCTATCCCTCTGCATCCCTGTGTGCAACATCAACTTACACTCATACAGCACTTTTTAAAAGAGTTACAGATCCCAAGATTCACAGGAGCAATTATCAAACAAAACTTAATACCTGAAGGAAATATTTGGTCAGGCTGCCAAAACAAAAATTAAGGGAAAGATAGATTTCATGAAGCACGGTAAAGGAGGAGAAAGATGTAGAAAAAGAGAGGTTCCAGAGGGAATTCTGGAGTTCCAGATCCTAGCAGCCACCAGGGATGGAGAAACTGGAATTGGGGATACTCAAGAGATCAGAACCAGAGGCTGAAAAGTTTCAGCAGGCCTGGCAGCACCTGTGAAGAGAAAGTAAAGTTAACGTTTCGGGTCCCTTGACCCTCCCTCAGAACTCTAAAGAACACCTTCACAGGACTTGGAATGTTAAACCCTGGGGGTTTTTTTTCTCTCCACAGATGCTGCCAGACCTGCTGAGTTTCTCCAGCAATTTCTGCTTTTGTTTCTGACTTCCAGCAGGTACGTTTCTTTGAAACCTTGAAGGTTTGTGGGATTGGTGTAAATTCGAGATCTGACGGGGCAAGGCCATCCAGGATTGGAGCAATGAAAGCGTGAAGTCTCATTTCTCGGTTAATTCCTAATGTCGGAAGTCACATGACGCCAGATTACAGTCCAACAGATTTATTTGAAATCACAAAGTTTGAGGGCGCTGCTCCTTCATCAGGAAGGAATGGTGTACCGAGAGTTTATAATTTCAAATAAACCTGTTGGATTATAATCTGGTGTCGTGTGATTTCTGACTTTGTCGACCCCAGTCCAACACACACATCATGTGCCTGCATACCCCCCTTGTGTTTTGCAGCGTGTAACGTGCGGAATATTCGGTTTGATATCTGGATCAGTGAAAGATTTGTACTTGCTCAGAGGACGATCAGGCGGGTCTCAAGAAGCTGGGTCTGGAGTTGGGTTCTGTGCTATCAGGCCAGGCTCTGGCGAAGCAGAGCGGGATGTTGACGGGGAGCATGGACAGCAGCTGCCGCCCTCACCCAACTCAGTCCCACAGACAGAAGTCAAAGCCGATGATAGAGAGGCGGGTTGCGCTGGGGAGAGAATGGGTTAGGTTAGAAACCGGGCAAAAATGAGGACTGCAGATGCTGGAAACCAGAGTTGAGATCAGAGTGGTGCTGGAAAAGCACAGCATCCGAGGAGCAGGAAAATCGACGTTTAGGGCAAAAGCCCTTCATGAGGAATAGGTTAGAAACTGAGGCAAGGTAACAATTACTACCACACATATAAAAAAGTGAACAAATATTATCTGGCAGCATCTGTAGAGAGAGACAGAGACAGAATTAACGTTCCGGCTCCAGTGACCCTTCTCCTGAATGTCCTCAATACATCAGAAAGCACATCTGAGGTTGCTATGTAAATACAAATCTTATTATATTCTAATAATTAGGAATTCAAGACTTAATCAGATTTGGAGAGATCTATTTTCCATCGCTGTTACATGCTAGTTAACGCGTTTCACGGGTCAGTTACAGTTCTCCCGCGGACTCTCTGCCCATTCCCTGACCACACACTCTCCTGATGGTCATTTACACCTTTAGATCTCCTTTAACCCCGTCTCCTTCTTTCGTTCCCACCTCACTCCAAGCTCCTCTGCACCTGTCTCTTGAGGTACACCAACACAGAGAGAGACAAAATCGTTATTTTTGTTTTAACTCTTGCGATTCTATCTAAAACCAAAGAAGCAGAACCTCAAATCGACATTGTTATTGTGTTTTCAGTAACAGAACACGGAAGTCGTTACAATTCGTATCTCATTAACGAGGCTTTTTGCAACTCAGCGATTAATATTCGTTGCTTAAAATCAAAATACTCACAGCAAACTTCTGGAAAAAAAATGCAGGAAAACGAAAAATAAAGTCAAATGGTTTTTAATACATGGTATTAAACTCGGTAGATATTTTAAAACGAAGTCTTTGCCTGATCACTTACTTGTGGTTCTAAACTCCGTCCGTTACCCTTCGCTTTCCACTCACTCCGCTGTCCTGGGATATTTTCGATTATTCGTTATTTGTTTTCATTTTTGTTGTTCAATGCTAAAAGTTGAAATTATTGAGCTGATATTTTTCCCTCCCCGACACACACACACGCTCATGTATATATATATATATCACACAAAACTTCAGCTGCTAAATCCCACCTCCTCGGTGACGTTCTGGGCATCTCTCTGTCTTGTCAAATCAATGAATATTCAAGTTTTTTTTTAAAGAAAAAAAAACAGTCCCTAATTTTGAATGCAAGGTATTTGGTAAATAGCTTTCAGAGTCGATCACCCGCGCTGACACACCAGAGAGATTCAGAAAGCTGCTTTTAAATTGTTCCTCAAATTAGAACATTTTGAACTGGGAGAGAAGGATTGGCATTAGGTAGATTACTGCAGGAGTGCAAGGAAGTGTCAGAGATACTGGTTTGTGTTTCTGTGTGTGCCTTCCTCTCACTCTGTATCGCCCACACCCCCCGGAAGATGCAGAGTTTATCGTTTATTTTGCAGCTCTTGGCTTTTTAAAAAATATCAATATTTCTAACTGTTCCTTCAAACCAGTTCTCCAAGCAAGTGCAAACTGAACGGCCCAAGCACCTCCTGACCCTTGGCTTTTTGCTAGTTTTTAAGATCTAATTTTCACCTCGCTTGCCACCTCAGTGTCCCCCAGGTTGTCCTGCTTTCCCCTTCATGAATCTATTAGGGTAGGTCAGTGGTGAGCACCAGGGTCCCAGGTTCGATTCCAGCCTCGAATGACTGTCTGTGTGGAGTTTACACATTCTCCCCGTGTCTGCGTGGGTTTCCTCCCATAAACCTCCAAGTATGTAGCGGGTTAGGCTAAATTGCCTACCAATGTTCAGGGGTGTGTGGGTTAGATATGGGAAATGTGGGTGGGATGCTTTTCGGAGGGTCAGTGTGGACTCGACGGGCGGAATGGCCCCCTTGTGGGGGTGATGTTTTTATGAACATTTGTCCGCAATTTTCTTTCTCCACGGACTCTGTAACACAGTTTTATATTTCAAGGTGGAGTGGGGTGGGGAAAATCCGTATTTATTCTCGCTCCCCTCCCAATTTCATACAGATCCCAGACTCTGCAGACTGGAGTGAATTAGAACAATTCTATCCCCGCTTCAGTAACCTGAGACTGGTCAAAAACAAAAACAGGCTTTGATGCATTTGAGGCGACATACAGAGCTAGTCCTGACTGGGAAGTCATTCTGTAAACACAGCTTTCAGGCATCAGTGAAGGTTTCCCGTCCCTGACCAGTTCCCATCCTATGGGTTTCTTTGGACACACGGTTGTGGATGGGAAGTTATAGGTTCCTCAGCGCCTGGGATCAGACGGAAATGCGGGCAAGCTGGAAGTCTTAACTTTTTTTAAAAAAAAAGTACGATTGTGTAGACAGAGAGCGTGGATGTGGGAGGTAATGGGAATACACAGCAGGTGATCGAAAACATCTAGAGAAAAGGGAAAGGCAAGATTATCTCCCGGCCCCTCGATATAATGGGGTTTGTGATTTTGTCTACATCGCTCAGTGCAGGGAACTGAGTTTGTATCGAATTGTGCATCTCTGTATAATCCCGCTTCTTTCTGAAGCATTAGAGTGCATACTCTCCTAGCGCTGTGCGTAAACGTGTGTGTTACTGGCTATAATTATGTATATGGCACTGACAAATGTCATGTATATGTTACTGACTATAATCTTGTATATGTGACTGGCTATTATTGTGTATGTAACTGCCTATAACCATGTATATGTTACTGGCTATTATTATGTACAAGTTATTGCCTATAATCACGTATATGTTACTGGCTTTTCTTATGATGGTGTATACGGGTGCGTGTGAGTGTATGGGTCTAACTGCACTGGCTTGCTCTCCCAGCGTGTTTCCGATTTCCCATTTCTTCAGCTGTGTGTTTGCATCTCGCATTGTCCTTTTTTTTTTATCAAAGTCTGAGATCACAGAGAATTATAATTCTCATTTCGTTCATCCTCCAGCCATTCTCAATTAGATTTTGACCAAAGTTTTACAGAACAAAAACACAGCTGACTGGACACTTTAAAATAATGTGGTCACGATATATTACAATACCGAATAAGAAAAAATCACCTTAAAGAACAGATTTGAGCTTTTAACACACCAGCGGGCAGATGAATAAGTAAAATGGTTTTTCAGAAGAAACATTTGATGAGGACTGGGAACTAATGATAGAGATGTACTGCAGGGAAACAGATCGTTGGGTCCAACTCGTCCATGCTGACCAGATATCCAAAATTAATCTAGTCCCATTTGCCAGCACTTGGCCCATATCCCTCCAAAACCTTCTTATTCCGATACCCATCCAGATGCCTTTTAAATGTTGCAATTGTACCAGCCTCCACCAGTTCCTCTGGCAGCTCATTCCATACACGTACCACCCTCTGTGTGAAAATGACTCTTAGGTCCCTTTTAAACCTTCCCCCCTTTCACCTTAGACAGATGTCCCCTAGTTTTTGAATTGTGCTCAGAACCCCGGTTACTGGGAGGTCTGATGCGATCCCACTGCCTTAATGGACACCCAATAGAATATCCGAAGTATCCCAAATTTGAGACTCTGTTACAGCAAATAGCAGGCAAAATTTACAGAGAGCATCGCTGGGAGAGCCGCCCCAACATTGCCTGGTCCTTGCTCACCAGGAGATCTGCCTTCGGTGCACCAAAGAATACAGTTCCCTCAACAGGATCCAGGGAGGAGGAATTTCAGTGATCAGGATAGATTGGGTTACATCACAGGTTGGGCGACATTCAGCCCCTATTCTGTTCCAGGTCTCTCCAACAGCAACACATCTAGCCCCAGACCAGACCTTATTTTTTTTGGCATTTTCAGCTAACATTTTCACTTCAGCTCCTGATCATATATGGAGGTTTATAAAATCATGAGGAGCATGGATAGGATCAATAGACAAAGTCTTTTCCCTGGGGTGGGGGAGTATAGAACGAGAGGGCATAGGTTTAGGGTGAGAGGGGAAAGATATAAAAGGGACCTAAGGGGTAACTTTTTCACACAGAGGGTGGGGTGTGTATGGAGGAGGTGGTGGTGGAGGCTGGTACAATTGCAATGTTTAAAAGGGATCTGGATGAGTATAGGAATAGGAAGGGTTTGGAGGGATATGGGCCGGGTGCTGGCAGGTGGGACTAGATTGGTTTAAGATATCTGGTCGGCATGGACGAGTTGGACTGAAGGGTCTGTTTCTGTGCTGTACATCTCTATGACTCTATGACATCCTCTCTTGTAGCTCTCCCATCACACTCTCAGGTGAGTGCTCTTCAGATCATACAGCACAGCAGAGGCCCTTCAGCCCTCCCTATCCACACTAATCCAACATCCCAGCATTTGCCTCATTACCTTGAAAAATGTGATAATTGCTGACAGATACTAACTATAGGTTGGACAAATTGGCTTCTGCTCATGCCACCTTTGCTTCTTTTTTCCAATTACCACCAATCTGTGTCATTTTCAAATGGGTCCAGTTTCTCCACCTGAAAACCGGCAGCGTTTGGACCCGAACAGGACAAACAGTACAGACTACAGATTCAAAAACACCAGCAACGGTTCTCCTTCAAGATCCTCCGCTCCACGCTTGCAGCAATGCGCCGGCACCTAACCTCTCTACAGTCTGCTCTGCCTCAGCTGAGGGCCACACTCTCTCAGAATTGCAAAGGACCCACTCTGTACGACATCCTCAGGAGAATTCATACTCTCAACAAACAGTATTTCAATTCCATCTCAAACATCAAAAACTGTAAGTACAACAAACTTTTATCCACCCACCTCCATAACCAGCGCTCCTCAAACATTCCAGAAGATTCCCCTGGCTTCGGAAACGCCATGAGCCATGTGGCTGATGCAGCTACCACCCCCACGCTGATTGATGATGTCACTTCCGCCCCCATCATGGCCACTCCCACAGCCACTTCCGCCCTTCACATCATCGCCGATGCCACAAGCTCAGTGACTTCCGCCACCCCTACTGCCGTGTCTGCCCCAACTCCGACCCCACTAGCCACTCACCTGCATTCTGTTGACACACCCCCCACAGACCCCACTGTCACGATCCCCACCCCCCAGAACCCCGTGGGGAACACTACCCCTGCTCATGCCTCCACCCCCATTCCCCCCACCATCACACCCACTCCAGGTACTGGCTCCGACCCCACTCCCAGCTCCACACCCACACCAGATCCCAGCTCCCAGCCCTGCCGGGTTTTCACCATCCCTCCAGACCTCCCCCTCACTGAGGATGAACAGTCAGTCCTCAGCAAAGGACTCACCTTTGTCCCCCTCCGTCCACACATCAATGAATTTAATACACGCCGTGACATCGAACACTTCTTCCGTTGCCTCTGCCTCTGAACTTACTTTCACAATCAGGACCTCCGCCCACCTTCCGAGGACCCCTTCGCTCACCTCCAACACACTGCATCCACCTGGACACCCCGCGCTGGCCTATTACCTGCCCTCGACCTCTTCATTTCCAACTGCCGCCGGGACATTAACCGCCTCAACCTGTCGACCCCCCTCCCCCACTCTAACCTCTCACCCTCACAACGCGCAGCCATCCAATCCCTCTGCTCTAATCCCAACCTCACCATTAAGCCAGGATAAAGGGGGTGCAGTGGTAGTCTGGCGCACTGATCTCTACATCGCTGAAGCCAAACGCCAACTCGAGGACACCTCTTCCTACCGCCACCTTGACCATGACCCCACCCCCCATCACCAAACCATCATCTCCCAGACCATACAGAACCTCATCACCTCAGGAGATCTCCCACCCACAGCTTCCAACGTCATAGTCCGGGAACCCCGCACTGCCCGGTTCTACCTCCTTCCCAAGATTCACAAGCCTGACCACCCTGGCTGACCCATTGTCTCAGCATGCTCCTGCCCCACTGAACTCATCTCTACCTACCTCGACACTGTCCTATCCCCCCTAGTCCAGGAACTCCCCACATATGTTCGAGACACCACCCACGCCCTCCACCTCCTCCAAGATTTCTGTTTCCCCGGTCCTCAACGCCTCATCTTCACTATGGATATCCAATCCCTCTACACCTCCATCCACCATGACCAGGACCTCCAAGCCCTCCGTTTTCCCTCTCCAGACGTCCCCAACAGTACCCTTCCACTGACACTCTCATTCGTTTGGCCGAACTGGTCCTCACCCTTAACAATTTCTCCCTTGAATCCTCCCACTTCCTCCAGACCAAAGGGGCAGCCATGGGCACACGTATGGGCCCCAGCTATGCCTGTCTCTTTGTTGGCTACGTAGAACAGTTGATCTTCTGTAATTACACCGGCACCACTCCCCACCTCTTCCTCCGCTACATTGATGACTGCATTGGCGCCACCTCGTGCTCCCGCGAAGAGGTTGAGCAATTCATCAACTTCACCAACACATTCCACCCTGACCTTAAATTTACCTGGACCATCTCTGACACCTCCCTCCCCTTCCTGGACCTCTCAATCTCCATTAGTGACGACTGACTTGACACTGACATTTTTTACAAACCCACCGACTCCCACAGCTACCTGGATTACACCTCTTCCCACCCTATCTCTTGCAAAAATGCCATCCCGTATTCCCAATTCCTCCGCCTCCGCCGTATCTGCTCCCAGGAGGACCAGTTCCACCATAGAACACACCAGATGGCCTCCTTCTTTAGAGACCGCAATTTCCCTTCCCACGTGGTTAAAGATGCCCTCCAATGCATCTCGTCCACATCCCGCACCTCCGCCCTCAGACCCCATCCCTCCAACCATAACAAGGACAGAACGCCTCTGGTGCTCACCTTCCACCCTACCAACCTTCGCATAAACCAAATCATCCGCCGACATTTCCGCCACCTCCAAACAGACCCCACCACCAGGGATATATTTCCCTCCCCACCCCTTTCCGCCTTCCGCAAAGACCGTTCCCTCCGTGACTACCTGGTCAGGTCCACGCCCCCCTACAACCCACCCTCCCATTCTGGCACTTTCCCCTGCCACCACAGGAACTGTAAAACCTGCGCCCACACCTCCTCCCTCACCTCTATCCAAGCCCCTAAAGGAGCCTTCCACATCCATCAAAGTTTTACCTGCCCATCCACTATTATCATTTATTGTATCTGTTGCTCCCGATGCGGTCTCCTCTACATTGGGGAGACTGGACGCCTCCTAGCAGAGCGCTTTAGGGAACATCTCCGGGACACCCGCACCAATCAACCACACCGCCCAATGGCCCAACATTTCAACTCCCCCTCTCACTCTGCCAAGGACATGGAGGTCCTGGGCCTCCTTCACCGCTGCTCCCTCACCATCAGATGCCTGGAGGAAGAACGCCTCATCTTCCGCCTCGGAACACTTCAACCCCAGGGCATCAATGTGGACTTCAACAGCTTCCTCATTTCACCTTCCCCCACCTCATCCTAGTTTCAAACTTCCAGCCTGCACTGTCCCCTTGACCTGTCCGGACTTGTCCGATCTGTCTAGCTCCTTTTCCACCTATCCACTCCACCCTCTCCTCCCTGACCTATCACCTTCATCTCCTCCCCCACTCACCTATTGTACTCTATGCTACTTTCTCCCCACCCCCACCCTCCTCTAGCTTATCGCTCCACGCTTCAGGCTCTCTGCCTTTATTCCTGATGAAGGGCTTTTGCCCGAAACGTCGATTTTGCTGCTCGTCAGATGCTGCCTGAATTGCTGTGCTCTTCCAGCACCACTGATCCAGAATCTGGTTTCCAGCATCAGCAGTCATTGTTTTTACCCAGTTTCTCCATGTCAACTCCATGTTCAGACCCTTCAAGAGCTTGAACTTATCTGTCAAATCTCTTGACTGTACCCTCTTTAGTTATATACATCTTCCACAGACAGTGGTGCCAAGAACTGGAGACAGTACACTAATGAGTCATTGAACTCAAAATGTTGACTCTGCTTTCTTACCACAGATGCTGCCAGAGTTGCTGAGTTTCACCAGCAATTTGTGTTTCTGGTCTCTGAATTATCCTGTTTTGGTTCTTTATGGTATCACCCTAAGGCTTTCCATAGGTATGATTAGGGCCAATCAAGGATAATAGTGGGAAGTTGTGTATGGAGTCAGGGGAGATAGGGGAAGCACTAAATAAATATTTTTCGACAGTGTTCACTATAGAAAATGAAAATGTTGGTGAGGAAGATACAGAGATACTTACATCTAGACTAGAAGAGATTGAGGTTCACAAGGAAGAGGTATTAGAAATACTGCAGAGTGTGAAAATAGACAAGTCCCCTGGGCCGGATGGGATCTATCTTAGGATTCTCTGGGAAACAAGGGAAGTGATTGCCGAGTCTTTGGCTTTGATCTTCAAATCATCATTGTCTACAGAAATAGTGCCTGAGGACTGGAGGATAGCAAATGTGGTTCCCTTGTTCAAAAAGGGTAGTCGAGACAACCCTGGTAATTACAGACCAGTGAGTCTCACTTCAGCTGTTGGTAAAGTGATGGAAAAGGTTATAAGAGATAGGATTTATAACCATCTAGAAAAGAATAATCTGATCAGGGACAGTCAGCACGGTTTTGTGAAGGGTAGGTCATGCCTAACTAATCTTATTGAATTTTTTGACAAAGTGACCAAACAGGTAGATGAGAGTAAACCGGTTGATGTGGTGTATATGGATTTCAGCAAGGCGTTCGATAAGGTTCCCCACAGTAGGCTATTATACAAAAGGCGGAGGAATGGATTTGTGGGAGACATAGCAGTTTGGATCAGTAATTGGCTTGCTGAAAGAAAACAGAGGGTTGTAGTTGATGGAACATGTTCATCTTGGTGTCCAGTTACTAATGGGCATACCGTACGGGTCAATATTGGGTCCAATGCTGTTCGTCATTTTTATAAATGACCTGGATGAGGGCTTAGAAGGGTAGGTTAGTAAATTTGTGGATGACACTAAGGTTGGTGGAGTTGTGGATAGTGACGAAGGATGTAGTAGGTTGCAGAGAGACATTGATAGGATGCAGATCTGGGCTGAGAGTTGGCAAATAGAGTTTAATGTGGACAAGTGTGAGGTGATACACTTTGGACGGAGTAATCGGAATGCAAAGTACTGGGCTAATGGTAAGATTCTTGGGAGTGCAGATGAGCAGAGAGATCTTGGTGTCCATGTACACAGATCCCTGAAAGTTGCCACCCAGATTGACAGGGTTGTTAAGAAGGCATACAGTGTTTTGGCCTTTATTATTAGAAGGATTGAGTTCCGGAACCAGGAGGTTATGCTGCAGCTGTACAAAGCTCTGGTACGGCCACACTTGGAGTATTGTGTACAGTTCTGGTCACTGCATTATAAGAAGGATGTGGAAACTTTGGAAAGGGTGCAGAGGAGAATTACTAGGATGTTGCCTGGTCTGGAAGGAATGTCTTACGAGGAAAGGCTAAGGGCCTTGAAGCTGTTCTCATTAGAGAGAAGAAGGTTGAGAGGTGACTTAATAGAGACATACAAGATAATCAGAGGGTTAGATAGGGTGGACAGGGAGAGCCTTTTTCCAAGTATGGGAACGGCAAACATGAGGGGACACAACTTTAAAGGGAGGGGAGATAGGTATAAGACAGATGTCAGAGGTAGTTTCTTTACTCAGAGAGTAGTAAGGGCATGGAATGCTTTGCCTGCAACGGTAGTAGATTCACCAAGTTTAAGTGCATTTAAGGCGTCATTGGACAGGCATATGGACGTACATGGAATAGTGTAGGTGGGATGGGCTTCAGATTAGAGCTGAAAATGTGTTGCTGGAAAAGCGCAGCAGGTCAGGCAGCATCCAGGGAACAGGAGAATCGACGTTTCGGGCATAAGCCCTTCTTCAGGAAGCCCTTCTTCAGCCCTGAAGAAGGGCTTATGCCCGAAACGTCGATTCTCCTGTTCCCTGGATGCTGCCTGACCTGCTGCGCTTTTCCAGCAACACATTTTCAGCTCTGATCTCCAGCATCTGCAGTCCTCACTTTCTCCTCATGGGCTTCAGATTAGTATGACAGGGCGGCGCAACATCGAGGGCCGAAGGGCCTGTACTGCGCTGTAATGTTCTATGTTCTATATTGTCTACTATTACAGATTATTATATCTATTATTATTTGTACTATTGCCCTGTACCGCCCAACCTGCCCTACCTCATGATTTGTGGACAGTTATCCCTCTGTCCTTGTGCAACCATTTACTATTGTGCCTTTCTCCTGCACTTCTCGCCAAAATGAATCACTCAAGTTTTAACATTAAGTTTTATCTGTCGCTGATTTACCTTGAAGATTAGCACTACCATCCGCACTGTCCACAATACTAACAATTCTTTCATGGTCTGTAGATTTAAAAATTGTGAGATCTCAATTCTACCCCATGACTATAGATGTGCAGAGTAGGGGGTGGTGGGGGTGGTCAGTCATAGAATCACAGACCTGTTATGGTGCAGAAGGAGGCCATTTGACTCATGGTACCTGCACTAGCTTTTCAAATGAGCATCATTACCTCATGCCAATCTCCCATACCCCTGCATTATTGCATTGATAGTATCCTGACTAATCCTTCAATTAACATGGTCAAAACAAATTTCCTACTATGCAATTGTGAGAATAGTGGGAAAATACAGATAGAATGAAAAAGCATCAAAGTTGGAAAAAAACCTTCTCAATTTTCCCCTTAAGTCTTAAATGGTGACTGCCGAGGCTACTTTATTTCCTAGCATTAGCCCCTCAGTAATAGCATTTGTACACCATTTCTGATTCTCTGGTGTAAATTTCCTGATGTAAATCAGAGTGTGGACCTGGTGGACAAGCAACACCAAGATGACAATGCACGCTCCCCCAACACACTGGCTACTCTCCTACACATTAAAAGCATTTCGGAACTGACAAACAGACTGCTGCGACCACTAGGGATCTTGACAGCACACAAACTGACAGGCACACTCAGACAGCTACTCATCAGAATAAAGGACCCAATACCCATTATGTGCAGGACGAATGTAATTTACAAAATCTCATGCAGCGACTGCACTAAGCACCATGTAGGACAAACAGGTAGACAGCGACCTCCATGCATGAACACCAACTAGCAACCAAGTGACACAACCAGCTCTCACTGGTATCCATACACATGGACAATAAGAACCATGAGTGTGACTGGGACAGCATAATGATACTAGGACAGGCCAAAGAAAGAACAGCAAGGGAATTCCCGAAAGAATGGTACTCATCCTGGGACTCCATCAACAAACACATTGACCCGGACCCAATATACAAACTGCTGCAATGGAAAACAGGAACTGGCACCAACTGGAAACAGGCTCAACCAGAACCACATCAATTCAAAGCAGGACAGCAGCCCTTCACAGGAGGCAACATGGCACTGATGATGTCACCTAGAAAAGGGACAAAATGTCTGCCAACAAACCTACCAGCTCGGCGAACAGACCAACAACGAATCCAACCAGCTCCTGAGCTACAGATCTTCACAAGAAGTTTAAATCTTCTTCTGGTCCACAAACCCTCAATAAATGCTGGCTGTACCTGCCATGCCCATGTCCCATGAGTACATTTTAAAAAAGCAATCATTCACTAATACCCTGTTTGTGTTATTCAGATAACCTTGCATTCATACTGTTCCTCTTTCTTCCCTTAGATGTTTAACTTCCCTGTGGCTATTTCTTGTTTGCCTTTTGGAAGTCCATGCATGTTACATCAATTGTATTACCCTAACCAATCTGAGTTAAACATGATTTACCCTTAATAAAGCCATACTGACTTTCTTTAATTCATCTGTCCCAAGTGGCTGTTAATTTTGACCCAAATTATTTTATTTTTCCCACCCAGCACCAAGATTAAACTTCCTTTCCGCTGGATGCTGCGTTTATCCATACACCCTTTCCTTGAATAAGGGTGCAATATTTACAATCCTACAGTCTGCTGACACCATCCCTGCACCAAGGGGAATTGTAATATTCTCATCAGTGTCACCACCTTTACCTCCCTCAGGTTCAGATGTAGCGGATTCTGGATACATGATGGCTAATACCCTTGCCAACATTTATAGGTGCGCCATCGAGAGCATTCTGTCTGGATTTATCACTGCCTGGTATGATAACTCTGCCATTCAAGATTGGAGACGGTTACAGAGAGGGGTGAACTCAGCCCGGACAATCATAAAGGCCAAACTCCCATCGTTTGGATCCATCTACCAGGCCCACTGTCAAGGAAAGGCCGTCAGCATTCCCACCCTGGCAATGTTTCTCTACAACCTCTACCATCAGGGAGAAGGTACAGAAGCCTGAACACACACACCAGCCAATTTCGTAACAGTTTCTACCCTACTGTTGTTAGAATACCGAATGGACTCACAAACTCTTAACATTCGCCTGTACCTGTGTTTTTGTTTTTGCCGCTGTTTACCTATTATTTACTATCTATGCTACTTAACTCTGATTTCTGTCTGTATTGCTCACAAGATAAAGTTTTTCACTGTGCCAATAAATTCAATTCGATTCAATTCAATTCAGTACCTGTTAATGTTAAGCAGAATCTGTCCAATATCTCCTCAATATCAATTTCTATCGCACCCAGTGCCACAAGTACTTTCTATTCCACTATTGCCTTTGGCAGTGTCTTCTTCTTCAGTAAAAACAGACACAATGGATGAAAGGATACTTTACTGTTTTGAGGGGTTGAGTTGATTATGGGTGAAACCTGAGGAACAGTGGGTCACAAGACCAGCAGAACATTCTGCTTGGTTCACCACCCTCGCAGCCCTTACCTTTAAACCCCTCTAGACCTACTACTCCTTCCTCAACCTTCAGATCTGTCCAGACTCACCCTCTCCTCCTCCTCCTCCTCCTCCTCCTCTGGCCTGTAAATGCATCTAAACTCAGACCTAAAATGGTCATTGCTGTCCCCAACTTTGGGGCGCCAAATTCTGGCCTGAGGGCACTTTTAGGAGCTGATGACTGTCCCTGAGTTCATCATCCTCCCACTCTGACTGCATCTAGGATTTCCTGTCTCCCACTCTGACTCTCTCCGGGACATCCTTTCTCCCATCACACTTTCCTGAATACAGGTTGGAGAGTGGGAAGCACCTCAGAGGATTCCTGTACCACCTAATTCTTTCTTAGTCTGTCCAACCTTTCCTCACAAGACAACCCATTCAATCCAGGTATTAATCTGGTAACTCCTCTCGGGCACATTTTAAAAAGGAGGGAAAATCTGCAATCAGTATTCGAGATGTGGTCTCGCCAGTCCTCTGTACGACTGAAGCATAACACCCTTAATTTTATGTTCAATTCCTCTTGTAATAAAGGACAGAATCCCATTACACTTGCTGATTCCCTGATGGACCTGAATGCTAATGTTTTGTGGCTCATGCACTAGAACAATTCCTGCCCCTTGGAATTATGCAGTTGTTCTTTATTTAAGTCACTTTTAAACATTCGTTCTGATCAATTTCACGTTTTTACACGTTATACTCCATCTCCGGGATTTCCCCCCACTACTCTAATTATCTATATTCTTCCACAACATGCACATGTCTTCTGCATAACATTTTTTGCCACAGTCTTGATGCAGTCTGTGAATTTAGTCACCATGCCTTCAAATCACTCCCCCCCCCCAACAGCATCCCCCCCTCCCCCATCTGAGGTTTTGGTGTATACTGTAAAATTCTGAGACCCCTGTGGGACTTTACTGGTTGTATCCTGCCAATCAGACACGGAGGTAGACAAGCAGGAGGCTGGAAGGACACAGCAAACCAGGCAGTATCAGGAGGTGGAGAAGTCAACATCTTGGGTGTAACCCTCCTTCCGGACTGAGGGTGGGTGCAGCGGGAGCTGCAGATGAAAGGGGGGCTGGGGTGCATTTGGGATGGGGAAGGGGTGGAGTGGTGAGGCCAGGGTAGGTGAACCCAGGTAGAAGGTACGACCTGGTTTGTCAACGAGAGGAATGAATCCGGTTGGTAGCTGCTGGAGGAAACGGTCAGTCAGAGGAATGCAAGGGAGGGGGAGGGGTTCGAGAGGGAATCGAGGGATGACATGGACCCATTCAGGCAAAAAAGTAAGAACCGAAGTTGCTGGAGAAACTCAGCAGATCCGGCAGCATCTGCAAAGAGAGAAACAGAGTTAACGCTTTGAACCCAATATGTCTTTTTTCATACTGCTTTCTACCAGCTAGTTAAACTTCTATCAATGCTAATGTATTACAGCTACACCATGAGCTTTCATTTTCCACTATAACCATTGATATGGCACCTTAGCAGATGCCTTCTGGAAATCTAAGCATTGTATCTCTGCAGGACACCCTTAATCTATAATGCATGGTATTCCTTCAAAGAGCTCTAATAAATTAGTTAAACATGATTTCTCTTTGATGAAACTATCTGAATCTTCCCAATGGCCTTAAGCTTTTCTTAGGGTGCAGCTATAAACTCTTTAATGATTAATTTAAAACCTTCCCCATGACAGACATCAAGTTAACTGACCTATAATTTCCAATTTACTGCCTCCCTCCCGACTTCAATAGAGGGATTAAGTTTGCTATATTCAGATGGAATCTTTCCCGAAACTAGGGCAAGTTGGAAAAGTTACATCAAAGCATCTACGACCTCATTAATCACCTCTTAAAGACCCTGGAATGGAGTCCATCTGAATCCAAAGACTTGTCACCCTGTAACTCCATTAGATTTCTCACTATCACTTCCCTCATCACAATAAGTTTGCCAAGTTTCTCTCTCCCTCCCTCCTGATTTATAGCTATTACGTGATAAATATTTTGTATAAGAACATAGAAGCTTCTTCTATCTCCCCTACTTTCTAGAGGACTAACACACACGCTCTTTTTTAAAATATCTACTGAACCTCCTGCTATCTCTTTTTACATATTTAGCTAGCTTCCTCTGATTTCTTCCTCCTGTTTAACCTTTCTGTTACTTTCTGCCATGGTTTATATCCTGAACAAACTTACTATATATCCTTGCTCAGTTACGTGCTTCTTCCTTAAGTTTAGAATGTAATGATCTGAAGGCTATCGAAGGACAAAGAGATCCAGAGTACAGCAATAAGAATGACTAAGGATAATGACACAGATTGACAACAGCCAAGAAAAAAGCAAAGCCAGCCTTGAACTGGAATTCATCTCCAGAGGCACAGAATTGGGAAGTAGAGATATTTTTAAAAATACCATTCACTATGGCTGATCAGGCCAGCATTTATTGCCCATCCCAAATTATTCAGAAGGCTGGAGCTGAGAGTCAACCACATTCTCCTCGTGTCTGTGTGGGTTTTCTCTGGGTGCTCAGGTTTCCTCCCACAATCCAAAGATGTGCAGGTTGGGTGAATTGGCCGTGCTGAATTTCCTGTCGTGTTCTGCGATGTGTAGGTGCATTAGTCAGGGGTAAATGTAGAGTAATAGGGTAGGGGAATGAGTCTGGATGGGGATACCCTTCGGAGGGTCGGTGTGGACTTGTTAGGCCGAAGGGCCTGTTTCCACACTGTAGGGATGCTAGTGCTGTGGGTCTGGAGTCACGTGTAGGCCAGACCAGGCAGTTTCCTTCCCCAAAGGATATTAATGAGCCAGATGGGCTTTTCCTGACAATCAAAACATGTGGTGCTGGAAAAGCACAGGCAGCCAGGCAGCATCCGAGGAGCAGAATATTCCTGATGAAGGGCTAATGCTCGAAGCATCAATTCTCTTGCTCCTCAAATGCTGCCTGACTGGCTGAGTTTTTCCACCACCACACTTTTTGACTCTGATCTCCAGCATCTGCAGTCCTCACTTTCTCCTGTTCGTGACAATCAACAATCAATGTCAACATCAGATTCTTAATTCCAGGTTTTTTAAAATTGAGTTCAAATTCCACCATCTGCTGTGGCAGGACTCAAACCTGGGTCCCCAGAACATTACCTGGGTCTCTGGATTAACAGTCCAGCAACAATATCACTAGCATCGCCCCCCCTATATCTGTGCCATCTTTCTATTTGTGTCACAATCCAATTCAGCATCTGTTTAAACTTTCTCTTTAAGTCGCGTGTTCTCATTCACATCTGTTCGCTTTGTTTCTGCATCTGTCTAAAATATCTGTTTATATTTCTGTCATATCATGCATATTTCTGTATTTATCTGTTTGGACATCAATCCAGTTATCCAATTGTTTATTTATCCCCTTGTCTGTCAACATTATCTTTATGTAAGTGTGTGTCATATTTTGAAATGACTGGTTTATTTGTTTCTCAGTCTTGTATTTGTGCACAGTATTTCATAAATATTTTTTCTGTCAATCTATCCATTTCCATGTTTTCACAGGCTATTTATTTCTCCAGATCATTTGTTGTATTTTCATAATAGTTATGTATCTATTAATCTTCATTCTATCAGTGTAGTACAGGATCTATGAGTGTTGAATGAAGAGGAGAGGTTACACAGACTGAGCAGCAATTCCTTGAACATAGAAAATTAATGGACAGTGTAGGAGTGTTTCACATGGTTAGATGAGTTGGGTGGGTAAATTCAGTCAAAACTATTCCCCCTGGAGAAAGAGGCATAGCTTTAACATTAAGGTTGAACAGTTCAAAGCATTTATTTGTTATTGGGACCTTTGTGTCACTGGCTGGGCCAGCATTTACTCTTTGTCCCTAGCTGCCCTTGACAAGGTGGTGGTGGGCTGTCTACTTGAATCGATACTGTGGGTTGACCCACAATGTCATTGTGCAGGAAATTCCAGGTTTTTGACCCAGTGACACTGAAGGATTGGCGATATATTTCCAAGTCAGGATGATGAGTGGCTTGGGAGGGAGCTTGCAGGTGGTGGTGGTGTTCCCATGTATCTGCTGCCCATGTCTTTCGGTATAGGTGCGGTTGTGGGTTTGGAAGGTGCAGTCTGAGGAGCTTTGCTGAGTTACTGCAGTGCCTCTTGTAGATGGTATACACTGCTGCTCAGTATTGGTGGTGGAGAGAGTAAATACTGAAGGTGGTGAATGGGTGCCAATCAGGTGGGCTGCTTGTTGGCATTGAGCTTTAGAGCAAGGAATGAGGCCATTCGAATAACCAACTCTCTGTAGAGCAGTCCCATCAACCCCCTTTCACATCTTTATCTCCACACATCTGATAATTTGTTTTCCACAAGTGCCTGAACAATATCTTTTCGAAATCATTGATTCCATTCATTTCATCATCTTTGACAGCCCGTTCCATCTCACCACCACTCTTGCTTCCTCTTGTCCTGCCTCCTCTGTCAACCTTACCTTCTATTCCTTTCTCTCTCATGAGATCCATCGAGCTTCTCCTGAAGTGACTCAGTGGCAATGACATTGGACTCGTAATCTAGAGGTGCAGCTTATGGTCTGGAAACGTGGGTTCGAATCTGATGATACAAGTTAATTTAGTTTGTTGGAATTGAAAGCCAGTTTTGGCGATTGCACACGTGAAACTATCATTGCTTGTAGTTTGAAAGTCTATTTAGTTCACTAATGCCACTCCAGGAAGAACATCAGCTATCTCTGGGCTATACGTAAATCCAGGCACACAGCAATGTTGTTGACTCATAACTGCCCTCTGGGCAATTAAGGATGGGCAATATATACTGGCCTGGCCAGCAACATCCACATCTCTAGCGCTGCTACCTCTCAGCACCAGGGACCTGGGTTCGACTCCCTCCTTGGGCGACTGCCTGATGTGGAGTTTGCACATTCTTTCTATGTCTGTGTGGGTTTCCCCCGGGTGCTCAAGTTTCATCTCACAATCCAAAAAGATGTGCAGGTCAAGTGAATTGGCCATGCTAAATTGCCAAGTCAGGGGTAAATATGGTCTGGGTGGGTTACTCTTTGGAAGTTTCGTGTGGACTTGTTGGGCCGAAGGGCCTGTTTCCATACTGTAGGGAATCTAATCTGTTCTAATCTCATGAGCAAATAAAACAATGTCTGCTCTCGATCATCGATAAAGTGATAGAAGGGGTCAGAGACAATGCTATCAATCATTTGCTCACTGATGGACTGTTTGTCTCCAGATCTCGTCAGAGCCTTTGTCCAATTGTGGACAGAGGAGGTGAACTCCAGAGGAGAGGTGCAAGATGGAGATCTGAGGTTGGTGCCTGATCTTTCAAAGCCAGGACAATGCACATTAAGAAAATCATATCTTTTTTTCGATCCTGATTAATTGAATTACACTGCCAAAGGCAGATAAAGAATCATTTTGAAGTGAAAATTAATTTTTTGTTGTGCAACTGGAAATAATCATAAACCTGGACAAAGCTGTCTTTTCAATGCAAAAATGGTGTGAATCTCACAGAGAAGAAACTAATAAAGGTGTGAATCTTCCATATTATTAATAAGAATGCAAACCCTCCACAAAAAGGAAAAATGCACAAATTAAAAGCCCTTTGTGCCACTTTGGAAAAGATTTTAAGAGCAGAATTATTCAATTATAATTCCAATATCTTTAACTGATTAGAGAAAAAAAAATCTGCAAAAATATAAGGACATTTCTGAAATATTTGGAAGTCTCTTAATTTTTATTAATGGAAATTAAAGTGAATTTCTGAAAATGAAAGTCAGAAACTAATAGTAAAAGCAAAATCTTTATTAAACCAACATTGCTTCTTCATCACTAAACTTTCTCAACAACTCATCTCCAGTCTCCAATAATAAAAAAATTGCAATATTCGAAAAATGAAATATATAAAAACTCACTAGAATTGATTTAATGTGCAACAGAATTGAAACGGTGATATAGTTTCTAACAGTGAATGGAAAAACCCAATAAATATATAAATATTTTGAAAAATTCTCTCACCATTTTCGAGTAAGTAAGAGGAGGAACAGCAATTCCAATCCAGTGACAATGGAGAAAGAAATTACACCTCTAAGTAGACTTAAGATCACCACTACATTAGACAGAGGATAAAATAAAATTGGAAAAGACAATTCCTGAGATGTAGAATTGTTTCAGAACTACTAAAGAAGCCCAGACATTAACAAGTTAACAATTTTTTATTATTCTGTAGGTCCAACAGCAGGTCGTAGTGGAAAATAACCTTACAGCTCATATTCTCTAATTCAGGCAGCATCCTGGTAAACCTCTTCTGCACCCTCTCCAACGCCTCCATGTCCTTCCTGTAATGTGGCGACTCGAATTGAATGCAATACTCCAATGTGGCCTAACCAAAGTCTTATAAAGATGCAACATGACATCCTGATTCTTGTACTCAATTCCCCGACCAATAAAGGCAAACATGCTATACACCTTCTTTACCACCCTATCTACTTATGTGGCCACTTTCAGGGAGCTACGGACTTGATGCCAAAATCCCTCTGAATACCAATGCAGTTCAGGGTACTGCCATTAACTGTCTAATACTTGGAGGCATGTTAAGATGAGAGGGGGAAATTTTAAAGGAATGTGAGGGGCAAGCTTTTTTACACAGAGAGTGGTAGAAGTCTGGAACGTGCTGCCAGGGGTGGTGGTGGGGACAGATATGATCGGGGCATTTAAGGGACATTTAGATAAGCATATGAATATAAAAGGAATGGAGGGATATGGACCAAGGGCAGGCAGAAAGGATTAGTTTAATTTGGCATCAAGTTTGGCACAATCTTGTGGTGTACCGCAAGGATCTGTTTTGGGTCCTCTGCTCATGGTCATTTTTATAAATGACCTGGATGGGGGCGTAGATGGATGGGTTAGTAAATTTGCGGATGACACTAAGGTTGCTACAGTTGTGGATAGTGCTGAAGGATGCTGCAGGTTACAGAGGGACATAGATAAGCTGCAAAGATGGGCTGAGAGGTAGCAAATGGAGTTTAATGTGGAAAAGTGTGAGGTGATTCACTTTGGAAGGAGTAACAGGAATAAAGAGTACTGGGCTAATGGTAAGATTCTTGGTAGTGTAAATGAGCAGAGATATCTTGGTGTCCATGTACATATATCCCTGAAGTTGCCACCCAGGTTGATAGAGCTGTTAAAAAGGCATACGGTGTGTTAGCTTTTATTGATAGAACGATTGAGTTTTGGAACCATGAGATCGTGCTGCAGCTGAACAAAACTCTGGCAGGGCCGCACTTGGAGTATTGCATACACTTCTGATCATTGCAATGTAGGAAGGACGTGGAAGCTTTGGAAAGAGTTCAGAGGAGATTTACTAGGATGTTACCTGGTATGGAGGGGAGGTCTTATGAGGAAAGGCTGAGGGACTTGAGGCTGTTTTCATTAGAGAGTAGAAAGTTGAGAGGCGACTCAATTGAGACATGTGAGATAATCAGAGGGTTAGATAGGGTGGGCAGTGAGAGCCTTTTTCCTCGGACAGTGATGGCTAACACGAGGGGACATAGCTTTAAATTGAGGGGTGATAGATATAGGACAGATGTTAGAGGTAGTTTCTTTACTCAGAGATTAGAAGGGACGTGGAACGTACTGCCTGCAACAGTAGTATACTCGCCAACTTTAAGGGCGTTTAAATGGTCATTGGATAGGCATGTGAATGAAAATGGAATAGTGTAGGTTAGACGAGCTTCAGATCGGTTTCACAGGTCAATGCAACATCGAGGGCTGAAGGGCCTGTACTGCGTTGTATTGTTCTATGCTCTATGTTCTAACATCATGGGCCAAAGGGACCATTCCTGAGCTGTACAGTTCGATTTTCTATGTTCTGTGTTATGACAGAATGTAAGGAAACAGTCAGATACCTTGGATAAAATTTTAAGTAAAGTTGACAATTATATCCATTGTCAGCGAATTAAAGGAGTGAGTGAAATTTAATAGAAGCAACTTGCAACTTTCAGGAGAATGTGTTGACAACTTTTTAAGTGGTCTTTACATATTGTTAGAATTTTGTGATTAATTTGAGACAGAATGATCATTAGAATTACTGATAAATTTCTTTCAGCCAAAATGGGATTTCAGACAGAAAAATCTAACATGACAGTGGCAGAAGCTGAAATCTGAAAAACAGCATGAGAAAATGTGAGAACAGAACATCAATCTGGAAGACCATCAGGCTTTGCCAACTTTCTAAAGTACAACAAAAAACAAAGCATCCTACAGGAGACCAACACTAAAAACCTTCAAATCCTTTTCATGCAGGAACATACTGTTCCAGATGTAGAGTAAAGAAAACACACAAACAGAAACTAGGTCCAGCTATATCACATCACTACAACTTTTGCAAGAAATTGGAACATTCACAGGTCAAAAACAACTGTTGTACCACAGAACTAATAATGCTTACTGCTTTACCAGGATGTTGCCTGGTCTGGAGGGAAGGTCTTATGAAGAAAGGCTGAGAGACTTGGGTGTGTTCTCATTGGAAAGAAGAAGGGGATTTGATAGAGACATACAAGATGATCAGTGGATTAGATAGGGTAGACAGTGAAAGTCTTTTTCCTAGGATGATTACGTCAGCTTGTACGAAGGGGCATAACTACAAATTGAGGGATGATAGATTTAAGACAGATGTCAGAGGCAGGTTCTTTACTCAGAGAGTGGTAAGGGTGTGGAATGCCCTACCTGCTAATGTAGTCAACTCAGCCACATTAGAGAGATTTAAATAGTCCTTGGATAAGCACATGGATGATGATGGGATAGTGTAGGGAGATGGGCTTAAATTAGTTCACAGGTGGGCACAACAGCGAGGGCCGAAGGGCCTGTTCTACGCTGTATTGTTCTATGTTCTATGTTTACACTAATACTTCACAGTCAATATCTTTGGAAGAAAACCCAGCATAACTAAGACAACTTCCATTATAATACATATCATTCTATGACAATGTAACTTCCTTAGAAGAGGCAAGTCCATGATTCCTCATGGTAATAGGTAAGTCACCTGAATCAGTTATCATACTCACCATACAGATTAACAGTCATCCAACTCATTTTGAACTGGAGAGAATGTTAATGTCAATTAATCTTCAATGACCCCTTGGATAAAGAGAATGAAATGACAACTTTTTCACAGACATTAACACGGTACAGGTAGAGCTTCACCCAAAATGAAAGGAATGCTGAGAGAAGTCCTAAAATTGAGGCCTAAAGTATGTGGTGCATGGAAAGCCGAACCACCTCACTTCTGAGCAGAAAAGCAGGCTTTGCTGTGAAAATTCAACAGTACATTGAAGACCTTCGACCAGTTCAGAAGCCAAGTTCGAGTGCTCAACTCTACTCAGCAAGAGGAAGACTTCATAGAGATCTCAGAAAATGTTCACCAAACTCAAGAGAAAATAAGCACCAGTCAGCAACTCTTTACTACCGAGAGATCGGAAAATATTACTGCCTTCATAGGTGTGCAGGAATTATTCAATTGCCTTCCAAACGCAAATGAATCATCAAAAGCTGATCAGCATACAGTTTTAAGATCACTTATACCAAGAATTATTCATAAACTCTTGATAAATCAATTCAGCTAGTTAGAAAGGCAGTACCAAAGAAGTAGTGAGATTCACTGTCTGTGATTGAACCTGACAAATTGATGATGTTATTCAAACGAATATGTGCAAGAATGAAGAGCTCACACATCGGTCTTTGTCTTTACAACTCAGAAAAAAAATGATACCTTCTTTCAGAAACGCAACTGTCTTCTCTGACATGATTAGAGGAAACTAAAGACTCTCCGTGGGAAACAAATGCCCGACAGCAACGTCAACGCCAGACCAGGAACATTCTGAAAAATCAAAGGTTCCAGTCCAGCAGTGAGCTGAGCCAGAATGCTTCATCCTTAAGGAGCAGATTTCTAAACTAGCCCACACTCAGTGGCCCTGGAAATAGTCAGTCCCCTAGCTGACCAACAGACTGTGGGGACAGAGGACATACGAAGAGAAACAAGCCATTCAGCCCCTTGAGACTACACCAACATTCAAATCGATCATGGCTGATCTTCCTCCATATCACCATTTCCCAACATTAGCCCCATAGCTCTTGATATATTTAACATCTAGTAGCAGCGTTGGGATAACCCAACAATGGAACAAGATGTATTTATCAACAAAATGCGTTCCTACATTTCAGTTTCTAAGGCCCTGGGTCTGAAATTTTTTCACTGAACCTCTCGGACTCTCCTTTATCCTTTAACATGTTGCATGAAATGTATTTATTTGATTGAGCCTTTGATGACCTGTCTGAATATTTCCTTATGTAGCTCACTGTCTAACATTGTTTCATAGTAGCTCCTGGGAAATGCAGTGGCATGTTTTACTACGTCAAAGGTGCCATCACTGTTGTAGCTTTTCATTGTTGAAGGCCAATTCTTTAACACCAAGTTCAGTTTCTGGTTATCGGGGTAGCCTTCAACTGATTCTTACAGCATGCACCCTTCGCAAGGCTGAAGTGTATGTCATTTAAAAATGACTAGAAGTGGCTGTGGCTGTCAGTTGTCAGTCCTTGTGGACCTAGGGCACTATTGTTTAAATTGAAACATTCTCAAATTAACCAGTTACTTCATCAATAGGTGAGAAATAAGATCTTGATCAGACAGGCCAATGGGCTGAGGAGTGGCAGATGGAGTTTAATTTAAATTAATGTGAGGTGCTGCATTTTGGAAAAGCAGAGCAGGACTTATACACTTAATGGTAGGGTTCTAGGGAGTGTTGCTGAACAAAGAGACCTAGGAGTGCAGGTTCATAGCTCCTTGAAAGTGGAGTCACAGGTAGATAGGATAGTGAAGAAGGCATTTGGTATGCTTTCCTTTATTGGTAGAGTATTGAGTACAGGAGTTGGGAGGTCATGTTGCGACTGTACAGGACATTGGTTAGGCCACTGTTGGAATATTGCATGCAATTCTGGAAGGATGTTGTGAAAATTGAAAGGGGTCAGAAAAGATTTACAAGGATGTTGCCAGGGTTGGAGGATTTGAGCTACAGGGAGAGGTTGAATAGGCTGGAGCTGTTTTCCTGGAGTCTGAGGGGTGACCTTATAGAGGCTGGGATGGGGGAGTCCTGAACTAGAGGTCATTGATTTAGGGTGAGAGGGGAAAGATTTAAAAGGGACCTAAGGAACAACTTTTTCACACAGAGGGTGGTACGTGTATGGAATGAGCTGCCAGAGGAAGTGGTGGAGACTGGTACAATTACAACATTTAAAAGGAATCTGCTAGAGTTTATGAATAGGAAGGGTTTAGAGGGATATGGGCCAAGTACTGGCAAATGAGACTAGATTTGGTTAAGATATCTGGTCGACATGGACAAGTTGGACCAAAGGGTCTGTTTCCGTGCTGTACATCTCTATGACTCTCTGACTCTAAGTATGGGTGTTTGCTGACATTATCTGTGTCTTTGGTTCCATTTACAATTCCTCAGAAGCTAGTGCCACTCAATAGGATTTTGTAGATACAGACACTGGCCAGACCATCCAACCAATCCATGTCAGTGTTTATCTTCCACTTGGTCCTCCTTCTTGTGGTAATTCTCAGAAAGAGCACTGCTGGTATCTTGTGGTAATTGCAACCACCCCCCTGCCCCCCTCCACCCTGTCAGTGTGTGGTACTGAATAAGGCTTGTTTGAGGTCATTCGCTGACACCAATTCTCCTTTGTTCTGACTTTGTATTGGGCCGATCTGATGATTCCTGGCGATGAATACACCATCATCCACCACCGTTTCGTATCTACAGAAGAGGCACAGTTGTTGGATAACAGGAAGGTTAATTGCTCAAGAACACAACTATTTGCAAAACGTGGCAAAGGAGCAATGTTACTGGACTCGCTTTCCAGAATCCCAGGTTACTATTTTGGGAATGTGAGCTTGAATTCTGCTGTGGTAGATGATGGAATTCGTGTTCCATAAAATACTGGAACAAAGAAACGAGCTAATGGTGACTATGTAACCATTGGTCAATTGTCAGAAAATCGATCTGATTCACTAATGTCCTTTGGGGAAAGTAATCTGATGGTCTGACCTATGTGTGACTCCAGGCTTACAACAATGATTAATTCTTACCTGTCCTCTGGGCAATTAGGGATGGGTAATAAATGCTGGCCACATTGGTGACACCCTCATCCCAGGAAGAAATAATCGAAAATAAATTGATTCCACATTGATGGCTTGAACCTTAGGAAGCTGGAGCAAATCCGTCTGCTCCCTCCAAAAGCTGGAGTTGAATTCCTTGTCTCCACTCACAGGCTATGTATGGTATCACAAGAATGGGTGGAGCCAATGTACCATAAATATTAACCCTTTCAGAACCATTACAATGTGCCACACTGCTGTCTGTCCTTAACTAAAATCTTCCATTGTAATGCTCTCTTGCCTTCTCCTTCAAATGTTTGCCCAATCTCATTGAATTTGATGTACTCCAACCATTTCCCCCCAAGGTAGCAGGTTTCACCTTCTCACTATTCTCTGGGTATAGTCGTTTCTTCTGAATCCCTGCTTTGGTGGTTTTTGTTGGCTATCTGTTGGTGCCTAACATAAAAAACAGAAACTGCTGGAAAAGCTCAGCAGGTCTGGAAACATCTGTGGAGAGAAACAGAGTTAACATTTTTAGATCCAAATACCCTTCTTCAGAACAGACCCTCCTGCCTTCACACCCTTCTGTTCTGAAGAAGGGTATCTGGACCCAAAATGTTAACTCTGTTTCTCTCTCCACAGATGGTACCAGACCTGCTGGGTTCCTGCAGCAATTTCTGTCTGTGATTCAGATTTCCAGCATCTGCAGTTCTTAATTTTTTTAGTTGATGGTCCCTAGTTTTGATCTTACCCAATAAGACAGAAAATTGTCTCTGTATTCAATCTGTTCAGAAAAGATTTACAAGGATGTTGCCAGGGTTGGAGGATTTGAGCTATAGGGAGAGGTTGAATAAGTTTGGGCTGTTTTCCCTGGCACGTCGAAGGCTAAGGGGTGACCTTATAGAGGTTTATAAAATCATGAGGGGCATGGATAGGATAAATAGACAAAGTATTTTCCCTGGGGCGGGGGAGTCCAGAACTAGAGAATATAGGTTTAGGGTGAGAGGGGAAATATATAAAAGAGACCTAAGGGGCAATGTTTTCATGCAGAGGGTGGTGCGTGCATGGAATGAGCTGCCAGAGGAAGTGGTGGAGGCTGGTAAAATTGCAACATTTAAAAGGCATCTGGATGTGTATATGAATAGGAAGGGTTTGGAGGGATATGGGCCAGGTGCTGGCAGGTGGGACTACATTGGGTTGGGATATCTGGTCGGCATGGGCGGGTTGGACCGAAGGGTCTGTTTCTGTGCTGTACATCTCTATGACTCTCTGGCTCTATGTTGAAGTTGCAAAGTCATCTACTCAATCACCTGTCAGCTTTGTCCACCAAGGGGCCTCTATTCATCCTTGATCGATTGATTTGTTGTTGTCACATGTACCACAATACAGTGAAAAGTGTTGTTTTGCATGGTCTACAGGCAGATCGTACCAGGGTAGTAGAACAGAGTGCAGAACACAATGTTAGAGCTGCAGAGAAGGTGTAGAGAGAGAGAAATCAGAATTAACATTAGAGAGATCTATACAAAAGTGTGATAACAGTGGGGAAGAAGCTGTTCTTGAATCTATTTGTACGCGTGTACAAAAGTTTATATCTTCTGCCTGAGGGAAGTGGGTGGAAGAGAATATAACTGGGGTGAGAGTGGTCTTTGTTGTAAATCTGCCCTGTACCTATGTCAGTGTTACCATGGGCTTTTTATTATACAGTGCATGCAGCAAACCATGAGCATGTGGAGAGACACAGACAAACTGCACCTTAATCTGTACAGAACAACCACCTTAAGCTCAGCAAATGAGGAGGTGGTCACTTGGCTCCAGGGATTTGCATTTGCGAAATAATTTTTTAAAAGTTACAAGATGCCTGGCAAGTGGCCTCTTCAAGCATTCACTGCCTCACCAGAAAGAGCACCCGGAGAGGCAACATTATCACCTTCTGGTCAGTCTCAGAAACAGTGCCCCCTACTGCAGCCCTCTGGCATTTCACCACATGAGATAGCATAATGCTTCAGCCAGAGTGGGATTTAAATACCTCCATCACCATTTCACAGCAGAGGGAAAGGATCTGGTCACCTATTCTGGAATGTCAACAGCAGCAAGTTGGGAGCACACTCACCCCTGACCCAGCTTTGCGTTTCAAGTCCTAGTCCTCAGGAATTGTTTTTTTAATTCTTAAATGGGATTTGAGTGTCTATGGCTGGGCCAGGATTTATTGCCCATCCCAGTTGCTCTTGAGATGGATGGGTACAACTCAATGTGCTGTTAACCAACTTCAAAACAAAAGCCTTTTTTTTTGGACATTTTTTTGTTTTTTGACATTCACACAGCACAGTTTTGGGATTGGTTAGTTCATTTAGCTGGATGGCTGGTTTATGGAGACTGACTCCAGGAGCACAGGTTCAAATTCTGCACCTGCTGAGGTTACCATGGAAGTCCGACCCTCTTAACCTCACCCCTTGCCTTCAATTAACATTGTCAAAACAAATTCCCCTCCTGTTGTGACGTAAACAATTGTGAGAACAGTGTGGAAATATAGAGGGAATGAAAAAGCATCAATGTAGGTAAAAAAACCTTCTCAATTCTCCCCTTAAGTCTTAAGTAGTGACTGCAGAGCTACCTTATTTCCATGCATTAGCACATCAGTAATATTCCAACTCACCTTATTTATACACCATTTCTGATTCTCTGCTGTAAATTTCCAGATGGAAATCAGTGTGTGGACCTGGCGTCTACAGCTGACTGAGTGAATGGCCCGGCATCACCGACTGCTTCATCACAGCGACACCCTGCATCGTCCATTGGCCACCTTCAACCTTGTAGCCCGGCATTGGCTAACCACCAGCCTCAGCCCAGTAATACATAGATCCTTACAGAAACTCTCACCAAACCTTCAACCTTTTCATACCATATTATGAGCCTTGCATACTTCTGCCAGATCACTTTGCAGGCAGGGAACAGTGGAACAGAAGGTGGCCACTTGGCACATCTGCTTGCTGCACCGACACGTTAATCCTTGGTGAGTCATGGACACCCAAGCCCTTTTGCACACTTACACTTCCCAACATCTCACCAGATGAGAAGTTGTCTGCCTGTCTGGGTTTTATACCGAAGTGAATAATTTCACACTTTTTTACATTATATTCCATCTGCCACATTCTGTTAGCTTCCTTTTGTTGTGTAAGAGCTTCAGGACTGAAAATGTGTTGCTGGAAAAGTGCAGCAGGTCAGGCAGCATCCAAGGAACAGGAGAATCGATGTTTCGGACATAAGCCCTTCTTCAGGAATGGCTTATGCCCGAAACGTCGATTCTCCTGTTCCTTGGATGCTGCCTGACCTGCTGCGCTTTTCCAGCAACACATTTTCAGCTCTGATCTCCAGCATCTGCAGTCCTCACTTTCTCCTCTAAGAGCTTCAAGACCTTGGAGTAACTTTGTGACAGTGGCACAGATCCGTAAATCATTAAGTATAGATGGCACAGAGTGGGCAGAGTTAGAACACTTCAGGATGAGAAAGTTTTGAGAGTATGGAGACGTTAATACACTAAGAACATAGACTTTACCAAATATACCAAGATCAGAGCTTCCAGGATTACTATGGACAGCAATATTGACCGTGAGGGTGTGGAAACTAATTTTACTTTTAAGTCTAGGCCTGCCACACAAGTTTTGATGTTGCATTTTCCTCAATCAGTCTGAAAAGAAGCTACATTGTGATAATGGCATCAAACCACATGATAAAAGATCCTGCATCTTTCTCACAACCTCCACGTCCATCATGTTCTCTCATCAGAAAATTTGGGATTATTACAATGATCCCCACATCCAAGTTGATTTACAGAGATTATGAACCTAGCACTGGATCTTCAGGCATCCCACTGGTGACAATCTAGAAAATGATCTGTTTATTCCCACTCTCTGTTTTTTGTCTGCTAACCAATCCTCAGTCCATACTTGTATATTCTCCAATCTCATGTACACGAGTTTTATTTACTAAACACTTGTCTGCAAATCCCAAAATACCACATCCACTGGTTCTTCTTTATCTATTCTGCACGTAACAATCTCAAAAAACTTGAACACATTTGTTAAATAAGATTTCCCTTTTGTGTATTCATGTTCAATCTGCCCAACAATGTCACTTATTTGTAAATATTTAGATATCACAGCCTTTGTAATAAATTCTAATTATGAAAGATAGTTACCAGCATATCCTTACCTCTACCTGCTTTCTTCAACACCTTGGGATGAAGCTCATCTGATCCAGGAGATTTATCAATCCTCAAATAGCTCATTTTTCAAGTATAATTCCTTCTCTTTTAGCTCCTCAGTTACACAGATCCCTTGGTCACCTAGTATTTCTGGGAGATTTTCTTTATCTTCTTCCATGAGACGGCATGGTGGCTCAGTGGTTAGCACTGCTGCCTCACAGCGCCAGGGACCCAGGTTCAATTCCAGCCTCAGTGTGGAGTTTGCACATTCTCCCTGCGTCTGCATGGGTTTGCTTCGGTTTCCTCCCACAGTCCAAAACTATACAGATTAGGTGGTTTGGCCATGCTAAATTGCCCATTGTGTCCAGGGATGTGTAGGTTAGATGGATTAGCAATGGGAAATGCAAGGTCCCAAGGATGGGTTGGGAGGTGCAAGGGGGTGAGTCTGTGGGATGCTTTTCAGAGAGTCTGTTTGGATTTGTTGGGTTGAACGGCCTGTTCTAATGAAGGATCACTGGGCCCAAAATATTAACTTTGATTTCCCTTCACAGATCTGCTGAGCTTTTCCAGCAAATTCTGTTTTTCTAGATTGTACACTACTGCTACTGAGCGTCGGTACTGGAGGGAGTAGATGCTTGTGGATGTGGTGTCAATCAAACAGGCTGCTTTGTCTTGGATGGTGTGAAGTTTCTCGAGTGTTGTTGGAGCTGCCCCCATCCAGGCAAGTGGGGAGTGTTCCATCACCCTCCTGACTTGTGCCTTCAACAGTTTCCTCTTTTCCCCTTCCCCCACCTCACCCCAGTTCCAAATTTCCAGCTCAGCACTGTCCCCATGACTTGTCCTACCTGCCTATCTTCTTTTCCATCTATCCACTCCACCCTCTCCTCCCTGACCTATCACCTTCATGCCCTCCCCCACTCACCTATTGTACTCTATGCTACTTTCTCCCCACCCCCACCCTCCTCTCATTTATCTCTCCACCCTTCAGGCACTCTTCCTGTATTCCTGATGAAGGGCTTTTGCCCGAAACGTCGATTTTACTGCTCCTCGGATGCTGCCTGAACTGCTGTGCTGTTCTAGCACCACTGATCCAGAACTTTGACAATGATGGACAAGCTGTGGGGAGTTAGGAGGTGAGTTACTCGCTGCAGGATTCCTAGCCTCTGACCTGCTCTTGTCGCCACTGAATAGCGAACCTCCTTCAGTTTCTGGTCAAAGATGAATCTCAAAGACGAATCTTGATAGTGGCGGATTCAGTGATGGCTGCATGTGACATGGTGTGAAGCTGACTTTTTAAATATAGTGCCCAAAACATGGACACTGCAAGGTCCTGGTGGTGATGTCTACATCCAGCTCCTATGTGCAACGCATCAGTAACAGGGGAATGAATCCCACTCAACAAAGCATTTTAACTGATAATGGGAAAATCCCACGCATGAGCTGATTATTCATCTTGAATCCCGACAGTGTAGAAGCAGGCCAGTTGGCCCAATGAGTCCAGGCCAACCCCCGAACCCTACCCAGATCCACCCTCTGTCCATGTAACCCCACATTTCCCATGGCTAACCTACCTAGCCTGCACATCTTTGGACTGTTGGAGGAAACCTGCACAAGCACAGACAGACTGCGCAAAGTCTACACAGACAGTTGCCCAAGGGCGAAATCGAGCCTGGGGTTTTCAGACCATGACGCAGCAGTGCTAACCATTGAGCCACTGAGCTGCCTCATCTCATTGTGAACTGCTTCTGGAAGCTTGATGAGCACAACTTAGCTATCACATGCTCTACATTTCAACAATGGCTACGCTTCAAAAATCCTAAAGTGGCTGCAAATGTCCGAAGGTCACAGTAGGTGCTATATGAATGCAAGTTGTTGCTTTGTATTTTACTCAGCTAAATTGGGACACAGGCTCCACCATTAAAGGCCAGTTTATGTAACTATCTGTCTCAGCAACTATCTGTGTATTTAGCTGTCTGGTTTCTATGTCTCAGTTTCTGTTAGTTAAAATACATTACTGTTTATTTATCTGTTCGTTATTTATCCTTTCTTTATTATTTATTCTTAGGATGTGGGCATTGCTGGCAAGGCAAACATTTGTTGCACGTCCCTAGTTGTCCTGAGGAAGTGGTGGTGGGAGTTTCTCCTTGAGCTGCTGCAGTCTGTACGGTGAAAGTGCCTCTGGAACGTTGGTGGATAGCATGCTCCAGGTTCATAGCCCAGTGCTGACAAATGAACAGTGATATGTCTCCCAGTTGGGATGGTGTGACACTTGGAGGTGCAATAGGGGGAGCTCTTACTGAGGTCAGATATAAAGAGCCAAAGCTGCCTCCAGCTGTGCTCTCTCTCTCTCTCTGACCGGGGAAAGCGTCCTGTCACGGATCGCCTTTGGTGTGAAGATGATCATTTGCCAAGTGTCTTTTGATGAGGCGATTTTAGTCATTATGGAAACAGACAAGAGACATTCAGTTCCAACAGCACACAGGCAGGCTGACCAATACTGTACAGAGACAATTGCAGATATTGAGACAGACATTTTAACCTACAGACAATTAAGAAAGAGGTGAATAAATAGGTAGATACAAAAAGACATATCAAAAATCAAAAAGATACATGGACACATAACATGATGGACAAAAATAAAGAGTTACATTAACATAACCAGGATAAAAACATGGAGAAATAAATGGGTAGTTTTATAAACAGACATGATTCTGTCAGATTATTGCTCTCAGAATCCCTTCAGTGTGGAAGCAGGCCATTCTGTCCACACTGACCCTCCTAAGGGCATCCCACCCAGATCTATCCCTGTAACCCTGCATTTTCCATGGCTAATCCACCTTGACTGCATATTCCTGTACATGATGAGCAGTTTAGCATGGCCAATCAACCTAACCTGCACATCTGTGGGAGGATGCCAGAGCACCCAGAGGAAACACATGTAAAATGTACAAACTTCACACAGTGACCTGAGGCTGGAATCGAACACGAGTCCCTGGCATTGTGAGGCAGCAGCGCCAACCACGAAGTCATTGTGCCACTCTCAATTTCAGTGGAGGTTACAGGGAGGTAAGATGCTGTAGCAGATACCTTGGCAATTTTCTGCAACAAACCTTGTAGAAAAACAAGAGGCTCATCTTGCATTTCTAAAGCACCTACAATGTAGTAAAATATTCCGCGGCACTTCACAGAAGTGATGTTCTAGAGTTCCAGTGCTAAGGGACTGGATATTGAATCCAGAATCCACTCATAATGAAAGCAGCTCTGTCTGGATGATTTGGAATGCTTCAGTGTTTCAGCAGCTGCATCCATCCGTTCAGGTCGTGCATATTTTAGTACGGATCCAATTTGTGTCTTGACGATAGTGGAGAAGCTTTGAGGGATAGACAAAGTCAATAGACATAATATAAACTTGACGCCTATATATAGATGTAAAAACAGATATGTGGATAAACAGGCAGACAGAGCTAAAGGGCAAATAAATTCATAGACAGATACATAACTAGATAAACAGACAAATATCTTTTTATTTATTTTTCAGAATGAATGGGGAGATGAGGAGAATTTATTTTACACAGTGTGTTATTGTGACCCAGAATGCACTACTTTAAAGGGTGCAGGATGCAGGTTCAATGGCAATTTTTAAAATTACATTGAATCACATCGAACTTACAGTTCATTCATCCCAACTGGTCTGTGGTAGTGTTTATGTTCCATTCAACATAATACATCTGACCCTGAGGGGTGACCTTTTAGAGGTTTACAAAATCATGAGGGGCATAGATAGAGTAAATATACAAGGGCATTTCCTGGGGTGGGGGAGTGCAGAACTAGAGGGCACAAGTTTAGGGTGAAAGGGGAAAGATTTAAAAGGGACCTAAGGGGCAACTTTTTCACGTAGACGGTGGTGCATGTATGGAGTGATCTGACAGAGGAAGTCATGGAGGCTGGTACAAGTACAACATTTAAAAGGTATGTGGGTGGATATATGAATAGGAAGGGTTGAGAGGGACATGGGCCAAGTGCTGGCAAATGGGACTAGATTAATGGAGGATATCTGGTTGGCATGGGCGAGTTGGACCGAAGGGTCTGTTTCCGTGCTGTACAGATCTATGACTATGATAACCCTTCAGCAAACAATCCCCTCTACTCATTCCCTATCGTATACTTGCCGAGCTTCCCCTACACTGCAACTATACCATTCACTTTCTGTGATCACAAGTACCATGGTTTTTCCCCATTTTGGGTAAGGATTTACGAATGGCTATTGGATTCATTAACGATTATCGTTATGGACTTTTGTTTTGGTCTCCCCAACAAGTGGAAATATTTTTTCTACTGTTACCTTTTCACATTCCAAGATCCCTACAAGATCCTCTTGTTGGAGAAGAGAACATCAGAATGTTAAGTCTTTCCTGATCGCTGTATTCATTCATTTCTGCTATCTTTCTAGTGGACCATTCTCAAGGTCCTGTGTCAGGGAGTGGAGGTGCTGGTGTGAGACTGTGGTGCTCCTTTTTATGAGGTATTTTCAGTGTTGGAGCTGATTTTCTCGAATTACTGTTCCATTGTTTTGGAACTTTGGAGAAAAAAGATCAAAGCAACGACGCTTTAAAAAGGAGGAAGCAGGATGAAGGCAGACACTTCATGGGAAGTGATTGAAATGGAGAAAGAGACCCACACTGCTGTCTGACCCGGCTGTGAATCTGCACAGCTCCTGCCTTTGGTGTCTGGTTTCAAGTATTTCTGGACATCGGAGTGCATCAAAGAAAAATGGACAAACAGCGAAATTCACAGGTGACCTTGGAGAAACCTGTGTGTGGGAGCTCACAGCAGAGGAGCAGCTAAGTGGATAATGTTTTAGTGTAACCTCACTATTTTCTATTTGTAAATCTACAATAGTGAGCGGAGTGGGTTTTTTGATTACGTGTTTTTATTGAGATCCAAATGTTGATTAAATTTTAAAAATATAAAAACATAGGCAATAAGTTAGCCTGCCGCTGTGTTTCTCGAGCAGGAAATCTCTTCTATTTTAGATTAGATTACTTACAGTGTGGAAACAGGCCCTTCGGCCCAACAACTCCACACCGCCCCGCCGAAGTGCAACCCACCCATACCCCTACATTTACCCCTTATCTAACACTATGGGCAATTTAGCATGGCCAATTCACCTGACCTGCACATCTTTGGAGTGTGGGAGGAAACCGGAGCACCCGGAGGAAACCCACACAGACATGGGGAGAATGTGCAAACTTCACACAGTCAGTTGCCTGAGGCGGGAATTGAACCCAGGTCTCTGGTGCTGTGAGGCAGCAGTGCTAACCACTGTGCCACCGTGCATTGTTATGGTACAAAGATGGCCTTTAGTAGAGAGATGTCCTCCTCTTGTTGGAAGTGGGAGATTAGGGGAGCTTCTATGTTTCTGATGATCATGCCTGCAGGAAGGGGTTTGGTTGTGAATCCTATTGGATTGCACGGATTGGTTGGAGCTGCAGTTAGAGGCAATGAGGAATTTATAGGTCCTAGGGTATGTGATCAATAGCAGTTATAGGAAGAAAAACCGCAGATACAGTCAGGCAGATATGTTAACTCCAGGAGAGATAGGAGACATAGACAGGTAGTACAGGAGTCTCCTATGGCTATTCTCATTTCAAACAAGTATGCTGGTTTGGAAAATGTGATGGACTCTATTTGCCAAAGCTATTTCATGTCCCCTTTTTGCCCTGCTGATTTCCCTCTTAAGTATACTCCTACTGCCTTTATACTCTTCTAAGGATTCACTCGATCTATCCTGTCTATACCTGACATACGCTTCCTTCCTTTTCTTAACCAAACCCTCAATTTCATTAGTCATCCAGCATTCCCTATACCTTCCAGCCTTTCCCTTCACCCTAACAGGAATATATATCTCTGGTTTCTTGTTATCTCATTTCTAAAGGCTTCCCATTTGCCAGCAGTCCCTTTACCTGCGAACATCTGCCTCTAATCAACTTTTGAAAGTTCTTCCCTAATAACGTCAAAATTGGCCTTCCTCTAATTTAGAAATTTAACTCGTAGATCCAGTCTATACTTTTCCATCATATTTTAAAACTAATAGAATTATGATCACTGGCCCCAAAGTGCTCCCCCACTGACACCTCAGTCACCTGCCCTGCCTTATTTCCCAAGAGTAGGTCAAGTTTTGCACCTTCTCTTGTAGGTACATCCACATACTGAATCAGAAAATTTTCCTGTACACACTTAACAAATTCCTCTCCAATTAAGCCCTTAACATAATGGCAGTCCCAGTCTATGTTTGGAAAGTTAAAATCCCCTACCATAACCACCCTATTATGTTTCAGATTGCTGAGATCTCCTTACAAATTTCCCTCTGACAATTAGGAGATCTAAAATACAATCCCAATAATCCCTTTCTTATTTCTCATTTCCACCCAAATAACTTTCCTGGATGTATTCCCAGGAATATCCTCCCTAAGTACAGTGGCAATGTTGTCCCTTATCAAAAATGCCATTCCCCCTCGTCTCTTGCCTCTCTTTCTATCCATCCTGTAGCATTTGTATCCTGGAACATTAAGCTGCCAGTCCTGTCCATCCCTGAGCCATGTTTCTGTAATTGCTATGATATCCCGGTCCCATGTTCCTAACCATGCCCTGAATTCATCTGCCTTCCCTGTTAGGCCTCTTACATTGAAATAAATGCAGTTTAATTTACCTTGTTCTCTGCTTTGTTCCTGCCTGGCCTGATTGTTTGACTTGTTCCCTTTCCCAACTGTACCATTTTCAAATTGATTTCTTTCCTCACTATCTCCCTGGGTCCCCCCTCCGCACACCCCCCTTCCCCCGCCACCTTAATAGTTTAAATCCTCCCGACCAGCTCTGGCAAATCTCCCCGCAAGTACATTAGTCCACTTCCAATATTCAGGTGCAATCCATCCTTCTTGTACAGGTCACTTCTGCCCCAGAAGAGATTCCAATGATCCAAAAATGTGAACCCTTCTCCCCTGCACCAACTCCTCAGCCATACATTCATCTGCTCTATCCTCCTATTCCTACACTCACTAGCTCGTGACACCGGAAGTAATCCAGATATTACGACCCTCGAGGACCTCCTTTTTACATTTCTGCCTAACTTCCTATATTCTCCCTTCAGAATCACCTCTTTCCCTTCCCATGCTGCTAATTCCAATGTGGATAATGACCTCTTGCTAAAGGTAGAGGACAGAGGGTGGTGGTGGAGGGTTGCTTTTCAGACTTGAGGTCTGCGGCCAGTTTGTGTCATAAGGATCGGTGATGGATCCACTGCTTTTCGTCATTTATATAAATAATTTGGACGACCTGGATGAATCAGGACGTACAGAACCTGCTAAAAACCAAGTGTGAGGCCTTCAGATCAGGAGACCCACTCAAATATAAGGAATCCAAGTATGACCTTCACAGAGCCATTAAGACAGCCAATGACCAATACCAATCCAAACTAGAGACCCAGACAGACACCCGGCGACTATGGCAAGGACTGAATGACATCACAGGTTCTAAGAAGAGACAGTGCAAGATAGCAGACAATGACACCTCCCTCTCAGATCGTCTCAATGCCTTCTATGCTCACTTTGACCAGAATTTCGGTGGAGAAGTAACACCTTTTCCAACAAGTCCTGACGAACCTATCCCAACAGTCACTTCATCAGAGGTCAGATCAGTTTTCCTTTGTGTGAATCCAAGGAAAGCGATGGGATCAGACGAAGTACCAGGCCGTGCTCTCAGGGCATGCACAGATCAACTGGCAGAGGTCTTCTCTGACATTTTCAACCTCTCCCTGCAGCAGGCCACTGTCCCTGCCTGTTTCAAGAGGGCCAACATCATCCCTGTGCCTAAGAAGGCTCATGCAGCATGTCTGGATGTATCACTACCTGGTATGGTAACTGTACCATTTAAGATCGGAGACGGTTACAGAGAGTGTTGAACTCAGCCCAGACAATCACAAAGGCCAACCTCCCATCTATAGAATCCAGTTACCAGGTCCGCTGTCAAGAAAGGCCGCCAGCATTCTCAAAGATCCATCCCACCCTGGCAATGTTTCTCTACAATCTTTACTATCGGGGAGAAGATACAAAAGCCTGAACACACACACCAGCCAGTTTCAAAACAGTTTCCAACCGACTGTTGTTAGAATACTGAATGGACTCACAATTCTTAACATTGGCCTGTATCTGTGTTTTTGTTTTTGCCGACTGTTTACCTATTTTTACTTTATATCACTTAACTCTGTAATCTGCCTGGATTGCTCGCAAGATAAAGCTTTTCACTGTGCCTCAGTACACGCGACAATTAATTCAATTTAATTCAATTCAATTCAATGTGAACATAGGAGGTATAGTTAGTAAGTTTACAGATGACACCAAAATTGGAGGTGTAGTGGACAGCGAAGAAGGTTACCTCAGAGTACAATGGGATCTTGATCAGATGGGCCAATGGACCGAGGAGTGGCATGTGGAGTTTAATTTAGATAAACGTGAGGGGCTTCATTTTGGAAAAGCAAATCACGGCAGGACTTATACACTTAATAGTAAGGTGCTGGGAAGTGTTGCTGAACAAAGAGGCCTAGGAGTGCAGGTTCATAGCTCCTTGAAAATTGAGTCACAAGTAGATAGGATAGTGAAGAAGGTGTCTGGTATGCTTTCCTTCATTGGTCAGAGAATTGAGTACAGGAGTTGGGAGGTCATGTTGTGGCTGTACAGGACATTGGTTCGACCACTTTTGGAATATCGTAGGCAATTCTGGTCTCTCTGCTATTGGAAGGATGTTGCAAAATTGGAAGGGTTCAGAAAACATTCATAAGGATGTTGCCAGGTTTGGAGGGTTTGTCCTATAGGGAGAGGCTGAATAGGTTGGGGCTGTTTTCCCTGGAGCATCGGAGGCTGAGGGATGATCTTATAGAGGTTTACAAAATCATGAGGGGCATGGTTAGGATAAATAGACAAGGTCTATACCCTGCGATAGGGGAGTGCAAACCTCAAGGGCATAGGTTTAGGGTGAGAGGGTAAAGATATAAAAGGGACCTAAGGGGCAATTATTTCAAGGAGAGGGTGGTACGTGTATGGAATGAGCTGCCAGAGGAAGTGGTGGAGGCTGGTACAATTGCAACATTTAAAAAGCATCAGGATAGGTATATGAATAGGAAGGGTTTTTGAGGGATGTGGGCCGGGTGCTGGCAAATAGGACTCAAATAATTTTGGATATCTGGTCAGCATGGATGAGTTGGGTAAAGGGGTCTGTTTCTGTGCTGCACATCTCTATGACTCTAAGATGCAGGAGGTTTAGAAGGGATTTGAGGAAACTTCCGTTCACCCAGAGGTTAGTGGGAATCTGGAATGCTCTGCCTGGGAGGCTAATGGACATGGGAAACGTCACATCCTGTAAAATGTATGTGGGTATGTGCTTGAAATATCATAACATTCAAGACTATGGGACCAGTGCTGGCAAGTGGGATTAAAGGAAACTTTTGTGCTATTTGACTAAGCCTGCCACTGCATTTCCCCTTAACCTAATTTATCAGCAAATAATTTGCACATAGCATGATTCCACACAATGCAAAGAAATACCCAGTTCTAGTTGTGTTCATTGAACATTGTCGAGAACATGAGGAAGATGCCTACTGGAAAGGCAGGACACTGCTGGGTCAGCATTTCAGCCGGAACTCTCTGCTTTCTCTTTGAATAGCAGCTTGGGAGATTTGGAGTTCTCCTAAGAAGGCAGACAATTTTATTTCATTGCTCATAGGCACGTGCAACAGTGCAGCAGCCCCTCTCCACAGCACTTGTCGTGACAGGTTGGACTCAAGGGCTGAATCTGTCAGGGATAATGGAACAGATATAAGACTGTAAGACACTGGGCAGGTTACGGCCTCGTATTATTATCATTGGATTGTTAATCCAGGGACCCAGGCAATGTTCTGGGGACCCGGGGTCAAATCCCACCACGTCAGATAGTGGAATTTGAATTCAATAAAATAAAAATCACCATCACAGTCTCTGGAATTAAGAATCTAATGATGACCATTAGTCCATTGTTGATTGTTGAAAAAACCCATCTGGTTCACTAATGTCCTTTAGGAAACTGCCATCCTTATCTGGTCTGGCCTACATTTGACTCCAGACCCACAGCAATGTGGTTGGTTCTTAAACTGGCCTCTGGGCAATTCGGGATGGGCAATAAAATCCGGTCTAGCAAGGGACGCCCACATCCTATGAATGAGTAATAATATAAGACCATAAGATATAGGTGCAGAAGTAGGCCATTCAGCCCATTGAATCTGCTCCACCATTCAATCATGGCCTGATATGTTTCTCAACAAAATTCTCCTGCCTTCTGCCCATAACTCTTGATCCCCTCACTAATCAAAGACCTAAGTATGTCTGTCTTAAAAACACTTAATGACTTGGTCTCTACAGCTCTCTGAAACAATGAGTTAAACAGATTCACCATCATCTGGCTGTAGGGTTCACTCTGAGGCTGTGCCCTCAGGTCCCAATCTCTCCTACTAATGGAAACATCTTCACTATGCCCATCGATCCAGGCCTCTCGTTATGTTATAACTTTCAGGGAGATCTCCACTAATCCTTCTCAATGCCTCTGAGCACAGACAAGAGTCCTCAACTGCTCTTGATACGATAAGCCATAGTCATACACAATAGAAACAATTGATAATCAAGGAGATCAAAGGTTATGAGGAGAAAGCAGTAAAATGGGATTGAATGTCAGAGCAGACTCGATGGGCCAAATGGCCTAATTTCTGCTCCTATGTCTTATGGTCTAAACAGACCCTTCAGTCTAATCCATCCACGGTGACCAGACATCCCATTCTGACGTGGTCCCATTTGCCAGCACTTGACCTACATCCCTCTAAATCCTTGCTTTTCATTAGATTAGATTAGATTAGATTACTTACAGTGTGGAAACAGGCCCTTCGGCCCAACAAGTCCACACCGCCCTGCCGAAGCGCAACCCACCCATACCCCTGCATTTACCCCTTACCTAACACTACGGGCAATTTAGCATGGCCAATTTACCTGACCTGCACATCTTTGGACTGTGGGAGGAAACCGGGGCACCCGGAGGAAACCCACGCAGACACGGGGAGAATGTGCAAACTCCACACAGTCAGTCGCCTGAGGCGGGAATTGAACCCGGGTCTCTGGCGCTGTGAGGCAGCAGTGCTAACCACTGTGCCGCCATCCTATATCCATCCAGATGTTCTTTAAATGTTGTAACTGTGCCATCATCCACCACTTCCTCTGGAAGCTCATTCCATATACACATTGCCCTCTGCATGAAAAAGTTGCTCCTCAGGTCTTTCCCCTCTCACCTTAAACCTCTCACTAAGCATCAGTGTTTACTATGGAGAAGGACATGGAAGATATAAAATGTTGGGAAATAGATGGTGACAGTTTGAAAAATGTCCATATTACAGAGGAGGGGGTGCTGGATGTCTTGAAATGCAAAGAAGTGGATAAATTCCCAGGACCCCTAGAACTCTGTGGGAAGCTAGTGGAATGATTGCTGGGCCTCTTGCTGAGATTTTGTTTCATCAATAGCCACAGGTGAAGTACCGGAAGACTGGGAGTTGGCTAACGTGGTGCCACTATTTAAGAAAGGTGGTAAGGAAAAGCCAGGGAACCAAAGACCGGTGAGCCTGACATCAGTGGTGGGCAAGTTGTTGAAGGGAATCCTGAGAGATAGGATTTACATGTATTTGGAAAGACAAGGACTGATTAGAGATAGTCAGCATGGCTTTGTGTGTGGGAAATCAAGTCTCATGATTGATGTTTTTGAAGAAGTAAGAAGAGGATTGATGAGGGCAGAGTGGTAGACATGATCTATATGGACTTCAGTAAGGCATTCAACAAGGTTCCTCACGGGAGACTAGTGAGCAAGGTTGGATCTCATGGGAGACTGGGAGAACTAACCAACTGGATACAGAACTAGCTCAAATGTGGTGTTGGGTTGCTTTTCAGACTGGAGGCCTGTGACCAGTGGAGTGCCACAAGGATCGGTGCTGGGTCCACTGCTTTTCATCATTTATATAAATGATTTGGATGTGAGTATAAGAGGTACAGTTAGTAAGTTTGCAGATGACACCAAAATTGGAGGTGTAGTGGAGAGCGAAGAAGGTTACCTCAAAGTACAACAGGATCTTGATCAGATGGGCCAATGGGCTAAGAAGTGGCAGATGGAGTTTAATTTAGATTAATGTGAGGTGCTGTATTTTGGAAAAGCAAATCAGAGCAGGACTTAATGGTAATGAGGAAGTGTTGGTGAACAAAGAGACCTTGGAGTGCAGGTTCATAGTTCCTTTAAAGTGGAGTGGCAGCTAGATAGGATAGTGAAGAAGGTGTTTGATATGTTTTCTTTATTGGTCAGAGCATTGAATATAGGAGTTGGGAGGTCATGTTGCAGCTGTACAGGACATTGGTTAGGCCACCTTTGGAATATTGTGTGCAATTCTGGTCTCCTTCCTATCGGATGGATGTTGTGAAACTTGAAAGGGTTCAGAAAAGATTTACAAGGATGTTGCCAGGGTTGGAGGATTTGAGCAATAGGGAGAGGCTGAACAGGCTGGGGCTGTTTTCCCTAGAGTGTTGGATGTTGAGGGGCAACCTTATAGAGGTTTATAAAATCATGAGTAGCATGGATAGGATAAAGAGACACGGTCGTTTCCCTGGGGTGGGGGAGTCCAGAACTAGAGGACGTATGTTTAGGGTGAGAGGGGAAAGATATAAAAGGGACCTAAGGGGCTATGTTTTCACACAGAGGATGGTGTATGTATGGAATGAGCTACCAGAGGAAGTGGTGGAGGCTGGTACAATTACAGCATTTAAAAGGCATCTGGATGAGTATATGAATAGAAAGGGTTTAGAAGGATATGGGCCAAGTGCTAGCAAATGGGACTAAATTAGGTTAGTATATCTGGTCTGCACGGATGAGTTGAAATGAAGGGTCTGTTTCTGTGCTGCACATCTCTATGACTCTATGCCCTCGACTTTTGGACTACCACACCCTAGGAAAAAGATCTTGGCTATTTACCTTATCTTTGTCCCAGCCTATTCAGTCTGACTCTATTATTCAAACTCTCCACTGGCAACATCTTTGTAAATCTTTTCTGCACCGTCTCAAGTTTAACAACATCCTTTCTCTTGAAGGGTGATCAGAAACAAGGGCTAAAAACCAAAGAGAAAAATAGATCTATTTAGACATTCAGGCAGTACTTGCAGGTTCAGTCTGCACATTAGTTTAGCAGTTTCCAAAGTAATTAGGGCTGGGAAAGTAGTCCTGACTGGCTTAGAAGAAAAGTACAGAAGCAGAAAACTGTTGGATGCTAAGGTTTGGAAAACCACATGGTCTTTATTCTGGAAGCATTCGAAGGTCAGCACAAAACCAATTACAGTTGTTCTAACAGACTCAGATATTTTAAAGTGGAGACAGGGTGATCCTTCATTGAGGTTTGAGTATCTGTGAGGTTGTTGTTGAGGTAAAAGAGTTGAATCTTTTAATATTTGTGTATAAGACCATTTCAAAAAAAAATCTTGTACAGTTTAAAATAATTTACATTTTCTCCTTTAGTGTGTAATAAACTCATATGTTCCTTTGTTAAAAGTATATTGGCAGCCTCTTGTGAATATGTTCAGAGACTGACCTGCCAAGGGAACAAAAAATGACACTCATGGTCTATCAAGCAAGGTTACAGTCTGGGATCTGACTTGTCCAATATTATCAATAGCTGGGATTTTTACAACTGTACAGTTTAAGATATTGACAAGAAAATATCTGCTTTTGGGACTGTTTGCCCCATTGTCTTCTTGAGGACAGCCTCCTATTGGTGTTCAAACTTCGAGAGCCATTGCACCCTTTGGCCATTAATTGGCCAAGTTTGTGAAAATCACAGCCTGGTGACAATCCTGATCCTGTGTGAGTTTCTGACCCTGATTTAAGCTGAATACTGGGCTCCCGAAGTTCATGGATCACATTCTATAACATTTCTGGATAGGACTCAGCTTATGATTTAGCAATGAGAGGCCACCCACTGACTCACACAAGATGGGGAGGATTATTACTGGATAGGTACTGGGTAATCTCCCCTCATGGCAGGGGAGGGAGGAATTATTAATATTATAGGAAGTGTTGATTATAAAATGGGACAGTGTCTATTAGGAAAAATGTTTCTTAATGTTATGGCTAGGGAATTATCAATGGGGAAATGGTTTGTTAAAGAAGAGGTTATTATTAGAGAGAAATGTACTTAAGAGGGAGCAGGTTTATTATCTGAGGGGAAGGGGTTATTATCAGAGCTCCCTCTTTATTCTCAGAGGGAGGAGGTTAATATTAGAGGGAGGGGGTTTATTATTCCAGGTTGGATTTTGATACTGCTTGTTTTCCCTTTGCTGTCAGTAACATATTGAGTATGTAGGAAACATTAGCTCCAGTGTGAGCCAGATAGGGAGGAACAGTTAACGGGAAGTGAATCACATCCCTCAATCCATCAGTGTCCCTGAGACAGCGGAGTGGTGGCAAGGGGGTGGAGAGGGGAGGAGCTGGGACCTGCCTTTATTGCACTTGTTCCAACTCCCTTGTGTTATTTCAACACTTGTCTAGTGTCCTTTCTAAAAAAAAACTTGGTTTCAATTTCCATCTATAAAGGAGCCCTGATGGATGACAGATCACAGTAGAATGAGGCTAGGTGTCTGGATGGGAAGTAGCAGCTCTTTCAAGCTGACTTCTAGGAGACGGCGTGATAGAGTGTTAAATGAGCATGATGTCTCAGCCTTTAACCCCAAGCACATCAATTACCAGGACCAGTACAACTGAGAGTCATTTATCTTCATTACAGCCTTTCACCAGCATCTGTCCAGCAATTCACAGTCTCCCCAGCTTTTCCTCAACATCCTTATGTTGGACGCATGGTTAAATCACACACGATGATGCTGAGGTGGCTGGAATAAGTCAGGCACAGAGAGGGAGAGAGAGAGAGACACACACACAGACAGGCATCCACAAAGGGATAGACAGGTAGGCAGAATCACAGACAGACCAGAACACACACACAGGAGTGAAAGTGGTCATTAAAATCACCATCTCATTGAGGCATGTCACACCTCACACTAACTATTGCTTCTCACATTTAAGCTACATCGTCATCTGTCGCACCCTTCACCCAAAACTCCCATCCTGACATATCACCAGAGGTAACAGGAAAAGCAGGGATAGCAAAACATACACCGGACTAGTACCACACACATAGGATCAGGTACCTACATACTTAGACAGAGGGTCAGGTACGCATGTAAATAGAGAGAGGGTCAGGTGCACTCATACGCGGAGACAGAAAGGCACACACAGACACACACACAGACACAGACACATACACAGACACAGAATTTCATGTACACACTCAGTGATACACTGAGGATCAGGTATACTCATACATAGAGGATCAGGTACATACACGGAGGACCAGTTCACCCATATACAGAAAGAGTAAGGCACACTCACACATAGAGATAATGGCGATTTGCAGTTCACGTGCTGTATATAGACTCACAATGCCGTTAGGGAGGAAATTCCAGGATTTTGACCCAAAGACACTGAAGTAACAGTGATATATTCCAGAGCTAGGGGTCCATTGTTTTGAAATTTTCTGAAGTTCGAGAGAACAGTTATACTGGACTTGAAATGTCAATTCTGTTTCTCTCTCCACAGATGCTCTCAGAGTACAACGGGATCTTGATCAGATGGGCCAATGAGCTGATGAGTAGCATGTTGAATTTAGATAAATAAGAGGTGCAATATTTTGGCAAAGCAAATCAGAGCAAAGAACAAAAATACCTTGGAGTGCAATTTCATAGCTCCTTGAAAGTGGAGTCACAGGTAGATAGAACAGTGAAGAAGGCATTTAGTATGCTTTCCTTTTTTGTACAGAGACTGTAGGAGTTGGGAGGTTATGTTGCAGCTGTACAGGACATTGGTTAGGTCACTTTTAGAATATTGCGTGCAATTCTGGTCTCACTCCTATCAAAATGATGTTGTGACACTTGTAAGGGTTCAGAAAAGATTTACAAGGATGTTGCCAGGGTTGGAGGATTTGAGCTACAGGGAGAGGCTGAACTGGCTGGGGCTGTTTTCCCTGCAGCCGCTGAGGCTGAGGGGTGACCTTATAGAGGTTTATAAAATCATGGTGGCATGGATAGGATAATTGGACCAGGTCATTTCCCTAGGGTGGGGGAGTCCAAAGCTGGAGGGCATAGGTTTAGGGTGAGAAGGGAAAAATTTAAAAGGGACCTAAGGGGCAACGTTTTCACACAGAGGATGGTACATGTATGGAATGAGCTGCCAGAGGAAGTGGTGGAGGCTAGTAAAATTACATTTAAAAGTAATCTGCATGGGTATATGAATAGCATAGGGTTTAGAGGGATATGGGTCAAGTGCTGGCAAGTGGTTAGGTTAGGATATTTGGTTGGCATGGATGAGTTGTACCGAAGGGTCTGTTTCTGTGCTGTACATCTATATGTACCTGCTGAGTTTCTCCAGCATTCTCTGCATTTGTTTCAGATTTCCAGCATCAAATTATTTTGCCTCCATTGACTCGTTTTACTGTTGCTCCTTGATTTGAAAAGTGTGGTGCTGGAAAAGCGCAGCATACCAGGCAGCATCCAAGGAGCAGGAGAATCGATGTTTCGGGCATGAGCCCTTCTTCAGCACCACACTTTTCAACTCTAATCTCCAGCATCTGCAGTTCTCACTTTCTCCCTGTTGCTCCTTGATGTCACTCTCAGGAAAATGCAGTCTTGATGCCAACAGCAGTGACTTTCACCTCACCTCATCTACAGGAGCGATGTGATTGTACTAGAGACGGTGCAGAGGAGGCTTACCAGGATGTTACTTGGGCTGGAACGTTGAGGTTACGAAGAGAGAGATTAGGCAGACTGCGGTTGTTTTCCTTAGAATAGAGGAGATTCGGGGGGTGGGAAATGGTTGAGATGTATAGAATTGTGAGAGACAATGATAGGGTAGACAGAGAAAAACTTTTCCCCTTGATGGGGCGATCAATGACTGGATGTGTAGATCTAAGGTAAGGGGCAGAAGGTTTTGAGGGGATGTGAGGAATAACGTATTCACCCAGAGGGAAATTTAAAACTCACTGCCTGTAAGGGTGAGAGAGGCAGAAACCCTTATCACAGTGTGGATGTATTTAAATTAGTATACAAGTTTCTGGGCCAAGTGCTGAAAAATGGAATTAGATTAGTTAGGTGGTTATTTTTGACTGGTGTGGACAAGATGGGCTGAAGAGCTTTTTTCTGTGATGTTGATCTCTATGACTCTGGAATTCAGCTTTCTTGTCCAGATTCCTGGTGAAGGGCTTATGCCCGAAACATCGATTCTCCTGTTCCTCGGATGCTGCCTGACCTGCTGTGCTTTTCCAGCACCACACTCTCAACTCTGATATTGGGTTTTAAGTGTTTTAGCGTGCACTGTTTAGGATATTCTGAAGTGAGGTTTCTCTTTGGACTGAGTGCCCAAAGACCTGGGAGCTCTGAGCTCTGTCAGAGTTAATAGCTTTGTCCAGAAAAAGGACTGGGAGTTCATTCTGCCTCATATTTAGGTCATTCTGCACTAATGAGACCCTGACACTAAGGTGCTTTGCTCCTGAAAGCTGCTAATGTACTTCAATCCACATTAATAACACTCATTTGATGGAAATAAATTCTTCGCAAATCCTTGCAACAGGAGAACGCTTATTTAAGGAGAATCTCTGTCCTGTTCAGAATAAAATAATTTAATGTAGATGATGCTGGAGAAACAGAAGTTGAAAACAGTTTTAAATATCTCTACAATTCACCTGTCACGAGCACAAAAAAACCTTTTTTTAAATTCAGAAGGCTAGGTGAAATGTTATAACCTCTAGTAAAGGTCATGACCCCCAATGATGGTCTGGCATTATTTGTAGAGACCCGAGGCCTAGGATTGAAGGATGAGGTTCACAGTAAAGGGCCAAATGAATGGGGGAGAAAATAAAGAAAAATTAGGAAGAAACAACTAATTGATGCCAGACTTGAGTTTAGAAACTAAAAGGTCATAATAAAACTGAATAAGACAAGTTGCTGAATGGTTCTGAGGACTTTGGAATGAATAACATGGAGTTGGAGAGACAGTGACGAGTCCGAAGCTGAACACTACCAGATCAAAGGGAAGTGTTATCTCTAATATTAATTTACAAGATGTAGGCATTGCTGGCAAGACCAGCACTTATTGCCTGTCCCTAGTTGCCCTTTAGAAGGTGTTGGAAATGTGTTGCTGGAAAAGCACAGCAGGTCAGGCAGCATCCAGGAAACAGGAGAATCGACGTTTCGGGCATAAGCCCTTCTTCAGGAATGAGGAAAGTTTGTCCAGCAGGCTAAGATAAAAGGTAGGGAGGAGTGAGGAATCTGGAGTGTGGGGGTAAGTACATGAAAGTTTTTGGTACTTACTGTGAGGAATCCGGAGTGCGGGGGTAAGTACATGAAAGTTTGAGGAATCCGGAGTGTGGGGGTAAGTACATGAAAGTTTGAGGAATCCGGAGTGTGGGGTAAGAAGGTGTTGTTGAGCCACCTTCGTGAACCATTACAGTCCACATGTTGAACCTTACCGAGGGAATTCCAGGACTTTGACCAAGCCACTCTGAAGGAACACAGACATATTTCCAAATCAGGATGGTGAATGGCTTGGAGGGGACCATCTAGATAGTGGTGCTCCCATGTATCTATTCCCTTGCTCTTCTCTGAACCAATGCAGTGGGATCTTTGACATTAATTGAGAGGGCAGACAGGACCTGTCATCACAGAATAATTAACTTCTGAACTGCTCCTGTTTCCTGCAATTGGAATATTATTATTAAATTGGAAAAAGTGCAGAAAAGATTTGTAAGGATGTTGCCGGGACTTGGGGGTTTGAGTTACAGCGAGTGCATGGATAAGCTGGGTCATTTTTCCCTGGAGTGTAGGAGACTGAGAGGTGACCATATGGAGATTTATAAAATCATGAGGGACATAGATAAGGTGAATACCAAGATCCTTTCCCTGGGCTGGGGGAGGTCAAAACTAGAGGGCATAGGTTTAAAGTGAGAGGCGAAAGATTTAAAAGGGACCTGAGGGGCAATGATCTCAGACAGAAGCTGGTGTGTATGTGGAATGTACTGCCAGGGGAATTGGTAGATCCAGGTACAGTTACAACATTTGGACAGGTACATAGATAGGAAAGGTTTAGAGGGATATGGACCAAACGTGGGCAAATGGAACTAGTTTACTTCGTCGGCATGGATGTGTTGGATCCCAAAGGGTCTGTTTACATGTTGAATGACTTTATGACTCTGTCTAGACTGTCTTCTGAGGGTCACTCATGCAGAATAGAACATAGAAAAGTACAGCCCAGAACAAGCCCTTCGGCCCACGATGTTATGCCGATTAGCTCCTAAGTTATTACTCAATAACATGGAGTTATAATGATGGAAAGAGAGAAAATGAATGGTAGAAAACCAAATCTTTTTGTATACACTGTGCCACGACATAGGGTTCAATATTGAGTTCAAATTCCGCCAGGGCTTCTGGTGCAATATGAATAAATAAAAATGGAACATAGATCTTGCTTCAGTAATGGTGGCTACCATATAGAGTCAAAGAATCCCTACAATGTGGAAGCAGGCCATTTGGCCCATTGACTCCATAATGACGCTACGATGAACATCCCATCCAGACCCACCGCCTACCCTGCATTTCCCATTGATAATCTACCTAGTCTGCACACCCCTAGATCCCATGGGCAATTTAGCATAGCCAGTCCATCTAACCTGCACATCTTTGGACTGTGGGGGGAACCCAGATCACCTGATCCTTTATATATTGTCATAAAGATTCATCTGGTTCACTCCTGTCCTTCAGAGAAGGAAACCTGCGTCCTTCTATATGCACATGATTGTCTGAATGGTGATACATTGGGAAATGGGGAAGATGCAATGAGGCCTGGTTGTCCTTGCACACCGGTTGCTGAATATAAGCATGCAGATCCAGCAGGCAGTGAAGAAGGCAAATGGTATGTTGGCCTTTATAGCGAGAGGATTCGAATATAGGAGCTGAACATTCTTGATGAAGGGCTCCTGCTCCTCAGATGCTGCCTGATCCGCTGTGCTTTTCCAGCACCACTCTAATCTTGGCTATAGGAGCAGGGATGTCTTGCTGTAATTGTACAGGGCCTTGCTGTGACACACATGGAATAATGTGTGCAATTTTGGTTTCCTTATTCTGAGGAAGTGCAATAAAGATTTACCAGACTGGAACGGCAGGACTGACATATGAAGTGAGGACTATATGCACTGGACTTTAGAAGGATGAGAAGGATCTCATAGAAACTGTAAAATTACAAAAAGATGAGACAGACTAAACACAGGAAGAATATTCCTAACAACCTGGGGTCACCGTCTAAGGATACAGAGTAGGCCATTTTGGATTGAGATGAGGAGAAATTTCTTCACCCAGACAGTGGTGAGCTTGTGGAATTCTCTGCCACAGAAAGCCAAAACATTAAACGTTTTCAAGAAGGAGTTATATATAGTTCTTAGGCCTAAAGGGATCAAAGGATGTGGGTGAGAATGTGGGAATAGGGTGCTGAGTTGGATGATCGGCCATGATCATACTGAATAGCAACTCAGGAACTGTTTCTCCCGATTAGAAAATTGTTCAAATCAGTATGTTATTCAAGTAAAAATGAAAAATAGAAGCAGGAAACAAGATGATTAGGGGGTTGTGTACAAGATGATTAGGGGGTTAGATAGGGTTGACAGTGTGAACCTTTTCCCGTGTATGGAGTCGGGTATTACAAGGGGGCATAGCTTTAAATTAAGGGGGGGTAGATATAGGACTGAAGTTAGGGGTAGGTTCTTCACTCAGCGAGTCGTAAGTTCATGGAATGCCCTGCCAGTAGCAGTGGTGGACTCTCCCTCTTTATGGGCATTTAAGCGGGCATTGGATAGGTATATGGTGGATAGTGGGTTAGTATAGGTTAGGTGGGCTTGGATCGGCGCAACATCGAGGGCCAAAGGGCCTGTACTGCGCTGTATTCTTCTATGTTCTATGAAACAACAGGCCAGTTAGTTTCACATGTGTTGAAGTCAAATTACCAGAGTTCATAGTTAAGTTCAGGGTTATTAAAATATTTAGCTGAACAGAGAGAACCAACTTTGACTCCCAAAGTATAGGTTATCTTCAACAAATCTCTCTCAACTCCATACACTTCAAGATATCTGCACTCATCTAACTTACCTTTTTTGTTTAACATCCCTGATTTTAATGTCTTAACTACACAGATCATTGAAATATGAAGATATCCACTTAGGTAGCAAAACCAGAATGGCAACGCATTATTTAAAGAGGTTGCTGTAACCCATACAGTTAAATTACAAGAAGAAATAAACAAATGGTTGCAAACCCTGGACTTTATTAAGGGGCGATTTGATTAACGTTTTCTGAGTATTAAGGGGAACAGATGAGGTAAATAAAAAGTATTTCTGTTGGATGAGGGATCGAAGGCTTCAGGACAAACATTAATGCTGGTCATCTCAGAAAAATAAAATTCTGCAAAAAGTGTGGTAAATATTTGGAACTCTTCTGCTAATGGCAATTAGGATGAGCACAATTGTTAACTGCAAATTTGACATTGATAGGACATTGTTAACCAAAAGTATGAAGGGATTTGGGACACAGGTGGGCACGTGGGGTTAAATAGATGACTTCAGATTGCAATGTGGAGACTGCTGACTAAGTTGATCTTCACTGTCCATGCCTCATTCTTCTATGAAAGTCGTTATACAACTGAGTGGCTTGCTCTGCCATTTCAGTTAAGAATCAACTACATTATGTGTTACTGGAATTATATACAGATGATAGTCTTCCTTTGCTAAAAGGCATTAAATAACCAACTGGAATTTTGCAGTAATCCCACAGTTCATTCAGACTTTTTCAGTTGCCACAGTGAGATCTGAACTCAGGTTCTCAGTTTCAGAATTACTGACCAAGTAACGTATGCTTCCTGAAATTGTGCAGAAGGAGGTTCAATTGTAACTATTAAACAGGAATTGGATAATGATTTTAAAAGGATAAAATTGGGTTAAAGGGAAAGATTAGGAGGAGTGGGACTAATTGGATAGCTTTCAAACAGCAACAGGGATGAGGAGTTGAGGAGTTTGGGCTCTGGCCCAAAATGTCAATTTTCCTGCTCTTTGAATGCTGCCTGACCTGTTGTGCTTTTCCAGCAACACACTCTGAACTCTGATCTCCAGCATCTGCAGACTTCACTTTCTCCCAAAAAGGATGAGGAGCTGAAGAAACTTCTTCTGTGCTGAATTATTCATCAAAAATGCTTAACAATAACTATTTTCAGTTGTCCAAGCATCTAGGTGGCATCTACCAGTGTTGTATTGTTCAACTAATCTTGATATTTTGGGAAGCATAAACATACGAGGTTTCCCTGATGGACCATGTGATCTGGACCTCTCCATTAGTTACCTGCCATCCCAGGTAAGCACATTCCTGAAGTTTCAGCTATCGCATACACTCCACTGAACTCTAAATACACTCAATCTCCTCCACAAATTGTTGGGAAGGGATGGAAGCTTCCTTTACACTGAATGGACTTGTTGCTTTGGGTTGAAAAAGGGGGTGGGTGGGGGGGATGTCCACTTAGCAAATAATGAATATCAGTAAACGGAACAGGTCAGGCTGAGTTTCACACAGGTGTAAGCTGTCTTATTCCTATACCACTTCCTTTTTATGTTGCCTTCCCTGTAACCTGCAGTTGACCTCTTAAGCAACAAATCCACTTTTTCACTAATCGGAAGAAAATTCCTTATGGATTAAGTCTCGGACAAAGGTCAGCAGAACTAATTTGAAGCCTGTTTGATCATTTCCCCTCTTGCTGGCATCTTGTGGCTTGATTGTGTACTATCTACAAGATAGGTAAAAACAATGACTGCAGATGCTGGAAACCAGATTCTGGATTAGTGGTGCTGAAAGAGCACAGCAGTTCAGGCAGCATCTAAATGCTTCAGGCAGTACTTTCCAAACTTGCAGACCTCCATCACCTCGAAATACAAGGGCTACACATGCATGAGAATACCACCTCAGCAGGTTTCCCACCAAGACACACACAACTCTGACTTGGAAGTGTCTCACCACTCCTTCCCTGTCATTGAATTACAAACGTACAACTGCTCCCCTAATAGCACTACATGTGTACCTGCACCATGTGGGTTGCAATGATTCAAGAAATGTAGTGTGTTACTGTTTCTCAAAGGCAATTAGAGATGGAGAAATTTACTAGCGATGCCACATCTTATACACAAACAAAAATGATTTAATCACTTCATCATGGTTTTCAAAAGGTAGTTGGCTAAGTACGTGAAAAGTAAAAAAAAACAAAATCTAGGACTATGAGGGCAAGAATTAGCTGAGTGGAATTAGCTGAGGTGCTCCTTCAGTAGTCAGTATAAACTCAATAGGGTGAACTGCCTCCTTCTTTGCTGTAATAATTGAAATGATAACCTAGCAGCTTTCATGGTAATTTTTCTACACTCAGTTTCCAAATGATGAGCTTCGTTTGAATTTCAAACACTCCATCAGATGATTCCACTCCTGACCAATAGGTTAAAAGATTGTTTTTCAGAAACTAGACCCTTTCCTACAGTGGGATCGCCTTTTTCTGATCTTCACAGATCCCTCTTCAAACACACGCACAATATTTACAACTTTCCCAAGCTCATGAGGAGCAAGACAAACACTTGTTTGAGACTTCATCTTGTAGGTTGACATTGCTGTGTAGATTAAATGGGTAAGTTAAGGGAGAAATCAAACAAACTTTCCAGAATTACCGTTCTCTCTCTAGAATCTGATCAAGAGCTGCAGCAGATTGCCAGTAAGTTCAGATGCAGCCAAGAGTAGATTCATTTGAGAAACTGTGAGCTGATGTGATGGGAGGACTGTACGTTTGCCCATTCTATGAATTTTATCAAAGAACAAAAGCACTCAATAAAAATTAAACGAGGTGTTTAAGCTTTCATCATAAATTTTTCTGCTCCAGTCCCCAACTTAACTGATTTATTGAACTTACAATGTCAGGGTAGCATTTTAGTACCTTTCATTATTTCAAGTTGTCCTAAAGCTTTGAGAATCATTGAAGCGCTTTTTGAAGTTAGGCAGTGTTGTATTGCAGGAAATGGGGCAGTTAATTTATGCACATTTAAGTTCCCACAAACGATAATTCAATAATCAGAAGATAGTCTTTCTAGTGATGTTTGTCAGGAGATAAATATTGGACAGGATATCATGGGGACTCTGTTCAGTACCAAGTACCTTATATGTCCACCTGAGAGGGCAAATAGGGGTCTCTTAATTTAACATCTCAGTTGAAAGGAGGGAGCTCTGACAGTGGTGCACTCCCTCAGTATAGCACTGTAGTTTCAGCCTGGTGTGGGACTTGAACTCACACTATTCGACTTACAGGCAACAACACAATCGTTAGGTTACCATACTGTGTTGAATCAGGAGGATAATGTTCTTGAGGCATTGATTGCCCTTTGTTGCTGGTGAAAAGCTGTTTTGAAAGACTGAGATATGTGGAAAGTAATAGCAGTGAGAGAGTTGGTCATTTAAGCATTTTTATTTTGGTCAACCCTTGGTACTGTATACTGAGAGGAGCAAGTCTTTCCCATGATAATTTGCACCTTGCAAATGGGTAATAAGCAAAGAAATCAATTCCTCCTCATTTGTTCATTTCTCTTTTGTAAATTCCACATCTGTGCAAAAAAACCTGTGCAATTTCCAACAAATAGAACATCTGAAGGATAAAAAAAACAGAAAGTAGCCACCTAGCAGCCCAATGAAATACCTAAGTAAAACATGACACCAAGTAATACAATGATTATACAGTCAGTTTACAAACGTCCAGTAAATCCAACACTGACTCTGAAAATCAAGTATTCTTCTTTATGTAGTGGCTTAGGATACTGTAAGCTGTATTCACCAAGAGATTCTAATTTATACATTCTGTATTTGTTTAGATATTCCCTTTTAATAACATATTAATAAAAAAAAAGCAGTTATGGCTGTGCTATCCCTCATTCCCCACCCAATCCCCTTACTGCAGGGTTGAGCATGCCCATTGAAAGAGCGATAAAATGGGCAGTCTTTCAGCGCGACGTAATTTACTCAAAGTGTTTGTGCATGTGAATGTTAAAACAGAAAGATCTTGAAGCATACAGCCAGCCAATCACCATTCTTGCTCTGCATTCTTTTGTGAGAAAGAGAATTCAACTGAGAATTGAAAAGATTACAAAGTCAATCGAAAGGCAATCTGTTTCATTAAGAATTCCATTTCAGTTGACAGGTTGCAAAAATTACATCAGGGTGAAGAAGGGAAGGAAGTGAGAAGCTGTTCGTCCAAAGTAACAATCCAAGGAGTAAGTTTCTGCTGAAGGACTTTGAAGTGGGCTGTGGAACTAGAGAGAGATTTATTTGTGCATGTCTTCGAAGGGATATGGTATATGATGAGATGCAGTGAAAGGTTATGATGATGAAGAGATTCAGGGATTGGATAGAAAAAGTTTGAGAGATGCGAGGAGAAGTTGAAGAATATGAAGAGAGTTGTTGAGAGAAATGGTGATGACAGATTGAGATTGGTAGTCAGGAGAGATTGAAAAATGCACTGAGGAAGGTATTGTGATGATTGGAGATATACTGAGACTGTGAAAGATAGTGAACTAGGAGAAAGTGAGGACTGCAGATGCTGGAGATCAGAGCTGAAAAATGTGTTGCTGGAAAAGCGCAGCAGGTCAGGCAGCATCCAAGGAGCAGGAGAATCGACGTTTCGGGCATAAGCCCTTCTTCGTCGACTCTCCTGCTCCTTGGATGCTGCCTGACCTGCTGCGCTTTTCCAGCAACACATTTTTCAGCAAAGATAGTGAACAGCAGATTCAGATAAATAGTGGGATGGAGTTGAGGGATATGGTGATTAGTGATTTGGAGTGATTATGATGAACAGCTTTATTGAAAAGTGAAAAGGCAAATAGGCTTGTGAGGTTTAATTTACATTCTCCATTCTTTCCAATGCTGTTCACAGTTTTAACAGTCTTCCCTCAGATGTTAAACCTTTCCTTAAAATCTGCTGTCAACATTCGCTTTCTCCACAAATGTCCATGACTCCCCTGTACTTGCAAACTGCCAAGCCAGCTCAATATTCTCTCCAAAGCCCTTCAGAGTATTATTACCCCAAAATCTACACCCAGCTTTCCTTGAACGATTCCTGTGAACTAGTCCGATCAGGTTTCCACCCCCCGCGACACTATTGAAATTGCTCTTATCAGAAAGAACAAATTAAAACCTAACTAACTGTGACAAAACTAAACCATCCTACAAAAAAGACAAAGAACCGTTGATGCTGGAATTCTGAAACCAAAACAGAAATAGGTGGAGACACTCAGTAGATCTGGTGATATCTGTGGAGAGAAAGTAGAGCCAATGTCTCGGGTCCAGGGACCATTCTTCTGAACGGGGTTCTTGTCTTGTCTTTCTGAAGAAGGGTCACTGCAACTGAAACATTGACCCTGCTTTCTCTCCACAGATGCTGCCAGACCTGCTGAGTTTCTCCGGCAATTTCTGTTGTTGATCTTAACTATCCCACACTGTTCTTCTCAACCGTTTGGGCTTTTAACATAGTTAACCACACCTTGTCTTTCAATACCTCTTCACTATGGTTCCCATTCACTTAGTTCCATTCTTAATTGTCCAGTCGTACTCCATAGATATACCCCTGTGGTGGCTTCTCTTTCTCCTTCTACACCATTATTCTAGTGATACTAAGAATAGATCCTGGGCTCCTGCTGCCATTTGGTGACACCAGTCGAAAACACAAATATAGATTACTCAGCTTTACTTCACCCTTGGTCTCTCAACCATGTCTAAACTGTGTGTACAACATCCAGCAGTGGATGATCAGAAATTTCCTCCATTTATTGGGAAGACTGACTCTGTTGTCTCTTGTGTCACCTTAAATTCCATTTTCTAGCTACAGACTCACATTTCTTTTCCTCATCTTTTCAAGCTGAACCAGATCATTTGCAAACTTGGCATCACTGTTGACAAGATGAGGCTCCACACCTCCATGCCATCAGTAAAATTGCCTATTTCCACCTGTGCAACACATAGGGTGGCCATTCAGCCCACTGTATCCAGCTTCATCGTTACTTCAGATGATCTTCTCCAAAAAGCCCACCCACACCTTGATTATCGCTGAGGTTGACATTTCCAATGCAATATGGCTGGCCTTCCATGTTCTATCCTGAGACCATCCAAAACTCCGGTGTCTGTGTTCTAACTTACGATGAGTACTGTTCAGACATCATATTGTGCTCGCTGACCCACGTTTCTTGATTAAATGGCACACAGAGTGTTTTCAATTCTGAGAATAACAGATTTTCCCATGTTTGTCATCTCCTACAACCATCTCTCACATATGTGCACTCCTTCCAATTTTGGCCTGAGCAGCCTTGAAGTTAATCGAGTGCCATGCTTCAAGGTTACACGTTCCAAAATCCTCCTTAAACCTTTCCCACCTCTCTTCCCTTCTTGAAGACACTACTTAAAATGTCTCTATGACCAGTCTTTTACTGATCTGCTTTAATATCACCCTACGTGGTTCAGTGCCAAATGTCCCAGTGGAGCTTCATTGTAAAGCTGTGCTACATGAAAGATGTTATATAAGGATAAGTTATTGTTCTAATCAGGCCTTAATCAGATTCCACCTGGTCAGTCATTAACCTTGCCTCTAACAGATGTTGACTATGCAAATCCATGGCTTTCTGTTCCATTAAACCCTCCAATTTTTAACATTTATAGATTACACTATTTTTTCCTGTTTATCTTGTTAGTACAAATGAGTGTCTGATGCTGCTCACAGTGGGAAGAAAGAGGTCGTTGTGGTTCTTTAAGAAGTTTCAGATTAACCATCATTCTACCAGGCTGGTAATCCTGATGAAGGAAACACTTAAAAACAGGAATGAGAATCCCTTCAGAGTCAGCAACATTATTACTGACAGTAAAATAAAGCTGCCCAAGGACTGGGGAGTACATGTCTCAGTCATCATCTCATCTCTCCTGAAGGTGTTGATACTTGTTTGGGGTCCAGTTCTACGAAGCAAGATGACCTTAACCCCAGATTGTCCACAGAGCGAGGCCACAAACAGAATATCGAGAGGTGGGGGCATCGCATCTAAATCTCAACCATGCACAGTTCAACCACCGGCAGAAGCAAAGGGGTCATAGGATGCAATGAGTCAGGAAGCTAGTTGAACTCTTCCCAACTAAACTGATGGTGAGGAGGTCAAAGAGAGTGCAACTCAACTGGAGCTCTGGGCAAGATCAGCTGGTGAGGCAGAGAGGTGGGGTTGGAAGTGGTGAGGACAAACTCAACATCTGTTACCCCTGGAAAGTAGATATCCTTGGAGTAAAAGTGCTACTCTGCTGTACAATGTTTCACATTCTTGTTTGAACATTAGGAGTGTTTCAGAAATGATCCAATATATGTAAGTTGTCCTATCAACCTCGGGTTGAAACACAAATCTAGCTATCAGGAGCCATTGCTCTTCTTTTCTTGAAGTAACTGTGAGCCCCTCTAATAGGTCCTCTACACTGGCCCTCCAAATCCTTGCAGGTTACGGTGCTTGGCTGGGTTGGCAGAAGGAAAACTATCACACCACAGCAGTAGTGGGTACTCTCCATTTTACAGCTGAAATATGCAAAAGACTTTTGCATCTCAACCCATGCTGGGCCTGTACACCTGACTGTGCCTTAAACATCAACAGTCAGTGATTGCAAAAGAAGGCATTCCATCTGCTACTGATAAAGTTAAACAATTACAATGTTCACTGAAAGACTGTGAAAATCTCTCATCCTAATGAAAGACAGATCCTGCAGTGAGATTTAGTTCAAGCAGGGTGAGTGTACTGATGTTAAGACAGCTCCCTCCTGTGCAACTCTTCCCACTTTAACATTCATCAGCAAGTTCCTAATTTATCCACTAGTTGAGCCACTTGGAGGGACAAACTGGTGAAGATGACACAATGGTTAGCTAGATGTCTAAGTCAGGTTGCTCGGCATAAATGTCAATTAGGCCACAGAGCTGAGCTTGGTGCTGAGCTGTTGGTAGCTGGTCTGTCCCTTCCAGGGGGCATTCTTCCATTTGGCTCTGTTTAGTAAGAGATGGCAATAAGATAATGGAAACCGTAGACCTGACTGGACAAATACTGAGAAGCTTCCTGATTCTCAGTACAAGTGTGCTTGTTTTTGTGACAGGGAAAACACAAGGTTTTTGAGATATCAGACCGAATAAACTCCATCTGAACCCAGCTAGATCTGGTCTCTACATGCATAGATCTGTCTATGCATGATGGATACTGAGATGTGATGAGTTTCCTTATCCAGTCCCCTGTGCCATTGACTTATATAGATAGTTCAAATAAATATGAGGTTCCGCATTTTAGTAAGTCAAATCAGGCACGACTCATGATAAGGTCCTGGGGAGTGTTAGCCAAGTGGGGTGTACGTTCCTTGAAGTGTTGTCACAGATAGACAGCGTAGTGAAGAATACATTTGGTATGTTTACCTTTGTTGGTCAGTGCATAGAGTATAGGAGTTGGGAGGTCATGCTGTGGTTGTACATTGGTTAGGCCATTTTTGGAATACTGCATTTAATTCTGGTCTCCCTGCTATAGAAAAGATATTATGAAACTTGAAAGGGTTCAGAAAAGATTTACAAGGATGTTGCCAGGGTTGGAGGGTTGGAGCTATAGAGAGAGGCTGAATAGGCTGGGGATATGTTCCCTGGAGCATCGAAGGCTGAGGCTTGACCTTATTAAATCATGATGGGCATGGATAGGGTGAATAATCAAGGTCTTTTCACTCGGTTGGGGGAGCCCAAACCTAGGGGGCATAGGTTTAAAGTGAGAGGGGCAAGATATAAAAGGGGCCTAAGAGGCAACCTTTTCACGCAGAGGGTGGTGTGTGCATGTGATGAGCTGCCAGAGGAGGTGGTGGAGGCTGGTACAATTACAACATGGGTATATGAATGCGAAGCATTTAGAAGGAAATGGGCCAAACGCTGGCAAATGGGCCTAGATTAATTTTGGTCATCTGGTCGGCATGGACAAGTTGAATCGAAGGGTTTGTTTCCGTTCTGTACAACTCTGTGAATGTATCTCTGCTGTTGTTAATCCAGCTCCCTCGCAGTCACTCAGTAAAACTTAGTAAAGGTGCCAAAGCCCCAGAAGACTTCTCTCTCATTCGAGAGGATGACTGCTGGTGAATTGAACTGAAGCCTGAGGTCAGGGGAGAGTTTGAGAAGGTGCACCCATTGTGGTAACCTTAGCTGGCGTAGGAATTGAATCTACACTGTTGGCATCACTCTGCACTGTAAACTAGCCAGCCTGACAACCAACTGAGCTAACCAACCGCCATGTCACTAAGCAATCCGCCTCACCTGCACTATCTGTCACTTAACTGTGTCTCCAGTAATGTTGCTCTGCTGGCATCGCCATTCCCTTTAAAAATATCATCAACATTTGCAGTTTTAAACTAGAAACGCAGGCACTGTGAACAAAAGAAGATGGGCTAATTTTTGTTTGACAATAACAAGGCCTCCTTTCCAAGTGCACTGGCACCTGAATGTGAGGTTGTGACATGTGCTCAGCAATCAGTGCAAGATATCTGGATGGAAAGACTGTTGTTCCAAGTTGTATCTGTTAACCAGCGAATGAATTGGATGGCAAATGGCAATGATAAAGGCTTACATGTGTAGCCCGACTCGATGCAGGTTAGCCTGGAATCGTGGTGGACTGGAGAGAAAGGAAGAGGATTTGATGAAAGGATTCCATCGTGCAGTCCACGTGGAGGATCAAAACTCCAAAATTTCTGGGAACCCTCCAATTTTCTGTAGGTCATAAAGTCTCGCATTGGATCTGGTCACGCCAGATTTTCACTTGGCACAAAATTCTCTGATCCATAAAAAAAAACCTCTGATCTAATAAGAGGCATCTTTTTGTTTTGCAAAAGGGGCATCATGTCCATGAAGTGATAAGCAAAGCCACACACGTCTGCAGAAAAGATACCAAGCAGTGGTGTTGGACTTCACTACCACAACAGCCTCATGATACCTAGCGAGGCAGTTTGCAACGTTCCACAGCAAGTTTGTAAACAAACAAAAGCAACAACAATAATAAAAAAAACTTGTCACCCCTTTAAGGGGGCGAACTGGTCTCGGTTTCCATGGTCATCATGGCACATTGTCCAAAATCCAGCATTATGTGCAACTAAGAGGGATGGAGGGAGAAGGAAGGGAAGGAGTGAAGGATGGGAGCAGATTCAATGTTGGTGGGACATGCTGTTGATCAGACTCCTGAGCTGTTTTGCCACCGTATCAATTAGCTTCTGCTTGTCACGTTCGTTCTTACGGAACTGTGCAAAGACATTGTTCTTCCTGCTGGTGTCTTTCATTCTAGAAGAAAACAGAGTTACAGCATGTGGTTAAAAGAGATCTTCCTCTCCTAGGATTATACACCTCTGGACTCTTAGAAATAGCAATTACTCATGGCACAACACCAACTTTTCACAAACCCAAGTTTCACCAAGCCAGTACCACACCTGGGGTTGTTTCCTGAAGTCTAATCTGGCTCACCAGCACCAAGTAAATAATGCATGTGGGTCTCCTTCACTCTCACGCACTTACACTGAGCTATTAGCGACAAACAACTTTTTCTGAGCCCCACACCTCCAGGGCTGCTGCCTAATAACTCCTGGAACCTGAAATCTCTTAATCAATCAATGATTAATTATTGTGTTAGAGAGCTCATGTGGAATAGTGGTAGTGTCTTTATCTCTGAGTCAGGAGGCCTGGGTTTAGGTCCCACCTGCTCCAAAGGTGAGTAATAACACCTCTGATTGATTAAGAAAATAGGTTAATTAGTGAGTTATATGATTGCTTCTGACATCTGAATGAGTCCCCAAATACTGACTCAATATAATTCAGCTGCCCTTTCAGCAGCATAGCTTAACTGTTCCTTTCTGCATGGAGTTTACTTCTACCTGTGTATCTTCCTACCACCATGTGTGACCTGGAACTGCTCTTCAATTCCATCTGAAAATGTTTGAACAGCCTTTTAAAAGCTTTGGAGCAAACTCCGCACGTGTTTCTAAACACTATTGAATGTCACTGATATTTTAAAACAGTTAGCTGTACCAATACACAGTATGAAATGAATATAACAGCCTTTTAGATCTGTTTCTCCCCGAACAAATGTTCACCATGTATTGTCTTCAACAGCATAAAAATGTCCACAAATTTCTTTCTAGGTGGTAGATGTTGTGAGTTTGAAAGGTGCTGAAGGTGCTATTGAATGAGTCTTGGTGAGTTACTGCAGAACATCTTGTGGAGAGACATGCTGCTGCCAAAAGGAAGGGTGTAGATGGAGCTTTAATGCATATTGAACCCCATGCTGCCCCCTGTCCTGGGAATGTTTGATGGGACAGTGCAGAAGGAGCTTTACTCTGCATCTAACACCGTGTTGTCCCTTGTCCTGGGAGTGTTTGATGGGGAAAAAATAGAGAGAAGTTTAAGTTTAGTTTAAAGAGTAGAGGAGGCTTTACTCTGTATCTAACTAAGCGCAGTAACTGTGCTGGAAGCATTTGACGGGCACAGTGTAGCTGGAACTTTACTCTACATCTGACCCTGTCTCAGGAGTGTTTGATGGGGACAGTAGAAGGATCTGGGGAACACTAATTTTAAAATAAGTTCTTCACATAAATATTGGTTTGGCTTTCGAATATCCTTCATTACCTGCTCTTGAAAAAAAAGATTTGGCTGGCTAACACAAATGCAGTGTTCAGAAAAATAACACTGATACTCAGCAATTTGAACTAATGTCTTGGTCCAACGCTTGTATATAATATGTTAGACAAAATGCAGTTATGGAGATGTACGAGGTACAACTGTCAGATGGGAGATTTTTCACAGATGGAATAATATAGGCTGAAAATTTCACGTCATTTCTGAAACCGAGTGACAGTTTTTGCCTGACTGCTTTCAGTGTAAGATTGGCTAGAAAGTAGCAGGAAGCTGATACTTACGCTCGGGAGATCCTACAATGCCGCAGTAATATAAAAAAGTTATCATCAAAAATCGAGGTCTCTTGAAAATACAGCTAAATGACAAATCCCCTCCATTATGATATTTCTGCTGGTTTCAATTTTATTTTACATCCATCATACCATCCAGTTCTCACTGAAGGTTTTGACACTACATTGGCACAGGGTTTTTCCCTCTTTGAGCCTGTTATCTTGCCCATGAGTTAATGGTGAATTTACAAAGTGAACAATGGGAGGTCATTTAACCATTTTTTGGGGACATGGGTTCAAATTCACACCCCTCTCCCATGGCAGATACTGAAATTTGAATTCAGTAAAAATCTGGAAGCAATAGTTGGCCTAGTGGAGGGCCGTAAACACCTTCAAGTGTCATAGAAACCCATTTGGTTCAGTAATCTGCTGTCCTTACCTGGTTTGGTCTACATGTGACTCCAGACCTACTGCAATGTGGCTGATTCTTACCCACCCTTTGGACAATTAAGGGTGGGCAATGAGGAGTGGCAGAGGTAAAGTGAGAGGAAGGCAGAGAGAGAGAAGAGGGTGCATCAAAGGTGTAATCTAAACAGACTGAGTATGTCAGAGGTGCTGTATAAAACAAAATGGAATTGCTGCACTGATTTGTAATGACTGTTTTGGTGAGCTATAGTCCAGTGAAGGTGTTTAGTTTGCTTGCCTTTATTGGTCATTGCACTGAGTATAGGAGTTAGGAAGTCATGTTGTGGCTGTACATGACATTGGTTCGCCACTTTTGGAATACTGTATTAAATTCTGGTCTCTGTGCTATAGGAAAGCTATTGTGAAACTTGACACGGTTCAGAAAAAAGTTTACAAGGATGTTGCCAGGGACAAGCTGAATAGGCTGGGGCTATATTCCCTGGAGTGTTGGAGGATGAGGGGTGATCTTATAGAGGTTTATAAAATCATAAGGGGCATGGATAGGGTAAATAGACAAGGTTTCCTTTCCTAGGGTAGGGTAGTCCAAAACTAGAGGGCACAGGTTTAAGGTGAGAGGGGAAAGATTTAAAAGGGATCTAAGGTGCAACTTTGCCACTCAGAAGGTGGTACATGTACAGAATGAGCTGCCAGAATAAGTGGTGGAGGCTGGTACAATTACAACATGTAAAAAGTATTATGAATTGGAAGGGATTGGAGTGGTGTGGAGGGCATGGATTAATTTAGGATATCTGGTCGGCATGGACGAGTTGGACCGAAGGGTCTATTTCCGTGCTGTACGTCTCTATGACCGTACATCTTTTCTTTGCCTATTGGCCCAGAAATATTGAGTTTGAAACCTTCCGATTTGTACCCTTGTCCCATACACAACGACAGCAACTTTCATCCATACAAGGTTTTGCTATTGCCCTCCTCTAAACTGGGAGCCCCAACGGGACACACTTACTTGTCCAGCAGGGCAAGCGCTGTCATTGGATTCACCCTCAGGTATTTGCAGTTGGGCTGCCCATAATCAGCTAGGTATGTTGACCAATCCCACTGGATGAAGAGATCCAGCAGCTGTGGGAGCAAAATAGAGAAGAGGATTAGAACAACCTTACCATTGTCACATCTGACCCAAAAGGGGGGATTCTGGGGGGTAGTGTGGAGACAATAACAACAGAAAGGGAAATTCTGAACAACGTGAAACAGGCAGCAAGTTTTACAGACTATCCTTCAAAGCCATGCTTGACAGTAAGGGCCACAAATAAAATTAAGGGAACACCAAAACATGAAACCGCTCCTTCTTTATTAAATTGCTTAAACCACACAGAACAAAACAGGCCATTGGTCCACTGTAGTGTTTATGTTTCACACTAGCCCCCTCCCATCCTTCTTCACCTTGTCTTATCAGGGATTTCTATTCTTTTTTACCCTCAATAGGCTTCATTTTAAATGCTTAATTCAATTCAATCATTTCCTTTATTAGCAAGATTCACACTCTGGGAACCTACTTAGATTCTCACTTCTTTAAGAGACTTAATACCAAAGGCATGTCCTGTGGCATAACAACGACATTAAAAGTTATAAAGAACACTCCCTGTAATTGTTTTTGCGTTGCATGGCCTTCCAAGGTCACGCGCCTCAGCAGCTTGTGGAAGTGGAAGCCACTTATCAGCATGCCGACTGACAGGCACAGAGTTAGGGGGAATGTCACAGTACAGAAGACGCCATTCGGCCAATCATAGCTGGACAGGCTCTTCGAATGAGCATCATTACCTCATTCCAATCTCCTGCCTTTTGTCCATATTTTTGGATGTTATTTTTATCCACATAATCAGCCCACACCTTCTTGAATGTCTCAACTGAACCTGCCTCCACAACATTTTCAGGTGAACCATTCCATACTCTTAACTACTTGCTGGTGAAAAAAGTAGTTTTTCCTGAGGTCACATTTGCTCCCTTTGGAAAAGACTTTGCATCTATGCTGCCTCATGACCAGGAACAGTTCCTCCTTATCCATTCTATTTAGCTTGCTCATGATTTTGAAAACGTCTGTCAAATCTCGTCTTATCCTTCTTTTCTCTGAAGAGAACAGTACCAACCTCTGCAATCTATCCTCATAGAACATAGAAGAATACAGCGCAGTACAGGCCCTTTGGCCCTCGATGTTGCGCCGATCCAAGCCCACCTAACCTATACTAACCCACTATCCTCCATATACCTATCCAATGCCCGCTTAAATGCCCATAAAGAGGGAGAGTCCACCACTGCTACTGGCAGGGCATTCCATGAACTTACGACTCGCTGAGTGAAGAACCTACTCCTAACTTCAGTCCTATATCTACCCCCCCTTAATTTAAAGCTATGCCCCCTTGTAATACCCGACTCCATACGCGGGAAAAGGTTCACACTGTCAACCCTATCTAACCCCCTAATCATCTTGTACACCTCAATCAAGTCACCCCTAAACCTTCTTTTCTCTAATGAAAACAGCCCCAAGTGTCTCAGTCTTTCCTCATACGATCTTCCTTCCATACCAGGCAACATCCTGGTAAACCTCCTCTGCACCCGTTCCAGTGCCTCCACATCCTTCCTATAGTATGGCGACCAAAACTGCACACAATATTCCAGATGCGGCCGCACCAGAGTCTTATACAACTGCATCATGACCTCAGGACTCCGGAACTCAATTCCTCTACCAATAAAAGCCAGTACGCCATATGCCTTCCTCACCGCACTATTTACCTGGGTGGCAACTTTCAGAGATCTGTGTACATGGACACCAAGATCCCTCTGCTCATCCACACTACCAAGTATCCGACCATTAGCCCAGCACCCCATCTTTTTGTTATTCTTCCCAAAGTGAATCACCTCACACTTAGCTACATTGAATTCCATTTGCCACCTTTCTGCCCAGCTCTGCAGCTTCTCTATATCCTGCTGTAACCTGCCACATCCTTCCTCACTGTCAACAACTCCTCCGACTTTCGTATCATCCGCAAACTTGCTCACCCAACCTTCTAACCCCTCTTCCAGGTCATTTATAAAAATGACAAACAGCAATGGTCCCAAAACAGATCCTTGCGGAACACCGCTAGTGACGGCACTCCATGAAGAAACTTTGCCATCAACTACTACCGTCTGTCTTCTTCCATCCAGCCAATTCCTAATCCAAACCTCCAACTCACCCTCAATGCCATATCTCCGTATTTTCTGCAGTAGCCTACCATGGGGAACCTTATCAAACGCCTTACTAAAATCCATATATACCACATCTACCGCTTTCCCCTCATCAACCTCCTTCGTCACCTTCTCAAAGAATTCAATAAGGTTTGTGAGGTACGACCTGCCCTTCACAAAACCATGCTGACTATCCTTGATCACATTATTCCTATCCAGATGTGCATAAATCCTATCCCTTACAATTCTCTCTAAGACTTTGCCCACAACAGAAGTGAGACTCACCGGCCTATAGTTACTAGGGTTATCCCTACTCCCCTTTTTGAACAAGGGAACCACATTTGCTATCCTCCAGTCTTCTGGCACTACTCCTGTAGACAAAGAGGACATAAAAATCAAGGCCAATGGCTCTGCAATCTCCTCCCTTGCTTCCCAGAGAATCCTAGGATAAATGCCATCAGGCCCAGGGGACTTATCTATTTTCACCTTTTCCAGGATTTCCAACACCTCTTCTCTACATACCTCAAAGCCATCCATTCTACTTATTTGTGACTCAGTATTCACATCGACGACAATGCCCTGTTCCTGAGTAAATACTGAAGAAAAATATTCATTCAGCGTCTCCCCAATCTCTTCCGCCTCCACACGCAACTTCCCACTACTATCCTTGACTGGACCTATTCCTACCCTAGTCATTCTTTTATTCCTAACATACCTATAGAAAGCCTTAGGGTTTTCCCTAATCCTACCGACTAAGGACCTTTCATGTCCCCTCCTTGCTGCTCTTAGCTCTCTCTTCAGGTCCTTCCTGGCTACCCTAGAACTCTCAATCGCCCCAATTGAACCTTCACGTCTCATCTTGAGATAGGCCGCCCTCTTCCATTTAACAAGGGATTCCAATTCCTTATTAAACCACGGCTCCCTCGCACGACCCTTTCCTCCCTGCCTGACAGGTACATAATTATCAAGGACACTCAATAGCTGCTCCTTGAACAAGCTCCACATATCAATTACACTCTTGCCTTGGAGTCTACTTTTCCAAGCCACACATCCTAAGTCATGCCTCATCGCATCATAATTTCCCTGACCCCAGCTATAACTCTTGCCCTGTAGTACACACTTATCCCTCTCCATCATGAGAGTAAAAATCACCGAATTATGGTCACTATCCCCAAAGTGCTCACCTACCTCTAATTCTAACACCTGGCCTGGTTCGTTACCCAGAACCAAATCCAGTATGGCCTCACCTCTTGTTGGCCTGTCTACATATTGTGTCAGGAAACTCTCCTGCACACATTGAACAAACACTGACCCATCTAACGAACTTGAGCTATAGCTTTCCCAATCAATATCAGGAAAGTTAAAGTCCCCCATAACAACCACCCTATTACTGTCACTCATCTCCTGAATCACCTTCCCTATCCTTTCTTCAATGATTCTAGGACTATTAGGAGGCCTGTAAAAGACTCCTAACAGGGTGACCTCACCTTTCCTATTCCTAACCTCAGCCCAAACTACCTCAGATGGCAAGTCCTCATCCATCGTCCTTTCCACCACTGTAATACTATCTTTGACAAGCAATGCCACACCTCCCCCTCTTTTACCCCCACCTCTGACCCTACTAAAACATTTAAATTCTGGAACCTGCAACAGCCAATCCTGTCCCTGTTCTAGCCATGTCTCCGTAATAGCCACAACATCGAAGTCCCAGGTACCAACCCACGCTGCAAGTTCACCTACCTTATTTCGTATACTTCTTGCATTGAAGTATACACACTTCAAGCCACTTTCCTGTACAGACATCCTCCTTGGAAATTGATGCCATGTTCCTAACCTCCCTACATTCCAGGCCCTGCACCCTGAAGCTACAATCTGGGTTCCCATGCCCCTGAAGAGTTAGTTTAAACCCCCTCCAAGAGCACTAGCAAACCTCCCCCCAAGGATACTGGTGCCCCTCAGGTTCAGGTGTAGACCATCCTGTTTATAGAGGTCCCACCGTCCCCAGAAAGATCCCCAGTTATCCAAAAACCCGAATCCCTCCCTCCTACACCATCCCTGTAGCCACGCATTTAAGTGTTCTCTTTCCCTATTCCTCAAATCTCTATCACGTGGCACGGGTAACAAACCAGAGACAACAACTCTGTTCGTTCTAACTCTGAGCTTCCAACCTAGCTCCCTGAAAGCCTGTCTAACATCCTCGGCACTCCTCCTACCTATGTCGTTGGTGCCAATATGGACCACGACTTCGGGCTGCTCACCCTCCCCCTCCAGGACCCGGAAAACACGATCAGAGACATCACGTACCCTTGCACCTGGGAGGCAACATACCAAACGTAAATCCTCATCGCTGAAGATTCTGATTCCAGGGATCAGTCAAGTAAGTCATTCCGACACTCTCTCCTCCAATGCATTTGCACCTTTCCTATAAGGTAGTCCCCTGAACTGTAAATAACATTCCAGCTGAAGTCTAACAGGTGTCTTGTACAAGTCCAACATCACCTCCTTGCTCTTGTACTCTGTTCCCCTATTATTAATTCCCAAGTCACTGCATGATTTGTTAACTGATTCCTCCATCTGTGCTGTCACCTTCAATCATCTATGCACATACACATCCAGGTCAGTCTGCTCTTGCATAGTCTATTATGTTTTGTGTTTCAATGTCTTTTTGACCAAAATACATGACCTCACAATATTCTAACAAAAAGAGGCAAAATGTAACTAGGTTACAGTATTTTGAAGTTTAAACTTGCCCACATTGCTTTGTAGTGGTTGTTTTGCTTCAAAAAGCCAATGATTTGTGCCAGAGCTCTCTGTCTCAGTTGAGCTGATTGGCTGTGAACAGTCAATGGTCCTCCAGCTCCCAGAACTTTCTTGGTTAATGAGTGACTGCAAGAGTGGCCACTTCTAGTCATGGGAATACACTCCAGCAAGAAGCTAGTGGGCCATTGTTTGGTAATTTGGGAAGATGGTGACACAATGTAATATCACTGGACTAGTAATCCAGCGGCCCAGATATTCAAGGAGTGAATTGTGAAGCACCACCTCATACTGGGAATGACAACAGCAAACACAGCTCTGCAAATTCTCCTTCCTGACATTTGGGGACCTTGTGTCAAATTGGAACAGCTATCTCTCTGATGAGCCAAGCAATGTTCCTCATGAAATCATTCTCTACATATAGTGTCCCAGTCATCACCATCCAGACCCAGCAGAGGTGGGGGTAAAGTTGGGAAGAAGCTGCATGGGAGTTCACAACATTGACTTTACCTGACCATAAAGTCTCATGGCACCAGGTCAAACATAGGCAAGGAAACATGCTGCTGCTTAACACATGACACACACACACACACACACACACACACACACACACACAGAGCCGATGAACCTCCACCTTGAGCATGGAAGCAGCACTGAGGGTGGCAAGGGCGCAGAGTGTTCTTGAGGTCAGGAACTTTGACGTTCATCACAAAGAATGACTCAGCAGCAATACTACTGACCGAGACGGTCAAGTTCCGAAATCCATTGTTGCTAGATTGGGTCTGCGGCAGATGGTGAGGGAACCAAATAAGGTGGAGTGTCACACTTGACCTCATCCTGACTAGTCAGCCGGTAACAAATGAACCTGTCCATGACAGTATCAATAGGAGTGGCCACCACATAGTCCTTGCGGAGAGAAAAACAATCTAGACTCAAAATATTAGCTTGCTCTCTCTCACATCAGGGATACTGCCTGACCTGCTGTGATTTACAGCATTTTTTGCTTTCAGTACAGATTCCAACATCTCCAGTAATTTGCTCCTTCAAAGAAACATAACAGTTTTACTGTCTGGGAAGAGGTACTGACTGGTTACCAATTTGGACACTGACTGGCTGAAGTGTCATGGTGACAGCAGTAGGGAACTACTGGCTCCCCAGCTTGTTGGTAATTCAAAAAAGTGCAACGTTCAAACATATTTATTTGGCTTGTGGAGAATTTTGTTTCAATGCAGTCTGCTTACTGTAAAAATAAGCCATGTTGCCAGCTCAAAGATTGTCTTAAATTGGGTGTTGGTGTAGCAAATGGCACACTTGGGATTGCTCAGCAAGTCATCCAGGCACATGAAACATTAGATAATTTATTTTTGGGTTTGGTTGGGTGAGTATGGTCCGTATGCTTCCTATTATAAACAGACAGAAGAACATGCAGTTTAATTCTATCAGCCAGTGGTTGAGAGGTACAGCATATAATATCTAAAATTCAGAGATGGTGCTGGCACCTTTGAGATGTAGTCCATAAGAAACTCTGTCCGAAATTCTTACCGTGCCGGTGCGATTTATCTCTGTTTTCAACGTCTACCAATCCTTTACTGTGCACTGTTGATCAGACTCAACAAGCTAAGTACATAAGGGCTTGCTGCCAACTCACTTGGGTTAGCAGAATGAAGGGACTTATCTAATCAGCCTGCACTGAATTTGAACCCAGGTTTCCGAGATTAATGGGCAGTGCGCTGACTGACTGCACCACTCCAGTCCCTGAATCCATATCCTTTCTAATCTTTGCCTCTCCCTTGGATCTTTCCCTTGCATGTAACAAACAGATTAGGTGTAAAGCACTTCCTTCCATTTTAACAATACGGCTGGCTTTCTTTGTGTCTCTAAGCAGAGGTTTAAAGTTCATGAGATAGAGTGCCCGCACGTGTCTCGCTGCTTCACAGAGTTCAAACTGAGGTTACTGGCACAAGGCCAGCAATACACCAAGTATGTGAAGTATTCTTCATACTTCAAGAAAAATTAAGGTTGCACAGGTTACAATTAACGCTCATCAGTCTCTACCTTGAGCAAAGCTAGTTCATGTTTGCAAATAGCGTGCAAGCGAAACACACCAATTATTACAATGAGTACATAGTGATTGATGGCTAGAGTATGCCACACGCACACTGCACCCGCACTACACACACATAGGGCAGTTTTGTTACATATGCGCTATGCACAGACACTGCATACGCACATGCATGTACATATAGCAGACATATTACAGAAACACAGAGCAAATATATAACCTTTAAGGTTTATGACAGGGGCAAAAGACAATGCCTTTAGTCTTCCCAGTTTTTAGTTGTGGAAGTTTCAATTTACACACAAACTCTGCACAGATTACATATACATAGGAACACACCAAGCACACAATGTGCTTGTGCTCTCAGGCACACATACCACCAATGGGTAAATCTCCTTTACATGCAAAAATAAATGTCAAGAGAAAGGCAGAAGCCAACGCACATTGCTTCACACTCCTGTATTCAACGTCCTGTGACCTGATTCTCACAGTCAAGAATTGGACAATGAAAGAGTTCAGATTGAGGTTGAGAGCTCTGAAACTGGGAAGCAGATATTGTTTATCCTCCAATTGTAAGGAAACTGAAGTTTCTGAAGAATTGTCATAGTGGAACCAAAACATTAACTGTTTCTCTCTCTGAAGATGCAGCCAGACCTGCTGAGTTTCTCCAGCATTCTGTTTTTTTTTCAGATTTCCAGCACCTGCAGTATTTCGGTTTTATGAACCTGGCCAAATCGGCTCAGATCAATTGGTTTTATAATGGAATTATCAAGATTTATCTCTGTTAGTACAACAGCTCTTACACAATTCTATCTCAACTGGCACCACCTCCAGTTATCTATGAGTAAGCATTCTCCAATATCTTCTCAATACTAAGAACTTTGACCAAGTGAGTGCTGGCAGGTCTTTTAAGAATGGTGATGACTCCAAGACTTGAGCACAAAATCTCAGTTACTGCTCCAGTGTGGCAATGAGGAGGTGTCACACTGTTGAAAGTACTGTTTTTCTGATCAGGCCTGATTCTGAGACCCTGCCAGTCCTCTCAGGTGGACGCACAGGATTCTGTGGCATTACTTTGAACAGGTGGCATTACTTTGAAGTAGGGATTCCTTTCCAGTGTGCTGGCTGATATTTATTCCCTGTGCAATGTCACTGCAGCAGCAATGTCACTGCTGCCTGTGGTATGCACATTAGCTGCTATGACCCTACATTACAACAAAGATTGCACTTCAAAAGAACTTGGCTTTGGGATTGTGCAGTGATGCTGGGAAGGAATCTCAGTGAAAGAAGGGAAGGCAGAGATTCAGTGACACTGGGAAATATAGCTGTCAAGGGATTCTGAGTTGACTTTATTTGTGACAAAATATGAAGTAACTATAGTGCCCCTTTATCTTCACATTGATACTGGAAACCAATAATAAGTTGGAAATCAGACGAAGAGGTGTGACCTTTAATGTAAGCTTTATTTCTGGTTCTATCATAACTCACTCAAAGGTGCGAGAGTGTGGTGCTGGAAAAGCACAGCAGGTCAGGCAGCATCCGAGAAGCAGTAGAATCAGTATTTCAGGCATCAGCCTTCATCAGGAATGAGGCTTATAAGCCAAGAGGGTTGATAAATTATCTTTTTATCCCCTTGGCTCACAAATCTTATTCCTGATGAAGGACTTATGCCCGAAACGTCAATTCTCCTGCTCCTCGGATGCTGCCTGACCTGCTGTGCTTTTCCAGCACCACACTCGTACCTTTGAGTGAGTTATGACATAACCAGAGCAGCAGACTCTGGACTCTGATCTCCAGCATCTGCAATCCTCACTTTCTCCTCACTCAAAGGTAGACTCAACTATCTACTCTCTGCTTGCTGAGCTACATTAGCTTGTGGGCAAGAAAATCTCGTTTTAAAATTCTCATCCGTGTTCTAAATCCTTTATGCCTCCTTATATCTGTGAATCAAGTCCTACAACTTGCAAATCTCTGCGTCCCTGGCCTCTCGAACATTTCCAATTTCACCATTTCAATCGCAAGCAGCTGAACCCTGTAAGTTCTACATTCCAACCTTATTTCTGTCTGCCTGCTCTTTCCCCCCTCCAAGACCCTACATAAAGTTCTTAATCATACCTCTTTGACTAAGCTTTAAGCCACCTGTCCCAATATCTTGTTGAAGGCACAGTGCCAAACTTAATCTGATAACATTTCTGCAAAATGCCCTCAGATGATTTAATACATAAAATGCAAGTTTTTGTTGTTTTTCATAAAGAGAATGAGAGACGTGTCAAGTCAGGAAGTCATGGTTAGATAATTACTTTCCCAGGTCCACCCTCAACAAGCAGAGTAGGCAAATCAGTTTCAGTGCGAAACACACCCTGGCATGGGTATGCTTCAATCTGCCACAAAGTTGACACAGCAACCCACATCTGACACTGACTGAAAGGGACAAGAGATCAGATCTTGGCTTTGCACACTGAAATAAAAAGTCCCAATAAGATGGAAATCATGAAGGGTTCTGATAGAGTAAATGAGGTGAAACTGTTCCCAGTGGCTGGTGAGTTTCTAACCAGTAGAGATGAATGAAAGAACCAGAGGGAAAATGAAGACATTTCTTTAAACATTGCCAGTTATGGCCTGAAAGCATATCCAACAGTACAGTAACTTCAAAAAGGGACATAGATAAGATGTAAAAACAAGTAAAGTTGCAGGGTTATGGGAAGAGGGTAAGTGGGGCAGGACTAATTAGATGGCACCATCACTGAGCTAGGACAGGCACAAGGAGCCTAAAGGGTTCTCACTGGCAGCCAATTTACACACAGCAATGTCCTACTAACAGGAAATTGGTTTTGGAGTTCTGTTTTAAACTCATTATCTCTTTTTGATCAGGAAGGTGCACCTCGAAAAAGTTCAGCTCATCTTAGACGAGAGAGGCAATAGCCTAGTGGTATTATCAAGAGACTGTTAACCCAGAAACTCAGCTCATGCTCCCGGGGACCCCAGGTTTGAATCCCGCCATAGTAGACAGTGAAAACTGAATTTGATAATAAAGAAGAATTGACAGTCTAATGATGACAATGAATCCATTGTCGGTTGTTGGAAAAACCCATCTGGCCCACTCATAGTTTTGAGGGAAGGTAATTTGCCATCATTACCTGATCTGACCTAAATGTGACTCCAGAGCCACTGCAATGTGGTTGACTCTTAACTGCCCTCTGAGCAATTAGGGATGTGTAGTAATTCCTTGCCTAGGCAGAGATGCCCATATCCCATGAGTGAATAAAAAAAGACACAAGGATTCCCAAATCCTTTTGCTCTATAGCTTTCTGTAGTCTTCCTCCATATTCAGTTCCTCTACTCTTCCTGCTAAAGTGTGTAACATTTCTCCACAGAGGCCAGTATCCCACCATCAAGTCGCTATTTATTTACATGTGGAGAGTCCTTGACACTGATCCAGCTCCCTCAGTGATATTTAACATCCCCGCACCCCCCCCCCCCCGCCCATGATATTTAATGGGTACAGTATGCTGTGTGATATTTAACACCTCCCCCCCGCCGCCCCGCGATGTTTAATGGGTACGGCTCAGAGTGAACAGAACCTCTGACACTCCTGTTCTTATCTGTCAGCTTTGACCAGATTAACAGCCCCAATCAGGGAACTCATATTCTATGAGGTCCACCTGGCTCGTTATAATCACTCCAGTTTTTAATTTCACAAATTATGGACTCAAATGCTTGTTGTACAGTCTCACATGATTCTACTGATAGAGTCAAAATGACATTTAGGAGCAGGATATTCAATAAAAGAGAAAAGGGAGGAGGTTACTTTGAAAGAGAATGAGACAGAAAGCAACAATAAATTTGTGATGTGATATTTGCTGAGGAATAAATATTTTACAGGAGCTCTACCTCGCCCAGTGAGGCAGTGGAGAATCTGCCACTGATTACATTAAAGGCTAAGTTGGGTCGATATTGGGGTTAAGAATCATATAATCACTACAGTGTAGAAGCAGACCATTCAGTCCATGGATTCTACAATGACCCCCTGAAGAGCATCCTACCCAGATCCAATCCCAACCTATCTCTGTAACCCTACATTTTCCATGACTAATCCAAAAAGCCTACATATCACTGGACACTATGGGGCAATTTAGCACGGCCAATCCATCTAACCTGTACATTTCTGGACTGTGGGAGGAAACTGGAGCACCTGAAGGAAACACATGCAAACACAGGGAGGATGTGTAAACTCCATACAGACAGTCACCCGAGGGAGGAATCATACCTGGGCCCTGGCACTGTGAAACAGCAGTGCAAACCACTGAGCCACCTAACGGTTGGGATAAACAGGAAAGTGGGGTTAAGGCCACAATGAGATCAACTATAATCTTACTGAATGTTGGGGTAGGCGTGACATTACTAAAACATATTTTTCAGTTATATCACTTTACTGCGTGTGGAACTGTAAGAGCACAAATTGACCACTATGTTTCCTACGTCACAACTTCAAATCTACCTGTGTGTGAGGCGCTTTGAGACATCTTGAGCCTCTGAAAGATGCTACAGGAATGCGAAGGTATTCTTATCTTTGGTTATCTGTGTTTCAAAATCATTTCTTCTTCTTTCGTTAAATAGTGTGACCCGTGACCCTTGGACTTGACAGCACTACCACCTGAACCACAACTGAGGCCTGGACTGAAAGGGAGCAAAAACAAAATGTAGGGGAGGTGGTGAAGGGGAAGAGTTAAACAAAAGTAAACTGCACTTCCTCCTCTGCGGATGGTCTGTTTTCTCAGCGCAGTGTTTTTGCACTGCTGTGTGCCAATTTGTTACAAAAATAATTATAAAAGAAAAACAAAGCATTTCAGCAGTCTTGCCTGGTCCAACCTGCATCACATCTGTACTCATTTATTGTGCAAGCACACTAACCTCCCAATGACCCGCCAGGGAAACAAGGACGTCACCTTACCTCGAGGTGAACTTCCCTGCTATCTTTGTTATGAGTAATATAATGCTGATTAAACACGGCTCCATGGCAACAGATGCATTTGTACAGTATTACTTCCTTTTACTGTGTGAATCAGAGAGAGAGCTGCGATTCTGCATATCTCTCCGAACTTTACTACAGGTCAGGCACAGTCTTAGATTAGATTAATGTTTTTGCATCCTGGATGATTCTCCTCTATCCTGATAAGACCAAACAAATGCTGTGGTGTCATTCACGATATCAAAATCCTTCCCCCCCCCCTCAACCAAAACGCTTTATCGACAAAGAATTATATCTGAAATGTTGTTATCGTCGTGGCATATGAAATATGGCAGCAGATCGCCCATTAATAGCCAATATGACAATGACTATAGATGTTAGGTTTTAGGGATTGGTTGAGGGATTAATGTTGGCAAGACACTTGGGGAAATGGCCTCTGCTTTTCTTTGAATAGAATCATTGAAAGTTGTACAACCATTTGAACTTGCAGTCACAGCCTTGCTTTAACATCGTAACCAAAAGACAGCGTCTCTGACACTACTGCACTTCTTCAATATGGCAGTTTCAGCCCAGTTGATGCATTCAGGTCTGTGGAGTGAGATTCGAAGAACTTTACACTGTAACTCAGAGGCAACAGTGCTACAAACTGAGTTGCATCAAACCATAGGTATTAGATTGGAAGGTACAGCACCTCAAGAGGCAGAAAATTCCTCAAACGATGTAGTGGGGAGGCAATTAAAAGACATTAAATATAACTGTGGAACTGGTCGTGACCTGAGGTTTTGGTGGCGTAATCAACATCAACTCTGAATTAATAATAACTCATAAACTTTGACATTAGGGTTTTGGTTTAACCACACACTGTTCACATGTGTTTTTCCTTGTTCCTTTTCACCACCTCCCTCCATTTCTCTTCCCTTTATTTTGTTGCAAACATGTCGTGATGTTCTGTACAAATGACTTGCATAAGATCAAAAGATATAGGAGCAAACTTAGACCATTTGGCCCATCACATTTGCTCTGCCATTTGATCATGGCTGATATGTTGCGCAACTATGTTCTCCTGCCTTCTCCCTACAACCTTTCATCTCCTTACTGATCAAGAATCTATCTATCTCTGCCTTAAGTACACTCAATAACTTATCCTCTACAACCTTCTGCGGCAATGAGTTCCACAGATTCACTACCATCTGGCTGAAGAAATCTGTCCTCATCTTAGTTTGAAAGGGTCGTCCCTTCACTCTGAGGCCTATCCTTGGGTCCTAGATTCTCCTACATTTTCTTCATATCCATTCCAGGCCTCTCAGTATTCTGTAAGTTTAATCAGATCCCGCCTCATCCTTCTAAACTCCATTGAGTACAGACCCAGAGTCCTCAACTGTCCTCATAGGACAAGCCCTTCATCCCGGATCATTCTTGTGAAATTCCTCTGGATGCCCTCCAACACCAGCACATCCTTCCCTGGATATGGGGCCCAAAATTGTTCACATTATTCCAAATGTGGTCTAACCAAAACCATAAACAGCCTCAGCAATAAATCTCTGCTGTTGTATTCCAGCCCTCTTGAAACGATTGCTAACATTACATTTGCCTTCCTAAGTGCCAAGTGAACCTGCATGTTCACCTTAAGATTTCTGAAGTCTTTACGCATTTAGAAAATAGTCTACACATCCATTCTTCATCCCAAAATGCATAACCTAACATTGTGCTCCATCTGCGACATCTTTGCCTACTCTCCCAGCCTGTCAAATCCTTCCTGCTTCCACAACAGTACCTGTCCCTCCACCTATCTTTGTGTCATCTGTAAACTTAGCAACAATGCCCTCAGTTCATTTGACCAGATCGTTAATGTATAACGCAAGTAGTTACGATCCTAGCATGGATCCTTGTGGAACAACCTAGTTACTGGCTGCCGTCCTGAAAAAGACCCCTTTATCCCCACTCTCCACCTTCTGCCAGTCAGCTAATCCTCTATCCATGCCAGTATTTTGCACTTAACACCATGGGCTCTTATCTTATTTAGCGGTTTCCTGTGTGGCAACTTGTCAAATGCTTTCTGGAAATCCAAATAGATCACGCCCACTGGCTCTCCTTTGTCTAACTTGCTCATTACCTCCTCAGTGATTTCAAACAGATTTGTCAGGCATGACCTCACCTTGACGAAGTTGTGCTGACTCAGCCCTACTTTATCATGCACTTGCAAGTACTCCACAATCACATCCTTAATAAGAATTCCAACACACCTTACCAACGACCAAGGACAGAATAATCGGCCTTTAGTTTCCTGTCTTCAGCCTCCCTTCCTTCGGAAACAGGAATGTTACATAAAAAAGTTCCAGTCCTCTGGGACCCTCCCTGACTCCACTGATTCCTGAAAGATTACCAATGCCTCTACAATCTCCTCAACTATCTCCTTCACAACTCTGGGGTATAGTCCAGTTGGTCCATTTACTTATTACTCCTACCACATATCTCTGAACTACTGTAAAGAACCGCACTTATGATGACCACTTTAAAGTTCAGCAACTGTTGTTGTACAGTTAATTATTACATTTAAAGAAATCAAATTATCCATAAAATTGAATTTAGACAAATCTTACATTGAATAGAAGGCACAGAAATACTCCATTTGTCCCAGTAAACGGTCTTCCAATTTTTCCAAAATCGTCCAATTTTTCTCATCTAACTTGATCAGCAAAACCCTTTATTCTTTTCTCCCTTATCTAATACCCCCTTAAATGCATCCATACCATTTGTTTCAAACACTCTTTTTGGTAGTGAGAGCCACATTCTCACCATCTCCTTTGAGAAAATATTTCACCTGAAACCTTTGGTTGATGTTTCTGGCGAACTTTTATTTAAATGAATTTCCAGCGAATCGAGGCACAGGTAAACATAGCCCATCCAATTTTTAAAAGTTCATTCATGGGATGTGGGTGTTGCTAACTAGAGTACCATTTATTGCTCAATCCTAGCTGCCCTTGTGAAGGCGATGATCACCTCTGAAATTCAGCTCTTTTGTCCATGTTTGCACCAAGGATCGCATGAGGTCAGGATCTAAATGGTCCAGATAGAGCATCAGTGAGTGTTCCCATAAAACAGGAATACAATCAGGGACAAAATCATCTGTTTTTAGGAGTGTTGATTGATTGAGAAAGCAATGTTGGAGACCTAACTTCTTCAAGACACGGGGCGGCACGGTGGCATAGTGGTTAGCCAGAGACCCGAGTTCAATTCCCGCCTCAGGCGATTGACTTTGTGGAGTTTGCACGTTCTCCCCGTGTCTGTGTGGGTTTCCTCCGGGTGTTCCGGTTTCCTCCCACAGTCCAAAGATGTGCAGGGCAGGTGAATTGGCTGTGCTAAATTGCTCGTAGTGTTAGGTAAGGAGTAAATGTAGGGGTATGGGTGGGTTGCGCTTCGGCGGGGCGGTGTGGACTTGTTGGGCTGAAGGGCCTGTCTCCACACTGTAAGTAATCTAATCTAAGACACAGGCTCTCTAGAGTTTACCTGAACAAGACGGTGGAGCCTTCTGATTTAACTCAACTTGCCAAATCCAACTGAACATGTGGAAGGGTCATCATTTAAGCTCTGACCAACAGCCCACACCAACGTTCCCTCCCAGTTTATTTTCTAACTTGTTTAACTGCGTGATCCCTTCACATTTAATTGCATAGGCATTCATGTAAAGAGGCTGATTTACACACAACCTTTGCAGGAATTTTCAGGTTGTGGTCATGTTGTTTAGGAGGAACACGGAACTCCCACCTAAGACTTTTTTTCTCATCATCTCCCTTTATTATTTGTAATTCAGAGTGAAAAACACGCAAAGAAAAAGGAAAAACCCAACTTCCTTTCAATGCCGCCATGATTTTCTCCAAAGTTATTGATAGAAAGGGCTGGAAAACTAACCTTTAAGTCTTGAAGACATGTAATGGAGAAATGCTCCCTCAGTACAGCATGGGGACTATCAGCACTCGATTAAATGCTTAAATCTCTGGTACTAGATGTTTTAATGCAAAGTTGAGGATCAAGCTAACACTCCACCATATTTGCAGCCCAAATGATTATTTTAAAAATGATTATATTGCCCTTGGAATTTAGTGCCCAAATTGATTCTTGGGTGGTCTGGCGTGGCAAGAACTGGTGTTGAACCTGGCCAGTTGATTTAATGCAAACTAAGGGAATTCATTTCATGTCAGCACTTTGACATAAAGCAGGCTTGTTGATCGGCCGTGTTACATTTAATTTCTTGGCCCTATTCCCATATTTAATCCAAGCATCAGGGCACAAGGAGCCTGCATACCCAACCCAAGATGTCAATGAGCTCTTCTTGAAAGTAATTATAACAGGACACAGCAACAATCACGCCAGTCATGTTGTGCACTGGCGTTTCACAATTTTTAGACAGCCTTTGGCATGCAATAAAGAAAATTTCATGAGTTTTATTTTTAAATGTACCTTTTTAGAGCACACACCCATGAGTGAGTGCAACTTTTCATGGGGTGGGGAGGCATGATGTTATGTCCTGCTAATTAATGTGAGTAGCTGAGGGCTACATCACGTCCCCCAAAAACGACTTGAGCGTGAGAATTCTCTATCCTTTCACACCAGCCCAGCCCAAGTTTGCCCTGCAGTTTCAACAAATTGATCATTAAACTCCAGGACACTGTTTGCAAGCAAAACTCAGGAGAAACCTCAGAGGCAACATTAAAAACAAACCATATAGTATACCCATAGAATTATTACAGCAGAAAGGGAGGCCATTCAGATTGCTGTGTCAGTGTCAGTTCTCTGAAAGAGCAATTTAACTAATCCTACTGACTGGCACTATCTCAATAGCCTGTGAATACACCTGCCTCAAGTGCTTATCCAATTCACTTTGAAAACCATGGCTAAATCTACCTCCATCAGTCTTTCTCACATCACTTGCTGCATAATAAAAGTTATTCATCATGCTGCCTTTGGTTGTTCTGTCAATCTTTAAATCTGTGTCCACTGGGTCTTGACAATTTAACTAATGGGACTTTTCTCCCTATCTCCTGTTTCAACTTGTCATGATTTTGAACATCTCTATAAAAATTTAAAGAAAGCAATGTCATCTTCTCCAAATTGTAATCCCTCCTTCCTGGAACCATGTTTTTCATCTTTTCTGGGGCGGCATGGTGGCTCAGTGCCTCATAGCAGTAGGGACCCAGGTTTGATTCCAGCCTCAGGCGACTGTTTGTGTGGAGTTTGCACATCCTCCCTGTGTCTGTGTGGGTTTCCTCTGGATACTCCGGTTTCCTCCCACAGTCCAAAGATGTGCAGGTTAGGTGAATTGGTCATGCTAAATTGCTGTAGTGTTCAGGGATGTGTAGGTTAAGTGCATTGGTCAGGAGAAATGTAAAGTAATAGGTTAGGGGAATGGGTCTGGGTTGGATACTCTTCGGAGGGTCGGTGTGGACTTGTGGGGCCAAATGACCTGTTCCCACACTGTAGGGATTCTGTGATCCTTCTAAAGTGGAATTCCCAGAATTACATACAATTTCTTTTCTTCACCTTTTATGGGATACAGGAGTCACTGACAAAGCTAGAATTTTGTTGTTCACTTCTTATTGCCCTTAGGCTAAGTGGCTCAGAGGACATTTTAAAGAGTCAACCTCTTTACCATGGTTTTGGAGTCACATGTAGGCCAGACTTAGTAAGGATAGCAGATTTGTTTCATTAAGGGCCATTAGTGAACAAGGTGTCCTTACAACATGATAGGTTCACGATCACCATAACTGAGATCAGCTTTGGAAGCTTTGAAATTTATTAATTTCACGACTTGAACTCATGTCTCTGAGCCACAGTAGTCTAAGTCTTTGCATTACTAGTTCAGCAACATGCCGTCTCCCCTGAGAAGACTCATTATCCAATTGAGGCAGTGTTTTCTCAATATTCATTACAAATTGCTTGGTTTACTTTCCGTGTGTCGACATATATAGTCCTTTTAACCACTTTCTCAAACTGCCTTGCCATTGTCAACCTTATGTGCATACATATTCACATTCCATCTGTTCTCCAACTGCTTTAGAATTGTATCTTGAATTATATTGTTATATTCCTACTAAAATGTTCACTTCAGATTTTTTTGCACGGAGTTTTATCTGCCACATGCTCACTGATTCCACCAGCCTATATGCTCTTGAAGACAATTGCCATCCGACTCTCAGTTCAGCAGGATTACACATTGTATCCGCTGCAAAGTTCAAAATAGTGCTATACACCCTGGTCTAAGTTATTATTATAAATCTAGAAAAGCCATGGCTCCAGTATTAATAAAACAAAAAAACTGTGGAAGCTGGAGATCTGAAACAAAAACAAATTGCCGGAGAAACTCAGCAGGTCTGGCAGCATCGGTGAATTGAAAGCAGAGTCAATGTTTTGTGTCCAGTGACCATTTTCCAGACCTGAAACATTAACCCTGCTTTCCCTCCACAGACGCTGGCAGATCTTCCGAGTTTCTCCAGTCATTTCTGTTTTGGGTCCAGCATCAATCCTGGGGAACACCACTGTATACCCTGTTCCAGACCAAAAAGCAACCATTCATCACTACTCTTCTTTTCCTGACACTCTCTAGTCAACCCTTAATAGTCTCTTTCATTCTACAGCTTTCAGTTTTCTCACAAGTCTGTTATCTCTCTGTTATTGCAGGAAAACCGCAAGAAGCTTAGGGTTAAACGTTAATTGCCTATAAAATAAATTCATGCTGCCTTTTCATAATTAATCTACATTTGTCAAAGTGATTGTTAATGTGTCCATTTTAAAATGCATTCTCTGTGCCAAGAAGGAAAAAAACCAAGCAATTGCAGGCCAGTCCGGTCAGTTTAACTGGACTGGCCTGCAATTGCTTGGTTTTTCCTTATACCTATTTAGAATAATAGAGTCAAAGAGTTACAGCATGGAAACAGACCCTTCGGTCCAACTCATCCATGGCAACCAGATATCCCAACCCAATCTAGTCCCATCTGCCAGCACCCGGCCCATATCCCTCCAAACCTTTCCTATTCATTTATCCATCCAGATGCCTGTTAAATGTTGCAATTGTACCAGCCTCCACCATTGCCTCTGGCAGCTCATTCCATACACGTACCACCCTCTGCATGAAAAAATTGCCCCTTAGGTCTCTTTTATATCTTTCCCTTCTCACCCTAAACTTAAGCCCTCTAGTTCTGCACCCCACCTCCCCAGGGAAAAGACTTTGTCTATTTAACCTATCCATACCCCTCATGATTTTATAAACCTCTATAAGGTCACCCCCTCAGCCTCCGACGCTCCGGGGAAAACAGCTCTAGCCTATTCAACCTCTCCCGATCGCTCAATTTGTGAATAAATCTCGGACCCTTCCAGGGGTCCCCTCCAGCATTACAGACACCAGATGCAGCTAACTTGATTCACTCCACGAGGTATCAAGAAATGGTTGCAGACATTGGATACTGCAAAGGCTATGGGCCCTACCAACATTCTGGCAATAATGCTGAAGGCCTGTGCTCCAGGACTTGCTGCTCCCGTAATCAAGTTGTTCCAGTACAGTGACAACACTGGCATCAACCTGACAATGTTGAAAATTGCTCAGATATATCCTGTACCTAAAAAGCAGGACAAATTCAACCCAGTCAATTATTGCCCCATCAGTTTACTCTCGATCATCTGTAAAGTGATGGAAGGTGTCATCAACAGTGCTATCAAGCAGCACTGATGCCCAGTTTGGATTTCACCAAGGCCACTCAGCTCCTTACCTCATTACTGCCTTAGTTCAAACATGGACAAAAGAGCTGAATTCGAGCCGAGAGTGACAGCCCTTGACATCAAGGCTTGATGAGTGTGGCATTAAGGAGTCCCAGCAAAACTGGAATCAATGGGTATCAGAGGGCAAATTCTCCACTGTTTGAAGTCATACCTGGTACACAGGAAGATGGTCATGGTTGTTGGAGGTCGTCTCAGCTCCAGGTCATTGCTTCAGGAGTTCCTCAGGGTAGTGTCCTAGGCCCAACCAACTGCAGCTGCTTCAACAAAGATCTTTCCTCCATCATAAGGTCAGAGGCGGGGATGCTCGCCGATGATTGCACAATGTTCAGCACCATTTGTGATTCTTCAGGCACTGAAGAGGTCCGTGTCCAAAAGCAACAAGTTCTGGACAATATCCAGGCTTGGGCTGACAAGTAGCAAGTAACGTTCATGCCATACAAATGCCAGGTTATGACCATCATCAATAAAGGACAATCTAAACCACCACCCACTGACATTCAATGGTGTTACCATCATTGAATTCCCACTATCAACATCCTGGAGGGGGGTTACCATTGATGAGAAACTAAACACATCTCACCACAAAACACAGTGGCCACAAGAGCAGGTCAAAGGCTAGGAATACTGTGGCAAGTAATTCTCTTCCTAATTCCCCAAAGCCTGTCCACTATCTACAAGCACAAGTCAGGAGGGTGATGGAATACTCCCCATTTGCCTGGGATGGATGCAGCTCCAACAACACTCAAGAAGCTTGACACCATCCAGGACAAAGCAGCCTACTCGATTGGCATCACATCCGCAAGCATCAATTCCCTCTACCACCGATGCTCAGTAGCAGCAGTATGTACTATCTATAAGATTCACCAAAGATCTACAAACTCATGACCACTTCCACTTAGAAGGTCAAGGGCAGCAGATATATGGGAACTCCACCACCTTCAAGTTCTCCTCTAAGCCACTCATCATCCTGACTTGGAAATATATTGCCGTTCCTTCACTGTTGCTGGGTCAAAATCCTGGAATTCCCTCCCTAAGGGCATTGTGGGTCAACCCTCAGCAGGTGGACTGCAGCGTTCAAGAAGGCAACTCACCCCCACCTTCTCAAGGGGCAACTAGAGACAGGCAATAAATCCTGGCCAAGCTAGCGATGCCCACATCCCACAAATAAATTTTTAAAAAGGTGCAACATTTGTAATTCTCCAAACCTCTGGAACATGAGACCATAAGAAACAGGAGTAGGACAAGGTCTTTCGGCACCTGCATACCATTCAGTAAGATCATAGCAGATCTGACTGTGGTTTTAACTGCACTTTCCAGTCTGCCCATAAACCCATTCCCTTGTCAGTCAAAAACATGTTTAACTCAGATCTGAACATATTCATAGTTCCTTGAAAGTGGTGTCCAGGTAGATAGGATAGTGAAGAAGGCGTTTGGTATGCTTTCCTTTATTGATCAGAGATTGTGCACAGGGGTTGGGAGGTCATGTTGCAGCTGTACAGGACATAGGTTCGGCCAATTTTAGAATATTGTGTGCAGTTTGGTATTCCTCCTATTGGAAGGATGTTGTAAAACTTGAAAGGATTGAGAAAAGATTTACAAGGATGTTGCCAGGGTTGGAGCTATAGGAAGAGGCTGAATTCTTTCCTGGAGTGTCGGAGGCTGAGGGGTGACCTTATCGAGGTTTAAAAGATCATGAGGGACATATATAGGGTAAATAAACAAGGTCTTTTCCCTGGGGTGGGCAAGTCCAGAATTGGAAAGCATAGGTTTAGGGTGAGAGGGGAAAAATTTAAAAGGAAGCGAAGGGCAACTTTTTCACTCAGGGGGTGGTGCGTGTATGGAATGAGCTGTCAGAGGAAATAGTGGAAGCTGGTACAATTTCAACATTTAAGAGACATCTGGACGGGTATACGAATAGGAAGTGTTTAGAGGGATATGAGCCAAATGCTTCGGATTATCTGGGTGGCACAGATGATTTGGACCGAACGGTCTATTTCCGTGCTTTATATCTCTACAACTCTATTAATTATTGGCTCTTCCCTGCAGAATTCCACCCATGACAGTAGCCAGTCAATCAGCTGGAAGTAGTGCCACCTGCTGGTCATGCGCCCACCACAGACTCAGGATTCATGAGGGACCCAGGTCACAGACTAGTGAGGGTAGGATTGTGGTAGGGGATGAGGGGAGTACATCAGATGAAAATTAGGGGCTTGACGGCCTCAAATTGCATGTTCCTGGAATACCATCCAGGAACTTCCCATTGCAGCTGATGGAATTAAATATCAATTAATATATTCAATTAATTAAGGAAAAAGATCTAGAATACTTCATTAATGCTGCCTTGAGACTGTAAATTGCTATAAAAGTCCATCTGGTTCACTAATATCTGTTAGAGAAGGAAGTCCTCCTTCCTTACCTGGCCTCCATTTGAGTCCTGAGCAAGCCACTTAGCGGGAAATTCAAGAAGAAATGAACTTGAGTGGATCACCTAGCATTGACCTAGACTTTGGAAATGACAATGGCACACCTAGCTCTCTTGATCCTGCAGAGTTTTTCTTACTGATGTCTAGTCGTCTCACATAGTCAAACCCATGGAATCATATCTCACTGACAGTATCTCAAACACCACCATCACTACCCCAGGCATGTTTTGTCCCACTTCCAGGATAGAGCCTTTGGAGGTGGCAACATAGTGGTATTTAGTTGGGAGGGAGTTGCCCTGGTTAACTATGAAACCTCATGACAACAGATCTCACAGGCAACAAAACCTCCTGCTGATTTATCACTCACATACATCAACTTCAGCTGACGAATAAATACTCCATGTTGAGCACTACCTGGAGGAAACACTGAAGGTAACAAGGACACAATGAACTCTGGGTTTGGGACTTGGAAGCAGTGAGAGAATCAACAAGGGGATAGAAACACACTTGCTGTTGTGCTCAACAATCTCCCTTTCATTGATGCAGTTGTCCATGACAGTAAAGGTAGGAATTGTTCAGTCATCATAGAGACAAAGTCTGGCCTTCACATCAAGGATATTCTACATTGCTTTACATGGCACTACCACTGTGTAAAATGGGGTGGACCAGATGCTAGACCAGATCTAGCAACTCAAAACTGAGAACAAGACAGGGGTTCAGCTGTGAAGCTACGACTGGACTTCAATGAGGTATTAAATAGCTGTTACTGCCCAATGGACGGGCGAAAAATCAAGCTTCTTCAGTCTGTAGAGATACAATAAAAAGTAAGAAATGTTGAACTCAATAGACAGGGTTCCTCTGGTTCACCTTCTACCAACTTGCCGATTACAATACTATGACTGAGGGAATTGTTGTCGAACCAGCAACCAATCTCTACCAGTAAGTTTACAGCAGACCCAGACAAAGTGAGGCAACCCCAGTGGTGGAGAATTTTGAGAGTCATTGGCCCATGGTTACCTGTTCCTCATAGGCTTCCTAGACTCAGCATGTACCTGAAATTACTCAGATATGATGTTCCAGAATTTCTGAAAGAAATGAATCAAATTTGCAACTGAATGAGATGATACTAATTGCTTCCAAATTTTCTCTCCCCAGGGAACCTGTTTTACATATATTGATTGCTTGTCCATTGAAAGATCCTTTTTCCTGCTTACTAACTTTGAACTTAGTCCCCTCCTACCCCTCTCTACATACAAATCATGCCCTCTGGTCTTAAAAAAATAACAAGTCAAGATGGGTAGGAGGGAGGAAACCTAGTGACGAAAAGGAAATAACAGTTGGTAAAGATGGAAATGCCCAGGTGGTAAACTCCTGTTGACAACCTGAGTTGTTCAGCACACTAAAGAACTGTGAATACTAACTCACTCACAAAGATGCTTCGCTGGAAATAATGTTGCCAGGAAAGAATTTCAGCTATGTGCAAACGCAGGGAGTCTTATGCCATGTCATCACAACCTTTGGAAACTCTTGTAAGTACAATCTTGTAGCTGTGAGCCAACATGAAACAGGCCAATAACTCAATGACAGCACTGGCCTTTCCATGACCTTCTCTCTTCACCCTGAGCCCTCCCCTAGTCTACAGGTGATAACTGCAGTTCGTAGCCTTCGCTATCAGCTCCCTAATCTTGAGACTATTGAACTCGCACTGCACCTAAACTGCAGGTACATTTTTAAAATATGCATCATTATATTGATTTGTTTAATCTGGAACAGTGTTATATAAATAAATCAATCAAACACCGAGACTGCAGTCAGGCTGTACTTGCTTGCTAAATGAATCAATTGTTGAAGAGTTGGTAAAAAGTAGTTTTTGGTCATAGAACATAGAACAATACAGCACAGAACAGGCCCTTTGGCCCACGATGTTGTGCCGAACATGCCGATGTTGTGTCATGACTACTCCCTTACCTATATGAGGTTATGGGATATGATATCTCACCGACACATCACTACATGCATGGATCAATACACACAATGGTCAAATATCGAGGCAAGGATTGGGTTGATTTTTCACTATCAGCTGGGAAGCATTTGCCTTTGTGTGCACACTGTACACTTACATTCAAACGGAACCACTGACTGACTCAGTACAGCACTGATTTGCAAATCACCACCTTCATTCGTTCCATCTACAATTTACACCAAATGGGTGCAAGGAAGTAAAAAATGATATAAGGGGCTTGATGATGTTGATAAAACTAACTGATAGTGAGGGAAAAACCAAGGTTGAATGTTAAAAATATGAATGATACAACTACAATGTCAGTTACCAGGCTGGCTAGCAACTCAACAAAGTTCTGAATTGTACAGAACATGGTTTCTCAAGGTGGGAGCTGGGATCGTGAGCTGAAAGTTTGGGATCGCAGGGTCCAAAGTAGCAATGGACACTGTGGAGTTCCACTCTCCCCGACCCCATGTGCGTTTTCTAGACTGTCCTCTGTCTCTCACAGGTCTTCTGTCTTCTCTTCTGCTCTGAGTATTCTCATTGACAGGTCACGATAATTTCCAAACCTTGTAATGGGTTCACAACGGGAAAAGGTTTGGGAAGCAACATTATAGAATGTGGGGACACAGCCAACTGGACCAACTGGTTCTTGCCAGCGGTTATATTCCACTCAAGTCTCCTTTTACACAGCTCGATCCAACCTGCTCAGCAGAACCATGAATTCCTTCCTCCAAGATGTGTTGATCTTGATTCCTGTATATGCATATTACACCCACTCACTTACATACGTGCATTCAATCATTGAATAAGTGTGTCTGTTTCATAAGCAGTTTTGGGAGATGGTAGTTTGATGGTAATGCCACTGGACTTGAAATCCGGAGACTAGATATCCATGCCAATACTCTAAGAAAAAGTTCAAATTCTAGCAAGTCAGTTGGTGAAATGCAAATTTAATCAATAAATTCTGGAATTGCAAGGAAGTTTCAGTAATGGCGATGATGAAACAAGCAATGATTATTGTAAAAATTCATCTGATTCACTAATGTGTTTACCTGGTCTGGCCTATGTGTGACTCCACACCTAAAGTAATATGGTTGACTCTCAAATGCCCTCTGAAATGGCCTAGCAAGGCATTCAGTTTGAGAGTACTGAGAGAAGGGGAATAGATGCAGCCTTTGCTGGCAATGCCCACAACCAATGGAAGAAATGAAATCAAGTTACGCACCTGACTTGATCAGTAATTTAGGAAAAACAGAATTCTGGAGCTTCCGAGTTTTCCACAGCCTGGGCGAGTGAGTGAGTAAATGAGGGTTTGAAAATTCTTTCCAGTTTTTTGGGGGGAGAGAAAAAAACTACAAAAGTCCTGTGATTGCTTTTGAAATTAAACCAGGAAACGCTGGTAACTTACAACAGGTCTTGAAGGTCAAAATTCCAGGCAAAGCCTTCACTCCTGATTATGGGTTACATCCACAACATCCACCTGCCTTTTCTCTGACAGACATGCAGTGGTTCTCCTGCATATTTTGGTTTAATTTTAGAGCTGTTACTGTGATGAGATTCTTAGAAACAACTTTAGGAAAGGTCTGACTAAAGGAAGTTTCTGAAACAACAGTTGTTTCAATGATGAGGATTTTGCTTCATTGATCCAAACAGAACTGAGTGTGGACACTACGTACTGTGTTAGACCCTCTTATCACCGTGTGGCACTGCTCCCAGTTTAACTTAACATTTAAAAAATAATTTACACATGTATAGTATAGAAATCATTTACTGGTGCTGAAAGTATGTTTTTAAGAAAAGACAAACACTGTTTGAAGCTGTTTACGATGACCTGCAGCCACAAATATATGAGCAGCTTCCAATCTTCCTTCCTTATTGAGCAATTCAACTCTGAGTGACCTCAAGAATTGTTTACTTACAGTACAGAATTTCATAGCACAGAAGATGAACATTTGACCTCTTTGTGACGGCACTTTCAAAGACCTTTCTGGTTAGTCCGAGCCATTGCTGTTTCCTTATTTCCTTTCATATACAATGAGAACTACAATGGATTCTGTCACTATTACCATTTCTGGTTGGGTAGTCAATATACATACAACCTTCTGTGTGAAGATTCCTTATAACCTCTCTTGCTCTTTGGGGGATAAACTTAAAATGGTGCTGCCTTTTACTGTGCTTTTCTCTGTCCACCTGACCAAAATTATTCACTAGACTGTGGCCACACAGTGTGAGAGACCTTCCAAATTTCTTGTGATTACAAAATGTTTCATGGGAGATCCAGTTCATTTTTTTAACAATGAGATAAATTTACTGCAATTGGAGACCAATTAGCCCGTTATGTCTGCATTAACTCTTAGCTAAAACAATTCAAACACCCCTGCTCACTCCCCATATAGCTCTTATTTTCTCTGCTTTAAGGATGAAATGGTATCCATCTTTTCGTAGCCAAGTTATACATTTGTAAAGAAATGGGTCACACAGACCCTTATAAAGAGAAGACCAAGAAGGTGAACTACAACTGATTTGTTTTGAAGCAGTGCCACCAAGAAGTTGTATTCCTTCCAGACCGTTAATTCATTCACTGGAATGAATTAGAAATGTTAAGAGAGTTCAACTATAGAGACATGCTGCATGGAGTTGAGTGTGAACAGTTGAGGGGTGACGTGATTATGGTCTTGAAAGTACTGTAAAGATTTGATAGGATTGCTGCAGAAAAACCATTTTCTCTGACAGTAGGGGAGGAGAAACCGACATATGGGGTACCACCATACAAATGAAGATGACACTCAGTAAAGCATGTACCTCTGTCACTCACAAAGACAAACCACTTGAGAGTGGCCTTTGACCTCGAATGTCCAAGTGTCCCTATCAAAGTGTAGGTCAGCATGTTCAGATTAGGAGTAACGATTAATTTATATACAGATTAATTCAACTGATAGAAAAATGGATGGGAAAGTTGGTAAAATTGTTCACCAATCCCAAAACTGTTAATTAGATGTTACTTAGATTGGAACCCAATGTTGAGCTGAAGAAATGGGCAAGAACTTTTAATTTATAAAATCGGCTAAGTCCAAATTTAAGAATCATTCATTCAGACAAGTAATCATACTCTGTTTTAATATTACAGGGCATATATTTGTAATTCACTGTCTTTTTAAATTCATTTACTGGATGTGGGCATTGCTGGCTGGGCCACCATTTATTGCCATTCTCGAATAGCCCTTGAGAAGGTTGTGGTGAGCTGCCAACGTCTACTGCTTTAGGTAGAGCTGTAGGTAGCCTCGCATTGCCATTAGGGAGGGAGCTCCAGAATTTTGACCCAGTGTCAGTGAAGGAATGGCAATTGATTTCCAAGTTAGGATGGTGAGTGTCTTGGAGAGCAACTTGCATGTTCCCATGCCCTTAAAGGTGGTAGTGGTTACGGGTTTGGAAGGTGCCGTCAAAGGATCCTTGGTGAATTTCTGCAGTGCATCTTGTAAATGGTACACACTGTTGCTACTGAGCATTGGTGCTGTTGGGGAGTGGATGCTTCTGGACATGGTGCCCATCAAATGGGCTGCTTTTTCCTGGATGGAGCTGATGGAGCTGCACCCAACCAGGCAAGTGAGGAGAATTCTTCACACTCCTAACTTGTGCTCTTTAGATGATAGACAAGTGTTAGGGAGTGAGGAGGTGAGTTACATGTTATAGATTCATAGAGTTATAGAGATATAAAGCACGGAAACAGACCCTTTGGTCCAACGCGTCCTTACCAACCAGATATCCGAAACTAATCCAGACCCATTTTATAGCACTTGGCTCTCTAAACTCTTCCTATTCACATACCCACCCAGATGCCTATTAAATGCTATAATTGTACCAGCCTCCATCACTTCCTCTGGCAGCTCATTCTACACACGTACCACCCTCTGTGTGAAAACGTTGCCCCTTACATCTCTTTTATCTTTCCCCTCTCATCCTAAACTGATGTTGTCCAGTTCTGGACTCCCCCACCCCAGGGAAAAAACCTTGTCTATTTATCCTATCCGTGTCCCTCATGATTTTATAAACCTCTATAAGGTCACCCCTCAGCCTTCAGCACTCCAGGGTAAACAGCCCCAATCTATTAAACCTCTCCCTATAGTTCAAATCCTCCAGCCCTCGCAACAGCCTTGTAAACCTTATTTGAACCCTTTCAAGTTTCACAACATCCTTCTGATAGGAAGGAGACCAGAATTGCATGCAATATTCTAAAAGTGCCCGAATCAATGTCCTGTACAGCTGCAAAATGACCTCCCAACTCCTGTACTCAATACTCTGACCAATAAAGGAAAACATACCAAACACCTTCTTCACTGATTCTTCGAATTTCCTGAAGAAGGGCTCATGCCCGAAACATCGATTCTCCTGCTCCTTGGATGCTGCCTGACCTGCTGCGCTTTTCCAGCAACACATTTTCAGCTCTGATCTACAACATCTGCAGTCCTCACTTTCTCCTCGAAGCTTCTTCACTATCCTAGTCTTAGCCACTGACCTGCTCTTGTAGGTACTGTCTTTTCTTGCACTAGATTAATTGAACTCCAAATGAAACAAAAACATAGTTCTCATATTCAACAGATTTCATTTTCACAAACAACACATCACCTTCTGGATTTTGCTAGCTATTTGGGTGTTTGGGTATTTTAGATTTCCAGCATCTGTAGCATATTGCTTTTATTTGAAAGCTACATTGGAAATGGGGGCAGTCCACTCGCTTACTCCTGCATTTGGATTTTCTAATGAGGAGAATTTGAGTATGTTGGGCCTGTATTCATTGGAGTTTAGAAGAAATCCATTGAACACATACGATTCTTAAGGAGCTTGACAGGGTAAATGCAGCAAGATTGCTTCTCCTTGTGGTGGATAGCATAATCTCAGAACAAGGGATTTGTCTCCATTTATGACAGAGATGAAGAACAATTTTTTTCTCTCAGGGTACTCAATCCGTGGAATTCCTTATTACAGAGAGCAGTCAGGGCTGGATTGTTACGTATATCTAAGGTAGACAGATTTTTAATCAGTAAGGAAATCAACAGTTATAGCTAAATTAAAAATGATCAGAATCAGCCACAGAACATAGAACTATACAGCGCAGAACAGGCCCTTCAGCCCTTGATGTTGCGCCAACCCATGAACTATTCTCAGCTCATCCCCCAACACTATCCCATCATCATTCCCAAGCATTGTTTAAATCTCCCTAATGTGGCTGAGTTGACTACATTGGCAGGTAGGGCATTCCATGCCCTTTCCACTCTCTGAGTAAAGAACCTGCCTCTAACATTTGTCTTAAATCTATCACCCCTCAATGTGTAGTTATTCCCCCTCGTACAAGCTGACATCATCATCCTAGAAAAAAGACTTTCACTGTCTACCCTATCTAATCCTCTGATCACCTTGTTTGTCTCTATCAAATCCCCTTCTAGCCTTCTTCTTTCCAATGAGAACACTGAATGGTTGAGCAGGTTCTGTGGGTTGAATGGCCTACTTTCTGCTCCTATATCATATAATGTTAAGCTGTCAAATTATTTCAAATGCACAGTTCTTTCTTGAGTGATTAATGATCTGTAGCTGTAAATCTGAAAAAAATTCCACTTCAGTGAAGATTCTTCAGGTTAAGCTACCTGCTCTGAAAACCTGACTCATATTTTAACAACTGTGCCAAATTCCATTCCAGCAGCTGAGAAAAATCAACCAACAACATTGCAAACAAAACAGCATGCTTAAAAAAGTTAATTAATCACTTCTTCTAATGTTAATGAATCCTTGAAAGAAATTTAGTTCTCCAGATCCGCATTTTTACCAAAAAGATAACCAGTTCTTTCTTAGGCCATTCTCCATCTGTATTCTAAAACTTGTACAGACTTACATGAGAGAAAATATGATTTCCGTTTCAAGGTGGGTGGAGGAAATTAGAGTTGTGCTATTTAACAGTGAACTGAGAAAACACCTTTCGATAAAACAGATAGTAGTAATTTAGAACACACTCCTACAAAATACTGTGGATGCTGGAAATGACAGCTTTCAGGACTACAACGGATAGATTTTGATTAAGTAATACTATCAAGCAATAAAGAGCATGAATTGACATATGAAGTTGAGCTACTGATCCACCATGATCTAACTGAATGCTGGAAAAACCCAAGGGACTGAATGTCTCCTTATGTTCCTAACATTCACCCTTGAAGCAACACACCTTCCTCCTCAGTCTGAATCCGAGGACCCCTTTGCCCACCTCCAACACACTGCATCCACCTGGACACCCCGTGTTGGCCTATTACTGCCCTCGACCTCTTCATTTCCAACTGCCGCCGGGACATTAACCGCCTCAATCTGTCTACCTCCCTCCCCCACACCAACCTCTCACCCTCACAATGCGCCCTCCAATCCCTCTGCTCCAATCCCAACCTCACCATCAAGCCAACGGATAAAGGGGGCGCAGTGGTAGTCTGGCGCACTGACCTCTACACCGCTGAAGCCAAACGTCAACTCGAGGACACCTTTTCCTACTGCCCCCTCGACCATGACCCCACCCCCCATCACCAAACCATCATCTCCCAGACCATACAGAACCTCATCACCTCAGGAGATCTCCCACCCACAGCTTCCAACCTCATAGGCCAGGAACCCCGCACTGCCCGGTTCTGCCTCCTTCCCAAGATCCACAAGCCTGACCACCCTGGCCGACCCATTGTCTCAGCATGCTCCTGCCCCACTGAACTCATCTCTACCTACCTCGACACTGTCCTATCCCCCCTAGTCCAGGAACTCCCCACATACGTTCGAGACACCACCCACGCCCTCCACCTCCTCCAAGACTTCCGTTTCCCCGGCCCCCAACGCCTCATCTTCACCATGGATATCCAATCCCTCTACATCTCCATCCGCCATGACCAGGACTTCCAAGCCCTCCGTTTTTCCTCTCCAGACGTCCCCAACAGTACCCTTCCACCGACACACTCATTTGTTTGGCCGAACTAGTCCTCACCTTAACAATTTCTCCTTTGAATCCTCCCACTTCCTCCAGACCAAAGGGGTAGCCATGGGCGCACGTATAGGCCCCAGCTATGCCTGTCTCTTTGTTGGCTACGTAGAGCAGTTGATCTTCCGTAATTACACCGGCACCACTCCCCACCTCTTCCTCCGCTACATTGATGACTGCATTGGCGCCACCTCATGCTCCCGCGAGGAGGTTGAGCAATTCATCAACTTCACCAACACTTTCCACCCTGACCTTAAATTTACCTGGACCATCTCTGACACCTCCCTCCCCTTCCTGGACCTCTCCATCTCCATTAATGACGACCGACTTGACACTGACATTTTTTACAAACCCACCGACTCCCACAGCTACCTGGATTACACCTCTTCCCACCCTACCTCTTGCAAAAATGCCATCCCGTATTCCCAATTTCTCCGCCTCCGCCGTATCTGCTCCCAGGAGGACCAGTTCCACCACAGAACACAAGATGGCCTCCTTCTTGAGAGACCGCAATTTCCCTTCCCACGTGGTTAAAGATGCCCTCCAACGCATCTTGTCTACATCCCGCACCTCCGCCCTCAGACCCCACCCCTCCAACCGTAACAAGGACAGAACGCCCCTGGTGCTCACCTTCCACCCTACCAACCTTCGCATAAACCAAATCATCCGCCGACATTTCCGCCACCTCCAAACAGACCCAGCCACCAGGGATATATTTCCCTCCCCACCCCTTTCCGCCTTCCGCAAAGACCGTTCCCTCCGTGACTACCTGGTCAGGTCCACGACCCCCTACAACCCACCCTCCCATCCTGGCACTTTCCCCTGCCACTGCAGGAACTATAAAACCTGCGCCCACACCTCCTCCCTCACCTCTATCCAAGGCCCTAAAGGAGCCTTCCACATCCATCAAAGTTTTACTTGCACATCCACTAATATCATTTATTGTATCCGTTGCTCCCGATGCGGTCTCCTCTACATTGGGGAGACTGGGCGCCTCCTAGCAGAGCGCTTTAGGGAACATCTCTGGGACACCCGCACCAATGAACCACACCGCCCCGTGGCCCAACATTTCAACTCCCCCTCCCACTCTGCCGAGGATATGGAGGTCCTGGGCCTCCTTCACCGCCGCTCCCTCATCACCAGACGCCTGGAGGAAGAACGCCTCATCTTCCGCCTTGGAACACTTCAACCCCAGGGCATCAATGTGGACTTCAACAGTTTCCTCATTTCCCCTTCCCCCACCTCACCCTTGTTCTAAACTTCCAGCTCAGCACTGTCCCCATGACTTGTCCGGACTTGTCCTACCTGCCTATCTCCTTTTCCACCTATCCACTCCACCCTCTCCTCCCTGACCTATCACCTTCATCCCCTCCCCACTCACCCATTGTACTCTATGCTACTTTCTCCCCACCCCCACCCTCCTCCACCTTATCTCTCCACGCTCCAGCCTCACTGCCTTTATTCCTGATGAAGGGCTTTTGCCCGAAATGTCGATTTCAAAGCTCCTTGGATGCTGCCTGAACTGCTGTGCTCTTCCAGCACCACTAATCCAGAATCTGAATTTTGTCTAGTTTTAACACCAAACTTGCATCATCCCCCATATTTTGTTGAGGTTGATGAATAGTATAGTTCTCGTGCAAAGACCCCCAAAACCACAGGAATAGCTCCTGCTTTGCTGCTCGGGGATGTGCTCAAATGCCAGCACCAGTGGAAATTGAGAGTTGGAGCAGTCGTTCACGTCTGGGTGGTTTGTTCTGTCGTGTTAAATTTCATTAGTTGCTTGTTAAAGCGTCCGAGCCTAGTAATCCAGCTGATTTATGGATCTAGTGACAGACGGGAGTGTCCCGGTCAGAAGGGGAAGGGTGTGTTCCAGGGAGGCTCCAGTGTTTGTCTAATTGCTCCATGTTATGACAGAGGTGCAATACTAAAAGTATTAAACTGGATCATAAAATTGATGAGGAAAGCAAATTGCCTAACATGTCGCTGAAATATTTTAAGGATAAAGCACAGTATGATGAAAGGAATAAAGCAGAACTCTCTAATCTCTGAGGCAGAAGACTATGGATTCAAGATCCATTCCAAATACTTGAGCATATAATTAAGGCTGATACATCAGTGTCAGACCAAGGGAGCACAACTCTGACCCTAACTCAAGCGCTAATTCTAACTTCAACCAACCAGATCAGCCAAATTTGAGATGTCAAATCAAGGCTCTGTCTGCCCTCACTTCTATAATATAGAAGATTGTATGGCTCTACTCAGAGAAGGGAAGAGGCACTATTGTCAGTATTCTGGCCAATATTGATCATTCCTCAACATTACTAATGATGTTTGGTCATCATCACATTGCTGTTTGCAGGAACTTGCTGTGTGCAAATTGTCACACTTCCTACAACAGTGACTTCACTTCAAAAGTACTTTGCAGGGTAATTCTGAAGCTGTGAAAGATTCCACATAAACATGAGCTCTCCCTTTGTCTTTTCAATTAATATTAATGAGTTAGTAATCTGTTTAGCTAATATACAGCAGAGTGGCATGAGACAACACTTTCGCTCCATTACGTCAAAAACCCCTTGTAGTTAAAACTTAGAGTCATAAAGATGTACAGCACGGAAACAGACCCTTTGCTCCAACACGTCCATGCGACCAGATATCCTAACCCAATCTAGTCCTACCTGCCAGCACCTGGCCCATAGCCTTCCAAACCCTTCCTATTCATATAACCATCCAGATGCCTTTTAAATGTTGCAACTGTACTAGCGCCCACAACTTCCTCTGGCAACTCAATCCATACACGCACCACCCTCTGTGTGAAAAAAGTTGCCCCTTAGGTCTCTTTTATATCTTTCCCCACTCACACTAAACCTACGTCCTCTACTTCTGGACTCCCCCACACTAGGGAAGAGACTTGTGTGTTTATCTTATCCATGCTCCTCATGATTTTATAAACCTCTATAAGGTCAGCCCTCAGCCTCTGATGCTCCAGGATAAATAGCCCCAGCCTAATCAACCTCTCCCTACCTCACAATATCCTTGTAAATCTTTTCTGAACCCTTTCAAGTTTCACAACATCCTTCCGATAGGAAGGAGACCAGAACTGCATGCAATATTCCAAAAGTGGCCTAACAAATATCCTGGATACCCGCAACATGACCTCCCAACTCCTGTACTAAATACTCTGACCAATAAAAGAAAGCATACCAAATGCCTTCTTCACTATCCTATCTGCCTGCGACTCCACTTTCAAGGAGCTATGAACCTGCACTCCAAGTTCTCTTTGTTCAGCAACATTTGGCTGTCCTTATAATCCCGTTTTGGTTCAGTTGATTCTTGCTCCCAGTCAGAAGGTCAGAGGTTCAAACACACTCCAGAGTTCAATGTAGTGCATGCGTATTGAGAGTGCTCCATGTTATTTTTTGGACAAGATACCCAGCAATGTAGGACATGCTAGAATACTATTCAAAGAACAGGAAATGAGTTCTCCCAATGTCCTGACTCAATCAGTAACAGCAAAAATAGGTTAAATATAGTAACTTATTGAAATGCCACTTGTGGAATCTTGCTCAGTGCAAACTGTGCTTGCCTGCCTGACAACAGAGAGTACAGTGAAATAAAGGACGGAAAAATGGAATCAGCAAACCTATCGGAGGGTAATGATGACGTGGAGAAGGAAACAGGCAGAAGAAACTCCACGAGAATTTCTTCCATGGAAATACCATTAACACCACATGTGGTATGCAGCGAGACTTGGCTGGGCTACGAAAGGGAAACCCGACTCCCAGTCACAGGATCTGTGAGTGGCAGATGAATGAGGTAAAATCAGGAAGGAAGGCATTAAACAGGAGTCTGTAACAACCAGAATCAATGCCAAGGCTTCAAAAGAGAGTGAAAAAAAAGAAAAAAATTTTTCAAAGGCTGCCAGAACTGCTGGGAGCGAGCAAATAGAACACTGCATGTCAAAAGTGAAGGCTCAACCTTTTCACAACTATGCACAACCCTGTCAAAATGAGAAAGAAAGCTAAGTGCGCTGTGATGTACACAAGATGTGTGGGGGTGAACAGGGTGCCTGCAGGAAACCCAAGTGCTTAAAAATCGAGAGGTACGGTGAAGGTTGGCTCACCTTCAGTATTCTTTCTGTCCCTGAACCTTTGTGGATCCTGAGAGAACCTCAATGGGGGTTTTGTAAAGGAACTTTTCACAATTGGAAGGTGGAGACATGGCAAAAGGCCACAGGCTCCAGAAGCTGGCAGGTGCACCATTATTTCCACTCAGTACAAACACTAAATCACTATCGTGCACAGCTATTAGCTTCCGCACCACAGTCCCAAAAATTGAACATCTGTTGCTGCTTCCTCTCCCACCACACCTAGAACAATTGCATGCAAGTGATGATTTATGCTTTGCTTCAATAGTAAATAAATGCATCGTCTGAAGTAGTACAGAAGCACAGACCACAAGACGTCTGCGTTAATATAGCCAATCGTAGGCTAGAACATTGCAGGTGCACTACAGTCAACCTCAGGGCATCAGTCTCCATAATAATAACTTCCATTTAGACAGTGCTATTAAAATCACAGAATTCTCACAGCACAAAAGGAGATCATTCAGCCCTCCGTGCTTGAATTGGCTCTTCAAATGAGCTTCATTATATAGTGTCAATCTCCTGCCTTTTGCCCCCATACCTGCGTACATTACTTCTACTGAAGAAACCCATCCAATTCCACCTTGAATGCCTGAACTGAACATGGCTCCACCACATTTCCAGACATCGTACTCCAAACTACTCGCGGAATGAAAAAGGTTTTTCTCAAATCACCCCTGCTTCTTCCGTACATTACTTCAAATCAAGTCCCACCTGATCTTGAAGTGTGTAATAATACTTCTGAATAGGTTGATTGGGAAAAACAAAAGTTGCATACCTCAATCTTGCACTTTGGAAAAAAGAATACAAGCATGGACTACTTTCTAAACGGTGAGAAAATTCGTAAAGCCAAAGTACAGAGGGATCTGGGAGTGCTAGTTGAGGATTCTCTAAAGGTAAACATGCAGGTTGAGTCCGTGATTAAGAAAGCGAATGCAATGTTGTCAATTATCTCAAGAGGGTTGGAATATAAAAGCACTGTTGTGCTACTGAGACTTTATAAAGCTCTGGTTAGGCCCCATTTGGAGTACTGTGTCCAGTTTTGGGCCCCACACCTCAGTAAGGACATACTGGCACTGGAGCGTGTCCAGCGGAGATTCACACGGATGATCCCTGGAATAGTAGGTCTAACATATGAGGAACGGCTGAGGATCCTGGGATTGTATTCATTGGAGTTTAGAAGATTAAGGGGAGATCTAATAGAAACTTACAAGATAATACATGGCTTGGAGAGGGTGGACGCTCGGAAATTGTTTCCGTTAGGCGAGGAGACTAGGACCTGTGGACACAGCCTTAGAATTAGAGGGGGTAAATTCAGAACAGAAATGCGGAGACATTTCTTCAGCCAGAGAGAGGGCCTGTGGGATTCATTGCCACAGAGTGCAGTGGAGGCTGGGACGCTAAATGTCTTCAAGGCAGAAATTGATAAATTCTTGATGTCACAAGGAATTAAGAGCTACGGGGAGAATGCGGGTAAGTGGAGTTGAAATACCCATCAGCCATGATTGAATGGCGGAGTGGTCTCGATGGGCCGAATGGCCTTACTTCCGCTCCTATGTCTTATGGTCCCCCTCAGTTGTCTCTGCTCCAAATAAAAGAATCCGAGCTTATCCAGCTTTTATTCATCATCAAGACGCTCCACCTAGGCAACATTCTGGAGAATGTCTTCCTTCCCTAGTTATACTGTTATTGTTAACGTACTTGTGAATTAAACACAGAGAACACAGAACAGTACAGCACAGTACAGGCCCTTCAGCTCTCGATGTTGTGCTGACCTTTTATCCTACTCTAAGAACAAACCAATGTTTTGTGCAGCTCCAAAATAACCTCCCTACTCTTTTAATCTATGCTACGGTAAAAGCAAGTGTCTTCATAACTACCCTATTAATCTGCCCTGCCATCTTTAGAGATATTAAAGACTGAGATCAACATTATTGTTGGGCAGTAGAGATATCAAGGGTATGGAGATATAGGTCAGGAGACTTCTGCTGTTTGACACCTTTTCAAAACTCATGCTCCAATCAATCTTTGTCATTTCCTCACCCTAAATTAGCCTCCTATATCTTTATTTCTTTTCTGCCTTTTTTTAAGCACCTTTAATATTGTCAAACTCCCAAGGTCATTCCTTCATAACAGTAAGCAAGCTACATTGTACAGAGAGGTAGATTTTTTGGAGTATCTTAAAGGAAGAGAGAGAGAGGGACACAGATTCATGAATGAATTTCAAAGTACAGTGCCTAGGTAGCTGAACTAGTGGGGGAGTGACTAAAATGTCAGAGGCGTTCAAAAGCCAGATTTAGAGAGCTGCAGATACATTGAAAAATTGTGAGCTGAAGGAAATAGATCCCTGCCAGTCCATGCTTAAATCTGAAAACAAGGATAAAGATTTTAAAATTAAGGGACTGCTTAATTCCACTGAGCCAGTGGAGGTGAGTGAGCAGAGATATGATGTGTGAGTGAGACTTTGTGTAAGCTTGTATATGGGCAGCTTCTGGAGACCTGTAGTTGGGAAGATGGCGAATAGTTTTACAATAGTCAAATCTAGAAATCTAACAATATGAATAAGCATTTCAGCAGCAGAGAAGAATCATAGAATTGAATCTCTACAGTGTGGAAGTAGGACATTCGGTCCATCAAGTCCACACCGGCTGTCCGAAGAACATCCTACCCAGGCCCACCCTATCCCTGCAACCCTTCATTTCCCATGGCCAATCCACCTAGCTTGTACACCTCCAGAAACTATGGGCAATTAGCATGGCCAATCCACCTAAACTGTACATCTTTGGACTGTGGGAGGAAACCCACGCTGACATGGGGAAAATGGGCAAACTCTACACTGACAGTTGCCCTGGTGTGAGGCAGCAGTGCTAATCACTGAGCCAGCATGCCACTGCAGGAAACTGAGGCAGGGTGGGATTGGGTTATGTTATGGAGGTGTAAGTAGGTGGCCTTGGTGATAGTGTAGATAGGATGGCTGGGAGGTCATTTCAGCATCACACATGACACCACATTTATGATTGTTTGTTTCAATCAAAGAAACAATCTCACTGCAAATTATTACTATCTAACTGGCAACGCCTTGGAAGAGGCTGCAAGGAATAAGTAAGGTGGCTTTAGGAGCTGGCTATATATGGCCAATTGTGACATAGCCAATCACTTCCTCTGGAAGATTTCCTCAGAATCAGTAAACTGATCTTTCCTGACTGGGATCTGTTTAACAGGAAAAATTCCAGTATTGCACATTCATTATTGGAGACTGCTCACTTGCATCTAAGGTTCTTGGACCAGTGGGATGTGTGCATTGCAGGAAGAGGGTAAATCACACCTCAGTATCAAAGATTGATGATCAAAATTTGCTGATGGAATTTCATGTTTGTCAGACATTGTAAACCAAAAGAAAGTCAAATAATCGCCTATGATATGAATCTGGACTTTCTCATTTCAGTGCTAATTGTGGTTTGCCAACATTTGAGTTTTTTTTGTGAGGTTTATGGTCTTCCATTATTTTCTACTACTTAGTGAATATTGAGTTCCAAACTTATCCTGCACTCTGTTCAGCTTTTGTACCCCAGGCCTCATTATACTGCATTAAGGAGAATATCACATCTACAAACAAATACTTGCCTCCCTTCCCTTGCCTTGGTCTCCACGTTCCACAATCTATGGCTTAGTCCTTGAGGTTGGTCAAGGGCAGTGGAGAGGAGCCCAGAGGTGAACCCCTACAATAGCTGGCAGAGACCAGTCATCAGTCAAGAATTCAAAGCATCTTGACAAAAGGTGGTCAGAGTGTGGACCACAAACATTTGTGAAAGCAAGGATCTATAAATTACTTTACAAGGAATTTTCACAAAGACATTACAACACAGAAATAGGCCATTCAGCCCACCTGGTCTGTGCTGGTTTTATGCTCCACATGAGTCTCCTTCATTAATTTAGTAGCCTCTTCAAAAAGTGCAGTATGAACAATAGTATGGGATTACTTTTTGGTAAAGAGAAGAAACCCATGCCAGCACAGAGTTAATGCTCTTTCTTTCAGCTGGAACGTTAAATGATTCACAAAAACTCCAGTGAGGCAATGCTCAGCGACACTGTCACATTCTAACCAAGCTTTCATGGAGCCAGGTTGGCTGTGCCAAGTTAGTTCTCTGCACAGAAGGAATCTTCAAACTCCTTACAAATATTGACATACTCCCAAAGGAAGAGAGTGCCTTCACTGCAGGAACCGTGTTTTATAAAAATATAGCAACAGATGATAATAAGTCAACAAATACAGCAATCTAATTATTTCAGACCTCCCCCATGGGATCCTTTGGGAATCTAGGAAGCTCAGTTGAAAACCTATGTAGCAGAGGGGTCAAGTTTTTCTTACCCTTTCTTCACATTTGCATTTCTCTCTATCCACCCTCCCCTGTCCAAAAACGTAAGAATAGTTCTCAGATGTCCATATGATCCCTTGAGCCTACTCTGATTCAATAAAATCATGGATGAACTTCAACCTCAACTCTAATTTTCTGTCTGATCTCCATATGTCCAAACATCTGTTGATCTCAGTCTTGAATATACTCAATAAGTGAACACCCAAATCCCTACAGAGTACAGTGTACCAAAGATTCACAACCCATTAAATGAACACATTCCTCATCTCAGTCCTACAAGGCTGACTCCTTGTCCTGAGAATGTGACGCTCCAAATTTCAGATTCGCCATCAAGGGAAAACATTCCTGATGAAGGACCTTTGCCCGAAACGTCGATTTTACTGCTCCTCGAATGCTGCCTGAACTGCTGTGCTTTTCCAGCACCACTAATCCAGAATCTGGTTTCCAGCATCTGCAGTCATTGTTTTTACCTTTATGAAGGGGATACAGACTCTTAACATCTACTCTGTTAGTACCTTTAACAGATATTCTCTTATAGAAACTAAGAAGCTCCTCAACCTGTTTGGCCATTTGATTAAATTGTGATTGATCTATCGGTTCCACACACCCACTTTGATTCCATATTTCTTGCTCCTTTCACTGTCCTCTTCCCATGCTTACTTCTGCCTTATATGACTGACTGAATCAGCAGAATTGTTGTGCTATTTTTCCTAAGGTGGAGCACACAGAGGTGAGTGGGCAGATGAAAGGGGTAGAGATGAACTTTTCAGATTGTTGATTACCTTCACTCTGTTTCTGCCTCTCCCTTGTTTCATAGATTGATCACCCTGACATTTTGCTTCTCCATTTCTGACTTTTCATATTTCACTGCATTCGTTTAAAAAAACAAACATTGATGAATCAGCACCTTAAATTCCTTTGAATTGAGAAGTAATTTGAGAAATGTGTACAATCATGGACAAGAAGATGGGGACCAGAATGGGCTGGGTGCATCTTAAAAGCCTCTATTATAAGTTCAAGCTTGTTTTTTCTATAAAAGGAAAGTTTGACGTATTATAAAATAGGAGTAAAGTTAGGGGAATATAGCCAACAGTACACAGAAGTAGAGAAACAGTAACAGCCAGATGGAAGAGTAACTCTTAATTTCAGTGAACACCACTCAATGCACAGAATTATACCCTTGAGCTGACTTGCTACAGGTCTGTGTTTCCACAGAGGAATTGCATTAATTGGCCTGCTCGGTGGAGGGTTAGCATAGACTAGATGGGCTGAACAAGCACAGCAGGTCAGGCAGCATTCGAGGAGCAGGAGAATAGATATTTCAGGCACAAGCCCTTCATCAGGAGGGCGTATGCCCGAAACGTTGATTCTCCTGCTCCTCGGATGCTGCCTGACCTGCTGTGCTTTTCCAGCACCACACTCTCGACTATTGACTCTCCAGCATCTGCAGTCCTCACTTTCTCCTCGATGGCCTGAGTGTCTTTTTTCTGTGCTGTAAATGAGTTTTTAACTCCCCATAAAGTTGGATACACTAATGTCGTCACTGACTGCTCTTGACCAGAGTAGCAGGGGCCAAAGACATAGACCTCAAATGAAACAATGCTTTTAGTCAAATGCTATCACTGGCATGCAGCACAGGCAGTACCAAGAGCTTGGGATGAGGAAAGACAAAGTATAATCAATGACGAGCCTGTAAAATATAAGGTTGCTTCTAGACTTTAGTATAATATAATATGGTCTCTCTTCCTTCTATGTCCATTTAGCCTTCTTATTCCAATTCTGAAAAACCTCGCATTTACTGTTTCCAGAGAGTTGTAACATGATTGACTGATGTTCCAGAGAACCAGCCAATTATAATGGAAAGAAGCAGTGAAATGTAACCAAATAGATACTTCTTTCAAAGAGCTTGCATAACAACAATGGGCTGGAAAGTCTCCTTCTGTGGGTTTCAGTATACCAGTCTTAATTTCTAACAGCTGCAGGAGTGGGAGGCCCAGACTTTAGGGACTGGTGAAATGGACACAATTCATTGTCAGCATGTGAGAATTGTTGGTATCCTGGTATTTGGTCCTTGTCCTTAGTTTCCCTTGAGAAAGTGGCTATGGGCCTCCTTCTTCAATAATTGCAGTTTGGGGGCAATTCAACACAGCTCTGTGGTATATGAGACCTGGCAATTACTTTCTTGTGGAGCACTTATAAAGAATAAATTGGCTTTCTCCCAACTGCAGGGCATTAAGGTTCTGCCCTTACTATCAGAGATTCAGAAAGAACGTCAACACTGATGAACAGGGAGGCACTTTCAGATGCTCAGGCAGTTTTGATTTCACATGATGATGACTACTGAGCTTTATATCAGGTGAGACACACGCCATATATGCCTGACTGCAGCAACACAATGTGACACGTTGGATGTGCCCAAAGGTGGGGAGTCCGGAAGCAGGGGACATCAAGGGATATGGTGGAGGGCAGGACCAGAGTATTGAGCTCAGTGATCAGCCATGATCATAATGAATGGTGGAACAGACTCTACAGGCTGGAAGGCCAACTCCTATTTTCTATGTTTAACTTATTGGAGGAGCTTACTTTGAACACAAAGCCAGAAGTGTGCCCATGTCACCTTGAGAAGCTTAAAATGTTGCAAAAACGCTTCAACACATGGCTCACTGAACAGTGCAGTTCTTAATGTACATACCATTTCTGATCATTGCAAATCTTGACAATTCTATCTAAGGCGCTGACTTGGACTTTGGGCTTCTGCATTCCAGCAGTTTTAAAACTTCTCTGAATAGGATTCCCAGGTATTTCTGATAAATATTGCGATTCTTGGGGAGCATCTTCACTTATTGATTAATTTTCAGATACTTCCTACATTCTGAGAAAAAAGATCTACATACTCTCACACTCCCAGAAAACCTCTTTCCAATGACTGACAAGAATCCCAAACTATACCAAATTCTGATATGATCTCACAAAAATGCTTTTCAAATATTGACACACTCCCTGTAAATACTTTTACAAATACTGACATACTCTGAAAAAATCCTTTACAAGCCCTGACACACCCCCAGAAAACACCTCTGCAAATAATGACACACTCCCAGGAAATGCTTTGCAAATACAGCTGTACTTTCAGAAAACTCTTTTCCAAATGATAATGATACACTCATATGAAATGCCCTTTCCAAACACTGACACATTCCTAGAAAGGCAATCAGTGCTCAGACTACTGCAGTTTGCTAGCTATGCAACAACAAAAATAACAATAATAATTCATCAAAACATTCTGATGAAAACATTTATGAAAACACTGATAGAACCATAGAAGCATTAACACACAGAGGGATCTAGGTCCACAGTATCCTGAAAGTGGCAACACAAATGGATAAGGTGGTCAAGAAAGCATATGACATGATTACATTCATTAGTCAGGTCACAGAGTATAAAAATTGGCAAGTCGTGTAACAGACTTTTGGTTAGGCCTCATTTGGAATACTGTATTACAGTGGAGGCTTTGGAGAGGGTATAGAAAATGTTTGAGGAGAAAGTGAGGACTGCAGATGCTGGAGATCAGAGCTGAAAATGTGTTGCTGGAAAAGCGCAGCAGATCAGGCAGTATCCAAGGAACAGGAGAATTGACGTTTTGGGCAATCTCCCGCCTAGGAGACCATAGCAACACGACGGTTGGAGGAAGAGCACCTCATCTTCCACCTAGGGACCATAGCAACACGACGGTTGGAGGAAGAGTGCCTCATCTTCCGCCTAGGAACCCTCCAACCACAAGGGATGAACTCAGATTTCTCCAGTTTCCTCATTTCCCCTCCCCCCACCTTGTCTCAGTCAAATCCCCAGAACTCAGCATTGCCTTCCTACCTACAATCTTCTTTGTGACCTCTCCGCCCCCACCCCACTCCGGCCTATCACCCTCACCTTGACCTCCTTCCACCTATCGCATTTCCAACACCCCTCCCCCAAGTCCCTCCTCCCTACCTTTTATCTTAGCCTGCTGGGCACACTTTCATCATTCCTGAAGAAGGGCTTATGCCCGAAACGTCGATTCTCCTGTTCCTTGGATGCTGCCTGACCTGCTGCGCTTTTCCAGCAACACATTTTCAGTATAGAAAATGTTTACCAAGATGTTGCTTGGATTGGAGGGTTTCAGCTGTGAGGAGGGACTGGACAAACTCAGTTTGTTTTAATTGAATGTCAAAGGATGAGGGGTGATGCCAGGTATGAATTATGACAGGTGTGAATTGAATGGATAGTCATAGTCTTCATCCTAGGATAGAAATGTCAATTAAGTAAATGGGGGAATGTTTAAAGGAGTTGAGGGGCATGTTTTTTTTAGACAGAGGGTGGTAAGTGCCTGGAATGTGCTGTCAGAGGAGGTGGCAGAAGCAGATACAACATCAAATTTTAAGAGGTATCTTGACATATACATGAATCGGCAGAGATTAGAAGGATGTGGACATACTGAGGGCACAAGGTTTTTAGTTTAGAAGGGCATTATGTGTTGCTGCAGGCTTGCTGGATAAAGACCCTGTTCGTGTGCTGTACTGTTCTTTCATCCTGAGAACTCCTTTCTCTAGGAAGTCTTTTTGATAGTTTATGTGCAATTTATTACAAGTTATGAATGCACATGATGAAGAGGAAAGTGGTAGCATAATAGTAATGTCACTGGGCTAGAATTCAGAACCCCAAACTAATGGAGTCATAACATCATACAACACAAAAGCAGGCCCTTTGGCCCACCATGTTGATACTGACCAACAAACACAAATTACACTAATCTCATTTAACTGCACTTGGGCCACAGCCAACCCTGGCATTTTAGATGTTCATTCAGATGCTTCTTAAATGTTGCGTCAGTACTTGTCTCCACCACCCTCACAAACAGCACATTCCATTTTTCTATCACTCCCTGGATAAATAAATCTCTCCTAAGATGCCCTCTTAACCATTTACTCCTCATCTTAAACTTGCGCCCTCTGGTCTTAGACATTTTTACCATGGGGAAAAGATTCTCATGATTGACCCTGTCTATGCCTCTCATAATGTTTTATCCCTCAATCAGATCCCCCCTCAGCCTTCTCTGGTCCAAGGAAAACAAACCCAACCTATCCAGTCCATGCTCATAACTGAGACTTTTCGTGCCAGATAACATCCTGGTGAATCTCCTCTCACCCTCTCCAGTGCAATCACTTCCCTCCGATAGTGTGGTGACCAGAAAGTGCATACAGTACTCCATTTATGGCCTAGTCAATGTTTTATAAAGTTGCATCAAGACTTTCTTGCTTGTGTATTGAAAGCCTCGGCTAATGAAGGCAACACCATTTTTATCTGGGTTGACACTTCTAGGGATCTACAGACTTGTACATGAAGGTCCTTTAGTTCCTTGGTACTCATTATATATTGTGTAGACCATATATTGTGTATACCTTTTCATTATTAGACCACTCAAAATGTGCACCTCACACTTATCAGAATTAAATTCCATCTGTCAATTCTCTGTCCAAGTTACCAGCTGATCAATATCAGATTGCAGCCTGAGACCATTCTCTTCACAATCAACAACACCACCAATTTTCATGTCATCTGCAAATTTCTAATTAAACCTTCCACATACACATCTAAGTCGTTAATGCACATAACAAACAGTAAAAGCTCTAACACTGAAATCTGTGGAACGCTGCTGGTCACAGGCTTCCAACCATGAAATCAACCCTTTGCAATCACCTTTTGCCTCTGATCTCAAGCCAATTTTAGATCCATTTTGCCAACTTGCCTTGGATTCCATTGGCTCTTACCAGCTTTCCATGTAGGACATTGTCAAGGGCCTTGTAAATAACATTAACTGCTCTACCCTCATCAATATATTTAGTCGCCTTTTCAAACACTCATCAGATTAGTCAGACAGGATCTCCATCTGACAAATCCATGCTGACTATCCCTGATAAATTCCTGCCTTTCTGAGTGTTGATTAATCCTGTCACTCAGCACTTTTAAAAAAAAATTTCCCTACCACTGACATTAGACTAACTAGTCTGTAATTACTGGCCTATCCCTGCCACCCTTCTTGGACAAAGTAATCATATTAGCTAATATCCAGTCATCTGGCATTCTGGGAATGTGGATCTGAATTCCACCATAGCAGATGCCCTCTCTACAAGGCAGTGCACTTCAAAATCTGCCCCATCCATTTCTGTAGCTGGGATTCTTTGAAAGAGAAACAAATTCTTCACTAGTGCTTGTGTCAACTTATTGCCTGTGGTGACAAATGTTCAATGTTCGTCTCAGTTGAAATTGCAGAATTACTTTTAAAGTCTGTTAATATTATTGTTGATAAAGGGTGCTTAATCTTAGTTAATACAGTTCATACCATATGAGTATCCAAGCTCAGTGAATCCAGTGAGCTGATTTTCTTCATTGTCTATTGACAGAGACTAAGTTGTCAGTTAACAGATGAGAAATCCATTGAATACACTTATGACAGAAAATTGTAACTTTTCACAAAACAATCTCTCATGGAAAGAAAGCATTTCAAGTTATCCTTGGAAAAATAGACGTTTAAGGCAAATGGAATGTTGGCCTTTATTTCAAAGGGAATGGAATAAAATAGGGAGTTCTTGATAAAACATTGTAAAAAGCGACTAGTCAGACAATGCCTAGAATACTTTGAATGGTTTTGGGCTCCTTATCTTAGGGAAGATATATCAGCACTTCAGGCAGCCCAGAGCAGGTTCACTTTGTTGATCTCAGATATAGTGGGATTTTCTTATGAGGAAACAATGATTGGATTAGGCCTGTACTCACTGGAGTTCAGAAGAATGGAAGATGTATCATGTAAGATTGTCAGGTGGTTTGATAGGGTAGATATGGAAAGGTTGTTTCCCTTTCTGAGGATCAGAGGGCATTATCATAGAATCCCTATAGTGCGGAAAGAAGCCATTCGGCCCATTGAGTATGCACCGGCCCTCTGAAGAACATTCCACCCACACCCCAACCCTAACTCTGTAACCCCACATTTACTGCGCCAAATCCATCTACCCTGCATCTCCCTAGAAACTACAGGGAAATTCAGCATTGCCTACCCTAACCTACCCACCTACTCTAATCCACCCTACCCACGCATTTTTGGACTGTGGGATGAAACCGGGCTACCCAGAGGAAACTCATACAGACACGGGGAGAACATGAAAACTCCACACAGACAGTTGCGTGAGGCTGGAATCAAACCTGCGTCCCTCATTATCTCATAATGAAAGTTTCGGGATAGGGACAGAGGTGAAAAGGGTAGTCAATTCGTGTAATTCTTTACTGCGAAGCAGAGCTGTGGTTAGTTCTTTGGGTATATTCAAGGTTGAGATAAAGACAGCTTTTTAATAAACAAGGGAATTAAAGATATGGGTGAAAAAAATGGAAAAGTGGAGTGCAGGATTATCAGATCAGCCATGATCTCATAGAGTGGCCGTATAAACCCAATGGAGTGAATCGTCTACTTCTGCTCTTACATCTAATGGTAAAAGTTGATGGCACAGCCTGTTAATGGTTTCAATATGTAAATCAGCAGGCATTTAGTAAAGGTCAGATTGCTGTTCTCAGAGTTAAAGATATCTGAATGCTGAAAGCTGCCTGACTTCTTCCTGAGCTTCCTCATCATGCCACACTGACTGCCTTTGTGTAAGGTCAGCATGGGACAGAAAACCACATGGAACTTTCAAACACGGAAACATGCCCAACAGATCTGTTCTAAGTTTTTGCAAGCCTCTATCCATGCTACTTATTTCATGTCACGCTAACATTATATCCTTCAATTCCTTTCTTCCTCAGGCACTCAGCTGCCTTCCCTTTTAAAGCGTTTGTGCTACACACGTGCAGTGTGGTTGTGAGTTCTATACCTGGACTATTCTCTGGTCAACTCCTTCCTGAATTTATTAGGCAATAGTTTATTCTCATGGCCCTCCATTTTGGCCTCTTCATCAGTGAAACACTTTCTTTCCGGCCAACCTTTCCTCGTTTTAAAATTATCAACCAGGCCCCCTCTAAGTCTTTTACTTTCTTGAGAAGAGAGACCCACCATGTATCTTTTTTTTAATATAGACCCTCTCAGTCTGGTATCTGGGGAAGCCACCATCTTGTGACTCACAGTTCACTAGCCCAGAATGTTTCCCACTTCAAACATTTTCGATGGTAATCTTGCCACTTTTATTTCCACAATCACTGATACATGTAATAGCTTCAGTTTCTGCTCAGTGAATTTGGTCTCTATCTTGGGACTCCTTCAGACTTCTCAGCACAAATCTGGCCAATCAATTCTCACCTGCAATAACAAATTCTTCTACAGTTCTCAAATGGTTTGATGGGCATTGAACTGTTCAAGAAATAGCCAAGAATGTGAACCCCCTGCTCTAAATAATAGGGAGTAAATGAGGCATAGCATTAAAATTGCACAGTCTGATTAACTGACAATACTGTTTGGAAGACAATTGTATTATCTTAGGTGCTGGACCAGAATTTCGTGCTCCATGCACTAAAGTGTGGGTATGGTCATTTTCGGGGGTGACTGATTCCCCACACCCACCAGGGAGACAGCTGCTCGATCAAGTTCTAGTCAGCCACTTATAGATCTGACCGGCAAGCTTTTTGATAAATTCTGAAGTCCCACAGCGCCATAAGCTGCCAGCCAATCAGATGCTGTGTTTGGGTCTGGGAGATTGTTGCTGCAAGCCCTTGTTTTAACCAGTGAAGAAAGGCACATACTTTTCCTTTGAGCCTTGCGAGGTGGGGTGCAATGGTGGGGGGTTCAGGAGGATCGGAGCATCTGGAATGCACTGCCTGTGAGGGTTGCTGAGGTGATCAACCTCACAACCATTAAAACATACCTGGATGAGCACGTAAAGGCTCATAACATTCAAGGCCATGGGCCTAGAACGGGCAAGTGGGAATAGTGTTGTGTATTTTTGGCGCTGCAAACTTGATGGGATGAAAACCTCTTCTGTACTGTTATGATTTTATGACAGGGGCTGGACTTACATCTTCCTCAAAATATCTCTGCCCTCGAACTTCCACTCCTCCCCTAACACAACTGACAGGCAGGCAGGTCTCCATAACTCATGGTTACTTTTCTCAGCTGCTGGCAAGGCAGTGATTGAGGAGATAACGAGTAAAGGCTTTTAATTAACAGCCAAAATAAAAACTATAATTGATGACCTTGTAATTTATGAAATTGATAAGACTGCCCAAGGACCTGCTCAAGGATGCAGTGAGAGAGTATTTTTCTGGGATTAATTTAACCAAGAATTTGCCTTTCTTACCACTTCTAGGGAGGGGATTACCATGACTAAATTGTTTCTTCTTGGTTTACGAGATATTATGCTGCTCTGTTGTTGTAGGGATCAGGTTGAGCCCTGTTGCAAACTTTTTCAGTCCTGTTCTGGTGCAAGGATGTCACGTTCTTCAGTCGAATTTGCCTGAAATGGTTTCCTTCGTTTGCTCTTTCCCCTCTGGTCTGAAGGGGTGATCTCTTCTCATTGGTACACTTGTTGACAGCTGTTCGTATTTATGTCCAAAAGACTCATCTGGACCAAAGGAGGATACAGCAAGTCCATTCAGGAAACATAAATCTTCTGAACAGGAAATATGGTTTGGTCTCGCTGGCTCTTATGTCCCCACCCTCAATACACTTCTCCCTTCAGGCCCAAACATGTATGCTCTGATCAACAACTGCCACTTAATGCAGTCACATACACTCCATGGACATGAAGTGCACTTGGGGGTAAGGGAGTATGGAGCTTAGGGTACATAAGGGAACAGGAAGGTGTCTAGGGGTGGCATGTGGGGTGGATTTGATCTGCCTGCAATGGAGGGGGTGGCGTGATGCAATTCAAGGGCTTTTTAACAGAGATGGGTCCCCAGTTGGTGTAAACAATTCATTTATCCTGTCAGATCTCTTCATTATTTGGTCACTATCGTTTTGCTGTTTGTGGGTTCATATTTAATCTCACCCTCAGAATTACTAACTATCCCCATGACTACCATATAGTTGTTATAAGGTTTATCAAACAAGCATTAAGGACAAATGGAAACATGATTTTAAATGTCAGGCTACGACGACTCCCATTGAGTCTTGCACCTTCTCCACCCGCCCAACCATTTCACAGAGTAACTGGACACTCCAATTCTGTAAAGCACAAGTCCCCACACAACTAATGTTCTGTCAGTGATCGGATCTTGCCTGATGCACAAATACTTCTAAACACAGATTAGGTATCTGCTATCAACTCTGCTGAGTATCTGCAAATCGCACCCCTAGAGAGTTTCATATTGGAACTAAACTGGGGCAGACATATGAGATACATGTGCTTTTAATTGCCACAGCAGGGAGAAATAAACCTTAGCTGCGTTTACAACAACATTTAAAAAACACTGTAATCCTAGTATTTTGACCAGGTCCAGAGAGTAATCTGAATATTAAGAGAGTCTACAGTATTTAATTACTTAATTTATGTCTTTAAGTCATAGTTAATTATCACTACATTAATCATCACTTTTCCTTAAATAAGAAATTAACATCTGCGGAAATCTAGAAAGTCTTGTTTCTTTTTTCACAGATTCTTTATCATCAAATTCCTCAATCTACCCTTTTCAAGTACACAATCCCTGCTCATCAGATCACCTCTCAAAGTTGTGCTCACCCTCAAACAACCTCTCCATTTCTTTGTACCAGCTCTCTCAGTCTCTCCTGATCACATTCCTTCAACTTCCCTTCCTTCCTGCGTAACTCTCTCAATACCTCTCCAGCTTCCATACTCCCTCCTAACCAGCTTCCACACTCTTTTCCTCTGCTTTATACTATCTGCTTGAATGTCCTTCCTTTGTAATCTTTCACAATATCATAACGCTTTGATACCAAAGATCTTATTTGCTACTTTTTAAAAATATATACCCTTGTATTAACGCTTTGATGAACAGTTGAGTTGGATCAATTTTCCCAATTCCGTTTCTAATTTTTTACAATTTTGATTATGATGCCTCAAAGCCATATCTTCTTCAAAGCAGGCAAATCACATTTCATAAAATTTTCTGTAAGTATAAACAACTGCTTCATGGAATCAGTCCACTGGATGCAGTGCCTTTAGAATTCACTCATGGTTATTCAGTATTCCTTAAGTGTGTTATAATGGATACTGAGAATAGTTACATGCTGTGATAAATGCAAACAGTTCAGAGGGCATTTCTGCAAAATAATGTGTATACAGAAGTGAATTACAGGTGAGACTCTAATTGAAGGATCGTAATAACTTCACAAATTATAAGCTGAAAAAGTTCATAACAGACAACACCTCCCACCATCACTTCCTCCCCCACACCCAGTAAACCTTCGAAAATGCACAGAGTTTTAAAATGTTATTTGGTTGCTCTATCTGCTCCCACTGTTTCCCTAATATGACTGAGAACAGTTTCAAGGAAAGTCCTATGTCAACTTGCCACATCTTCTCACGGTCACTCTGCCTTGGTGATGCCCTGCACCTTGAGCTATAACTAAAACACTGCTCCTGAGGTGCACAGCTAGGAAACAACAGACAAAAAAAAATAAGGAGCAGAAATAGAGCAATACAACTTGACCCTGCTCTTCCAATCAGTAATGTCATGGCTAAACATTTCGTCTCCTGCCCTGACCCCATAACTTTGAGTGCCAAGAAACCTTAATATTTTCTGTCTTAAATATAGCCTGCAACCAAACAACCACAGCCCTCTGGCATAGAGAATTCCAAAGACTCTCAACCATCTAAGTGAAGAAACTTCTCATGTCAATCCTAAATAGCAGACGCCCTGTTCTGATTCTATGTCCCCGTGCTGTGAAGTGAGGAAACAGCCTCTCGGCATCTACTCTCCCTGGAGTTTATACATTTCAGTGAGATCACCTCTTGTTCTTCTAAACTCCAGGGAGTATTATCCCATTCCACATCATCTTTCCTCAGAGGACAGGTATCCAGCTAATTCTGGGATGTCCCAGAGCCAGGGAATGGTGTGATACACATGCAAGTTCTTTCTTATATAGTGTTTGATCCTGGCTACCTGTGGGTCCTTGCACCAGAATATCACACAACGATTCCACATGAAATTTCCCTGTTCATTATCAGCCTCAAACACATGGACTGAGATGACATCTGGTTAAGATCTATGGATCTGGCAGTTCGATTCTACAACACAGCTCACGGCAGCCTGCTTTTCTCAAGTCGTGAAAACTGCTCAAGCAAAAATTTAGAGAAATGACAGAGACACAGTAATTCGTGCATTGGGTGTGATTCATTATTAACCAGATAAAGAGCCACTCCCGAAGTGATAACCTGCACTCTGTCTCCCTTAGTGACAGATCTGCTGCGTAACTCCTGTCATTCCAGTTACAATTTTATATTATCAAAAGATCCTTATGTTCAGAATTCTTTCTTCTTAAATTACCTGACAGACCTTTATCAGCTACATGTTCATTTATCACCGTTGTAAAATTACTGGATGCTTGGAAAGTCTTAATCTCCCCTCTTAAGTAATTCTTTTTGGAAAAAAAATCAATAACTTCCTCCTCCATGACCATTAAAATAAAAATAAAAAAGATATAACTCCCCAGTTTATGTTCATGCCCAGTCTGTTCTGAGATCCCCTGAACACATCAGATTTCTTCACTAAAAACCCTCTAAGGAGAGTTGCTGACCACAAGACACAAACCGCAGGTCCCTCACATATAGGAAATCCTCAGCACCAAGGATACGAATGCATGGATCGAATCTAGTAATGAGGTGACCAAGTTACACAGCAGTATAAATGTCCCCTTAGTACCCCTGACAGCCAGACACTAAGGAGATGGAATTACAACCATCTTCAATGCAGCCAATAGAGGGGCTAAAGGGTGATATATAAATGGATGGCAGAAAGCATTAGTCACGAGGGAGGGCTGATTATGCATGTTTGATGTCTTGTCTGATAGCTTCTATCCCAATGAGTGAAGATGTCACTTGACGCAGGCTATGAGGCACTATGGCATATTTGCTGCAACTGCTCTCATGTTTGCAAGCATGGGAAAGTTCACTTGGGTTTGTGGCCATTTGGTAGGAATAATGTTCGGATGTGGAGAAGTGCCAGATGTTACACCTTCCCCCATGGAGTTTCTGATGAAGTTACGAATGTGGGAGGGAAGCATTCTTGGGATAAATTCCCCATTCTCACATGTATGGTCTGTCCCTCAGACGCAAATCAAAGTGCAATGCTTCTGCAATGAACTACTTTGGAGTACAAAGGCTGCTGGTAACACAAGGCAAGTGTGAAAGTCATCTACTGCACAGAAAGATCCCCAGAATAAAACTATGCTCAAAACCCTAGATTGAATTTTTAACTTCAAAAATAAAATTGAATCTGATTACAAAATTTGACCATGTCATTTTATGCACCTGTTCGCATCGGTGAAATCAGAATGCAAAAGCTCAAAAAAAGGTCAGTTAATCATGGCTCAGAAAGGAAGCTTTCTTTTACTCATTCACAGAATGAGGGCATAGCTGGCTAAGCTAGCATCTATGGCTCAACCATAATTACACAGACGGCAGTTAAGAGTCAACCACATTGCTGTGAGTCTGGAGTCACCAGGTAAGGATAGCAGTTTCCTTCCCTAAAGGACTTGAGTGAACTGGATGGGTTTAATTGTCATCATTAGACTTTTAAATCCAGATTTTTACTAAATTCAAGTTTCACCTTCTGCCATGGTAGTTTCAAATCCAGTTGTCCAGAACATTATCTGTGTCTCTGGATTAATAGTCCACTGATAATAAAATGAGACCATCGCTTCCCCTTAAATTAAGGATTGTATAACATTAATGAAAAGGCTGATAAAGTGGTCAGAAACAGTCATAAATCTGAGGATTGGAAGGTTTTCAGAATACAGTAAAGGAGGACCAAGAAACTGGTAAGGAAGAGAAGGGTATAATATGGATACAATCTATCAAAACAAAAACACAAAGATGGATTGTATAAACTTCTGCAAGTATGTAAAAAGGGAATATTTTGCTAAGATGAATGGGGGGGGGGGTTCATATGAAGCAAAGTTAGGAACATTTAAAATGGGGAATAGAGAAATAGCAGAGAAGCTAAATGATTACTTTGTGACTGTTTTCACTGAGGAAGATCCAAGAAACCTCCCTAAATTGGAGATCCAGGTCACTACGGAGAAAGAATAGTAGAAGGGAATTGGCATTAGCAAGAAGGTTGTGATTGGAGATATCAGTGGGGCTGAAAGTTGATAAATCTCTAAGACCTGATAGTCTACATTAATTCCAGAATGTTAAAATCTGGAGAGGCATTTGATGCATTGGTAATTATCTTCCAAAAGCCCACAGATTTTGGAATTATTCCTGCTGATTGGAAACTCAGCAATGTCACCCCAGTGTTTAAGCAAGGAGCAAGGGTAAAAACAGCGAACCACAGACTCATCAACCCTCCATCAGAAGTTGGGAAAATGCTAGTAACTATAGTAAAGGGCAGAATAAATGGACACATGGTTAAAAATGGATCTGACTGGGCATAGACTACACTGATTTGGGATGGAATATAAAATCATAGAATCTATAGTACAGAAGAGGAGCAGAAGAATCAACGTTTCGAGCAAAAGCCCTTCGTCAGTAATTTCCTGATGAAGGGCTTTTGCCTGAAACATTGTTCTCCTGCTCTGCTTTTCCAGCACCACACTCTCGACTCTAATCTCCAGCATCTGCAATCCTCACTTATGCCTAGTACAGAAGACGACCTCTGGGCTATTGAGTCTGCACCAACATCAACAAAAAATTATTCTATATCTGTGCTGTATGACTCTATGACTATAACTAAATCTACATTAGTCCCACTTTCTAGCACTTGGCCCAAAGACTTGAATGTTATGGAATTTCAACCTATCTACGTAGTTTTTAAAGGTTGAGAGGTTTGCTGCCTTTGCTTCCCTCCCAGGCAGTGAATTCCTGATTCCCAACACCTTCTGGGTGAAGAAACATTTTCTCAAGTTCCCTCTAAACCTCCTGCCTTTCACCTTGGTATTAACTCTTCAACTGACCTCAATTAAGTTCCTTTTCAGCCTTCTCTGAACCAGATATAACAATCTGAGCTTATCCAGCCTGAAATCTATATAAACTACTTCAACTGAACTACCCTCACCTCCTCGAAAAATTCAAATTTGTTTGGCGTGACCTGCCTCTGACAAAACCATGCTGACTGTCCCTGTCCAAATTTTGTCTTTCCAAGCAGAGATTGATTCCCTCCTTCTACACTTTCTCCAATTGTTTCCCCACCATTAATTAGTGAGACTCACTGGTCTTTGGGGCAGCACGGTGGCCCACTGGTTAGCACTCACAGCACAGGGACCAGGGTTCGATTCCAGCCTTTGGCGACTGTCTGTGTGGAGTTTGCACATTCTCCCCGTGTCTGCGTGGGTTTGCTCCGGTTTCTTCCCACAATCCAAAGATGTGCAGGCTAGGTGAATTGGCCACGCTAAATTGCCCATAATGTTAAGTGCATTAGTCAGGGGTAAATGTGGGGAATGGGTCTGGGTGGGTTACTCTTCAGAGGGTCGGTGTGGACTTGTTGGGCCGAAGGGCCTGTTTCCATCCTGTAGGGAATCTAATCTAATCTAATTCTCTGGTTTATCAACACCACCTTTCTTGAAAAGTGGAACCACATTAGCCGTGCTCCAGTCCTCTGGCACTGCCAGAGAGGAATTTAAAAAATTTGGGTAAGTGCCCTTGTAGAGTGTTCCTCCCTCTTCTTCCGCTGCAGCCTGGGATATAACTCATCCAGATCATGGGGATCTGTCCATTTTTAAACTGTATTTGAGGATGTTCTGCCATAGATTTATCCAGAAGTACCTGCTCCCAATCTACATGGGTCAGATTCTGCTTTATTTTCATAAAATCTGCCCTCCCCAATCCAAAACTCTTTTTTACAGGTTATCTTTTTCTTTTACCAAAGCAAAATTAAAAGGTACGGTGCTATCACTAAAACGCTGTCCCACTGCAACCTTTGTTGCCCAAAATTAGGTACAGCGGTGCATCATCCCTTCTTTCCACAACTGTTAACAAGGATATTGCCATGGTTGGAGGGTTTGAGCTATGGAGGGGGGGGCTGAATAGGCTGGGGATTTTTTCCCTGCAACGTCGGAGGCTGAAGGGTGACCTTATAGGGGTTTATAAACTGAGAGTTATGGATAAGGTGAGGCAGTCCAAATCTAGAGGACGTAGGCTTAAGGTGAGAGGGGAAAGATTTAAAAAGGAGCTGAGGGGTAACTTTTTTATGCACAGGGTGGTATGTGTCTGGAACGAGCTGCCAAAGGAGATGGTGGATGCTGGTACAATTTCAATTTTTAAAAAGCACCTAGATGGGTACTCAAATAGAAAGGGTTTAGAGTGAATGTGGGCCAAATGTGGGCAAATGGGACTTGGTCAGATTGGGATGCCCGGTCAGTGCAGATGCATTGGCCTGAAGGGTCTGTTTCTGTGCTGAATGATTCTACGGCTCTACACCTGATAAAGGCAAATATCCTATGCTATCTTAACAATCTTATTTCTGCCATCTTCAGGGATCTGTGGACAAGCACCTGTTCCTCTGAGCTTCTTCATGTAGACTTGATAACATTTTTGATTATCAGTAGCATAAAAGATGCCATCTTACAGATGACAGAACCTGGAGAGTTATGGATCAATTTCACAGAATATATTCGACTTGCATCTGACCTAATTTGGAGTTTCTTCTGAAATGCCCCTCCAAGCTCCCGCTCCTCATTGAAGGGTTACAGGTTGGGGGAGCGGGGTAACATCTTGTACATATTATAAGGCAACACTTTAAAAGCACACACATAATTATCACACCTGCAAACAGAGCACAAGTTTCCAGCTGTTAAAGAAATAATCAAGCATAAATCAAAACAGGCGGCAGTTCAGCCTGCCTGCTGTCTGACCTCAGCATGCTGAGAAGTGGCAGAATGGATCCAGGTGTAATCACTTTCTGTTGTTGTGTTCGCAAAGGTGATAACGCGCCTCGGGGCAACACTTTACATCCTGACCCTTACACGACCCCTTGTTTCTCTTTAACTGAACTGATAAACTTGACAAAAAAAACTGCGGTCCTATTAAAGTGCGATAGTAAAGCATATCAGGAGAGTGCATTAGGGAGAAACTATGACCTGACCTCCTGTCGACCTTGGCTGCCGACCAGAAATATTCATCCCAGCTCTGTGCTACTGTGTAAACTCCGGCAGCTTGCCACCAATTGTCTGTTTTCAGTCAACCTTTTACATAATGATATCGCTGTGAGTGTAACACAGGCTGCGACTTTCTGTTAGCTTTCTTTAACAAGCCAACAAGCCTTCACAGTGGGATTCAATTACTGGAGCTTCTTTTCTCTCTAGTTATCAACCACAGCATTTACAAGCACAAAACCTTAGTTTTTAAAGAATATACATATTGATATATACACGGGTTCTTCATCCACAAGCGTCGCCAACAGCAGCATTGGTCCGAAGCACGATTGTGATACTTAGCACGTTATATAGCACATCCAGTGAAGGCCACTGTGTCAACACAGTGAATATTGAAAACTATATTTATTAATAACTGAATCGTTATGAAGATGCAGCTGTAAATTGTATGCAGCAGGTCAATGGTTCAGTTCTTTCTAGCTTTTTGATGTTAGCAATGGCTGAGTTGGAATAGGTAGTGCTGGTGCCAAAGAACACTTTTTCACACAAAGCATAACAGAAATATGAAGTACTATCCCTAAAGATTCGGAGGCCAATTAAAAGTTTCAAAACTGAGATTGATGCATTTTATTTATAGGAACATAGGCCAAGGAACAGGCCTTTCAGCCCATCCGACCTGCCCCATCATTCTAGATCACAGCTGATCATTTCCTCCACACCATTTTTCTGCACCATCTCTGCACTGCTTTAATGACCTTAATCTCCAGACACCTACTGTGTTGGCCCTCTTCAATGATTCTGCATCCAACCTCTCTGGGGTACAGAATTCTGAGATTCACCACCCTCAGAGTGAAGAAGTTCCTTCTCATCGCTTATGTCCCTCATCCTAAAATGATGTCCTCTGGTTCTAAAGCCACAAAACATGGGAAACATCCCATCGACATCCACTCTACCATGCCTTGTAAATATTTTCTAAAGTACTTAATGAGATAATTCTTCAAAACCCTAGAGAACACAGACCCAATTTCCTCAATATCTACACATAAGATAATCTGGTCGTCTCAGGGGCCGAGCTGTTGAATCTCCATTGCACTCCCGGCATGACAATATCTCCTTCATTTGAAAAGAAGACCAAATGTGTACACAATACTCCAGATGAGGTTTCACCAAGGCTCTGGACAATTGCAACAAAATATCTTAATTTCTGTACTGAGATCCCCTTGAAATAAATGCCAACATAACATCTGTTTTTCCAATGCTTGCTGCATCTGCATGATAGCTTTAAACGTCTCATTGGCAAGGGTGCCCAGGTCGTTTCAGACACCCACACTTCTCATCAAACTTCTCATCATTTAAGAAAGTATTGGGGGTAAATGGGAAACGGATATGTCTTGATCTTATTGATGGTAGGGCGGGCCTGAATGGCTTCCTTCTGCTTTTAATTCATATGTTCATGTATATCTATTCTGTCCTTCTGCATCTTTTTACCAAAATGAATTATTTCATCCTTATTTACATCATATTCCACCTGCCATGTGGCAGCTCATTCACTTTACCTGTCCAAGTTCTCTTGAAACATCCTTCCACTTCCACCCCCCCACCCCCCCTCACAATTTACATCTCTACTTAGTTTCGTGCCATGAGCAAATGTGGAAATATTACAAATGGTCTCCACATTCCAAATCATGCATACAGATTGTGAACCAGTTGTGGACAGAGCACTGATCTTTGTGATACCCTACCAGAAACAAACCTTTCATCCTAAGAATGGTCCACTTTTTCCTGCTGTCTGCTTCTGACTATTACTCGTAACACCTGTAAAAACTTCAGCAAGTTTGCCCACCATGATTTCCCTTTCACAAATCCATGCTGACCCTGCACAACTCTTGTCATCTTTTCGGAAATGCCCTGTTTTACATCCTTCATAATAAATTCTAACACTTTCCCTACAATGGGCATGATGTTAACAGGCCTGTAGTTCTCCACTCTCCCTCTTCCACCCTACTTATGTAATGGGATTACATTGCTACTCTGCTACGGGAGACAATGGCATAATGGTACTGTTGTTGGACTAGAATTCCAGAGAGCCAGGTTCAAGTCACACCAAGGAAGATTAAGAGTCCATGGTGATTAGAAATTACTATCCTTTAGGGAATGAAATCCAGCTGACAGGTGACTCCAGTCCCACTGAAGTGAAGTTGACTCTTAACTGCCCTTTGAAATGGCCTACCAAACTGCTAAAATGCCTCAAAAATGCAATGAAATTGGACAGACAACCTGTCACCAACTTAGGCATCAGAAACAACAACAAAGAAGTCAGCTGTGATGTATCTACAAAGTCCTCCTTCACTAACAGCTAGGGCCAAAATTGACAGAGCTGCCCCACACTGGACTAGTCATAGTCTGAGAATCATACCTTAGAGACCGTGTCCCAGACAACACCATCACCATCCTGGACAAGTCCTGTCCCACTCTCAGGGTAGACCCAGCAGAGGTGGCGCCACAGTGGTATACAGTCAGGAGGGCGCTGTCCTTGGGCTCCTCAACCCTGTCTCTGAACTCCACAAAATCTCATGCCATCAGGTCAAACCTGGGCAAGGAAACTTCCTGCTGATTATGAAAACCCTCAGCTGAAGGATAAACACTCCTCCACGGACCAAAGATTTGAATTCCAGAGGTAAGGTTAGAGTTACTCTTCTTGATGGGGAAAAGTGAGGCCTGCAGATGCTGGAGATCAGAGTCAAGAGTGTGGTGCTGGAAAAGCACAGCCAATCAGACAGCATCTGAGGAGCAAGACAGTCGACGTTTTGAGCACGGGCTCTTCATCGGGAATTCTATTCTATCAAGGCCATGAGTGTGGCATTAAGGAGGCTTACTACAGTCATTGGGAATCAGGGAGAAAACTCTCCACTGGTTACAGTCATACCTGGCACAAAGTAAGATGGTTGTGGTTGTTGAAAGTCAGTTATCTCAACTCTCGGACACCTCTGCAGGAGCTCCTCAGGGTAGAGTCCTCCACTATTAACATCTTGGAAATTACCTTTGACCACTAACTGAACTGGACTAGCCATAAAACGTCTGTGGCTACAAGAGCAGGACAGAAGCTAGGATAGCCATGGTGATGTTGGACTGGAATGGTCAAATTCAGAAGCCACACAATACCAGGTTACAGTCCAACAGATTTATTTAAAATCATAAGCTTTCGGAGCACAGCCCCTTTGTCAGATGAAGCGTCATGTCACCTGATGAAGGAGCAGTGCTCTGAAAGCTTGTAGCTTTAAATAAACCTGTTGGACTATGACCTGGTATTGTGTGACTTGTGTCAGAAACTAGGAATCCTTCAGTAAGTGACTCACCTCCTGAACCTCTGGAACTATCTACCACAGGAAAAAGCGAAGTCACAGAATACACTTAAGCAAAACAATTGATGGATTTCTCGACACTAAAGGCATCAAATGGCATGGGGAGAGAACAAAGAGTATAATGTTAAAATAGAAGATTGCCAGCATCATACTGAAGCAAACTCTGTGGGCTAAATGGCCTATTCCTGATCCAATTTTCTATGTCTCTATGAGCAATACATTTATTAGCACTCTCTATAAAGACAGATATTTTAACCACTTTTACCGAACTATAGCTGCCAAAATACTTCTGCAGTGCTCATAAGCAGTTACTTCAATATCTTCTGGAATTAAAGAATAATCTCCGCAGAACAAACAGGAGTGAACTTAGGAACAAAATGGTAGTGGAATTGTTCAACACTTCCATTTATGTCCTATTAAAGTACTGGAGATGGGAACATCACCACCTGCAAGTTCCAATGACTACCATCCTGACTTGTAAATGTATCACTGTTCATTCAGTGTTGCTGGGTCAAAATCTTGGAATCCCCTCCTTAAAGGCATTGTGGGTCAATCCACAGCATGTGGACTGCAGCTAACACCTAAATAGAGTCATAGAGATGTACAGCACGGAAACAGACCCTTCGTCCAACTCGTCCATGCCGACCAGATATCCCAACACAATCTAGTTCCACCTGCCAGCACCTGGCCCATATCTCTCCAAACCCTTCTTATTCATATACCCATCCAGATACCTTTTAAATGTTGCAATTGTACTAGCCTCCACCACTTCATCTGGCAGCTCATTCCATACACGTACCACCCTCTGTGTGAAAATGTTGCCCCTTACATCCCTTTTATCTTTCCCCTCTCACCCTAAACCTATGCCTTCTAGTTCTGGACTCCCCAACCCCAGGGAACAGACTATGTCTATTCATCCTATCCATGCCTCTCATGATTTTATAAACCTCTATAAGGTCACCCCTTGGATGGGTATATGAATAGGAAGGGTTTGGAGGGATATGGGCCGGGTGCTAGCAGTGGGACTAGATTGGGTTGGGATAACTGGTCAGCATGGATGGGTTGGATCAAAGAGTCTGTTTCCATGCTGTACATCTCTATGACTCTATGACCCTCATGATTTTATAAGCTTCTATAAGGTCAGCCCTCAGCCTCTGATGCTCTAGGGAAAACAGTCCTAGCCTATTCAGCCTCTTCCTGTAGCTCAAATCCTCCAACCCTGGCAACATCCTTGTAAATATTTTCTGAACCCTTTCAAGTTTCACAACATCTTTCCGATAGGAAGGTGACCAGAAATGACGCAATATTCCAACAGTGGCCTAACCAATGTCCTGTAAAGCTGCAACATGACCTCCCAACTCTTGTACTCAACACTCTGACCAATAAAAAAAAGCATACCAAACACCTTCTTTACTATCCTAGCTATCTGCGACTCCACTTTCAAGGAGCTATGAATCTGCACTCCAAGGTCTCTTTGTTCAGCAACACTCCTTAGGACCTTACCATTAAGTGTATAAGTCCTTTTAAGATTTGCTTTCCCAAAATGCAGCACCTCGCATTTATCTAAATTAAACTCCTTCTGCCACTTCTCAGCCCATTGGCCCATCTGATCAAGATCCCGTTGTAATCTGAGGTTACCTTCTTCGCTGTCCTCCAATTTTGGTGTCATCAGCAAACTTACTAACTTTACCTCTCATGTTGTGGTTCTGTTCGCCGAGCTGGAAGTTTTTTTTGCAAACGTTTCGTCCCCTGGCTAGGCGACATCATCAGTGCTTGGGAGCCTTCTGCGAAGCGCTTCTTTGATGTTTCCTCCAGTGTTCATAGTGGTCTGTCCCTGCCGCTTCCGGTTGTCAGTTTCAGCACACACACAGACAACAAGCATCATGAATTCGACTGGGACAACACTACTATCATAGGGCAAGCCAGACAGAGAACAGCCAGGGAATTCCTAGAGGCATGGCATTCATCCACAAACTCCATCAACAAACACATCGACCTGGACCCAATATACCAACCACTACAGCGGACAGCTGAAACTGACAACCGGAAGCGGCAGCGACAGACCACTATAAACACTGGAGGAAACATCAAAGAAGCGCTTTGCAGGAGGCTCCCAAGCACTGATGATGTCGCCTAGCCAGGGGATGAAACGTTTGCAACAAAAACTTCCAGCTCGGCGAACAGAACCACAACAACGAGCACCCGAGCTACAAATCTTCGCACAAACTTTACCTCTCATGGTCAAGAAGTCAGTTCACCACCATCTTCACGCGGGCAACCGGGGAGAGATGATAAATGGTGACTCAGCCAGCAATGCCCATGTTCCAGGGGTGAATTAAAAAAAAATGGGGGGATAAAAAGGATGTCTAACTGGGTGACTGGTTGGAGGTGGTGCGATGAAACCTTCAAGAATACATTCAGCCAAGGGCTGGCAAGCCTAAGATCAGTGGAACAACAAGGCAAGGAAGCACTGGGGGCTGGAAGATGTCCAAGAATCACTTGTCACAGAAAGGGAGACAAGCAACTGAACCAGCAAAAGTGAAGTGAATCCAATGGGCTCTCAGTGTTGCTGAGCTGACGGATGGGACTGCTGCAGCAATACTGGGTGGGGAGGAAAGTGGTTTGTGGGGAGAAAAAGCACTGTGAAGAAAAAAAATACTCCACACCCCATCAATTTTCATAAACTTGCTCCTCAGCGTAACAGCAACTGCAGCTGCACAGGACATGACCGTTTAAACACTTTCATAGTTCCTGTTGCATGGTAGTGTGCTAAATTCTGTGGACATGGGCAGGGAACCAAACTGTGGTTTCCCAAATCTTTGTGGTATGTGCAGATTCCATCTTTAACTGCGACTGTGTGGCTGCCTCTTTCTGACCTTTTCACCTTCCTTTCACTTGAATTCAATTCCACTGTTCACTTCTTCATGAAGCACACACAACACACCCACACTGACACTCTCATACACACACCAACACTCACACCCTCACAAACAAACAAATACACACATAACTGAAATCCTTGTTGCTTCAATTTGAGATTAGTTCACACTTTTTTTTAAATTGAACTCTTCTTGCCCCTTAACCCAACTGAATTTTTAATCATACTTAGAGGTGACTTTTCATTTTGAACTTAATTTTCATTAACGAAATTTTGCTTTTGTGAGTATAGAACTATGGGTAAAATTAATTGAGAAATTGCATTAACAGCCAGACTTTAATAGCCAATAGAGACTGTGATAGTGGGGATGATGACAAAGTGGTAGCGCCACTGGTAGTAAAAACAAGGGCTGCAGATGCTGGAAACCAGATTCTAAATTAGAGTGGTGGTGGAAAAGCACAGCAGTAGAGGCAGCATCCGAGGAGCAGGAAAATCGACGTTTCGGGCAAAAGCCCTTCATCAGGAATAGGCCTATTCCTGATGAAGGGCTTTTGCCCGAAACATCAATTTTCCTGCTCCTCGGGTGCTGCCTGAACTGCTGTGCTTTTCCAGCACCACTCTCGTAGTCTCACTGGCCCATTCACCCAGGGGCCCGTGATTCAAATCTCAACGTGGCAGCTGGTAGTAGTTAAATTGAATTAATATTTCTGGAAATGAAACCTGATCTCAATTATTGATTGGTGTTTCAGTTCACTAAGACGTTTAGAAAAATAAATCTGACATCCTCACCTGGTCTGGACTACATGTGACTCCAGACCATCAGCCTTGCGGTTGATTCTCAACTGCTCATTGAAATGGCCTAGCAAGCTTCCCAATTCAAGGGCAAATAGGGATGGGAAACAAGCGCTGGTATTGCCAGAGATTGCCCACAATCCATGAAAGAAGGAAGAAAAACAAAGGCAGCAAATCAAGCACAGATTGAGTAAATGTGACAAAACTAATTTAGATTAGATTCCCTACAGTATGGAAACAGGCCCTTTGGCCCAACAAGTCCACACCGACCCTCAGAAGAGTAACCTACCCAGACCCATTTCCCCTCTGACGAATGCGCCTAACACTATGGGCAATTTAACATGGCCAATCTTGCACATCGTTGGACTGTGGCAGGAAACCAGAGCACCCGAAGGAAACCCACGCAGACACTGGGAGAATGTGCAAACTCCACACAGACAGTCGCCTGAGGCTGGAATCGATTCCGGGTCCCTGGAGCTGTGCGGCTGTAGTGCTAACCACTGAGCCAACGTGCCGTCCCATATACCTATGAATAAACCAAGTGCCTCTCTGTATTTTGTTTTAACTGGGTTAACACCTCAAGGAAGAGAGGGTTATGAGAGCTGCATGTCAGTGCTATGGTATATCCACTGCAACAAGATCACACAACTCTGAATTCTGGTATTGATACTGAGAGTTCTGGAGTGAGCTGTCATTACACAGCCTCTTTTCACTGAAACAAATACAGAGAATAATGGAGAAACTTAGCATATGTGGAGAGAGAAAAAAAGAGGTAACGTTTCAAATCCCAGCAAGGCTCTATTCTCTGACTAGTCTAATTTCAATTCATTTGTTGAAATGACATTGATGAGATCAGTCTGATGTTGAGAACCTGGTATCATTCTCCTGCAAGCAGAAAAGGTTGAGGGGAGAATTAATAGAGCTGTTCAAAATTATGAAGGGTCTTAAAAGATTAAATGAAGAGAAACTATTTTCACTGTTCAGTGACCAAAGGTCACATATTTAACATAACTGGCATGTTTCTTAATGCTGCTTGTCAATCAATGCCCTTAACTAAATCCATTTTCCTTGTTCTTTTTTTTCCATGCTAAGTTTTCACACTTCTACTTTCCACTGTTAAAAACATGTAAATGGGTCCTACTGAAAGGACATTGGCATTAAGCATTAATGTGAAATGTTAACCCAGTTTTCCACTCTACAGATGCACCCAAACTGAGTGAATGTCTTCAGCAACCTTGGTTTTATTTCACATTTCTAGGATTTGTAGCATTCTGCTTACCCAAGTCTTCAGGATATCTCAAAGCAATCTGCAGCCTATTAATTATTTTTGAAGTGTAGCCACTTATTAAACAGACAAAATTGGCAACTGATTTGTGAGCAGCAAGGTTGAGTGATGAATATTGTCTGTGATACTCAGGATAACACGCTTGTAGTTCTTTGAAATAATGGTATGGGATCATTTACACCTAGCGCAATGCATTCTCAGGGCTGCACTAGGGGTGAGTATGCAGATTTTGTGCTCATGTCTCTGGAATGAGACTTAAAGCTTTGACTTAAAGATTCAGTGGTGAGATTACTATGCACTGAATCATGTTGACACTTGCAATAGTCATGAATGAATCTAAACAGCATTCAACAACATTCATCTCCCTCTAACAGCTTCAGCTATTCTTAGTTTAATACATTTTTCATGAACCGTTCAAATTAAAGCTCACTTCATCCAACTTCCATGATTCGGTATTGCCTTTTTACAAACATTGGAGTTTTCAGCTTGAGTCCCCACCCTCCTTGTCGCCAAGTCCTTTTTCACAAGTCATCCCTTTGAACAGGGACCCACTGTAAATTCATCAACCTTACCAGCACCAGTATTGCAGTCATTATATTCAGCAGTCATGTGCAAATAACTGGCACTGTGCACAAGAATACCACAAACATGAAGTCCCACAGGGAGGGGAAGGAGATTTGAAGATTCACTAACAGAGAAAGAAAGGAACTGTCTTAGTCTCCTTACTGAAGAAAGTTTGTTTTGAATCAGTTCAGAGCTGTACTCAACTGATTCCTCGGGTAAGGAGATTAATTTACGAGGTAACATTGGACAGGTTGGGTTTGTATCTCCAAAAGGGACAGTATAGGAAAAGATCTGAAGATCAGCCATGATCTAATTGAATGGCACAGCAGACTTGAGGGACCAAATGAACTACATCTGCTCCTCCTTCCTATGCACCCATTGGAATAAAGAAGAATGCAAAGCTGACCTTATTAAAACACATAAGACTGTGAAAAGACTTGACAAGATGGATGCTACCCCGTGTGGGAGTGACTGGAGTTAGGGGACACACATTAATAACGAGGTCTCACAGTTAAGATTAGATTACTAACAGTGTGAAAACAGGCCCTTCAGCCCAACAAGTCCACACCAACCCGCTGAAGCGTAACACACCCAGACCCATTCCCCTACATTTACCCCTTCACCTAACACTACGGGTAATTTAGCCTGGCCAACTCACCTATCCTGCACATTTTTGGATTGTGGGAGGAAACCCACGCAGACACAGGGAGAATGTGCAAACTCCACACAGAATTGCCTGAGGCAGGAATTGAACCCAGGTCTCTGGTGCTGTGAGGCAGCAGTGCTAACCACTGTGCCACAGTGCCACCCTAAAGTTAAGGTGGAGATAAGGAGCTATTTTTCTCTTGGAGGGGTCAGTAGATCTGTGGAATTCTCATTCATAGAGGTCAGTGGGTGTAGGGTGACTGGATACTTTTAAGGGAGAAGAGAGATTCTTGGCTAGCAGGTGAATCACAGGATCATAACCTTGTTGAATAGTAGAGCAGGTTTGAGGAGCTGAATGACCTTATGCCTGCTCTGTTTTCATATACTCGTATAAGAAAAGCAGTTGCTTTTAACCCTGCTTATTTCTGCCTTGAAGAGTTGCTATGAAATAAGCATGACAGTAATAATTCTTATGATCCTATCATTGTTATTTTGTGTCATGTTGAACCATTATGAAATCTAAGTGGTCACAATATCAACACATAGAAGCATTAGATTCACAGTGCACAGAAAGCATGGCCCTCTGGGATCATGGCTGATCGCCCACATCAATTCTGTTTCCTGAACAGATCACGATATGCCTTGGTTCCATTAGTGTTCAAAAATCAAATGATCTCCACCTTGAATATGCTTAATGTCTTAGTATCTACAGCCCACTTGGGATACATATTTCCAAGATTCTCTTCATTTCAGTATGAAATCACTTTTGTCCATCGAAGCAGAAAGAATAACAAAGAAGCTTATTATCTAAATGGTGAGAGATTGCACAGCTCTGAGATATCGTGAGAGCAGTGCATGAATCACGGAGGTTAGTGTGCAGGCACAGCAAGTGATTGGGAAACCTAGTTGTTGCTTACTACAAAATGAAGTGAATACAAAAGTAGTTAAACAGAGTATTATTGAGATCTTATCTAAAATACTATATTTAATATTGGTCTCCTTATTTTTAAAATAAAGTACACATGCTGGAAGCAGTTCAGAGAAAGTTTTCTAGTCTAATGCTTGGAATGGGCGGGTTGTCTTATGAGAAAAAGTTAGACAGGCTAGGCTCGTGTCCGCTGGAGTTTAAAACAGTAAGAAGTGACTTGGTTGAAAATTATAAGATCCTGAGAGGTTTCAACATAGCATTGGATATTTGCTTATGTGACAGAATCTCGAACCAGGCGTCACTATTTAAAACTTTTGCCCCTTTCCATAAGAACTATCGCATGTACTTAAGTGATAACAGAAATCAGTGTTTAAGTATGGAGTTCTTGATCAGTGGATCCAGCAGCTGGTTTTACACATGCTCCTAAAGGCCATTGTTATGTTGATAAAATCATGAGGGGCATAGAAAAGGTGAATAGTAAAGGTCTTTTCCCCAGGGTTGAGGAGTTCAAAACTATAGGGCATAGGTTTAAGGTGAGAGGGAAAAGATTTAAAAGGGATATAAAGGGCAACTTTTTCACACAAAGGGTGGTGCAAATATGGAATGAGGTGGATGCAGATACAGTTACAACATTTAAAAGACATTTGGACAGGGAATAGGAAATGAATAGGAAAGGTTAGAGGGATATGCGCCAAATGCAGGCAAATGGGACTAGTTTAGTTTGGGGAAAACTGGTCGGCATGGACGAGTTAGACTGAAGGGTCTGCTTCTGTGCTGTATGATTCTACCTGCTCCTGCCTATTGCCAGGCTAGCCCAAAATGGAGAGCTGACCTCTTGACAACAATGACACACCAATCAGGCTCGGAGCCTATTTGTGGTCAGCCTCGTAATTAGATCATAAGAAATAAGAAGAAAAGTAGGTTGTTCTGCTGATCAAGCCTTTTAATAAGATCATGACTGATCAGATTAAGACCTTAGCTGTACTTTCTTGCCTGCCCATCACAAACCTGGACTCCCTTTGTGGATGAAAAATCTGTCTAACTCAAGAGATGGTACGTGTATGGAATGAGCTGCCAGAGGAAGCGGTGGAGGCAAGTACAATTATAGCATTTAAAAAGGCATCTGGATGGGTATATGAATAGGAAGGGCTTGGAGGGATATGGACCAAGTACTGGCAAATGGGACTAGATTAGGTTACGATATCCAGTCGGCATGGGCGAGTTGGACCGAAGGGTCTGTTTCCGTGCTGTACATCTTTATGACTTTATGACCTGGCCAACTGTTGTAGAAGAGAATGCCAAATTCTAACAATCATCTGAGAGAATATATTTCTCTTCTTTCCCTTTTTAAATGGGAGGCCACTTATTTAGGCCTAAATCATCCCCTCAGCATCTACCCTGTCAAGCCCTCTCAGAATATCACACGTTTCAGTGAGATCACCTCTCATTCTTTTGAAGCTGCTCAACCTTTCTGGACATCCCATTATTGAACATACTCTGACTGCTTCCAAGGCAAGTATACCTTAGAAGGGAAGCATCCATGCACACTATTGGCAATTTAGCATGGCTAGTCCACCTAGCCTACACATCTTTGAATTTTAGGAGGAAACCGGAGTGCCCAGAGGAAACCCACGCAGACACAGGGAGAACGAGCAAACTCCACACAGTGGAGGCTGGAATCGAACCCAGGTCCCTGGTGCTGCAAGGCAGTAATGTTAATCACTGAATCTCTGTACTGCCTGTGCCAGTATTGACAAATATTTGTAAATATATGGAAAATGTATACTATCAGTTAGGCAGTTAGCAATGTTCCGTCAGTTCTACGTCACCAAAGACCCAAATGCCAGTGATATTTAGGACAGCGAATTGTGAATACCTTTTCATGGATAACAAGACCATTTTAAAAATAAATTTAAGCAAGGTTTAAACATTTGTGTCAGATAGTGGGATGGTTCACTTTACCTTTGAGATAGGCCTTGGCAGGGAGAGGGATTGGGCCAAAGATAAAGCTCATGTCAATGGAAAATCTAGTACAGAATAGAGAGACGAACATGGAGAGGGAACACTAAGTATGAAAAAGACAGCAAGCAAAGAACAAATATGGGAAGGACAATGGGAAACAGATTAGATTCAAAGGAATATAAAGGAAGGAACACCGAAAAGTGGGAAGTGAGTCAACACTTTGGAATTCCATGTCCATAAAGCGTGAGTAATTTAGCTGGACCAGCCCGTACAATAAGAGCAGGAATGTTCACTGCAATTGCAGGATCCAACAGCAACAAGACGGTCGGGGGAACATTCAACATCTTAAGTTATTCATCAAGTGAGGGGTGGCGGGAAATAATGTTTTGAAAGTAAACACATAGTTTTGGTTGCCCACATTTCCTTCCGCATTTACTACTAAAAAAAATCATACAGTTTTATTTTTTAAGTGACGGTTTCCATATTCAAACCTGACTTTGGTTAAGATCCATCTGAGTTTATATTCTTTGGTTCTGAAGCCCTCTTACTTGCACCAGAAGGATCAGTAAAATAGACAAATTAGGAGTGTAAAGGGATGCCGTGGCAATCTACTTACCTAGAATCATAGCATGATACAACATATAAGGAGGCTATTCAGCCCATTACATCTGTGCCAGCCGTTTCAAACTATTCCCCTATCTTCTCTCTCAGATCCCTGCAAACATTTTAGTCTTAATCCTCTTTTAAAGGTTACTGCTGAATTTCCTCCTATAGTCAACACATTCCAGATAATATCAACAATTTTAAAGGTAACTGAGGTTTATTAACAGCAATCAGGTATGGTTCTAAGAAGAGACCAGGGTCTTCCTGAGAAGGGATCTAGGGTCAGGGTGAGTTGGGATTGAGGGCTTTGCTGAGAAAAGATGGACAGTTTTGTCAAGACAGCTTAAGATGTTGACAATGATGCTGAGAAGGATTGAGGGCTACCCTGGGAAAGGGTAAAGAGATTACAGTGAGCAGGAATACCCTGCAAATGTATTCTATCTACAAGGCATCTATTGCATTGTACATGATTGAAACAAATTACACGTTTGTAATGCAGCAATAAAATACAAGTAAGGTGGTCATTGACCTATCAGCAAAGTCATCCATACACCCAACAAGGATCTGGCCTTTCAGCCTTCAAATCTTTACTAAGGTTCTGATCCAGGCTAAGTCTCCTTCGACAGCACATTCCAGATCCAGAAACTCTACCACCCAGAAAGACAAAGGCAGCAAATGCATGAGAACACCACCATTTGTAGGTTTCCCTCCATCCTGACTTGGATCCATATCGTCGTTCCTTCATTGTCTTTGGGTCAAAATCCTGGAACTCACTTCCTATCAGCACTGTGGGTAGGGATGTCCCTGCACCAGATGCACTTCAACTGTTCATGAAGGCGGCTCACCATCACCTTCTCAATGGCAATTAGGAATGGGCACTAAATGCTTATCTAGCCAGCCATGCCAGTACTCTTTAAGGGAATGAAAGAATCAAAATGAATACAGTATTCCCCATTTTGGTGGATCCAGCTGAAATCAGAAAAGAAAAGCACAGTGTGGTTGAGCTATAGCTGCCTTCAAAGCTGGTAGAGCAGGTGAATTAGCGGCATGATACAAATCCACGTCCGTTCTTCAACAGGATTTGGGCACCATTGAACATAAATTATAAGTTATCATGTAGGCACAGGAGGAAGGCAAATGGTATCTTAACCTATACTCAACGGGGTTGGATTGCAAGAACAAGGAAGTCTTGCTGCATTTATACTGGACTTCAATAAGATCACACCTGGGGTACTACATACAGTTTTCACAGAACCACAAAACTATTACAGCGCAGAAGGCCAATGAACCTCCCAAATAGCACCTCAGCTAGTGCCATTCTCTTGCCTTTTCCCTATAGCAGTGCACATTCTATTGGCATGCATTACGGCTTAGTATGGCAACTGCTCTGCCCAGGACTATAAGCAACTACAGAGAATTGTGAACGCAGCTTGGACCATCACGCAAGCCAACCTTCCATCCACTGATCCCATCTACACTTCTCAGGCCGCGGAAAAGCAGCCAACATAATCAAGGACCCCTCCCACACCGGTTATAAACTCTCCCAATCGCTACCCTCAGGCAGAAGATACAGAAGCTTAAACACACAGACCAACAGATTCAAGAACAGCTTCTTTGCAGCTGTTATTAGACTTCTGAATGGACCTCTCAAATTTGAAATCTAATGTTGATCTTGCTTTTTGTACACCTTCTCCGCAGCCATAACCTTGTATGCCTCGCTCTGTTCAATCTTTGTGTGCTATGGTCTGCTGTGCTGCACGCAAAACAGAACTTTTCACTGTAATTAGGTACATATGACAATAACGAATCAAATCAAATCAACATTGTTAATTTTCAAACAGCCATCTAATTCCTTTTACAAAACCTCAACTGAATCTGCCTCCACCACAATCTCAGACAGTGCATTCCAGATTCTAATCACTCATTTTGTGAAAATGCTTTTCCTCAGATAACCTCTGTCTCTTTTACCAATTAAAACTGTGCCTTCTTGTCTCCCCAACTATTTTACAAGTGGGAATAACTGTCCAAAGATCATGATTTTGAACACCTTAAACAAATCTCATTTCAGCCTTTGCTTCTCCAAGGAAGACAGTCCCAACTTCTCCATTCTAACTTCATAACTGAAATTTCTCGTCCCTCAAACCAATGTCATAAATCTCTTCTGCACGCTCTCCAAGGTGTTCACATCTTTTCTAAACTGTGGTGCCCAGAACTAGACACAATCCTCCAGCTGAGGCCAAACTTATGTTTTGTATAAGTTCATGCTCTTGCACTCTATGCATCTATTAATGAAGTTTAGGGAAGCGTATGTTTTGCTAACAGCTCTCTCAACCTGTCCTACCGCCTTTAATAATTTATGCTCATGTACATCTGTTGCTGCATACCTTTTATAGTTGGACTTTTTTTAAAATGTGATCTTACCTAAGGTACTTAGGGAGTTCAATGAATCTTCACTGATTTGTTTCCTGGGATTAGAGAGCTGTGATGAGGAGAGATTGAGCAGAATGTTCCCAAGGTTTTTGGTGCTCGAAAAATGAAAAATAAAAGCATCAAAATGTGAAAAATTCTGAAGAGAACTTAAAGGGAGATGCTGAGAGGTTTTTCTCACCTGGATGGAACGTCTAGAAGTGATCACAGTTTCAGAATAAGGGATCAGCCATTCAAGCCTGAGATAGGAAGCAATATCTTCACTCAGAGGATGGTGAATGTTTGGAATACTCCATCCCATGGAGTGTAGATGCGCAGTGAATGAGTAAGTTCAAGAAAGAGATCAAGAGTTCTTTGAATGCTATGGAATATTAGCAGACTACCAGAAGAAGATTTGAAATAGATCATCAGCCATAATCTTGTTTAATTGTGGAGCAGGACCTAGGGACCATATGGCTAACTCTGTCATTCTTGCATCTATTTCTTCTGCTATGTACGACTGCTATCTACATAATACTGGAAGGTATGGGGATGGTTGAGAAACAGACAGAGAGAGAGAGATAACAGCTCAATCTACTCCTACACACCCATTCACCCCACATCTTCTTAATGAGAAATCAAGAACATTGGGATAGGTGAAAGAGAGCTTGATGTATAGATTGAGAGCTTATTTGTGAAAGGTGCCTGTTTCATAAAACCATGCCTCATGTCTGATAATAAAAAGTTTACAGCACAAGTCAGTTAAAATGACTGCTACAATCTCAGGAGATAGGAAGATTACAAAAGGTAGATAACTGAGTCATTACTTGTTGTACCATGACTCCTGCACCTCTCATATGTGATTACTTGGCTGAGATGGAGGGGGTGGGGAGGTTGAGAAAGGAGCAGGTCATCCAGCAGGCATCAACTTATCTCTGTCACAATTATGCAATCTAGGGCCCTGAATGCAGCACAGCTCGACATGTGTTGGGAACTACCACATGCTAGGTTATATGATTGTGTGGGGATAATATCAAAGGTCCTTCTTAACTTGCACAGCTGGCGAACAAGTGTTTGTGGAACCATGCTTTGTGCTAACTGACTCAAATATTTCTCAACATTACAAACCTTCAGAAGTGTTTCACAAGCTCTGCATTTTTTTCAGATTTTTAGATTTGGTGGAAACATTCTTTGTTTACTCCTGAGTGAGCCCTCCTGCATTCAGCTGCTGGCCTTCTCTCTGAGATGCTGATTGATGCTGTGGCTATTCTGTGATTCCGCACCCTGGATCCCATCCCCAAGATCCATTCTGGGTTATCTTTAATCAGATCTGTTGCACAGAGATGCCGTTGGGAAAATACAACTCCATGCAGTTGGCTCACACAGCATTCTTTAGAACACAGCTAGCTCCTGGAGGCAACATTTCATTTGGAGGGAACTGTTGGGTGAGTTAGAATCTGCCTGCCAACTATTACAATGGGATAGCCTGTCCTTCTCAGGGCAACCTTTGAATCCAGACACATCAAATGCATTGGAGAGCTTCCCCGGCCCACTTTATTGAGGAAAGGAATCAATTGGGCCAAAAGGATAAAGATTTCATTTGAGATTTAACAATATTATATTCTCTGCAATTTCATCACAAGTTCTCAAGACACATCAATCTTTCATGAGGTCAAGTTATTAAAACACTCCCTGAACTGTAGTCACTTTTGTCAAGTAGAAAATGTTGTAGCCAATTTGTGTACAGCAATGTCCCAGAAAGATCCTTGTGACTTTTTTTACAATCATTCACAAGATTGTGGGGGTCACTGGCTGGGCCAGCATGCATTGCCCATCCCTAGGGTAGTTGAGAGTCAACCAGAGGGCAGCTGAGAGTCAACCACATTGCTGGAATCACATATTGGCCAAATAAGGTAATGACTGCAATTTCCTTCCCTAAAGGACATTCGTGAACCAGATGCCTTTCCCCCCGACAATTATTTCATGGTAATAATTAGACTTTTTTTTCACTCATGAGATGTGGGCGTCAGATGTTTATTAAATTCAAATTGCACCATCTGCCATGGTGGGATTTAACCCTGGGTCCTCAGAACATTACCTGGGTCTCTGGATTAATAGTCTACTGGGCTATCACCTCCCCTCAACCAGACAAATTGTCTTAGTGATATTGATTAAGGGATACATATTGACCAGGACACCACCCTTCATTAAATTGTTCCACAGGACTTTTTCAACCTCTCAAGAGAGCAGAATAGGGCCTTGGTGTTAATGAACCTAACAGTTTGGTCTAGCTTTTTATAGCCCTCAGCTTGTTCCATTTGTTTCTCACAGTGCACTGTTCCCTCAGTGCTGCAATCAGAATGTATTGTAGATTGCATATCTCTGTAATGGGGTTTCTGACTAAGTGGCAACAGTGCTACCATCTGACAAACAGTAGGCAGCACAATGTCAGCAGTGTTACATGGGTTTTGGTGGCTTATAGAGGGAGATAAAACACCAGGTCATTATTACATTACCCACCCTATACTGCTTGATGATGGAAGGACTGAACCTTGCTTCATAACGGAGCATCTTGCATGCCAGACTGAGGTGCTGACGTTCCCACAGTAGTTCACTGAAGAAGACTGTGGCATTGCTAATGGAAGAGTTACTAAAGGTAGCCAGTGGTATTGTGGTTGAGTTACTGGGTGAGTAATCCAGAGGCCTGAGCTAGTGGCACAGCAACAAGGGGTCATATCTCATCAAAGCAGCTGGGAAAGTTAAGTTCAATTCATTAAATAAAACTAAAATAAAAAGCTAGACTCAGTGATGATCACCATGGACTATTGTAACAGCCCATCTCATTGACCAGTGTCCTTTAGCGGATGAAATCTGCCACCCTTACCTAGGCTGGCTAAATGTGACTCCAGACCTGCAGCAACATGGTTGGTTCTTAACTGCCCTCTGAAATGGCTCAGCGAGCTACTCAATTAAAAGGAGATAATTCTTTGCAACCCTCTCAAGGGCAGTTAGGGACGAAACAATAAATGCTGATTTTGCCAATGATGACTACACCCTGTGGATAAACAAAAAGAAATACCCAACAAAAGGAGACCTCAATAGGAGTGGACATTTCTGGGAAAGAGAGAGGAAGGGCAAGAGCGAGTGACTTTGTGAACAGAAAGCACAACGCAAGAGAAAGGAAACTTAATCTTAGTCTGAACCATAATAAATCGCACTCACATATCACTCCTGTCAACAAACGTCATGGCCACTTCACAAGGTTTCAATGTCCCGTTACATAGTCCCTCCATGGCCTGACTCTGCCCTTCCTCTTCTGTTTCCTGCCACCCACGGTCCAGTTTTAACTCTTTGTTCCACTGAAACTGGTCTTAACACATGTCCGCCCAATCCTTTTGCTTCAGCTATCATGACCTTGAATGACAGGAGTTGCCAAAATCTCTCGGCCTCATTCCACCCCTGAAAACCTCCAAGTTTGTCTCCATAATCGGCTATAAAGCACTTTGGGATGCAAGTTTGCTTGTTAAGTACAGGATTTTTCATTCTACTACATCTTCAACTACCTTCAATGCCCAACTGGCTCTCTTTATTGTCAAACACTTTTGAATGTTTAAAGAGTGAAAGAGTCAACGCCTATGGACAGAGTTGCGGTCGGTACATCTGACTGATGATGAACAGTGGTTACGTTCAGAATTCTGCAATTTACTGAAACAACCGTTTCAAAGGATTTGGAGCCTTTCAAAACGGATATCATGGCCTCAGTGGCAACTCCAAAAGGGAAAAGAAAATATTAGAGGAATGCGCAATATTGGTCCACCAGGTAGTCAAGCTGTACAATCAAAAAGCTCGCACATCAAACGAGTGGAAAGGGCACAGTGAAGGGTGGAAGGGTGTGGCAATGAAAAAATCTTGAGGGATTGACAAAAGCTGCCACTGTCCAGAATAAACACAAAATATATGAAGGATGTGAACCGGATTAATCAGACATCTGACCCGAGGAGAGGGGATCCTGTATAATTCACAGCACAGCTCATGAAAAGCTCCCAAGTGATCCAGGCACAGAAGTGGCACACGGTGGTCTTAAGCAGGTCACTCGACTGGCTGTTATTATTTTTGGCAGTTTTAGCCTCTGTCATTTCGCCGTGTAATTTTAAAATACGTTCAAATCAATAACCACACATATGTGCCAGATGTTAAAACTGCAATACACAAAGTGCCCTTCCTCCACAGTCCCACATTAAGCAGCAAGATGGAGGGGGAGAGAATCAGCTAGGTCGCCCCTCTCCCTCACTGTAAGGAAATTATCCTTGAGCTGTACAGAGGCTAAGTCAGATCTTATTTGAAGCACTATGTTCAATTTTCAGCATACGAGCAATAAATGCTGGTCTCATCAGAGGCACCTGCATCCTTGAATGAATAAATTAAGAAAATGCCTGAAAGAGTGTACTGACTTTGGAGCAAAACAAAGTAAATTCATGCAACTGTTGAAGAGTTTAGTTACAAGGATAGGTTTGATCAACTAAATTTGATGAATTTCAAGTGCAGAAGGTGGTTTTATTAGCTAGGTGGAAGGAGCCCTCTTGTGGTGCAGTGGTAGCGACCCTACCTCTGGACCAGGAAACCAGGGTTCAAGCTCCACCTGCTCCAGAGGTCTGTAATTCCATCTCTGATCAGGCTAATTAGAAAAATAGTTAAGTAAAAAAAAAATGCAAACTAGGCAAGGACCCTCTTGTGGTGTGGTGGCAGTGCCCCTACCTCTGGTTTGGGATGTCCGGGTACAAGTCCCACCTGCTCCAGAGTTATGTAGTAATATTTCTGAGCAGGTTGATTAGCAGATTAGGTATAAGCTAGGTGGAAGGGGCCCTTTGCGGTGTAGTGGTAGTGTCCCAACCTCTAGACTAAGGGGCCTCGGTTCTCGTCCCACCTGTTCTAGATGTGCGTCTTAACGCATCAGAACAGGCTGATTAGGAAAATAGGTTAAAGTTTTTAAAATTCTATCAGTTAGGTGGAGTCAACCTGTTTCCTCTGGTGGGGGAGTCCAGAAGAAAGGAGAGGATGGGATTAGGCTTCAAATTACAGCAAGGCTGTTTAAAGTAAATCTTTCTGAACCTGAAGTGTCGTTAGAATGTACAAGGCTCCATCCCAATGACATCGGAAACTGGGAGCCAGCTGAAATTTTCAAGGCTCAGATGGATAGGTTTTTGTTGGGGGTGGGTATCAGGAACATGGATGAGGAGCTGAGGTGACCAGTGATTTCAAAGTAACATGATACCTGTCAATCATAACTGACAACTGCATCTCCTCAGTGGCATAAACATTGTAGAGTGCTAGTGTTTAAAGCAAGCTGCCCACTTAAAGATACTAATGCATATCAATTCAGACTTTAAAAAAACCTGAAAGAACTGTGGATGCTGTAAATCAGAGACAAAAATAGAAATTGCTGGAAAAGCTCAGCAGGTCTGGCAGCATCTGTGGAGAGAAATCAGAATCATAAAGTCATAAAGATGTACAGCACGGAAACAGACCCTTCGGTCCAAACCATCCATGTCAACCAGATATCCCAACCCAATCTAGTCCCACCTGCCAGCATCTGGCCCATATCCCTCCAAATCCTTCCTATTCATATACCCATCCAAATGCCTTTTAAATGTTGCAATTGTGTTTTGGGCGAGTGACCTACCCTCAGAACTGAGAACTGAGAGTTCTGGGTCACTCGACCAGAAACATCAACTCTGATTTCTCTCCACACATGCAGCCAGACCTGCTGAGCTTTTCCAGCAATTTCTTTTCTTGTCACTCAATTCAGACTTTGCTGGGCTTTGTGCCGCTTGTCTCTGAAAGCATTGTTACGGGTTTTGGTGCTGCACAGGAGGCTGGTAAATGAGATCCCATGGTGTTAGGGATAAGGTATTGGCATGGATAGATGGCTGGCTGAGTGGGAGAAGGTAGAGAGTGGAGATAAAAAGATGTCAGCTGGCGCCTAGTGGAGTTCTGCAAGGGTCAGTGGTGGTTTCACAACTATGCATGGTGGCATGATGGCCCAGTGGTTAGCACTGCTGCCTCATAGCATCAGGGACCTGGGTTCGATTCCAGTCTCGGCCAACTGTCTGTGTGAAGTTTGCACCTTCTCCCCATGTCTGCCTGGATTTCCTCTCGGTGCTCCAGTTTCCTCCCATAGTCCAAAGACGTGCAAGGTTGGGTAAATTGGCCATGCTAAAATTGTCCCATAGTGTTCTGGGATGTGTAGGCTCGGTGCATTAGTCAGGGTAAACGTAGAGTAGTAGGGGAATGGGTTTGGGTGGGTTACTCTTTGGAAGGTCAGTGTGGATTTGTTGGGCTGAAGGGCTTGTTTACACACTGTAGGGATTCTATTCTATTCACGTTATACATTAATGTCCTGGATGAATGCTAAGTTTGCAGATGGCGCAAAGCCAGGTGGAGGAACATGTAGTGTTGAGGAAGCGGAAGTTCTGCAGAAGACTTGGACAAGCTAGGAGTGTGCGCAAAGAAGTGGCCTATAGAATACAATGAGGGAGAGTGTAGAGTTATGAACTTCGGTAGGAAATATTGAGGTGTAGATTATTTTCTAAAATGGGGAAAGGCTTTGGAAATCTGAAGCACCAAGGGACTTAGGAGCCCTACTTCAGGATTTTCTTAAGGTTAACCTGCAGGTTCAGTTGGCACTGGGAAGCAAAAGCAATGTCAGCATTCATTTCAAGAGGGCTAGAATACAACAGCAGAGATGTACTGCTTAGGCTGGAAAAGGGTCTGGTCAGACTGCATTTGGAATATTGTGAGCAGGTTTGGCCCTGTATCTTAGAAAGGATATGCTAGCCTTGAAGGGGGTCCTTGGGGGTTTACAGGAATGATCCTGGGATGAGGAGCTTATCACATGACAAGCAGTTGAGGGCTCTGAGTCTGTACTCAATGGGGTTTAGAAGGATCTGATTAAAACTTACAGAATACTAACAGGCCTGGATGGAATGGACATGGAAGAGATGTTTCCACTAATAAGAGACACTAGGACCTGAGGGCACAGCCTCAGGGTGGAGGAACAGCCCTTTAGAACTGAGGTGGGAAGTTCCTTCAGCCAAACGACAATTAATTTGTGGGACTGATCGCTGCAGAAGGCTGTGGAGATCAAGCCATTGAGTATACTTAACACAGAGATAGATGGGTTCTTAATTAGTAAGGGGATTCAAGGGTTACAGTGACAAGGCAGGAGAATGAGGTTGAAAAACATATCAGCCATGGTTGATTGGTGGAGCTGACTAGATGAGCCAAATGGCCTAATTGTACTCCTACAGCCTATAATCTTATGGGGCAAAGGTTGCCAAGTTTCCGACATTATAGTAGTGATGACATTTCAAATGTACTTACTGTGAAGTGACTAAGGGTGTGAAAGGTCCTATACAGGAATCTGTACAGGGTTCTCAAGCATTCACTATGTCTATCAATTATTTATGCTTTTTTGACTGATCCACAAGTTCACAACATGCAAAATTGTTCAAAATTGCTCTGACCTAGCTTATTCGTTCTGCTGTGCAATTCTCTGAATTTTAACAGACCCGACAAATTTTTGGATAACATTTTACGGTACATACACTGGGGAGTTTAATTTAATGTGACATAAAAATAACTCTATACAGGGAGCCTAGGGCTGAAAAATTAGGTGGGTGCTTGGAATGATCCTGCTAGTTAAGATATAGCTTGCCTGAACTTAGCAACTTAGAAGATAAAAACAATTTCAGGAAATATTTAAGATATCATTTGACAGAAACATACGAATTTTAGAGACAGGAAAAGACCAGTAGGCATAACAAGTCCATCTCTGTTATCCAGAAAACAATCCTAAGTATTCACCTTCTCACCTTTTCCCTCAATGTCACCTTGTTTGGAACAAATCCAAACCATTTCCCTCAAATTCTCACAGGCCTCTTCTGTCCAGTTCTGGTCACCCAGTTATAGGAAGGACATTATTAAGCTGGAGAGGGCTCAGAAGAGATTTACCAGGATGTTGCCAGGTATGGAAGGTTTGAGCTATAAAGAAAGGCTGGATAAGCTGGGACTTACTTCACTGGAGCATAGAAGATTGAAAGGTGACCTTAAATAAGTTTATAAAATAATGAGAGATCTTGATATGGTTAATGGTAGCTGTCTTTTCCCTAGGATGGAGGGGTTCTAGTCTAGGGGACACATTTTTAAGGAGAGAGGAGAGACATCTTAAAAAGGCACAAGGGGCAAATGTTTTACACAGTGGGTGGTTCTTGTGTGGAATTAAATTCGAGAGGAAGTGGTGGATGTGTACACAATTACAACATTTAAAAGACATTTGGATAACTACTTGAATAGGAAAGGTTTGCAGGGATATGGGCCAGGCAGATGGGACTAGTTTAGTTTGGGGTTATGTTCGATTGGATTGGTTTCACCTAAGGGTCTGTTCTGTGTTGTATGACTCTATGGTCCCTCAAAATATTCTTTCTTTCCTCCTTTCATCAATCAAAGTGATCCAGATCCCTCAATCCTCACTCACTTCTCACTATGTCCCTCAATCTTTTCACTACCATTGCCTTCACTCCCTCACTATATTCTTCACTTTCTCACTAACCCTCAATCCCCACACCTCTCAATCTCCCCAAGAAGTTCCTTCAATTCCTTCTGCCATGACCCCCAGTCCTTCCTCAGTAAAGATTTCACAATCTCTTCACTATAATCCCCACTCCCACAGCCACATCCCTCATGAGATCACCCACTCTCTGCTAGAATCATAGTGCAAAGAACCAAAGAGAACATGATAGGTTCTTTGGCCCATTGAGTCAATGCTGACCTATCTATGCTAACCCCACTTTCCAACACTTGGCCCATAACCTTGATTGTTATGACATTTTTAAGGTTGAGGTTTCCTGCCTCCTCTACCCTTCCAGGCAGTGCATTCCAGATTCCCACCACCATCTGTATGAAAAGTGTGTTTTCTCAGATTTCGTCAAAACCTCCTACCCTTCACCTTAAAATTATTCCCCTTTGGGCAACTGAAGGGAACAGCTGCTCCCTACCTACCCTATCCATTCCCTCATAATCTTACACACTTCAATCAGGTCCCTCAGCCTTCTCTGCTTGAAAGGAAACAACTCCACCCTATCCAGCCTCTCTTCATAGCTGACCCTGATCAAAACTCACAATCCTTTCCCACCATATCCCTTGGCCTCACTTTCCCCAGAAACAGATATGATCTCTCTTACTCCTATGTCAAGCCTTATCAGTTACAATCACGACCTTGTCAACCTTAATTACCTCATGTCAAAATCTCTTTCCTAAAGAGGACAAGCCCAAATCCCCTCAGATTGGCCTTCTTATGTAACTTGCACAGAGCTTACTTCAACTTAAAAAAACCTATCATATTTTCTCAGCATAGTGGAAGTTGCAAGCTGCACAAATTGCTTGTACAACGTATACCCCAAACAATCCTCATCCTCTGGATCATATTTCAGTGCTTACAGATATCGTGTAATTCGCATTTTAAACTCATCTATCCAGTCTATGCGTCATAAATTATATCCATTATTATACATGTAATTGCATGTGATGGTATTGAAACACCTTGACAAAGCTTTTGGTGGTGGGGGGTTGAATGTGTAATTCTCTTGTCGGGGGTTTACATAGGCACTGTGCATTCTAAATATGTACATATGAACTTATAATGTAAAAGCAAAAATTCTGCATTTAATGCACTGGAGTGGGGGTAAAGTTGTGAGACAATGTAGGCTGGAGAGAACAGGTGCAAATGGGGAACATGATTCAATTCCAGAACCTGGGCATCACACTGGGATATACAGCCCATATAGTAAAGGAACTGGTCTTCAGGTTCTGAAATAATATTTGACATAAATAATTTCTAATGGAAAAGAAAGGTCAATGACTTCCCTGAGGGAGGATAGGCCTAAACAGTTTAAAGAACAGGGAGAGGAAACTGGCTTTCAGCAACAGAAAGAAAGAGATAATTTGCATTTCTATAGCACCTTTCTTGCTCTCGAGATGTCCCAATGCACTTTACAGCCTATAATATATTTCGTGAAGAAAGGTCGCTGTGCAAGGGTAGGAATTGTGGCAGATTGTTTGCTCACATCAAGGAGTGAGACAGCAGGGAAAAGAGGACGAAGGAAGGAGTGTGACTAGGGAAGGTGATGCTTCACCAGTGAGAGAGAAACTCTTGTAGTGCTAGGCTGGTGGTTGAGGAACACACAAAAAAGGAAAGGCAGCAGGAGGTTGCAGAACTCGGATGGAGGGGTAGGGTTTGACAGTCAAAGAATTTTACACATGCTGGATTAGAAAGTTTAATTTCTTTGTCCTGAGGCATGAGATAATAATAAAGGGTCTTCTTTGCTGCCTGTTGCAGGGAACAGGTCAAGGAGTGGGTAGTTGGAGGGGTGTGTATGGGGGGCAGTGGGTGGACATTAGACAGAAAAATACTTCAAATTCCACAATGGAGTTTTTCGTTCTTTTTCTTTTTTGTTAATGTTTTCAGCAAAGTGCCTCCCGGAGATTGGTGCCCTCACATTCCGAGCTTACAAATGTACTTAGCAGTAAGCTTTGCAATTCCATGAACAGGCAGCTGTGACGTCAGGAGAGCAGGCTCCCTCCATCAATCCTGTCTAATTTGGCAGGTTAAAGGTGAGAGTGAGCCTCATTGTGCGACTGATGCACCATTACCAAGCGGGTGAGTGACACCAGATCCCATGCCTGATAATTACAGGGTGTCTGCGGTCAAAGAGGGTCAGAGTTGCAGCTTGTCCTCTCACCAAAAGCTCGGGCTCTGTTCATGCACTGCAGTTCAAAAGTCTAGTTTCACTGCTCACTGCTTTCATGAGATTTTCCTTTACTTTGTCAATCTCTCTCTGTCCATTTGTGTTTTTCTTCCAGGCTGTGTTTCTTTCTCTTTCTCTGCCATTTGCCAATGTGTGTCTTTCTCTCTATCTAAATGTGTTTCTCCCTGCCTTTGTCTGTTCCTTTCTTGCTCTATCTGTGTGTGCTTCTCTCTTTGCCTGCCTATGCATCTATCGCTTTCTCTCTCTCTCTATCTCTCTGACTCTCTGTCTTTGTATTTGCATCTTTCACTTGCTCTTTTTGTTTCTCACCTTCCATTACTCTGTCTCCAACTGAAGATAATCAAGGACATTAAAGCTGGACCTGCTGAAAACTCTAGGAAGCATGCAATAACGGTGACTGACATTAACAATCTGAACAATTAAATCCAGAAGTAACCCCAGAAGTTGTCAGAGACTGTCACAATTGCTCCTAATGCTGGTTATATGTTTTCCAGAACATCTGTATTAGAAATGGACTCTCTTTGCTGTCTGCAGCAATTGTCAAACAGACACACTTCTGAGCCTTCTGGCAAATTCACATTCCATAAGGTGGTCTCACCTACAGTCAGTGGCAACACGGCAGCACAGCCTTTCCTCTCAAAGAATTGGCAAAATTGATAGATATATCTTAGAACCCCTTAGTGTGGAAGCAGGCTATTTGACCCATCAAGTACACACTGACCCTCCGAACAGCATCCCATCTGTCCACCCACCCTAACCCTGAATTCCCCATGACTAATCCACCTAGCCTGCAAATCCCTGGCCACTACGAGCAATTTAGCATGGCAAATCCATCTTTGGACTGTGGGAAGAAACTACAGCAAAGCCCCACACAAATGCAGGTAGAATGTGCAAACCCCATAATGACAGTCACCCGAGGATGGGATTGAACATGGATCCCTAGCGCCGTGAGGCAGCAGTGCTAACCACTGAGCCACCATGCTGCTCTCTTTCCTCAAGCCAGCCTCACTTGATCAAAGGTTTTATGGTAAATGGTGAACAGCAGTAGTCTCAGCACCTTTATTTGCAGACACCACTTGCAAGTTTTGCTTGTCTGAGTAAATGTCCTTTATCCCAACTTTCTATTTTGTAACTGGTCGGCCGTTCATTCAATTAGCTGAGGGAGAGACCGTACAGTGTCAGGTAAGGACAAAGCAGACTTGTAATAAAGTCACTGGACAAGCAATCCAGAGATCTGGACTAATGAGGACATAGGTTTAAATCCGACTGTGGGAGCTTGTGAAATTTAAATTTGTTTAATAAATTCAAGTAATGGAAAAAAAGACAATTGGAAGGTAGTTTCAGTAATGGTAATCATGAAGCCATGATCAATTGCCATAAAAACTTCACATGGAAGTTTGCCACATGGAACTGGTCTGACCTCCATGTGACTTCAAACCCAAAGCGCTATGATTGACACTTTACAGCTCTCAAAGGGACACATGACCAATGATCGTTTTGGAGCCAAGAATTGCAGTATAATTTCAAATCTGCAGTGAACAGTGTGACATTGTGTATATCAGTAGGAAGAATAAGTTGGCAATATATTGCTTTGATAATAAGTCTAAAAGGGATGAAATAACTAAGGAATCGTGGGTAGAGATACATCAAAAGGTAAAGGTAGCAATACAGGTTAATGGTGGTGGTATGTTACAGTTTACTCAGGGAGTCTGAGCAATTGTAGCAACATGCACCTTTACATATGTGCTGCAGTTGGAGCAATGAATAGTGATGTTACGAGTCTACAGTGTCCTTTCTATTACACTGGTTGATCAGGAACCTCTCCGATCTTACCCTCTGCTGCTCGACTGTTTTAGAAGGATTTGCACGTTGAAGTCAACCTCTTTGATTGCATTATGAATGTAGTCTCCTTGGCAATTAAAGCCTGGGGTCGGTACTTAAACCCAGAGCGTTTGACTCAGGGGCAGGGATAATACCCACTACAACACAAAAACTACAAGACAGGTTGATAATATGTTGAAAAAGTAAACCAAGGGTACGTATTATGATGAAACTTGGTGAGATTGCATTTAGGATAGTGTGAACACTCCAGTCTCTCTCTGTTAGAGAAAGGATTTAGAGGCCATCTGGTACTCAATTTCCCATTGAAATAAATCATTTCTCTCCAGCTACCCTTTCAAATTGTATCACTATTTTAAACACCTCAAATAGATCATCTCTCAATCATTTATTTTCTGGAAAATGCAAGGTAAGTGCATGCAACCTCTCCTCTTCATAAACACCAAAACAGCTGCGGACGCTATAAATCAGAAACAAAAACAGAAGCTGAGGAGAAGCTCAGCAGGTCTGGCAGCATTTCGTGAAGAGAAATCAGAGTTAATGTTTTGGGTCCGGTGACCCTTCCTCTACTTCCGAATCTCAAACATTAACTCTGATTTCTCTTCACAGATGCTACCAGACCTGCTGAGCTCTCCTCTTCATCCCCCAGCTGGCGTTATAGCAATCAGTTCTGGAGACAGCATTACACTTCAGGAAGAATACTTCTGCCTTGGAGGGGATGCAATGCAATTTTAGCAGGATGATAGCAGTGAGACTGTATTTTTTTTCAAGTGTAGAAGGTAATGGGGAGGATTTAATTGAGGTGATTAAGTTGATTAAGGGAATTGATTGAGTAGATGGAGGGGAAACATTTTCTCGATTGTGGGGAGTTCAGAAATGGCAAACAATGTTTGAGTAAGGTCGATTAGGATCAGGAAACATCTATTCACACCAAAAGCCATGAAAATATGGATCGCTCTCCATCCCAAACAACTGTTGACCCTGGGGATCAATTCGGAATTTCACAACTGAGATTGAAGGATTTCTGTTCGGTAAGATGTATGAATTGTTAACAAACAGGCAAATGTAATAAAGAGAAAGATTAGCTGTGATTTAACTGAATAGCAGAAAATGTCACAGCACTCACTTAACATCTTCAAGACCTATCTTTAAGTTATTTCCATTTTTCAGTTTTCGTTATCAGGATTACCGTTTCAGCAGGTCATGCCTGGTTTAGCTAATTCTATCCTTATAAATGTTGGCTGAATACAGATATTAGTCTGTGACACTGACATAACTAAGGCAGCATCAAAAAATAGGTCCCATTTAGCTTTATTGGACCTAAACTTTTAAGTAGTTTTTTTTGTAAGGAGATGGTGTTTGCTGAATGTACTGTACAGCACAACTCTGGGCATGGCTCTCTGCTATAAGAGCATCAGGCTGAGAATAGTAGGCCAGGGTGTTGTTTTGCTGGAAGATATCTAGTATTGTAGTACATTGAGTAAAAACTGCTAAGTAAATAAACATTTTTTTAAAAAGTCGACACTGAACCCAAATAAATAAAAGGCATGCATGACTGTGTTTGGTGTGCATGTAATTTTTGTCTGCATCTACATATGCTAACATATGCATGCCTGTAAAATGCGTGCATGTCTAAAGAGATAATGTAATCCCTGAGGGGTGCTGTAAAGGCAAGAGTGACATGCCCATTATTTGGCATCTTGGTGCCGAGGCTACATCCAGTGGAATTAGGGACTCATTAATCAGCCTGTCATTGCTGGGTGGAGATGGAGGGGCTGATGAGCAGGCTTGTCTCCACATGATGTGCAGCACTGCATGCAGCGGTTTGTACGGTTGTATGACAAGGTTCACTTTCAACCCCAGGTCTTTAACAAAGACAGCAAAAGCTCCAGGCACCATTAAAAATGACTCAGGGAAAATAGAGGCCATAAGAAAGTATTTTAAAAATCCATCTTTTCATGGGTATACATTCCCCTGCTTTCCAGCTCTTGTTAGACTGCATAAAAAGAATGTGGACTTTTGGCTTCTGATAATTTATTTGCTCATGGATGATACACAGGAGGAGCACAGGTGGCCATGACTGAGACTTCACCTGGTGCCAACATTTTTTGGTACTCCCCTGGTTAGCAATCACGAACCAACACAAATTAGAGTTAAAGTAGACACTTGCTTCTGTCACCTGTTTCTCACCCTACAGATGATGTCAGATCTGTTGAGTTTCTCCAGCACTTTCTGTTTGTGTTTCAGCTTTGACTTCATAAATCTTTCATTTCCCAGCCCAAGTAGTGTGCTCACTATACCAGGCCACGGTCACAATCACATTTCCTATTGGTAGAGCAGCTTTTGTACCAGCTCAGGCACTGTCCTGCCAAGAACTTATTGCAGCTGAACACAATGAAGGGAACTGACCTCAATATTGTTATCCGAGTCAAAAAATGTGGTGCTAGAAAAGCACAGCTTGTCAGGCAGCATCTGAGGAGCAGGAGACTCCACGTTTCGGGCATAAACTCTTCATCAGTAATTTCAGGGAAAGGGCCCAAGGGGGTAGGGCAGGGGGTAAGGTTTATGCTAAGCTAAGGTAGACGAAGGTGGGGGATGATGGTGATAGGTCAGAAAGGAGGGTGGAGCGATAGGTGGGAAGGAAGGTGGACACGTAGGACAGGTCAAGAGGGCATTGCCGAGTTGAAAAGTTGGATCTGGGATAAGGTGGGGGGAGGGGAGATCAAGAAACTGGTGAAATCCCATGTGGTTGGAGGGTAACAAAGCGGATGATGAGCTGTTCTTCCTCTAGGCATCGGGTGGCTAGAATTTGGTGGTGGAGGCAGCCCAGGACTTGCATGTCCTTGGTGGATTGGGATGGGGAATCTAGGTGTTCAGCCTAGGGCGGTGGGGTTGTTTGGTGCGTGTGCCCTGGAGATGTTCTCTGAAACGTTCTGCAAGTTGGCATCCTGTCTCCCCAATGTAGAGGAGACCACATCAAGAACAACAGACACAGTAGATGAGGTGTTTGGATATGCAGGCAGATCTCTGTCGGATGTGGAAGGTTCTTTTGGGACCTTGGATGGAGGTGAGGGGGAGGTGTGGTTAGGTCCACGTCGCCTACCAACCCACCCGCCACTCCTGGCACCTTCCCTTGCCACAAGAGGCATAAAAGCTGCACCCACACCTCCCCCTCAACTCCATCAACCCCATTGCCCTGTGGCCGAACATTTAAACACCTCCTCCTACTCTGCCAAGGACATGCTGGGCCCGATCTAACTTCAAATTCTAGCCACCCGAAACCTTGGGACCCTCCAACCACATGAGATCAATGTCGATTTCACCAGTTTCCTGAACTCCCCTCCTCTCACCTTATCCCAGATCCAACCCTCCAACTCGGCACCGCCATCTTGAACTGCCCTACCTGTCCATCTTCCTTCCCATCTATCCACTCCACTCTCTGCTCTGGCCTAACACCCAGCCTCCCAGGTCCACTCACCTATTGTATTCCCAGCTACCATCTCCCTGAGTCCCATCTCCCTTCCATTTATCTCTCAGCCCCCTTGGGACCTCCCCATATTCCTGATGAAGAGCTTATGTAGTTGTACATTTTGCTACCACGAATAAGTCTTCCAATTGTCTAAGAACAATGCCTCTTCTGTAGATACTACATAATGGTGTATCTTCTAACATCAATTACTGGATAGACCAAGAAAAAACAAAGATAAAAGAGGTTTGGTGGCATTAAACTATCTCAAACCACCATTACCCAGTACTATGTACTGGTAAAGGTAGTAACCACCACCAGTGAGTGGGACTGGTCATCTGGTAAAATAGTGAAAGTTGATAAAGTGTGGTGCTGGAAAAAGCACAGCAGGTTAAGCAGCATCGAGGAGCAAGAGAGTCAACGTTTCGAGCATAACCCTTCTTCATCTGAGAAAATACCACATCCTCTGGTTACTGACCATTTTGCCAGTGGAAACAGTCTGAGTCCTCATCCGCCCTGTCAAAACCCCTCAAAACATTTGGATGCCTCTACTATATCACTCCAAATTCTTTCTTCTCCAAGGACCTTAGGTGAGAAGAGGACCAGGGTGAACTGAGGTGCATAGTAACCAACCTGCACCGGTCCCAGTTCAAGCCAGCAGCCAGCAACACTCACTGGCTGAACAGGCAAAGGAGAGTTAGATTGAAACAGATTCCCAAAGGCTTGTGGAAAGTTACAAGTTGTTTTCAGTAGGGTGGTAGAGGAGGCAAAGAAGGAAGGAATTGCACAAGATAAAACACTTTGCTTGATAATAAAGTCCCTTTTCTTTGTGAGCGGGTCACACAGGACTCATAGTTATAATGTGTAGATTAACGCGTTCAAAAGTGTCACCTATCCAGACACTGATCTGTTACTGTTCGTGTAAGTGGATCAGATCAACACTGCATTATTCAATGGATACAAAAGTTCAACCAGTCGAAATCTCCTTAAGCGCTTCTAAATGACTGATTATTGTGAATATAATCCTACATATTTCAAACTAAGTAACTGGTTGTAACACAGCAAAGCTTGTATTTGTTTCTCTCTGATGAAATTAGCCACTTGCCATTGAACAACAGAGATTAGTAAAAGGAAGGAAAAAAATGATAGCGATTTTTCCAACCTAAGAGTATTGTAAAGTACTTCATTGCCAATTGGATATTTTTGAACCTTTTAAGTGTCAGAAACGTGTCAGCCAAAGAGTCATACAGCTCGGAAATAGACAGTTCAGTCCAACTCGTCCATGCCGACCTGACATCCGAATCTGACCTAGTCCCATTTGCCAGCATTTGGCCCATATCCCTCTAAGCTCTTCCTATTTGTATACTCACCTAGATGCCTTTTAAATGTTGTAATTTTCACACAGACGCGTACCAACCTCTGTGTGAAAAAGTTACCTCTCAGGTCCTATTTAGATCTTTCCTCTCTCACCCTAAACCTATATCCTCTAACCTGGGAAAAAGACCTTGGCTCTTCAATCTATTATCACTTTCATGATTTTATAAACCTCTATAAGGTCACCCCTCAGCCTCTGATGCTCCAGGGAAAAAAGCCTTAGCCTATTCAGCATCTCCTATAATTCAAATCCTCCAGTCCTGGCAACATCCTTGTAAACCTTTTTTGCACCCTTTCAAGTTGAACAAGATCCTTCTTATCGAATAGTGACCAGTACTGTGCACAGAATTCTAAAAGTGGCCTCACTGATTTCCTATACAACCACAATATGACATCCCACCTCCTACACTCACCAATGAAGGTAAATGTGCCAAATGCCTTCTTCACCACCCTCTTCACCTGCGACTCCACTTTCAAGGAACTATGCATCTGCACCCCTCGGTCTCTTTGTTCAGCAACACACCCAGGGCCCTACTGTTAATTGTACATGTCCTACCCTGGTTTGACTTACCAAAATCCAACACCTCACATTTGTCTAAATTGAACTCCATCTGCCACTTCTCAACCCATTGGCCCATCTGATCAAGGTTCCTTTGTATTTTGAGTTAATCTTCTTCACTGTCCACTACACCACCTATTTTTGCCACAAAAGAATGCCCCACAATAACAATGATAAAATTGCGAGATATATTATTCAAGTGAAAGGATGAAGCATTTAGAAGGTCGAGGCAGGGGTCTGATTGAAACTTACAGAATACTGAGAGACTTGGCTAGAGTTGATGTGGAGAACATGTTTCCACTGATAGAGCAGACTAGGACCCGGGGCACAGCCTCAGAGTGAAGGTTCAACTCTTTAGAACTGAGATGACGAGGTGGTTAACCTGTGGAAGTCATTGCTGCAGAGGGCTGTTGAGGCCAAGACATCGAGGCACTTAAGACAGAGATAGATAGTTCCTTAATTCATAAAGGGATCAAGGGTTATGGGGAGAAGGGAGGAGAATGGGGTTGAGGGAGAATGGGATTGAGAAATAATGGGTCTGACAGTGTAACACTTCCTCAGTGCCAAACTGCCATCCAAGGATATCAAAACAACTCTCTGCAGAGGGACTGAACCCCTACCAAGTTCTTATTCACTGAGGCAAAAGTAATAGCCATAGCTGACAAAAGCAACTAACCAAATGTCTAGAGTTGGCACACTTCTGATCGGTCAGCAGCTGTTGCACAAGTTTCAGGCTCATCCTTGCAAGATGTTGAAAGGATATGAACATTAGGCAAGTAAGCTCCTATTCCTGATCACTATCATATTGTAATATTGATCACTCTTCATGGCCCTCAAGAAGCTGAACCGCTGCAATCCAGGTGGTGAGTGTGCTCAACCTGTACTACTCACTGGTTAGGCTTTCACTGGATAACTGCATGCAACTCTGGGCTCTAACCTTCAAGCTTTGAAAAGTCTACTGAGGCTACTTACAGGGAAAACTCCATATACAAGGTGAGGGGTCTAGGTTACGTGGTCAGACTGTTCTCTGGAATACAGAGAAGTTGAAGATAATTTGACAGAGGTTGTCAAAATGATAAAGGGCCTGGATTGAGCAAATAATAAGAACTTGTTCCTGTGGGCAGGACAGTCAACACACAGAAGACACACATTTACAATATTTGTCAAAATTAGGTGAGAAGAAGTAAGTCTTATGCACCTAGTTGTTAAGATCAGGAATGCACTACCCGATGGGGTTGTGGAAGCTAATTCAAAAGTGACTTTCAAAAGGGAATTGGGGAAATACTTAAAGGTGAAATAAATTGCGAGGTTGTGGGGAAACAGCAAGGAATGGCTCTAATGGAATAGCTCTTTGAAAGAAGCTAGCACATTTTTTCTGTGTAGTAAGTGTCCATTTGCATGTGTGTATTGACCAGATTTATAGATTTATGTGTTATACTTTAAAAAGGTACATTTTGTTCTGGTATTTTTCATGAAGAAAGGTTGAGACAGAGGTGGCAAACAAACTGTTCCAAAGCCAATACAGTAAGTAGCTTGTGAAGCCTTGTGCTTTTTTTGGAACAATAGAAGCAGCCTGAATGGGTGGGGTCAAGCTCCCACACAGCCAGGAATTTTTTTTAGTTTTAACCTTCAGTAGCAGTTGAAGCAGAATGTGGAAGCTCTTAATCCTCTGTTTGTTACAGCTAAAAGCTGAGTTTCTCTTCCTGCTGTTCGAATTGTATGTGTGACAATCTATTTTACTGCATTTGTCTTTGCCAAAGGTTCCCCATTGAGGTGTTATTATATTGGAACAGTACATGAATAGTCGTTAATATATATTATTTTGTTAAGCATTTTGATTGTTACAGTTAAGCCAATATTTTTCTTTTGTTTTTATTTTGTTTGTATTTTAACTAGTGTGTGATTTTGTAAAAGTACATTTTGTTTCAAGCCTGGCAGTTTGGCCAATCTAAATGCATTTGGAACGTAACACCTTACACCCTACCTTTGAAAGAAGAAATAAATAGGGTCTAGACGATCCTCTTAATGTATATTTAGGGGTTTAGCCTAGTCCATAACAAAATGGGGGCTTGTCTGGGATCAAAATCTTGAATTCCAGGTTGGGTTTAGGATTATTGGACTCAAAGGGAGAGAGTGGTGAATGTTTGTTTTCTTTTTGAGTAATGAATACAGTTGTTTTAAACAGGGTGTGCCGTGTGTAACAATGGCTCTTTCAGTCGGTAAGAGGTTTCCTCAGGGTTGAAGAAGTCTCTTTGGGAGTTGTACAGAAAGTGGGCAAAGCAAAGCTTTTGGAATTGGCAGACAAGCTGGAAATGCCTTTGTCTGTGTGAAGAGGGGAGGTAATTTCAGCAATAGTTCAATTTTTATGACTGCCAGAAATGCCATCAGAATCACTGGAAATGGCTAAAATTCAATTGCAAATGAAGCAGCTTCAACATGAAAAGGAAATGAAACAGTTTGAATTACAACTAAAAGCAGAGGAAAAGAAAAGGAAAGGAAGGCCCTAGCAGAAGAAAAGGAGAAAGAACTTTTTTTGAACAGAGGTTGGAACTGAAAACTCAATGTCGACATAAAATGAGAGGTAGAGGTGAAAGGTAGAACTAGTGATGAGGGTCTAGATTAGAGTGGTGCTGGAAAAGCACAGCAGATCAGCCAGCATCCGAGGTTTCCTGCTCCTCGGATGCTGCCTGACCTGCTGTGCTTTTCCAGCACCACTCTAATCTAGACTCTGGTTTCCACTTTTGCCTAGTGATGAGAGTAGTGATGAACAGCAATCCCATCATAGCCAAAGGCCTGGTGGGGATCTGTTTAAATATGTCCAAGCATTGCCTATGTTTGGTGAGAAGGATGCAGACACATTTTTCATTTCATTTGAGAAACTGGCGAAGCAAATGAAATGGGCAGTGACTATGTGGATCTTGTTGATCCGAACAAAGTTGGTAGGTAGCGCTACTGAGATATTTGCATCATCATCACAGGAGTATTTGGGGAGTGGATGGAAGACTGTCAGAAGGCATTTGACAGCCTGAAAGCTGTGTTAATCACTGCCTCAGTGTTTGCCACATAATTACACAAAGCCATTTGTGGCCATCGATGCAAGTGATAGGTGCCAGTGCTGTACTCTTGCAAGAAGAAAATGAGAGGATAGAAAGATCTATTGGGTATTTTTTCCAAAGTATTGAATAATCATCAACAGAAATATTCCACAATTGAGAAGGAGACCTTGAGCTTGGTGTTGGCATTATACAGTTCAACATTTACACTGCCAGTGATGTGTCTGAAACAATTGGATACACTGATCATGACTCATTAAGGTTTTTGGAAAAATTTAAGGGTAAAAATTCCAGACTGTCTGGATGGAGCTTATTATTGCAGCAATTTGAAAATTATACACATGACAGGACAAGAGAATATAATTGCTGAAGACTGTCACGGCTTTGACGAAGGAAGATCGAGACATTCAGTGGCGGGAGAAAACAGACTAAAATTGACTGTAGTAGTGAACGTTCACATGCTTAGAGTCAATGGAAGTTATATGTATTGTAATACGTACATACTAATAGAGAAAGATTAAAGGCTTTTAAAAATGAAGCCATCTTTGTATATTGATGGGTTTTTTTTTAAGGGGGGAGGTCCATAACAGTATCTATGTATTTGTGTATGAAATTCTTCCTTCCAAACTCCAATTACAATTTTCCTGTTGTTAAGTTGCAAAGAGAGAGAGACACACACACACGCACACTCACACACACACACACACACCTTCGACAGGAAGCTCTGCAACTCTCACATATGCTATGATTGTCCTCAATAAATATTCCCCAGAAGATATGCAAATAAAAACCAGCAGTTAAATGCGTGAAAAGGGATTAGACACAGACCAAGGCGCTAATGAGTGAGTGCGATATCAATCCCTGCCCCCTCCAGTGCCACCCGCAAAGTAAAACAGAGTGAAGTAATGGGTTCTGAACATCAGTCAGTGGCGACTGCTACATTCACAGATCCTGACAAACCCCCATCTATCTTCTAACTGAAAAGATGACAGGACAAGAGTCTCCTTTTTATTTTTGTGTCACGCCTACTGCTGTCCCAGAAGATGCTGGATTGAGTTGCTCTTTTCAGTTGCACACTAAGCAGAATTATAAAGAAAACTGTATAGGTACCTACTATAATGACGTCACTGGTACTACGAGTCCTATAGGTGGGGTAAGGCTGGCTGTAAATCATCTTTATAATGCAGCACTCTATGGCAATGGTTGTAACAGAATGCTAATTTTTCCTTCCTTTGAGTTGCTCTCTGGACATTATCTCTCCAGACAATAGGTCTGCCAAGCAGGTGGTCTGTGCACCACTGCTCCCAGTATACCAAACACCTGCTTTGTGTCACCCTGTGCCCAAAATCACTCCAGTGTCTCACTGTGGGGCTGCACAGCCAAGGATACAACAATGTCTCTTCCACACTCAGGCATTTTTGAAGGGGGCAGGGGTGTAGAGGGAAAGGTGAGCAGTCTTCACTGGCCAGGCCTGAGACCTTTCTTGAAGGTCTGAAAACCAATAAAAAGGATGAACAACAACAACAACATCAACAACAACGGGCAAGGACCCTGGCCGAGGAGTTGGGCTAGCGGTGGGAAGGTTGTGTTGGGGGGGGGGGGGGGGTGGGGGTGGGGGGAGGTGTTGCGAAGACGAGCGTCTATTGCATCCTGCAGGCACTGCGGTCTTCAGTCACACATTTAAAACAAAGGCTTACTTGTCTCAAGTCGATGAAGGCCAACTGCAGCGTGTCCCCTTGGAACCCAGGCACCGGTCCGGATCTGGCAAAGTCTGTGGGAAAGAAAAGAGGATAAAAACATCTCTAAACAACCATGGACAGGGAGATTGGCAGACGGATGACAGCACAGACAGTGAAGCTAAGCTAGAGGAGGACCATTCTTCTAAGGAAGCATGTCTTCCTCCCCTACACCTTTGTTCACCCGTCAAAAATTCTGTCATCAAACCACCATTAATTCCAAGCCTTGACAGCTAGGAACTGTACTAATCGACCTAAAATTTATTCCCATGGCTGTTTTAGCTTCATAGTTTTTCTTTCCTCTTCTTTCTCGAACGAACAAACAGCTTGCGAATGGTTTCGCGACACAATAAAATCTACAGCTGGTGAAATCCTTTCAATTCTGTTAAACTGATTTGATTTTTTGTCCCGCATGGCCCACACTGTGGGATCTTTTAAATTACACGCTTGTCACCTGATTTTATGAATGCTAATAAGAGAACATTAAAAGCTCCGATCTCCCCTTGCCACCCATAACCCCTCCCTGTTTACAGCTTGTTTTAAGATGAAAATCTGACTAGGAAGAAAACTGTTTGATGTAACTATTACATTTTCCGAAAGATCGGGAAATCTTAATGTGTGTGACAGTAAAGGTAACTGCAGCGAGCAAATACCCAGTTGGAAAACAAGAGTCAGCGATGATGAAACAAAAACAAAGGGGAATAGGAAGAAAGAATGTGGTGTTGATGGAGCAACAGAGAGGGAGAGTGTGTGAAAGAGAGAGAGAGAGAGAGAGAGAGAAAACACACAGGGACTGGGAAAAAGACTAGAGAGAATGTCCAAAATATTAAAGAGTTGTGGGAGATATCGGGTCTTCAGTATGACAACTGAGAGGAGGAGTGGGTGAGAAAATGCAGGGGAAAGGCACGAAGTACAGGCAGCACGCAATAAGAACCAGAGTTAAAACAGAAATAAAAAGAAATGAGGTGATTTTAGACCCAGACACTTGAGGTGGGGGCCAACAACTGACAGGCAATAGACACAGATGAAGAAAGTTTTAAAAAATGGGAGGGATAAGAAAAGAAAAAGACAACAATGCATACTTCAGTCACACCAACAGCTTTGTCAGTTTGACAGTTTGTTCTGTGTAATGTTAGAAATCTTTGGCAATTTTAAACTTGCAATTTTCTGCCATTGGCAATCTTACCTACAACTCTTAAGCTCCACATGCTGTCATTAAATTTATTTACTTCTATAGTGTCAGTATATTTATTTAATATTTGAAACAATCTGCTCAGTTGTCTTCTTCCCCTTCTTAGAGAGTTCAGAGGCAGTACATCATCATACTCACAGTCTTCTCAATTTCAATAAATCACTGAAGAATCGTCTTTACTCTACCTGAGAGGGGCTAAACATAACTGCTCACTGTATCAGTTGTGCTGAAGTCCGAAATAGTTGAATTATATATACCTCTGCCTGTCACTCTTATGTTTACCACACTATTCAATAAGATCGCTGCTGATCAGTTACATCAACCCCAATCCCCATCCCTTAATACACTTCGAGTCCAAAAATCTCTCACTTTCAGTCTTGAATATTGCCATCAACTGAGAATTCACAACTTAGTGGGATACACATATGTCAATGATGCCGAAGATTCACAATCTTCTTGACTAAGAAATTCTTACCTCATCTCAGACAAAGGTGAATGAAAATTTAAATTTGGATGGAGGTGAAAGAAACAGGGCTAAAAATGGAACAGCTATCTGTGAAAAAAGTATTTCTAGCTATATGGGCTTTGCTGGCATTTATTGCCCAGCCTATCTTCTCGTTGAGGAGGTGGTGGGTCATCTTTTTGACCTCTCGAGTCAGTGCGGTGAATGTCCCCAAAGGTACTGTTATATGGAAGCTGGCAGGTTGTTTCATAACTTTAACGATGGAGGAACATGAGGGGTTTATCTGTTGGGTCAGTTTATCCAATTCTTATTGGTGAGTGCTGTCTGCTTTTGTACTGCAATTTGGAAAGTAACATTAAAAACTACCATTCAATATGGCTATCCATTCCATGGCCTTATGTGGTTGGAATAAACAGCAGCTCTAAGGATGGAGCTTTCTGTGTATTGGTTCAATAGCTTGGATATCCACCTTCTACTGAATAAGGGATGCAGTTTTGGTTCAACCTTATCAAGCATGGCAGGGATTAGTAACATTAAAAGTAAGAGCATTATTGCATCTGCTGTTGTATGTAGCTTTTTGATGAGGTAAATGGTTTGATCCCTTTCCTTGCTTCATTTCTTATGGCTTAATGGATAGCAAAATCATCTATATCAGAAGCACTCCAGGGAACTATGCACGTAATGCAGGCTGAAACTTCAGTGCCCTACTGTCAACCGTGCCATGTTTCCCCAATGGAACATCAAACCAAGGAACATTCTGCCTTCTCAGATGACCATAAATGAATTCATGACACTGGTGCAAAGAAGAGGGGAGTTCTTGGGGGGTAGGGGGGTGTCCTGGGCAATACTTACTGCTCATTCTCTGCTCATTCCTGAGGAAGGGCCTGTGCCCGAAACGTCGAATCTCCTGTTCCCTGGATGCTGCCTGACCTGCTGTGCTGTTCCAGCAATAAAGTTTCAACTTTGATCTCCAGCATCTGCAGACCTCACTTTCTCCTCAATACTTACCAGTCAATTAACAAAATGAAAAACATATTTTCTGATCTTGCTGTGTGTAAGATCACCCTGTGCGCAAACTGGCTGTCTCATTTCCAAAAACAGAAAGTACTTCGTTGGTTGTGAAGGATGCCATATAAATGGAAATCATATCACTGTTTTATGTGAGATCACTCAAAATATTAAACAGATAATCAGCCCTTCTTGTCAATAAGAGCACAAATATTTGATCTGCATACAAAATTGAGAAGTAAACACACAATATAAGCTGACACTCCAATGTAGGACTGAAGGAGAACTGCACTGTCAAAGTTTCCATCTTTTAACTATATTGAGATGATGTTTTCCCACTCAACAAGCATTGGTGATACAGGCAGAATGAGCTGGGAATCTGTGGTACACTCAGAGTTTGAGTTAGGTTGGAAGCTGGTTGTTGCTATTTGGCGGTTGGGAGGTGACACGGAGAAGGCTGGGAAATGCAACCCAGGCAGAGAACCTAATTCCATCTCGTGTCACCTCAATGGAGTTCAATCCTCCACCCCATGAACGATTTTCTCCTATCAATTTTCCTTAATAATACAGCAACCTTCTGTCAGAATCCGAGTATTCTTTCAATTTGAACTAAGTGAAACAGCGTACACCTGAAATCCAAATACAAATAACAATATCTTCCATTTTTGAGCAAGTTTAGGATGAGCTGAAGGGAAGTGCCTGTGTTTGACCCAAGACCATTTAGTGGGCACAAGTCTCCCAATGCAGACTACCTTGTTTTGTGTTTTCATGTCTCTGAAACAATTTTAGAATTTGCACTGATGCCTTTAACCTTCCTTCTCCATCAGTTAAGCAGCAGGTACTGGGCAGCAATAAGACAATGAAGGTAATTCATTCCTACTGTACCAAGCCCAGAGGCCATTCTAGTTACGTTATACCTATATACCTTCCCTTTGTAATATATACATTAAAAAGATAATTTACAGATATGTGCCAAAGTGACTGATCTGTAGATATTCAACCATCACCACACTTTTCAGTTTTGTTCAGTCCAGTGACAGACGAAGCCACTGTCCTTCTAAGACTTGGAGGTGCCAGTGTTGGACTGGTGTGGACAAGGTTAAAAAAAAATCACACAACACCAAGTTATAATTCAATAACCTGATGTGTGATTTTTAGTGGGCGGCACGGTGGCACAGTGGTTAGCATTGCTGCCTCACAGCGCCAGAGACCCGGGTTCAATTCCCGACTCAGGCGACTGACTGTGTGGAGTTTGCACATTCTCCCCGTGTCTGCGTGGGTTTCCTCCGGGTGCTCCGGTTTCCTCCCACAGTCCAAAGATGTGCGGGTCAGGTGAATTGGCCATGCTAAATCGCCCGTAGTGTTAGGTTAAAGGGGTAAATGTAGGGGTATGGGTGGGTTGCGCTTCGGCGGGTCAGTGTGGACTTGTTGGGCCGAAGGGCCTGTTTCCACACTGTAAGTAAAGTAAGCTAATCTAATCTTAACATTGTCCTTCTATGTTGAATTAACACTCTTCGGAACAGCGCTCCGAAAGCTAGTGCTTCCAAATAAACCTTTCTAGATTAGATTAGTTACAGTGTGCAAACAGGCCCTTCGGCCCAACAAGTCCACATCGACCCTCTGAAGGGCAACCCAACCAGACCCATTCCCCTACATTTACCCCTTCACCTAACACTATGGGCAATTTAGCATGGCCAATTTACCTAACCTGCACGTTTTTGGACTGTGGGAGGAAACTGGAGCACCAGGAGGAAATCCACGCAGACACGGGGAGAATGTGCAAACTCCACACAGACAGTTGCCTGAGGCAGTGCTAACCACTGTGCCACTGTGCCACCACAAACCTGTTGCACTATAATTTGATGTTGTGTGATTTTAACTTTTCACTGAGATAGAGAGGGAGGATTGGAAAAAGGGGGAGGGAAAGGGGAAATGAAAAGAAAGGCGAGGGAAAACAGGAAGGGTGAAGAGGAAAAGATAAAGGAAGTGCAGATGATGGGTAGGGATAAGATATTGCAGAGAGAGAAAACAGAGATTAGCAATGTAGGAAAAGGAACTTAAGAGGAACACGAAAAACAGCAACAATAATACTGGTAGGTAAATTGACAGGGGAACAGACACAGATAGCTTGACTGCTATCTTCATAGAGTCATAGAGATGTAAAGCATGGAAACAGACCCTTCGGTCCAACCTGTCCATGCCAACCAGATATCCCAACCCAATCTAGTCCCACCTGCCAGCACCTGACCCATATCCCTCCAAACCCTTCCTATTCATATACCCATCCAAATGCCTCTTAAATGTTGCAATTGTACCAGCCTCCAACATTTCCTCTGGCAGTTCATTCCATACACGTACCACCCTCTGTGTGAAAAAGTTGCCCCGTAGGTCTCTTTTATATCTTTACCCTCTCATCCTAAACCCATGCCCTCTAGTTCTGGACACCCCGACCCCAGGGGAGTCACATGGATATTTACCCTATCCATGCCCCTCTATAAGGTCACCCTCAGCCTCCGACGCTCCAGGGAAAACAGCCTCAGCCTGTTCAGCCTCTCCCTATAGCTCAGGTCCTCCAACTCTGGCAACATCCTTGTAAATCTTTTCTGAACCCTTTCAAGTTTTACAACATCTTTTCAGACTCAGACAGAGAATGACAGAGCACAGGTCTGAGAAAGAAAGCAAGAATAGTCGCACACACTTAGCTCTGATGAGTCAAAGAGTGGATGTTTCTGTTAACCTTGAGTGTCTTGGTTCCTATATGATAGCCCTCTACTTGGTAAGATACTGGAGTGCATGGAACTAACCCTCTCCTTGAAACAGTGCCTTTGGAAGGAGGATAGGGGAGTTTATTCTCAATGGGGATGTCTCTGACTGATCAGCCCTTGAATTACAATTTTATTCAGGAAGAAGAAAACAATAAAACCTATAAAAATATAAAGCATGGGATTCAGGATTCTGTAAAGGCTTTGAGCCCCAAAATACTTTCCTTAGTTTGGCTGATCTCAGTGGCACTAATTGACTCCCCCAACTCCAATATTTTTCAGATATATGATGATTTTTTTTCATTTCCATTTAACTCAAAATCCTTGCTCAGTAATCAACTCATACCTCAAATACACTTTAATGACAAGAGTTGACTCATCTCTTCTTAATCTCAATTTAGATATTTTTGCATTGATGTTTAAATTCTGTATCATGGACCTATTGCATCTATCCACCTTAATCTTGAAAACTTTAAACTGGCCACTGTCAAGTCTCTTTTCAAAGTAAATAAACTCAACGGCACACAAAAAGATTGTTTGACTCAACTGGGCAGTATTACTGCTCCATACAAGTCTACTCGTATCTCACTTCATCTCGGTACCCTGTGAATTGTCATCGGTACCCTGTGAAGTATGACCTTCCAACGGTTAATCAACCCATTGCAACAAATGATAATATTAGAACATAGAAGCTTTCCTCATTACTTGCTGAAACTTCAAACTAATGTTTTGTGATTCATGCACAAGGACACCCAGTTCCCTCTGAATTTCAAAGCTCTGCAATCCCTCACCATTTAGATAATATAGCTATTCGTTATTCATCCTGACAAAACAGATAATTTTATATTTTCCTATAATCATACTGCATTTTCCACATCTTTGACCACTAATGTAACCATCTGTATACTTTTGTAGCCTCAAGTGACCTCTACACCTTACATTCCTGCCTATCTTTGCGTCATCTGCAAATTGGCAACCATACCTTCCACCGCTTCATCCAAATCCTGTGCATAAATTGGAAACAGTTGAGACCCCAGCATCGATACCTGTGGCCCATCCACTTGTTACATTTTGCTAAACTGAAAAAGACCCTTAGGCTGTGCTTCTTGTTAGCCAGCCAATTTTCTAGCTATGCCAATTTGCTACTCCCTATATCATGAGATTTTATTTTTCTGAATAACCTTTCACCTTGCACCTATTAAATGCCTTCTGAAAATCTAAATATATCTACTGATTCAGTTGTCCACAACTCATGTTACCTTCTCAGAAAGTTCCAAAAGATTGGTCAAATATAATTTCCCTTTCACAAAACATTGGTGACTGTGCTTGATTACCTTGAACTTACCCAAGTGCCCAGAATAATTTCTTTAATAATACTTCCAGCATTTTCCATTGAACAGACATTAAGCTAACTGGACTGTAGTTTCTGCTTTTTGTCCCCATCACATTTTAAATAAAGGCATTACATTCACCAGCTTCCATTCTAATGGAATTGTTCCTGAAACATGAGAACTTTGAAAATTTAAAACTCGCGCATCAACTAACTCACAAAGTATTTATTTTAAGATCCTAGGATGAAGGCCATCAGGACTCAGACACTTATGAAAGTAATTGCATAAATATCCTCCATTGGTGTGGGGCAGTATCAGAAAAGTGGAGAATTATAACTGTTACATCTTTGTTCAAACAAATTACAGGAATTTGCCAGTTAACCTCAATGGCGGGAAAATATTCAGAACTGCTAATTAGGGATAATATTAACAGACATTTGAATAAGTATGAACAAACAACAGCTATCATGGTTTTGTTAAAGACAAATTGTATTTAACTAAGGCGATTGAGCTTTTTAAAGTGGGAATAGTGAGTTAAAGAGGATAATGAAGTTGATGTGTTGAATGTAGAATTCCAAAAGGCATTTGATAAAAAAAACATAATAACAGGCCAGCCAGCAATGTGGAATAAAAAGAATAGCAGCAGCATCGATACAAGTTTCGATGGGCAATAGGAAACAGAGACTAGAGGTGAATGGTACCCAGCAGAGTTCTTCAGGATTCAGTAATAGGTAATGCTCTCCAGCATTGACTTCTGAAGTTACTGCTATGCACAGATGAGAAAAGATTAAGGGGAAACGTAGGTACTAAGATTTATAAGAAGATTTTCAGAAGGCATTTGATAGGTGATTTATATTCAATCTTCAGTCTGTGGACTGCTGCTGTTCGTGGGTGGCGGCTTGAGGGAGAACTGGAGATGGGCAATAAATGCTGGCCAGCCAGCAATGCCCACGTCCCACAAGTGAATAAAATAAATTTTCATAACTTAGACTTTTAGTACAGGGAGTGGGAATATAGGGCAGAATTTAAAATTTATAAGCTCGAAGGACTTATGGGGGGGGGGGGGGCAGTGATAGATTTCAACAGGACATGGTCAGATTGGAAGAATGGGTAATCAAGTAGCAAATGAAAGTTACTCCGGATAAGTGTGAAGTGTTACATTTTAGTCAGAAGAACTGGTACGACAATAGAAAATGAAGAATGCAATTCTGTATAGAAATTCGGGAATACATCACATGAATGACTGAAGTTGGAAGAACGAGTTGAAAGAACATTTAAAAGGGACTCAGGACCTTGAATTACATAAATAAGAGCACAGGTTGGATTTTATGGGATGCCACAGTCCTGCCCCTCAATATCCCCAACCCTAAACCACTCACAATCCTGATGCTGCTTGACAGTAATTTACTGGTGAGGGCAGTGTTTCTTATTTTAAGACAATAGTTCTGTCCGTTTCTTGAAGGAGATCCCATCTTGCATAGACCAATTGGACAATCTGCCAGGTGGGAGCAGTGACCACTGCTGGAACCACAGGGCAGAACTACTACATTGAGAGGTCCGTTACAAGAAAGAAGGAAATCTTTTATTTATGCGACACCTTTCACAACCTTGGGAACAAAGTGCTTCATAGCCAATGAAGCATTTTCATTGTGTTGTCACTGTTATAATGTAGGAAACACCACAGCCTAATGTCCTCTACAGAAGCAAGTTGCTGTTCTTATGTGGTTTGGTCTACATATGACTCCAGGCTGACAGCAATATGGTTGCAATTGCAATGGGCCAGCTACGGTCACATCCCAAGAATGAATAATTTAAAAAGCCAATTTGCACACAGCAAGCTTCCTCAAACGGCAGTGACATAATGAGTCAAAAAGTGTGGTGGTGGAAAAGCACAGCTGGTCAGGCAGCATCCGAGGAGCAGGAGAGTTGAATTTTCAAGTATAAGCTCTTCATTAGGAATGTCTTTCCAAACAGCACCCTGGGAACTTTTACTCTGCGGTCAGGTGATTTAGTATCTCATCTCAAAAGACTGCACCTCTTGACTGTTCAGCATCCTCTCAGTAATACACTGTCAGTGTGGATTCTCTGCTCAGATCTCTGGAGTGGGACTTGAACATTGGACCTTCTGACTGGGAAGTCTAAATGTTGCTAAGTTAGCCACTTTTTTTTATTAACTCATGGGATATGGGCAACACTGGCTGGGCCAGCATTTATTCCCTGTCCCCTAGTTGCCCTTGTGAAGGTGGTGGTAAGCTATCTTCTTGAATCACTCCATATGCTATAGGTTGACCCACAATACTGTTAAGGAGGGATTTCCAGGATAGTGACAAAACAACAGTGAAGGAACAGTAATTTTTTCCAAGTCAGGATGGTGAGTGGCTTGGAGGAGAGCTTGAAGATGGTGGTGTTCCATTGTATCTGCTGCCTTGTCCTTCGTGATGGAAGTGTAGTGGAGGTGCAGTGGACAGTGAAGAAGGTTACCTCAGAGTACAACGGGATCTTGATCAGATGGGCCAATGGGCCGATGAGTGCCAGATGGAGTTTAATTTAGATAAATGCAAGGGACTGCATTTTAGCAAGGCAAATCAGTGCAGGACTTATACAATGGCAAAGTCCTGGGGAGTGTTGCTGAACAAAGAGACTTTGGAGTGTAAGTTCATAGTTCCTTGAAAGTTGAGTCGCAGGTAGTTAGGACAGTGAAGAAGGCGTTTTGTATACTTGCCTTTATTGGTCAGTGCATTGAGTATAGGAGTTGGGAGGTCATGTTGCGGCTGTACAGGACATTGATTAGATCAAGCTGGAAATTTTTGTTGCAAACGTTTTGTCCCCTGTCTAGGTGACATCCTCAGTGCTTGGGAGCCTCCTGTGAAGCGCTTCACAGGAGGCTCCCAAGCACTGAGGATGTCACCTAGACAGGGGACGAAACGTTTGCAACAAAAATTTCCAGCTCGGCGAACAGAACCACAACAACGAGCACTCGAGCTACAAATCTTCACCCAAACTTTGAATTGATTAGACCACTCTACAGTGTGCAATTCCGATCTGCCTGCTATAGGAATGATGTTGTGAAATTTGGAAGGGTTTCAGAAAAGATTTACAAGGATGTTGCAAGGGTTGGAGGGTTTGTGCTACAGGGAGAGGCTGAATAAGCTAGGGGCTCATTTGCTCTGGAGCATCAGAGATTTAGGGGTGACTTTTTACAGTTACGTGAAATCATGAGGAGCATGGATAGGGTGAATATCCAAGGTCCGGGATGGGGGAGTCCAAAACTAGAGGGCATTGGTTTAAGGTGAGAGAAGAAAGATTGAGAAGGGACTTAAAGGGCAACTTTTCGCACAGAGCGTGGTGCGTGTATGGAACGAGATGCCAGAAGAAGTGGTGGAGTCTGGTACAATTACAACATTTAAAAGGTATCTGGATGGGTATATGAATAGGAAGGGTTAAGGGGGATATGGGCCAAGTGGCAAATGGGACTAGATTAATTTAGGATATCTGGTTGGCATGGACGAGTTGAACCAAAGGTCTGTTTTTGTGTGTACATCTCTATGACTCTAAGTGTTCATAGGTTTGGAGGGTGCTGTCTGAGGACCTTTGGTGAACTTCTGCAATGTCACAGTATACTTGTAATACAAAGAAAGAGTGAGACATGAGAAAACACTGAACTGTCCCAGTTGGTGTAGGGAATCAAAATTGGTTGACGATAGAATGACTTAACAGTTAAAGGTTAGGCACAGGAAGTAAATCATTGGTGTTAGCTTGGCAGGAGAAAGTATGTTGATTGTAGATCTGCATGAAAGTATAAGGGAGGAAGCAGAGCCAACACACAGTATGGTGGAGGTGAAACAAACACAGAGAATGCTCAGCAGGTCAGCAACATCTGCAAAGAAATGAAATCAGGGTTAATGTTTTGATGCTGGTATGAGTGTTCTTCAGACCAGGAGAAGATGTATGGATACAACAAGTGCTTTCAGGAGGGGAAAGGCTTGTTGCAAGAAAAGGAAATCGTAAAGATAAAATTTGAGGGCTTTTCTTTTCTGGTGTAAGAGTTGTTGAAACACCAAAGATTTGCTTTGCATCTTGCCCACATTGTAGAACAGTGATCCTCATTCGGCTGTTGGGCTTGTGTTTTTCAAATGGATTAGAAACAGCAGTAGTGCTTCCTAAGTGACTCATTCTCTCTTTTTTTTATTCACTACCAATCAGTACCAGATTTACATTCGATACATTGCCATGACTAGCCTTCCACAGGCTTATTTGCCAAACTAATGATTCCCTATTTAGTCTAACCCTGGAGGATAAAGGATAAGTAATTGCAGTCTTAAGAGCCCCGGATAGTTCCAAATGGAGCTTGTTACCCAAGTACGATAAACTGAACAGTGATTTTTCATGAGTTTCTGGTGAGTTTATAGAACTAAGGAGACTTAATAACCATTAGGAGGATATTTATCTCAATACAAGGACCAGCTGTCTGGAATACAGATAGCAGGAGCTCTCTTTTTTCTCATTAAAGTCAATCTTCCTAATTTGTGCCTGTCCTGAACAGGTTGAAATTTATCAAAATGCTTTAAAAACTGCAGTAGATGCTGACACACAAGTTTTAGGAAAGGAAGTGGGGGAAAGGGAGAACTATTACTTTTTTCACTGAACACAGGAGAGCAAAATCACAAAAAAACCCTTATTAATTCTGCAACTAATGCTCCCCATTACATCATAAACACAACCCCAACAAAAGGGTATTTTACTCGAGAACGAAGCCACTTTGTGTGAGTGTCCCCATTCTTAGCTTCCAAACACTAGGGATGACAGTGAAAAATAGCAGGGTTAAGGCACCGCGATCAATCTCAATTACAGTGACTGTAATGTGAACGGAGTCTCTCTGGGCGGGAGAGGTCACCTGCCCTTGGTGCTCAGGTTAGGAGGCACCTGCTATTCAGTGTCTGCAAACCCTGCCATTCTCAAGGCTTCTGTCTTATTTCTCTCACACAACCTCTCCCCCGAAACCACCCCTAACCCTTCTCCAAAAACAGGGTCGGGTTCTCTCTCTCTCTATTCATACTTCGGACACAATAATTCAAGACATTCCAAATCAACAGTGCATTAGCTTTTCATCTCTTCAGCTCTCTCTTTTTCGCCTGCCCTGTTGCAATGCAGCAGACAGCCAATGCAATGCTGAGCCGCTGCGCTGTGAGCCTTACTGAGAGCCGCAAACTATGCCCAACCTGACGGTTTAAGGGTAGAGGCACTATTTGTAAACTACTTTAACTCCAATTTACAAATTAGGAAGGTGCAGTGACCATGCACTAAGCTACTGGTATAGCCCATGGCATCAAGGAGCTCGAGGGGGAAGAGGCAGAAGTGGAAAGAGAAAGTGAGATAGGGCTGGGTTGGTTTTTCTTTCAAAAGAGTTAGAAATAGATAAATAGAAGGTTTGCATTTATTTTGCACCCTTCATGCTCTCAGGACATTCCAGAGTGCTTTAGAATCATTTAAAATGCAGTAATTGTTGTAATGCAGGAAATGTGGCAGCCAATTCGCTGCACTGCAAGTTTGCAAAAACAGCAATATGATAAATAATGACATTATCTCTTTTTGCCATTGGTGTAAATTAGAGTCATAGAGTCATTGAGCTATACAACAAGGAAACAGGCCCTTCAGTCCAACTTGTCCATGCTGACCAAATATCCTTAACTAATCTCGTCCCATATGCCAGCATTTGGCCCATATCCCTCTAACCCATCCCAATCATGTACATCCAGATACCTTTAAATGTTGTAATTCTACCAGCCTCCACCACTTCCTCTGGCAACTGATTCTACACACACACACCACCTTCTGCGAGAAAAAGTTGCTCCTTAGGTCCCTTTTAAATCTTTTCCTTCTCAATTCTGAACTCCTCCACCCTGGTGAAAAGACTTGGCTATTCACCCTATCCATACCCCTCATGACTTTATAAACCTTTATAACATCTCCCTCAGCCTCCGATGCTAGCCCCAGCCTATTCAGCCTCTCCCTATAGTTCAAATCCTCAACCTTGGCCTCATCCTTGTAAATCTTTTCTGAACCCTTTCAAAGGCCAATCTTCCATCTATGGAATCCATTTACCAGGCCCGCTGTCAAGGAAAGGCTGCCAGCAGTCCCAAAGATTCATTCCACCCTGGTAATATTTTTCTACAACCTCTACCATCGGGGAGAAGGTACAGAAGCCTGAACACATACACCGGCCGGTTTTGAAACAGTTTTTACCCTACTGTTAGAATACTGAATGGACTCACAAACTCTTAACATTGGCCTGAACCTGTGTTTTTGTTTTTGCCACTGTTTACCCTATTAGTTACTTATCTATGCTACTTAACTCTGTGATCTGCCTGTATTGCTCACAAAACAAAGCTTTTGTGACAATAAATTCAATTCAATTCAATTTTCACAACATCCTTCCCGTAGCAGCAAGACCAGAATTGTATGCAGTATTCCAAAAGTAGCCTAACCAATGTTCTGCACAGTCGCAACTTGACCTCCCAACTTCCACACTCAATGCACTGATCAATAAAACCAAGCGTATCAAATGCCCTCTCCACTACCATCTCTACCTGCAACTTTACTTTCAAGGAATTAAGGCACAAGTTAATAGCTTGGATGACAGAGTAGTGGTAGTGTCAACAGATTAGGCCGAGGCTGAAACTCTGAAGAACACAGGTTCAAATTCCACCACAAATACTGATAGAATTTATATTCAATTAATAAACCTGGAATTAAAACACTGATCTGATGGTGACTGGAGAACTAGCCAGAACTGGCTCAAAGGTAGAAGACAGGGGGTGGTTGTGGAGGGTTGTTTTTCAGACTGGAGGCCTGTGACCAGTGGAATGTCACAAGAATCGGTGCTGGGCCCTCTACTTTTTGTCATTTACATAAATGATTTGGATGCGAGCATAAGAGGTACTGTTAGTAAGTTTGCAGATGACACCAAAATTGGAGATGTAGTGGACAGCGAAGAGGGTTATCTCCAATTACAACAGGATCTTGATCAGATGGGCCAATGGGCTGAGAAGTAGCAGATGGAGTTTAATTCAGATAAATGCAAGGTGCTGCATTTTGGGAAAGCAAATCTTAGCAGTATTTATACACTTCATGGTAAGGTCCTAGGGAGTGTTGCTGAACAAAGAGACCTTGGAGTGCAGGTTCATAGCTCCTTGAAGGTGGAGTCGCAGGTAGATAAGATAATGAAGAAGGTGTTTGGTATGCTTTCCTTTATTGGTCAGAGTATTGAGTACAGGAGTTGGGAGGTCATGTTGCGGCTATACAGGACATTGGTTAGGCCATGTTGGAATATTGCATGCAATTCTGGTCTCCTTCCTATGGGAAAGATGTTGTGAAACTTGAAATGGTTCAGAAAAGATTTATAAGGATATTGCCAGAGTTGGAGGATTTGAGCTATCGGGAGAGGCTGAACAGGCTCGGGCTGCTTTCCTTGGAAAGTCGGAGGCTGAGGGGTGACCTTATAGAGGTTTACAGAATTATGAAGGGCATGGATAGGGTAAATAGACAAAGTCTTTTCCCTGAGGTCGGGAAGTCCAGAACTAGAGGGTTTAGGGTGAGAGGGGAAAGACATAAAAGAGACTTAAGGGGCAACTTTTTCATGCAGAGGGTGGTACGTGTATGGAATGAGCTGCCAGAGGATGTGGTGGAGGCTGGTACAATTGCAACATTTAAGAGGCATTTGGATGGGTATATGAATAGGAAGGGTTTGGAGGGATATGGGCCAGGTGCTGGCAGGTGGGACTAGATTGTGTTGGAATATCTGGTCACCATGGACGGGTTGGACCAAAGGATCTGTTTCCATGCTGTAATCTCTATGACTCAATAAGTCGGGTGAGGTACGTGAGAGGGAGGTTTGATGTGTTACAACTCAATTCAGTGTTAATCTGGAATCAAAATATTTTACAGCTATAGTGTACAATCCATCCTCAGACAATTTATTTTAGCATTAGCAATTCCAAAATCAGGACTAAAGCGTGTGCAAAGTCATGGCCTCATTCTGTTTGGGAGCAGTGTTGAAGAATTCCTAAAAGTGAATCCTCAAGTAAGACAGTGTGAAAAACAAACGTCCATTAAGAATAAGCAGAGGCAGGCTTTAAGAAATTGAATTTAATAAAAAAATTCATGGGTTGTTAATTATGCTTATTTATTATGTTTATGATTATATTTATTGCCACGGCTAAGCCGGCATTCTTTGTCCATCCTCAATTGCCTTTGAGAAGTTTGCAGTGAGCTATCTTCTTCAACTGGTGCAGTCCATGTGCTGTAGGTACACACACAGTGCTGTTAAGGAAGAGAGTTCACGGATTTTGACTAAGCAATTATGATGGAACAATGAGGAATATATGTTAGGATGGTGTGTGGCTCAGAAAGGAACAGGGTTGTGGGTTTAGGTGGTAACGAGTCCTGGTAAGTTGCTACAGTGCATCTGTACTACATACATCTGTGATACTTACTGTACTCACAGTACGTCAGTGGTGGAGGGACAGAATTCTTAATGCAGTGGGGATGGAGCTATAATCTAATGGGCTGTTTTGTCCACGATGGTGTCAAGCTTCTGACTGGAGCGGCACTTATTTGGGTAAATGGGCAGTATTCCAGCACACTCTTGACTTGTGCCATGTAGACAGTGGTCAGGCTTTGGGGAGTGAGGAGGTGAGTTCATCATTGCAGAACTTCCAGCCTTTGACCTGCTCTTGTAGCCACACGGCTTGTGCAGCCTCTGGTCAACGGTAACCACTAGAATGTTAATAAGATTGGAATCGGTAATGTAGTGCCATTGAATGTTAAGGGATGATGTTTAGATTCTGCCTTGATGGAGATGACTATTAGCTGCTACGTGTATGCATGAATGCCACTCGCCACTTAACAGCCCAGGCCTAAATGCTGTTGAGATCTTGCTGCATATACACACACAAACTCTTTTAATTCCACATGTTGGCTCTAATGTTCTTTTGGGAGTTTACTAGTGCAGTTGGTGAGGTTTTAAATTCATTTGACAGAGGGTTGGGGTTTGGAGTAGAGGTACAGCAGAGGTGATGTAGAAGGACAAAGTCAAGCTGAAAAGCTGTGGGAATCTAGTCTGGAATCAGCTACTTGCTGGAAAATCCACATCAGAGCAATGGAAGACATTCAAAAAGGCACTTGTGAAAGTGCAGGGTCAAAGGGGAATGGTGGTACCAACAAATACTGAGAACCCCACATATCAAGAATATAATAGCATATACATAAAGGATTGGATAAAGAAAACAAAGGAAGCTTATGGCAGATACCAGGGGCTCAAAACAGCAGATGTCCTACAGGAGTATAGAAAGTGCAGGGTGTTACTTAGAAATCAAAGTGATGAAGAAAGGACATGAAAATCATTGTTGGTAACACTAAGGAAAATTGAAAGGCATTTTAAAAGTCAATGAGGGGCAAGAAAATAACCATGTAAAGAGTAGGGCCCATTAAGGACCAAAGAAGCAAGAGATGTAGCTGAGCTTTTAAATGAGTACTTTACATCTGTATTCACAATAAAGATGGACAGTGGTAGTTCAGATATAAGGGAGGGGAAATGTGATATATTTGAACGAATTAGCTTTGAGAGAGAGAGAGAAAGTATTAACAGTTCTAGCTGGCTTGAAAGTGGATAAATCCCCAGGCCCCAGACAAGATAATCAAATTTTAGAATCATACAGTACAATAGAGGCCCTTCAAGTCTGTACCACCAAAGATACACGACAATCTGTGCTCGTTTCATTATCCCACACTAGGCCCATAGCCTTGATGTATTCCAGGCTATTGTAGAAGGCAAGGGAGGAGATTGCACAGGCTCTGTTGTTAATTTTCAGATTTTGTCTGGCCACAGGAAGGGTGTCAGAGGCCTCATAGACAGCTGATACAGTACCATTATTCAATAATGGTGTTAAGGATAAACCAGGAAATTTCAGACCAGTGGGTTCAACATCTGTGGTAGGGAAATCTTTGGAAATCATTCTGAAACAGAATTAATCTCCACTTGGAGAGGCAAGAATAGTCTGCAAAGCTTTGTTGGCAGGAAATTATGACTAACAAATTTGTTTGAAATTTTCAAAGTGATGACCAGGTGTGTAGATGAGGATAGTACAGTTGATGTAGTCTGTGTGGACTTCAGTAAGGCGTTTGACAAGGTCTCGCATGGCAGACTGGTTAAGAAGCTAAGAGTCCATGGGATCCAGGGCAATTTGGCTAACTGGGTCCAAAGTTTGCTTAGTGGCAGAAGCCAGAGGGTGATGGTTAAACTCAAAACCAGTGTCCAGTGGCAGGGTTCTACGATGGGTCCCTTGCTGTTTGTATGTATACTAATAACTGAAACAAGAATGTAGGAGGCATGATCACTAAGTTCATAAATTACATGAAAATTGGTGGTGTGGTAAATAGTGAGGAGGAAAGCTTTAAACTAGAGGATGAAACAAACGGGCTGAACAGTGGCAAACAGAATTTAATCCTGAAAAGTGTGAAGTGATATGTTTTGAGAGAGCTAACAAGGGAGTACATGTTGAATGATTGGGGACCCTAGGAAGTACAGCCGATCAGAGTGACTTTGAAGGCAACAGTATGGGTAGATAATATGATTAAGGCAGCATTTATGATATTTGTCTTTACTGAGTACAAAAGCAAGGAGGTTTTATAACATTAGTTAGGCCACAGATGGAGTACTGTGTCACCACATTATAGAAAGGATGTGATTGCACTGGAGAGTGTGCAGTGGAGATTGACCAGTTTGTTGTCTGGGCTGGTGTAATTCTGTTATGAAGAGAGACTAGTAAGGCTGGGGTTGTTATCCTTAGGGTAGTGAAGATGAAGATGTGACCTGATTGAGGTGTACAAAGTTTTAAGAGGCACAGACAAGGTAGATAGGGGGTAACATTTCCCATTAGTAGAGGGAAAAATAACCAAGGCGCACAAGTTTAAGGTAGGAGGCAGGAGGTTTAGACAGAATTTGAGGAAATACTTTTCATCCAGAGAATGGGTATCTAGAACTCACTGCTTAAAAGAGTAGTCGAGACAGGAACGCTCAAGACAGCTAACTAATACTTAGATGAAAAGCTTTAGCACACAAGAGTACAGACCAGGTACAGGAAAAAAGGATTTGAATAGAAAGATGCTTGATGATTGATGGTGACATGAGGGGACGAAGGGCCTTGTTCTGTGCTGTAAAACCTCTATGGCTCTTTGTATAGTAAGTGAATTCAAATCCCTACAGCTCCCTTAGTAGGATTTGAATCTGTGTTCCCTGCACATTGGACTGGGCCTGTGTTTTGCGATACAATGACATGGTCATTATGCATGGTCTCTGCATAGATATTTATGTAGTATATGCTTCACAGGAATAAATTGTAGGCAATAGTTTAGAGTGCAGAGGCATGTGCAGGGGCTGTGGAAAGAAATTGAATGGTTGGGTCAAATTCCTTACTTGAGAAATGGGTAAGTGGCTGTGGAAGGGGGATTAAATTTGTAGGAAGATGGAGTGGGGAGCTATGGTTAAACCTATGAAAGGGTTGGTTAAATGAAATCTATAGAAAAAAAATCATATGATAGGCTGAACAGCCTTTTCTTCAATGTTCTGCTGTGCTCTATTGGAAGCAGATGTTAATGAAAATCTTTCATAGGATTGGGGAAAGGAGTGGTGCAAAAGATGGGAAGTTGCAAATGCTATAATAAAGGACCTGAAAATTGAAAATATTATTACAATCTTTGGAAAAGGTCAGAGGTACAATGTTGGGAATTATAGGCCTCTTTCCCTTGACATCTAAGAAGGGAAGCACAGTTGTGTATTATAAAGGAAGCAATTCAAGTCCATTAAACAGCAGTAAGGCTATAAATCCTGGCCACCATGGCTTCATAAGAGGTGAGCTATGTCTAACAAGTTAAGCAGAGCTCTGAGGATATAACAGAATTGGTAGATGATGGTAATTAATATGGCTGAAAGCATTTCATTAAATTCTTTGCAAAAGACTTGTGGTTAAAATGAAAGCTCATGGGAGAAGAAAACTGGGTCATAAATTGGAAGAGTGGTGATCAGTGATCATGTTTAAGAAATGGTCTGGCAACCTTTCTTCAGTTCTAATTGAAGGATACAGGCTATGACTAATTCTATTCTAAATTTTGCTCTAAATTTTGCCTTGTAAGTTCCAAAAGCATTAAGCATCCTAAACGGTTTCTTCTATTCATTTTCAGGATGTGAGCGTTGTTGCAAAGTTTGACATGCATTGCCATTGAGAAAGTGCTTGTCAGCTGCCTTCCTGAATGGCTGCAACTCATGACATCCACAATGCTGTCAGGGAAAGATTTCCATGACCAAAACAGAAGTTGCTGGAAAAAGCTCAGTAGGTCTGAGCATCTCAAGAGAAATCAGAGTTGACGTTTCCGGTCCAGTGACCCTTCCTCAGAATCCTTCCGTTAACTCTAATTCTTCGCAGATACTGCCTGGCCTGCTGAACTTTTCCAGCAACTTCTGTTTTTGTTTCTGAGTTACAATATCTGCAGTTCTTTTGATTTTTTAAAGAAGTTTTCCATGACATTATCCTAGTGAAAATGAAGGAATAGTGATTTATTTTCAAGATGGGATAGTGCTTGATTTGCAGGGGAACTCTCAGGCAATGCTTTCCCTATGTGCTGTACTCATTCTTCTTCCTCTGTCTCACTTTAACTTTGTTAAAAAGCTAACAAATTTCATACTTCATATAACATTTTATAAATTCCTACTTTGGAAATAGAACCAGTCTGACTGAAGATTAGGATGCAGACAGACTCTAACCTCACACCTTTAACGCACTATCTGAGCTGAGATTTTTTTTCTGAAAACCTTAAGTTATCTCGAGAATGTGACTTAAAAGAAATCCTGGGATTTACATATTAATGAACCGAAACCTGCAACCCATTCTAAAAGATGAAAGACTTAACAGCAATCTAGGTTTGTTCGATATATCATTTCAGTTGTATGACCCTGTAATCTTTTGCTATAAATTCTGTGTCTTATGATCCTGCTCCACAGCTACCCGACGAAGGAGCAGCGCTCCGAAAGCTAATGCCTCCGAATAAACCTGTTGGACAATAACCTGGTGTTGTGTGATTTTTAACTTTGCCCACCCCAGTCCAACAACGGCACCTCCAAATCATCACTTGTTCTTCCCCAGGGTTTTCTCACATCCCTTGGCCTCCCCTTCCTCTATAGACCTCAAAACCAAAGGCTGCTCATTTCAGTTTTGTTGGTTTCATCTTCCCTTCAATTTCTTTCAATCTTTGGCAATTGCAGCACAATTACCAACTATGTTTCTTAATAAATGGGAAACAAAACAGCTATCAGGAGCAGAGTGCTACAAGAATTGTGCTTAGGAACTCCCTTCACTCCTGTTAAATCATGTAGCATTCGTGACAGGATATCTCCAGATGGGGACTGCACCTTCGAAAAGCTAAAGAACTTAACCATGAGGAGTGATATCAGAAACATGTTTATACGTCATGAATAATGGAAGTTTGGAACTCTCTCTCTCTCCTAAGGCTGTCATACTGATGAGACGTCATACAATGAGGTGTCAAAAGCTGGACTGATGAATCACAAAAGTCAGACTATGCAGAAAAAATCTAACATAATAGACATGGGATAAAAATAAGTTGATACTAAAATCTGATTTTGGAATTAGATGATTGGCTACTTATTCATAATGTTGCTCTTTTTTATTTTATTCACTTGTGGTTGCTGGTTGGCAAGCTTGACCCTAGTTGCCCCTAAGATGATGGTGGTGAGCTGTTTCTTGATCAGTTCATTTGCTGTAGATTGATCCACAATGCCTTTTGGGAGATAATTCCAAGATTTTGACCCAGTATTAGTGAAGGAACAGCAATATGTTTTAAGTCAGAATGGTGAGAGGCTTGGAGGAGAACTTGCAGGTGATGGTGTTCCCTTGAACTTGCGACCATTGTCCTTCTAGATGGAATTGGTCATGGTTTTGGAAGATACTGTCTTTTGCTGAATTTCTGCAGTGCATGTGTAGACAGTATACACTGCTACACTGAGTGTTGGGGTGAAGGGAGTGGATGCCTGTGGGTGTGATGTCAATCAAGTAGGCTGTTTTGTCCTGGATAGTGTCAAACTTGGAGTTGCACTCATCCAGGCAAGTGGGGAATATTTCATCACATTCCTGACTTGTGTCTTGTAGATGGTGGACAGGGTTTAGGGATGTAGGTGAGCTATTTGCCGTAGTGTTGTCAGCTTCTGAGCTGCTTTGGTAGCTACTGTATTTATATGGCTAATCCAGATGAGTTTCTAGTTAATGGTAACCTCCAGTATGTTGATAATGGGGGATTCAGGGATGTTAAATTACTATTAATGTTCCAGAGACCTGGAAAAATACTTTGGTGACACAAGTTCAAATCCAACCACAGAAGGTGGAGAAATTTAAATTCAATTAATTAACAATTAAATCTGATATATAAAGCTGGTCTCATTCATGATCATAATCCAGCCAACCTTACCTGATCTGGCCTACATGTGATGACACATGACCACCAATCTAGCTGACTCTTAACCATTCTTGACATAGTCTAACAAGCTATGAAGTAAAAAAAATCATGTCTCTTTACTAACAGCTCCTGAACATGAGTATAAAGAACTATGTCATGATGGTCAAGAGTGTGGTGCATCATTCCTGAATGACATCATTCCTGATGAAGGGCTTATGCCCAAAACATTGATTCTGCTGCTCTTTGAATGCTGCCTGACCTCCTGTTCTTTTCCAGAACCACACTCTCGACTCTTATCTCAGCATCTACAGTCCTCACTTTCTCTATGTCATGATGGTGTCAGAATGAAATGGAACTAGGACCTCCACATTTAGAATCTCAGACAGCATCTGCCTGCTCTCTCTGGTGAAAGGTATTAACAGACCCACTAGACAATTTCCGGTAGCCAGATATTACAAGCTCAACTGGGTTGACACAATTGTTAACAATGAGGAAATTAGATTAGATTCCCTACAGTGTGGAGACAGCCCTTCAACCCAACAAGTCCACACCAACCCTCCAAAGAGTAACTCACCCAGACTTATTTCCCGGTATCTACCCCTGACTAATGCACCTTACACTATGGGCAATTTAGCATGACCAATTCACAGGCCTGCACACCTTTTGGAATGTGGAAGGAAACCAGAGGAAACCCATGCAGACACGGGGAGAATGTGCAAACTCCACACAGACAGTCGCCCAAGGCTGAAATCGAACCCAGATCCTTGGAGCTGTGAAGCAGCAGTGCTAACCACTGAGCCACCATGCTGAATTAACTTCATTTGGAATAAAGGATCTCCACTGTTCCATCTTTTCAAGTCCACATACTTTTGGTGGCAAAAACAGGGAGGCAGATTACCTGAATTAAGATAATTTGGGATTGGAGGATGTGCACCAAGACCTGGATATCCTTGTACACCAGTCGCTGAAAGGAAGCATGCAGTGAAAAAGACAACTTCACAGCAAGAGGATTCTAGTATAGGAGCTGCAACTGTACAGGGCCTCAGTGTGACTGCACCTAGAGCATTCAGTGCTGTTTTGGTTTCCTTATCTGAGGAAGGATGTTTTGACTATGGAGGGAGCACAACAAAGCTTTACCAGCTGATTCTTGGGATGGCAGGACAGACGTTTGAAAAGAGACTGGAAACCAAAGTTTAGATCAAAGTGGTGCTGGAAAAGCACAGCAGGTCAGGCAGCATCCGAGGAGCAGGAAAATCGACATTGCGGGCAAAAGCCCTTACTGATGAAGAATGCTACCTGACCTGCTGTGCTTTTCCAGCACAACTCTGATCTAAACTCTGGAGTCACATGTAGAACAAACCAGCTGAGGAAGACAGATTTCCTTCCCAGAAGGACATTAGAAAGCCAGATGGGTTTTTTCAATAATCGACAATGGTTTCATGGTCATCAATAGATTCATAATTCCAGACATTTTTAAATGAATTCAAATTTCAGCATGTGCCATGGCTGGATTTGAATCAGAGACCCCAGAACATTAGTTGCGTTTCTGGAAATATAGTTTGCGATAATACCACTAGGTCATTACTTCCCTGAATCAAACAGGAAGGATGTTTCTGAAGACCAGGAAATCCAGAACCAGGGATCACAGTCTAACAATAATGGGTAAGCCATTTAGGACTGAGATGAGGAGAAATATCAGAGAGTGGTGGACTGTTGAACTTGCTGCCACAGACTGCTGTTGAGGTCAAAATGTTGAATGTTTGCACAAAGGAGTTAGATATTGGCTGTAGGGATTAAAGGGTATGGGGTGAAAGAAGGAACAGGGTACCAAGTTGGATGATCACCTTTCATTGTGATTTATGGTGGAATAGGCTTGAAGGGCCAAGTGGCCTACCCCTACTCATATTTTCTATTTGTCTATCTAATTGAGTTAAATTATGGTCGTAGTATCAAGTTTGAGGTGGTATGAGATAACCAGCCCAACTTGCCAAAATTGCTTTGCCTATTTTTACTTAAAACAGAATCAGACAGATGATATCATTACCAAAACTTCTGGATAGGGAAACTTTACATTCATAAATAGCTAATACACATCAGCACTGCTACAACATGGCAGTATCAAAATTTGCTTTAAACATTAAAAGATGTATCTTTTAAAGACTGGCAGACTCACATTAGTGATGTATTTACAGATGAGGAGTAAAATTTCCTCCACGCTGTCACCATCAAACACTCCCAGGACAGGGTCGGCACGCGGTTAGATACAGAGTAAAGGTTCCTCCCCATTGTCCTCATCAAACACTCCCAGGACAAGCATAGCAAGGGGTTAGGTACAGAGCAATGTTCCCTCCATATTGTTTAAAATTACCAGGGTCGGTACATAACAGGATTAGATACACAGTAAAGCTCCCTCTGTATCATCCCATTAAATACTTGCAGTGAAGATATAGCACAGATTAGATACTGCGTATAACTCCCACATCAGTCTCTCTTCAATACTCACAGAATAGCTGCAATATGGGTTAGATACAGAATAAAGCTCCATCTTCAATTCTTATCAAACAACTTTATCATATGTACATACAGATTCAATACAAAGTAGAGCTTATAGTCTATTGTAAGCAGAATAACACATAATGCATTAGGGTGGTATTTCCTCCTCTCTGATTCTGAGACCGACAACCCAACTAGATCTCAATATATACTGTCAAGACTGTCTTGATCTTACAACATAAGCAATAGGGAGGGTCATTTTTTTTCCAATCTGTACCAGCATCAAACCCCGGTCTTAGAAATGAAAGAACAGGCAGTTCTCCATTTTATGGACGCCTGACTTATGAATGCTTATACTCACAAACGTGATCTCATACAGGTGCATAATTTTAAACATGCAAAAGTTTCTTATCTTTAAGGATGGCTCCTTTATATTGTCCTGCACGGTGTTCTGAATTGCTCACAGATCAACTTACGAAATGACTCCAGAACAGCACCCACTCACAACGCACAATGTGCGTATAATACAGGATTACTCCAATCATAAAAAAAGAATGCTGGCTTGATGGAGATAAAGTTACTGGGTAACAGTGTGAGGGAGCTGGATGAGCAATAGCATAGGCAGTCAGTAATGCAAGGTGTTGGTTGGGAGAGATGACTGTACCATGAAATTAGCTATGAGGGTTTAATCAGCTTTTTATTTACTTACATTTCTGACTTTGTGTATCACTAAGGCTAATACTTATTGTCCAAACCGTGGTGCTATAGGAAGAAGGTAGTAGACCTTGTCACCAAATTGCTGGAACAATTGATGTAACTTCCTGATCGACAAAAATAAATAGTTGGGTATTTAACGACAATCCGACAGCTTGGTACTCGCTTTTACTGAGACAACTTTTTACAGTCAGACATACTTTCAAAATAAATTCAAATTCTCCAACAGCCGTGGTGTGTGTAAGCTCTCAGTCTTTGGATTATTAGTTGAGGTGATTGGGTTACTAGTAATGTAATGATAACAATACCTATATTTATGACATCCGTGTAGATTAATCTGTAACACAGGGCTGCAGGCTGGAGGGGTTACTGAGCTGGTGGGAAGAAGCTGCATTAATAAGTCTGGAGGAAAAGCAATCCATGTTATTTGAGAGATTGTAACTAACATCAATTCAGTCTCCTTGCCTTTAGCCTTCGCAGGAACAATTCCTAGTGATGGTCCCTGGGAGCAACCAAAAGTAAAGGGTGGGAGAGCTCTACCAATCTGATCAGCTGGCTTAGCAGAAACCTTCCTGCTCACCTTTTTACTCTGTGGGGACCACAGTTCATTGCATTGTCTCCTCCTGCGCTCCAGGGGATGGGGAAGAAACCAGGTATATGCAAACTAGTTAGCAATTACCCTTACTGACTGAGGTATTCTGGACTTAAAACCCATAAATACTTCCTTTAGACTGTTTGTTTCTTTTTATTAATGAGGCAGAACCATGGCGGGATCCCAAACCATGTGCCCACTCCTCACCTTAAAGGTTAACATTTGTCTATTAAACATAATGGTATAATCATACATCAACAAGCTGAACCACTGTTCCTCTAATCATCATGTTCATCTTTATGAATCCACTAATTCGCTTTTACAAGATGCGGCTGAAAAGAGTCTTGTGTTTTTGCTCTCGCACTCGAACACTTTTACAAGAGTGTGCCAGGGTTGAAACGTCCGCTCAGTACCTTGTAAACTACAACTTTATTATTCAGCATGTGGCTTTTCTGTTTGGCTTTGTATAAAATAGAATACAATATAACATATGCAGTCTGTTGGGGGAAAACCTTGCTGGCTGGCTTTCTGCTCCTCTTGCAGTACAAGCTATTGTCCCACCCTTATAACCAGCAGTCCATGAGACCTGTGTAGGGTCCAAGAGGAGTGAAGCAGGAGACTCAGTAATTCCCCCAGATAACTGAGGTTCGCACAGGACATACAGATCTTTTATTTGATTATTTCACACTATCTCCCCATCTCTCCTTTTTTCCTTCATAATCTTAATGAGGACAGGATGTGGGAAAGGGAGAGAACAGGACTCTTTCCCTCGGCTTTGCAATTGCAAGTGATGTAGAGGGAAAGTATAGTGCTGTCCAAAACTTAACTAGAGAATCACTTGCAATGGCTTCTTTTTATGTTCCAGCATCATTATCTCTTGTGTTGCCCAATGATCTATCCCTGGCTTCCTATTTCTCATTTATATGCTTTTCTTTGTTGACAATTCCTGAACTCCTAGTGATTGTTGCACCCATTTATTTCTTCTCTCAGCTCCTCCAATACTGTCAAGTTATCAGATGGCTTATCCATCATCCATTCACATGTATGAGCAGATCTTTCCTCCAACATAATATAGGAATGTCATAAGCCGTTGCTTTTGCACTCCAATCAAAACTTCATTCCCTAGCTACTGACCTTATTGTTCTGCATGGCAACAATCTGAGATTAATCCAGTTTGTTTGCAACTTTGATGTCACATTTGATCCTGAAATGAACTCGCCACCTCATTCTGATGTCATCACTAAGACTGCTTCTTTCCACCTCTAACATTATTCAACTTTATGTCTGACCCATTTGTATTTGTTATTTCTGGACATGACTATTCTCACATATTCCTGGGCTGGCCTCCCAAATTCTACTTTTCATGAATTTATATCGTCCAAAACGCTTGCCCGTGTCCTACCTTGCAGCAAGTCTCCAAATTACTTTCAAGAAAGAATTCGATAGAGCTCTTAAGGATAGTGGAATCAAGGGTTATGGCGATAAGACAGGAACAGGATAATGATTGTGGATGATCAGCCATGATCATAATGAATTGGTGGTGCTGGCTTGAAGGGCAGAATGGTCTACTCCTGCACCTATTGTCTATTATTTATCAAGCAAGCTTGATGTTGAGCTAAGAAGTACATTTTATAACAGTTGAGTCAGGATTTGGACCAGGAAGTTGAACTTCACTGCTGTCATACCTGGTCACACTAACGTACACTGGATCCTGGTTAAGAGTCTTGATTTTAAGATTCTGTCCTTGCTGTCAAATTCATCCATGGTACTGCTCTCACTATCTCTGTGACATCCTCCAACTCTACAATACCCCTCTGAGATACCTGGACTCCTATAATTTTGGCCTCTTGTGGAGTTCTCAGTTAAAACAGTACCACCATTGGTGGCTGGGCCTTCGGTTGCCTAGGTCCCCACCCCTACCTTGCTTTTCTCATTCTGTAAATGCATTTCTTTAACCAAGCCTTTGATCTTCTGACATAATATCTCCTTATGCAGCCCTGTGTTATAACTTATTTTATATTATTCCTGTGAATCATCCAAGGACGTTTCATGTCATCAAAGCTGCTATATAAATCTATGTTTTTGTATATATATCTATGCAATATAAAGCTGCTATATAAATCTATGATTCATGGAGTAATCCAGAGGCCTGCAATTCATATCCCCCCATAGTATGCGCATTCAAATTCCACCCCAACTAAAAATTTGAATTCAGTTAAAAAGAAATTAGTAAATAACAAGCTGACCTCTATCAAAGTGACCACAAAGTTGTCAGGTTGTCATAAAAACCCCAAATGGTACAATGATGTTGTTTGGAGGAGGTACTTGTCATCCTTACTGAGGCTGAGCCTGTGTGATTCCAGTCCCTCATCAACTATCCTCTGAAGTGCTCCAGTACAAATATTATGCTGATCAAGGGTAACCAGGGATTGGTGAGAAATACCAGCCTTGCTAACAACGTGCATTTATATTGAATTATTTGAAATATTTGAGCTTCCATATTAAAATAAGTATTTCACTGTGTGATCCCATATATAAAATTTAATTAGACTGAACGACTTTCTTTTGAAATTTTGGTGATTTGGGCTGAGGGATCAATATCGGCCAGGAGAAAACTGGTACAAAACTTTATAACTCAGAATTGCCAGTTTTTCACGAAAGACACCCCAAATTATTTATCAAACATGCTCGATGCTGACCGAAGAGCATCTACAAGTACATTTTACAACAATTGGGTCAGGATTTGGACCAGGACGTTGAACGTCACTACTATTTCACCACCACCACAAAATAAAAGCTGCAGTGGCCCCCCCAACTACTGCAGGAAGAACTTGGAAAATGAGACTCTTAAAGGACATAATTGGACCACCCAGTCTGCTCCAGCTCTGCGTTTATAGCTGTATCCTTCTTTATATCCCTGTAGCCTTAAAAAATACATTTCTCAAATATTGACCCTTCTCGCTATTTCTTTAAAAAAATGCTCTTAATCAGGAAGTAAGCTAACCTTTATAAATAACTGGTTAGGCTTCAGCTAGAGCGAATGTTTAATTTTGGGCACCAAATTTTCGAAAGGATGTCAAGGCTTTGGAAAGGGGACAGAGGACTATATTCACTGGAGTTTGGAAGAATGAGTGGGGCAATCTCATAGAAACCTATAAGATTCTAACAGGACTCGCAGGAAGGATGTTTCCAATGATCAGGAAGTCTCGAACCTAGGGTCACAGTCTAATAAGGGTAGCGAGTTGGCCATTTAGGACAGAGATGAGGAGAAGTGTCTTTACCTAGTGAGTCTGTGGAATTTCCTGACACGAAAAGTGGTTGAGGCGAAAACATTGAATGTTTTTCAAAATCAGTTAGACACAGTTCTAACTATAGGCTAAAGGGATCAAAGGGTAAGGGGAGAAAGCAGGAACAGGGTACTGAGTTAATCATATTGATTAATGGAGCAGGCTTGAATGGCTAAATGGGCTACACCTGCTCCAGTTTTCTGTGTTCCTAAGTTCAGGAGATTTAGATAGAATGATACTAGGGATGAGGATTCAGTTAATGTGGAAATGCTGGAAAAACTAGGCGAAATGATTGAGGTGTTCAAAAACATAACTTGTTTGATAAGAGTAAATAAGGAGAAGCTGTTTCCAGTGGTAGGAAGGTTGGTAGCCAGAGAACACAGATTTCACGGACTGGCAAGATAACCACAGCCAAGATGAGGTTTGTTTATTTTAACGAAACAAGTTGTTTTGATCTGGAAAGCACTGTCTGGAAGAGTGGTGGAAATAGATTCGATACCATCCGTAAAAAAAGGTAATTGAATAAATATTTGGAAGAGAAATACTTTCAGGGCTATTAGATCAGGGAGGGGGAATGGGACTAACTGGAATACTCAACCACACATCGAACACAACCATGGCAGGCCGAATGGCCTCTTTCTATGATTCCAAGATCTGATTCCATCACAATCCCTGGTCAGGTACTCTCACACAGTGACTTCCTTCAGAATTAGATTAGATTAGATTAGATTACAGTGTGGAAACAGGCCCTTCGGCCCAACAAGTCCACACCGACCCGCCGAAGCGAAACCCACCCATACCCCTACATTTACCCCTTATCTAACACGACGGGCAATTTAGCATGGCCAATTCACCTGACCCTGCACATCTTTGTGACTGTGGGAGGAAACCGGAGCACCCGGAGGAAACCCACGCAGACACGGGGAGAACGTGCAAACTCCACACAGTCAGTCGCCTGAGGCGGGAATTGAACCCGGGTCTCTGGCGCTGTGAGGCAGCAGTGCTAACCACTGTGCCACCGTGCCGCCCACCAAGTGAGCACACAACTGGCCTATACTACAAGAGTCTGCTCGAAAATAAGTCTGCATATCTAAATATAAAGAAAGAAAGAATTGTATATCTGTAGCACCATTGATATGGTCTGAATATCTCAAAGGGCTTCACAGCCAATGAAGTAACGTTGAAATGGCTACTATTGGAATGTAGGAAATGTAGTAACAAATTTGCACACAGCAACCTCCCACTACCAACATGGTGATAATGAAAGATTATTGGGTTTAAATGATTGTTGAGGAATAAATATTGGTCACAGGGGTGAATTTATCAGGGCTTATCACCAATGGATCCTTTATTAAAAATCGCCAGGTTATAGTTCAACAGGTTTATCCGGACTATAACCTGGTGCTGTGTAATTTTTAACTTTGTCCACCTCAGTCCAACAGCGGCAGATCCACATCCTGGAACCTTTATGTACACCTGAGGTGGCTAATTTGGTTTAATGTTTCATCTGAATGATGGCAACTCGGAAAGAGCAGCACAAACACACAGACGGAGTTCCTTGAGCCATTTCCCCCAATTTTTGGGCAGTTGAGTTACAGATTGCCATTACTCTTCACGTGAGGAAGCAGCCTCTGATATCAAGTGCTCTTGACTATTCCTGATTTTCTTCAGCTCACCCCTCATTCCACCACCATCACCCATCTGCTTCCCAGTGGCAGCCATGCTTTCACCTGCAGTGGACTTAAGCTTTGAAATATCTCCCCTTAATCTTTCTGCTTCTCTCTCATTTCCTGATTCCTTTTGCACTTAAAATCTATCTTTGACCAAACTTTTGGACAGCTATATCCAATTTTTGACTGATTACTTACCTGTGATGTGTCTCGGGACCTTCTTCCACGTTAAAGGCAAGATACAAATGCAAGATACCGTAGAAACAATTCAATAGTATATGCTTGAGAATAGGGGAAAATCTGCAATAAATGGAAGAAAATATCACTTTGGTCACTTACGCTCACACTCTTCAATGTCCATGTTGAACTGTTTTAAGGCTCCCATGGTGATCTGCTTGACTTCAGTGTCCAGCAGCAACTGTAGCAGAGATGTAGAGAGGTGTTTGCAGGCAGACATGCAGGCTGTCTGAGCTACTTTGCCCTGAGAAATCAACCAAAAACCCCCGTCAGATATTAAATCATCAATTTTCCAAGATTAAATGAACAAATAGAAAGGCCGTTTCTTGAATGAATAATAACCTAATGGCTGTTTGACAGAAAGACAGGAACTAACCCAGCATTGACAGGCTGATGTATCTAGTGAGTAGGTCAAAGCTGCATGCTTTTGTGTTTGCTTCTCATTTTCAGTCAACACTGTGGGATAACTGCAATGCGAAGACAGTGTTAGTCTTTCACCTGCCCGCCTCTCCAACAACAAACCTCAGCTGTGCCTCCTCCTGGTGACACCTGGAAACAGAGCATCTTATAGGTCTAGGCTAAAACTTCGTAGATTGGCCACCACTCTATGTGTAGTTCCACCCTGGTACCCATCAACCAAATTTCCGTCTGTGGGTAAATGGCTTCACTGTGACATGGATACCATGTGTAAGGGAATAAACACTGACAAAAAATACTGGGCAGACCCCAAAGGTGGACTAATATCCAAGTATGTAATCTTTCTGGCTTGTATTCAACAGGTCAGGGAGATTCTGGTCTCTGGAACGCTGTCTCTATGTGCTTTGGTAACTACCCATTCAATAGATGCAAAACTTATCAGAAAAAGGCAAACTGCAAATGTAGGAGAAAGTGAGGACTGCAGATGCTGGAGATCAGAGCTGAAAAATGTGTTGCTGGAAAAGCACTGCAGGTCAAGCAGCATCCAAGGAGCAGGAGAATCGACGTTTCGTGAAGAAGGCTTATGCCCAAAACGTCGATTCTCCTGCTCCTTGGATGCTGCCTGACCTGCTACGCTTTTCCAGCAACACATTTTTCAAACTGCAAATGTAGATCATTTTAATGCTTTGAATGTTATAAAGGTGTTACACAGGAATTTTGGAACATAGTCAAGTCTGAGCAGCCAAGGTCTTTCATCAACACGTTTTTCCAGGCTTGTGCCCCAGGGAGTTAACACAAGCGAGGCATTATTAGATTAGATTAGATTCCCTATAGTGTGGAAAGAGGCCCTTCGGCCCAACCAGTCCACACCAACCCTCTGACGAGTAACCCACCCAGACCCATTTCCCTCTGACTAATGCACCTAACACTACGGGCAATTTAGCATGGGCAATTCACCTGACCTGCACATTTTTGGACTGTGGGAGGAAACCGGAGCACCCACACAGAGGAAACCCACACAGACACGGGGAGAATGTGCAAACTCCACACAGACAGTCGCCCAAGGCTGGAATCGAACCTGGGACCCTGGTGCTGTAGGGCAGCAGTGCTAACCACTGAGCCACCATGTTATGAGTGATCAGCCCAATTCAAATGGCAGAGACTACCCCCGACGCTTCATATGTACCTATACTCCAAGGCTATGGGGCATTAGAAAGTTAAAAGAGCAGTTAGATGAGGAGCATGATAGAATCCCCAAATCAGAACATCCAAAATTACTGAGAAATGTCAACATAAAGGTGGTCATGAACCATGATGCACAGCCATCATGCCTCAGATATCATGGTTTAGGGAAGATAAATGAGAATGGATGGAGGCTACTTGTGCTTCACTGCTACCATTTCCTACCCAGATAAAATCTGACAGTTCCATGACGGGACTGAACAAGTACACAGAAGGGAGAAGGGATGAAATAGAACCTACTTTGAGATTCCTCAGTCCATAGAAAGAAGAAGTGGAAAAATGCTGACTAGTTTGAGGTTAATGTCACAGAAATGGACCTGTCATTAAAACCAAGTAATTTGTTCTTATTAATTATAAAAGAGATCTGAGTGAGAAAACTTAACATACTACCTAAAGTAAGGACCAATAGAATACTTGGCAGGAGGCAATGATTATTGATTACAACCATGCCACAAGATGCAGATGTCCTTGGATACAGGTAATGCTCGGGGCACGTGGGAAGCCCTGGTAAAAAAGGTCTGAGTGCTGATGCTACACTGCCTGATCTCATTGAGCATGGGGAAACCGACATTCCTGCAACAAGTCTCTCGTGGAAGTTGGGGCTGTGCCTCCTGATATATATGATGCAAAGATTGTCCAAAAATAAGGGTGACCGCAGTGATTACAAAGCTGTAAAGGCATCTGGTACTTGCTCATGTTGCCATTGTCAGATTACAGTTTTGGCTGAACACATTTACCCCAACCCCAATATGATTTCAGAACTGGAAGCTCTACAATTGATATGATCTTCTCTGTCCAGGAGATTATTTTTTATTTGCTCAATGTGATGCACATTAGGCCAGCATTTTTTGCCCATCCCTAATTGCCCAGAGGGCAGTTAAGTGTCAACCACATTGCTGTGGGTCTGGAGTCACACGTTGGCCAGACCAGGTAATGATGACAGATTTCCTTCCCTAAAGAATGTTAGTGAACCAGACAGGTTTTTCTGACAATTAACAAAGGTTTTGTGGTCATCATTCGACCCTTAATTTCAGATTCCTATTGAATTCACCATCTGCCAAGGTTAGCATTTGAACCTAGGTCCCTAGAACGTTAGCTGAGTTTGTGGATTAATAGTTTATAATATCACCAGGCCATTGTCTCTCCAAGAAGATGCAGCAATTTAGAACACAGAACATAGAAAAGTACAACACTGTACAGGCCCTTCGGCCCTCTATTTGTGTGACCTTTTATCCTATTCTAAGATCAAACTAACCTACATACCTTACATTTTACTATCATCCATGCATCTATCCAAGAGTCACTTAAATGTCCCTAATGTATCTGACTCTATTACCACTGATGGCAGTGCATTCCACACAGTCACCACTCTCTGTGTAAAGAACCTACCTCTGACATCACCCCAGACCTTTCTCCAATCACCTTAAAAGTATGCCATCTCGTGATAGCCATTTCCGCCCTGGGAAAAAGTCTTTAGCTATCTACTCTATCTATGCCTCTCAACATCTTGTGCACCTCTATCAAGTCACCTTTCATCCTTCTTCTCTCCAACAAGAAAAGCCTGAGCTCCCTCAATCTTCCTTCATAAGACATGCACTCCAGCCCAGGCAGTATCCTGGTAAATCTCCTCCGCACCCTCTCTAAAGCTTCCACATCCTTCCTATAATGAGGTGACCATTACTGAACACAATATTCCAAATGTGGTCGAACCAGGGCTTTGTAGAGTCACAGCATAACCTCGCTGCTCTTACACTCAATCCCCCTGCTAATGAAAGCCAACATACCATACACCTTCTTAACAACCCTATCAACTTGGGTGGCAACTTTGAGGGATCTTTTCACGTGGACTCCAAGTCCCTCTCTTCCTCCACACGGCCAAGAATCCTGCCTTTAACCCTGTAATCTATATTCAAATTTAACCTTCCAAAATGAATAAATTCATACTTTTCCAGGCTGAACTCCATTTGCCACTCCTTAGCCCAGCTCTGCATCCTGTCTATGTCTCACTGAAGCCTACAACAGCCCTCCACACTGTCCACAAGTTTACCAACCTTCATGTCATCGGCAAACTTACTAACCCAATCTTCCACTTTGTCATCCAAATCGTTTATAAAAATCACAAAGAGCAGAGGTCCCAGAACCGATCCCTATAGAACATCACTGGTCACTGAGCTCCAGGTTGAATACTTTACATCTACTATCACCCTCTGCTTTCTATGGGCCAGCCAGTTCTGTATCCAGGCAGCCAGCTTTCCCTGTATCCCATGCCTCCTTACTTTCTGAATGAGCCTACCATGGGGAACCTTATCAAACGCCTTGCTAAAATCCATATACATTCATATACAATGAAGGTATATATGAGTTTATTAAGGCATTTGACCAAGCAAGCAGAGGAAGCCTGCTGAAAAAAAATTAACTGCACATAAAAGCTGTTCAATGTATCTCTATAATAAAATAATAGGTAAGGTCAGCTATGACAGGGCAACATCGGAACCCTTTGAGATAGGGTCAAACAGGATTGTGTTCCACTGTTGACACTCAATGGCATATTCTTCTCTTTGCTCTGTTATATGCCTTCAGGTCATCCACAGGAGCTCTTTACTTACATACCAGACTGACAGAAAGCTGTTCAGTCTTGCTAACTTGAGATCGAGGATACAGGTGTGCCAAGTCCTCATCGCGAGTCGCCCTGCACTGATGATGCTGTGCTGACACTGAATACTGAGGAACAGCTGCTGCTGCAAATGGACACATTCCCTGAAACTTGTGAAGAGTTTGGCTTGGCCAGCAGGATTCAGAAGACAAATATCATGGTCCAAAAATGTTGCCATTTAGTCATCTATCAGCATTGATAATATCAATGACAGCTTCACGTATCTAAAATCACCAGAAACATGTCTCTTGATGCTGTAATCAATATGCATTACAAAAGCTGAACCCAACATGTTGAAACTGAGTCAGAAAGTGTGGAACAACAGCAATGCTACAGAGAACACCAAATTGAGAGTCGACCGGGCTTGCTTCCTCAGAGCACTTCTTTAAGTTGGTGAGAACTGAGCAAGATGTGCTAGGAAGGTTGAACAGTTTCCATCTGTGCTGCACAGAAATATCCTCTGCTGACAGGAAAAGGTCATCTCAGAGGCCCTGGAGCTCCCCATTCCATCAGCATACGTTCAAGGCGAAATCAATGAGGCCTCTGCAGGTGTGGTCACATACGTCAGATGGATGGTAGCCATATATCTAAAGACCTTCAAGAAGGTGAACTGGCCACTGTATTACAATACCCTGGGTGTCCTTATCTCTGTTACAAGGAGATCTGTAAGCAAAGACGTGAAGATGGTGGAATAACTAAAAAGTGCTAGAGAAGCTCAGCAAGATTTGCAGCATTTGTGGAGAGACAAACAGAGTTAATATCCAGTTTCTTTTATAACATATTGACTCTGTTACTTTCTTCACCGATGTTGGCAGGCCTGCTGAGTTTTCCCAAAGCTGTTTTTATTCCATATTGCTCTTATGAGGAAAGGGGACATTGACACTGGAAACTGGAGATAGTTGGTGAATGCTGTGATGTCTGGACATTCTGTAACTGTCTGGAAGGGCAATGGAAAAGGTGAGGCGGGATCAAAAAAAAACTCAGCTAGCTGAAAAGCTCCCTGAGCAAAGAAGTCAGTGAATCATCACCTTCTCAGCCCACTGTCTCAGTTTACAGCAAGAATGGCAGAGTCCCCGGCCAGAGTGGGGTTGAGCCACACTAGCCCCACTTAACACAGAATTCACCATCATGGCTCAAACCACAAATACAACCACCACTGAGCACCTTGTCATGAGTTAGGAACACCCAAAGTGCTACAATTATTAATTTGTAAGTGCAACTGAATGTTATTAAAGAGGGAATGAATGGACCTATTTTGAAAACAGCAAGAACCGTAATCATGAAGTTAAAAATCACACAACACCAGGTTATAGTCCACAGGTTTATTTGGAAGTACGAGCTTTTGGAGCGCTGTTCCTTCATCACAACTAGCTGATGAAGTAGCAGATACGTTGGAGCACCATCACCTGCAAGTTCCCCTCCAAGCCACACATCATCCTAACTTCAAAATATATTGCCATTTCTTCAATGTTGCTGGGTAAAAATCAGGAACTTCCTCCCTAATAGCACACCCCAAGGTCTATGGAAGTTCAAGAAGGTGGCTCACCTCTCGTTCTCAACTCGGGAAGGGGCAAAACATGCTGACCTAGTCGGTGATGCTCAGGTGGCAGGATAGATTGAGACAGCATTAAATATAGCACTCAGTATCCTAGCGTAAAGACCATTTTCATTTTTTAGGAGGGTATACTTAAAAATAGGAAAAGAATAACCACGTTAAAAGCAAGAGACAGTGGAAGATGATGGCTCAGTATTCATTGCATGTTATATCTATAAGGTTCCCTTATTTAAGCAGTAGAGGAAAATACTAGACACATTAGCTCTGTACGTTTGTGTCAAGGGACAGTTTTGCCAACTGACACATTTTTGATTGCGTTTTCAACCAAGATCAGTTGAGTGTGTTCAACAGTATTCAGCTGATGGCTTGGGGAAGAAAGTGTTGCACAGTCTGGCTGTGAGGGACTGAATGCTCTGGTATCTTCTGCCAGATGGCAGGAGGGAGAAGAGCTTGAGTGAGGGATGTGTGGGGTCTTCCACAATGCTCTTAGCCTTTCGGATGCAGCGTGTAGTGTAAATGTCAGTAATGGAGGGAAGAGAGACCCCGATGATCTTCTCTGCTGGCCTCACTATCTGTTGCCGGGGTCTTACGATCAAGACGGTGAAATTCAAACTTTTATATCTTCTGCCCGATGGAAGAGGGTGCAAGCAAGTATAAGGTGTGTAGGGGGTAGGGGGTGGTGGTGGTCTTTGATTATGTTGGTTGCTTTCCCAAGGCAGTGAGATGTATATACATGGAGTCAACGGATGGAAGACTGGTTTGCATAATGGACTGGGCAGTGTTCACGACTCTGAGTGCTTTTGGGATGGTGGAGTCAGACAATATGGAAACAGTACCTTCTGCCCAACTTGTCCATTTCGACCAGGATTCCTAAACTGGACGAGTCCCATTTGCCTGTGTTTGGCCCATATCCCTTTAAACTTTTCCTGTCCATGTACATGTCCAAATGTCTTTTAGATGCTGTAATTATATCTGGCTCTGGCAGCTCACTCTATGTACGAATCACTCTCTGTGTGAAAAAGCTGCCCCTCAGATCCCTTTTAAAATCTTACCCCTCTCATCTTAAACCTAATCCCTCCAGATTTGGGTTCCCTACCCAGGGGAAAAAACATTGGCTATTCATTTTATCTATGCCCCTCAGGATTTTATAAACTTCTGTAAGGTCTCCTACGCTCCAAGGAAAAATGTCCTAGCCTATCTAGCTTCTCATAGAACATAAACATTACAGCGCAGTACAGGCCCTTTGGCCCTTGATGTTGCGCCGACCTGTCATACCAATCTGAAGCCCATCTAACCTATATTATTCCATGTACATCCATGTGCTTGTCCAATGGCGACTTAAATGTACTTGAAGTTGGCGAATCTACTACTCCTTATAACTCAGGCCCTCCAGCCTCGGTAACATCATTGTAAATCTTTTCTGAACCCTTTCCAGTTTTATAGCTTCCTTCCAAGAGAAGGGCGACCAGAATTGTACGCAGCACTCCAAACACCAATGTCTTGTACAGCCGTATCATGTCATCCCAACTCCCGTACTCAGTGCTCTGACCGATGAAGCTAAGTGTGCCAAACACCTTCTTCCCCACCCTGTCTCCCTGTGACATACTTTCAAGGAACTATGTACCTACACCCCTTGGTCTTTCTGATCGATAACACTCCCCAGGCCCATATCATTAACTGTATATGTCCTGCTCTGATTTGTCTTACCAAAATATAACACCTCACATTTATGTAAATTAAATGCCATCTTCCATTCCTTGGCCCACTTGCCCAGTTGCTCAAGATCCCACTTTACTCTTAGGTAACCTTCTTCATTGTCCACTATACCACCAATCTTGGCATAATCTGCAAACATATTAACCATGCCTCCTTTTTCTCATCCAAATTGTTTATACAAATGACAAACAACAGTGGACCCAGCACTGACCCTTGCTGCATATTGCTTGTCAGAAGCCTCCAGTCTGAACAACTACCCTCTACCATCAGCCTTGGTCTCCTACGCAGAAGCCAATTTTGTATCCAATTGGCCAGCTCTCCCTACATCCCATGTGATCTAACCTTACTGATCAATCTGCTATGCAGAACCTTGTTGCCTTGCTAAAGTCCGTGTAGACAACATCTACTGCTCTGCCTTCATCTATCTTCTTGTTACCTCTTCAAAAATCTCAATCAAGTTTGTGAGATATGATTTCCTATGCACAAAGTCATGCTGACTATTCCTAATCAGTCCTTGCCTTTCCAAATGCATGTAGATCCTGTCTCTCGGAATGACCTCCAACAACTTACCTATACTGTCGTCAAGCTCACTGGTCTGTAGTCCCCTGGCTTTTCCTTGCAGCCTTTCGTAAATAATGGCACAACATTAGCTATCCTTCAGTGTTCTAGCACATTACCCATAGCTGAGGATGATAAAAATATCTTGCTAGGGGTCTGCAATTTTTTCACTAGCCTCCCACAATATCCTGATCAGGTCCCAGGATTTATCTATCTTCATGCGTTTTAAGACCTCCAGCACATCCTCTTCTGTAATTCGGTTGGGGAAACATTTGTCTAACAGAAGATCCCAATGATTACCAGTTCAGAGCTAGAAACATGCAAATCTCAAATAGTAATGCCAGTGATAACATCCTATTGCTTCAAGTGGGTTGGAGAGCTACTAAAGGGAGATCTCTTCTAGAGTGGATATGCATTACTGAAAATCCCAAACCCAATTATACAAGGTTCAATTCCACTGCTATTAACCATCAACCCTTTGTAGCTTTTTTTTCTCAAAAGTAAAGTTTTAAAAGTACTCTGTTTTTCATCTTCCAACATCTGGAAATCCTCTATTCTGCGGCTTCCTAATTCCGACTACTATTAAATGGAATTTAGAGAAATAGAACCACAAGACATTTCTTCATTTGTGGCATTCTTAAGTGGACTCACCACAGCCTCCTGGCCTCAGACTTGAACTTTGTACTGTTCCATGTCAGCTCCTCCCTGTCCTCTCTTTACAGCTGCTTCAAGTCTCCCCTAATTTCTCCCAGGCCTGAGTAATCCAAAACTTCTCATGTCAGCATTTTGGTTGCCATACCAGATCTAGCCCGCTTTTTTATCCCCCTTGTTTTGGCCCCTCTTGGGCTTGTTATTCCTATTTTGGTCTGTCTGTGCAAACTTGCATCTTTCCACTGATGTGCATTTCAGCTCTCCCATTCAATGCTCATTGTTAAATACCAGCCGTCCCTCTTTCTTGCTGTTATTCTGGGATTGAGTCCTCTCTATCAATTCCAAACATAACATCTATCACCTTCGCCTCAACAGCAAATGCCTCAGCCACCTCTCAACAGTATTCCTGCCCAACTGCTCCATGTCTCACCGAGCATTGCTCCTCACCACTCTGCTGACATATCAACCTGCACAGGCCTCACCACTTTGTCCTGCAGAATGTCCCCTCATTCATGAACAGGAACCTTTCAATCCAAGACCTTAAGTGCAACATCATCTTAATGTCCACTTTATTCTCTTTCAATCCAAATTTCTTCTGTGCCATTTCCAGGACAAACTCATCCCAAGTAACTTCTTCAGCAGCATTTGCTTAGTCCATATGTGATTTGCTCTGATCAATCCTTAAAGCTCACCGTGACCCGAGAATATTCACCACAACCTCACATCTTGGTAATGGCAACACCGTCACATCCTCACGTTCAAAGGATGAAAATTTCAGTGCACCGGTATGGAACTGCATTAGCTTGTTGCCAGATGCGGTTCAACTACAACAGTGCTTTCCATTGACTAAACAACCTGCAGCAGAGAGAGCGTCCTCCCAGTGTTCAGGGCGGGTGGCAGGAACAGAGAGCGCGTCCTCCCAGTGTTCAGAGCCAGTGACAGGAGCAGAGAGAGCATCCTCCCAGAGTTCAGAGCCAGTGACAGGATCAGAGAGAGCGCCCTCCCAGTGTTCAGGGCCAGTGGCAGGAGCAGAGAGAGCGTCCTACCTGTGTTCAGGGCTGTGGCAGGAACAGAGAGCGCGTCCTCCCAGTGTTCAGAGCCAGTGATAGGAGCAGAGAGAGTGTCCTCCCAGTGTTCAGAGCCAGTGACAGGAGCAGAGAGAGTGTCCTCCCGGGTTCAGAGCCAGTGGCAGGAGCAGAGAGAGCGTCCTCCCAGTGTTCAGGGTCGGTGACAGGAGCAGAGAGAGCGTACTCCCTGTGTTCAGGGCGAGTGGCAGGATCAGAGAGAGAGCCCTCTCAGTGTTCAGGGCCGGTGACAGGAGCAGAGAGACCTTCCTCCCAGTGTTCAGGGCCAGTATCAGGCGCAGAGAGACCGTCCTCCCTGTGTTCAGAGCCAGTGACAGGAGCAGAGAGAGTGTCCTCCCGGGTTCGGAGCCAGTGGCAGGAGCAGAGAGAGCGTCCTCCCAGTGTTCAGGGTCGGTGACAGGAGCAGAGAGACCGTCCTCCCTGTCTTCAGGGCCGATAGCAGGATCAGAGAGAGCGTCCTCCCAGTGTTCAGGGCCAGTGTCAGGCGCAGAGAGAGTGTCCTCCCAGTGTTCAGGGTGAGTGACAGGAGCAGAGAGAGCGTCCTCCCAGTGTTCCGGGTCGGTGACAGGAGCAGAGAGAGTGTCCTCCCAGTGTTAAGGGCCAGTGACAGGATCAGAGAGAGCGTCCTCCCAGTGTTCAGGGCCAGTGTCAGGAGCAGAGAGAGCGTCCTCCCAGTGTTCCCGGCCAGTGTCAGGAGCAGAGAGAGCGTCCTCCCAGTGTTCAGGGCCAGTGGCAGGAGCAGAGAGAGCGTCCTCCCAGTGTTCAGGGTCGGTGACAGGAGCAGAGAGACCGTCCTCCTTGTCTTCAGGGCAGATAGCAGGATCAGAGAGAGCGTCCTCCCAGTGTTCCGGGTCGGTGACAGGAGCAGAGATTGTGTCCTCCCAGTGTTCAGGGCCAGTGTCAGGAGCAGAGAGAGCGTCCTCCCAGTGTTCCGGGTCGGTGACAGGAGCAGAGAGTGTGTCCTCCCAGTGTTCATGGCCAGTGTCAGGAGCAGAGAGCGCGTCCTCGCAGTGTTCAGGGTCGGTGACAGGAGCAGAGTGACCGTCCTCCTCATGTTCAGGGCCAGTGACAGGAGCAGAGAGAGCGTCCTCCCAGTGTTCAGGGCCGATGGCAGGATCAGAGAGAGCGTCCTCCCAGTGTTCAGGGTCAGTGACAGAAGCAGAGAGACCGTCCTCCTCATGTTCAGGGCCAGTGACAGGAGCAGAGAGACCGTCCTCCCTGTGTTCAGGGCCGATAGCAGGATCAGAGAGAGCGTCCTCCCAGTGTTCAGGGCCAGTGACAGGAGCAGAGACAGCGTCCTCCTAGTGTTCAGGGTCGGTGACAGGAGCAGAGAGCGCGTCATCCCAGTGTTCAGGGCCAGTGACAGGAGCAGAGACAGCGTCCTCCTAGTGTTCAGGGTCGGTGACAGGAGCAGAGAGAGCATCCTCCCCGTGTTCAGGGTCGGTGACAGGAGCAGAGAGACCGTCCTCCTCATGTTCAGGGCCAGTGGCAGGAGCAGAGAGCACGTCATCCCAGTGTTCAGGGCCAGTGACAGGAGCAGAGACAGCGTCCTCCTAGTGTTCAGGGCCGGTGACAGGAGCAGAGAGAGTGTCCTTCCTGTGTTCAGGGTCGGTGGCAGGAGCAGAGAGAGCGTCCTCCCACCATTTGGGGCCAGCGGCAGCAAGGCTCCTCTACTAATTGGGAATGGTGGTGCCAATGTCAGCACTCTCCGGCAAGGCGGCATCTTTAGCCAAAGTGGGTCTTGTGGCCTGGTGGTGGCCTGGCCTGGCAGTGGACCTAAAGCCTCTTGTCTGGGGAGCGAGTGTGGGTTCAGTGGTGTCAGCAAAGTGGGCCCAGTGGTGAAGAGATGGCACCTAAAGTGGGGTGATCTCAATGTTGGTGGGTCAGTCGCAGGCAGCAGCGAGGGGGGTGGAGGTCTCCCTTGAGGCTCATTGCCGGGATGGACTGAGTCAGAAAGACTGATACTCTAAACTTTTTGCTTCTTTATTTTTCTAATTTATTCCTCTGACCTATAATGCTGAACTGTTTCATTCTTTACTTTTCTAATCTTTTTTATTTCTTTAGAATTTGATCTTAAGTGTCTGTACCCAGGTACCTTTGTACCTAAGATGGCTTTGTAATGCGCTGATTGTAAACTTTTCACTGTACTTATTTGAGTACATGTGACAATAAAGCTAATTCAATTCAATGCTACTCCAGGCAGAAGAGAAAGAAAACTCAGGCTTCTCCTCCCTGCTTCCAACTACAGCTTCTTAAACCTGACTTTCATAATTAAGGTCAGCTAAGCCAACAAGATATTAAACGTGAGCTACTATTACAGACACAGATGGAATGCAAAAGCTTTCTAAAAATGAGAAACTGCTTCCCATGTTTGCAACACTGTTGTAAGTGAGTCAGACACCCCCAGACACTCCAGAATTATGGAGAATTTATATTCCAGGAGCCCAAAATGTGGTTCAGCTTTACTGGATGCTGTAATGGCTCTCATCATCATCTGTTCTGATACAGATGTATCCTACAATATTTCTCAAAGTCTCATGCTGGAAGATTAACATTGTCTTGCACAGATCACTCTTGCATTCTTCGGCTCATGCTGATATACAGTGATAATCCCTGTACAGCCTAACCTGGTAGGCATTAATTAATCTCCCTGTGGAGCCCATTGAATAACAGTTCCTTTGGTAACAGCTGGAACTCATCACCTGAGCCCTTCATAGCACAGACCAAGGGATGGGTCTGCTTGACTACTTTCCCTGGGCTGAGACTATGCCCATGTATGTCACAAGTAGAGGCTGTATTTTGGTGTTCAACAATAAATGATGTTGAATTTAATTCCAGTTAAATTTCTGAAATATTACACATACCTTTGCTTATCTCTGGTTGGCCAAAGAAGCTGGTGATAGAACTCGATGAAGCTTAGACCACTTCAGATTTCTGGAGCTGAACTGGAGTCACATACAAGTCTAGGTACATTTAAGGGACTTGTTCCACTAAAAACAAGTCTTCAAAAAAAAAAGGCACTTTTGCTGATGATTTTGCTTTTAGATTACTTTGTCAACCAAACTGAAATTCTCTATTTGTTCAAATTTGGGAGAATCGTGGCGTAGTAGTAATAGGAGAACAGAAAATAGGTGCAAGAATAGGTTAGTTGGTCCATCAATGCCTCTCTGCCATTCAAACGTGATTATGGCTGATCTTCTACCATCTATCTTCTATCAAATTTATCTATTTCTTTCTGTCATATATCAAATGACTTAGCCTCCACACCCTTCTGTGGTAGAGAATTCCACAGGTTCACAATCCTCTGAATGAAGAAGTTTCCCTTCAGCTGAGTCTGGAACAGTCTACAGTGTATCCTGTGTCTACAGTGTTTCCAGTCTGTCAGACGTTTAATGTTCCATTCTGATCCCCTGTCATTGTTTTAAATACAGACTCAATTAACCTAAATACCCTTTTTTCTTCAGAGACCAAAACTCCACACAATACTCTAGGTGTGGTCTCACCAAGGCCATGTAAAGCTGCAGTTAAGTCTTCCGTGCTCTTGCAATGAGGACAATACACCATCTGCTTTCCTAACTACTTGCTCACTTTCAGGAACTGGTATACAAGGACACCCAGGATACTTTGTACATCAAGCTTGTACATCACTATTAAAATGATATTATGCCATTCCGTTTCTCCTACTGAAGTAGAAAACTTCATATTTATTGACACAATATTGCATTTACCACTCACCCAACCTGTCTAAACAATCATAAAGTATTTTCATGACTACCTCAGCATTCACAAACCCCATTAGTTTTGTGGTGTCAGCAAACTAGAAAACATTATTCTTCTGGACTGGACAGAGACAGCATGTGGAAATCCAAACTGCTTTGCTGAGTTGTCTTGGAAAAGGATGTGTTTATGGGATGCTGCCGAGATCAGAATAGTTGGTGATTAGTGGTGGAATAACACACATTCTTGTTAAATATTTCAATAGAGTGACTATTATGCAAAGTCTTCTTTTTACTGTAATTTAACTGTGTTGTAAGAATACAGTTGGGGTCTCAGCTATCTCCTTACAATCCTTTTACAGGGTCTGACCCGGTCTCTAACACTGCAGAGGGTGCAGAGGAGATTTACCAGGATGGTACACGGCCTCGAGACTTTCAGATATGGAGAGAGATTGGACAGACTAGTGTTATTTTCCTCAGAGCAGAGAAGATTGAGAGGAAACAGAATCGAGAGGTGTAACATGATGGAGGGGCACAGATTGAGTCAACAAGAAGAAATGTTTCCCCTTGAGCAGGGGCATTGATTGAAGGGAAGGAGCAGGAGGTTTCCAGGAGATCTGAGGAAAAGCTTTCTCAGCCAGAGGCTGGTGGGGATCTGCATGTGACGGAGGGGGGAGGGAGGGGGTTAGAAACAGAAACATAGAACATAGAAACATAGAACATTACAGCGCAGTAGAGGCCCTTTCGGCCCTCGATGTTGCACCGACCTGTCTTACCAATCTGAAGCCCATCTAACCTACACTATTCCATGTATGTCCATATGCTTGTCCAATGACGACTTAAATGCACTTAAAGTTGGCGAATCTACTACTGTTTAGGCAAAGCATTCCATACCCTTACTACTCTCTGAATAAAGAAACTACCTCTGACATCTGTCCTATATCTATCACCCCTCAATTTAAAGCTATGTCCCCTCATGCTCGGTGTCACCATTCTTGGAAAAAGGCTCTCCCTGTCCACCCTATCTCACCTTCTGATTTTCTTGTATGTCTCTTTAAGTCACCTCTCAACCTTCTTCTCTCTAACGAAAACAGCCTCAAATCCCTCAGCCTTTCCTCGTAAGACCTTCCCTCCATACCAGACAACATCCTAGTAAATCTCCTCTGCACCCTCTCCAAAGCTTCCACATCCTTCTTATAATGCGGTGACCAGAACTGTACACAAAACTCCAAGTGCGGCCACACCAGAGTTTTGTACAGCTGCAACATGACCTCATGGTTTCGGAACTCGGTCCCTCTATTAATAAAAGCTAAAACACTGTATGCCTTCTTCACAACCCTGTCAACCTGGGTGGCAACTTTCAAGGATATGTGTACCTGGACACCGAGATCTCTCTGCTCATCTACACTACCAAGAATCTTACCATTAACCCAGTACTTTGCATTCCGGTTACTCTGACCAAAATGAATCACCTCACACTTGTCCACATTAAACTCCATTTGCCATCTCTCAGCCCAGCTCTGCAGCTTATCTATGTCTCTGAGTAACCTACAACATCCTTCGTCACTATCCACAACTCCACCGACCTCAGTGTCGTCTGCAAATTTACTAACCCACCCTTCTACGCCCTCATCCAGGTCGATAATAAAAATGACGAACAGCAGTGGACCCAACACCAACCCTTGTGTACACCACTGGTAACTGGACTAGGAGAGAGTGAGGACTGCAGATGCTGGAGATCAGAGCTGAAGGATGTGTTGCTGGAGAGGCGCAGCAGGTCAGGCAGCATCCAAGGAGCAGGAGAATCGACGTTTCGGGCATAAATCCTTCTTCAGGAACTGGTAACTGGACTCCAGGATGAACATTTCCCATCGACCACCACCCTCTGTCTTCTTTCAGCAAGCCAATGTCTGATCCAAACTGCTATATCTCCCACAATCCCATTCCTCCACATTTTGTACAAACCCTCAACATATTTAAGAAGCATTTCGAGGTACACTTATGATGCCGAGGCATACAAGGCCAAGTGCTGGAAAATGGCATGGGAATAGGAAGATGTCAAGGAAAATGGGATAACAATCATTAAGTTGTAGTTTTTCACCACTGCCGACATGATGGGCTGGAGATCTTTCTGACTCATTTCACTTTCAGTGAAAAGAACAGAAAGGCAGAGTATTTTTCACAGAGTGAGGAAATAAAGTCCTGTGATCAATTTAGAAGGCAAACTTATGTTCAGTTTTGGTCTCCTTGCTTGAGGAAGGATACACACTAGAGGCTGGTATTACTCAGAGTTTTCTGCCACTTTCCCTGAGACTATGTTGGATGGTTTGAGAGTCACATGCAGAGGAAACATACTATGTCAGAGGACAGCCATTGAACAGAGAGAAGAGAGAAATCAATGGGTTGTGGAAACTATTAACATGAAGGAATATGGAGATAGTGTTGGGAAGTGAGATTGAGAAGATGATCAGACAGGAATTTAATGGCTGGCCTGCTCCTGTTTCAATGGTCTTCTATGAGGTGTGTGATTTGCAACATAAAACCATTTGAAAGCTATCTGAAGGGGTCAAGCAAGAATCAAGATCAAGAGCAGTCTTCAGCCAGGAGTGGGTGAACCATCACAGCCTCCTCCAGTGGGCCCTAGCATCACAGATACCACAGAGTCATACAGTCATAAAGCACAGAAGCAAATCCTTTGGTCTAACCCATGTTGACAAGACTGCTCCTTCTGGCAAGATGATGTCGTCCTTGATTTTTTTCAGAGAGGTTGTCAACAGCCCAGACTCCGAAAACTTGGAGAGTTTGGATGGAGTTTAGGACCCATTGTTTATAGCTAACAGCTACTGCCTCAGGCAGATGGCTTTCAAGTGAAAAAATGTATAATGGCCAGCATTTAGGAACAACATCATTAAGTCGGGATAGCTTGTCGTGTTTGGATAGGATAAGTTATTTCAGTATTCTGTTTTCTGCTCTTTGTGTTTCATTCACTAATCTTGTAAATAAATTCTGTTTTGTTTAAAACTAAGTAGTCTGACCAGCTGGAATATCGACTCTACACTTGCAAAGTTAGGGTCTGGGCTTCCTTCTGAAAGTGTTTTGAGCGGGTCTGGCCTGGTCCAGAACAGATTGGGGCTCTTTGTACGATTTGTTTGTGGTTCTAATTTGGGATTTAGGATTCAAATTGTTTGGACCTGGAGGCAGTGAGTAGTCAATATTAGTGTCATTTGTTCCAGGTGTTGAACTTGGTTGATGTAAACAGTGCTCGAGATTACAATGCTTCTTTCAGTCACTAAGAGGTTTCTGGGGGCGGAAGAAGTGACCCTGGGGTTTTGCAAAAGGTGGTTGAGGTCAAGCTGCTGGAACTTTCAGACAAGCTGGGGTTGGAGCTGTCTCCTTCTATGAGGAAACATGAGATGGTTACAGCCATAACTCAGTAATTCAATTCATTGGAAACATCATCAGAATCTGGAGAGATGGCTAAAATTCAATGGGCGGCACGGTGGCACAGTGGTTAGCACTGCTGCCTCACAGAGCCAGAGACCCGGGTTCAATTCCCACCTCAGGCGACTCTGTGTAGAGTTTGCACATTCTCCCCGTGTCTGCGTGGGTTTCCTCCCACAATCCAAAAATGTGCAAGTTAGGTGAATTGGCCATGCTAAATTGCCCGTAGTGTTAGGGGCAGGGGTAAATATAGGTGAATGGGTCTGGGTGGCTTGCAGTTCGGTGGGTCAGTGTGGACTTGTTGGGCCGAAGGGCCTGTTTCCACACTGTAAGTAATCTAATCTAATTACATTTGATTACACTGTGAGTGCTGCTTGGCTAAACAAGAGTGCTTTGGAGTTGGGGAAAAACAGGGAGTTAGATGAAACAGGGAGTCTGTGAAGCTGAAAGACTGAATGTAGTGCACAACCGCAGTCCAGGCAGTTCAGAAAGTGACACAGTCCCAATGGAAACAGTCAACTGGTAAGTGATGCCTGCAAAGTATTTTCTTACAGTTCTTAAAGCATAATATATTAGATTACATAAAGGCAGGGACTTTCAATTATAATGGAAGCTTTTGAAATGAAGAAAAGTCTATAGCTTTAGTAAATTCTCATGGAGAGTAACTTGTTTAATCTACAAGGAACTTATGATCCCAGATCCCAGACCAATGGTGTTTTCCTTACACAATGTGAGAAATCAGGGATGCTTTCAGTATCTCTGACGACTGCATGTGCAACAAATGTGCCCAGCTGCAGCTACTGGCTCACTGCTTTTCAGAGCTGGAGCTATGGGCAAATTCATGTGGAGCATCTGTGATGCTGAGAATTCATGAACAGCACGTTTAGCGAGCTGGTCACACTGCAGGTGGGGATTACGCAGGCAGAAAGCGAATGGGTGACCTTCAGATAAAGTAAAAGGCTCAGGAAGGAAGTGCAGGAGTCTCCTATGGTCATCCCCTTCTCAAACCACTTTGAAAACTGTTGGGAGGGATGACCTCTCAGGGAAAGTAGCATCAGTCAAATTTGTGGCACCATGGGTGGCTCTGCTGCACAGAAGGGAAGAAAAACGAGCGTCAGGGCTATAGTGTAGCTTCTGTGGTTGCAGACGTGAATGTAGGAAGGTATGATGCCTCCCTGGTGCCAGGCTCAGGGATATCATGGAGCAGCTGCAGAACATTCTGGAGTGGGAGGGTGAACACCCAGTGGTCATGTTTTACAGAGGTACCAACAATGTAGGTAAATAAAGGGATGTGGACCGGAAAGCTGAATAGAGGAAGTTAGGAGATAAATCAAAATGCACACTCTCAGGATTACTCCCAATACCACGTGTTAGCAAGAGGAGGAATGAGAGGCTAAATCAGATAAATGTGCGGCTAGAGGAATGGTGTATCAGGGAGGGATTCTTGAGGCATTGGGACTTGGGGCATTGGGACCCCTTTCTGGAGAAGGAGGGTCCTGAACAAGCCTGACAGGTTACACCTGGGCAAGCTGGGACAAATATCCTCGTGGGGGCTCTGGTTAGCTCTGTTAGGTTTTAAACTAGTACAGCACGGGGATGGGAACCAAAGTGTAGGCTTACATGGGCCAAATTTAAATCAGGAAATGAGAGGAAGAACACTAGTTAATGATGTAATCAGCAACTCGGAAAGACAAAAGATATGAGGAGTAAAAAGTGTTCAGCTTCGACAGGGATGAGCTGATTACACTTCAGCGCAATGAGTATTAAAACAAGATAGATGAACTAAGAACGCAGAAAGTGGGGCATGGCAGCATGATGTCATTACGACCACAAAAATCTGGTTAAAGGAAGGGCAAAATTGGCAACTCAATATCCCTGGATATAGAGTTTTCAGGCAGGATAGAGTGGGTGACAAAAGACGAGGTGGGGTAACAGTATTGGTTAAAGAATCTGTTACAGTTGTCAGAAGGGATGATATATGAAACAGTTTAACAAATGAGGCTTGATGTGTTGAGATTCAGAGGAAGAAAGGGACAGTCACACTAATAAGAGTATACTATAGACCCCCAACTGGTGAGAGGAAGATAGAAGAAAATATATGTCGATACATTTCTGCATGTAGGAAAAGTAGGACACTTTAACTATCTCAATATCAAATGGGTTTCCCACAATATAATGGGCACTGAGGGTGAAAAATTCAGGTCCTGTGTCCAGGACTTTTTTTTTTGTTATACAATATGTGACAAGCCCAATTAGAAGGGACACAATTCTGGATTTAGTTTTGGAAAATGAAGTGGGTGAAGTGACAGTGGGTGACCATATCAGAGATAGTGACCACTATTTGGTTAATTTAGCATTATTATGGAAAAGCACAGAGATAATTCAGGAGAAAAGTTTTAAATTGGAAGAAGGCACATTTTCAAAACTGAGCAGTAATTTGGCTGAGGTGCACAGGCCAGGACTTTTAAAGTATAAATCAATGGTAAATCAGTGGGAAACACTAAAAGGTGAAATCCTTAGGGCATAAAACAGACATGTCCCTCCAAAATAAGGAGGGTACTGCCAAATCTAGAGCCCCGTGGTTGTCTTGAAAATATTGGGGAAGATTAACCAGAAAAAGAAAACTTATTCTAGTCACAAATAAACTCAACATTGTAGATGGCCTAAAGAAGTATAGAAATTACAGGGATCAAGTTAAAAAAGAAATAAGGCAATCAAAGACAGGGCATGAAAAGATGACTCTTGGGAGTCATCTACAGGCCCCCAAACAGTAGTCTGGATGTCGGATGTAAGTTAAATCAGGAGCTGAAATTGGCCTGTCGCAAAGATGTCACTACAGTTGTTATGGGGGATTTTAACATGCAGGTAGACTGGGAGAATCAGGATGGTATTGGGCCACAAGAAAGATACTTTGTGGAGTGCCTCAGAGATGGATTCTTAGAGCAGCTCGTGCTGGAGCCGACCAGGGAGAAGGCAATTCTGGATCTGGTATTGTGTAACGAACCAGGATTGGTCAGAGACCTCGAAGTGAAGGAGCCATTGGGAAGTAGTGACCATAATACAATAAGCTTCAATCTGCAATTTGAGAGGGAGAGGGTACAGTCGGAAGTGACAGTACTTCTGTTAAATAAAGGGAATTATGGAGCTATGAGGGAGGAGCTGGCCAAAGTTCAATGGTGCAATACCTTAGCAGGGATGACAGTGGAGGAACAATGGCGGATATTTCTGTGTATAATGCAGAAGTTGCAAGATCAGTTCATTCCTAAAAGGAAGAAAGATCCCAGAAGGAGGCATGGGCGGCCGTGGCTGACGAGGGAAGTAAAGAAACATATAAAGTTAAAAGAGAAAAAGTATAACATAGCTAAAATAAGTGGGAAAACTGAGGACTGGGAAGCTTTTAAAGAGCAACAGAGGATTACTAAGAAGGAAATACGCAGAGGAAAAATGAGGTACGAAGATAAACTGGCCAAGAATATTAAGGAGGATAGTAAAAGCTTTTTTAGGTATGTGCAAGGCAAAAAAATGGTTAGGACAAAAATTGGGCCCTTGAAGACAGAAACAGAGGAATATATTACTAGGAATAAAGAAATGGCAGAGGAATTAAATGAGTACTTCAGATCTGTGTTCACTTGGGAAGACACAAGCAATCTCCCTGAGGTAACAGTGGCTGAAGGACCTGAACTTAAGGGAATTTATATTTGCCAGGATTTGGTGTTGGAGAGACTGTTAGGTCTGAAGGTTGATAAGTCTCCGGGGCCTGATGGTCTGCATCCCAGGGTACTGAAGGAGGTGGCTTGGGAAATCGTAGATGCGTTGGTGATTATTTTCCAGAGTTCAATAGATTCGGGGTCGGTTCCTGAGGATTGGAGGGTGGCTAATGTTATACCACTTTTTAAGAAAGGTGGGTGAGAGAAAGCAGGTAATTATAGACCAGTTAGTCTGACCTCAGTGGTGGGAAAGATGCTGGAGTCTATTATAAAGGATGAAATTACTGCACATCTGGATAGTAGTAACAGGATAGGACAGAGTCAGCATGGATTTATGAAGGGGAAATCATGCTTGACTAATCTTCTTGAATTTTTTGAGGATGTAACTATGAAGTTGGATGAGGGAAATCCAGTAGATGTAGTGTACCTGGACTTTCAGAAAGCTTTTGATAAAGTCCCACATAGGAGGTTAGTGAGTAAAATTAGGGTGCATGGTATTGGGGGCAAAGTACTAGATTGAATTGAAAATTGGTTGGCTAATAGGAAACAAAGGGTAGTGATAAACGGCTCCATTTCGGAATGGCAGGCAGTGACCAGTGGGGTACCGCAGGGATCCGTGCTGGGACCACAGCTTTTTACAATATATGTTAATGATATAGAAGATGGTATCAGCAATAACATTAGCAAATTTGCTGATGATACAAAGCTGGGTGGCAGGGTGAAAAGTGATGAGGATGTTTGGAGAGTACAGGGTGACCTGGACAAGTTAGGTGAGTGGGCAGATGCATGGCACATGCAGTTTAATGTGGATAAATGTATGGTTATCCACTTTGGTAGCAAGAACAGGAGGGCAGACTACTACCTCAATGGAATCAATTTATGTAAAGGGGCAGTACAGAGAGATCTGGGTGTTCTTGTACACCAGTCAATGAAGGCAAGCATGCAGGTACAGCAGGTAGTGAAGAAGGCTAATAGCATGCTGGCCTTCATAACAAGAGGAATTGAGTATAGAAGCAAAGAGGTGCTTCTGCAGCTGTACAGGGCCCTGGTGAGACCACACCTGGAGTACTGTGTGCAGTTCTGGTCTCCAAATTTGAGAAAAGACATTCTGGCTATTGAGGGAGTGCAGCGTAGGTTCACGAGGTCAATTCCTGGAATGGCAGGATTACCTTACACTGAAAGACTGAAGCGACTGGGCTTGTATACCCTTGAGTTTCGAAGATTGAGAGGGGATCTGATTGAGACGTATAAGATTATGAAAGGATTGGACACTCTGGCAGTAGGAAACATATTTCCACTGATGGGTGAGTGCCGAACCAGAGGACACAGCTTAAAAATACGGGGTAGACCATTTAGGACAGAGCTCAGGAGAAACTTCTTCACCCAGAGGCTGTGTGGAATGCTCTGCCCCAGAGGGCAGTGGAGGCCCACTCTCTGGATTAATTTAAGAAGGAGTTGGATAGAGCTCTCAAAGATAGTGGAATCAAGGGTTATGGAGATAAGGCAGGAACAGGATACTGATTAGGAATGATCAGCCATGATTATATTGAATGGCGGTGCAGGCTCGAAGGGCTGAATGGCCTACTCCTGCACCTATTGTCTATTGTTTAAATATAACATATCAGTATAGAAAGAGCATTAGTTAAGGAAAAAATGGGACCTATCAGAGATGAAGAAGAGAACTTGTGTGAAGATGCAGAGGATATGGAAGGAATTTTAAACAATAGTTTTGTCTTCATATTCACGACGGAAAGGGACGATGGAGATATAGTAATCCAAGAGAAGCAGTGTGAAATATTGGACAAAATAAACACAATGAGAGAGGAGAACAGGTTGGGGCTGTTTCCCCTGGAGCGTCAGAGGATGAGGGGTGACCTTATAGAGATTTATAAAATCATGAGGGGCATGGATAGGATAAATAGACAAAATCTTTTCCCTGGGGTGGGGGAGTCCAGAACTAGAGGGCATAGGTTTAAGGTGAGAGGGAAAAGATATAAAACAGAGCTAAGGAGCAACTTTTTCATGCAGAAGATGGTACATGTATGGAATGAGTTGCCAGAGGAAGTGGTGGAGGTTGGTACAATTGCAGCATTTAAAAGGCATTTGGATGGGTATATGAATAGGAAGGGTTTGGAGGAATATGGGCCGGGTGCTGGCAGGTGGGACTAGATTGGGTTGGGATATCTGGTCGGCATGGACAGGTTGGACCAATCTATGACTCTAAGTGTTAGAGGAGTTGGAATTCTTGAAAGTGGATAAGTCGCCAGGGCCAGAGGGATTGTTCCTGAGGTTTTGACGGAGGTCAGGGAAGAAAGAGCAGATGCTCTAAGGATTACTTTCCAATCTTCACTAGACACAGGTGACGTACTGGAGGACTGCAGTAACACAAATATGGCACCATTGTTCCAAAGCGTACAAAGGAAATGCCAATTATGCCAGTTACCCTTACTTCGATGACAGGCAAATTGTTGGAATCAATCCTGCAAAATCGAATAAACTGTCACTTAGAAAGAACAAGAGCCATAGAGTCATAGAGATATACACCTGGGAAACAGACCCTTTGATCCAACTCGACCATGCCGACCAGATATCCTAAATTAATCTAGTCCCATTTGCCAGCATTTGGCTCATATCCCTTCGAACCCTTCCTACTCATATACCCATCTGGATGCCTTTTAAATGGTATCATTGTACCAGCCTCCACCACTTCATCTGGCAGTTCATTATACATGCACCATGTTCTGCGTGAAAAGATAGCCTCTTAGTTGTCTTTTAAATTATTCCCCTCTCACCTTAAACCTATGCCCTCTAGTTTTGGACACCCCCATCCCGTTGAAAAGACCTTGTCTATTTACGCTATCCATGCCCCTCATGATTTTATAAATCTCGATCGCGTCACCCCTCAGCCTCTGATACTCCAGGGAAAACAGCCCTAGCCTATTTGAACACTCCCTTTAGCTCAAACCTTCCAACCCTGGCAACATGCTTATAAATCTTTTCTGAACCCTTTCAAGTTTTACAACATCTTTCCTCTCACTGGGAGACCAAAATTGCATGCAATACTCCAAACGTGACCTAGCTAATGTCCTGTAAAGCCGCAACGTGACTTCTCAACCCCTATACACTCAAAACAGTCAATGAGAATACACAATAAACAGGAATATACCGGCAGGTAGATAAAGTGAGAGATATAGGCGTGCAAGTGCATAGGTCTGTAAAGGAACAGGTAGATAAGGTTGTAAAGAAGGCATATGAAATACTCTCCTTCATTGGCAAAAATACAGAGTATAAAAGTAGGTATTTACAGTGATGAAACTACATCAGACACTGCTGAAGCCACAATTGGGGCATTGTGTGCAGTTCTGGTCACCACATTACAGAAGGACATAATTGCTCTGGAGAGAACGCAGAGAAGATTTACTACAATGTTGTCTGAGCGGGAAATTGTAACTATGGGATGTAATTAAAGAGGTTAGGGTTGATTTCTTTGGAACAAGGAAGACTGAGGGGCAATATAGTTGAGGTATACAAAATTGTGAGGGGCAGAGAGACACTAGACAGGAGGAATCTGTTTTCCCTCGCAGAGAGTTTAAAAACCAGGGATCATAGATTCAAGTTAAGTGGCAGAGGACATAAGGAAAACCATTTTTACACAGAGGGTGATGGGTGTTTGGAATGCACTGTATGAGTTGGTGGTAGAGGCAGAGACTCTAAATCCTTTTAAAAAGTACGTGGATCTTCACCTTAAGTGCTGTAAGCTGCAGGGTCATGGGCTGTATACTGGAAGGTTGGATTAGAAAGGGCATCTGGGTGTCTTTGGGTCACCATGAACAAGATGGACTGACTGGCCCCTTCTGCGCTGTATAATTTCTATGGTTCTATAGATTTCTTCATCCAAATCATTGAAATTTATTGTGAACGGTTGGGGCCAACATTGACCCTTGTGGTACCTCATTTGTCACAGTCTTCCACTTTAAGAATGACCCATTCATTCCTTTTCTGTTTCCTGTCTGCTAGCCAATTCGCCATCCTTGTCTGTGTATTAATACCAATGCCATGTGCTTTGATTTTGCCTCGTATGGGATTCCAACTTAAGTTTTCTGAAATTCCAAATATACCACATCCACTCGGCCTCCTTCACCTATTCTGCTAGTTAAGTCTTCAAAAGAGGTCAGCATGCTTACCAAACATGATTTCCTTTCACAAATCCATGTTGACTTCCTATCATCCTACTGACATTTTCCAAATGCCCTGTTACAACGTCCTTTATAATAGACTCCAGCATTTTTCCGACTACTAATGCCATTGGATGAGTAATCCAGAATCCCAGGCTAATGCTATGGGGATGTGGGTTCAAATCCCATCGTGGCAGCTGGTGGAATTTAAAATTCAATTGATAAAATCTGGAATTGAAAGCTACGACTCTCAGTAGTGGTGATCATAAAACTATCATAATTTTCATGAAACCCCAAATGTTTCACCTTTGGGATTTAGGGAAGGAAATCTGCCACCCTTACCTGGTATGACTTGTATATAACTCCAGACACACAGTAATGTGGATGATTTTTAAGTATCCCCTGAACAGGTCTTGCAAGTCACTCAGTTCAAGGGAAATTCAAGATGAGCAGCAAATTTCAGCCTTGCCTGCAACACCCACACATTCCATGAAAAAAAGTCAATATATCTGAGTTTGAACTTACTTTCTTTGGATGATATCCAGACCTCTGGACTGCAGGAGCCTAAAATAAAACCTAGGGAAGTAGCTGCCATAACTCCTTCAAAGAGTTAAAGGCATTGCCCATTTGCTGCTGTAGACACACACTGACGCAGTGTTTACATCCTGGTACACAGGATGTGCTTAGTTACTGAATCTCGGTCGGTGTGTGGTGGCGGGGAGGGGGAAAGAAATATTCACCCGGAGTACCAGCTCCTGGTTTAAGTGGCATCAATAGGCCAGGACTCAGCCTAAAATGTGCAAAGATCAAAGTCACTATTCAGGTCCACACACAGACCTTTGACAGCAATTCACATCTCGAAGTCATTTGAGTACAGGGTTGATATTGCGGTGATCCTATTTTCCAAGTGTTGGTGGCATTGGGGTGGTGATGGTGTGGGCTGGGGTGAAACAGTATGAAGGAAGAGGGGCGGATAATGACGTCTGAGAGAGACATGGGATGTATGAAGCATTGTTCTTAACCATTTCGCAACCAATCAGACTTCAGGAAATTGAGCGTGCAGTTGTTTAATTTTATTTATATTTCCAAACTTTTAAACTCTTCAGATTCCTGGATCAGGAATAACACAGGCGAGGCTGGGCTGTAATCAGAGAGTGTCCTCAGTGTTAACAGTAGCACAGTTGTTTGAAAAGCTACAAATATGTTAACAATTACAAGGGGGAGCGGAGACCTGAGAGTCTGTACCGTTAATTATAGAGCCCGGTTATCAAAGGACTTGTTAACAAAGGCACCAATAAAATTACTGTTAAAATAAACGCACATTAATCTCCAAATACAGTAGTACACGCAATCAGGACAAGGTTCCTTGCTTCAGCCAATGAACTGTCACTCCACTGAAAACTTTCCACTCGCAGGTCCTGATCAGTTTCAGGTTTAAATGTCAAGTGGGGGTGGGGGGAACAAAGTAGATTCTAGTTTCGAATGAGAACACACAAACCCCTGTCAGCAGTAGTTCAGATGTTAGTCGTCTCATCTCTGGTTTACTACATTGTGGATTCAAGCCTCCTGCAGGGTCCTGAGCACAAAATCAAGGCTAACACTCCTGTGCCACACTGAAGGTCTGCCTGGCTGCCCTCTCAGCTGAGCTTAAAAGATCTTGTGGCACTACTTTGTAAGTGAGCAGGGGATGCTTCCTTCTGTCCTGACCTATGTTTATCCCTCATACAACCTCACAAAACAAAACTTGGCTTAACTGATCATAATTGTTGTTTGTGCGAACTTGCTGTGCGTAAATTGACTGTTTCCCACGCGACCACAGAGACTATGATCTGAAAGCACCTCATTGGCTGTAAAGCTTCTTGGGCTAGCCTGAGGTTTTGAAAGGTTATGTACAAAGCTGAGTTTTCTCTTTCAGTGAAAACAAAAAGTCGTGTCGTGCACACACATGCCTGGGATCGTTTTATTTAAATCGCACTGAAGAATTTGCAGCAATTGAATTACCAAGTTAAGATAGAATAACGTAAGAAACAGGGGCAGGTGCCAATCTCTCAGTCCTTGAAGCCTGCTGTGTCAAAATCACGAAGAACATACACACCAACTACGCTTCTCAGCTCAATATCCAAATCCATTGATTTGCTTTGATCCTACCAATCTATCATTCTTGGTCTTGACCATACTCAGCGACTAAGCACTGACAGCCCTCTGGAATCCAGAATTCAAAAAAATCCCAAGCTTTTGAATAAAGAAATCTCTGTTCATCTCAATCCTCACTGGCCATTGCTTTCTCCTGAAACCATGACCCAACATTTCTATGATTTGGAGATACCGGTGTTGGGACTGGGGTGCACAAAGTTAAAAATCACACAACACCAGGTTATAGTCCAACAGGTTTAATTGGCAGCATTAGCTTTCGGAGTGCAGCTTCTCCATCAGATGGTGGTCCACAACCACCTGATGAAGGAGCAGTGTTCTGAAAGCTAGTGCTTCCAATTAAACCTGTTGGACTATAACCTGGTGTTGTGTGATTTTTAACTCCAACATTTCTAGACTACCCAGCCACAGGGATTTGTTTTCTCTCAAAGGATTATTCAGTTTTGGAACTCTTTTGCACAGAAAACAAAGGAGCTTGGGTGGTCAAATTTATTAAAGCTTCAACAGATTTGTGATCAACAAATGAGCTTTAAAATGTGTTGCTGGAAAAGCGCAGCAGGTCAGGCAGCATCAAAGGAGAAGGAGAATCGACATTTCGGACAGAAGATTCTCCTTCTCCTTTGATGCTGCCTGACCTGCTGCGCTTTTCCAGGAACACATTTTTAAGCTCTGATCCCCAGCATCTGCAGTCCTCACTTTCTCCTGATCAACAAATGAGTCAAAGGTTACATGGGGGAGACAGAAAAGTGGGGTTGAGGCCACAATCAGATCAGCATGGCCATATCATGTGACAGAGCAAGCTTGAAGGGCCAAATGGCCTACATCCAGGCAAGTATATGCTTGCTTAGTAAAGAGTACCAAAATTGTACAAAACATTCAAGGTGTAGTCTCACCAAAAGCAGAGACACTTTCTTGTTCTTAGAATGCAACCTGCATGCAATAAAGTGTCAAAAAGTGTGGCGCTGGAAAAGCAAAGCCGGTCAGGCAGCATCTGAAGAGCAGGAGAGTCTATATTTTGAGCATAAGCTGCCATTGGGGCTGAGAGGTAAATGGGAGGCAGGTGGGACTGGGGGAGGAAGGTAGCTGATGATAGGTAGATGAAGGTGGAGGGTGACAGTGATAGGTCGGAGCGGAGGGTGGAATGGATAGGTGGAAGGAAGGTGGACAGGTAGGACAGTTCAAAAGGGCAGTGCCGAGTTGGAGGGTTGGATCTGGGAAGAGGAGATGAGGAAACTGGTGAAATCGACATTGATTCTGTGTGGTTGGAGAGTCCCAAGGTGGAAGGCGAGGCGTTCTTCTTCCAGTCATCGGTGACTAGGATTTGGCATTAGAGGAGGCCCAGGACTTGTATGTCCTTAGCAGAGTGGGAGGGGGAGTTGAAGTGGTCGGCCACAGGGTGGTGGGTTGTTTAGTGTGTGTGTCCCAGAGATGTTCTCTGAAATATTCTGCAAGTTGGCATCCTGTCTCCCCAATATAGAGAAGACCACATTGAGAGCAACGGACACAGCAGATGAGGTGTTTGGATATGCAGGAAAATCTCTTCCAGATGTGGAAGGATCCTTTGGGGCATTGGATGAGGGTGAGGGGGGAGATGTAGGCACAGGTTTTATACGTCTTGTGGTGGCAAGGGAAGGTACCAGGAACGGAGGGTGGGTTGGTAGGGAGCGTGGACCTAATCAGGGAGCCGCAGAGGGAATGATCTCTGCGGAATGCTGAAAGAGGCGAGGAGGGAAATATATCTCTGGTGGTGGGGTCTGACTGTAGGTGAAGGAAATGGCGGAGAATGATGCGCTGTATCTGGAGATTGGTGGAGTGGAAGGTGAGGACTGGGGGGATTTATCCTTGTTGTGGTTGGAGGGGTGGGGTTCTAGGTGGAGATGCAGGAAAAGGAGGAGATGTGCTAGAGAGCACTGTTGACTACGTGGGAAGGGAAATTGTAGTCATGAGTTTCATCATCTGCCCTCTCCCCACGTTATCCCAAATCCAACCCTCCAAGTCGGTATCGCCCTCTTTAACTGTCCTACCTGTCCCTCTTCCATTCCACCTATCTACTCCAACCTATTACCATCACCCCTCCACTTTCATCCACCTATCATATTCCTAGCTACCATCCCCAGCCCCACCCCCTCTCCCATTAACTCTCAACTCCCTTGCCGCACCCTCCCCTCGCCAAACCTTCCAGATAAAGAGCTTAGCTCAAAACGTCGTCTCTCCCTTCTCCTCAGATGCTGCCTGACCAGCTGTGCTTTTCCAGCGCCACACTTTATGACACTGATCTCTAGCATCTGAAGCCTTACTTTCTCCTCCCTGCATGCAATAAAGGCTAACATATCAACTGCCCCCACAAAGGCTCGCAGTATCTTCAAATTCTGTGAGTCATGTACAAGGGCCCTCAATTTCTTCAGAATCTCAAGATCTAATATTCCCATCTTTCAAAATAAAAATCTGACTTTCCTCTCTTCTTAGCAAAATGGATACATTCACATTATATTCAATCCATCAAAATCTTAACAGTTAACTCAAGTCTAGTCTTTTGCAGCACTCTTGCGTCCTCACTCCAGCACTTATTGCTCATCGTTAATTGGTCTTGAGAAGGTGGAGGTGAGACATCTGTTTAAAGCCTTGCAGACTGCATTGTGTAGGTCCACACATGGTGCTGTGTTCCAGGATTATGCCTCAGCGACAGTGAAGGAACAGCAGTACGGTTCCAATTCTGGATGGTTGAGTTTGGAGGAGCATTTGCTCCCATGTATCTGCCTCTCCCTTGTCCTTTTGGTATTGGTTTGGGACTGTGCATCTTATAAATGGTACATACTGTTGCCACTGTACATTAGTGATGGACACAAGTGAGGGTGTTCTATCACATCCCAACTCGGGCTCTGCAAATAGTGGAAAGGCTTTGGGGAGTTAGCAATTAAGTTGTTCATTGCAGAATTAATAGCCTCCGATCTGTTTATGTTTTCACTGTATCATGTAACCGATTTAGTTCAGTTACTGGTCAATGGTGATCTCCACTTCCCCTAGCTCAACTTCAGGAGAAACAGTGATACAGCACGGAAACAGACCCTTCAGTCCAACCAATCCATGCTGACCATAATCCCAAACTAAATCATTCCATTCTGTCTGCGCTAGGCCCATATCCCACCAAATATTTCTTATTCATGTACTTATCTTAATGTCATTTAAATGTTGTAACTGTACCTGCATTCACTACTTCCCCTGGAAGTTCATTCCACGCACAATCTGTGTAAAAAAACTGCTTCTTGTTTCTTTTTTAAATCTTTCTTCTCTCACCTTAAAAATGTGCCCTCTACTCTAGAAATCCCCTACCCTAGGAAAAAGACACCTGCCATTCATCTTATCTATATCCCTCATTATTTTATAAAACCCTATAAGGTCACTTCTGAATCTTCCTAAGGTCCAGTGAAAAAAGCCCCAGCCTATCCAGCTTCTCCTTGTTACTTAAGTTAACATTTTCCCTTATTTGAGATGATTATTGCCTGGAACTTGTGTCAATGAATAAAACTTAACCACTCATCAGTCTAAGGAGAAAGTGAGGACTGCAGATGCTGGAGATCAGAGTCGAGAGTGTGGTGCTGGAAAAGCACAGCAGATCAGGCATAATCCGAGGAGCAGGAGAATCAACGTTTTGGGCATAAGCCCTTCATCAGAATCAACGTTTCGGGCATAAGCCCTTCATCTGAGATTGGTTCTCCTGCTCCTTGTATGCTGCCTGACCTGCTGTGCTTTTCCAGCAACACACTGTTGACTCTGATCTCCAGCATCTGCAGTCCCCACTTTCTTCGAGTTGATTTTAACCCTACTGCAAAGCCTCTTCCAAGGACACCTACCTTGAAGAAGTTCTCTTCCTCTCTCCACAAGGATCTCAGTGATTCTCTCTCTCACTGCACCCCCAGGTCATTTCCTCTGCCCTGAAGCTCTTCGGTCATGTCCTGAAGCTACCATAATCACATCTCCTTTCTCAGTGCAATGACAGGCTTAAACCCATCTCCTGCTCCTTGGATGCTGCCTGACCCGTTGTGCTTTACAACACCATAATCTCGACTCTCATCAGTCCAAGCTTGGAAGCTGCTGCATATGGAGTATCTGAGCAGTCATTAGTGCTGATACAGCACTAATGGTGCTGTACGTTGCACAATAATCAGTAAACATCCCTTATCCCTCTTCTGACCTTATGATGGAGGGAGGTAATTGATACAACTGCTAAAGGTAGTTGGGCTGAGGACACTACTCTGAGGTACAATGATGTCCTTGGAACAAAATGAGATGTCCTCTTTCCCTAAAGCCCAGAAAGGTTCTTCTTATGACAATGCAGTTGGTTCACAGTCATTATTACTGACAATAGTTTTTAGTTCCAGTTAATTCAATCTAATTGAATTTCATTCACTGCCTCAGAGTGTAGTAAAATGTAGGTTTGAAAAGGAAATTGGATAATTATCTGAACAGAAAAACATTTCAGGTCTCCAAAGAAAATGTGGGAGTGTAGCTGTTTCTGCTTCATTCTTTAATAAGATGAGAATGCTGTTGGCATTGCCTGCATTAGTTGCCTATCCTTAGTTGCTGAACTGCTTTTGGACAGGACTGTCCTAGACACGAAGGGGCAAAAGGCCTCCTTCTGCGATGAATTCCGAGTGCGATTTGAACTCATGATCCTGAATTATTAGTTGAGGTGGTTCAACAACATGTTCATTCAGCTACCGCACCTACCAATATAATAACATGATTTTATAGTGGGATGACCATTTAGAAAATAGAGAAGTTGGGTTCTAAAGTGGAGAAATAATGCATATCTTTATGTTTGATTTGTATTGAGGTCTATGTTGATTGCCTGACGTTTTGTCTACACACATGAAGATGAGGTCCTCAAAACTCTTGAAGTGAATATTTCCATGAATCTGACACAAGTATAGAAGAGAAAAAAAAGCAACTTATTGCCTCAGAACAGGTTATTTTTTTAAGATTACTTACAGTGTGGAAACAGGGCCTTTGGCCCAACAAGTCCACACTGAAGCGCAACCCACCCAGACCCATTCCCCTACATCTAACACTACAGGCAATTTAGCATGTTTAATTCACCTAACCTGCACATATTTGGACTGTGGGAGGAAACCAGAGCACCCGGAGGAAACCCACACAGACATGGGGAGAATGTGCAAACTCCACACAGTTGCCTGAGGCAGGAATTGAACCCGGGTCTCTGGCGCCGTGAAGCAGCAGTGCTAATCACTGTGCCAGCGTGCCACCCACTAAGGTTATCACTTTCACAGAAAGACAGAAGCATCGAGTAGGTCAGGAGGTGTACACAGGCTTCCTTCAGGGAAAAGCATTTCAGACAGACAGAAAAGGGCTAAATCAGCAGCAATGCAATTCAGCAGTCTCCCAAACTCCAAGGTTTTGTTAGGACAGAAGAATTGAGTGCTTAAGGTCAGTGAGCGAAAAGGTGGAGAAACAGAAGACTGTGAAAGAACATTTTTAAGAAACTGATGTTAAGAAATCAATTAATTGTTGTTTAAGGGTCTCAGAAAGAGATATTAATTTTAAAAAAAAGCATTGAAAGAATGTAGAAATGTGGAAAAAAGAAATTGATTAGAGCCATGTCAACTGAACACGTAACTTTAAAAAGGTTTTGTTCAGGGGAAAAGGATTGAATCTTTATTTCTGATATTTGTAATAAAGCTGTCTCAGATAATATGGTGTAAAAAAGTTTTTTTATACACAAAAGAAAAATAAACTAATGTGTTTCTTTGTTAAAAGCACATTGGCAGCCTTTTGTGAAAATGTTCTGCGAGTAATCACCACGATAAACAAAGAGCTGAAATAAAACTTATGGCCTATCAAGCCAGGTTTTACTTTGGGAATATGACTACTCCACTATTACCATCATTTGGGATCATGATGAAACAGAAAACAGACTATTTGGGGAAATAGTGGTTGAGTGGAAATGTCAATGGACCATTAGTCCAGAGACCCAGGCTAATGCTCTGGGTCATGGGTTCAAACCAGACCATAGCAACAAGAAGAATTTAAATTCAACCCATTATAAATAGGAAATCAAAAACTGGCCTCGGTAATGAAACTGTCATTTATTTTTGTAAAAGTCCATTTGGTTTGCAAGTGTCCTTGAGGGAAAGTCTGCTGTCAATTGTTAAGTATATTATACATGTGGTTTTAGACCAACAGCAATCTGGTTGATGCATAACTGCCTTCTGAAATGGCCCAGCAAGCCACTCAGTTCAAGGGCAATTAGGAATCTGCAGCAAATGCTAACTTTGCCAATGATGCTCATGGCTTGCGGATGGATTTTAAAAATTTCCACCTCATTGATGACGCTTGGGTTCCTCTCTCATTCTTTATCTTACAGTCCCATTTGGACAACATACAGGCTTGGTCTGACAAGTAACATTTATGCCACACAAATGCCAGGCAATGACCATCACCAACAAGAGATAACCTAACCACCACTCCTTGACATTCATTGGTGTAATCATCAATGAATCCCCCACTATCAATATCCGTGGGGTTACCATTGACCAGAAACTCAACTGCCCAGCCACAAAAACAAAGTGAACACAAGAGTAGGTCAGAAGCTTGGAATACTGCGCCAAGTAACTCACCTCTTAACTCCCCAAAGCCTCTACACTGTTTACAAGGGATAAGTCAGAAGTGTGATAGAATCCTCCCCACTTGCCTGAATGAGGCTTGACAGCATCCAGGATAAAGTAGCCTGCTTGATTGACACTACACCACCACCTTCAAATTCCCATCCAAGCTACCCACCATCCTGACTTGGAAATATATCGCCGTTCCTTCACTGTTACTGAGTTAAAATGCTGGAATTCCCTCCATAATGACATTGTGGGTCAACCCACAGCAAGTGGACTACAACAGTTCAAGAAGGCAGCTCACCACCACCTTCTCAAGGGGCAACTAGGGATGGGGCAATAAATACTAGTGCAGCCAATGATGCCCACATCCTACAAATGAACAAAAAATACCTTTCTCAGACCTTTCTCCTCACATGCTCATTCTAGACTTGTGTCTTCTACCTTACTGATGTTAGTCATGCCATTACTTACACCAATATGATTTACATGAATCTCATTAAAGAACAGATATGAAGGTTGTAGGTTATAACGTTACAACAGCATTGGGAAAATCATTTTTTGGCAAACACGAGGCGATGAAGTTAAAAATGACTTTATAAAGTTGGAAATATTCACCAAAAGCAGCTGCAAACTAGGAGTGATAGCACACAGTCATGTTGCAATTGCACACATGCTGTATATGGCTTTGCTGCTTCTACACAGGTATGTAGCATGCACACGTCTACTGTCAGGACATAGCTGTCAAGCAAAATAGAAATGTCAGTTCCAATTTTACTGAAACCTTCAAACCCCTTTCAATACATTTTTTTGGAAACACAGAAGAGTGAATCGTAACATCTGTCCGGGTAATTTTCTGCCGCTGCAATGCCAAGCATAATAAAGTTCTGCAGAATTAGAGCACTCAGTATAAAGACAGGACCTTGCCTAATCACAGCGCTCCCTAGATAAACAAACACATTGTTTCAGAGTGGGGGGGCTGGTGAACAGAGTAGGGCGCCTGTCTTCAGTGAGTGGCATGTTTGTCAAAACTCTGGATGTCTGGCAAATAGTCAGAAAGAGTGAGACCTGCTGGGTTGAAATAAACCTTTCCTTCACAAAAAGTTATTGTTGTGTCGTCCGTATGTGAGATCATTCTGAGGAAAGTTATGCATTGGCCACTTTGATTTGCCCCCTCTCCCTCTCTCTGCACCAACCTACCACTGAAATAGCTCTTCAGTCATAGAGCTGTACAGCATGGAAATAGACCCATTGATCTGACTCATCCATGTCGACCATTTATCCTAAATCAATTAAGCCCCTCTAAACTCTTCCTATTCATATACCCATCCAGATGCCTCTTAAATGTTGTAATTGTACTAGCCTCTATCACTTCCTCTAGCAGCTCATTTCATGCACACACCACCCTCTGCAAGAAAAAGTTGCCCCTTCTAGATCATTTCCCTGTCACGTTAAACCTTTGCCCTCCAGTTTTGGACTCATCCAACGAAAGCATTGCTGAAGCAGCACCCAGAATGGCAGATGATGTACCTTTTCGATATATGTCCTATATACATTACACAAGCTATTGGAAAACATTTGTCGGCATCAGTTTCTAGAATGACTGGTGTCTATGTGTGATTACCTGCCATACATCCAGAGAACTGGCCATCTAAAATGATGCTCTCTACACAGCGCTGCTAGTGAGATGAAAGAAAAAGCTTCTTGGTAACTTATATCAATGCTTCTGCCATTAACCAACTTCTCTCTCCTCCACATGTGACAATCTTTAATTTATCATGTGTTAGCTATAGGTCAGAATTCTAGCCTGAGCCATAGGGTTCCAGGTTTGTGTTCCACTCTTGAGACTTGAGTATGACAATACTGAGAGAGTGCTGCCCCATCAAAGGTAGCATCTTGCTCGCAAATTGTTAAATCTTGGACACAACTGTCCCTTTAGATGTATGAAGAGTAGAAGATAGCTACCTGAGGCCAAAACATTTCCGTCAAGCCACAACATTCAGCCTTCAATTTGGGGGCGGCACGGTAGCTCAGCGGTTAGCACTGCTACCTGACAGTGCCAGGGACCTGGGTTCGATTCCAGCCTTGGGCGGCTATCTGTGTGGAGTTTAGACATTCTCCCTGTGTCTGCGTGGGTTTCCTTCCACAATCCAAAGATGTGCAGGTTAGGTGAACTGGACGTGCTAAATTGCCCAAAGTGTTCAGGGATGTGTAGGCTAGGTAAATTAAACAGGGGTAAATACAGGATAATCGGGTAGAGGATTGCAGCTGGGTGGGTTACTCTTCTGAGGGTCAGTGTGGCCTTGTTGGGCCGAAGGGCCTGTTTCCACATTGTAGGGATTCTATGATTCAATCAACATAGAATTACACAGCCCTTTGCATTACAACAGTGACCACATAGCAATGACAATTCAAAAATAATATACTGGCTGCAAAGCACTTCAAAGCTAAGTTTATGAAAAAGCACTGTGTTCTTTTATCATCATTTTGCTCACTGTCATTTTCTCATTCAACAGCACTTTAACCATTCACAGGAGGTGGATGTTGAGTTCAACAGCAGCATTCACCGCTCATCCTAACTGTTCTGTCTCTAAGGCTTCAGACATCCTGTTGAAGGTGTATTGCCTAGAATTAGCTGCAATATCCCAGTCTTTTATAAGAGCTGAGGATGACTTCTTTGTTTTTGTACTCTATGCCTCTATTTTGGAAATCATGTGATTTTTTTTGAACAGGCTTCTGAACCTGTCCGATAATTTTCAAAGGTTTCTGTACATACACCACCTGGTCACAGTTTCACAACCACCTACTTCAAAATTGTTCCATATCCTTTATATTCGTCATTTGAACGTGGGGAATAACAGATTTAGCCTATATCTGACTAACAGCACCACTCCATTTTGTCCCCCAAAATTTTCTTTACAAGGTTATTTAATAGCTACCCAAGTGAATACAATTTGAAGGACTGCATTTAGCTTGGACAGTCATGTGCAGATCTGGGTCATTAATGAAATTCCTTAAGAGGAGCCGACTCTAACTCTCTCTCTCTCTCTTCATTCTTCAGTTCTTCAAAAATCCCAACTGCAGCTTTTGAAGTCAGGTGGTGCTGTGCTCAAGCCCCACTCTGGCACTTGAGTCTATAATCCATGTCAAAATTTCAGTCCAGTACAGAGACAATGCTACAGATATTTTCTCATCAACCTGGTCACAGATGCATGTCTGGAGCAGGGAGGACTTAAACTGGAGCCTCGTGGTTCAGAGGTAGGGACAACCAGAGATACCTTGTTTCAGGTGAGACGTAGCACCAGGCCTCTCAAGGTGGACCATTTAAGACTGTGGTCTCAGTGGAATATTTTTAAACTGCTCTGAGGTCTTCTTCTCTCGACTGGTATCATGAAAAACCAGTAACAGCTCTACATGGGATAGTGATGGGATAGGATAGTGATGAGAAAAGAGCCCTATATTGTGCGGGTAATATTTCACAGTCATTTTTTTGATGCAGGGCATTTCAGGATGCTTTAAGAGATGAGGTGTGATAAGTACATATTCCTTGTGTGAGCTCAGCTCAGTTATTGCACTCAGTTATTAGTGTTTAAAATTTAGCACAGGCTTGAGCAGATAAGCCCTTGAACAAACAGTCGATTAGCTGGCCAGTTAGCTTGCTGCTTGTACAATCTTGCTGTGTGCCACAAAGCAACAGTGACCGCAATTTTAAAATAATTAATGGATTGTGAAGTGCTTGCTTTGGTAAAACCTGTGAAAAGGTAGATTATAAATGCAAGTTCCTTCTTTACTTTAACAGAGCAAATTTTCAGTCAGTTTGGAACTTCCTAAAGTGTAAATAAAACCTTAAAGAAATCTGTTTTAATTTTAAATAAACATTCATTATTTCCACTTAAATGTTTCCAGTCATGTATATCAGCCAAGCAACAGAATTCAAAGCATGATGCTATCTTTGGCCCACTCCTTTCCCAGTGTAGACACAGCAGTAGGTGATGACTTGTTCTGTGACCCTCCCAGTCCTAGTACATTGAAAGGGGCCTGTTTACTTTTTCAAGGGGATTCAGGTTTGAGGGTGGGGGGGGACACACATTGCAGAACCGCCCCAGAGTTTGGCAGTTAAATTTCACTCAGAGAGCACAAGGGTAATTGTCTCTTGACATTCAAATTCATCTCCAAAAGCAAGGGTTGAGCTGTTTGAGGTTTAATTAAGGGCAGCTTTGCGCTTCCAACATTTGCCAATAAGGCTTTAAACTCCTCCTAGACTCATTTAAAAAAAAATGTGATAATGATCAGGTAACCTTGATTTAATGTTACAAAAACACAAATTGCTGGAAAAGCTCAGCAGGTCTGGCAGCATCTGTGAAGAAAAATCAGAGTTAACATTTCAGTTCGAGTGACCCTTCCTCAACAAGTAAACTTAATGATTTTGGTTCAGTGATATGTACTGATTAAGAATCCATGCATAATTTCACTTGTTTTCAAATACTGCTCTGGTATTCTTTCACCCACCTCAAAAGGAAAACAGAGGACTGGTTTTATCAGAGGGCTGTCCTGAAACTGTTGCATTCACTCAGTAATACATTAAAATGGCAACCTAAATTAAGGCTCAGGTCTCCAAACTTGAACAAATAACTTCCTGATTTAAAAGTAGGAGGGTCACAGCTGGTACAGTTTAGACCTGACAGTGCCAAGCCTAACCTGGGGAGTGAGTTTAAAAGTATAGAATGTTTTATTTTTAGGTTTAAAACTTCCACACTAGTATGGTTTCACAGCTGTGTGAACTTTCCAATACAACTTAGTAGCCCAAGAACAGGAAAATAGAGACTTGGCTCAACATCTGATGCAAACAACAGGACCTCTGACAATGATACAGTCTTCACCCATTTCCCACATAGCAATATCCAACAAACAGCTATAAGATGAACAGCCAGCCAATCTGTTTCTTTTGGCATTGGTTGTGGGAGAAACATTGGTCAGGGTTTCCCCTGTTCACTTTTAAATATCAACAATGTCTACCGGTTTAACATCTCACTCCAAACACAACATCTCTAACAGTACAGCATTCCTATAATACTGTCTCTTTGATAATGCATTGATTCTTCAATGTTGAGGCTCTGACAATGCAGTGTTCCCTCAGCATTACCTCTTGGACAATAAGCAAAGGTGAAGCTATCCTAGTGATGGTTGAGCAATCAAACTTTACTCAGAGAGTAGTAAGGGTATGGAATGCTTTGCCTGCATCGGTAGTAGATTCGCCAAGTTTAAATGCATTTAAGTTGTCATTGGACTTACATGGAATAGTGTAGGTAGGATGGGCTTCAGATTAGTATGACAGGGCGGCGCAACATCGAGGGCCGAAGGGCCTGTACTGCGCTGTAATGTTCTATGTTCTATAAACTTCCATCCTTTCCAGTGCAGCTGGTGTGCCCCAATGTAGTAAAGGTACTCAGCTTTTTGGCTTTTGCGTACTTGGTAGATTGCACCCATTACAAAAAGAAATACCAGACGCAGGTCAGCTTAGCATCCATTCATCACGTAAGAAGCACTTCAACAGCCTAGCATTTCTTTCAATAAAAACAAAATTGTGCAGATTCTGGAAATATGAAACATAAACAGAGAATGCTGGTGAAACTCAGCATGTCTGGCTGCCTCTGTGGAGAGAAACAGTGTGCTTCAAGTTCGGTATGACTCTTCTTTAGAATTGTACTGAAGCAAAGTAATACTGGACTTGAAAAGTTATTTCCCCCCCAGATTCTGTCAGACTTACTGAGTTTCTCCAGCATTTCTGTGCTTGTTGAATGCTTCTTTCAGTTGGCTTAAAGAGGTATTCCACAGCATGCAGAAAGTCATAAGCTATGACTCTATTAGGTGGAGTCAATGTAAGAGGGAACGTGAAGAGTCAAAAATTAGGTTACACGCATGTACATTAATGAAGGGTTAACTTGCAGATGCAGGTAGGAGTAGAAGTATGGTCCAGTGACAACAACAGAGATCAATCCTGGCTCAAAGCAGGACTGGATATTAAATATTCCGAGATATTAAATATTCCGAGATATGAGGTATTTAGGAAAGCCTGGAAAAAAAGCAAAAGTGAAGAGGTAGCATTACTAGGTAGGGAGGACATTGCAATGCTGGTGATACTCCAGCTCAGTCAAGGACAGCATTTACTTGCCAGAGTTAAGGAACAATTCTGATGCCCTTAGATTAACTATGTTGAATGTAGCCGGTGATCAAGACAGGGGGGCTGCGACTATGAATAAGGCAGGTAGAGAGACCCAGGAGGTAGCACTGCAGGAGCCTCAGCCCTTGTCCTTGTCCAACACGTTTGAGACTCTTGCAGTCTGTGTGAATGAGACCAGGGACATAAAGAGGCTGAGCAACCTGACAACAGTGTTGCAATATGGACAGTCATTCAAGGTGAGGGGGAGAAAGAAGCAATGCAGTCATAAATGGGGATCATATAGTTGGAGGAGATGAATCTTCACCAATACCCTGGTCAACACCATCTCTCAGTTAACACCTAGTCATTTATTTTGTGTGCAAATTTTGAGCCATTTTTCTTAAATTATGAGAGTGACTATGATTCAAAAGTATTTAATTAGATATAAAGCACTATGGAACTTCCAGATGTTAGCAAAAGGAGCTCTTTGGACAGAAAATCTTTCTGAAATCTAGTTGAAATAACAGTTCAGCCCCTTCTCCTCATAATTACGGTTTAAAAGTAGGCAGATGTACGGACATCAGATGAGGACAAATATTGGAGTTGTCCTTCTATGTTTCAGCTGCCATCTAGGTACAAGAGGCCTACATGCGTCCATGGTAACTCCTTTCCAGTGAAGACCATCACTTCTAAGACAGCAGAAAAGATTAATAGGCAGGGACTTTTTTTCAAAGAGAAATAAGCAAGTGATACAGATTTAGAATGGTTGTACTCACTGGTAAGTGTGTGAACACAGCAAATGTACTGCGCAGGAATGCAATGAGGTCAACTAGGTGATCACTGGCATGACCATTGGGCTCTGCTCGCATCCAGTCATAGTCGGCCAGTTGCAGGAATTGGTCGATCTTCTGATTTAGTTTGGTATAGATCTCCCCCTCCGCAGCGTGTCGACAATCCTGCACAAAAACAAAATAACCCACACACTCTCAGACTTGCATTTCACACGGGCACAGTGATTTTGTGACCATTAATGTCAGAAGTCACAATATCAGCAACATTTCCGGTAGCACAGAGAACCTTACAAAATTGGAGGCCACTGGCCCATTCCACCTGTGTGGCCTCTTTGAAAGAACAATCCAATTCATTCTAACATCCCACTTCAATTCCCACAATCTCTATTTCAGATACTTATCCAAGTGGCTTTTTATAATTATTGCTGAATCTGATTCCACTACTCTCTCACGCAACACAAACCGATCACACCAATTTTTTTTATTCATTCATGGGATGTAGGCACTGATGGATGGACCATCATTTATTACCCATCCCTAGTTTCCCCGCAAAGCTGCCTTCTTGCTGCGGTCTATCTGTTGCAGATACAGCCACATTACTGTCAGGGAGTTCCAGGATTTTAACCCAGCAACAACTGAGGAAAAGTAATTTGGTTCTTAATCAGGGTGGCGTGTGGTTTGGAGGGGAGGTAGTGATGTATTGGGTATTTCACTTCATTAAGTAATCCAGGATCCCGCGCTTTTGTCTGGCAGCATCTATGTTCTGAGGAAGTGTCGCTGGATTTGAAATATTATCTCTACTTTCTCTCCACAGATGCTGCCAGACTTGTTGAGTTTCTCAAGCAATATCTGTTTTCATTTCAGATGTCTAGCATCCCAAGCTCTTTGTTTTATTTTACCCTGGGCTATTAGAGTCATAGAGATGTACAGATTGGAAACATACACTTCAGTCCAACTCGTCCATGCCGACCAGATATCCTAACCTAATCTAGTCCCATTTGCCAGCACTTGGCCCATATCCCTCTAAACCCTTCCTATTTATATAACCATCCAGATGCCTTTTAAATGCTGTAACTGTACCAACCTCCACCACTTCCTCTGGCAGCTCATTCCATACACGTACTACCCTCTGTCTGAAAAGGTTGTCCCTTAGCTATGAAGAAAGGTTGAGTAGGTTAGGTTTATTTTAATTAGAAAAAAGGAGATTGAGGGGGACCTGATTGAGGGTTATGAAATCATGAAGGGTATAGACAGGGTAGATAGAAACAACCTTTTTTCCCTGGGTGAAGGATTCAATAACGAGTGGTCACGTTTTCAAGGTGAGAGGTGAAAAATATAAGGGGGATACACGCGGCAAATACTTCACACAGAGGGTGGTGGGCGTTTGGAGCTTGTTGCCAGCAGAGGTGGTAGATGCAGGCACAGAAGATTCATTTAAGATGCGTCTGGATAAATGCATAAGTAGGTGGGGAGTAGAGGGATACAGATGCTCAGGAACTGACCAACAGGTTTCGACAGTACATTTGGATCGGCTCAGGCTTGGAGAGCCGAAGGGCCTGTTCCTGGGCTGTAAATTTTCTTTGTTCTTCTTTGTTCTTAGCTTCCTTTTATATCTTTCCCCTCTCACCCTAAACCTCTGGTTCTGGACTCCCCCACCCCATGGAAAAGACCTTGTCTGTTTATTCTATCCATGCCCCTCATGATTTTACAAAACTCTATAAGGTCACCCCTCAGCCTCCGATATTCTAGGAAAACACCCCAGCCTGTTCAGCCTCTCCCTATAGCTCAAATCCTCCAACCCTGGCAACATCCTTGTAAACCTTTTCTGAACCCTTTCAAGTTTCACAATATCCTTCCCACAGGAAGAAGACCAGGATTGCACGCAATATTCCAACAGTGCCCTAACCAATGTCCTGTACAACCACAACATGACCTCCCAACTCCTGTACTCAATACTCTGACTAATAAAGGAAAGCAAACCAAACACCTTCTTCACTAACCTATCTACCTGCGACTCTACTTTCAAAGCAGCTATGAACCTGCACTCCAGCATCTCTTTGTTCAGCAACACTCCCTAGGACCTTACCATTAAGTGTATAAGTCCTGCTCTGATTTGCTTTTCCAAAATGCAGCACCTCGTATTTATCTAAATTAAACTCCATCTGCCACTTCTCAGCCCATTGGCCCATCTGATCAAGATCCCGTTGTATTCTGAGATAACCTTCTTCGCAAAGAACTGCAAATGCTGGAAATCTGAAACATAAACAGAAACTGCTGGAGAAATTTAGCAAGTTCTGTTGTTCTGGGAACATGGATTCAAATTCCATCAGCTGGATGATGATATTTTAATTCAATAAACACCTGTAATAAAAAAGCTAGTCTTTATGGTTACCAGATAACCACTGTTGGTTGTGATAAAAACCCATCTGGTTCACATATAACTTTTAGGGAAGGAAATCTGCCATCCTTACCTTATGTGGCCTACATGTGATTCCAGACTCATCATTACTGTCTGCTGTGATAGGCAGCAAATGCTGGTACCCACAACCTATGACTTAGCAAATAAAAACATTTAAAAGGCATTTTGGTGGGTATATAAATAGAAAGGGTTTGGAGGGAAATGGGCCGGGTGCTAGGAGGTGGGACTAGTTTGGGTTGGGATATCTGGTCGGCATGGATGGGTTGGACTGAAGGATCTGTTTCCATGCTGTACATCTCTATGACTCTATAACTAAAGCCATATCTTTTCTCTTTAACACACAGAATATGGAAATACAAGTCAAACAAAGTTTGGTTCTCCCACTTTAGAACTCAAAGTTACAAACAACAATAATAATATCATGAATCTTCAGCATAATGCTCACTGTCTGGCACTTGCGTGGCTCAAACATTACATGCCAGTTATCAGCTCAAGCTTGAACTTTGTCTGCTGCATTTGGACAAAGATTTTTCTTTCTTTTTATTCCTTCATTCATAGGAGTGTTAGACTCATCAATCAATCGTTAGCCGTCCCTCGCAGATGAGGATGACTCTCTTCCACTCTCAGGGTGAGTCCATAGGTTGTTGCACAGACTGATGCAGCTACGCAGTCTCTGTTACAATGGGGGCAGAAGGTGCTCATGGGAACAGGATGGATGGGGTATTACTGAGGCAGCGCACTCCTTACCCTGTTTTGCCTGACTTTTTCACGACAGCAAGTCTCAAGGTGCTCGATGCCTTCCTGGATTCTTCTCCTCCACTTTGGACGGTCTTGGACCAGTGATTCCCAGATATCTGTGGGAATGCCGCACTTCACCAGTGAGGCCTTGAGGGTATCCCTGAGGCGTTTCCTGTCTACCTGGGGCTCAGCTTCCATTCGAAGTTGTGAGTACATCTGCTTGGGGAGTCTCATGTTGGTCATGCAGACAACATGCAGGCATCCAGCCCATTGTAGTGATCAGCTATTATAGAGATGACTAAGCATTAAACATTGGGGGTCTCTACCAGGGTCTGGAGTCATCAGTAGGCCAGAATAAGTAGGTTTCAGTATCCATGAGTTGCGACCAGTGCTGAATATTGTGCAATCTTCATAAAAAGTCCCAGCTTATGAAATTATAATGGAGAGTGGCACATTGATGAGGCAGAAAGAGGTAGTTGAGCTGAGGATATTGCATGGAGGAACTCCTGGAGTGACATCCCTGGGGTTGAAATGAGCGATCTCCAATGACCACAACCATCTTTCTTTCTACAAGAGTAACTTCAAACAGTGGAGAAATCATCTTCACCACTGTGCATCCCCTCCCTCTAACTCCCAACCATCACTACCACTACCACCAATTCCCACTGACTCTAATTTTGCCACTCCTTGATCAAATATTGCCTTGATGGAAAGGGCAGTTATCCACACCTCCATTGCATAATGTTTGTTTTAACTTCAGTGAAAACAACATCTCATCTTCCCTCATTTCCCAAATCTGTCTTTTTTGAACGTCAATCAATATCTCCTTAACCATCTCTGCACCCAGCTTTTATCTTTTTAGCACAATCTTGTGTTTCTCAAAAGATGCTGTTGACCTTTTGGGCATTGAATCTATGGTCACCAGCGATGGCAGGGGGAGATCAGAACTTTTACACAGGGTTGAGTTTCTGTCTTCAATTCATTGAACAGGCCAATTCTCAACCCACGTATCTTTGGGTACATGGGGCAGAACGTTAGTGGAATCCAGAGTGAAGGTCTTGCTTCCCTTTCTTGCCCTCTCTGTTACTGCTACGCCTCATCACTAGGACATTGGGTTTCAAAGTACGATGCAGCTTGATGGACACATTGCTGTTCTAAACAATTGGCAGCAAACTCCTGCCAGTCATGAATGTCAATGCTGCTGTGTCTCAAGCAGAGCTTCAATGTATCTTTGAGGCGTTTTCTTTGTCTTTGGCCATTTGTCAGTTGAGTAAACAGGAAATGGTGGTGGTGGTGGGGGGAGGGTGGTCAGGACTCTGCCTCCAGCCATTGTTTTCAGCCCAAGGAAGTCGATTTTGAAGGAGTTTTGCCTGAATGTTTGTGAAGATGTCTTCAAGAAGAACATTAGCATTTGTATGATGGTCCTCCCAGTGAATTTGGAGCATGTGTTTGAGGCACTGCTGCTGAAATTTCTCTCATACTTTTACACAGCGTTAACAGTAATGATCTGGAGACCGGGATATAACAAAGTTAATTGAAAAACAAGTGCATATGATAATAACTTAGAAGCATGGTATTACTATGGTAACCGGTAAGTCACAGTATAACTACAAAAACCAAGATACTCCAGTAGTATAGGATATCATACAATCTGAGGGGTGCATTCTTTCTATAGTCACTGAACAGGATGGTACAGTAAAAAATGACAGTAATATCAACAGAATGGTATTAAAAAGCAAAATACTTCAGATGCTGGAAAATCAAATAAAAATAGTAACTGCAGGAAATATGCGTAAAACGAAAGGACATCAGCATTAAACATTAACTTTCTTTCTCTCTCCACATCTGCTGAGTATTTCCAACGTTTTCTGTTTTTATACAGTGTTACGACAGCAAACTCTAATAATCTGAACAGCTGAACATTATTGCTAATGACTCCAGGGAACACATATGAAATGCTTTCGAGAGGACAGGCACATTACAAGAACTTGCTAACTATTACCTTGAAAGTGGCTGTACCATATAACTTGGTGGCATGAATGGTCTCTGGAGGTACATTGGTAATGTTCGTGATGAACTCTTCCAGAAATTTGCAAGATCGCTCTAGATGTGTGGTGTTGATGATAATCTGTACCAGCTACAAAGGTAAGGAAAAGAATAAGCTGATTAATAGACACTGAAATCTTCCAGGTTACCATCTGAAATTTCTAAAATTGTGAGACAGTCCTTGTCCTGTATGTGACACATAAATGAAGATTATAGCAAAGAAGGCAGTCTTTTCAACTCACTGCAAATCAAGACAAGAAGGATTATTTTTATGCAGTGAGTTACAATTTCAATCGAACTGCACAAAGAGGCAGAAGAACCAGTTTTAAAAATTGCCTCTAAAAGGGAATGGGATAAATTGGAGATCCAGTTGCAGGGGCAGAGTGGTGAGATCGGGGAGTGTGGGGGCTAAGGTCTGGGAACAGGAAGCCAAAGGTCTCAGGCAGGAACCACCAAATGTTTTACCATGGTCAGGGGCCACCTTTTTGTTCAGATGGCTGCCTGCCCTCCCAGGGCCGGGAATGGGTGTAAACTAAGAAGTTGCAACGGGATTCAGAGGAGTCAGGAGGCTGCAGGGACGGTGGATGGAAATGGGAAGAGTGCAAGGGATTTCTGTGCAAATCTAAATACCAGTACATCAGCACAATAAGGGAGATGGTAGCATAGTGGTAATGTCACTGGACTAGTAACCCAGAGATCAAGGTTAATATTTTGGGGCAAGGATTCAAATGGAAAAGTAAAATATGGAATTAAAGGCTAGTCTAATGATGACCATGCAACCACTGTCATTTGTCATAAAAACCCACCTAGTTCGCTAATGTCCTTTAGGGAAAGAGATCTGCCATCTAATCTGGTGTGGCCAACATTTGATTTCGGACCCACAGCAATGTGGTTGACACTTAACTGCTCTCTGAAATTTCCGAACAAAACATTCAGTTCAAGTGGAAGTTTGGGATGGGCAAGGACCACTGGATTTGCCAACAGCATCCATATCCCATGCAAGTATTTTTTAAAAAATTATAATGTCACTGTGTGACTGGATTATCTCATAAAAAAACTAACTCCGACTGTTCACTGGGGTAGCACATTTGCACTCCTGATCTGGCTGGCTCTATTGCAGGGGTTGTTACCTCTTATTATGACAAGAACCACCTCCAAAAGTAGCAATTGTCATGGAATCAGGCTTTTCCATGACATATAGTTCACAGATATCAGAGAAGTCATGGAATATATTCTAGATTCAAAAATCTTTTGAAAGATAAGTTCAAAGATCTTAACCATGCCTGTTCTATGCCATTCATAGCCCTTCCATACCAACTTGTGCATCCCAGCTCCTTGCCCTGGGCCCGCATAAGGTCCATGCCAATGTATTATACGCACATATCTGCGAGCTCAGGTGAACAACAGCATTTGTTTAGCAGAGAGTTAGCTGTCTGTTCCCTCACTGATTTCTCCTTTCTTGGAGAAAGGCTTTGTGTTCTAATTCCAGGTAGGTGAAGTGCCTTGGGAATATTCGTTCATCTTAAAAGTGCAAACTGAAATTTGCATAAAATTGCAATAAAATGTAATAACTATACCTCTAAACTATAAATTCAAATTGTTTTCCCTTGTGAAAACATCCAAAACAGAACATTGTGCTCTACTTACTGCCTAACCAATATTTTGCAGAGCAAGATATTAAAATTTATTGAGTTGTTTTCAGGATCACACAGCATTCCAAAATGGTTAAAACTAATTAATAGTTTTCAAGTGGAGTCATTACTGTAATGTACTGAAATTCAGCAGCCCAATATACATACAGCAAGTAACTCCAAACAGCAATGAGAAAAATGATGAATAAACAGTCTCTGCAGTATTTTAAAAGGAACAAAAGTTGGCCAACATAACAGAAACACCCCTACTCTTTTTCAAAATAGTATCATTTGAACTTTTACAAATGTTCATTAAAGACACAGACTTAAAAGATTGTGTTTGTTGACATCGCAAACAGAGGGCACACTCCCCAATATCTCAATAATGCCTCAGGCAAGTGCCTGCATTAGAGATGACAATTAAAGTGGAGAAAAAGAACCAGCAAAGCCTGATCTGGGCAATATTTGAAAAATCCAAAACCTCCTCCCTTCACCACTTCTCCTACTTCCCACTTTGATTCTCTCATCCAACTCCTCCACTCATTCCATCCTGACTCCTGCTAACCCCTTACCATTGTTAATTTACCCTCTGCTCTCTTCACTGCTACTCCCAGTACCACTCTTTCCAGTTCCCTCCCTTCACTCGCCACTATTCCAATGTGTAATTGCATGCACATAGAGAATGGACACAGGAAAACAAGAGTGCAAGTGTATTCCTCATGATCTTGGCACTGGACATATGCACTGGGCATGCATTCACGTGTGCAGAATGCACATATAAGTTCTCAAAGAATCCCTACAGTATGGAAGCAGGCCATTTAGCCCATTGGGTCCACAGTGATTCTCCAAAGAGCATCCTACCCCAATCCACCCCATACCTTATAAACCTGAATTTCCCATGGCTAATGAGCCGAGCCTGCACATCTCTGGACACAATATGCAATTTAACATGGCCAGTTCACCTAACCTGCACATCTTTGGACTGTGGGAGGAAATCGGAGCATCTGGAGGAAACCCACACAGACACAGGGAGAATGTCCAAACTCCACACAATCATCCGAGGGTAGAACTGAACCCAGGTCCCTGGTGCTACTAGGCAGCAGTGCTAACCACTGTACCACCCAATACTTTGTAGCAAGGGTAGGAATTGAAGTAAACTGAAAGACCCTTCCTCTTCAAACACCTCAAATGGTCAGTTTCTCATTTCTTCAGTAAGGCATGTGGAAGGAGAACTGCTTATTTATTAAACAGGTTACTGATGCCGAACATCACTCAAAAGGGATGTTTCTGCAGAGATTTTCTTCTCTTTCAGTTGGTTCTGTGATTGAAAGAGAGAGAAGCAGGTTTCTGAGTTTCTCCAACAATTTCTGTTTTCAATTCAGATTTTTAGCATCTGCAGTTCTTGGTTTTATTTTGTTGAAAGGGGGGGGGGGGATCTTGTCTAAATGAGTCTGACAGAGAGAGTCTACGTTAAAAAAAAGCGTGAATTCCTCTTTGAAAGGAATTCTTGGTTGCTTCAATTTAAACAAGTCTCGCATCCCCAACAGCCTTAATCACTGAGTGTGAGACACCCAGCTGGACAGGGCAGATAAGGAAAGTATGGTATCTAGAAAAGAAATCCCCAGCCTCAGCACAACTACTTCATTCACAGATCAAAAATTAACTGATCCCCCTCCCTTACTCAAGTCACAAATGGTCCATCATGAGTGAAGGTGTAAGCATCTCCGGTCAGGATACTGAAGATAACCAAGGGTACAGCTGGGTCCTCAATGATCCAAATTTGCAATGGCATTTCATTATCTAACCAATGATTGAATAAAACAAAAAGAACAGGAAAAAAGGAAAAATGAATGCTTTGTGCCACAGTTTAGACTTGGATTTTTTTTTTTCTGTTATGAGAAGACAGTGAATCAGTCTTTTCAACACTGCCAATTTTAAGTGTTGAAGTTTCAGAAACAGAAGTAAAAGTATCTTAATATTGACAGGCTACAATCTGCTGAAGCAGTCGTCCCTTTCACATGGGTTCTGTTTCTGTGTTGAAGTGAAAATCTCTGCACTCTTCCAGCTCTCTACTGCGGGCTTCTCCAATTTTAATCACTCTACGACTGATGACTGTGTATTTATCTGTTTGTACATTAAGCTCTACAATTTCCTCACTGAACTCTTCACCTCTCTCTGCTCCTTTAAGATGTTTCTTAAAATCTACATCCTTGGCCAAGCTTTTGGTCAAATTATATTTGAACAGACACTATTTCCATTGCTACTTTACCTTCTGTTCTATTCACAACTATGCCCATTCCCACTCCTTGGGAGGTTTTCTATCTTAAAAGATGCTGCATAAATGCAAGTAATAATGGTTTGGTTTGGGTGAATGGTCTTAAACACTAAAGAAGGATCAGCGAGATCTATATTTCTCAATACATGTGACAGGTAGTCTGGTTGTGACACAACTGGTCTTTGGGCTGTTAAGTCTGAATTCCGGTTTTGGTGCATCTTACCACTTTGGACAAAGTTGACAGTGCACCTTTGAGTAACTGTGTATGCGGTCTGCATTAGCTAATTAGCAATAATCCACAAAACATAATACATAGTTTTCTCCAATAGGGAGAGACAGTTGGTTATAAATAGGTTGAGGGGAGCCATCCCACATCAAGCATTGGGCAAGGTCAGGATCCATGAGCCACCACAATCAATACATCCAGTACAGGAACTGAACCCACACCAATTGTATCATTCTATATCACACTGTAGATATTTAGCCAAGCCAGCTAACCGAGTGAATGTAGTTCATTTTTAAGATGAGAGGAGGGAAATTTAAAAAAGACACGAGGGGCAAATCTTTTACACAGAGGGTGGTTCATGTGTGGAATGAACTTCCTGAGGAGGTGGTGGATGTGGGTACAATTACAACGTTTAAAAGGCATTTGGATAGGAAAGGTTTGGATGGATATGGGCCAGGAGAAGGCAGGTGGGACTAAATTAGCTTGGGATTATATTCAGCATGGACTGGTTGGACCGAAGGGTCTGTTTCCGTGCTATATGACTTTACAACTATGACTGTACCTGGGAGGATTTTATAATTAGCTTGGTTTCGAGGCTGGATCATAAAAGTGTATCAGATCCCCAGCCTAATGAGAAAGCAATATAAGACATGAATCATTGTAACAAAACACATTACTCTGAATGAAAAATATGCGGTGGAGAACGACAAATTAAGCAAAAACAAATTTAAAAAGTTTCAAGATGGTATTTATTTTTGTGGAAACCCGAACAATGCATTTAATTCATTTAAAGCCACAATTAACAGAATAGAAATGACAATAATGTCATGAAAATATTTATAGGGCTACATGTGGTATGAGGCAACTCTAATTTTGATATTGGTCAGAGATTACTTATATGTGGGAGGACTTAAAGCATGTCACTGGATCTGGGTTAAAAAGTTTGTGCTCTACATCCAACCTCTGCGCTCACTGTGATGGCACAATAGTGACCCACTCGTTTGAGTACCCACGAGAGAAGATCAAGCATATAATTCAGACTGTCACTCCACTGCAGCATAGCATGCTGTGATATCAGATGTGTGAACTTCTAGATGAAACACTAAAATGAGTCCCTGTCTGCCCTCTCAGCTGTATGTAAAACATGGCAATTGCATCACTGTGTAGAGCAGTGGTCATATGTATCAGATCCAATGTCACTTAAAATACATTACTTGCTCATTGCTGTTGGTGGCACTTTGCTCTATGCAAATTGGCCATTTCAGAACAATGCTTACACTTTCAAGAAGTACTATCTTGGCATCCTAAGGGCTTTAAAAAATGCTATAAAAATGCAAATATTTCTCAAGTCTTTCTGTACTGTTGTTGAGACAGTGCAGATGAAGTTTCATTTTTGTATTAAATTCATACTTCATCCATATGGAAAGTATTTGATTGGACAGTGTAGAGAGAGTTTCGCACATAACCTGTAGACCAGAAGACCATATGCAAGAGCAGCATTAAGTCATTCAGCCCAACAAGTATGCTCCGCGATTCGGTCATGGCTGATATGTTTTTATCGCAAGTTAGGGTTAGGATAGTACCGGGTATGTACTTGTAGTTATCTTCAAATTATTTATTAGAATAGAGCAGAATGACCTTTACAGTGAATCAATTCCATGTTGTATCCACCCTGACAGCGTGGGACAGAGTGATGCAGAGAGGATGCCTGATACTGACAGTGACGGGAAGTGTAAATTTCTCAGATAGCGTCAAGGGTCCTGCCAACCCCTCACTCAAGGATTCCATCCACCCCCCTCACCCAAAGCCCCCACTCTCAATGCAAACTTACACCAAAATATATCAGTTTTCAAGAGGAGCCTAATGTGATTAGAAAAAAGATGAAACATGGTCTTGTTTGAGTTAGATGAAGATTAGTTGGAGGAGACTTGTGTGGGACGTAATCACTGGTATAAATCTGTTGGCACAAAGGGCCTGTTTCAATGCTGCATTCACACTGGCTTTGCACCTGGTTGTTAATCCAAGTAGATGCACAAAGACTAAGGTAACTCCAGGATCACTCACCTCAGTGAGTCCGACATGCTGCTTCTTGATGACATTTTGTAAACAGTTGCTCAGTGTCCTGGTCAGAAGAAGATTGGTGGATTTCCGGATCATGTCATCTATTTCAGTTGAGCTGGAGGGCAAAAATAATTGCTTTGTTTTAAATCATCTCCACATTCCTCTAAAACTACAAACTGATTTTTGTGAAAGTTGCATTCATTAGAATGCTGTTAGTGTTGCGAAACTGAACACATTCCATTTCAATCACATAGCTGCAGAATCAATCTCAGGACAGCACAGTGGATTCACTTCCTCCAGAATGCTCCCTGGTCCAGCAGTGAGCCTACTCTGATCCTGGAACCTTGTGCTGTGAGAGTTGTGCCTCAGTAGGTAGGGCTCTTCCCTCTGAAGGTTGTGGATTCAATAGCTTGAGGCCAAAGATCAGGTTAATACTCCCATTACAGTCAAGAGACAGAGCAAGAGAGGGAGAGGGAGGGAGAGAGAGAGAGAGAGACAGACAGACTCCTTGTCAAAGGTGCATCTTTCAGATGAGACATTAACTGATTCCTCATCTACTCCTTTTAGGCGAACGTGAAACTTCCCACAGATTACTCAAATGCAAGCAGTGGAATTCGCCCTCATGACCTAGCCAATATTTAACCCTTAACCAACCACGAAAAAAAAAACTGGTAACTTTTAAACTTAATGGTAAGGTCCTCAAGAGTGTAGCTAAACAAAGAGAAATTGGAGTGCAGGTTCACAGCTCCTTGAAAGTGGAGTCCCAGGTAGATAGGATAGTGAAGAAGTTGTTTGGTATGCTTGCCTTTATTGGTCAGAGTACTGAGTACAGGAGTTGGAAGGTCATGTTGTGGCTGTACAGGACATTGGTTAGGCCACGTTTGGAATATGCATGGATTTCTCCTTGATAATAGGAAAAATGCTATGAAAGGTTTACAAGGATGTTGCCAGGGTTGGAGGATTTGAGCTATAGGGAGAGGCTGAATAGGCTGGGGTTGTTTTCCCTGGAGCGTCAGAGGCTGAGGGGTGACCTCGTAGAGATTTATAAGATCATGAGGGGCATGGATAGGATAAATAGACAAGGTCTTTTCCCTGGGGTGGGTGAGTCCAAAACCAGAGGGCACAGATTTAGGGTGTATGGGGAAAGATTTAAAAGGGACCTAAGGGGCAACGTTCTTACACAGAGGATGGTGCGTGTATGGAATGTGCTGTCAGAGGAAGTGGTGGAGGCTGTATATATGAATAGGAAGATTTCAGAGAGATATGGGCCAAGTGTTGGCAAATGGAACTAGGTTAGTTTAGAATATCTGGGCCGGCATGGACGAGTGGATCGAAGGGTCTGTTTCTGTGCTGTATAGCTCTATCTCTTTAACAATGTTTTTTGTGAGAACTTACTGTGCACCAATTTGCCTGCTGCATTTTCAATAATGCTAATACATGAATACATTTCAACAGTGCTTTATGAAAGCTGTAAAAGACTTTTGGACGTTCTGAGATCATAAAAACACTGGACAAATGTGCTGCAGCCATCTTATGGTCAATGAGTCAAATAGCTTACTCAGAGAAGATTTCTGGCCACATTACCAGGAACTGGATATGGACTGTCAACCCAAGTCACATTGCTGCTTTACACACAAGACAGAAAATTCCCTCCCACTTTTAGACCTTGATCTGAAATTTCAAAAGACAACGATTTAATATGGGCCAGAACATAGATGCAATAATATGTACAGATTTGAACATCCCTGTGTGGAAAGGGTACAAAATTACTGACATAGAAATTAGACAAATTAGGAATATACCTGAAATAGGAACCTATACAATGATGGTAGAGAATGTAGAGAAACTGGGATTTTTCACTTTGTCCAGAATATGCGGACATGAGTAGTAAGATCAGCAGTTCTGGTCTCTACTTGTCCTTGAGAAGTTAAAAAGGGACACAACAAACTTCCACTAGCATGTAAATATTAAATGGACAATAAGAAAAGAGAGGTGGGTCCCATTACAGACAAAGGTGATATGTGCTTATGAATACTGTGAAGGGTGGAATACTTGATTAGCACTTTGTCTCAGTGTTAGTGAAGGGGACAATAATAAAATAATATCATGTATATAGATGTTGAAGTTAATTAATGAGGTTATAATTTCTAAGCAGAATGTTCTGGCATTAATCAATCTTCTGGTCATGGCATTAATCAACTTCAGCCTCCCCATTACTCTTGACTCACTCCAATTTGCCTATCAGACCAACAGATTCACGTCAGATGCCAGATCACTTGCCCCTCACTCCTCCCTAGAACATCTTGACACCAAGAAGAGCTACGTAAGAATCCTACTCATTGACTATAGTTCAGCCTTCAACACTATTATCCCCGGACACTGATTACTAAACTAAGTGATCTCGGACGAAGCCTCAATCTTTGCAACTGTATCCTCAGTTTCCTGACCCAGAGCCACAATCAGTGAAGATTGGGGACAATATTTCATCCTCACTAACACTCAACACTGGAGCCCCCACCCCCCTCAGTGGTGCGTACTCAGCCTCCTACTGTACTCACTGTATACCCAACAGCACAGAGGTGGAATGAGTGGAGAGTGTCAAGCTCCCGGGGGTGGTCATCCACAACAAACTTTCTTGGACTCTTCATGTGGACGCATTGGTTACAAAGGCCCAACAATGTCTCTTCTTCCTCAGGCAGCTGAGGAAATTTGGCATGACAGTGAATACCTTTGCCAACTTTTATAGGTGTGCCATTGAGAGCATTCTGTCTGGGTGTATCACTACCTGGTATGACAACTGTACCAATCCAGATCGGAGACAGTGACAGAGGTATGGCAAACTGGATGATGTATGTCAAATGCAAAAGTACACAGATAGTCTACCTGAATGGGTAGTCAAATGGCAGATGGGACTTAATGCAGAGAAGTGGCAGGTTGTGCGTTTAGTCAGAATAGATTGGGAGAGACAATACAGTTAAATGAGCCAGTACTAAAGGAATGCTGGGAAAGAGGGACTTGTTCAAGGGAGGACACATTTAAACACTGCTTAGTAAAACATATGGAATTTTGGACGTCATAAACAGAAGTACTGAGTACAAAAGCAGGAAACTTGGGATGAACTTTATATAACACTGGTTGAGCTATAACTTGAACACTGGGTTTATTTCTGGACACCACATAAAGATAGAAGTTTTCTTCAGAGGTGTTGAAAAGATTTAGTTGAACATTTCAAGGGTTTTTTTGGCTATATTAAGGTGAGAGGGGGAAGATATAAAAGGGACTTAAGGAGCAATTTGTTCATGCAGAGGTGCATGGAATGATTGTCAGAGGAAGTGGTGGAGGCTGGTACATTTAAAACGCATCTGGATGGGTAGATGGATAGGAAGGTTTAGAGGGATATGGGCCAAACGGGTCTGGATATCTGGTCGACGTGATGAGTTGGGTCAAAGGGTCTGTTTCTGTGCTGTACAACTCTATGACTGCATGAGATAAAACTGAGAAGCTGGGAATGGTTCTCCCTAAAGCAAAGAAGATTGAGAGTAGATTTGATAGCAGTATACAAGATTTTGCAGTTCAGTTAAGGTCAACAAAGAAAATTGCCAATTAGCTGATAGCTCAAGTTTTGAGCAAGATGTGCAGGGACAGATGTGATTGAATTGGAACTTGTTGCCTACCAAGATGATGTAAGCAGAATTGAGCAATATTTTCAAAGGGAAATTGAATGCACACTTGAGGAAAGTAATCCTGCTGGGTTATGGTGACAGAACAGAGAAATGGGACTGACCAGATTACTCCAAAGAGTGGTGGCAGGGGTCAAATGGCCTCCTATTGTGCTCCTACGTGACTCATATCGCATCCCCCATGCAAACCTCCCAAGTCTTGGAGTCATAGTCATAGAGTCCCACAGCACGGAGACAGGCCCTTTTGGCGCAAGGTGGTCCATGCCGACCAAAATGTTCATCCACACTATCCCCATTTTCCCTGCACTTGGCTCATATCCTTCTAATCCTTTCCTATCCATGTATTTGTCCAAATGGCTTTTAAATGTTGTTAATGTACCCGCATCAACCACTTCCACTTGTACCTCATCACAAATGCGTATCACCCTGTGTGTAGAAAAAGTTGCCCCTCAGGTTCCTTTTTATCCTTTCTCGTCTAACCTTAAACTGATAGCCTCTCGTCCTCGATTTCTCAATCCTGGGAAAAAGACTGAGTGCATTCACCTTATCCATGCCTCTCATGATCTTATACTCTTCTATAAGATCCGCCTTCAGTCATCTGTGCTCTCAAGAAAAAAGTCCAGGCTTGTCCAACCTCCCACTATATCCTTGAGTCCTGGCAACATCTTGTAAATATCTGCACTCTTCCCAGTTTAATAACACCTTTCCTATAATAAGTTGACCAAAACTGAACACGATATTCCAAGTGCAGCCTCACCAACATCCTGAGCAACAGCAACATAACTTCCCATATCTACTAACTGATGAAGGCCAGTGTGCCAAAAACCTTCCTCACTGCCCTGTCTACCTGTGACTCCACTCTCAGAGAATTGTGCACCTGGACTCTAAGGTCTCTCTGTTCCCTTTGTCTTCCCTCCATGAACTCTTGTACAGGACTTTAATTCCTATAGTTTGTGGCCGAAGAGGCAAAAACAATTGTTACTGCTGAGATAGATATGAGAAAGGACAAGGAAACTAGACTGCCATAGATTACTAGTAGTCAAACCATTACAAGTTTCTATGTATTGGAAATCTGGAGCACAAAGAGACTTGGGAGTCCTGGTTCAGGATTCTCTTAAGGTTAACATGCCAGTTACGAAAGCAAATGCAATATTAGCATTAATTCCACGAGGGTTATAATACAAGACCAAGAGAATTCCTGAAGAAGGGCTTATGCCCGAAACGTCGATTCTCCTGTTCCCTGGATGCTGCCTGACCTGCTGCGCTTTTCTAGCAACACATTTTCAGCAAGAGATGTACTGCTGAAGCTGTACAAGGCTCAGGTCAGACCACCTTTCAAATACCGTGAGCAGTTTTGGGCCCCATATCTAAAGAAGGCGGTGCTGGAAATGGCAGGGTTCTAGAGGGAGTTTACAAGATCGATCCCAAGAGTGAAGGGCTTGTCCTATGAGGAGTGGTTGAGTTCTCTAGGTGGAATTGTGAAGGATGAGGGGTGATCTAATTGAGTCTTACAAAATACTGAGAAGCTGGATAGAAGGGATGTGGAGAAGTTGTTTCTTCTAATAGGAGGGATTAGAACTAGCGGGCACTGTCTCACAGTGAAGGGATAATCCTTCAAAACTGAGATGAGGAGGAATTTCTTCTGCCAGAGGTTCATGAATCTGTGGAACTCATTGCTGCAGAAGGCTGTGGAGGCCAAGTCATTGAATGCATTTAAGACTGAGAATGTTCGGTTCTTGAATGGAAAGGGGACCAAGGGTTACAGGGAGAAGGGGTAAAGAAACACATCAACCATAATTGAATGGTGGAGCAGACTTGATATGCTAATTTTGCTCCAATATCTTACGGTCTAACAATTCCATTATCATTGTATTTTGTGACTCCTAGGATTGTGGAGTGTGAACTAGATTAATATGAGTTTTCTTCATCTAGGAATTCCCAATGTTCCTATCAAGGATGAGTGTTTGAGAATCTCAATGTAAATTCATTAAATAGGGATAAGCATTAGAATTGAATGAGGTGCCTCAGAAACTACAAAAAGTATTCAACAGAAAGGGAATATTTTATGCCTTCCTCCATGGTAAGTTTGGAGGTGGGAAGAGCATTTGAGTTGGCTCCATCCCATTTCCCCTCCAATATCTTGATTAAGTTAACGGTGATAAGGCCCACGCTGCCTCACAAATCCCACCACTGGAAAGACCACCTGTCATCAGCAGGCACTAACTTGGCTCAGGTTATTATCAGGTCTTCCCCAAAGAAGACAATGTACGTGTCTTGCCATCTCTACAAATGACCACTAGAGGCCTTGATAAACTGTCCCCCAATACATTAACAGGTCAACGATTTGACATAAATTTAATATCAGGCATGTATAGAGTATTACGCATAGGAAAGAAAATGAGTAACGTTTATTTAATGTTAAAATTGCAATGGATGAGGTTAAATCGGGCCAAAGAGTCTCAAAGTAGACTCAACATGTTCATCCAAAGACAACAGAATGTTCAGCATGCTCAAAGTGTAGAATAGATCAGAGGAAGTCATGATCAAACCACGGTGTTTTTGGTCAGACCATACCTTGCAACTTATGCTGAGGAGTGGTCTTTAAGACACAAGTGAGGCATTCAACAACAAGAACTTGATGCAGGAAAGCCATAAGGCTGACCCCTAATTATATGGAAAAATTATGTTTTGTTGATAACCAAGACCTGACTCACCAAAGGGCAGAGCTGGGCACCATATGTTCCTGGATACAAATGATTCAGGATAATAATACAGAGCCAGAGAAACAGGGATGTCCAAGAGGAGTCAAGGTCAGATCGATTTGGTTGGTGTAAAAAACAACAGAGGTGCCATTACAGTGTATTCTACAGGTCACTAAATGGTGGGAAAAATATACAAAGTGTAAATGTTTAAGGAAAAACTGCATATCAGGGTACTTTAATTGTCCTATTATATGCTGAGTTAGCGATTGGGTAAATGATAAAGAGACAGAAGACCTTCTGAGCCTATGCAGAAGGATTTACTTGATTAGTGTGCTTCAAGCCCTATGTGCAACGAGGCACTGCATGATCTGGTTCTGGGGAGTGAGGTCAGTCAAATGGATCAAGTGTCAGTGCAGAAACATTGAAGAGAGAGTAGTCATTGTTTAATTTTCCTTCTTAACAGCACTGTGGGTGTACCTGCACCATTTGAACTGCCATGTTTTAAGGCAGCAGCTCACCACCATCAACTCCTCCTCAAGGGTAATCAGAAATGGACAATAAATTCTGGCAAAGTATAGATTTAAAAATAAGGTTTAGGAAAGCTGAGGAACAAAGATATGAAGTAACCTACACAGTGAGATGAGAACAGATTTGTCCCAGGTAAATGTTTGATGGGTCAATGGAGAAAGGTGAAATGTTGGTGAGGGGTACTTCAACTTCCCAAAGTGTTACAGAAATAGGCTTTCCAACCAAGTTAGTGCAGGGAATTAAAGGCATAATAGCAGCATGGATACAAATTTGGCTAGGTTCCATTGAAAAGGGCAACGATAAAGCATTGTTTTTCAGACTGCAGCAAGACAGAGATGGGCAATAGGACTAAGTTTTTTTTTAAAGTGAATGCACATTTTGACTTGTCCACATCTAGAATCATATGTCCTTCTGCCCATCAAGTCTGTACTGCCAAAGCTACACTGTACCTACACTAGTCCCATCTCCCAGTACTTGTTCCATAGCCTTGAAAGTTATGACATTTCAAGTGCTCATTTTGTTTTTAAACAGGTTTCAAGGTTGCTCACCTCAACTACTCTCCCAGACAGTGCATTCCAAACCTCCATCATCCTCTGGGTGAAATCATTGTTCCTTAAGTCCCCTCTAAACCTCTTTCATCTTAAAATTATGACCCTTGTTACTGACCCTTCGACTCAGGGGAGCAGTCACTTTCTATTCATCTTCACCATGCCTCCTTATACACTTTAATCAAATTCTCTTTCAGCTTTCCCTATTCTGAAAAGAATCAACCCAAGCTTACCCAGTCTCTCTTCATTGTTGAAACACTCTATCACAGGCAAAATCCTGGTAAATCCCCTCTGCATCCCCTTCAGTGCATGTACACAAAAAATATAGAATTCCACATAAAAACAAAGTATAAATGTATCATACGGAAAATCAACTTTATTAATACAGAGTGAATTTCTGACCAGGCACATGAGCAATTATTTGATTTGCAAATTACTTCCCAAAGTAAGAACGTGGAGAGTAGAATATGGGGTGAATAGTAATATGCCACTAGCTCAACAACAATGTCAGTAATATGAGATCAAATGGCACCAGAAAACAGAGTTCTGGAGACTTTCAGCTCAATTGTGCCTCTGCACCTAGTTTGAAGTTAATAGATGTCACTAGTTTGTGCAAACTTGGCATCCAATACTCCTTTGTCCAAGACTCTGGAGCCGACTATGATAATATCACTGCAGGGAGATATTTCAAACTGAGGACACAGTTTCAAAATTTATAATTGACACCCAAACTATGAGCAAAATGTAGAAGTTGAACATATAAGATCATGAGTAGGCCATTCAGCTTGAGCCTGCTCTTCCATTCAATAAAATTGTGGCCGACTGATCACTCCACCTCGTTCCTGCTCAATATTTCACTCCCTTGCTTATCAAGAACCAAATTACCTTTGCTTTAAAAGTATTCAAGTACTCTGTTTCTACTGCCTTTTGAGGAAGAGTTCCAAAGACTCATGACTCTGTTGTTTCACAGACCAATAACTACATTTTTTTATTAGCTTTCAGATTTACAAGGGTTTTGCTGCAAAAGTCCATAATTTAATACAAACAGCAGTTTCCACCTTCCCCTTCTAGACTTTTTCCTTTTGCAGAAACCAACTCTTCACTGGAGAATAACCCAACTCTGAGCATTTTTAATTAACCAGTTCAGATATGTTATGATGCACTCCCGGCACAGGTGGGATATGTACCAGGGCCTTCTATCTCTTCTGACAGTACTACTATGCTACAAGAGAGTTATAATTCAATTGGCAGGCATGTGTTTTAAAGTAGCAGTGACAAGATCAGTAGCTGGTAGGATTCAAATCTAGCTCCAATGAATTTCAAATCCATCGCCTTCACCTCTCAGCCACGATTACACATCATCATAACCCAACTCGAGAATACAAAGTCTAACAAGCATCATCTTCTCTCAAACAATTCTAAGTTCTTCTGGTTGACCCTGCATTTCAAAAATGTGCATTTCGAACACTCACAACTCTGAGAACATTTTTGCCCTCATTTTGGTCTCAAATCGGTGAGCCCTTATTTTTTAACTCTGAGTCTTAGTTTTAAATTCTCTCACAAGTCCTAAAAGCAGAATATAGGAAGCTAGGAAACAACCTCATGTGCTAATCAAGGTAGGAATAGCAGGACATATCAGGTGACTACATGACTGAGAGATGGTGTGAGGGAGGGGTTTTCAGATTCCAGGGGCACTGGGCTGTTTTTAGGGGAGGGAGGACCAATACAGCAGGACAGGGGGTGCCCCTGGGCAGAACTGGAACTGATGTATGAGGGAGAGTATTTACTATTGAGGTTGGGGAGGGTTTAAAGTAAAATAGCAGGAACCTGACAACCTATACAAGGAGACAGAAGAGAGGGAAACAAGGGCAAAAGTAAATGAAAGAATGGGAAATAAGAAAAATGATAGGCAGAGAATTCAGTCCATATCGTAAAATAATGTGACAGAGCTAAAAATATTAAGAATACAAGACTTGAGGCTTTGTGTCTTAATGGGCAAAGCATTCACAATAAAGTGGATGAATTAGTCACACAAATAGGTCGAATGTAGTTGGGATTAAAGAGAGGTAGGTGACTGCAAGTTGACCAGGGGAAAGAAACAAATCTCCTAGAATATACAGTTTTTAGGAAGGATACACAAAAAGGAAAAGGAGATGGTTAATATTGTTGGTTAAAGAGTGTTAGCACAATAGTGAGGCACAATATTAGTTCTGGTGAAGCAGAATCTGTAACATAGAGCTTAGAAACACCAAGGGGCAGAAAGTGATAATACAGTGGTAACGTTGGGGAAGGCATGAAATAGGAAATTAGAGATGCAAGCAACAAATGTACATCTGTAAATATGGCTGACTTTGATCTGCACATAGATTTAGGCAAATTCACAACAATACTGTAGAGGAAGTATTACTGGACTGTGTAAGAAATGTTTTTTTTAGATCAATACATTTGAATCAAATACAGAATGGGACACAGTAGACTGGGTATTGTATAATGAGAAAGTAATAATTGGCAATCTAGCTGTGTGATGCCCCTGAGGGGAGAGTGACCATAATATGATAGAATTCTGCATGAAGATAGAGAATGACATAGTTGATTCTGAGTCTAGGGCCTTGAACCCAATTAAAGGAACTTACAATGGTTTGAGGCACGATCTGTGTGTGGAAATTGGGGAATGTTACTCAAAGGGATGACAATGGACAGACTATGCAAACATTGTAAGAGCACATGGAGGAACTGCAATGGTTGTTCATTCCCATCTGTCATAAGAATAAAATGGGAAAATTGGTCTAACTATGTATAACAAGGGAAATTGGGAATAGTATTAAATCCAAGGAAGCAGCAAACTTGACATTAGGTCCACATGTTCTGGACACTCAGCCAATGACAGTACTTTCTTTGAACCCACCCTGTTCAAGCCCTTTGAGAATTTTGGAACTTTTAAATAAATTGCCCCTCATTCTTCTCAACTTTGGGGAATGTAGGACTAGTCTGTGGAAATGTAGGGCTGGTATCCTGCAACTAAAGCTAATGAACCTGGGATACATTTTCAACATCTCCTATTTTCCCAAACAAAATGTCAGCAAGGGGTACTTTAAAAATTAATGCTTCCAATGATGCACCTCATCTACCATCAGAGTTCAATCTGAAGCCTAGCTTCTAGCCTCTCTCCATCCCCATATACAATCCTCTTAATATGATTGCTATCAAATGGGATGGAAATCTCCAGTTTGCATCTTCCTGAGTGACCTGTATACTGGGACTGTAGCTTGTAAAATTACTACTGTCATGGCTTTGCACTAACGTTTCTTCATTCTGGCACTTCTGATTTACCAAATATAGGCATGGTGCACAAATATAATTGAATCATTGAGGTCTAGAGCACAGAGAAAGGTGCTTCAGTCCTCGAGATGATGCTGGTCAAAAACAAATATTCTAACAATTTGAAATGATGTGGAGGTGCCAGTGTTACACTAGGGTGGATAAAGTCAGAAGTTGCATAACACCAGGCTATAGTCAGGAGCACCACGTTCACCTGACAAAGGAACAGTGCTCCAAAAGCTGTTGGATTATTGTGATTTCAAATAAACCTGTTGGACTATAACCTGGTGTTGTGTCACTTCTCACAACTGAAACAAACAGAGAATTGTTAGACCATAAGACACAGTTATGAAATTAGGCCATTCAGCCCATTGAGTCTGCTCTGCCATTTAAATCATAGCTGATATGCTTCTCTATCCCAGTGTCCTGCCTCTTCCTCATCTTTGAAACCTCAGTGCTATGAATGAGCATTGAGACATTCCACCTGATCAAGGCATCAAAATAAGACTTGCCTTCATCTAGTGATCATCTGACAGATTCTTAATTGCGTGGAAATCCATTAAATCTTTTAAAATCTTGAACAGACCAAACTCTGTCTGGGTGTATGATACTCAAAGAACCTTCCCCCTTCTGCATAAAATGAAAAGAATTAAAGACTAGTGTCTCCATCCAAACAATGGACAGAACAGACTGCAGTAAATTACTACTCTTCATCACTTTATGGAGTGGGACAGAATTTCAAAGTGCTTTTTGCCAGGAAGTGTGAACCATGAATTTTTCACTCCACCAATCCAAAGGTCAACATTGGAGGACTCTCAAAAAGATGGTTTTACAAACCATCCTTTCTTATTTAATTCTCCCATGCTTTAATTAGGGTCATTATCTAGTAGCTTACTTATTTTAAGTGCATTATTTTGCTCTATGAGGAGTTTACTCAATGCCTAGGGAATCCCAAACACTCCACCGAGTTCCATCTAATTGTAGAACGATTCTTTGATGTAAAAATCAAAGGGTCTCCATACATGAACTGATTAGTATATAATCAGGTCTCAGAGGGCACCCTTTACACAATTACTGAATCAGTTCAGAATGTTATTTAAAACAGGTTGAGAGAAGGCAATATCTTTTCCTGCAATAATATACCAGCAGGAAAACTTATTATAAACTTTGGATTTACACAATTGGGATATCAGCGATAATCATTTTTTAAATGGCTGAAGAACATATCTGCAGAATGATTCACTATCAAAATGAAGAAGCCCAAAACATTAGCCCTGGCAAATATTAGCCTGAACTCAGCACACTAACATTGGAAACAAAAATAGAAAATACTGGAAAAGCTTAGCAGGTCTGGCAGCATCTGTGGAGAGAAATCAGAGTTAACGTTTTGGGTCAAGTGATCGCTCCCCAGAACCGTTCTGGGGAATAGTCACTCAACCCAAAACGTTAACTTTGATTTCTCTCCACAGATGCTGCCAGGCCTGCTGAGCTTTTCCAGCAATTTCTATTTTTGTTTTTGATTTATAGCATCCGCAGGTCTTTCAGTTTTTATTTAGTACACTAATGTTGGAATTGGATTCCTGGGGGGGGGAGGGGACAACAAGGGTTGAACAATGGAAGGATGTGAAGATGGATGAAAGGAGGGGTAATGAGAAAATACAAGAGGAAGATAGAAAGATTAAGGGTTGCATTTGGATAGTTAGGAATGATAAAGTAAGAGTGAGAAGCGTAAGAGTACAGAGTAAGGGGAAAACAACTGAAAACACTATGTTGAGAGGGTGGTTTCGTAGAGTTCATCAGTAAGATGGGCTTGTTGGGCCAAATGGTTTTTAACTATCCCAATGTAAATTAAAAATCATCATCAACTCTTCAAATATTGCGAGCATATTTAACTCTAGTAAATTGATTCAAAAAAGGTGCTATAGGTTGATTTGAATCTATCTTTCAAAAATTTATATTTACACTCCAAATCTAGTGAAACAACTCAGGATAGTACCGTTTGTGGGGGGAAAGTAGGGACATGTATGGGTATAGGGTTGACAGGGTGAGAGTCATAGACTTGCTGGATATTGGGAGCTGAACGGCAGCAGAAGTAACTGATTAATTCCAATCAGGCTTTTTGTTTCAAGCATGTGCTTCTCATTTGGAGAGACAATTTTTCTAAACTGAGCAGCCAATGTCTATGAGCCTTTACATTGAACGGAATGAGTTCCAGAACTCTAGATGTCCAATGAAATTTATTTGTGGGAATGGGTTCTGAAAGAGATTCAGTCTTAGCATTCAGAGATCCATTTGAACTCATCAAGGTGAAGATATAGAGCTATAGAGTCATAGAATTATAGAGATGCACAGCATGGAAACAGGCCCTTCAGTCCAACTCATCCATACTGACCAGATATCCTAAATTAATCTAGTCCCATTTGCCAGCACTTGGCTCGTATCCCTCTAAACCCTTCCTATTCATGTACCCATCCAGATGCCTTTTAAGTGTACCAGCCTCTACCACTTCCTCTGGCAGGTTATTCCATGCATGCACCAACCTCTGCATGAAAAAGTTGCCCCTCCGCATCCTTTTAAATTTTTCCCCTCTCACCTTAAACCTATGCCCTCTAGTTCTGGACTCCCCGACCCCAGGGAAAAATAAACCTTGTCTCATGATTTTATAAACCCCTATAAGGTCACCCCTCAGCCACCAAACTCCAGGGAAACAGCACCAGCCTATTCAGCCTCTCCCGATGGCTCAAACCCTCCAGCCCTGGCAACACCCCTGTAAATCTTTTCTGAACTCTCAAGTTTAACAATATCCTTCCAATAGGAGGGAGACCAGAATTGCATAAAATATTCCAAAAGTGGCCTAACCAATGTCCTGTACAGCTGCAACATTACCTCTCAACTCTTATACTCAATGCTCTGACCAATAAAGGAAAGCATACCAAACATCTTCTTCACTATCCCCAAAAAAGGTGCTCATCAAAAAGCCTGCTTGACCTTAGGTATCCAAAGTCAGTAGCTCTCCTCCTGGTTCATGTTAGATACAGTCGAATGCCCCTCCACAATACTATCAGGTTAAATAAGTGGGTTAGAGACACTGTGCTGTCATGCACTCATTAGTCAGGTAGATACTTGTTGTTGCATTAACAACTTCAAAAATCACAATCCTAACTGCGGAGATCAAACAATGCACTTTCCAAACAAGGTAAATGGCATAATATTGCTCCAGTGTAATTAATGTTAAGGGGCCTATAGACCACTCTTGTAAGCAAGTGCTTATCTTAACTATTGCTTATATTCACTCAAACAAATTCTGAATTTTTTTGATTTCCCAAATCAAGATAATTTGTCACTACTGTGCTGATCACAATTGCGGTTAACAGGGCTTATCATATCTCTTTTTCTTTTCTTCTGTTCTTCTGAAACGAGAACATTCATGGCCAGGCTGTAATCACTTTGTAACCATGTCTCTGCAATGGCTGCCATATCATATACCTTTTTTAGTTTTTCAGTTAGCGATTCATCTATCTTGTTACAATGGTGTCTATATTCAGATAAAAAGTCTTTAATTGTATCTTATCGATTTTACCAACTCTGATTTAACTTAGTGCATTCTTACCTCTGTGTGTGCTCTCCCTTCCTGTCAGACTTTGGTTATAATTATTCATATGAATATCCTGCTTTCTCTTTAACTTTTCTCACCACATGTGATTTTCCCTCCATCTTCATGGTTTAACCTAAAGACCTCTCCACAACCGTAGTTATAGGATTCATCAATACACACCCAAGCTCAGTTTTGATGAAGACCGTTCCAACAGCACCTTTTCCTCTTTCATCAGTACTGATGCCAACACCCAATGAATCAAAACCCATTTCTCCTTTGAACCCTGCATTCAACTATGACCTTTTCTGTCCCTTGTCAATTTGCTTGTGGCTCAGTTTGGAATCCAGAGATTATTTGTAGCTCTGCATTTTGATTTTGCCTCTCACTGCTCATACTCCCTTGTCAGCAGCTCTTTCTTAGGCACACCTTTTATTCTTGCCCTCCATTCCAGATTCCTCTCTAGACTGGAGATGTCACAATCCATAGCACAGAGCATGACAATACAGTCTTCAGGACTCATGCTGTCAGATACACAGCACAATGTATCTTTCCCTAACTGTTCTGCAACCCCCCTACCCCTCATCCAGTGTAACTTCATTCTTTTTTATTCCCTATCGGTATCGGGGCTTCACATAGAATAATGCTCAACATTGTTTACCCTAATCAGTTTATAATCTCATGAAATAAGATTCATAATAATCCAGGTCCAATCAAGGGGATGTCTTCTCAAGAGAGGGACTAAAAAATGCATAGTTGTGCTGTATGAGACAACTGCATGCTTGGAAGTACAGTACATGGGCATCTTCAAGGACCACTTTTATTTAAGTACATAATTTGTATGATGAGGAGAGTTGGAGGCAATGGAGAAAGATAAGGAAGGGTAGAATTGGCCTTCTCCATTTCTATTGGTCTGAGTCACTATCCCCAGGCCCTTCCGTTCAGAGTGTATTCTTTGCCACCATAACGAACTGCTGAAAGAACTGCTGCAAAGGCTTAACACCCACTCAGCAGGACATCAACCAGGCTGAGGAATGAAGGACAGAAGACAAAGTGAAAGGTTGGATTCAGAAAGCTTGCAATTAAAACTGAGGAAGGTGAAGGGATGCTTTCGATCTATGGTTTGGCTAAAGCAGTTCAAATCAGACGTCAAAACAATTTTGCTTTTGCATTTCCAACATTACGGGAGTAAATATAATTCAAAGCTAGTACTTATTTGGTTTTGGGCCACTTGGTGTGGTAAAAGGCACAATGATAGATAGTTCTTTCCTTCTAAACTGGTGCTATGATTAAGTTATTGCTGTCTAACATATCGACAGCAACATAATATGACTGCAACCTCACAATACTGGCAAATCTCTAATTTAGTTGCAAGATACAGGCAAACAGCAGAAAACACAATGTGCCTCCCTGCTGATTGAGGAATCGTGCAGACAATGCATTTAATAAAAGGGTTTGCTCTAGGATACACATTCTCAATGCCAATGCTCCCCCCAGCACTTGGCTTCAAATGCATAGGTAAAGTGCTGGAAACAATCAGTGTTTGAAATCGCAACCTGTCCATCCTGCAGGAGGCATCTGTCAACAACACTGCATTACACTCGAGACTACAATATTCTTTGTGATGGTTGTGTGAGGAGATAAAGGAAATGAGTGACACAAGGGTTAGTCAGTGCTTTGGGGAAGAATCCTGCCACAAGGCAGTGAGGACAGATGCTTTTTACTTCATAGAATGTCTATTTCACCTCCCTTGTGCAAACCTACCTCGAAGACAACGATCCAGTTTCAGAGCAACATCTGCATTTTAAAATTAACTGGTTAGATAAACTGGTTATTCATCTGACTGCTGGTTATGGATGCACACAAATGGCTGCTACATTCAATTGCATTACGGCACACAAGTGATAAGACACTACATAAATTTAAGTTCTTTCTTTCAATTCTTTGATTATGTTATTCCAACTACCAACTCACTCCTGCACAATGCTGTCTCAGTGACTTAGACTCCAGTTATTATAAACCAATCAAACCCCTTGATTAGATTCCAGCCTGCATCTATCTGTTGCATGGCTGGAATGGCTATCTGTTATTCTATATTTAATCCATCTAATTCTTTCGATTAGATCCCAGCCTGTCATCGTTGCCTGTAACTCATTCTATTATTGTATATAAAGCTATCTGAACCTTTTGATTAGATTCAAAGCTGCAACTCATTTTTTGGCATTCATTACTCACATACAAACAAACTGGTACCTAAAATTTGATCTTGGTATGTACTATGCTCTAAACATAATTTAAACCCTAACACAATCAGAATTTGTAGACTCCCTGCAAAATGACAGTGTAAGTAAGCAAAAAAGTTTTTTATTTTATCACAACATTTTACAGAAAATCTGCAAGTGTGCAGCTATGTACACAACCAGGTCAGGATAGGAAACGGACATCTCATTCAAATTCATACATATGAAGAACTTCAATAGAATGACCCTCCTTTCATTTTTCATTGAATCACAACACATCTGAAGCTTTTCAAGCACTCCCTCTTTGCACTATTTATAAATGGATCTAAACTCTTCCCAAGCATTTCTACTGAGTAAAACTCCAAGGGATCAAATAGAACCCTATTGTGGGCGGCACGGTGGCACAGTGGTTAGCACTGCTGCCTCACAGCGCCAGAGACCCGGGTTCAATTCCCGCCTCAGGCGACTGACTGTGTGGAGTTTGCACGTTCTCCCCGTGTCTGCGTGGGTTTCCTCTGGGTGCTCCGGTTTCCTCCCACAGTCCAAAGATGTGCAGGGTCAGGTGAATTGGCCATACTAAATTGCCCATAGTGTTAGGTAAGGGGTAAATGTAGGAGTATGGGTGGGTTTCGCTTCGGCGGGTCGGTGTGGACTTGTTGGGCCGAAGGGCCTGTTTCCACACTGTAATCTAATCTAATCTAAGAACATAGAACATAGAACAATACAGCACAGAACAGGCCCTTCGGCCCACGATGTTGTGCCGAACATTTGTCCTAGCTTAAGCACCCATCCATGTACCTATCCAATTGCCGCTTAAAGGTCACCAAAGATTCTGACTCTACCACTCCCACAGGCAGCGCATTCCATGCCCCCACCACTCTCTGGGTAAAGAACCCACCCCTGACATCTCCCCTATACCTTCCACCCTTCAGCTTAAATTTATGTCCTCTTGTAACACTCTGTTGTACCCGGGGAAAAAGTTTCTGACTGTCTACTCTATCTATTCCTCTGATCATCTTATAATCACTCTCATTGTCTATCATGAGCTAAATCTCACCCCTACCAATTGCCATTATATACAATTTCATCAGATTAAATCACTTCACAATCACTCCCATTTTGTCCAATTCCAGTGGACCAAACCTCTTCTCAATCTCTCCCATTTTTTTTCCCAATTTCAATGGACCAATTCTCTTCCCAATCACTCTTATGATTGATCAACATCTTGCCAATACTTTCCAACATACAGAATTTTAATGGGTTTCAAAAAACACCCCCTAAAGTTCCAGCAACTCAAAGCATTAGCAACCAATCTCAATGAAAAGTTCACCTCTGGAAATAAGAGAACATTTTACAGTCTAACCACTTTTTGGCAGCTTGTGCTTTCTGTTGATTAGATTAGATTACTTACAGCCCAACAAGTCCACAACGACCCTCTGAAGAGGAACCCACCCAGACCCATTCCCCTACATTTACCCCTTCACCTAATACTACGGGCAATTTAGCATGGCCAATTCACGTAACCCGCACATTTTTTTTTGGACTGTGGGAGGAAACCGGAGCACCCGGAGGAAACACATGCAGACACAGGGAGAATGTGCAAACTCCACACATTCAGTTGCCTAAGGCGGGAATTGAACCCAGGTCTCTGGCGCTGTGAGGCAGCAGTGCTAACCACTGAGCCACCGTGCCGCCCCTGATGTTGAAGGCCTAATATGAATCATTAAATATGCTGTGGATGGAGAGGTTTGCAATTAGCTATTTTTGTTCGCATTTTATTGAAATCCCAGTCTAACTGAAACCATTCCTTGGCAAAGTAGCCTGTCTTGTTTATCAGCAGTTGGCTGGAACAGGATCTACTATACCAGGACAAAATGTGCAACAGGCAGGCAGGATGAACAGGAGCATGTTTACAAAACATTAACTTAATCGTTTTGTGGAGTTTTTTTATCTGCTACAAATACTTAGATAAATATAACAATGGCACTCTGCTGGTATATCCTTCAGGAGTTAACAGTTTTATGGTGAGGGCAGTCTGTACTTGGTGTACTGGAATTCACTATCTGAAAAGATGGTACAAGCAGATTCAGTAGAGACTTTCAAAAAGGGAGGAAAACTCAAAGAATAAAACTATGAAGGTTAGGGGAAAAGAGCAGAGGAGTGTGGGATGAATTGATTACCTTTTTCAACACAGCCCCAAAGGCATGACAGACTGTGTCACCATTTTTACTGTACAAATAAGTCAAAAATCAGCACCAAATGAGGCTGTTCAACCCATCATGTCTGTATCAACACTCTGCAAGAGCAAATTAGCTTATCCTAATCTTTTCCCACTGCCTTGTACTTTTTTCTCTCCTGCTTACCTAATTCCCTTCTGAAAGCCGCCATTGAATCTACTGCCACCATAGACCCAGGCAGTACATTACAGACATTAATTGTTTGGTGCATTTAAAAAAAATTTCCTCATGTCACTAATTTTTGTTTGGTGTTCACCTTTATATTGGTATCTTCTGATTCTCGATCTTTCCATCAATTAATATCACAGGAGTTACCACTAACCAGAAGCTTAACTGGACTAGCCACATAAAAGCTGTGGCTATAACAGCAGGTTAGGGGCTACGATTTCTGTGACAAGTAACTCACCTTCCTTATCCACCACCTAAAAGACACAAGTCAGATTAAAACTCCCCACCTGACTGGATGAGCAGCCCAATACACAAGAATGTCAATATGACCCAAAATACAATAGCATGATGGACTGTCCTATTGGACTTGCTCTATTCCCGATGAAGGGCTTTTGCCCGAAATGTCAATTTTCCTGCTCCTCGGATACTGCCTGACCTGCTGTGCTTTTCCAGGACCACTCTAATCTAGACTCTGGTTTCCAGCATCTGCAGTCCTTGTTTTTACCTGATGGACTGGCCTCCCACCCACCATTTTAAACTTTCAATTTCTCCACCACTAGCAGTGTGACAGCAGTGTACTATCTGTAAGGTGCACTGTAGCAATTCACCAACCCTCCTTTTCCAATACCTTCCAAATCTATGACCTCAATCACCTAGAAAGTCAAGGACTGCACCACCTACAAGTTCAGCTCCAACCATTCTGACTTGGAACTATAATCACCATTTCTTCAGTATCGTTAGCTCAAAATCCTGGAACTCCCTTCTTCGCACAGTGTGTGTATCTAAACCACATTGACTGCAGTGGTTCAAGGAGGCAACTTACATCCACCTTTGAAACAGCAATTCATTATGGACAATAGATAATGGCCAAGCTATCAATATTCACATCCCATGAACAAATAAAGAAAGATACAATTTCTCTCTGCTTTGTCTAGGTTTCTATTACTTTAAATATCTCCACCAAATCTCCCTCAACATTCTTTATGCTATAAACAACAGGTATAGCTTTTCCATGTAGCTGAAGTTCCTCATCCTTGGAACTATTTTCATAAATCTTTCTGAAGCATTCATATCCTTCTTAAATGCAGTGCTCAGAATTGGACTCAAACACCAGGTGCGACTGAACTAGTGCTTTTTTTAAAAAAAAATCATCGTAACATGTTTTCTATCATTTTCTATATCTCTACTGATAAACCCAGGAACTCTTCTACCTTTTTAACTTGCTCTTTCAAACTGCTCTTTAAATATATGCCTTGTACACCCAAATCTAAGACATTAATCTCGATAGTTTTCGGCAGATAGAAAAAGATCTGCATCGTTTTAAAGTCAGCTCCTTTATGATATCCTGGTCAATAGTTATCCCTGAAACAACATCACAGGAAATAGACCATCTCGTCATTAACACATTGCTGCTACAGCCACATGATTGCTTTATTTCTTATTCTTTCATGGCTGGGTGCCGTCCCGAGTAGCCCTGGGAAGATGGTAGTCAGCTTTCTTGTTGGATCTTTACAGTCCATGTGGTGTAGGTTCACACTGAGCTCTGTTAGGGAGAGAGTTCCAGGATTTTGACCCAGCAATAGTGAAGCAAGGGCCACACAGTTCTAAGTTCAGGATGGTGAGAGGAACTTGCAGATCTTTTCATGTGTCTGCCACCCTTTACTTTCTGGATGGTAGAGATCATTGTCTAAGAAGGACGAATACATGAATAGGAAGAGGATGGAGGGATATGGATCCTTTAAGTGAAGACAGCTTTAGTATGGAAAAGCAAAATGTGTCAGCGCAGGCTTGGAGGGTCAAAGGGTTTGTTCCTGTGCTGCATTGTTCTCAGCCTTAATGGGCTGTTGCAGTCATTTTGTAATGGTGCATATTGCTGCCACTCTGCTTCACTGGTGGACAAGAGTGAATGCTGAAGGTATTCAATGGGATGTCAACCAAACAGGCTTTATTTATTTATCTATCCGGAATGGTGTTCAGTTTCTTGAATATTGTTATGCACTCATCCAGGCAGTTAGAGAGTTTCTATCATTCCTGACTTGTGCCTTATAGATTGTGGGCAGGCTTTGATGCATCAGCAGGTGATTAAAGTGTTGCAGAATTCCCAACCTCCGAAATGCTCTTCTAATCACAGTGTTTATACAGCCAGTCCAGTTCAGTTTCTGGTCAACAATAATCCCCAGGATGATGGTAGTGTGGGTTCAGCGATGGTAATGCTATTGAATCTCAAGGAGTGATGGTTAGATTATCTCTTGTTCAAGATGGTCATTGCCTGGCACATGTGTGCTGTGAATGTCACTTGCCATTTATAAGCTCAAGCCTGAATGCCACCCAAATGCAATTGCTGCATTTGTACATAAGCTCCTTCATTAAAGAGTTGTGAATGGCAAGGAACATTATGCAATCATCAGCAAACATCCCCAATTCTGGGCTTATGAGGGAGGAGAGGTAATTGACAAAGCAGCTGAAGATGGTTTGGCTCTTGGAATATCCCAAAGTCTTTCAGAAATATTCTTGTCCTTTTGAAGTGTAATTAAAGTTCTAATGTAGGCAAGTTCATTGAAAACCTAATATCACTATTTGAAGTCCAATGAGTCTTTTTTATGTTGCAATAAACATTCCTGGATGAACCATCATGTATGACATCCAACTGCCCCACCCTCCCTACCTAATAAATTAGTGGTAGTTCACCTTTTTCAAGATGGTGGCCAAGGGTAGGAATGTTCAGGCTCTGTTCCCCAACACTGTCGTGCACCTGGCCGTCCACTTTCTTCTTGCTGGTTTTTATTTTGTTTCTTTATTTCTCTTTTGTATCAGCGTTCAGCTTTTCATCTTTCTTGTGGCTGCAGTGAAGGAAGATGGTTGAGAAGGCCTGCTGCTGCGGAAATGACAGTGCGGCAGATCCAGACGTCCATTCCTCGTGGCCATAATGACCGCGGCTTTATCGAAGGTTTCATCATCAGTGGGTCTGGTCCTTTTCTCCTGGCAGTGGTTTCAGCAGTAGCTTTAATGGTGATCACATGGTGGTTCCAGTTTGTCTCTTGTCACAATGGAGGGAATGTGGCAGCTTCAGGCGGCAACTGAGGTGGCCGCCTGAGGTGGCGATGGCTTGAGTGATGGACTTCAGTGATGGTGACTTGGTGGGTCCAGTCTGTCCCTCGTTGCTATGGCTTCAATTTTGCCCTCAGTGATGGCAGCATGGTGGGCCCAGTCTGGAAATCCGTGCTTTGGCGGCCTCAGAGGTCGTGTCTCGTAGCCACTCCAGAAACCCAGGAGCGGTGGAGGAAACAAAAGATGATCTTTGTCTGAACTTTGACTCAATTATTTCTTTTTATAATTTCTGTAATTAAAATGGCGCCGGATTGTGAAGACTTACACACATCTCATTGTATTTTCATAAATACAAGTGACAATGAATTGCTATTCTATTCTACCTTCCTGCTCCATGTATGTACCTCCCCAGCAGGTATTGTATCCTCAAAACAAAGACTTATGCTATATAGCAATTTTGTGTTCTTGTGACATTTAAAACAGATTTCAAGTGAATGAAAGCACTTGTGAAATATAGAAACGATGGTACATTAATTAACACAACAGTTACTTTGAATACAAATTGCTCCCACAAAAATCCATGTAGTATGAATGAGAAAATCTGATTTTTTTGATGGCATGGACTGAGGGATGAATATTGGCCAAGACACTGTATTAATTCCCAAATCTTTTTCAAGATAGTGATCACAGGATATTTTTACATCCATGGAAGAAGGCAGACTGGATCTCACCTCTCACTTGAAATGGAAAGGATGAATGATACAAACGCCATTATTTCAGGTATTTCTGGGATCAATAGGAGACAATGCAAGGGTGAAAAAATTAAACAAGTGTTGTAGGAAAAACAGAAGTGTGCAAAAAGACACCACCAAACTCAATACCTTGCTTCCGTGGGACTCAAGCCGATGACCCGGCATACCTAACATGATTGACGGGTTGACCCCATCACTCCAGGGTTCAGCAAGAATGACAGCTAAATATCCTGCTGGCTCTCTGTGCCGACCTTCTAATAAAAACCAATTGAAACCTGTCACGTTACTGAAGGGAAGAAGTGGCAGGCGACATTATTGGTCAGGGATAGTGGAGCATTGTTTTGCAGGGGGCCCTTTTTAGCTGGACAACAACTCCAGCAGAGAAGAGGGCAGCAAAGTGCACTCAAAGCATTTTATTTAAATTTCCTTCTGACATTCAGGCTTTGTTGTTTTTTGTCACAAGCTGACAAGTATTTTAAAAGCACCTTAGACAACAGATTTGAGGAATTTTCTCAAATGACACACACAAACCCTTTGTATTGAAGGTTAACATTCATTGTCTCCAGCTCCAATTCATTCTTCCCAGAACCTCACAACTGTGGAGCTTCAGAGTCTTCCTCCTATCACTGATGGGCTTTTAAACCTCAAGACTGGCAACAACGAATCATCATTACTTCATTTTACTTACACTTTTCCTACTACTTCTTTTACTTTAATATCTTGTATCAATGTTTTGAAGATGATCAGGAAAATTAGCCCCAGGTTCCCAGCCAATACCAACCCCTCCAACGACAGGGGATCTGGTTGTATTTGGGTTGGCATGGATAAGATAGGCCAAATGGCCCTCTTCTGTGCTCTATCATTTCTATGGTTCTATCATTAAAAGGTTATGTAGCCTTCATTAACACGGTGTCTGCAGAGCTTGCTGTGTGAAAATTGGCTGCCCTGTTCCCAACATTGAAACAGTAATTACACTACAAATATATTTAAAGTACTTTGGAACGTTTTGACAGGAACACCAGAACAGGAGTACGGCAATCAGACCCTCAAGGCTGTTTCACCATTCAGTGACATCATGGCTGATCTCTAGCCTAACTTCATGTACCTACATTTGTGAACAAAGAAGTGTCTACCTTAAATATAAAATTAACAACTTATCTAGCAACCATTCCTATTTGTGGAATAGCGTTCCAACTATCTACCACTCTTTGTGGGCAGATGTGCTTACTAATCTAAAGAGGGGTGGGGCCACGGAGGAAAACATTTGCAAGGCTATGGGGAAAGAGCAGAAAAATGGAAATAATTGGACAGTTTTTTTTCCAAAGAGCTGGCACAGGCATAATGGGTTGGAAGGTCTCTAACTGTGCTGAAGGATTCTACAAACAAACAATGGAAAATGTGTTGCCCACTCAAACGAGCCTCAAATGCAACATCAATAAGCTGAAATACAGAGTGCAGGAGGCATGTTTATTTTTATAAATGTGCTCTCAGGATGTGGGTGAAGCTGGCAAAAATGGCTTTACTGCCCATCCCAAGCTGCTGTAACCGCAGCCACGTACTGAGAGCTAAGCGACACGAAATTAAAGTTAAAACTAAAACATGCAAGAGTGTAACCAGGAAACCAACAATTATTACTTTCAATCCTCTGGCCAGTTACTTAACTGGCTTATAATGTTATTTACTGTTTTCTGTAACTTTACAAGTATGCTTAGCTTTTTTAATTAAAATAAACTTGCCAATGGCTGAATGATTCTATGAGCCTTTCCGTCTTCAGTATCAGCTGTCTTGCATTGTAAACAAGAGTCTAATCCATGGGTCATTGGTGTCTTTCTAACTCAAGAGGCCTTTTTATAAAAAATGCCCAAAATCAAAACCAATAGGAGCCATAAGATGAAATCTAGCATGTCTAAACCGTGCTATCTTAAACCAGATACTAAACAAACCTGAAAGGATCCCCAGTAGAGGGATATATAATCAATATAAGACATATATATCATTAGAAATAATATGAAATTAAAATGACGCTAATTTTGAATTGTCACCATTTTTGACCTGTTCTTCAACTATAATGTTATCGGTGAAGTCATCCTTACAGCAAATTTTATCTTATCATGTGTATGATTAAGACAATTTTTTAGCTATTGGTTCTCACAATTAAATAAAACTTTAAATGGCATATTAAGAATAACTTGTCATCTCAGACATATCCAAAACAATAATGGCAACAATCATAAAACTTGTTCCTTGAACTAAAGGCATGATCATGGTGTAGCTGTACCACTCAAAACAATCTATTCTGAGCAAAAAGGCATTTTCTCATTTGAATAATCGTTACAAACTGTAATGTGCAGCATAGCGATTAGACTTTTATTTGCCTAATAAACACACAACTTTTATATTTCTTGACTTCGTTTTTGTTTGTGCTTTTTAAAACTAATTTGTTGGTGTTCCTGGCTGGGCCAGCATTTATTGTCCATCCCTAGTTGCCTTTATGAAGGTAATGGTGAGCAGCCTTCTTGAACCATTACAGTCCACATGTTAGAGGTCGACCCATAATGTCCTTAGGAAGGGAATTCCAGGATTTTGACCCAGTGACAGCAAATGGCATATATTTCCAAGTCAGGATGGTGAGCGGCTTGGAGGGGAACTTGCAGTTGATGGTGTTCCCATGTATTTGCTGCCCTTGTCCTTCCAGATGGAAGTGGTCCTGAGTTTGGAAGGTGTTTGTCTAAAGATCTTTGGTGAATTTCTGCAGCACATCTTGTAGTTAATACACACTACAGCTTGTAAGCTTTGGTGGGGGAGGAAGTGGATGCTAATGGATGTGTGATCCAAGTGGGAAAATTTAGGAACCGCAAATGAGATAAAATGAAACGGAGCCACAGGTCACAGACCTGCATTCAAATCCAAGACACCTTTTCAGTTGTGGTATGTTATTGTCTCCTCAGTGTTAGATCAATTCCACTCAGCAAAACAAATTTCCATTTATTAAGCACTTTGAACACAGTAAAATGCCTCAAGGCTTTCTCATAGCAGAAATGGTTAGAGAAACTGCTCCCTTTGATTTATGGAATCTAGATATGTTGGGCATAGTCGAAAAATTTGAGTCAGGATTTTCAAATGATAAGTAAGGAAACTCTTTCCCACAGATTGAGTAGAAGTAATCTGAAGTTTTCTTTTGGAAGTATCAATTGATGCTAGACCAATCGTTAAATTTAAATCTGGCATTGATAGTTGTTGTTAATTAAAAGTATTACGGAATATGGGGGAAAAGTATGGGTATCCATTCATACATCAGCTGTGATTTCATTGAATGGTAAAACATGCAGGCACAAGAGATGAAATAGCCCACTCCTATCCCTACATTCCTCCAGAGCAATTAGCCGTAGCAGTGCCTCCTTAAGTATCAAATGTCCCATTTAGACTCTTTCCTTACCTCAGATGTAGGTCCTCTGAAAACTTGAGGCAGGCATAGATAAACTCTTTAATCTGGGAGTAGACTTTGGGCACAAACTCAGAGAATGGGAACTTTTTGGGGAATGGTTGCTGAAAATAAAGAATACAAGTTAACATGGAACTCGAATCAATGTCCCCAAAGTTATATCCATAGATCAGCATTCAGTGAACCTTCTCTTCAGGTGCCTGTTTCAGGGTTCTGTCAAAACTATTTGACAAATCAGTCATTGCTTGAGTTGGTGCATATTGCACATAAACTTAACAAAATAAATGATATTTCATGGTATAAAGATGTAACAAGTGCTGAGGTATGGAAAATGGAGAAGAGAGGAGGAACAAAAGAAAGGGGAAGAAGAGATGTGTGATAAACTTAACAAAATAAATGATATTTCATGGTATAAAGATGTAACAGTAGCTGGAGCTAATGGTGGTAAATCTGTTACATCTTTATACCATGAAATATCATTTATTTTGTTAAGTTTATCACACATCTCTTCTTCCCCTTTCTTTTGTTCCTCCTCTCTTCTCCATTTTCCATACCTCAGCACTTGTGTAAAGCCTGTTGAATTTGTAACTTTTGCCAACTAGATATTGGCCTGAAATGCTAACTCTGTTTCTCTCTCCACAGTGGCTTGCTGACCTGCAGAGCAGTTCCAGTATTTTCTGTACTCATTAGATTTTCAACATTTTTAGTATTTTGTTTTCGTTGGATTATGTCTCCTGATCTAATATGGCATAACAGGCAGCAAGAGACAAGCTGAGTCATATCAACGAGCCAAGCAAGCTCTTGGATTGCAATTCATAGGAGGCCATTCAACCCTTGTGCCTGAACCCAATCACCAAACGAACACTTCCCTCCCGCCACTCTCCCACATTCTCACCATGACCTTGCAAATTTTTCCTTTGCAGATAAGCTTCTAATTCCCTTTTGAATGCATTAACTGAACATGCCTCCACCACATTCTCAGGCACTGAGAAGCAAGATAAATGACCTCAGACCATATAGTGCCAGCAAACACTGCAGCTGATGCTGAAATCAACAAGGAGAAAGAAATGGATTAAAAACGAGGTAGACAAATAAAAAAATTGGTTAGTCATTTGAAATAAAAGTTGAGGATAGGGATTAAGCATAGGTGGTCATGAGAGTGATGTCACCGTGTGCATAGACAAACTACAAAGCCGATAAGGGGGATATATACCTTAATTCAACTAACAGCTTGTGTTATTCTATACAATGCTATCTCCACATAATAGCATTACTCTGAAGCAGCAGAGGAGATTTATTTTGGAAATGAATGAGAGTTCACAATGGTGGCAGAGTCATGTTGTCACAGAAGGACTCCATTTGGCCAATCTACATAGTTTAGTGACTCTTGATTTCAATGCAGTGAAGGTGCACAGAAGGAAAAATGTGGGTTCGTTAGTGGATTTGCAGCTTTTAGCAGAGGAAAAAGGCGGAAGTTCACAGGAAATCTGACAACACTGACTGTAAAGAAGGAAACAGTGATGGCTTATGGTCGACTTGAATGATAACACGGCATGTTGGAGCACCATACTGGGCTGAGCATTGAGTCAGTCATGAGGAGGCCACATGGTCCATCAAGTCTATGCTACATGTCTGTTGAGTAATCTCCTGCTCATTCACCTTCATAGTTTATTTATAGCAAGTTTATTTTTCTCAAGTGCCCACGCAAATTCATTAGGAAATCATTGATTATCTCCACATCCACCATCCTTGTAGACAATGAGTGCATGCTGATGCACAAAGTGAGAAGGTCAATTGAACTGTAACTTGACTGACTCCAAAACTGGGACCAAACCAAATCAGGTCAACTCTGGCCCCAAATGCCAAAGGCAATTGCTGAAAACAGAGAATTTCATTAACAATGGAAAGCATATATGCTGTGTCGTGGTTGATTTAATAGGTGCTGAACTGGAATAGGAAGCACACAGCTAGTTAAATGACAAAGTGATTGCCAAAAGCCTTCGTCAGTCTGCATTTCATTTACTGAAGAAAGCAGCTTGTTGCAGACATTGTGGAATGGACCCAAGAGTCTAATCCTGTTTGTGTTTAAATGTTTAAACATCACAACCCAAATGCCAAATGGCTCAGACCAAGAGCTTATCATATTAGAAATAGCAGCAGTCACCATAGACCTCATCACTCCACATTAAGCACTCGACTCCACAGTGGTAGCAAACCCTCAGAAGGGGCGGCTTGGTGGCTCAGTGGTTAGTACTGTTGCCTCACAGTGCCAGGGACTGGGGTTTGATTCCAGCCTCAGGTGACTGTCTGTGTGGAGTTCACACATTCTCCTTGTGTGCGCATGGGCTTCCTCCGGGTGCTCCGGTTTCCCCCCACAGATCAAAGATGTGCAGGTCAGGTGAATTGGCCATGCTAAATTACCCATAGTGCTTCGGTGCATTAGTGACAGGGAAATGGGTCTGGGTTGGTTACTCCTCAGAGGGTCGGTGTGGACTTGTTGGGCTGAAAGAGCTGCTTCCACACAGTAGGGAATCTAATCTAATCTTGTATTTTATGATGAAATAATATTACATGTGCAATTTTCAAGTTATACAATGAAATCAATACCATCTCACCATTGGAAATGCAACATCTAGCTATGTTCTCCCAGTCAGTTTGCACTGTACTGATATCAAATACCACGGAGATGATATAAAGCCAAAATGTATGAATGGGATTAAAAGTAATCTGATTTATGTTGCATATATTATTCTTATTCTCATTATTGTTCAAGAATTAGGGTTCTGAAATAATGGCTTATGGGGTTGGTTATTTTTCTGGAAGTCAAGGCTACAGGATGATCAACATACTAGGTTACAGGAGGGACAGAGAAAATGGGAGAGGCGGCGCAGTAACATTACTGATCATAAATCGAATCATGTCTGCAGTGAGGGAGGATGTAATGACTGGAAATAACCGAGTGGAGACCTTATGGGTGGGACTGCTGAACCATAAAGGAACAAAAGCCACAATAGGTGTCATAGGCCAACTGGTAGCAACCTGGAAGTGCTAGACTGAATAAATGTTGACATTAGGCGACTCTGCAGCAACTGCAGAGCAACACTAATGGGGCATTTTAATCTTAACATTGACCGGGAGAAACAGACAAGCACCTGCAAAAAGTTTGTGAATGTACAGGGTGTGTCCGGGACAGTTTCCTCTAGCAATATGTCTTGGATGCGACAAGGAATAAGCAATATTGGATCTAGTTGTTTGTGAGCATTTGTCAAGTAGTGATTATAACATGATCGAGTTGCATGCAGCATTTATCAGAGATAAGCAGAGACTGGATACTAGAATCCCAATATCCTGGTGGGGGGGGGGGGAGAAATGTTTGCAAATGCTCTTCAGTGGGTTTAAACTAATTCAACTGAGAGATGGGAACCTAAATTGTAGTTTGAGCATACAAGGAGGGTGACAGTAGTGAGGTCAGAACTAAGAGGTTGGTTTGAAGTGTGTCGCCATCAGCGCCAGGAGCATCCAGAATATGCTGGGTAACTTGCAGCATGGGTTGGTACCTGGGATTTCGATGCTGTGGCCATTTCAGAGACATGGATAGACCAGGGTCGGAGGGGGGTGGTGTGTGTCATTGTCAGTCAAGGACAGTACTACAGTTGCAGAAAGGACATCTGAGAACTTGTCTACTGAGGTAGTATTGGCTGAGATTAGAAACAAGAAAGAAGAGGTCACCCTGCTGGGAGTTTTCTATAGGCCTTTGAATAGTTCCAGAGATGTAGAGGATAGGATAGCAAAGATGATCTTAAATAAGAGCAAAAGTGACATGGTAGTTGTTATGGGAGACTTTAACTTTCCAAATATTGACTGGGAATACGAAAGTTCAAGTATTTTAGATGGGTCAGTTTTTGTCCAATGTGTGCAGGAGGGTTTCCTGACATGGTATGTAGACAGACCAACAAGGGGTGAGGCCACATTAGATTTGGTACTGGACAATGGACCCGGCCAAGTGTTAGACAAGAGATATAGCTGGGAAAAGGCAATTACAATGTGATTAGGCAAGATTTAGGATGCATAGGATAGGGAAGGAAACTGCAATGGATGGGCAGAATAGAAATGTGGAGTTTATTCAAGGAACAGCTACTGCAGCTCCTTGATAAGTATGCACCTGTCAGGCAGGGAGGAAATCGTCGAGAGCGGTAGCCATAGTTTACTGAGGAAGTTGAATCTCTTGTGAAGAGGAAGGCGGTGGCTTACGTTAGGATGAGATGTGATGGCTCAGTTAGGGCGCTTGAGAGTTACAGGTTAGCCAGGAAAGACCTAAAGAGAGAGCTAAGAAGAGCTTAGAAGAGAAGTCTTTGGCGGGTAGGATCAAGGAAATCTAAAGCTTTTTATAGATATATCAGGAATAAAAGAATGACTAGAGTAAGATTAGGGCCAATCAAGGATAGCAGTGAGAAGTTGTTGCTGTTTGTCCACTGCTGTTTGTTATTTTTATAAATGACCTGGATGAGAGCACAGAAGGATGGGTTATTAAATTTGCGGATGACACTCAGGTCAGTAGAATTGTGGATAGTGATGAAGGATGTTGTAGGTTACAGAGGGACACAGGAGGTCAGGCAGCATCTGAGGACCAGGAGAATTTTCATTTCGGGCAAAAGCCCTTCATCAGGAATGAGGCTGGGCGCTTAGAGGGTGGAGAGATAAATGGGAGGGGGGGGTGAGGCTGGGGGGGAAGGTAGCTGAAAGTGTGATAGGTAGATGGAGGTGGGGGAAAAGGTGATAGGTCAGAGGGGAAGATGGAGCAGATTAGCTAGGAAGGAAGATGAACAGGTAGGATAGGTCATGAGCGCGGTGCCAAGTTGGAAGGTTAGATCTGGGATAAGGTGGGGGGAGGGGAAATGAGGAAACTGGTGAAATCCACATTGATGCCCTGGGGTTGGAGGATCCCGAGGCGGAAGATGAGGCGTTCTTCCTCCAGGCATCAGGTGGTTAGGGAGTGGTGATGGAGGAGACCCAGGACCTGCTTGGTGGAGTTGGGGGGGGGGGGGATGTTGTCCTCACATTCACCTACAGAGGGACATAGATAAGCTGCAGCACTGGGCTGTGAAGTGGGAAATGGTGTTTGATGTGGAAAAGTGTGGGGGTGATTCACTGTGGAAGAAGCAACAGGAATGCAGAGCACTGGGCTAATGGTAAGATTCTTGATAGTGGAGATAAGCAGAGAGATCTCCATGTCCAGGTATATAGATCCTTGAAAATTGCCAACCAGGTTGATAGGGTTGTTAAGAAAGCATAAGGTGTGTTAAGGTGGTAGAGGGATTGAGTTTCGGAACCATGAGATCATGCTGCAGTCACACTTGGAGTATTGCGTACAGTTCTGGTCACCGCATTACAGGAAGAATGTGGAAGCTTTGGAAAGGGTTCAGAGGAGATTTATTTGGATGTTGCCTGGTATGGAAGAAAGGTCTTATGAGGAAAGGCTGAGGGACTTGAAGCTGTTTTTATTATCGAGAAGAAGGTTGAGAGGTGACTTAATTGAGATATACAAGGTAATCAGAGAGTTAGATAGTTTGGACAGTGACAGCCTTTTTCCGCAGATGGCGATGGCTAGCACAAGGGGACATAGCTTTAAATTGAGGGATGATAGATGTAGGACAGATGTCTGAGTTTCTTTACTCAGAGAGCAGTAGGGGCATGGAATGCGCTACATGGAACAGTAGTAGACTTGCCAATTTTAAGGGCATTTAAATGGTCATTGGATAGGCATATAAATGAGAATGGAATAGTGTAGGTTAGATGGGCTTCAGATTGGTTTCACAGGTCAACGCAATATTGGTGGCCAAATAGCCTGTGCTGCACTGTAATGTTCTATGTTCTAGAACATTGGATTTAAGTAAGGGAGAATTTAATGGAATGAGGCAGAGACTGTCCACAGTAAATTGGGAAGCTCTGCTCATAGATAAAACAGCCAATGAACAATGGAGGGTGTTCAAAGAAACATTTACTGCTATTCAGAAGTAGCTTTTACCCATAAAAAGAAAAAGCTTCACCTCACAAAAAAAAAGGTCCTGGATGTCATGGCCCATATCAATTTCAACCTCCCAGCCTGCCTTGATCCCTTGCAGGAGAAAGTGAGGACTGCAGATGCTGGAGTACCAGAGTTGAAAAATGTCGTGCTGGAAAAACACAGCAGGCCAGGCAGCAACCGAGGAGCAGGAGAATCGACGTTTCAGGCATAAGCCCTTCTGATCCCTTGCAATTTGCCTACCAAAATAACAGGTCCACAGATGGTCACCATTTCCCTACCCCTGCACTCATCCTTGGAATATCTGGATAATAAGGACACCTATTCATTGACTACAGCTCCACTTTCAACGCCACAATTCCACCAGACTAATCTCAAAATTCTGAGACCTGTGTTTCAGCTCTGTCCTTTGCAACTGGATCCTCAACTTTCTGATCGACAGACCGCAATCAGTGAAGATAGACAACACTCAACACTGGCGCCCTGCAACAATGCATACTCAGCCTCCTATTGTACTCCCTGTACATCCACAACTGTGTCCACCAAATTCTGCACGAATGCCATCTACAAGTTCGCTGACGACACTACCATTGTAGTTGTGGTTCTGTTCGCCAAGCTGGGAACTTGTGTTGCAGACGTTTTGTCCCCTGTCTAGGTGACATCCTCAGTGCTTGGGAGCCTCCTGTGAACCGCTTGTGTTGTTTCCTCCGGCATTTATAGTGGTTTGTCTCTGCCGCTTCCGGTTGTCAGTTCCAGCTGTCCGCTGCAGTGGCCGGTATATTGGGTCCACTACAGCAGATGACCAACGAGATTTGAGGGTTCAATTTAAAGCTCTTTAAAATGCATAGGTACAGAAAGTAGTCAAGAAGGCAAATGGACTGCTGGCTTTCATATCTAAAAGGCTGCAGTATAGCAATGCAGATGGTGCGCTGAGCTATATAAAACCGCAGTCAGACCCCACTTGGAGTAGTGTGAGTAGATGTTGGCATCACACCTTAGGAAGGATGCCTTGTCCCTGGAGAGAAGTTCAACATAGGTTTACAAGGATGATATCTGGAATTTCAGGGTTAAGTTATGAGGAGACTAGACAAATTAGTCCTTTATTCTCCAGAAATTAAAAGATTAGAGGGCGATCTACATTTGTACAGACATGTCTACAATCTAAGGAAATGGAGGAGGCTATTTAGGACTGAGATGAGGAGAAATTTCTTCAGACAGAGAGTTATTAGTCTGTGGAATTCTCAGCCACAGAAAGAGGCTGAGGCCAAAACAATGTAGATCCTTGGGCTAAAAAGGTCAATAGATGTGGGGAGAGGGGAGGAAAATGGTACTCAGTTGGATGATTAGTCTGATCACATTGAATGGTGCGACAGGCACAAAGGACCAAATGGGCTACTCCTCATCCTATTTTCCATATTTCTATTTCAATTAAGAATCTGATTTGTCCAGTAGAACCATCAGCAGGGAGCATAACAGGAGTCTTCACCACCCATATCTTGCAAGCCTCCTCAAACACTACTTTCTTTCTTCATTAACGACTAAAAATCACTCTTAAAAATTCGAACTGTAGAGCTTTGGTCAAATACTTCAGCAGTCATCAATATGCTGGGTCTCCCTGTGATGCATCTGTCATAGAGTCATACAGATGTACAGCACGGAAACAGATCCTTCAGTCCAACTCATCCATGCCAACCAGACATCCTAAATTATTCTAGTCCCACCTTGAATAAGGGATCTTGATCAGATGGGCCAATGGGCTGAGGAGTGGCAGATGGAGTTTAATTTAGATGAAGGTGAGGTGCTTCATTTTGGAAAGACAAATCAGGGCAGGACTTATACACTTAATGGTAAGGTCCTGGGGTGTGTTGCTGAACAAAGAGACTTGGCATGCACATTCATAGTTCCTTGAAAGTGGAGTTGCAGGTAGATAGGATAGTGAAGAAGGCATTTGGTATGCTCTCCTTTATAGTAGGCGGCACGGTGGCACAGTGGTTAGCACTGCTGCCTCACAGTGCCTGAGACCCGGGTTCAATTCCCGCCTCAGGCGACTGACTGTGTGGAGTTTGCACGTTCTCCCCGTGTCTGCGTGGGTTTCCTCCGGGTGCTCCGGTTTCCTCCCACAGTCCAAAGATGTGCAGGTCAGGTGAATTGGCCATGCTAAATTGCCCGTAGTGTTAGGTAACGGGTAAATGTAGGGGTATGCATGGGTTGCGCTTCGGCGGGTCGGTGTGGACTTGTTGGGCCGAAGGGCCTGTTTCCACACAGTAATGTAATCTAATCTAATCTATTGTCAGAGCATTGAGTGTAGGAATTGAGAGGTCATGTTGTGGCTGTCCAGGATATTGGTTAGGCCACTTTTGGAATATTGTGTGCAATTTTGGTCTCCCTCCTATGGGGGAAGCATGTTGTAAAACTTGAAAGGGTTCAGAAAAGATTAACAATGATATTGCTAGGGTTGGAGATCTTGAACTATAGGGAGAGGTTGAATAGGCTGTCGCTATTTTCCCTGGAGCATCGGAGGTTGAGGGGTGACCTTACAGAAGTTTATAAAATCATGGGGAGCAAGGATAGGATAAATAGACAAAGTCTTTTCCCTTGGGTGAGGGAGTCCAGAACTAGAGGGCATTGGTTTAGGGTGAGAGGGGAAAGATTTAAAAGGGACCTAAGGAGCAACCTTTTCACTCAGAGGGTGGTACTGATGGGAATGAGCTGTGGTTAGAGGAAGTGGTGGAGGCTGGTACAATTACAGCATTTAAAAAGCAGCTGGATGGGTAATGAATAAGAAGGATTTAGAGGGATATGGGCCAAGTGCTGGCAGGTGGGACTAGAATAATTTAGGATGTCTGGTTGGCATGGATGAGTTGGACTGAAGGATCTGTTTCCGTGCTGTACATCTGTATGACTCTATGACAGATGCATCACAGGGAGACCCAGCATATTGATGACTGCTGAAGTATTTGACCAAAGCTCTACAATTCGAAGTTTTAAGAGTGATTTTTAGTTGTTAATGAAGAAAGAAAGTAGTGTTTGAGGAGGCTTGCAAGATATGGGTGGTGAAGACTCCTGTTATGCTCCCTGCTGATGGTTCTATTGGACAAATCAGATCCCTAACTGAAATAGAAGATTGTATTCTGAGATAACCTTCTTTGCTGTCCACTAAACCTCTAATTTTGGTGTCATTTGCAAACTTATTAACTACATCCCCTATGTTCACATCCTCAAATGAACTGTCATTGTACTTCATTCCTCCATCATGACCTTCTCCCACCTTGTAATAATCAATCTCTGCCAGGAATCTCTCCAATGGTACGGTTTTAATAAATGGGTGAATTCACTGAAAAACAAAATCAATAGATAAGATCCTTAAATAAAATAGATCTGTAAAATAATGTAAAAGTGCTTAAAAAGCTGGTATAGTCTTACAGGTGGGTGACCGCCTCAGGTAACGTGTCAGAAAATGGTTGGCAGCTGAAGGTGGGTTTGGTGAGAGCTCAGAGGCAAGACCTGGAGTGCAGTCGTTTTGTGGTTGTGGTAGACTGGGCTAGTTGTGTCACTGGAAGACAGTGCAGAGGGTAGGGCTGAGAACAGTATGAAGATTACTGGGTTGACCTGCAGTTATCAAGGTGCGTGTCAGACAAATCAGTATTGTTCAAGGGAGCTTTTTTTCCCTTTTAAGTGCTGCATATTTAAACTTAAAGAAATGGTGCCAAAATACAAGTTCACCCAGGGCACCATTTTCCCTAAGGCTGAGACAATAAATTGCAGATTCTGTCCAAAGGTGGAAAATGATGTATGAGTATCAGTGTCAAAATTGTAACAAGAACAGACAGACACTGCAGGAAAAAGGAGGCATATTTTCATATGATGTGTATTATAATTTAGTTGGGGGCTATATGATCACTAATCCATCTGAAATGGACTCTTCAACTCAAATGTTTCAGAACCACCGTCATGCGGAGAAAAACAGACTGCCTCTGGCTTCTTTGCTCTACAACTAATGACTCCTCCAATTCTCAAAGGGTCAATAGTCTTTGGAAACTTTTTTTGCAAAGTGGTTCAAAGGCTGTTGTGGGAGAAGCAGATTCTGTGGCACCAGTATTGGGGAATGTGAGACTTGTGTTGATGGCACAGTCTCCACCTGAACCATTGTGGGGCCCATGCTCCTGCCAACCATGTAACTAGGGAAGTAGGGAGGAGTTTCAACTAAAATGCGATCCCTTACCACACTATTAAGGACACATAGTAAATCAAAGAATAATGTTAAGCCCAAAGAAAAAGCTATTGATACAGGATATGATTAAACAGATTGCAACAGGAGGGTTACAGGGTATGTACCGTAGGGTCAACAAAAAAATAAGACTAGAATTTAGGCAACAGTGATACTCATGAAAACTTTTAACCTATACATCCAACAGAAAAGTCAGATGGGCAAAAGTAGCCTAGATGAGGAGTTTACACATTGCATTCATGATACGTTTCTTTGAACAGTGCAGTCTGGATCCACCAAACCTGGTTATATTCGACCTGGTATTGTGCAATGATTGTCTCATAGTGAAGATGCCCAAAGGTATGGGTGAAGTTGATGGACTATTTGAGCAATTTCAATAACCCCATACTCACATCCACCTACGTTCTCCGCATCCACCTATCACCGTCCTACTTACTTTTCCCCCAGCCCCATGTCGCTTCCTCTATTTATTTATGAGCTCCCTTCCCCCTTCCCAGGTCCTGATGAAGGATCCTGACCCGAAAGGTTGACTTTCCTACTCCTCTGATGCTGTCTGACCTGCTGTGCCTTTCCAGCTCCACATTTTATCGAAATTAGGTTAAAGGATTGGGCAACAGAGGTGCATTGGGACATTTCAGAATGAAGAGAATAGGTGTATCCCAAAGAGCCAAAGAGTAAGAAAAGTTCTAAGAACAGACTTGCCATTCATGGTTTACTAGAAACGTTACAAAAATTAAAGATGAAGCATATAACAGTGCAAAGACGGATGGTAGATCGAAAGATCAGACAGAATGTAAAACTCAGCAAAGAATGACCAAAACTTAATAGAGCATGCCACAAGGATCAGTCCTGGGATTTCAACTTTACAAATTATATGAATGATTTACATAAAGGGATAGAAAGTATTGTTGCCAAATTTGCAACAACACAAAGATACGACAAAAGTAACTTGTGAAGAAGACACAAAGAGGTTTTGTATAAAATTTTTGATACATTAAATAAAGTGGATAATAGTATGCCAAATTGAGGATAATGTCGAAAATGTGAAACTGTCCATTTGGTAGGAAGAATAAGAAAGTGCTTTATCTAAAAAGGGATAAATTGCAGAGCTCTGAGATGCAGACAAAGCTGGGGGTCCTCACGCATGAGTGGCAAAAGGTGGTGACGTGGTGAAAGAAATCATCAACAGTACTATCAAGCAGCACCTGCTCAGTGATGCCCCAGTTTGGGTTCCACCAGGGCCACTCAGCTCCTGACCTCATTACAGCCTTGGTTCAAGTACGGACAAAAGAATTGAATTCCAGGGATGAGGTGAGAGTGACTGCCTTTGACATCAAAGCTGTAATTAACTTAGTGTGGCATCAAGGATCCTTAGCAAATCTGGAGTCAAAGCTCCCTGTAAAAACTCTATTCGATTCTATCAGGTCTTCAGTCTCTGTGTTCTGATGATGCCAACTTCGACAAGGGGCCTCTAAAATGTCCCCCTTCTTCCTCAATCAAGGATTCCTCACCACCATGATTGACAGGGCCCTCAGCTGAATCCAGGCTATCTCCTACACTTCAGTCTTCACTGCCTCTCTTTCCTCCCAGAACAATGATTGGAATCCCCCATACTCACATCAATCCCACCAGCATCCAATCCAAAGGATCATTAGCTGTCATTTCTGCCATCTCCAATGGGATGCCACAACCAGACACATCTTCCCCTCCCTTCCTTTGTCAGCCTTCTGTTGGGATCATTCTGTCCGGGACACATTGGTCCACTCTTCCTCCACCCAATTGGCATCTTCCCATGCAATCATACAAAGTGTAACACCTGCTTCTTGACTTCCTCTCTCCTCACTATCTAAGGCCCCAGACAGACCTTCCAGGTGAAGCAGCCATTTACCTGCACTTCACTCAGTCTAGTCCACTGTACTCTTTGCTCACAATGGGATCTCTTCTGCAGTGGGGAGATGAAGCACAGACTGGGGAACTGATTTGCTGAACACCTACATTCTGTCTGCAAAACTGACCCCAAGCTTCCAGTTGCCTGCCTTTTCAACACAACACTGTGTGCCCTGGCCAACATCTCTGTCTTAGATTATTACAATGCTCTAATGAACCTCAGCAGAAGTTCAATACTTTTTTTTTTGCCTGGGAACCCTCCAACCTTCTGGACTCAACATCGAGTTTAATAATTTCAGGGCCTGAGCATCTTCTTCCATGTCCTTACTCCACCAACTCCACCTGTAACTTACATGGGTTGTTACCACAAACAACTCATTGTCAACCACTAACAGCCCCAGTAGCAGCTATTGATTTTCCCAGGCTTGACCTTTACCTATTCCTTTGTCTGCTCAACTGCTTTTCTCTCTCCCAGGGTTTCATTTCCACCAATCGTTTACTCTCCCTGTTCTCTAGCATATTATGCCAACCTTTTCAGAGTTGCAATTAGTTCTGAAGAATGGTCACTGGACCTAAAATGTTAACTCTGCTTTCTCCCCAGAAATGCTGCCAGATCTGCTGAATTTTTCCATTTTGGAATCAGTTCTGATTTTAGAGTCAGTGGGACTTGGGGAAAACTCTCCACTGGTTGGAGTCATAACTAGCGCACAGGAAGATGGTTGTGGTTTGTTGGAGTCAGATAGCTCAGCTTTAGGACATCTCTGCAGAAGCTCCTAAGGTTAGTTCCCTTAGCCCAAACATCTTCAGCTGTTTCATCAATGACCTTCCCTCCATCATAAGGTCAACAGTGGGAACTGTTGACTGCATAATATTCACCACTATTTGTGATTCCTTGGACATTGAAGCAGTCCATGCCCAAATGCAGTAGGATCTGAACAATATCCAAACTGCAATGTTACAAGTAGGCTATGGCTGTTTCCAAGAGAGAATCTAACGATTGCCTACATTCAATGATATCACAATCACTAAAATTCCCCACTATTAATAGGCTCAGGGCTGCCATTGGCAACCGAAACCAAACTAGACTAGCCATATAAATACTGTGGTTACAAGGGCAGGTCAGAGTCGAGGAATCTTGCAGAGAATACCTCAGCTCCCAATTCCCCAAAGCTTGTTCACCATCCACAAGGCCTAAGTCAGAAATTAAAAATCACACAACACTAGGTTATAGCCCCACAGGTTTATTTGGAAATACTAGCTTTCAGAGCACTACTCCTTCATCAGGTAATGAGTAGGGCAGGATCATAAGACACACAATTTATCACAAAAGATCACAGTGTCATGCAATTAAAACAATATATTGAACAAACATCGATTGCTGTTAGGTCTTTCATCTTTTAGAATGGGTTGCAGGTTTTGGTTCATTACTATGTAAATTCCAGAACTTCTTTTAAGTCACATTCTTGAGATAACTTAAAGGTTTTATAAAAAAAAAAATGACATCTCAGCTCAGACAATAAATTAAAGGTATCAGGTTATAGTCTGCCTGTATCCTAACCTTGAGTCAGACTGGTCCTATTTCCAAAGCAGGATTTTATAAAATGTTATATGGATTGTGCGTGGGAAATCATGTCTCACAAACTTGACTGAGTTTTTTTGAAGAAGTAACAAAGAGGATTGATGAGGGCAGAGCACTGGACTTGATCTACATTGACTTCAGTAAGGTGTTCGACAAGGTTCCACATGGGAGACTGGTTAGCAAGGTTAGATCTCATGGAATACAGGGAGAACTAGCCATTTGGATACAGATCTGACTCAAAGGTAGAAGGTAGATCTGACTCAAAGGTGGTTGTGGAGGGCTGTTTTTCAGACTGGAGGCCTGTGACCAGTGGAGTACCACAAGGATCATGCTGGGCCCGCTACTTTTCATTATCTATATAAATGATTTGGATGTGAGCATAAGAGATATAGTTAGTAAGTTTGCAAATGACACCTAAATTGAGGTGTAGTGGACAGCAAAGAAGACTACCTCATATTACAACAGGATCTTGATCAGATGGGTCAATGGGCTGAGAAGTGGCAGATGGAGTTTAATTTAGATAAATGCAATGTGCTGCATTTTGGGAAAGCAAATCTTAGCAGGACCTATACGCTTAATGGGATGTGCTGCTGAACAAAGAGACCTTGGAGTGCAGGTTCATAGCCTCTTGAAAATGGAGTCGCAGGTAGATAGGATAGTGAAGAAGGCATTTCCTTTATTGGTCAGAGTACTGAGTACAGGAGTTGGGAGGTCATGTTGCAGCTGTACAGGACATTGGTTAGGCCACTGTTGGAGTATTGCATGCAATTCTGGTCTCCTTCCTATCGGAAAGATGTTGTGAAACTTGAAAAGGTTCAGAAAAGATTTACAAGGATGTTGCCAGGGTTGGAGGATTTGAGTTATCGAGAGAGGTTGAATAGGCTAGGGCTGTTATTCCTGGAGCGTCAGAGGCTGAGGGGTGACCTTATAGAGGTTTATAAAATCATGAGGAGCATGGATAGGATATATAGACAAGGTCTTTTCCCTGGGGTGGGGGAGTCCAGAACTAAAGGGCACAGTTTTAGGGTCAGAGGGGAAAGATATAAAAGAGACCTAAGGGGCAACTTTTTCATGCAGAGGGTGGTATGTGCATGGAATGAGCTGCCAGAGGAAGTGGTGGAGGCTGGTACAATTGCAACATTTAAAAGGCATCTGGATGGGTATATTAATAGAAAGGGTTTGGAAGGATATGGGCATCGTGCTGGCAGGTGGGTCGAGATTGGTTTGGGATATCTGGTCTGCATGGACAAGTTGGACCGAAGGATCTGTTTGCATGCTGCACATTTCTATGACTCAATGACTGACTGCCTGCATTGACTGCCTGCAGATTGTGTGCTTTTTGAGCAAAAAGTAGAATGTATCTGCAAATACAATTCTGCAAATGCAAATTCACCCCAGAGACTTATATGTGTGTGTGTGTGTCGGGCAAGAAATTATAGATCAGTAATGACCTTACTAAGTGGCAATGAATGCTTTGATGGGCCAAACAATCTAATTTTATTCCATTTCTTGAATTCTCCTTAAGACCGTCTCCTATTCAACTTCAATCTTCAACTCGACAATAAAAGGAGTTCACAAACTTGCCTTTAAGATTGAGATCATGATTAGCTGCTTTCCAGTCTCCCTTTCGCCAACTTACTTGAAGAAAATCTCAATTTATGTCATCACTTTGTTGTGGGATCATTACAAAACAAAAAGCACGCCACGGAAACTCCTATTATGCATGTTCCATCTCAAACACTTCATGGTAATAAGTTCTTCACATTGTACACACGATATTTAAAGCTGTCACTAATAAATTCAATCCAACTTGAAATTAATATCAAAGTAAAATAATGCTGTGCTCGAACTCTGAAATAAGGGGAGAAAATGCAGACAATGCAGAGAGAAACAGAGTTAATATTTCAATTAGTGGGTCATTTTTGTAGTTGGTCAACTGACCCAAAAGGTTATTACTTTTATCTCTCCAGAGATGCTTCTAAACCTGCACAACATTTACCAGATTTTCTACTTTTTCTCCACAATAAAGTAGATGGTGAAAATATTTAATGCAGTAGTAGTTGCTTACATTTTCCAGCTCTGAATCATGGAATGGAAATTGACCCATCACTCTCTTGTACTCCTCTTCATTCGTGACAGGAATAGCACTGTAGTTATCCAACTCTAAAATATATCTGATGGATGCAAAATAAATAATATTAGCAAGCACGGTTATCCAATTTCCAATGGATCAGTAGAAAACGACTCTGGGCCTAATGAATCTCCCAAGCAATCTCCCTTGGACATCTGGCAGCTGTAAGTTTCATTTAAAGTATCTAAAGGGATGTTGCCAATTAAAATCATTTCCTTTCAATGTTGCACGAATGTCAATCCTCATGGATTGCCCACTGCTCACATGGACTTTAAGGAATCCAATAGATACCCTTGTTTGTAGAACATGAACACACACTACCAGTCTGAGCATAAGAAAATGGAAGGACAGACCGTTTTAAGTGATTCTACGTGTCCTAGACATATTTCTGTTATTTGTTTTTAGTCAAGTAAAACACTGAATATTTGTCAGCCTACTTGTGTATCAAAACATGATATTTCTATTCTTGTGATTGTTGTGAAACTTTCTGTCAGCTCATTCATCAAATAAAACATTCAGTTCAAAGACATTGAATGACACAGCCCAACGACTGCAGCCATTCAAGAAGGCAGTTCACCACAACCTTCTCCAGAATGTGGGATGGGCAATAAACGAAAGCCAGCCCAATTCCCAAGGGCAAACAAAACAAACTGGAATATGAAAGCCTCATATTTATTGAATCCATCTATCTCCTTCAAGTGACAAACATTTCTTCTGTATTAAATATTGTGACAACACAATTCTGACATAGATTCTGTGGGATAGACACATCCATTCAAATCCTACCCTTTGCTTCATGTCCACCCACTAGGTCTTCACAGTGCTCTTAATTTCAAGCATCATTTTGTTCAAAAAATATAAACAGGAACAGGATGGCTCAATAGGCCCACAAACTTGACCCATCATTTATGGCCAAACTATTACCTCAACACCATTTCCTCACTTTAATACTCAGTTCCTGAAAGAAGAAAGAATACAGCCTTGAGTATACTCAACAATTGAGCATTGCCATTCCTCTTGGCTAAATTGTGGGAGAACAGAGTATGACAAGGTTCAAGTGCAATGAGGTACAAATGTAATTAGTTACATTAAATACAACAAAGAAGGCTGTACAGGCGATGCTTACAGCCATGGCAAATGGTAGGCATCAACAACCAGACTTGAAGTAAGTACCAATAGCTCTGGGAACATTGGCTCCAACTTAAGTTGGAGTTGAGCTTCAGGCACTGTGATCCATCAGCGGAGAGAAAGTTAGCTGGACACTTTGTAAATAGGAAGTCATGCCCATCAGGCTAGGTACTTCTGATTTGATCTATCATCAGGGACAGAATGGTGTAGTTACAAATCAATCAAGTATGGGATCTCAAAGACAGCAACAGAAGCCTCAGTCCTTGTGATTTTCCAACAGGTCTGAGGTTTAACATGTGGGGACAACAGTATGGAGGAGGATGAATAAACTGACAATAACCCCATGGTTCATACAACCTTTCAAGTGATGGAAGACACTTGATGGGTGGCCAATAAAATGGAATGCATTTGCAGTAGGAGACAGCATTGTCTGGAGAGAGACTTTACACCATGCATATAAAAGCACCAGTCCCAAAGAGGGTAAGGACATCTCCTTAGCACTAGGGAGAAATGTAGAGTGGGACAGGAAGATTGTTATGGTCTACATGAACGCCAAGGACATAGCAGAAGCACTTTGTTAGATTTACTTAAGGGAGTATGAGCAATTAGGAACTAAATCAAACGCAGAACTGCAAGGTCATAATCTCTGGATTACCATGTGAGTCAAGAGAAAATTGATGCAGAGTAAATAAGATTAATGAGTTGAATGTGAGGCTCAAAGTTTGGTTTTGGAGGAATGATTTTTGATTCATCGGCACTGGCAGGAGTACTAGGGAAAGAGGGAACTATACCATATGTTCTTCTTCTGAACCATACATAGACTAGTGTATTAACAAACCATCTCTACACTGACGAACTAGGGCTACGGAACTGAAACTTGGAAAACTAAAGAGAAAGGATAAGAGAAAGGGGTGTGATGTGGGCAATGATAATCAGGGTATGACTGAAAGGGACAGAACATACAAATATGTGCATCAGCAAGTAATGTAACAGTAGAGGAAAATGCTAAAAAAACTCAAAACTCTAAGACTTTTAATGTGAACACATGCATCATTCATAATAGGATAGATAAATTCACAGCACAAACAGGAACAAATTACAATGTTATGCTCACCATTACAAAGATATACAAATTTATGAAATAGGAGCAGAAGTATGCCAATCAGCCAATCAAGCTTGCTTCACTACTCAATAAGACCATGTCTAATCTGTGAATTCTACATTCCCATCTACCCCCAAATGATTTCCTCTGCCAAACAAGAACCGATCTACTTCCACCTCAAATATTCAATGACTTCATCTCCACTGCCTTCTGAGGCAGAGTGTTCCAAACTCTACAACTCTTAGAGAAAAAAGCCTTCTTATCTCTGTCCTAAAAGGGCGACTCTTAATTTTAAAAATCGTACACCCTCCTCCTTCCTAATCTGGGCTCATCCACAAACATCCTTTCCATGTCCACCTTATCAAAACTGTTCAGGAAATTATACACTTCAATCAAGTCACCCCTCACTCTTCCAAACTCCAGTGGGAAGGAGTCCCAGTCTCAGCCTTTTGGCGCTCCCTTGATGTTCTGAGCTGAGTGGCTTGGGGGTCCAAAAAGCTTTGAAAACATTTAGAGTGTTCAAAGCAGGCTGGATACTTGAATACTCCAGCTCAGAGACAATCTAGATCCCTCTGTACCCCAGAATTCTACAGCTCTTCATCAAGTAAGTGATACTCTGCTTTATTACCCTTCCTGCCAAACTGAACAACTTTGCTTTCACCACATTATATCCCATCTGATATATTTCTGCCATTCATCAATATTGATCTGCACCTCAATATATCCTCGTCAAAACATACTTTTTCAACCTATCTTTGAGTCATATACTAATTTAATTAAATGCCTTCACTCCCCCTCAGCCAAGCCATTGACACAAATTGTAAAAAATTGAAGCTGTGTCTTTGCCCCGTGAGGGGCCTATGTGGTTCAAATGGTGGTAAAACTATCACGGCTGAGTCCTATATATCAAAGCATATTTGTCGTTTCAGAAGGACAGGAAGAAAGGAAAAGGAGGTGGGTGGCTTTGTTAAAGAAAGATGGTGCAGTCGTGAGAAATTATCATGATTCGAAAGCAAAGAATGAGTTTGGATGGAGATTACTGCACAAATCAAACAGAAACATTGAATCTTCATGTCATATGTACATCTTTGTGTACAAGATGATTAGGGGGTTAGATAGGGTCGACAGTATGAACCTTTTCCCGCGTATTGAGTCGGGTATTACAAGGGGGCATAGCTTTAAATTAAGGGGGGGTAGATATAGGACTGATGTTAGGGGTAGGTTCTTCACTCAGCGAGTCGTTAGTTCATGGAATGCCCTGCCAGTAACAGTGGTGGACTCTCCCTCTTTATGGGCATTTAAGAGGGCATTGGATAGGTATATGGAGGATAGTGGGTTAGTGTAGTTTAGGTGGGCTTGGATCGGCGCAACATCGAGGGCCCAAGGGCCTGTACTGCGCTGTATTCTTCTATGTTCTATGTTCTATGTTCTAATCATAAGTGGTCTGGAACCTGCATTCATAGAATATATTTGGGACATTTTTGACAAGGGTATCTTTTGGATCCAAGTACTGGAACAGGGTATTATGTCTTTGTCAATGTGTAAGAGAAAGGATTGGTTAATGACCTTATAATAAATGCTCCTTGAGGTAATAATGGTCATAATATGATGCAGTAAGAAACACATGTCTGAAACTAACATCACAATTAAAATTATGAAGGTGGAACTAAAGTGGAATGGGAAAGCAAGATAAAAGGTAAGATTGTAGAAAATGCAATGGCATACATTTAAGGTGATAGTTTATAACTCAATAATATTCTAGTGACAGACAAACAGAATGAGGAAAAGAGAGACAGAGAGAGAGTGCGAGAAAAAGAGAGAGAAAGACACAATGAGAAAGATGTGCTCCAGCCAAGAAAGTTAAAGATGGTATCAAATTGAAAATAAAGATCATGCAAAGATTAGTGATAGGCCAGAAAATATTAGAAACCAGCAAAGGATAACCAAAACAAAAGGTAGGGTAGGAGATAAAACACAAGAAACAACAACAAATAGTAAAATCTACTACAAGTATACAAGTATATTGGCGGAGAAAGTGAGGTCTGCAGATGCTGGAGATCAAAGTTGAAACTTTATTGCTGGAACAGCACAGCAGGTCAGGCAGCATCCAGGGAACAGGAGATTCGACGTTTCGGGCACAGGCCCTTCTTCAGGAATCATTCCTGAAGAAGGGCCTGTGCCCGAAACGTCGAATCTCCTGTTCCCTGGATGCTGCCTGACCTGCTGTGCTGTTCCAGCAATAAAGTTTCAACAAGTATATTGGCCCCTTACAGAGTAAGACAAGAAAATTGATAACAGAAAACAAGAACTTTGAACAAGAATTTTGTATCTGTCTTCATAATAGACAACATTGAAGGCATCTCAATACTGGCTAAAACTAGAGGAAAACAGGAGTGAGGAAGTAAAAACATGATCACCAGGGCAAAGGTGCTAGGAAAACTAAAAGGATCATGGGCTGACAGTCTATTGGACCATATAACCTTTATCATAGTTGTGACCTCTACTAGTGATATAGGATGAAGGGACAGACTGCATTGCAGTCAAATTTTGATGGAGAGAACAAAGCAGGCGACTGTCTGTGTGGAGTTTGCACGTTCTCCCCGTGTCTGCGTGGGTTTCCTCCGGGTGCTCCGGTTTCCTCCCACAGTCCAAAAATGTGCAGGTTAGGTGAATTGGCCATGCTAAATTGCCCGAAGTGTTAGGCAAAGGGGTAAATGTAGAGGAATGGGTGGGTAGTGCTTCGGCGGGCTGGTGTGCACTTGTTGGGCCGAAGGGCCTGTTTCCACACAGTAAGTAATCTAATCTAAAAAAAAGCAAATTAAGCTGTAAAGAACATTCAAAGAATCTGCAAACCCCTCTGTTAATTTAAACCCGACACACAGAGAAGTTCAGCTCGCACCATAATCTGTTAGATTTCGCGAGGTAAAGAACTATCCCAGATTTCACTATTTAAAGTAAAAAATTAACAATTTTATTCTTTAAGTCCAACAGAGAACATTAAAACCATAACCATGTACAACTCCTTTCTCTTAAACCTACATTTTACCACCCACTCTACAATAATGGCCCGATAAACTCCCTCTTAAATTTAGCGCAAATCAATTTCAAACCCAGTTGGCATCTTCGGATGTCAAACATTTGCTGTAGATTTCTCAAAGGCAGCTTTGGTCTTCTACTGCACAAGTTTCTTATGGACAAGCACTTTTCGGAGAGCTACTCTGCTGGCAGTCCTTACTGGTAGGTGCTTGTTGCTGGTCTCCACCTAACTGCTCAAAATGTCCGATTTTATACCCCAAATTATTGGATCATTTCATTGGTTTGATGTCATCCCAAACAGTAAAATTCAATTAGATTGGATTTTGGTCTTTGGGGTATAATTTAAACTGATTGGCTGAATTTGAATTTGTTCTTGTACCACGGCAACACAGCACCAGCTATTTGTGTGAACCAAATGTTACATTTTTAAATTCTTCAGCACACTCTGTGCTTTTAGTCCTTGCCAGCTTCCTCTCTCTCTTAAAGGTACAGGACACACCTACACCTTCATAACAATAGGTTAAATGATGAGGTAAACAGTTGGCAAATGATGTCTAATCTTCTTGTTTGTAGATCTTCTTCACCTGTCTTTTGTTCCTTTACTTGTCTCTTTAGCTCCTTTTTTTGCCTTGAGTCATGATCCCTTTTGTCCTGCTTTCCAGCTTACTGTAGACATTCACTGTTTCCTTGATTCCGCCCAATACTCCATCATTCTTTTTGTCCTTCTTTAACACTTTCACAAGTTCTATTGAATGTTCACAGACAAGAAATGTTAACTGTTTCTCTTCATAGATGCTAGTTGATCTACTGAGTAATTCCAGCAATTCCCATCTTCTTTTTCTACTTGAACAGTACTTCACTGTTCACTGAGGAGAAAGTGAGGTCTGCAGATGCTGGAGATCAGAGCTGAAAATGTGTTGCTGGAAAAGCGCAGCAGGTCAGGCAGCATCCAGGGAACAGGAGAATCAACGTTTCGGGCCTGAGCCCTTCTTCAGGAAGAAGGGCTTATGCCCGAAACGTCGATTCTCCTGTTCCCTGGATGCTGCCTGACCTGCTGCGCTTTTCCAGCAACACATTTTCAGCTCTTCACTGTTCACTGTTTAGCGTTTTTGGCTAAGTGGAGGATGTGACAGATGCTGAAAGAAAACAAGTCTCTGTCTTTATGGTCAGCTTTGTGGCCAGAGTTCCATAGGTGGCTGAACTGTACACCAAGAATTCAACACAAAAATATTAAAGGGGTGAATGAAAATAGACTCAATACTTACAGAACATTAAGAACAATGACAAATTTTACTTTCTCTTTCAAATATCGAAGCAACAAAAATATATATTCTGAAGCACACTTCACCACAAACTTGTTCTGTGATAAACAGACCAGATCTTATCACAGCTGAAAATGTGTTGCTGGAAAAGCGCAGCAGGTCAGGCAGCATCCAGGGAATAAGAGAATCAACGTTTCGGGCATAAGCCCTTCTTCAGGAATCTTATCACAGTCTTCTGATTAACCCATTCACTACTGGCAGCAGAATCAATCAAACCTTCAACACAAGAACAGTGGCCCACCAAATTATTGGTTTAAACATTCCTTAGGAGGAACTGACCTGCCTATTCTGTGCTGAATAACTCTGTTTTGCAATTTTGTCAAATAACGTTATGAAACAATAATTCTCAACATGCTGAGGGTTGTTGATATTCATTGCTTACTTCTAATTTGCTCTCATAACTAGGTGTTTTACAGTACCATTTCAGGGGTAGTTAAGAGTCAAACTGTTTGTGTAGGATTGTAAGTTGTATGGGCTCAGAACGGGCAAGGACCACAGGTCTCTTTCCTTAAAAGATATTTGTGAATCATGACAACTGGTTCACAATCACTCTTCCTAAAACTAGTTTTTCATTGCCAAACGTGTGCGATTTTTAAAAGCAAACTCAAATTCTCAGACTGAAATGGCAAATCCTTATTTGCTGGATTCCTTACCTGGCAGTGCCACCCTGGTGGTTTAAGAAGTTTAATTCAGGAAATAAGAAGCTGCTATCAGTGTAGATGAAGCTATCAGATTGTCACAGTGCCAGAATACACAGAACTAATGCAGAGAATATAGGATTGCCTGAAGACTACAGAGAACATTTTTCTTTTTAAATAAAGATATAATTGAAAGGTATAATGCAGCACAGTAACAAAGTTGAAAAGGATGGGTGAAAATATTAGACTTTCTGACCACGAGGAAGACGTAGAAAGCAACCAGTTGGAAAGAGATGAATGACAGTGTGAAGGAGGCGGATTAAGATCAGAAGAAATACAATTAATAATGCAGGGTGCTGGAGAAAGGATGTACAGAGTGATAGCAAGATGGATCTGTTTGCCAGAAGGCTTGTATTAAATAAAGATTTACTTTATTAACGCCATGAGCATTTTTGCTTCAAGTTCCCTTCCAAATGCCCCAAACCTTCCTCTTGAAGACCCTTTAGACTTTCTACCTGTTACTCAAAATCCATGCTCCCTGGCTATGGTCCTTTCAACCAAAGGGAATAGAGCCTTCATCCCATTCAATACAGATGCTTCACACTTCTATGCATTTCAATTGGGCTTCTCTTCAGTTTCCATCAGCCTATCCAATCTTTCCTCAGAACTAAAATTTTCAAATCCAACTAACATGTCTGTAAATCTTCTCTCTATCCTCTCTAATCCAATCACATCTTTACGACAACCAGACCTGCAGGCAATGTTCTCATTGTGACCAAGTCATTGTTTTATACAGTTTCAGCAATACCTTCCATTTATTATATTCAATGCCCCAGTAATAAAGACCAAATCTCTTATCCAACTTCTTGATCATTTTATCTACCAGTCAGGATCCTGAGGACTTACACTCCACAACCCATTATTTCTCTACACTCCTCATTAGGAACATACCATCCACTGTATGTTCCTTTGCCTCGTTAGTTTTCCCAAAATTCATTACATCTTTCACTTAGAGTCATAGAGTGAAAGAGGTCTGCAGCATGGAAACAGACCCTTCAGTCCAATTCGTCCATGCTGACCAGATATCCCAACCTAATCTAGTCCCACTTGCCAGCAACCGACCCATATCCCTCCAAACCTTTTCTATTCATATCCCATCCAGACGCCTTTTAAATGTTGCAAATGTATAAGTCTCCACCACTTCCTATGGCAGTTCATTCCATACACGTACCACCCTCTGCATGAAAAAGTTGCCCCGTAGCTATCTTTTATATCTTTCTCCTCCCACCCTAAACCTATGCCCTCTAGCTCGGACTCCCCCACCCCAGGGAAAAGACTTTCTGTATTTATCGTATCCATGCCCCTCATGATTTTACAAACCTCAGTAAGGTAATCTCTCAGCCTCCAAAGCTGCAAGGAAAACAGCCACAGCCTATTCAACCTCTCCCTATAATTCAAATCATCCAACCCTTGCAACAGCCTTGTAAATCTTTTCTGAACCCTTTCAAGTTTCACAACATTCTTCCGATAGGAAGGACACCAGAATTGCATGCAATATTCCAAAAGTGGCCTATCCAACGTCCTGTACAGCCACAACATGACCTTCAAACTCCTACACTCAATACTCTGACCAACAAAGGAAAACATACCAAACACCTTCTTCACTATCCTATTTAACTGCGACTCTACTTTCAAGGAGCTATGAATCTGCACTCCAAGGTCTCTGTTCAGTAACACTCCCTAGGACCTTACCATTAAGTGTTATAAGTCCTGCTAAGATTTACTTTCCCAAAATGCAACACCTCGGATTTACCTAAATTAAACTCTACCTAATACTCCTCATCCGATTGGCCCATCTGACCAAGATCCTGTTGTAATCTGAGGTAACCTTCTTCGTTTCCACTACACCTCCAATTTTGGTCCTATGTTCACATCCAAATCATTTGTATAAATGACAAAAATTAGCGGATCCAGCATTAATCCTTGTGGCACTCTACTGGTCATAGGCCTCCAATCTGAAAAACAGTCCTCCACCACTATCCTCTGTCTTCCTTCTCCAGATTGAACTCCATTTGGCACTGTTTCACCCACCTGACTTGTCCATTGATATCTTCCCACTGTTTTCTTTTTTATTATCCCCAAACATCCATAATTTGCATTATCTGCAAAGTACTTCAACAGAGTACAGTCAAATCCAAACCACTGATATATTTCAGGAAAAGCAAGAAATTTAGGACTGAGTCCTGGAGAACCTCATTGTAAACAACTCTGCAGTCACAAAAACACCTATCAATCATTACATTTTGTTGCCTGCCACACAGCTTACATTGGATTAAACTTGCCACTTCATCTTGGATCTCACAGGCTTTAATTTTCATGGCACTCTGCCAAGAGGGGCTTTATCTAAAGTCTTCTCAAATTCCATATAACCTATAACAAATGCACTACCCTCATCAAATCTCCTTGTTAACTCCTCAAACTTCAATTGTATTAGTCAGATATGACTTTCCCTTAAAAAATCCATGTTGACTATTTTGATTAACTTGTGTCTTCCAAGATTAAGATTCACCTGCCCCTCACAATTTTGACCAATAATTTTCAACCCAATGAGTTTTGACTGACTGGCCTGTAACTACTCAGTCTATTCCATTTTTGACAATGCTGTTTAAAATATCCTTCAAGACTGACTTCCAGTACTCCAGAACCACATCAAGACAGAGAAAATTGTAAAATGATGATCAGAGTCTCCACTGTTACTTCTCTTGCTTTCCTTTCCATACATTTTGTCTGTGCTTAGGGATTTAGAGATTTCACTGAGACATTTCCCCACTGACAGACCAGCCTCAGTGAGATACAAATGTTGTGCTCAAGAGGAAGGAGCCTGGCAACTCCAGGAGCAAATTTCAAGTGGCTATGGAGGTGGCCACGTGCCTAGGAAAGTTGTACAGATGCCCTGTCTCAGTTCTCAGGGTTTTGGTCTCAATTGCTTTAGAAGCCGCTACGCCCTCTAGTTCTTAATCCTCACACCCCATTATCGGCTCGAGCCACTACCCCATGTCAGTTCTACACCAACTCATGTCCCCATTTATATCCCATACCATCTCCATGCTAATTTATGTCTCCAGACCCACACCCCTACCATTCCAACTCATGTCCACCACCAATGTCTCCTCTGTAACTCCTGATGTTCCTATACCATTTTCACAACCACGCAGTATCCCCATGGACACACCTCGACAGTAATGTAGAGATAAAATAATAAATTTCTAATGGTCTAATAAATCTCTACCATTCAAAACATTCACATCAAGTGGTTAATTTGTTACAATTAAACACGCTTTTTATAGCTATTTTTCTGGTTTTGGTTGTTGGAGGTCAGTAATCTCTGCAGGAGTTCCTCAGGGTAGTGTCCTAGGTCTAACTAGCTTCAGCTGCTTCATCAATGACCTATCCTTTATAATAAGGTTAGAAAAAAGGATGTTCATGATAATTGCACAATGTTCAGCACCATTTATGATGCCTCAGAAACTGAATCTGATCGAAACAATATACAGGCTTGGGCTGACAAGTGGCAAATAACATTCGTGCTACACAAATGCCAGGCAATGACCATCTCCAGTGAGAGACAAACGAACCACGGCCCACTGACATTCAATGATGCGACCATCACGGGATCTCCCACTGTTGACCTCCTGGGGGGTTAGGGTTGATCAGACACTCAACTGCACTCGCCACATAAACACAGTAGTTACAAAACCAGAGGCCAGGAATGCTATGGTGAGAAACTCACCTCCTGACTTCTCAAAGCCTGTCCACCATCTACAAGACACAAGTCAGGAGTGTGATGGAATACTCTCCACTAGCCTGAATGGGTACAGCTCCAACAACATTCAAGAAGCTTAACACCAACCAGGACAAAGCAGTCCACTTGATTGGCACCACATCCATAAGCATCCATTCCCTCCAACAATCAGTAGCAGCAATGTGTATCATATATTCTTTCAAGGCCACCTTCCAAACCCGCGACCATTTCCAGCTAGAAGCACAAGGGCAGCAGATACACGGGCACGCCACTTGCAAGTACCCCTCCAAGCCTCTCATCAATGCTGACTCGGAAATATATCTCCATTTCTGTTTTTCAGCGACAGTAGCAACTCGAAGGGTGGGAGCTTGGACCAGGGGCCTGCCGGGAGCGGTGAGTCACTGATTTGAACCTTTAAAAACTTACCTCGAGAGCGGGAGTCATCCATTTCTGTTTTTCAGCAGCAGCAGCAACTCAAAGAGGGGGAGCTTAGACCAGGGGCCTGCCGGGAGCAGTAAGTCACTGATTTGAGCTTTTATATTTGAAATCAGAGAGCAGAGGTTTCTGGGAAAGGAGGAACTTCTTATTTTTATTTCCATCCAGCTATATAAGTCAGTGTTTTCTCAACCTGAGACCCTACCTTTGTACGGCCTCCCACCCAACCACCTCCTCTAACCTTATGTGCAGGTCAGGTGAATTGGTCATGCTAAATTACCCGTAGTGTTAGGTAAGGGGTAAATGTAGGGGTATGGGTGGGTTGCGCTTCGGCGGGGCGGTGTGGACTTGTTGGGCCGAAGGGCCTGTTTCCACATTGTAAGTAATCTAATCTAAAGACCAGGGTCATAACAGGTAAGTGTCTCTTCGTTTTTAACCTTGTGATAAGGGGACTAGCAGGGATGGCAGAGCAGGGAGAGCAATGTTCCTCCTGCATGATGTTTGAGGTGAGAGACGCTATTAGTGTCCCATCCAAGTACATCTGCAGGAAGTACACCCAACTCTCGCTCCTCCAAGACCGTGTTAGGGAATGGGAGCGGGAGCTGGATGAACTTCGGATCGTTCGGGAGGTAGAGGCTGTCATAGATAAGAGCTACAGGGAAGTAGTTATTCTTAGGCACAAAGAAAGCTGGGTGACTGTTCGAAGGGGGAAATAGCAGTCAGTGGAGGCCGTTCCCCTGAAAAACATGTATACCGTTTTGGATACTGTTGAGATGGACGACTTACCAGGGGCAAGCAGTGGGGCCCAGGTCTCTGGCACAGAGCCTGTCACTGTTGCACAGATGGGAAGAAGGGAAAGGAGGAGAGTGTTAGTCATTGGGGACTCAATAGTTAGAGGGTCAGATAGAAGGTTTGTTGGGAACGTACGGGACTCATGGTTGGTGTGTTGCCTCCCAGGTGCCAGGGTCCGTGATGTTTCGCATCGTATCTTTGGGGTCCGGAAGGGAGACGGTAACCAGCCTCAAGTCGTGATCCATGTAGATACCAATGACATAGGTAGAAAGAGGGATAGGGATGTAAGACAGGATTTCAGGGAGCTAGGGTGGAAGCTGAGAGCGAGAACAGAGTTGTTATCACTGGTTTGTTACCTGTGCCACATGATAGCGAGGCAAGGAATAGGGAGAGATATCAGCTGAACATGTGGCTGCAGGGATGGTGCAGGAGGGAGGGTTTCAGGTACTTGGATAATTGGGGCTCATTCTGGGGAAGGTGGGACTTGTACAAACATGACAGTCTTCACTTGAACCAGAGGGGTACTAATATCCTGGGTGGGAAATTTGCTGGTGCTATTTGGGTGGGTTTAAACTAGCTCAGCAGGGGATGGGAACCTGAGGAGTTGCAGTGCACAGGAGGATGAGAGTAGAGAGGACAGGGACAGGATTTCAGGGTCACAGGAATGTGTTGGCAGACAGCAAACTGGTTCGAAGTGCGTCTACTTCAAAGCCAGAAGTATCCGAAATAAAGTAGGTGAGCTTGCAGCATAGATAGGTACCTGGGACTTCGATGTCATGGCCATTTCGGAGACATGGATAGAGCAGGGTGAGGAATGGATGTTGCAGGTTACAGGGTTTAGATCTTCCATTAAGAACAGGCAAGGCGGTAAAAGAGGGGTAAGGTGTGACCTTGTTAATCAAGTATAGTACAACAGTGGCTGAAAGAACTTTTGACAAGGACTCGTCTATTGAGGTAGATTAGATTAGATTACATTAGATTACATTACAGTGTGGAAACAGGCCCTTCGGCCCAACAAGTCCACACCGACCCGCCGAAGAGCAACCCACCCATACCCCTACATTTACCCCTTACCTAACACTACGGGCAATTTATCATGGCCAATTCACCTGACCTGCACATCTTTGGACTGTGGGAGGAAACCGGAGCACCCGGAGGAAACCCACGCAGACACGGGGAGAACGTGCAAACTCCACACAGTCAGTCGCTTGAGGCGGGAATTGAACCCGGGTCTCCAGCGCTGTGAGGCAGCAGTGCTAACCACTGTGCCACCGTGCCGCCCACAGGTAGTGTGGGCTGAGGTTAGAAACAGGAGAGGAGAGGTCACATTGCTTGGAGTTTTTTTATAGGCCTCCACAGAATTCCAGGGAGGTGGAAGAGACAATTGGCAAAATTATTCTGGGTAGGAGTGAAAGGAATCTGGTGGTCATTAACTTCCCCAACATTGACTTGAAATGCTATAACTGTAGTACGTCAGATGGATCCATTTTTGTCCAATGTGTACAGGAGGGTTTCCTGACACAGTATGTCTAAGGGCCGACAAGAGGGGAGGCCACACTGGATCTGGTACTTGGTAATGAACCAGGCCAGGTGTTTGATTTAGTTGTAGGTGAGCACTTTGGGAAGAGTGATCATAATTCAGTTACGTTTAGTTTAGCGATGGAAAGGGATAGGTACATACCACAGATCAAGAGTTATTGATGGGGCAAGGACAATTATAATGCGATTAGGCAAGAATTAGGATGCATAGAATGGGGTAGCAAAATGCAGGGGATGCAGATAATGGAAATGTGGAGCTGGTTTAAGGAACAGATATTGCTTGTCCTTGATAGGTATGTCCTTATCAGGCAGGGAGGAAGTGATAAGGTAAGGGAACTGTGGTTTAATACAGAAATTGCATCTCTTGTTTAGCAGAAGAAGAGGCTTATGTGTTGATTAGACAAGATGGTTCAGATGAGGCGATGGAGAGTTACAGATCAGCTAGGAAGAATTTAAAGAGAGAGTTAACAAGGGCAAAGAGAGGACACAAACAATCTTTAGCAAATAGAATAAAGAAGAACCCTAAAGCTTTCTATAGGTATGTGAGGAATAAAAGGATGACTAGGGTAGGAATAGAGCCAGTCAAAGACAGAAGTGGGAAGTTGAGTGTGGACCCTGTGGAGATCAGAGAGGTGCTAAACGAACATTTCTCATCGGTTTTCATTCAGGAAAAGGAGAATATTGTAGAGGAGAAGAATGAGGTACGAGATATTAGACTAGAAAGGATCGAGGTTAGTTATGAAGAGGTGCTATCAATTTTAGAAGGAGCGAAAGCAGACAAGTCCCTTGGGCCGAATGGGATTTATCCGAGGATTCTCTCGGAAGCTAGGGAGGACATAGCAGAGCCTTTGGCTTTGATATTTGAGTCGTCATTGTCTACAGGTTTAGTACCAGAGGACTCAAGGATTGCAAATGTTGTGCCCTTGTTCAAGAAGGGCAGCAGAGATGACCCAAGTAATTATAGACCAGTGAGCCTTACTTTTGTTGTAGGAAAGGTTTTGGAAAGAATTATAAGAGATAAGATTTATAATCATCTAGCAAGCAACAATTTGATTTCCGATAGTCAACATGGTTTCGTCAAGGGCAGGTCGTGTCTCACAAACCTCATTGAGTTTTTTGAGAAGGTGACCAAGCATGTAGATGAAGGTAGGGCAGTTGACGCGGTATACATGGACTTCAGTAAATCCTTTGATAAGATTCCATACAGTAGGCTGTTGGAGAAAATGCAGAGGCATGGAATTGAGGGTGATTCAGCAGTTTCGATTAGAAACTGGCTTTCCGAAAGAAGGCAGTGAGTGGTGGTTGATGAAAAATATTCAGCCTGGAGTCTGGTTACTAGTGGTGTGCCACAAGGATCTGTTTTGGGACCACTGCTGTTTGTCATTTTTATAAATGACTTAGACGCAGGCACAGGAGGATGGATCAGTAAATTTGCAGATGACACTAAAGTTGGTGGAGTAGTGGACAGTTTGGAAGAATGTTACAGGTTGCAGGGGGACTTGGATAAACTGCACATTTGGGCTGAGAGCTGGCAAATGGAGTTCAATGCAGCTAAATGTGAGGTGATGCACTTTGGGAGGAATAACAGGAAGGCAGAGTACTCATAGAGTCATAGAGATGTACAACATGGAAACAGACCCTTTGGTCCAACCCATCCATGCCAACCATATATCTCAACCCAATCTAATCCCACCTGCCAGCATCCGGCCCATATCCTTCCAAACCCTTCCAATTCATATACCTATCCAAATGCCTCTTAAATGTTGCAATTGTACCAGCCTCCACCACTTCCTCTGGCAGCTCATTCCATACACGTACCACCCTCTGCGTGAAAACGGTACCCCTTACATCTCTTTTATATCTTTCCCCTCTCATCCTAAACCTATGCCCTCTAGTTCTGGACTCCCCAACCCCAGGGAAAATACTTTGTCTATTTATCCTATCCATGTCCCTCATAATTTTGTAAACCTACGGGGTCAATGGAAAGATTCTTGGTAGTGTGGATGTGCAGAGGGATCTTGGAGTCCATGTACATAGATCCCTGAAAGTTGCTACTTAGGTTGATAGTGCTGTTAAGAAGGCATACGGTGTGTTAGGTTTCACTCGTAGAGGGATTGAGTTCCGGAGCCGCAATATCATGCTGCAACTATACAAAACGCTGGTGCAGCCACACTTGGAATATTGTGTACAGTTCTGATCGCCATATTTCGGGAAGGATGTGGAAGCATTGGAAAAGGTGCAGAGGAGGTTTACCAGGATGTTTTAGATTAGATTAGATCACTTACAGTGTGGAAACAGGCCCTTCGGCCCAACAAGTCCACACTGACCCGCCGAAGGGCAACCCACCTATACCCCTACATTTACCCCTTTAACCTAACACTACGGGCAATTTAGCATGGCCAATTCACCTGACCCGCACATCTTTGTGACTGTGGGAGGAAACCGGAGCACCCAGAGGAAACCCACGCTGACACGGGGAGAATGTGCAAACTCCACACAGTCAGTCGCCTGAGTCAGGAATTGAACCCGGGTCTCTGGCGCTGTGAGGCAGCAGTGCTAACCACTGTGCCACCGTGCTGCCCATAGTGGTCTGGTCTGGAGGGAAGGTCTTATGAGGAGGGAAGGTCTTATGAGGAAAGGCTGAGAGATTTGGGTCTGTTCTCATTGGAAAGAAGAAGGCTAAGAGGGGATTTGATAGAGACATACAAGATGATCAGAGGATTAGATAGGGTAGACAGTGAAAGTCTTTTTTCTAGGATGATGACGTCAGCTTGTACGAGGGGGCATAAGTACAAATTGAGGAGAGATAGATTTAAGACAGATGTCAGAGACAGGTTCTTTACTCAGAGAGTGGTAAAGGTGTGGAATGCCATACCTGCCAATGTAGTCAACTCAGCCACAATAGGGAGATTTAAATAATCCTTGGATAAGCACATGGATAATGATGGGATAGTGTAGGGGGACGAGCTGAGAATAGTTCACAGGTTGGCGCAGCATCAAGAGCCAAAGGGCCTGTTCTGTGCTGTATGTTCTATGCTCTATATCGCCATTCCTTCACTGTCACTGGGTCAAAATCTTGGAATTCCCTCAAGGGCATTGTGGGTCAACCTACATCACATAGACTGCAGCAGTTTCAGAAGGCAGCTCACCACCACCTTGTCAAGGGCATCTAGGGACGGGCAACAAATGCTGGTCATGCAGTAACACCCACATCCCACGAGAGAATAAAAACCAACTAGCAAATGGCTCACTACAACGTCTTGGCTAATCAGATTCAATCTGATTTAAACTTTAACAAAGTTTTAATGTGAATTGACAATCACCATTAATGGACACATTCTCCACGGCAAAATCTCTACTAATCAGAGTCCATCATTTACCAGCTCCTTCCTCATGCAGCATAAATTAAATATTGTTTCCCCATAAATTTGTATTTTTGCAAAATGAATGCAAAACAAAAAGCTTCAACAAAATGTGTGTTTTTATCAATAGGACTAAGTGACAATTTAAACACAGGCCTATTCAGTGGTCACATTAAAGTAATCCTTTAAAAGATTATTCAAACTGTCAATCAAAGTTTAGATACTTCAGATAATTATAGATTTTCAAAATTCATAATGACATAACAAACCTTGGGAAACTGTGGGACAGGTGATCCTGTTTTTTTGTCTAACCTAAAGCTGACAGCATATCAATCAAAGTATTGGGCTTTTTTTTAAAACCAAGTATTGTTTCCCAAATTTGAATAGCAGAGTTCTTAAACAAATACTTCAGATATTAAGATCTTCAGACACTTCATCCCATTTACGTCCAATCGATTGTTTCGGCCTCCCACATGGCAAGTTAAGGCACAAAGAACAGCCAGAGTAGGATCTGTTTGAATTCAGCACTAAGTTAAAATAAGCTCTCTACATTGAGGTTTCCTGCTGGGGAATTACTCCTCCCTATGCTGATGGAAAGTGGACTTGTCAGAAATGGGGGCAGGCACTTCTATATTCAGGTATCTTGCACTATTTTAAAAGATCAACAGACACTCCCCAAATAGGCAAATACTCAGGCCATACTTTCAAAGATGCTAAGCGGCTCATCCTTCCTTTTTCACTTATTATTCATTCTAATATTTCACATTGTGTCTTAATTTCCACCCTACCTCTGACATCGATGGCAGAACCTCCAATCAACCTCTCATTCACATTCTGGATCTGCTGCACTCTCTCACCAGGGCCCACTCATCCAGCTGCATCTCATACATCAGTAACAGCCTTTCAAACTTCTTCAGAACCACATTCTTAGATTTTGTTCCGAGAGCTGTGAAGTGTTCAGTCATTGGGTATGTTCAAATCTGAGGATGATATTACTATATGTTATGAACATTAAAGCTACGAAAATAGTGTAGGAAAATGATGTTGAAGTAGAGGATCAGTTTTGACCTCACTAGATGGCACAGTGGCCTGGAAGGGCTGAATAGTCTACTACTGCTCCTTTATCTTTTGGTGTTGGCTCTGGTTGTCAACATGAAGCCTATTGTATGGTGTCCAAGTGGTCTTTCTGGTGCAAAGCTAAACAATGCGAGACAATTTGACTGTGAAAAACATTGATGCCAAACCACAAATATGATAATGCAAGGTTTTCCCATGCACCTCTTCCAGAACAAGAATGATCAGGGGTGAGATAGAAAGAAGGGTAAACAGAGGCCATTAAGGAGACAAAGGGCTGTTTCATGGTTTCTCCCCTCTAGGCCAGCACAACTGAAGTCAGCTCTAGCACTGACAAATTCAGATAAAGTGGGGAATTAAGCCGAGCCTGCAATATTAGCTACTTACTGTGTGAACTACTGTGTAATTATGAGCTGGCCTTGATCACTTTGTTAAAAACTTGGTAAGTGGGATAGTTTATGCTCATTTATACTCTTCAATAAAGACATCAGAGTTTCTAACAATAGCTTTCTAGACTGCATTTCAGCTTTGAAAGAAAATGAATCAAACAAGAGCCAAGGAATTACTCTGCAATAAACAATACATTTGGTGGAAAAGACTGCTGTGGGTTTGCACTAGTAATTGAAAACACATGCGTGGTTTGCTGAGGGGAATTGTTTCTCCAACTGCTCCTTAATTATTATACATTTTCAGGTCCAATAGTAATTTGGATCTGTGACAAAACATTAGGGGAAAAAAGAGGAGGGAAAAGAAACAGCGAGAAAGGAGAGATAGATGAGAATGGCCAAAGGGAAATGGAAAGAAGAGTGAGAAAGAACATTTAGGGATGAGGAAAAGTGAGAAAGAGAAAAAGTAATGGACTGAGTTTGAGACAGCTTACATAAAACAGAAGAAACAAAGCGTGAGATATTTATTATCAGAAATGGTCAGATTTTAAGTATCAAAAGTATCTTAACTCTGTTGTAAAACCATGCTTTATAAAAAAACTTACTTTATGAAATTATAGTCTGGAAAACATTGCTTGACCTTTTTAAAAGAATTGAAGCTACGCATCTGGGAACTTGAAATCACAGTCAAAGAAGATTAAAATTAAATGAATAGCAAGAAAATGTAGCAATAGTCAGAAAATGTAGAATCTGTGTGGGTAGAGTTGAGGAACAGCAAAGGAAAAAAAGATGCTGATGGGAGTTATGTACAGCCTCCTAACAGTAGTCAGGATCTGGGGAAGAAAATAAATCAGGAGCTAGAAAAAAAACAAATAAAAAAGGCGCTATTACAATGATTATGCGGGACTTCAGTATGATGTGGACCGGGAAAATCACATTGCTAGCAGATCCCAAGAAAAGGAATTCATGGAATGTGTACGGAGATGACTCTTTGGAGCAGTTTGTGGTAAAGCACACTAGCAAAAAGGCAATTCTGACTTTGGCTATGTGTAATGAAGCAGACTTGATGAGGGAGCGGAAGGTGAAGGAACCCTGAGGGGGCTGTGGCCATGGTATACGGGAGGTTACCCTGCAGTTTGAGGGGGAGTAGCTGGAACCAGATTGTAAGGGTATTACAATTGAGTAAAGGTAACTACAAAAACACGAGGAGGAGCTGGCCAGAGTGACTGGAAGGGAAGTTGAGCAAGGAAGATGGTCGAGCAACAATGGCAGGAGTTTCTGAGAATAACTAGAGAATAGTCCCAGAGATGTAGAGGAAAGGATAGGAAAGATGATTCTCGATAGGAGTGAGAGAGGCAGGGTAGTTGTCATGGGGGACTTCAACTATCCAAATATTGACTGGGATCACTACAGTACGAGTACTATAGATGGGTCAGTTTTTGTCCAGTGTGTGCATGAGGGCTTCCTGACACAGTATGTAGACAGGCTAACAAGGGGCAAAGCCACTTTAGGTTTAGTACTGGGTAATGAGCCTGGCCAGGTGTTAGATCTGGACGTAGGTGAGCACTTTGGAGACAGCGATCACAATACTGTCAGGTTTACTTTAGTGATGGAAAGGGATAGGTGTACTCCACTAAGCAAGAGCTACAGCTGGGGAAAGAGAAATTACAATGCAATTAGGAAAGATTTAGGAAGCGTAGAATGGGGAAGGAAACTGCAGGGGACGAGCACATTAAAAATGTGGAGCTTATTCAAGGAAAAGCTCCTGTGTGTCCTAGATAAGTATGTACCTGTCAGGCAGGGAGGAAGATATAGAACGCGTGAGCCGTGGTTCACTAAGGAAGTGGAATCCCTGGTCAAGAAGAAGAAGAAGGCTTATGTTAGGACAAAATGTGAAAACTCAGTTTGGGTGCTTGAGGGTTACAAGGAAGTCAGGAAAGACCTAAAAAGAGAGCTCAGACAAGCCAGGAGGAGACATGAGAAGTTGTTGGCAGATAGGATCAGGGTTAACCCTAAGGCTTTCCATGAGAGTTAAATAGTTAAATTAGGGCCAATCAAGGATAATAGTGGGAAGTTGTGTATGGAGTCAGGGGAGATAGGGGAAGCACTAAATAAATATTTTTTGACAGTGTTCACTATAGAAAATGAAAATGTTGGTGAGGAAGATAAAGAGATACTTACATCTAGACTAGAAGCGATTGAGATTCACAAGGAAGAGGTATTAGAAATACTGCAGAGTGTGAAAATAGACAAGTCCCCTGGGCCAGATGGGATCTATCTTAGGATTCTCTGGGAAACAAGGGAAGTGATTGCCGAGTCTTTGGCATTGATCTTCAAATCATCATTGTCTACAGAAATAGTGCCTGAGGACTGGAGGATAGCAAATGTGGTTCCCTTGTTGAAAAAGGGTAGTAGAGACAACCCTGGTAATTATAGACCAGTGAGTCTCACTTCAGTTGTTGGCAAAGTGTTGGAAAAGGTTACAAGAGATAGGATTTATAATCATCTAGAAAAGAATAATCTGATCAGGGACAGTCAGCATGGTTTTGTGAAGGGTAGGTCGTGCCTAATGAATCTTATTGAGTTTTTTGACAAAGTGACCAAACAGGTAGATGAGAGTAAACCGGTTGATGTGGTGTATATGAATTTCAGCAAGGCATTCGATAAGGGTCCCCACAGTAGGCTATTATACAAAATGCAGAGGAACAGGATTGTGGGAGACATAGCAGTTTGGATCAGTAATTAGCTTGCTGAAAGAAAACAGAGGGTTGTAGTTGATGGAACATGTTCATCTTGGTGTCCAGTTAACCAGCGGCGTACCACAAGGGTTGGTGTTGGCTCCACTGCTGTTCGTCATTTTTATAAATGACCTGGATGAGGGCTTAGAAGGGTAGGTTAGTAAATTTGCGGATGACACTAAGGTCAGTGGAGTTGTGGATAGTGACGAAGGATGTAGTAGGTTGCAGAGAGACACAGATAGGATGCAGAGCTGGGCTGAGAGATGGCAAATGGAGCTTAATGTGGACAAGTGTGAGGTGATACACTTTGGACGGAGTAATCGGAATGCAAAGTACTGGGCTAATGGTAAGATTCTTGGGAGTGCAGATGAGCAGAGAGATCTCGGTGTCCATGTACACAGATCCCTGAAAGTTGCCACCCAGATTGACAGAATTGTTAAGAAAGCATACAGTGTTTTGGCCTTTATTAATAGAGGGATTCAGTTCCGGAACCAGGAGGTTATGCTGCAGCTGTACAAAGCTCTGGTACGGCCACACTCGGAGTATTGTGTACAGTTCTGGTCACTGCATTATAAGAAGGATGTGGAAGCTTTGGAAAGGGTGCAGAGAAGATTTATTAGGATGTTGCCTGGTATGGAAGGAATGTCTTACAAGGAAAGGCTGAGGGCCTGGAGGCTGTTCTCGTTAGAGAGAAGAAGATTGAGAGGTGACTTAATAGAGACATACAAGATAATCAGAGAGTTAGATAGGGTGGACAGGGAGAGCCTTTTTCCAAGTTTGGGAACGGCAAACACAAGGGGACACAACTTTAAAGTGAGGGGAGATAGGTATAAGACAGATGTCAGAGGTAGTTTCTTTACTCAGAGAGTAGTAAGGGTATGGAATGCTTTGCCTGCAATGGCAGTAGATTCGCCAAGTTTAAGTGCATTTAAGGCGTCATTGGACAGGCATATGGACGTACATGGAATAGTGTAGGTGGGATGGGCTTCAGATTAGTATGACAGGGCAGCGCAACTTCGAGGGCCGAAGGGCCTGTACTGCGCTGTAATGTTCTATGTTCTATTAACTAAGAAAGCAAATAACAGGGACAAAATGAAATATAAGGGCAAGCTTGCTACTAATATATAAGAAGATTACAAGCTTTTTTTTGGATATCTAAAAGGTAAGAGAGAGGCAAGAGTGGTCTTTGGACCAGTGGAAAATGAGGCTGGAGAAGCAGTAACGGGGAACAAAGAAATGGCGGAGGAACCGAACAGGTATTTTGCATCAATTTTCACAGTAGAAGAAACCAGCAGCAATCCAGAACTTCAGAAGAGTCAGGGGTAGAGGTGAGTGTAATGAACATCAATAAGGAGAAGGTGCTGGAGAAGCTGAAAGGTCTGAAGGTGGATAAATCACTGGGACCGGATAGACTACAGCCCAGAGTTCTGAAGGAGATAGCTGAGGAGATTATAGAGGCATTGGTGGTGATCCTTCAGAAATCACTAGAGTCAGGGAGGTCCCAAGACGACTGGAAAGTGATAATGTAACACCACTGTTTAAGAAGGGAGGAGACAGAAGACAGGAAACTATAGGCTGGTTAGCCTTACCTGAGTGTTGATAAGATTTTAGAATCCATTATTAAGGATGAGTTTGTGGTGCATGGTAAAAAAGGGCTGAAATCAGCACAGCTTTGTCAAGAGGAGGTCATGCCTGAAAAATCTGTTCAAATTCTTTGAGAAAGTTGTTAGATTGGTAATGAGCAAGTTAGATAAAGGAGATTCAGTGGATGTGATCTATTTGGATTTTCTGAAAGCCTTTGACAAGGTGTAGCACAGGAGGCTGCTAAATAAGATAAGGCGCTGGGGAAAGGTACTGGATAGAGTTTTGGCTGACTGACAGAAGGCAGAGAGTGGGGTTAAAGGGGTCTTTTTCAGGATGGCAACCAGTGACTTGTGGAGTTTTGCAGGGGTCCGTGGTGGGACCACAACAATTCATATTATAAATTAACAATCTGGATGAGGGAACTGAGGACTATGTTTACAGATGACACAAATTGAGGCAGAGGAACGGGTAGTGTTGAGGAAGTAAGGAGTCTGAGTTTCGCCAGCACCGTGTGGTTTTGTTTCAGATTTCTAGCATCCACAGTGACCAGCCAGCTCACCATTTGTGTGATTAAGCAACTGCTATCTCTGCAGACAAGATCACCTGGGTGTTGATAAGATTTTAGAGTCCATTATTAAGGATGAGTTTGTGGTGCATGGTAAAATAGGACGGCACAGTGGTCACAGCGCTGCTACCTCACAGCGCCAGAGACCTAGGTTCAATTCCTGCCTCAGGCGAATCACTGTGTGGAGTTTACACGTTCTCCCCGTGTCTGTGTGGGTTTCCTCCCACAGTCCAAAAATGTGCAGGTTAGGTGAATTGGCCATGCTAAATTGCCCGTAGTGTTAGGTGTAGGGGAATGGGTCTGGGTGGGTTGCGCTTAGGTGGGTCAGTGTAGATTTGTTGGATCGAAGGGCCTGTTTCACACTAAGTAATCTAATCTATCAAGAAAATGTGACAGTAAAGAAACCAAATTCCATGGCGATCTGTCTCTTTCTCCATACACCTTGAGAGTTGTGAACACCGTCTGCCTTTTTTTTTTGACTGTCCATGAGTCACAGGCAGCGATTTTTAATAAGGGTTCAACCCAGAAACTGCTACAGATAAATTCTCCATCTACATCAATGCTTCAGTGCGGAGTTCAAAAGGACCACCATGCTGAGCCTGACACTTGCCAGGTCAAGAGCAGTAGACCCATTTACTTCACTCTACCTCAAACTGCTTAGTCTCCCACCCTGTCATGTGTTTGCATGTGTGTGAACTTCAAGTATGTGAGTAAAAATTGGAGCGTTTTAATTATTTTCTCAGGCTCAGTTAAGTACAATAAATACTGACTCCCTTTCCGTATGTGTCTTTTATATTTACAACATTTGTGGTCTTTCACATTTACAACATTTACACTGAAGTAAGCAAGCACATCTTTTTTATAACAATGAAAATAAACTGTTGTGGTCAAATGAGGAATGGGGAGAAATGGGACACACTATACCTTAGTTGCAAAGTGAAATGAAAAGAAGGAAACATGAATCACGGGAGCATGGGAAGTCAATGCATGGTTGCAAACATAAGAATAATGTGTGGATTCTTATGGCACAATGGTAGTGTCTCTGCCTCAGAGTCAGAAAGCCTAGGTTCAAATCCCATCTGCTTCAGAGGTTTGTCATAACATAGTCATAGAGACGTATAGCACAAAAACAGACCCTTTGGTTCAAATCATCCATGCAGACCGGATATCCTAACTTAATCTAGTCCCATTTGCCAGCACTTGGCCCATATCCCTCTAAACCCTTCCTATTCATATATCCACCCAGATGTCAGTTAAATGCTGTAATTGTACCAGCCTCTGGCAGTTCATTCCATACATGCACCACCCTCTGCGTGAAAATGTTGCCCCTTAGGTCTCTTTTATAATTTTTCCCCCCTCACCCTAAACTTATGCCCTCTAGTTCTAGACTTCTCTACCCCAGGGAAAAGACCTTGTCTATTTATCCTATCCATGCTCTTCACGATTTTATGAACCTCTACAAGGTCACCCACTCACCAGGGAAAACAGCCCCAGTCTATTCAGCCTCTCTCGAAAGCTCAAATCCTCCAACCCTGGCAACATGTTTCTAAATCTTTTCTGAACTCTTTCAAGTTTCACAACATCAAGTAACATTTAAGGGTGATGGGAATATGATGACTTGCGAATAAGGACAGAATTATTTTCATTGAATTGCAACTTGCAGTTGTGAGCTTGGACAGCATCTGAGAGATCAAGTTTTAAATTGATGAAAACAAAGAATTTGTTTCAACAGGGAAAATGAGGTACGGGACCAAACTGGAGTTGCAGAGATCGATGTAGACAATATTGCACTACAATCTTCATAACAGACAGATGAGCAAGAGGCAAGCTGGATTGCATCTGATCTGGGAGTGTTTGATGGAGACAATGCAAAGGAAGTTTTACTCTGTATCTAACTTCATGCTGTACCTGTCCTGACAATGATGGGACAATGTAAAAGAAACTGTACTTAGTACCTAATCCATGCATTATCTGCCTCCTGACAATTTGATGAAGTCAGTATCGAGGAATCTTTACTCTGTGTCTAATTTGCGCTGTACCTGCCTTAATAGTACTGAGAAATACCACAGTCATCAACAGAAAGAATTTCAAAAGAAAGTTTATTTATATCAGAAATACAGCATAACCAAGGGTCTAACAGAGTGAGGAAATTAAGGTCATTAATAAATCACTGAAAAAATTTAGGGCGACTAAAATCTGACAAATACCCACAAGACCTACAGGCTTACATATAAGGGCTTTTACATTTTATGAACGAATACATTGCTTATGATTTTCCACAATTCCACAGATTCCTATCCCAGCAGATTAGAAATTAGCAAATGTAGCATGGTTTTCAAGAAAGCAGACACAGAGAGAAAGAGACAGACAGAGAGAAAAGCGTGGAACTACAGATCAGTTAGCCTGATAGCAGTGATTAGGAAAGTCCTGGAATTTACTAGCAAGGAAGTCTTAATAATATACTTGGAACTTCATGCTATTAGCAAAGTCAACATGGGTTTATGAAAGGGAATTCATGATTGACAAATTTATTAGTGTTTTTTGAAGATGTAACTCATTAATTTATGTGTGCTTTGCCTGAAGGCAGATCCTTTGGCTCACTTCGCCCAATGCTTTATTCTGTGCCATTTTCTTTGCAGCTTAATGTTCCGGGATTTAGATCTTTCAGACAAGAGAGGGATGTAATAGAGATGAGGGACTTGTGTCACTGATAAGAGAGAATATCACAGATGTACTGAGGGAAGACACCTTCGAGGGTTCATCCAACAATGCCATTTGGGTAGAGCTCAAGGATAGGAAGAATACAATCACTTTGATGGGTTTTTACAACAAGCGAAAGTGAGGACTGCAGATGCTGGAGATCAGAGCTGAAAATGTGTTGCTGGAAAAGCGCAGCAGGTCAGGCAGCATCCAAGGGCTCATGCCCGAAACGTCGATTCTCCTGCTCCTTGGATGCTGCCTGACCTGTTGCGCTTTTCTAGCAACACATTTTCAGCTTTTTACTACAGGAAGCAGGTGATAGAGGAACATATAGATATGTGGACAGATTATGAAAAAAAATGTCATAAACACAGAATTGCTGTGGGGGTAATTTTAACTTACCTGTTCTGGACTGGAACTCGCTTAGTGCCAGGAGCTTGGAGAGGGGTGAAATTTGTTAGGTGTGATAGGGAAGGAGTCATACTAGACCTGGGACTGTGGAATGAGCCCAGCCAGGTGATCAAAGTTTCAATGGGAGAGCATTTCGGAAGCAGTAAACTATAAATCGGTGAGCTTTAAGTGACTTATGGACAAGGACAGGCGTAGCTTCAGGTGAAAGTATTAAATTGGGGGAAGGTTAACTATCATAATATTAAGCAAGAACTGGGGAATATGTATTGGGAATGGCTGCTTGAGGTAAATCCGCTTCTGGCACAGGGAATCTTTTAAAGGCCAGTTGATTAGAGTTCAGGACCAGCATGTTCCTGTGAAAAAGAAGAATAAGGATGGCAAGATTCATGAAATTTGGACAACTAGAGGAAATGAGAGCTTAGTCAAAAAGAAAACGGTTTACAGTGTGGTGCAGTATGGTGCAACAGCCCTTGCAGAATACAAAAATAGTAGGAAAGAGCTCAAACAAGGAATTAGGAGGGTGAAAAGGGGCTATGAAATGTCTTGGTGAACAGAATTAAAGTAAATCCCAAGGTGTTTATACATTTCTAAGGAGCAAGACAGTAGCTCGGGAAAGGGTAGGACCATTCAAGGACAAAGGAAAGAATTTATGCATGGAGCCAGAGGAAGTGGGTGTTCCCTTGCACGAATACTTTTGCATTGGCATTCACATAGGAGAAGGGCTTGGTGGATGATGAGTCACAGGACGGGTATGTTGATATTCCAGGGCATGTCAATATTATAAAGGAAGTGTTGGGTATTTTGAAAAGCATTAAGGTGGACAAGTCCCCAGGACCTGATGAGCTCTATCCCAGAATGCTGAGGGAGGCAGGTGCGATCATGACAAGCTATCAAGGTCATGGTGTCAAAACAGGACAATAAGGAAACTTTCATAAATACAGAACAGTATGGTGCAGTTAGATGTAGCATGACATGAATATGGCAAGATCACAGTTGAGGTCTTCTTCATGGGGACAGACTTTGGCTATCAGTACTTGTAAACTTTGCCTAACTGTTCTCTTTTGTTACCATCACCTTGATAACTTGCTATGATCCCTCTACGTTACTTAGTTCGTACAGTTTTAAATGACTTGTTACTTTGGTTAGACCCTTGGCATGTGACTCTTATACCTAGCATGTTATTCCAGCCATTTGGTTTATCTCCAGCATCATCTTATTTTAATTTTTTTTGTAATTATCTCTCTGCCTCAATTAATCAGATCCTTTTACTTGCTAGGAGAAAGTGAGGTCTGCAGATGCTGGAGATCAGAGCTGAAAATGTGTTGCTGGAATCGACGTTTCGGGCATAAGCCCTTCTTCAGGAAGATAGCTTGCCATTCCTGAAGAAGGGTTTATGCCCGAAATGTCGATTCTCCTGTTCCCTGGATGCTGCCTGACCTGCTGCGCTGTTCCAGCAACACATTTTCAGCCTTTTACTTGCTATTTAGTTATAGACACTTTACTCACACTGTCTGACAGTTTTGATCACCTGGTTAGAGACAGAGAAAACTGCAGATGCTGGAATCCAAAGTAGACAGGCAGGAGGCTGGAAGAACACAGCAGGTCAGGCAGCACCAGGAGGTGGAGAAGTCAATGTTTCAGATGTAACCTGAAGAAGGATTACTCCCAAAACGTCGACTTCTCCACCTCCTAGTGCTGCCTGGCTTGCTGTGTTCTTCCAGCCTCCTGCGTGTCTACTTTTGATCAGCTGCAAGACTTGCTTTTCAGCCTGTTGCCACTCCACTCACATCATTTATACTATCTTTTGATCTCTCTGCCAATAAATCCTTAGCCTGTGTGCTTCTCTTCACTCCACCTGATGAAGGAGCAGTGCTCCGAAAGCTTGTGATTTCAAAAAATTAACCACATTGTCATGGATCTGGAGTCACATGCAAGCCAGACCAAATTACGATGACAGATTTATTTCCTTGAAGAACATTAGTGAACCAAATTGAATTTTACAATAATCAACAATGATTTAACAAAATCAGAAAGTGCTGGAAAAACTGAGCAGGTCTGGCAGTACCTCTGGGGAGAAATCAGGGTGAACGTTTTCGATCCAGTGACCCTCCTTCAGGTGGGATCAGGCAGTACCCCTGAATGAGAAGGGCAGTGGGCAAAGAGATACAAATCAGTGGAGGTAAGGCCTTTCAACTTGTTTCTATTTGTCAGAGCTGAACTGTAACATCACAGGAAAAGAGGCAGTGATTGGTGAGTATTCCTCATTTCTTTCAGAATTATAGAAATGTACATAACGGAATCAGACCCTCTGGTCCAACTAGGTCAATGCCATCCAGATATTCTAACCAAATCTATTTCCATTTGCCAGCATTTGGCCCACATCCGTCTAAAGCCTTCCTATTCATATATCCATCCAGAGCCTTTTAAATGCTATAATTGTACCAGCCTCCAGCACAGAGTGACACGGTAGCTCAGCGGTTAGCACTGCTACCTCACAGTACCAGGGACCCAGGTTCGATTCCATCTTTGAGTGACTGCCTGTATGAAGTTTGCACTTTTTCCTCATGTCTATGTGGATTTCCTCTGGGTGCTCTTGTTTCCTCCCATAATTCAAAGATGTGCAGGTTAGGGTGAATTGGCCATGCTAAATTGTTCATAGTGTTAGGTGCATTAGTCAGGGGTAAATGTATGGGGGGGCTGGGTTACTCTGCAGAGGGTAAGTGTGGACATGTTGGTCCAAATGGCCTATTTCCACACTGTAGAGAATCTAATCAAACAAAGAACACTTCCTCTGGCAGCTTCTTCCATACACACACCACCACCAGTGTGAAAATGTTGCCCCTTCGTCCCTTTCATATCTTTCCCCTCTCACCCTAAACCTATGCCCTCTAGTTCTGGACTCCCCCAACCCAGGGAAATGACCTTGTCTATTTATCCTATCCATGCCCCTCATGATTTTATAAACCTCTATAAGGTTACCCCTCAACATCCAACGCTCGAGGGAAAAAAACAGCTCCAGTAGTTTAAATCAGATGTTCCTGCAGCTGAAAAGTACAGTTTGGAAGTGTTGTTCTACTCAAGAAACTTTTGTTCAGAGATAGTAAACTGGAATCCAAGCCATGACACATTAGGGATGAGAAGTATAATCCACTTACTACATTTGAGGAGACTGGCACAGGTTTGGATTAATTAATTTGGATTAATTAATCAAGTGTGGACTATGGTAAGGGTCAAGAAGGTATTATTGCAAGTTAGGAGAAAGTGAGCACTGCAGATGCTGGAGATCCCACACACTCCTGATGAAGGGCTTATGTCCAAAGCATCAATGCTCCTGCTCCTCTGATGCTGCCTGACCTGTTGTGCTATTCCAGCGCCACACTTTTCAACTCGATTAGGCAAATATGGGGATCCAGAATATACCTTTAGAGTAGCCTCAGTCAGTGCCCTTGTCCCATCCATAAGAGATTCTTGGTCCCCTTGTGGATGAGGGTACAGACTGCAGGAAGATTGAGTGAACTGACCACAGCAACATTGACAGAATGCTACTCAAGCTGGGGGAGAAAAGAGAAATGCAGTAGAAACAGGGGATAGCATAGTTTGGGAAATAGTGCTGTTCTCTAAGCAAACTCAAAGAGTCTTGAAGGTTGTATTGCCTACTTGATGCGAGAGTTCATGACATCTTTTCTGGGGATGGAAAGCAACTGGTATGGGGGCTATTGTGATCCATATAGATACCAATAGCATAGGTAGGATTAGGTAAGAGGTTCTGCTGAAGGATTATGAGGTTGAGTATTGTTGTTAATAAAGGATTATATGACTGTGGTGGTGAGTAGTGACATAAGTGCAATAGATTGTGATATGGAACCAATTTGAATGGAAATAAGAAAAGCAAGAGGAAAAAGTCATGAGTGGGAATTGTCCACAGGCCCATGAAAAATGAAATATCTGTATGACCAAGGGTTAAATCAGGCAATAATTAAGGTGAATACAAAGGACACTACATTTAACATGGGTGATATTAGTCAGTGTATTGACTGGACAAGTGAGACAGGCAAGCATAACATGGAAGATAAATTTGTTCATTGCATTGTTTATTTGCACCACTTACTTGGCAACAATCGATTTTATGAGCTCTCTGGGGGGGTAGCACTCACACAACGTAGTGGAAATACAATTTTAGTTCAAGGGACAGGACAGCAACTCAGAACTCAAACCAGTGACCTTCACTTAAGAAAATACAATTATAAAGCAGAGTTGCAGCTGATTGGAAACCCACTAAAGTGATGGCCCTTTTCAAGAAGGGAGGGAGACAG